>NW_026526788.1:5900000-7100000 GCF_024362965.1 Panthera pardus
CAAAGCATTGCCGATGTCTCTGGCTCGAAGGAGCACCCCCGAGTCTCAGGGGCGTCTGAGTCCACGACAGAGTGATGAGCCTTGCGGGACAAAGGATGAAATGCTGATGGTCTGAGTAGGGCGGGGGGGGGGGGGGGGCACAGGACCCAAAAGGCTCCTCCTGCTCCTTCCTGTCGATCTGCTCAGAGCAGATGCTGAGAGAAGCAAGCAGATCACTCCTGCCCCAGCCCCCCTGACCTCCTCCCCCGCCCTGGATTCCTTAGGGGACATTCCCACCCCGTCCCCACAAGGCAGCCCTCAGTGGCTCCCTCACAGGTACTGCTGGGCGCTTAGGAGTGCAGGGCCCCGATCTTTAAAGAACCACTGCCACACTCTGGCAAATGTACGCAAATCCTCTCTGGTGCTCTGGGCCTGTAGGACAGCCATTGAGTGTCCTGTGCTTATGAAAGGCCAAATCCAAACAGGGCCGAGGCCAGGCCGGCCCTCAGTAAGTCCCAGGCATGCATCAGCAGAAGGGTCACCGGCAGTGAGCTAAGAGTGGCTCCTTGTGGGACCAGAGCACCTGCAGGCCCAGGGCTGAGGAAGAGGACACACGGGGTGAGCGGTGTGGCCCCGCGGAACGTTTAGATGAGCAAATGGAGGATGTAGATGCTGACAGCCGGAGGGACTTTCAGGAAGACTCAAGTCTACCCTGTACCCTGGGAAGGGGCTCACAGAGCCCACCAGATGGACCGGCGACAGCACCTAGCGGAGCTCCCCTCTGGGGCCACAGTGGGGAGCTTCGGGCAGCCAGCTGGACCCGCCGTGCCCCAGACCCGGCCAGGGCCAGGCTGCTCAGGACGCCTGCCCAGGAATCTGATTCGCTGAGAGACTCAGTCTCTTCCTCGAGAACCAGCATGAGAAGTGCACCCTCGGGAAGCAGTCCCGCCTTCCTCCGTGTGGATTAGGAAGCAGAAAGTCTGCCGAGAGGGCTCAGGACAACAAACGTAAGAGCTTTGCAAGAGACAGAGAATAGAAACTAAGAGAGACACTCCCAGCCTCCCCACCGATTTTGGGAGCTACCCGATGTTTTTCTAAGAAACGCTTTTTTTTTTTTTTTTTTTTTTACTTAACGACGTTTGATGTTTGGTGTTTGCAACAACAGCAGCAGCAGCCAACAAAAACCCAGACTGGCCATGCGTGTCATCACAGTGAAGTCCCGTAACATAACCCTACAGGGCAAAACTGTTATTTGCCTTGAAGACACAAGAAGACGAAGGCAAGCTTTCCAGAGCTTAGATCTGCTCCTGGACATTCAACCTTGGAAACCCACTGTCTTCACTACAGCGTCGTATGCCTCTCTGAGGTTACCTCCCCTCAAGCATAAAGAAAGGAAATGGAAGGTGATGTCGTCCACATCTAAGTTTCTGCTACTGCCGACACATCTGTGCTCACTCTAGGATGCAGCCATTGGGAAGGCGGTGTGCCGGGAAGGAGAATGGGCCCACCGGCCCTGGAGCTGCTGCAGGGAATGGCCATGACCCCTCTGAGTCCAAAGCCAACGCCACGCCCGGAAGGGAGCAAACACGCCCTCAAACGGTGGCCCACCCTCAAGTCTCCATTGCTCAGGCCTTAGCTCCTGGTTCACGTTCCTCTCGTGGCCCTGAGCACACGTGACCATAATCATCTGCTTGTGTTCCTTGTCTCCAGCTAGATGATGAGCTCAGTGATCGGGGAGGGACCACTTGTTGGGCGGTCTTTGCCTCTGCTGCAATGCGTTGTGCACAAGCAGGCCCTCACTAAATGTTTGTTGAGTGAATAAAAGAGTGAATGATACACATGAATATGCACGTCTCCTACTACGAACTTAGGGAATTATATGGGTAGTGATGGCAAGGGAAACAGTGAAGCAGGAAGGCTCGGACGTTGCACTACCTACAACTGACACTAGATGGCGCTCAAGCACACCAAGAAAGTGCTTCTGCGAAAGACCAGATGTGTGTTTTTTGTAGAGGGTTTTTAAGGAACGTCGTACGTGTTGATCTATAAGGACTCCCTGAGTGAAAATCTGTCTTGCACAGATGAGCCAGCCTCAGCAGGACACACTGTACTAATCAAGGTTCTCCAGCGAAATAGAATCAATAGGATATGTATACAAAGAGATTTCTCACAGGGAATTTACTCCTAGAAACATGGAGGCTGACAAATCCAAAATCTGCAGTGTGGGCTGGCAGGCTAAAGATCCAGGAGAGCTGATGGTGCAGATAAAGTCCAAAGGCCATCTTCTGGCAATCCCTCTTACTGAAAGAGGCAGGTTTTTTTGTTCTATTCAGGCCTTCAACTGATTGGATGAGGCCCACCCACATTAGGGAGAGCAATCGGTTTTACTCAAAGTTCACCAATTTAAATGCTAATCTCATCTGGGATGCCTGGGTGGCTCAGTTGGTTAAGGGTCTGACTCTTGATTTTGGCTCAGGTCATGATCTCACGGTTCATGAGATCAAGCCCCACATCAGGCTCTGCAAAGACAGCACAGAGCCTGCTTGGGATTCTCTCTCTCCTCTCTCTGGCCCTCCCCTACGCATGTTCTCTCTCTCTCTCTCTCTCTCTCTCTCTCTCTCTCTCTCTGTCTCTCTCAAAATAAATAAATAAACATTTAAAAATAAAAGATAAAACAGGAGTGCCTGGGTGGCTCAGTCGGTTAAGCGTCCAACTCTTGATTTCAGCTCAGGTCATGATCTCATGGTTTGTGGGTTCAAGCCCTGTGTCAGGCTCTACACTGACAGTGTGGAACCTGCTTGAGATTCTCTCTCTCCCTTTCTCTCTGCCCCTCCCCTGTTCTCACTCTCAAAATAAAAAAATAAACATTAAAATTTTTTTTAAAAATAAAAAATAAATGCTAATTTCATCCAAAAATACCCTCCAGTTGACACATAAAATCAATCTTTCTCCTTCTCTCTCTCTCATCCTCTCCTAACAACTATAATGAGTGCAAAGTGCTAGAACAAAGATCTGTTTCACCCCGAAAAAATCCAAAGGCCACATGGATCAGTCAGTTCTTCCCATGTGCACCTCCCAGAAAGCAACGCAGGAAACGTGACGCATGAGCCTAGTTATAAACTAAGCTTCTGAGGGCATTCTCCTAACCTACCTGGCTTAACTACACTGTTTGCAGAATTTTAGGCGATGTTTCAAAATTAGCTGATCATCCCCGAAGGCCTGTGAATTGACTGTAAGTAATTTAATTGGAGATGAGCAAGTGGGAAGACAGAGGGAGAAATTTTCCTCTCGTAGCTAACACAGCTAAAATCCCAGATAGGAAAGAGCCATTAGTATATCCGCTAATTGGAGTCATGTTTACATTCCTGTTGTCAACTGGCAACATTTGCTTGTTTCAAGGAAGTCTCCCCGGGTTTTGTGTAATTGTTACAACCTCTACAGAAGGCAAGTCCTGGGTGTAGCCCCTGACTGGGCAATTTCATAAATGATTCTTGCTCAAGCAAAGCACACATTTATTTTAGCTGCTACATTATTTTCTTCCATAAAACAGTCCATGGCACTGCCATCAGTCGAGTTGCGGTATTCTTTCCCGTTGAGAGTAGACAACTGTTCTCAGGGGGAAAAAAAAACCCTTTAATCTGTGTTTATGCATTATCATAGCATAATAAAAGACCTTTAGCATAATAAAAGTTAGCAAAATAAAAGACCTTTTGTTTAAAGCGAAATCAGTCCATTTGTGACAGACTCATAAAAACTACTGGAAGTATGAAAAACCATGTGTCATCACGAGACCCACTGTACTTTGCAACCCAATGTTTGAAACAAGGCTTCTGACTATGTAAGATGAATAGTGGCCTAGTGGGGTGTCTGTGTTGGGAGAAAGCCATCGCGGCCTGGAGAGACAAAGCAGCCGAAAATGTTCTTTATTGTGGTGATGTCCTTCTACCATGGCAGGCGACCTAAGGCATATTCTTACCAGGTCACATCCTAGTCCCCAACAGAAGGCTGAAATAACTAAGACCAAGTCTAAGCAACAGTCCTCACCTTGGAGAGGCGACTGCTGTCCACTCACATATGTTCTGGGAAGCCAAAAGGATGCTCAACATACGACTCCAAGTCAAAATACTAAAGTCCAGGGGAGCCTGGGTGGCTCAGTGGGTTAAGTGTCCGACTTCAGCTCAGGTCATGATCTCACGGTCTGTGAGTTTGAGCCCTACATTGGGGCTGACAGCTCAGAGCCTGGAGCCTGCTTCGGATTCTGTGTCTCCCTCTCTGCCCCACCCTTGCTCATACCTGATCTCGGTCTCTCTCAAAAATAAATAAACATTAAAAAAAGGTTTTTTTAATAAAATAAAATACTAAAGTCCAGGCCATAAGAATAACACAAGAGAGAGACTGAACAGATCATACAGGAAAGGTTACAAATCATTTCCTTCCTACAGTCAAATTAGTCTCCTATACGGCTTTTCCAGAAAAAAAAAAATAATAATAATAATAATAATGCTGGCCATTACTAAGGTGCAAATAGGACCAATCTAGAGAGGAAAATATCCCAAGCAGGAGTAAGACCAAAAGGTGCCCTCCTCCCCCTCACTTTGGGGGGTCAACAGTTCCCTGCAGGTACTCTGTAAACTTGAAGTTTAGGGGTGGGGAGGAAGGGGTCACCCGGTCAACATTTTCTTTTCCCAAAGCAGCGGTGACATTTGTCAGGAAGGCTCCCTGCGGGGGCCAAGTGAGCGGCTCTCTGGCCAGCCCTCCGCTCAACACCTGCAGCTGCTGGCCGGTCTGGCTGGGCTCCCGCGTCGTCAACAGGCAAGCCCAGGAGAGCAGGGCAGGGGCCCGGCCAGCGCCACACCCGCCCGGCCTAAACAGATGTGCTTCCTCCGCTTGTCAACACAGGAAAAAGAATGGAGTGTGAAACCCTCAGGATCTGTGAGAAACTACGTGGTCTGGGAGGAAAACCTCGGAAAACCTTTTTGATGCAAAAACCATTGTGAAATGGGTTTCGGCGAGCAGGATTCCACTTTCCCCGCTGTGCAACGCGCTTTCTTGCAGTCAGGCAGGAACGCTGGCGTCACCATCTGATCCGGCTCGCTCCTTTTCCACAGAGTCAGGCTGGGGCGGGGAGGGCTTGCAGATGACTCTAAAAGAGAAACAGAACTAAATTCCAAGTGTCTCGACCCTTTGTTCTGACTAATTGATGATGTGATGGCAGTGGATTTTTTGCCTTTCCGAGTTCAGCTTCGCTGCCTCCCTCGAGGAGTACATAGTGAAATGTGATTTCGGCACTGATCCCACCCCCCCCCCGGATATTCTGAGAGTTTCGTATTTAACTGCAAAGAAAGGGCAGCAGGCCATATGGTGTCTCTAGGCAGAGAGGGGATAAGAGCTCTTGTTGGAGATGGACAGAGAAAACGGAGGAAGTGGACAGCTTAAAATGAGCTTTGGAATCGTTTTGTCTGTTGTTGATCCTTCCTTACTGTTTAATCCTGATGAGCTAGCAGTCTGTAAACAAGACTTTCCCTTTGGCCTTGGCCACCAGGAAGCTCAGAGCTACATTCTGGGTCCAATTATAGTAGCTTTCCTTGGCCTAAGCTTTCTCTGCATGGCGTTATTGCAAATAATTTCTGGATGTAGGTAGGAAGACGGCATTTGTGATATTCTGGCTATCCGCTATCTATTCCCCTCCTTTTGTTAACTGGATACCAAATTCCCTCCAGGAAACTATGTTTCCCTAGCCCTAGCCCATGCGCTTCGGGGAGAGGGTCCCACCTCCATCTCAGGGGAGAGGCACATAACCTAGACACAAGCCAGTCCCTTGCTCTATCCTCTATCTCCCTCTCCACACGGCATTGGGTTACAGGTGGGCAGATGAGCCGGTGAGATACCAAGGACATTTTGCCAGGAATCAGGGCACTGACGTCGTTCCCACTGGACTTGAGGTTGGAAAGACGCTAGTCTAAAGCCCTTACTGCTGTACCACGACCACAAGGGAAGCATCTGCCTGAAAATGGAGCTAAAGCTCGAGGATCTGTCCCTGCAGGACCAAGGGAGACGGGAAAGAAGGTCCAGGCTCATCCCGGTACCTGATGCTCACCGGCCCTGGCTAGGAAACAGCAGAGCCCCGTTCCGCTACAGCATGATCTGGATTTGCCGTCACAGTGGAAAGCATCCCAACTGACACAGGAGGTAGAGGCAAAAAGCCCACGCTTCGTTTTCTCTTACTGCGAGAATACTGTGCGGTGGGGGCAGGAATTTTGAAAACCACAGGAAACCGTAAGAAAAAAAAAAAATCACCCCAGATCCCACAACCTAGAGAAAAGAGCAAAATGGACTTCCCAGAATTTACTCTGAAGCCAGGGGGAAGAAAACACCATTCGTGAACACCTTCAAACACGCTGTCACACTGAACCCGACAGCATCTCGAGCTATCCCATTTAAGCCACAGGGAGGGAGAGTCATTATTTCATTTCTGTTTAGCTTTGGCACATAGCTCTGTCAGGCTTCTGAGTTCAACTTAAACTTTTTTTTCAGCCTTCAAGTTCAAAAGGCGTTAATCTGGCCCCACACCAAAAGCCTTTTGGCCAGAAACAGCTGAGCTGTTTGAGAGCACCTCCGAAGGGCTGCATTTCAGGCGTACCTGTCGTCTCTCAGGAGCCACGATGGGAGCACCGCGCCCACGCTGCTGCCCCTGTGGTTCTCTGCACGGGCCTGCCAGGTAAGCCGGGCCCCCCACCCCCACCCCCAGGACCGCAGGGCCCTCGCTGGCCGTCTGGGGTCCTCTGGCTCGGCGGGCAGCCACGATCAGGCAGGTGGCTTTGAATCGACGCTGCTGCAGCTGGTATCCCACAAATGCTGCCAATCACGCTTTCTGTTACTTTTCCATTACTAGAATTTTTCAAACATACAGAAAGAATACAGTATAACAAACACACACGCATCACTTCCATTTCACAATCGTTTACGTTTTGCCAGCTTTGCTTCATTTATTTCTTTTCTGGCTGAAGTGTGCAGTTTTGAGGGTTTTTTTTTTTTAATTTATTTTTGAGGGAGTCACAGAGAGGGACAGAGGATCCGAAGCAAGCTCTGTGCTGACAGCAGAGAGGGCGCCGTGGGGCTCGAACTCACAAACCGTGAGACCGTGACCCGAGCCAAAGTCGGACGCTCAACCGACTGAGCCACCCAGGCGTCCCTGAAGTGTTTTGTTTTGTTTTTTTTTGTTTTTTTTTTTTTTTTTAAATTTTTTTTTTTAACGTTTATTTATTTTTGAGACAGAGAGAGACAGAGCATGAACGGGGGAGGGGCAGAGAGAGAGGGAGACACAGAACTGGAAGCAGGCTCCAGGCTCCGAGCCATCAGCCCAGAGCCCGACGCGGGGCTCGAACTCACGGTCCGTGAGATCGTGACCTGAGCTGAAGTCGGACGCTCAACCGACTGAGCCACCCAGGCGCCCCACCCTGAAGTGTTTTAAGGTAAACTACAGACATATTACGCATGGATGTGTCTGACTGCTCCTTCGCAGTGCAATTTCCTCTTTTAACTTCCGATTCACATTAAATATCTAAGGAGGACAATGTAAAATGATTGCCACCATTTATAAAATACCTGCACTTCACGAATTGCTCCGTTCATTCATTCTTTCATTGGCCAGTGTTTATTGAGCACCTATTAGGCCACAGTTTGAAGGCCCGGGGATACAGTGATACACAAAACCGGGGGTGGGCGGGACCCCAGCTCTCACGGATGGAGGGCTTCTTCTGTGGTGGAGATGGGCATTAAATAGATCAACAAAGTAGCGTGGAACCAGAGTGATGGGGGACGGACTGGATTCAGGGCCATGCAGTGTATGCAGTCAACAGGGTTTTTGGACAGACCGGATGTGAGGTGTGGGAGAAAAAGAGGGGTCAAGGATGACGGGCATTTTTGGCCTGAGTGTCTGGAAGCCCGAAGGAACCATTCGTTAGGATGGAGATGACCCCAGGGACAGCGTTGCAGGATTTTTTACCTCAGCACCGGGACTCGTCGTCTTGCCCCTTCGAAGAGTCAAGTGGTGAACTCAAAATGAGCGGCGGCAGACAGAAGTTCCTGAGACCGTAAGATCGGAAAGGAAGAAGAGGAGGAGAGCTCTCTTGACAGAGAGGCGACATTCAAAAGTGAACGGCCGCGAGTAGAGGCAAGGGTCCTGGTTTCCCACGGTTCCCCTTCGCTCCTTCTCATTGTCGACCTCTACTGGCTGGAAAACGCTAGGTGCTGGGTTGTCCTTTTCCTGATTGGCTCATTTTCGTCATACAAGGAGAGGTCTGTGGCCACGCTGGTCCTTGTGGGTCATCCGTTTTCTGGTCTACTTATTTTTAGTCAGGTCTCTTGTCAAATTCCCGAGGGAAACCCGAGGGGCAGTAGGTGGGGTCTGTGACATTGTTGAGAGGGACCTCATGCCTGAGGGGGTCCGCTGTGGTCAGGCTCTCCCAGCATTGTTCCAAACTCTGTGTTTTTCCCCACCCAGGGACCTCCGGTCCTAATCTTTCCCTCTCTGCCTCTTTTAGCCTATGTTTTCCTATCCTAACAGCAGATCTGGAGGGGAAGATCGCAAGTTCAGTTTGGAATGCCAAGTCTGAGAGGTCACGCAGGAAGCTGGCTCTCTTTGTCTGGAGTTTAGTGGCGACGCGGAGGCTGGAGACGCGACTCTGGAGTGGTCAGCATCTACAGATCCTATCTTCAGCCCCGGGACTGCGTTAAGAGCACTAAGGAGCGAGTAACTGGCAAAGACATCCAAGGACTGAGCCCTGGACACTGGGAAATAGCAGCCAGTGTGGGGAGAAAGACTACAGCATGTAGTGTCCTGAAGCCAAGAGAAAAGGTTTCCAGAAGGGCGCGATCCTGTCCAGTAGTGCTGATAGGCCGTCGCAGATAAAGACTGAGAACTGACCCCAGAATTCAGCATCATGGAGGTCACCGGTTTCCTTGGCAAAAGCTGCCTGGGTGAAAGGGCCAGGACAAAAGTCTGATAGGTGGGTCACGGGAGAAGTGGAGACAGCGGCTATGAACAGCCCTTTAGAGACATTTTGCTATAATGTAAAAGTGAGCAGAAATGGGATGCCAGCTGCAGGGGACAAAGGGTCAAGAGGTTTTGTGAAGACGGGATAAATTACACCATGTCTCTGCTACTGGAAATATCTAGCAGCGAGGGGGAGATGGTACGGAAGGCAGGATGCATGACTGCAGCAAGGTCGACCAGTGGTCCAAAGCCAATGCCCCGCCACCCCCCCTCCCCGCTCTGAGAGGTGCGCCCACAGTGTTGGGGGGATGGGCGTGGATACATAGATGGTGGGTGCAGTCGGGGTTTTCATTCTCTTTGGAAATGAATCCGAGGAAGCTCCAAGAAGTGAAGTCCTTAGGAAGTTGCAAATCTGGAACCCAAGACCCAAGTCTCTGGTTCCAAAATCTGTCCCACCACGGCTGCCCCTCTATTTTTGCGCAGAACTGGGAAGTTAAGGAGTTAAAGAAACCCTCTGCCACGTTTTTTACTCTTTGCCTTTTACACAAAACATAGGTTGCTTTGAGGCACTTTGAGGCTCACGTTGGAATGAGGCCTCTTTGACAAGTCAGGGATCCTTCCAACTAGTTTCCTGTATTTCGCATTCTCATTTGGCCTCCGCTCCCATGTAACATTCAAATTTATGGGGCTCTGAAACAAGAGACTTGGCAAAAGGTTATCCTGGTACAATTTCCCGGATGCACTTTTATTTCCCCCCAAAAATATCCACGTTCAAGTATGTTCGCTTTGCCCTTGACGATCTGTGTGCACTTTGTACAGAATCTCAGCTCCGGGCTGGGGGAGGCGGGGGTCTCAGTTCCGCTCCCGAGCGCCCGGCGCGGGGACAGGGCCGCCGGCGGGAGCGCCGCCACTAGATGGCGCCAGAGCCCTCCTTCGCCCTGACTCCTGCGGGCTGCGAGTTCTCCGGGGGACCGCGGTCCGGACAGGCGCCGCTCACCACCCGCCGGCCTGGTGGGGCCTGGCGGCCCTTTCCCCGACTTGGAAGTGGAGAAGGGGTCAGCTCGACGCCCGCTGTCTTCTCCGTCCACCTCTGGACTTAAAGCAGACCCGGGTCGTCCGCTACCTGGCAGACGATCTCCGAGCCAACAGTGTCAGAACAGCGCTGGCTGTGCAAAATTTGGATGGAATGCTGGGAGGAGGGAGGAATGTGGTTTTGTAAACATATTACCTGATACATGCTTTGCTGATACTTGCCTATCAGAAAGCCTGGGCCAGTGTCCAATAACTCGGCTGCCTCGAGCCCTATGCAATGGAGATTGAATTTCCACGTGGCCCAGCTGGCAGCTTTAAAGCATTTTCAGATGAGGCATATGCATCCACACAGCTCACCTGTTACTTTTGTCTCATGGGGTCACATCACAAGGGCACAAAATATGACCCGCTTGCAGGTGCTTGAAAGAGAAGTTTGTGGCTGACAAATCCATCCTTGAAAAACTCCTCTGTGCCTCCAGGACAGCAAGTCAGGTGTCCTATCTCCACAAATGAAGAATACGGTCTGTAATTAGACTAACCCAGAACCCTTTGAAAACTGGTTAGGGGAGATGTTTTTTCTTGACTTGACGAGAGCTTATTCCTCTAACTGTAGGATATCTGTCAAGTGCTTTTCAGCATGGAATGAACCACTGAAAAGTTTTTAAATCACAAACTATTTTAATCGCTTTAAATCACAAATTATTTTAAACAGGTCAGGGTTTGTAAGAATTGGTTACGATGGGTGTATTCCAAGCATACTCTGACTCTAGGGCTGGCTTAGCTGTTTCCTGAAAACATCTTTATCACGTACCTTTTTTTTTTTTTTTTTTTTTTTAAAGATCTCAGTTATAAGTAATCTCTACCCCCAGTGTGGGGTTTGAACTCATAAACCTGAGATCAAGAGTCACATGCTCTACTGACTGACCCAGCCAGGCGCCCCTCCTTATCGCAGATCTTAAGTCCCTCTGAGAAGGAAGTTTGTGTATCTTTGTTTTGGGAGAGGACAGCTGTGGTAAAGGAAGAGTATAATTGAAGAGATGAACCTTTATGGTGCCAAGTATTTTGTGTTGCTCAAGACACAGGGACCTATGTCCTTTCTTTTTTTGTTTTCTCTTTTTTGAGATGGGGGGGGTCTCATAGTCTCATAGGTTTGACTAACAACCTTTTCTGTCAGGCTCCACAAAATTGTTTTAATTAACGTCCTTTTAATTAATTCAGTTAGCTTTTACTGAGGTGCCCGTCTCGTGCTAGAACCCATGCTAGGCACCAGAGGGGTCGCAGTGAACAGAAGTAGCAAAACAGCACGGCCGTACTAGAGCTTACCTCCTTCCAAAGGAAGTTTTTAAACACACATCCTGTTGAGATGAGGACATTTATATCAGTTTGCTGTCCTCAAAGCATTGTGATGTAGTGTGGCTCAGGTACAAACCAGGAAGATGAGCCTGAATGCATTTTTGTTTTAATGTTTATTCATTTTTGAGAGAGACACAGAGCATGAGTGGGGGAGGGGCAGGCAGAGAGAGAGAGATTGAGAGAGAGACAGAATCTGAAGCAGGCTCCCGGTTCTGAGCTGTCAGCACAGAGCCTGACGTGGGGCTCAAACCCACGAACTGTGAGATTATGACCCAAGCCAAAGCGGGATGCTCAACCAAGTGAGCCACCCAAGCATCCCAAGTCTGGATGCATCTTAATCACTAACTCAATGATGCTAAACAAATCACTGGATCCTTCCATGCCTCCCCCTGTCACTGTGTCCTTTGTTAATAATATCCTTACCTTCCTCAGCTTTGTGAATTCAATGATGGAACACCTGAGCTGTCAAAACATTACACAAATGCAGTTTGTTTTTACAAAATACACTGTTTTTTATGTTATAACAGTACCTAAAGGGAGCATAAGATAAAGGAACATGATTACAAATGATTGTTAAAACAGAGGACTTGAAAGATTAGGCTAAAATTCTAACAGAGGATATCATTAATTCTCAGCTCTTACTGCTCTGAAGCACAATCTGAGGAATCCAGAATATTCTAAATATCTGTTAAAGGATCAGAGGTGAGGAATGTGGTTAGCCCCGAAAAGGTCCCTGACCCCCTGGCAGCCAGCCTCCCTTGGAGAATAGCTTCAGGCACATCTTTTTTGCCTGCAAGGACCGGCATGCCCCGACCTGTTGGATGAAAACCAACACTGGGAGCTGGAGCAGCACTGATCTGACCAAGCTCAAGGCCGCGGGGCGGGGCGGGGCGGGGCGGGGCGGGGCGGGGGAGGTGACACAGAAAGTCAACTGGCCTGAGGTGTCTCAGTGTGGGACTCTGTCCAAACACAGAGACATTTCAGAACGTCTTTCAGGAGGCATGATGAACGTGAGACACAGAGCTAACAGGACACTAGACGTGTCCTGAAGGAAGATGTGCTGTCTAGGCGGCCAGAGGCGTACAACGCATTCCAGACGAGGAGTCTGTGGGAGTGAATGGCTTCCCCTGGTGTTGAGATGACTTTGTGTTTTCCAGTCTCCTCGCTTCCCCCAGCATCCTGATGATGCCATCACCTAGAGGCTTCACGAAAAATGATTTTCCCACTTTCTTAGAAAAGAGGTGGGATTAAAACTATTTTAATTAAGTAAGTACAGTCAGATCTGTAGGCCCTTTTGCAGAAGGGAAGTTACACATTACAAAAGGAAGAACATGGAAATTCTGCACATTTCCTGTTGAATGTTCCCCTTTATTCAGAAAGCAGGCTGGCCGGCCCTTTTGTTTCTATTAGAGAATCAACAGAAATATACTCAACTCACAGGCCCAAATAAACGGACAATGGGTCGACAATTTCGCCACATGGAAATTACAAGTCAAACACCTCCCTGTCCACTCACTTCCCCCCCCTCCATGGACGTTCGGTGTACCTGTGTCTACTCTCAAAATCAAGGACTTTGGGTCCCGGAGCATTTGGGAAGAAATCTCAAGTTCAGCAGACAGCTGAAAGCATTAAGAGAAATATCTAGAATGCTGCTTGGTATTGTCTTTGATAAAAAAATAAAGGAGTAAAAACCTTTTTGTAGAGGCGGCTTCTAAGCAACAGGCTTGACCAAGGGTAAACCTGAGTAAGGTCAAAGAGCCCACAGGGCTCACCCACCACCACAAGCTTCGGGCAAGCAGGCTCACTAAGTGACCCACCTCGTAATAGCCATAGGCTCTAATTAGCCAATGGGCTACTCACAACCAGGCACAGTTACCAAAAAAGGGAAAATTCCATCCATTCCCATATCTCCCTCACTCCACCCTGTGACTGTGGCCCCTCACTGCCACCTTGCTGCAGACAGTCTCTTTGCTGTACTGCCCATCTTGTGGTGTATTGAATAAACTTCTATGTCCTTTGTTCTGCCTTGATGGGAGTGGGTAGAGAGAGAATCCCAAGCATCCCAAGCAGGCTCTGTCAGCACAGAGTCCAATGTGGGGCTCGAACTCATGAACTGTGAGATCGTGACCCGAGCTGAGATCAAGAGTCGGGACGCTTAACCAACTGAGCCACCCAGGTGCCACCAAAATAAACTTAGAAAAAAATAATAATAAACCCAATGACTTAATAAGTAGCTTTTAAAAGAGGTATTATCACTCTTCACAACGATATTCTGTTCGTCCTTCCATGTACCTTCATGTGTCATGTCAAAAAATCTTTTATATTCGTTTCATTGTGAAAAATTCCCAGACAACTTCTGATCATATGGATTTCCATTCATTAAGTATTTACTAAGCATTTAACTCCGCTTTATGCTGAGAAACCCAATCATCACTAAGACATACGTATTTAGGAGTGGTCTGGTGGGTGAACGGGACGTTACTAAAAAAATTACAGTAGATCTCGGTGAATGAGGTTGGAGAATTAGTCAAGTGTCTGATTATAAGGGCCTTGGATGCCACACGAGAGGGACGTTTCAGAGCAATTCCTGGGGCAGCAGAGTGGATCAGAGTCGATGAGGCTGCACAGTAACTATAATCAAATATCCTAGAGCAGCAGTGAGGCCAGAAAAGAGTGGAAAGGATCAGACACACAGAAAGAATAGGAGGGGCGAGGTCTGGTCATTGGTGTAGTGTGGTGAGTAGGTAACAGCCAAGTGGAGGACAGCTCAGAAGGAGCCTGTGCAAGGGAATTAATTCAATTCTGTACAAGTCACGTGAGGTGCCTGCACACAGCCATGTGATGCTGAGCAAGCAGGACCCCACACCCACCCGAGCTCAGTGAGGGGACATAGGTGCCAATGAAGCCAGAGAGCATGAAATCACCCAGGAAGAACGGAGAGATGGGAGCAATCCTAAATGAAACAGAATCTGGGAGAGGAGCAAGTTCCGGCCAAGGTACCGTCCCCACCCGGAGCCCAGCCCCCAGCCCCAGCCGCCACACCGCGCTAGCCCGAGTTCATCCCGGCCCTCCAGGTCCATGTGCTCGTCAGCCTGCCTTTCCAACACTCTGGCCCTGTTACCGGGTCCAGACTGTGACCGCAGCTTAGGGGTCATGGCATTCCTTCCTGAAGCATTAACTGTATATTAGTGACTTGGGAGGGAGCAAAGAGATTTTTATGTTAGACAATGCAAAGTTACAGAGCAGAAAACAAAAACAAAAACAAAAACAAAACTCTCATTTTTAGAAGAGAGAAGACATAATTTCAATAACGTTTTGTGCTTTCAATTCCTCAGGCTTTGTACCCTCTCAAGAAAGAAGCAACCATTCTACGTGTGACATGAATTATATATAGTGGCCATTTTGTTTTGTTTGCGCATTATGTCTTTCATCTTTGGTGAAAAGTACCTACGTTTTTTTATTTTTAATGCTTATTTGTTTTTGAGAGAGAGAGAGAGAGGATCCGAAGCAGGCTCTGCACTAACAGCACATAGCCCGATGCAAGGCTTGAACTCAGGAACCATGAGGTCATGACCTGCACCCAAGTCGAACGCTTAACCAACTGAGCCACCCAGGTGGCCCAGTACCTACATTCTTTAAAAAAAAAAAGTCGCCCCAATTCCTTTTACCCTATCTCTCAAACAGGCAGTCAAGTAAAGTGCAAGTTACCCTTATTTTAAACCCTAAGTCTTATTACAGTCAACTAACCCTCAACAAAGGTGCCAAGAATATACAAGAAGGAAAAAAACAGTCTTCAAAAACTGGTGGGATAACTGGATTATCTGCATGTAAAAGGATGAAAGTGAACTCTTATCTTACAACATATATAAAAATCAACTCAAAATGGATTAAAGACTTAACTGTAAGATCTGAAACCATAAAAACCCCTAGAAGAAAACATAAGGGAGAAAAAAGGTCCTTGACATTAGCCTCGGTGATGATTTTTTCAATTTGACACCAAAAGCCAGGTAACAAAAAGGAAAAACAAGTGGGACTACATTAAACTAAAAAGCTTTTGCAAGACAAAGGAAACCACCAACAAAATGAAAACGCAACCTACTCAATGGAAGATATGTGCACATAAAATATGTGACAAAGGGTCAATATCCAAAATATATAAAGAATGTTTACAACCCAACACTTAAAAAACTAACAATCTGATTACAAATGGGCAGAGGACCCGAACAGACATCTTTCCAAAGAAGACATTTTTCCGAAGACCTTTTTCCAACAGATACATGCAAAGATGCTCAACATCGCTCATCGTCAGGGAAATGAAAATCAAAACCGCAATGAAAAACCACAAATCAAAACCTCACAACTGTCAGAAGGGCTAGAATCAAGAAGACAAGAAATAACAGGTGTTGGCAAGGATGCTGGGAAAAGGGAACCTTCGTGCACCATCGGTGGGAATGCAAACTGGTGCAGCCACTAGGACAGTATGGAGATTCCTGAAAAAGTTAAAAACAGAAATACCATATAACCCAGTAATTCTACTGTTGAGTATTAAACCCTCCCCCCCACAAATACTAATTCAGAAAGATGTACGTACCTCCACGTTCATCACAGCATTATTTACAGTAGCTGAGATATGGAAGACCAAGTGTCCATGGACGGATGAATGGATACAGAAGTGGTGCATATATACACAGTGGAATATTACCCAGTGATAAAAAGAATGAGGTCTTGCCATTTGTGACAACATGGATGGACCTAGAGGGTATAGTGCTGAGTGAAGTAAGTCAGAAAAAGATAAACACCATGATTTCACTTACATGTGTAATCTAAAAAACCAAACGAACAAACAAATGAAAACTAGAAGCAGAGTCATAAATACAGAGGACAAACTAGTGATTGCCACAGGGGAGGGGGGTGAAGGGAGGAGCGAAATAGGTGAAAGGGACGAAGAGGTACAAACTTCCAGTTGTAATTAATCACCGAGATAAAAAGTACAGCAAAGGGATTACAGTCGCTAATACTGTGATAATGTTGTACAGTAACTATACGTATCATGGCGAGCACTGCACAATGTATAGAATTATTGAATCACTATGTTGTACAATTGAAACCAATATAACTTGGTGTCAATTATGCTTCAGTTAAAAAAGTAAAACACCAGGGTGCCAGGGTAGCTCAGTGGGTTGAGCGTCAGCCTCTTGATTTCAGCTCAGGTCGTGATCTCACGTTTCATGAGACTGAGCCCCATGTTGGAGCTCTGCGTGGACAGTGTGGAGCCTGCTTGGGATTCTCTCTCTCCCTCTCTCTGCCCCAACAGCCCCCTCTCAAAATAAATAAACTTAAAAAAAAAAAGTAAAACACCAAAAATAAATTTACAAACATGATTGACATTTGAAATAGAGTTCTGGAAATGTTATAAGAAAAATCGTAAAGGTGAAATTCAGAATTTTAAAAGCAAAGTTATTAAGTAGTTTCATAACGTTTACGGTGGAAACATAAATGAGACTATATCAAAGTAAAAAATTTCCGCACAGCAAGAGAAACCAACAAAGTGAGAAAGCAACCAATGGAATAAAAGAAAATACTTGCAAACCACCTCTCATCAAAGAGATTAATATCCAAAAAAATATGAACTCCTACAACCTAAAGCAAAAAAAAAAAAAAAAAAAAAAAAAACAGAACAAAAACAAAACAAAAAAACAACAACCCAATTTTAAAAACAGGCAAAGGCCCCGGTAGACATTTTTTTCCAAAGACATACAAATGGCCAAAAAGTGCTCCTCACTAACCATCTGGGAAATTGACAAGAGCACAATATAACCTCACACTTGACAGGACGGCCGTTATCAAAGTCAAAACGGCAAGTGTTGGCAAGGCTGTGGAGAAAGGGAGTCCGCTCCCTTTGGAACTGTCGGTGTAGTTAGTCACTGTGGAAGAGTGTGGAGATGGCTCAAAACCTTAAAAACAGAACTACCACGTGACCCAGCAATCCCACTTCGGGGGATATGTCTGAAAGAAATGAAATCATTATCTCAAAGAGACAGCTGCACCCCCATGGTCATCACAGTGTTGTTCGCCAGAGGCAAGGCAGAAGGCACTGAATGTCTGTCAGTGGATAAATGAAATGTTACAGGTGTGTGTGTGTGTGTGTGTGTGTGTGTGCGTGTGTGCGTGTGTGTGTGTGGTGGGGGGGGGGTGGGGTGGAGGTGGATATTCAGCCTTAAAAAAGCAAATTCTGGAGCACCGGGGTGGCTCAGTCGGTTAAGCAACCAACTCTTGACTTCAGTCCTGGTCATGATCTCATAGTTCGTGAGATCCAGCTCCATGTCCGTCATTGCAGAGCCTGCTTGGGATTCTCTCTCCCTCTCCACCTGCCTCTCCCCCACTCACTCTCTCAAAATATAAGGGGAAAAAAAAAAAAAAAAGGAAATCCTACCATTTCTGACACGGATAAACCTGGAGAATATTATGCCAAGTGAAATAAGCCCCAAACAAAAAGACCATGATCTCAATTATAGGTGGCATCTAAACAAATCAATCTTATGCTGTGGTGCCTGGCTGCTTCAGTCAGAGAACATGCAACTCCTGATCTCGGGGTTGGTTGTTCAAGCCCCAGGTCGGTATAGAGACTACTTTCTTTAAAAAACAATTTGGTGGGGGGGGGGGGGGGGGGGGGGTAGTGTCCCTGGGTGGCTCAGTTGGCTGAGCATCCGACTTCAGCTCAGGTCATGATCTCACAGTTCGTGGGTTCGAGCCCTGTGTCCAGCTCTGTGCTGAGGCTTGAAGCCTGGAGCCTGCTTCAGATTCGGTGTCTCCCTCTCTCTCTGTCCCTCCCTTGCTCATGCTCTGTCTCTCTCTGCCTCTCAAAAATGAATAAAGTTTAAAAAATTTTTTTTGGAAAACCAAATCAAACTCATAGAGTAGAATGGTGGTTGCCAGGGACAAGGGAGTAAGAAATTGGAAGATGTTGAACACACAGTACAAACTTCCAGTTATAAGTTCTGGAGCATGGGGACTATACGGTTAAATGTGTTGTATACTTGAAATTTGCAGAGAGTAGTTTTTTGTTTTTTGTTTTTTTTTTTTAATGTTTGTTTATTTTTGAGAGACAGAGACAGAGAGCAGGCAAGGAAAGGGCAGAGAGAGGGAGACACAGAATCCGAAGCAGGATCCAGGCTCTGAGCTGTCAGCACAGAGCCCGACATGGGGTTCACTGTGAGACCGTGATGAGCCGAAGTCGGACGCTTATCCAACTGAGCTACCCAGGCACCCCTGCAGAGTAGATGTTAAGTATTCCCACATCACACACCTAGAAAGGTAACATATCTGAGATGACAGACGTTAGCCCGACTATGGGAATCATTTCATGTCCACTATACCCCAACATCACATCACATATCTTAAATATATAAAATCTTAACTTACTTATCTTACTTCAATAAAGATGGGGGGGAGGATCCTGAATCTTCCATTTATCACGCAACACTGGGCAGGTTTCTTTTTTTTTTTTTTTTTTAATTTTTTTTTAATGCTTATTTCTGAGACAAAGACAGAGCATGAGTGGGGGAGGGGCAGAGAGAGGGAGACACAGAATCGGAAGCAGGCTCCAGGCTCTGAGCTGTCAGCACGGAGCCCTACGTGGGGCTTGAACTCACAAACTGTGAGATCATGACCTGAGCCGAAGTCGGTCGCTCAACCAACTGAGCCACCCAGGCGTCCCTGGGCAGGTTTCTTAAGCTATGAGAGGGGAACAGCTACTGTCTGAGATAGTAGGGAGTGTGAGTGAATACATTCTGGAGTGAGGAAACACGTTTGTCATCCTCTATGTGAGGCCTGGAGATCCAGCCTCTTTCAGTCTGTTAGTAAAAGTCAAACTAGCACAGTGAGATGCAGAGGTGGAGGGGACGGTCAGGTGTAGGGAGCTCATTCTAATCTGAAAGGCTAGACATACTTTTCCTGAGCCAACAAATGCCACTTCTGCTAATTCAAGTTGGGCTTCTATACTTGCTACTGGAGTCCTAACTGCAAGGGAGGCTTTTGAAAACTAGTGCAGGGCTCTAAAAAAAATGGCACATTGATGTAATTTTTTATAAGAATCAGTCTCTGCTAAGACCACCAAGTTGTCCTCTTCAAATGCCGAACAGAGTGAGCAGCTGCATGTACGATGTCACTGTCCAGAGGTCACTGAGTGAGCACGTTCCACCTCTCCAGGGACTTGTCTCGTGCGCTCCTCTGGGTAACAGGCAACTCGTTCTGCTTTACAACTTCAAACATACCCACTCTGCCCAGGTACAAGCTGAAAGGCCTGCTCACTTCAGTCTAGCTAAGAAAAGGCAAGGCTACATGGATTTTAAGATCTCAGCGAAGCTCCAGTGGGATCCCGTTTTCTCCCCGAACGTGCAGGTCACATGCTGGCACGTCTCATGGAGGCACTGCTGAACACCAGGCACAGATTTTTCAGATCAAGCTCTAGCTTAAGCACAGCCTCTCTTACTCATTTTCTCCCCCCACCCCCGACTCCTAGCTTCTATATCCATATTATCGGGAAGTGTTTGACTCCTCTATCGATACCAATGGAAATTAAACAAGAATCTAGTACCTCTGCAATGCCTCCTGGACTGTTTCCATAACACAGCTGTAAGCCTTTAAAAGTGAAGGAAAAGGTTCCATATATAAAATGTCCTGGAGACCTTCTAAAAGGAAAAAATCCATTTGATGTGCCCAGACACAAATATCAAATAAAAATTTTAGAACTCACAATCAAAATGCTTAGTGAATGTAAATTTTTTCTGTTATTTCGAGAGAGGGAAAATCTCAAGCAGGCTCTGCCCTGTCAGCTCACAGCCAGACATGGGGCTCAAGCACACAAACCGTCAAGATCGTGACCTGAGCACGCCCCAGGGAATGGAATTTCTGCTTATGTGTCTAGTTAATGGGCTATTTATGGGGGGAAAAAATCCTAAAAAAACATTTAAATGGACTGGCCTATCTCGAACATAAAGTCTGTAATTGACGGTCTTTATGCTTTGGATTATCGAATGAGTACTGGGTGTTCTTAAATAATCACATACTACCACCAGTTGGCCGGCTTTTTAATTACACATCTCATTTTTACAGAGTGCACCGCTGAAGCACATCATCTGGGACATGAACACTCGCTATCCTGCAATAATTTCCTATTCATGTTTTCTAGGTCACCCCTGACTGCTGCTGGGTCACATTCACAGCATGGCCCCAGTCCAGCAGCATCACCAAACCCTGGGAACTCATTAGAAATGCTAATGGAGCACCTGGCCGGCTCAGTGCATAAACCATGTGATTCTTGACCTTGGGGTCATGAGTTCGAGCCCCAAGTTGGGCACAGAGTTTACTTAAAAGAAAATCACTTTTTTTTTAATTAAAAAAAGAAATACTGAAAATGTGCTCCTGAGTCTGACCTGCTGCCCAGCAATGTGCTTTAGCAATCCTTCCAGGTACCTGTTAAACTTGGGTAACCACGATGACCCAGAACCCTCACCAGCTGACATTAAAGCAGGGGTTCTTAACCTGGGATATGAAGTCAAAGGCAAATGTGCCTTTTCCTGGGAGGAGCTGCCCAACTGTCAACCTTCTCTAAGGGATGTCAACCTAGAAGCAGGTACCACCACTGCCAGTCATCAAATTCAGATTTCACTTCTGCAAATACACACCAAGCCAACATGTTCTCCAAGCCCTTTAATAATATTCACTTAAAACAGCTGAGGCACAAGCAATAATAAAACTGCATTTTTTGTTACAAGAAAGAATTTTGTGTAATATCTGCATCATATACCAATTTTCTCAAACTCTCTTCGGCAATATTTTGTTAATACTCTGGTCCAGAAGTTGGTTCAACAAGGTCAGAAAAGCAGAAATTTAGTTAAAAAAAAAAAAAAATCAATTACCGAAGGGTAAGAGGACTCAAACATTTACTGAGTGCCTACTATGGCCACCGTACTAGGTTTTATGTACTTTACAGAAGTTCAATGTGAATGTTAAGTCCTAGTCATCTGTTAACAGGCTAGCGGGACACAGTCAGGTAAAGCCCATCTTAAGTGTGCTTTCACCTTAAGTACAACTGTGGAATCGAAAAATCGGTCTTTCCCAAGGAAACGCACCAACATGCACAAATACATATTTCCATTTCCAAAGACAATACCCAAACATGCAACATTAGGACATGCGCACACTCAGGTTGTCACCACTCTACCTAAATCTTGGGCTGAGGACCACTGGGCCAGCATCGCTCCTACTGACTGCGTGGTTCTGTCACCATTTAAAACTTTAGATAGGAAATGGTGTTCAGCACATTAAGTATCTGGGGAAAACCTTGCTTGGTTTTTTTTTTTTTTTTTAACAAAACGACTTTCAGAAGTGGCACCTGTTCTGAAAACCATCATTTAAGTAAGAAAATGACAGCATAATCAGCTCTAATGGGAAGATACCACAGGCATTTCAACAAGTATTACATCAAAGCTGGTTATTTTTCAGAAAACTAAGTGATACCCAGCTCAGACTACAGAATTCTCCAGAGCATATAGCCTTCACATCCTCCCACACAGCTAAGTTAACCCCTCACTCCTCCAACTAGTCCTTAGTTTCTCTGGGTCCATTCCTCCCTTGCCAAGCTGCCTGCCCCTTGTTCTTGCCTCTATATACTAACTCTAACCTATATTCTGGATGCCCCTGGTCTCAACACTCCCTCTGGCTGGGGTGGGCACAGGACAAAAGCTTGTTTCCTACCGATGTGGTCAATCACTGACCAATCGCCATTGCCCTGCTTTGGATTTGGGATCTATTGGTAAAACTGACTGGCATGTTTGCACTGATCACCTCCCTATCCCCACAAAAGAGCAGGCTGGGTGTTATCAAAAATAAAAGCACACTGTTTAAGGGTTCAGGATTACACACGTGGAAGATACACAAGGAAGAGTCCTTAAATGTCTGAGTCGCGTGGTCTGATGTTCTTTTACAGACGAGAATACTAGGAGGTAAGTTCGGAGATGTAATGTGACGTGCCAAAGGGTGTGGGGATGTCCAGAGGCAAAAACTTAGAGCCATACTGCAAACACTCTCCTTTAGATCTCAACCACAACAAAAACCCAAGGTTAAGGAAAATTTGTAAGTAAAACAAAATAAAAAGTCTGGTACCTAGGAAAAGTCTTTGGGATCTCTCCAGATTTTTAGACAGAGTAAAGGTAACCTATACAGGGAGGAACTGTTACTCAGTTCAACAGATGACAGCAAGTACCAAGGATCTTTATTCTCAGGCCCGATGTTGAATCTGTGACTGCAGAAAACACGTCACTATTTTGAGAACACCTCCATTCTTTCCAAGTCTTCAGCTACAAGGTTACACCTTATTCTCATCGTAACAAGATAAATGAAAGAGGATTAAGGAGATACACTGAAGATAAAAGCAAAGGGAACAAACATTTTACAAGCCTATCATCCCAGCTACCTAAAAGTTAAGTTTCAGATTTACGACAGTGACAGAACCATAGGATTTCGGTGAAAACCAACACAAGTCAGATCTTTAAAAAAAGGTGGGGGGGGGGGAGGGGGGGATCAACTCAAAAATACAAAGTCAGGCAAGCATGCAAAATTCAGAGTATAAAAAAATGCAAGGCCTGGTTGTCCAAACAAACATATACCTCAGGAAAAGGTGGATTTGAAAATAGATGCTAAACAGAAACAAATGAATTAAAAGCTGAAAGGGACACTTCTCTGAATTAGCAGACCAACTGCCTCATTTATAAAGAGGAAAGAGGGCAGACAGTAATTGGTGAAGCTCACATGGCTAGATTAAGAATGACACAGATCTAATTCCCAGTGCTATCTGCAACTACATACAGCTAAAATACATGGAGATAAATATCCAGAACACATTAAGCCCACTGGTTAAACAAAACATTTCAAGACAAATGCACAGGGAGGTGAGTTAATACAGCACAGCAGCACATCTCATGTATTAAGAGATTAAAAGGAAAGAAATGACCTCTCAAAGATTTTAATGCTTAGTTTTGATAAAGCAGGCTTCCATCCAATTCTTTTATGCAGAACAAAATGAACTAGCTTTAAAAAAAAAAAAACAACGTGCATTCTTCAACTTTCTCCTACATTTTCTTGGCCTATCTTTCAAAACTAAGCACAGAGTATTTTTAACGTAAGAAATGTGACGCTATATGTACATTTTAATTGCACATTTTAGGAATAAAATAAATCCATGATATTTCGGTAACTCGTAGTGTATTTATAAAATGAAAAGACTTCTATCAAAATACACTTTTCACTGGGAAAAATAAATAAAACAGATAAATGGATCTACACAAAGTAAAAATTAACTTTGGTAGATTTCAGTGTAGGACAGTCCATAACCAGCCTATTTGCCCTTATTCCCCCAGAGCTGCTCATCTTCCGAGTTAAGATTTTAAAAATATTTTTAATTGAGATTATGTTGATATTGGTTTTTCATTCCACATCATCTTCAGCCAAGCTCTGAGCACTTACAATTCTCTGAAAGAGAAAAAAAAAGTTTAATTTTTAAATGTCCTTTACAGGAGGCAAGAATATACAACGGGAAAAGACAGTCTCTTCAACAAATGGTGCTGGGAAAACTGGACAGCTACATGCAAAGAAATGAAACTGGAACACTTTCTTACAGGATACACAAAAGTAAACTCGGAAAAGAATTAAAGACCTAAGTATGAGACCTGACACCATAAAACTCCTAGAAGAAAACATAGATCGTAATCCCTTGGGCATTGACCTTAGCAACGCATTTCTAAGCATGTGTCCTCATGCAAAGGAAACAAAAGCAAAAATAAACTATTGCAACTATACCAAAACAAAAAGCTTTTACACAGCAAAGGAAACCAACAAAATGAAAAGGCAATGTACTGAACTGGAGGATATTCATAAATGATATATGCAACAAGGAATTAGTATCAAAAAAATATAAAACACTCATACAACTCAACACCAAGAAAAAAACCTAATAATCTGATTAAAAATGAGCAGAGCACCTGAAGAGACATTTTTCCAACAGACACATGCAAAGAGGTTCACCATCATTCATCGTCAGGGAAATGCAAATCAAAACCACAAGGAGCATCACCTTACACCTGTCAGAATGGCTAGACTCAAGAACACAAATAATAAGTGTTGGCAAGGATGGGGAGAAAAGAGAACACTCGTGCACTGCTGGTACGAACGTAAATCGGTGCAGCCACTGTGGCAAACAGTAAACAGGTTCCTTAAAAAATTTAAATAGGAATACCATACGATCCAGCAATTCCATTGCTGGTTATTTATCCAAAGAAAATGAAAATACGAATTCGAAAAGATGTACACAACCCTATGTTTATTGCAGCATTATTTACAATAGCCAAGATATGGAAGCAAACTATGTGTCCATCAATGGATGAATGGATAAAGAAGTGGCATATATATAATTTAATGGACTATTACGCAGCCCTAAGAACGAGATCTTGCTAATGGCAGTATGGATGGACCTAGAGAGTATTATGCTACGTGAATTAAGTCAGACATGGATGAACACTATCTGAATTCACTTATATGTGGAATCTAAAAAACAAAACAAACAAAAAAACAGACAGAGACCCATAAACACAAACTGGCAGCTGCTAGAAGGGAAGTGGGGGAGGGGGCATAGGCAAAGCGAGCAAAGGGGAGTGGGAGGTACAGGCTCCCAGTTATGGAATGAATGAGTCACGGGAATAACAAGTACAGCATAGGGAATATAGCCCACGATCGTTTAACAATGTTGTGTGGTGAGACAGAGGGTAAACACATCAGTGAGAAAAGCAGACCATAAAGTATACCTGTCAAATCAGTAAGCAGTACATGTGAAACTAATGTAACATTTTGTGTCAACAACACTTCAATTAAAACCAGAATTTCTTTTTCAAGTTTTTTGAGTGAGTGAGTGAGTGAGTGAGAGAGAGAGAGAGAGAGAGAGAGAATGTGCACACATGTGCAGAGGAGGAGCAAAGAGAGAGAATCCCAAGTGGGCTCCGCACCAGCACACAGAGCCTGATGTGGGGCTCGAACCCACAAACCATGAGATCATGACTCAAGCTGAAATCAAGAGTCATGTTTAAACGAGTGAGCCACCCAGGCACCTCCCAAAAAAAAATTTTAAGGGGTGGGGGGAGATGTCCTCTGCGGTCAAAGAAATCAAATCTTGCTAAAGTTTACCCATTCTACAATTTCAACATTTAACACTCTTAAACACTGTTATCAAAGAAAATAATGATCATGCGGTCAGTCCCATTTCAAAATCCAAGTTAATAAAGGAAGAATAACATGCACTGTTTTAGAGGTTGGTCAATTATATAACTAAAACCAAAAAGAATTTAAGATCTCTTTCACTCCCACATAAACTAAGAATACTGATTTTTTACTGGTCATCTTAGCCTCCAAACATTTCCCTTTTTGGCCTGAAAATGCTCCGAAGTCCTCATACAAGAAAGTACTTCCAAAATTAGCATTTGAAAATATGTCAAAATAATATGAGATAAGTTAACTAAGTAAAGGAGGCCATTTTTATAAAGAGGAATTCAGGCTTCATCCCAAACTCATCCATATTTCACAAGACCTCACCCTGAGGTCAATCTTCCAAAAGCACTGCGCTATGCTGCCTTTCCAAGAGTAGACACTATAAGAGGATTCTAATACAGACACGCTAGGAGCCACATTAGTCTAAATAAAAAGGTTTAAGACCAAATCTTTGGTTTTTCAACCCTCTCCCTTACATCTTTGGGGACTTGTTTTCTTTCTAGTCCCTTCTCCAACTAGTTGAATAAAGATCAGTTTGAAGAACTAACCAGTCATTTTATTAATTTTTAATCACATCAACTATGGGAATTAACACATGAATACACAAACTGTTCCAAAAAATAGATTCATTTCAGTTCCTGGAGACGATTAAAAATGAACAGAATGCAATTTTAATCAACTCTTAAGTTATAGGTCATCTTTTATACAAATCGTACTGTGTTCAATACAGATTTGAGGATGTAGTTAAATAGCTCCAAGCTCAAAGCCCACCTTGGCAAAAGCGGAGGCACTGGGGCCTTTAGACGAGTGAGGTCAGAGGCAATCTACAATCCTTTGTGATCTAGTTTCAGGCTGTGCCAATCTTAGCTCCTCTGTCCTCTGCCAGGCCACTTCGCTGAATGCATGGGCTCACAGAAGGTAGAAAGCTACTTTTAGAAAGTAGCTGAGAGGGGCCTGAATTTTGGTATGTGAATACCAAGGTCTGAGATTTAATACTATGAGACGCACTTCCTTCTTTTTTTGTTTGTTTGAAGTAGGCTTCACACCCACGACAGAGCCCAAAGTGGGGCTTGAACTCAGGACCCTGAGATCAAGACCTGAGCTGAGATCTAGAGTCAGATGCTTAACTGACTGAGCCACCCACGTGCCCCTGAGACACACTTTCTGATCCGCACAGAGGGCACAACGACTAGATCTTATGACCGCTCACTCAAACGTTATCAGGGAAGACCATTTTCAAGCACGGGTATCTCCAATTCTGATTTCATCCCAAGAATGAGTTTCAGAATTTCATCATGTTCACTAGACTAGTTTTTCTTTGTAACAGTAAGAATGGCCTTTATGGTTTCACTGATTTTTAAAAGTCCATGTCCCTAAAACATTTCTTTTTTTATATTCTACTCACTTTTGTTAACATTTCAAATCCTCACCTGACTAATTGTCGGAAGCTTGGTCAGAAGCATCTGGAACACTGGCGGTGGAAGAGTTTGCTGTAACACTTGCAGCAACTGCTGCGGCTGTCCACACACCGCAATCGCATTTGTCAGATGGTCTACACCCTTCTCATATTCACCTGGAAGATTTACATAAAAGCAATGTGACCTGGAAAGCCTTTGTTTGCCTCTGTCAAAAACTCAACTGTACAGCCTTCACTACGTTTCCAAGTGATCATGACCAAAAACATCAAAGAAGTAAAAACCTGGAAATAATCTGCGGTACCTTCATATAACTGAGTATTATGAAACCATTAATAAGAACGAATCAGATCACATGCACAGATATGAAAGGATCTTCAAAACACATACAGAAGGGGAGAAATTAAGTGCAGAAATCTGCAAGTATATTACTGCTTACAGACTTAGAATATTTCTGCAACGTATTAAAAATTGCTAACAATGGAACAGTACTTTTCTATGAGAAGAAAGAACTGAAGACCGGGGACTGAGGTAGAAAAGAAGTCCAAGTTCACTTTACACTAATCGCTCACACTATCTGAATGGCAGCACAAGCGGATACAGAAAAAGCCCTAGGAGGGTGGTGCATCCGGACGGCGAAAGACTCCCGTCCTGTCCACCCACCACCCTGCGCATCTCTTTCATCTGCCTGCTCCGGAGCCACAGCCTCTATAAGAAACCAGTAAGCGAAGTTTTCTGACCCTGAAGAAGAAAATGACCGAGTAAGTGACTGAAGAATGGTGTATGAAGAGGAACTGCCTGCTTTAACATTTTCACTTGAGAAAATCTGAAGACTGAGGTATTCAAACTGAAGAAAGTACAACTCTACAAAGAAGTATTTAAAATAGGAAACACAAAAGACTGAGGTGCCTGAGTAGATCAGTCAGTGGAGCATCTGACTCTTAATTTTGGCTCAGGTCATGATCCCAGGGGTCGTGGGATCATGCCCCACGTCGGGCTCTGAGGTAAGCGTGGAGCCTGCTTATAATTCATTCTCATTCTCATTCATTCTCTCTCTCTCTCTCTCTCTCTCTCCGCCCCCCCACCTCTGCCCTATCCTCCCTGCCCCTCTCCTCTGCTCATGTTCTCCCTAAAATTAAAAAAAAAAAAAAAAAAATTATAAAAAAGAAAATTAAGACTTAGGTCTTCAGCCTGGGCTTTGACTTTCATCAGGGGACAAATGACTCCATTAACTTGGAAATTAAAACGCCACTTGGCCACTGAATCCTCATGCCGTTGAATTTACAGGCAATGTAGGGGATTTACACTGTTGCCTGGGGATATTAAATCTGATTAATAAATGGAAATAAAGCTACTACTGGAGTGTTAGTGTAGAACACAGGGGATTGAGACACCTCCTAATATTTCTAAAAATAATGCAAACAGTTAATGACCAACCAAAGCAATTCAATGCAGATGAAACCATTTCCTCTCTAGTTTGTAGACCTGAGCCCATTCAAGGTATCCTAAGATGAGATCTGGCTCAGTTAACAGAATATGCTTATGGAAGACCCCTAGATGGAGGAGACCATGTGAAATGAAGTTTACTGCCTAAGTCAATTATGCCTTCACTTGGCTTACTTTGATGTTGACTTTTCCCCTAATTCTAACCACCTGACTCTTCAACCTTGAGCTGGGCTGGTAGTTTCCACTGGGAAAAAAAGCAGCTTGGCAGAGTTGTTAAGTAACCCTCTGTATGGCATTGAGTTAAAGTGTGGAACATGAACTTGGGAAGAAAAGTAACTCTTCCCTGTCCCTCCTTGACCTTCCCCCTCAACCACCATGAGTTACTGTCCTTCTCAATCTGGATCTAACAGTTCAAGTCAGACAGATGGCCACAACACATGGATCTTCGAGATAATCCAAATAGAAGTAATTAATGCACTATACTCTAGTAGTTTGGACTATAAGTAAAATAATTTAAAATAATGTTTATATTTTGGGAGAAAGAAGAAAACTTTGATAGACATATTTATGAGCATCAACAAAAAATTTTGAGAATTTGTTTGCGTGAATCGATATACAACCTATACCCTTAGACACAGATATCCCTATCCATGCAGATTTTTCTGTTCGGATATTTAATACAGCCTCTTAAATGAGCCCTATGAGGATTTAAGTGCTTTACTATCACCCTATGATTAAACCTCACATGTTTCTTAATGAACTGGGGTAAAAAAGCCAAGATTATTTTCTAATAAGCCATTCCCATTTTCATTTATAAATATTATCAGCCTACTATACCATCCAAATAAAATAATTATTTCTTACAGAAAAAATCAAAGCAAAGAAATTATTGGGAAGGGAGAAACGTGATCAAAAGTAACACATCACCACCACCTCAAACCTTTAATCTCTTTCCATAAAAACAGGTAAAATAACCACAAATGACCTACACTGTGTAGTTCAATACTATCCAAATCTAAGATACAGCAACGAGCATAAAAAAAACTTGACACTTGATACCATTTTTATCAACGACAGCAACTACTACTTCAAAGCTACTTTTGAAATAAAAGATAATTTGACACTAAAAATTTACAAATACATTTAAGACTTTAAATTACTGAATTATAGTTTTCAATTTGTCAGTGTGAGCATTTTAACTTCGTAATAGTAATGTTTTAAAAAAAGAACTTTTGTTTTTAGTTTATTTGAGAAAGAGAGAGAGAGAACGTGCGTGAGCAGGGTAGGGACAGAGAGAGAGGGAGACAGAGAATCCCAAGCAGGCCCTGCACTGTCAGCACAGAGCTCGATGCAGGGCTTGATCTCACACACCATGAGATCATGACCTGATCCGAAATGAGTCAGTCGCGCTCAACTGAACCACCAAGGAGCCCCTAAAAACAGAACTCTTAATCCTTGGTTGAATACATAATGCACAAAGCCTAAACTCTAGATCAGATTCAGTTCACTGGTCCTGAAATTAAGCACCGTGAACTCACTGTGTGACCCTGACAGGTAAATTAACCTTCTCCAGGAATTATATGACCCATTCCTTCCTATAAATACTGGAAAAGACCTACTAAAGATTAGGTGAAGAAGCTGAGGAAGCATATTCTTCCAGTTACTATTTATATATTGCATTAGGACTATATTCTCTAAACTGCTAAAAAATACCTCACTTGTAAAGATTACTTACTATAGTCTCTGTATCATGTATCAAGTAAACCTAAAATTCACTCAAAACATATTATGGACAAGGATGGCCCACAGCAAGTATTCACTTCTAGAGCCAATTTTCTTTCCTTTTTTAATTTTTTTTAAAGAGAGCGAGCGCGCACGCCCTAGGTGGGGAGAAGGGCAGAGAGAATCTTAAGCAGGCTCCATGCAAAGTGTGCAGACAGACATAGGGCTCATGACCTGAGCTGAAATCAAGAGTCAGACACTTAAACTGAGCCACCCAGGTGCCCCAAGAGTCAGTCTTAAATAAAATAATCCTCCCATTATTAAGTGACTTGTCTTGAAATATTAGAATACCTTTCTTAACAGCTGCTGTACTACACACACAAAAGTCCCTTACCACCACAAATTTGTATTAGTGTGAGGAATTCTAATTTCCTAGTCTTTTAATGATTATTACCTTGGGCTAGCAACTCTTCACCAAGCTGTATTTCTTCAAGGAAGAATTTCTGAACAGCTTCTGCATCTTTAAGGTCAGGTAACTGTTGGGAAACAGAATATTTAATACATGATACCAAAATTACGCTGGGAATATAACCAATACACAGAAAATCATTGCACTAAAAACAAAAGAACAAAAAACTGAAGAGCTCATTATAAAAAATGATAAATTTACTCTTCAATACTCACAAGCATTAGTTTAGTATCTACATTTAAATGAATGCAAAAAAAAAAAACTTACTGATTAAACTGAAATTAGAACAGTTCTTAGAAAGCTGTGCATCAAACTTAAAAAATGAAGAGTACAATTATCTATACCATAAAATATGCAATTTACTATTTACACTATTTTGATCCCCATTATTATACATTTTTATATAACTATAACCAACTGTTCCTCTGATCCATTACTTTGAATAGATTTTACATGCATCTAAAAGATTACATGTAAATGGTAGGAGACTATTCCATGGAGAAATACAGGATTGCATAATCACAATCTGTTTGTTGGACATCTGAGCTACTCCTAATTTGTCTAATACAAACTGTTAAGCTTTTGTCTAATTTGTCTAATACAAACTGTTAAGCTTTACTTAAGTTTTTGGTTTTGTAGTTTGTTACATATTATCAGACTACGGTAATACATAATGCCACTAGCTATAGGACTTACCTCTTTATTATTTTTTTTTTAAGTTTGTTTATTTTGAGGGACAGAGGAGCAGAGAGAGAATTTCAAGTAGTCTCCGCACTGTCAGCACAGAGCCCCACACGGGGCTCAAACCAACAAACCCTGACCTGAGCCAAAACCAAGAGTTGACTGCTTAACTGAATGAGCCACCCAGGTGCCCCAGGACTTGTCTTTTCAAAAAATGTAAACCTATTATTAAAAAGTCCTGTTTTGGGGTGCCTGGGTGGCTTGGTCGGTTAAGCATCTGACTTCGGCTCAGGTCATGATCTCACAGTCTGTGAGTTTGAGCCCCGCGTCAGGCTCTGTGCTGACCACTCAGAGCCTGGAGCCTGTTTCAGATTCTGTGTCTCCCTCTCTCTCTGCCCTCTCCTGTTCATGCCCTGTCTCTGTCTCAAAAATAAATAAACGTTAAAAAAAAAATTTTTTTTTTAAATAAAATAAAAAAATAAAAATAAAAAGTCCTGTTTTGGGGCACCTGGGTGGCTCAGTTAAGCCTCTGACTCTTAACTTTGGCTCAGGTCATTATTTCACGATTCATGAGTTCAAGCCCCGCATCAGGCCTTGAACTGACAGCACAGAGCCTGCTTAGGATTCTCTCCTTCTCTGACCCTCCCGTGCTCATGCTCTTTCTCAAAATAAATAAACCTAAAAAAAAAAAAAAAAGGGCTGTTTTATTTAAAAACCTAGACTTCTATTACTGGGAGTTTTTGATTCCTGACTTCTATACATTCTCATTACCAACAAACACATAAAAAATTTAAATTTCTGAAAGTAGAGGCATCTTTCATCAACCAGCCCAACACAGGCAAGAATGTGATTACACCTGAATCTGAAAATACACAGGGTGCATGTGTCTATACCTACTTTCTCATGTCAAGACAAAAAAGGTTACTGAAATATCATGAACATACTACGTATTTCAGAAAGGGAGTCTGGACATAATGGAACAAAGTGGCCACCTCTCAGTTTCACTTCCCTATCATCATCATCATGTCCAGTCTTTTAGCTATGTTGTGATTACTCAATTGTATCACAACAACAAAATATAACATTTATGGATTTCATTTTTCCTTGTTCCAACTTGGTATTTTTTTCTTTTCTTTTTCTTTTTTTCCAACTTGCTTTAAAAAGAACCACTACTGATCCAGTAGTCCAAGTCCTGGGAATCCAAGCAATGGAACTAATTCTAATAAAAAAGAAAAGGTATATGAGGTATATGTGCAACGACTAACATTTACTTACTTGACTTACACATGTCACAGAACATTTTTTTATCAAGCAGAGAAACCTATGTAGTCATTAAAAATAATCATGAACACAGGATCTATAAAAAGAAAAAAGTAGAAAGATTTATATCTATATGTACATATTACATCAAGGTAAAAATGTGCCACACGGTGGGATTCTGGATCAGAGGGTATGAATGATCCTATATAACTTCTGAAACAAATAGCATGTGGTTCTTTTAAAGGAAGCTGAACAAAGGAAAATTAATGTTGTATTGTATTATTCTGAAGCAGCTGAGTGAGAAAGTTTGAACCTTTTGGTAGAATTGTTTTCTGCAGAGTATCATCTTATTGCCCCTTAAGTATTGCTCATGTAATAAACTGTCTGCGGTTAGGGCCAACAGGGAGGAAATAACGATGGACTGGATAATCTGCAGTTGAACTGACTTAACTATTCCGAGAAACAACAAACTGTATTTTAAAATAAAAAAATCAATGCCTGTTATCAACTAGCTTTCTCAAAATACACATTTCTTTTTTTTTTTTTTTTAATTTTTTTTCAACGTTTTTTATTTATTTTTGGGACAGAGAGAGACAGAGCATGAACGGGGGAGGGGCAGAGAGAGAGGGAGACACAGAATCGGAAACAGGCTCCAGGCTCCGAGCCATCAGCCCAGAGCCCGACGCGGGGCTCGAACTCACGGACCGCGAGATCGTGACCTGGCTGAAGTCGGACGCTTAACCGACTGCGCCACCCAGGCGCCCCCCAAAATACACATTTCAAGTGAGGTATGAAGTATATTATACAACCTAAACAAAAAAACAGATTAAGTATTACCTTGGAAAGTCCAGCTCTCTCCTTGGCAAGCTTTTGTTTCTTTCTTCCTGCAAGACATGGAATATTTTCACGTTATCGTCATTAAAATGGGAATCAAAAGAAGTCAAACTGCTGTGACAGTCATATATGCTATTTGCGAAACATCCCTGAGTAGGGCTCTCCTATTCTCCTGTCTCCTTGTGATTTGTCAAGGTCTTATAAATAGTTCTGGTCAATGAGCTATGGACAATGTGACATTTCTGAGCAAGAGCTTTTTCCTTCCCTCTGGGGCACCAAGATCAGCAATTTTCAAGACAGTTCTAAGAGCTGATTAATTAAATATCACAAGCAGAGCAAGCCCCCCCCCCCCACCCCAGTCTATACAGGACATGAAACACAAGCAAGAATTAAGCCACTGCTGTTAGAAAGTATTATAACTGAAATATAACAGATTTAATCTTTACTGCATGCTGAAATCTGACATTCCTAAATGGGAAAAAAGAGGGGGTAAGAAGACAGTGTTCAGAAATGCACTGCAAAATTCTTAACTACTGCTGGCTGGTTAAGGAAAAAAACCACTGCTGGGGAGCCTGGGTGGCTGTCGGTGAAGCGTCTGACTTTAGCTCAGGTCAAGATCTCACAGTTCATGAGTTCAAGCCCCCTGTGGGGCTCTGTGCCTACAGCTCAGAGCCCGGGACCTGCTTCAGATTCTGTGTCTCCCCCCGCCCTCCCCTCCCATGCTCACACTCTGTCTCTTTCTCAAAATTAAACATTGGAAAAAAATTAAAAGAAAAAAAACTTCTGCCTACACTCTGGAAGTTGTTTTGTTTCTTTGTCTTGTTTTTGATATGAAAAGGCAATACTACCTATCTCAGAAGCAAGTGATGTTTAAAATCTTAATCATCAATTAGTCAACCCTTAAGCCAAATCAATAAAGGACACCAACGGTATTTTAAATTGCTATTTAATTATATGCTCCACATGAAGGAGTGTCAGCACAGAGGAAGCACTAGCTGTGTTTCTACCCCAGCTCTTCTCGCTACTAGTGTGACCCAGGACAAGTTACAGGAACCCGTCCCCCACTTTCTCCGGATGTAAAACTGGTCTAGAACAGTACATGCTTCACAGCGTTCTTGTGAAGATTAAATGAGTTAATGCATGTAAAATATTTCTTAACTGTGCCCGGTTTATCACGTGCCACACGAGGAGTTGTGCCATGCTGCATTACTAATCGTTAAAACTACCGGTAACACGGAGACTGTGGCAGAGCTAAGAAAGGTAAGACTCGAATGCTTATTATGTGGGTGATCTTTGGCAAATAAATCTCTTAACTCTGCAAAGATAAGGCATGTTCAATCTTACTACTACGAGGAACAAAAGCCATAAAGGACAAGCAAACGTCCTCTGAAAACCTTAGTGTTCTATAAATCCAAGTCTAATCAGTGCATGACTGAAGAGGTAGTGACCAGTTTGCCTAACTGCAGGGAGATGGGTTAATTTACTGTGGTCCAGGAAATTTCTTATCTCCCCTTACAAACTGGGTTTAACCACACCAGCAGCTCTCGCCAACTCTAGCCCCCAGTGTACCTAAAGTGCTACAACTCTAAGACTTAAATACAATTCTAGCAGTTTCAACAAAACAATATAGGTTAAATAAGCTGATCTTGTATGTAAATTTGAAGACAGTCCATCGCCTCCTGGCCTTTTGGCTAAGATCAAGTGAAGACAGCCCATTTTTCTTTTTTTTTAAATGTTTATTCATTTTGAGAGAGAGAGAGAGTACACACATGCGCACACACAAACGGGGGAGGGGGAAGAAGAAGGGAGGATCCCAAGCAGGCTCCCCCTTGTCAGGCAGGGCTCAGATCTCAAGGAAGTGTGAGATCACGACCTAAGCCAAGATCAAGAGTGGGACCCTTAACCCACCGAGCCACCCCTGCTGAGCCACCCAGCCGTCCCCCGTTTGTCTGTCTTTAGGCAGAAAATAATGAATACCATACTATACCAAGTAATTACTAAACATCACCAGTGCTGGAAGGAGACTGCCACGGCCAGAAGAGGAGTGGAAGACTGCACAGAAGAGCCAGACATGAAGACAAAGGAACACTCAGATGTGAAGGGTAAGCACTCAGTAAGTTTTAGATGCCACACGCCAGACACTATTCTAAGTATCACCTGGCTTACTTACTCCTCACAGGAACACTAAGACAGGTATGATTAGCATTTCCACTTGAGAAAATTTACCAAGGTCCCAACTAATAACTGGCGGAGGGGCAACTGAAAAGCAAGCAGCTGAATTTCAGGACGTGTGTACTCAAACATTACTCTGTATTGCCTCTATGTGCTGCCGAGAAGTCGTTAAGAGTGGCGACAATACGGACTCCATCTTTGGCCTTCCGTCTTGCTCAAGCTCCCTGGATGACCTCTCCTGGGACTGTGTGTTCCTGGACCCTTGGAGATTAATGCACGTGCCTCAGAAAGGCCCAAGGTGAGGACTGGGGAAGGCTTTTTCTTGGCCCCCCACGAATCTGAGAGAGAGAACATAGTCTTTCTCCTTCCTGACACACACGTAGTGCCACAATATATAATTAAAGGTTTGCTGTCATTTAGGTCAATGCAAATGCTTTGAGATGCATGCGAACCCTTCGATCTTGCAACAATGCCCTTCTGCTAGTCTCTTCACTATAAAATCTGCGGACGAAGGTCTGGACTTTGCGGGGGGAAAATCTGCAGCCGGATCACCATCTGACCCCCCCCCCCCCCCCCGTTAAGTTATGCTGAATAAAACTGTAAACCCATGGGGTCACCTGCTTGATTTTCCAGTTTCAAAGTGCCTTCTCAGTTTGCAGAACAACTCTACTGTCCCTCCTCTACCTTCTAACAGACGTGAAGACATTCCCATAAAAAAAAAAAAGGTACCTCAGAAATGAACAAGGCAAGTTTGTGGAATAAACAGGTACGTACAGTTTGCTAAGCCAGAATTTATGAAAAATGACAAAAATAATGAAACCCAGTAGTTAAGAACTTGTTTTCCATTACTATCCAATCTTAATAGTTGCTTTTTTTTTAATAGGATGAAGAGGAGTGATCTTCGTTGAATGTCTGACTGATAGAATTACCAATTTTAAGACGGTTTAGTTCCTTTAAATTTCTACCGGTAAGATTCTAGCTTTAGTTTCTTGAGACAATTTAATTGTCACCTTATCAGTACATAATACTATCTCTACGATAAAGGGAAAGATGGTAAGGGCCTGAAAAATCATGGGAGTTACACATTCAGCAAGCAAATTCAGCCCTTGACTCAGTATTTACTAGAAATTAGTCCCAAATGCTACTGTGTAAACCTAACAAGTTAAAAGAGACTTTATCTACTTTTTTTTTTTTAATTTTTTTTTAACGTTTATTTATTTTTGAGACAGAGACAGAACATGAACGGGGGAGGGTCAGAGAGAGGGAGACAAAGAATCTGAAACAGGCTACAGGCTCTGAGCTGTCAGCACAGAGCCCGATGCGGGGCTCGAACTCACGGACCATGAGATCATGACCTGAGCCGGGAAGTCGGCCGCTTAACCGACTGAGCCACCCAGGCGCCCCGTATCTACTTTTAAAAATACACGTAAAACAGGAACTTACAGATTGTAGAATTACTCTGAATATAAGTTTTACTTCCTAAAGAAAATGTCAAATAATAATTACATTCATAAACAATCTTTAGCATCTATCAGTTACCATGTGCCAGGGACTGTACTAAACTCCGTATGTATTATAACATTTTACAGAAGAGGGAAACTAAAGCTTTAAGTCGGTTGCCCGAGGTTACTCAGCTAATAATTCAACTGACCACTGAGATCAGTGTAGACCATTGCTAATGCTAGAAAAAAAATTGTGGATTGAAGATGATGGAAAAGGGATTATGAAAATAATCTCTCAACTTGTCTAAAAGGACGGCTTTTATGATTTCTTCGGCCAAAAGTTAGTTTTCTCAAGGTTTCTAATAGGATTGCAGTGTTTCCAAAGTAAGAAAGGATTAACCTACTCTTTATAGAGCTCTGTAGCCATACCACCACCACCATGCCTCCAACTATTACTGAAATGGAAACTACAAGAAAATAATCTGAATTTCTAGTTAATGTTTACAGCCAGCCTTTGCAGAGGGGCTTTCTCTAGGTCAGGAATGATGGTGGGCACTTCAAACATCTCAATCTTCACAAGAACAACCAGAGGCAGGTGGCATCACCTGATTTTTACCAACTAAGAAAATTAAGATTCGGAGAGCCCAAATTATGCAGCTGATGTGTGACTAACCTGGGCCTGGAAAACTGAGTTTCTGAATCCAAAATGGCACCCTCCCCATCTATCTAACTGTAAATAAAATAAATTCTCTGTATCCCTTCCCTCCTAAAACAGAAGACAGCTGGAATTAGGTGTCCTATTGTAAATGGTACAAGATCATCTTCTAGCCCCAAGAGGGCAGGTCACTAGCCACGTGGGGCACTGAACACCTGAGACAACCTGCTACAGCTTAATCAAACAGTAAGTGTGAAATAGACGAATCATTTCTTCCTACATTCTGGGCTTTAATTTTTAGAAAGCGTTTTGACTGAACAACCCAGAAAAGTTACAAAAATATTTCTTATTGCTACAAATTTGCTCTTGGAGGCCTCCGGAATTCAAAGATCGCAAAGGTTTTGGTGGCACGACCTCCCTCGTTGGAAATGTCTCGTAAAAGATGTCGCAGGTATGAAATAAGACTGAGCCACAGGAGAAACGCAGCCCTTTGGACTCCCCTGCAATTTCTATAGCATTCACTCATATCTTGGAAGCATTTTCAGGAAAGCTACCAAGAGGGTTTAAGAATGCAGCACCGATACGGGTGCATTTGCGGAGCCAAGTTTCAAGCACAATTTCGCAAAATACAAATCACACGACTCTCGAGTTATGAACAGAGGTTTAAACAGGTGAACTGCAAAAGGAGCCCCCCCCCCCCCCAAATCATAACACAAACCAGAGTGCATTCATACGACAAATGTTTGGGGGAAGACAAAATGGGAAAAATCGTCCCTCCAAAATGGAGGCAATCATGCGGGGCCCCAGAGGCAGAAAGCGGCACCGGGAGCGCGCAGCCGGCGCCGCCGCCTTTTTCCGCCTGGGAGGCCCGCGGCCGCCCTGCACCCCCGACGCCCCCCGCACCCCCGACACCCCCCACACCCCCGCGCGCGGCAGCGAGGAGCAAGCAGGCGGAGGCGGGGAGAGGCTGCAGGCCCCGTGCCGAGGGGACCCACTCACGTTCTCGAAGCCTGTTCTTGAAGTTGGGGTCACTTCGTCTCTTGCGGTCGAAGTAAATGCAATACCCGATAAAAAGAGCCCCGCAGACACCGGCGGCGATGGCGCTGTTCCGGCCCACCATCTTCTCTCGACCGAGGAGCAGGAGCGAGCGCCGCGGCGTCGGGCCCCGCGTAGAAGCAGTTGGCCGAGAACCCTCACAGCGGACCGCGCCGCTGCGACCTGTCGCTCGCCGCGAGGGACGCGGAAAGGCCGAGAGCACGCACTTCCGGCCCCAGCCGTGCGAGGCCCTCGGGCGTGTCCGCGGCAGTGCCTGAAGAGCAGCGCCGGAGCCGCTTCTGCGCCTGCGCAGGGGGCCTAAACGCAGTCGCCTAGGCGCCTCCGGGCAGGGTGTGCGGTGGTGTCAGCGTTTTGCGAGTGACCTCGCACTTCCGGTAGAGCCGCTGAGCGTGACGTCGCGAAGGCGGCGCGTGGCCGTCAGTCACATACTCAAAAGACTGTAGCTGACTTCTTTGCTTGTGCCAAAGATGGAAGGGAGTGGTGACAAATGCTTCGTGTTACTGTTGTGTAATATAGACAACCTGTGACTCCTTTGAATTGAACTGAACTTGCTTTTCAAGTTGTCACAATATGCTGTACAGCGAGCAACATAATCTAGTGATTCAGTGTTGAAAGAATATTACAATACAACCTTATAAGAAAATTTGGAAGAAAATTTCGCTGGTTCCTGGAAAAACATAATGAATAAAAAAGATGAAAGATGGGAATGCAAGCTGGTGCAGCCACTCTGGAAGGCATTATGGAGGTTCCTCTAAAAAATAGAACTACCCTATGACCCCAGCAATTGCACTGCTAGGGATTTATCCAAGGGATACAGGTGAGCTGTTTCGAAGGGTAACAGGCACCCCGATGTTTATAGCAGCACTATCAGCAATAGCCAAAGTATGGAAAGAGCCCAAAGGTCCATCGATGGATGAATGGATAAAGAAGATGTGGTATAGACAATGAAGTCGAAAAAGAATGCAATCTTGCCATTTGCAACTACATGGATGGAACTGGAGGGTATTATGCTAAGTGAAATTAGAGAAAGACAAATCATATGACTTCACTCATGAGGACTTTAAGAGACAAAACAGATGAACATAAGGGAAGGGAAACAAAAATAATATAAAAACAGGGAGGGCGAGAAAACTGAGGGTTATGGGAGGGGTTGTGGGAGGGGTTGTGGGAGGGGGGATGGGCTAAATGGGTAAGGGGCACTAAGGAAACTACTCCTGAAATCATTGTTGCACTGTATGCTAATTTGGATGTAAATTTAAAAAAATAAAACAAGTTAAAAAAATGAAATAACATGGGATGCTAAGTAGCCACACACTCAGGATTAGAAATAAAGTAATACATGGGATGTTCATAAAATTTTAGGGATGAATGAAAATTTAAATTTTGAGCATAGTGAAATTGTCCAGTATTATTTGCCTAATGTTTATATACTATGTAAACATACTGGAAGAAACTTACAAAACTAAATAGTGTATATTCAGAACATTATTTTGTGTGATAAAAATTTTCAAAGAAAAAGGAATTGATCTAAAAAAAGGTGAAAGAAAATTGAAAACATGAGTTGTCTTATAATCATTGGAAACATTATATATAGTAGTTTAAAGAGACAAAACCTTGGTTAGGAAGCCATTAAATAACTATAAATTGAGAGGGGTAGAAGAGAGAAGGGACCTTCAGGGTTGTGTCATAAGAATGTGGCTGCCTCTGTCCCCAGTCATAGAAAGGGAGCCTCTTGAACCCTGGGAGTGACAGCGATGTCGCTTACTCGAGGTGAGCCCTGGCGGTTTATGCTAAGGAGTCCACTCTGATGGGGGCTAGCCAGGCCAGGAAGACCAACCATGTGGTTAGAGGGTTGAGGCTTTGATCCAGGTAATACCACCCCTACCTCTGGGAAGGTCAGGGGTTTGGAGCAGAGGCGAGCGGGAGATTGAAATGGCCTACATAATGAAACCCAAATAAATACTCGGGACCCAGAAGCAGATGAGCCTCCCATGTTGACAATACACGGTGTAATTCTACACCAATGTGCCATGTGCTAGGAGGGTGAGGTGTTCTGACTCTATAGGGAGGGGACAACAGAAGCTTCATCTGTGGGACCCTCCCAGACCTCTCCCTGTGCATCTTTCCCTTTGGCCAGTTTGTTTGTATTTTCTTCTTTCTTTCTTCCTTCCTTCCTTCCTTCCTTTCTTTTTCTTTCTTTCTTTCTCTTTTTCTCTTTCTTTTTTTCTTTTTCTTTCTTTCCTTTTTCTTTCTCTTTTCTTTCTTTCTTTCTTTCTTTCTTTCTTTCTTTCTTTCTTTCTTTCTTTCTTTCTTTCTTCTTTCTGCTATAATAAAACGGTAATCATAATGGGGTGCCTTACTGGTTCAGTCAGAGGTGCATAGGACTCTTGATCTTCCGCTTGTGAGTTCCAGCCCCATGTTGGGTGTAGAGATTAAATAAATAAAATTTTTAAAAATTAAGTATACCATGTTCCTGAGTTCAGTCCTTATAGCCAATTATTGAATGTGAGGTGGTAGTGGGAACCCCCAAACTAGTAGCAAGCTGGTCATAAGAGAGTGATCTAGAGACACAACCCCCGCCCCCCAACTTTTGTCTGCTGTCTGAAGGCAGTCTTGTGGGAGACTGTGCTCAACCTACGAAGTTTGGCCTAACTCTGGGTCGTTGGTGTCAGAAGTTATTGTAAGGGTACTTATGCCCCTAACCTAGCTTAGGAATTCAGGAAAGCCCTTTTGCTTAAGTGATGATGAATTTGATACCCAATGCAAGACCGGAAATAGGACCAAAGTTATGTATGCATTACCTGGACTTGGGCAGAGAGGGAAGGGTATGGAGATGCATTATGCACCAAAGATAGTAATTGAGATTTACACACAAGAGAGTAACACAAAAAGCTTTTCCTTATGTGCTGCACACATACGTTCTGATTTTTCCTGTTCCAAAATTTGCCAGTGAACCTCAGCTGTTAAGAGGTATATCCTGAGCCTCAGACGTGTTGAAACAGAAAACACTCGTCCAAGGCCACACAGATGACATGAGGCCTAGAACTTTCCTCTCTTGAAAACTTGAACAGACTACACGGCCATTAGATTATGACTCCTGAATGAACAAAGAGCTATCCCTGTGTTGTGCATAGTAAACATGGTGTAAATATTCAGGTCACTACTATGCGGTTCAATACACCAGGCAACATGTTTATACAAAGTACAGTTAGAGCAACATCTGTGCTTTATTCCTTAACCATTCTACATTCGAAAACACCTGTTGTAAAATGCAAGCATAGAATAGAAACAGCCTGGAATCCCCTATTCACTTGTTTGTGAGTGAGATCATTAGCGGGTTGTGGAATACCCTTAGTGGATCATAACTGGTGTTTTTAATTTTTTTTTAATGTTTATTTATTTTTGAGAGACAGAGAGAGAGAGCATGAGTAGGACAGGGGCAGAGAGAGAGGAAGACACAGAATACGAAGCAGGCTCCAGGCTCTGAGCTGTCAGCACAGAGCCCGACAGGGGGCTGGAACTCAGGAAACTGGGAGATTGTGACCTGGGCCAAAGTCGGATGATGCTTAACTGACTGAGCCACCCGGGCATCCCACAACTGGTGTTTTTAAAAAAATAGAATTTGAAATATCAGAAAATGACATGTATAGTAACGACCAGTAATGTCATGTGAAACTTTCATGTCAGTTAAATATATCCATCTATGTACTGGTCACAGAGTAAAGTTAAAGCCCCTTATTTCATCCATCAAGATATTTAGATAAAGAGGCTGAGAGGCTTGTCCAAGGTCATACAGAGAGGTGGGTCAAGAACCAGATGCCCTTACACTGCAGTCCATGGCTCTTTACACAAAACCCTAGAGACCAAAAGGAGCACCCCGTGTTAAAGACTAAAATTATGTATTTATGTATACACTGAATTTTACATAATAAACACCAATATACACTATAAGATATACACCATAAAAATATATGCTACATATAGTTTACATCTACAGTGATAGTTCTATCTGGTCTATAGGTGATGCATCTTTTTTTCTTTTTAATTTTTTTTAATGTTTGTTTATTTTTGAGAGAGAGAGAGAGACAGAGTGCAAGCAGGGGAGGAGCAGAGAGAGACAGGGAGACACAGAATCCGAAGTAGGCTCCAGGCCACCAGCACAGAGCCCAACGCAGGGCTCGAACCCACACACTGTGAGATTATGACCTGAGCTGAAGTCAGATGCTCAACCGACTGAGCCACCCAGGTGCCCCAGTATAGGAGATGCATCTTTATACAACTTTAACTGGTGAAATATGCAAAAATGCTCAAGATGATCAAGTATGAAGTATTTACTGAACCATACTTACAAAAAACCAGATTCTAAGCACCATAGGGGATACTAAGCATAAAATACCCAGTCTCTGGATACAGTAAAATAGAGCTCTGATTTCTACAAATTACAGTTTAAAGATCATTAGGTTTCCCCGGTGCTATGACCACAAGAAGGGATTTTCAAAATAATCAGTAATAACTCACTGTCCCTCAATCCCCTTCTCCACCTAAGTGACATGACACCTGCAACACTGATTCCGCCTGCCTCAGATCAGCATCCCTGGATTTCTCCCACCCCCCCTCCCTCCTGGATGCAGATGCAGCTGGGTAAGTAAGGTCTGTGAGATGGGCAACAGCTATAGTACAAGCTTCGGCGCCAAGGCAATACAATGGTATTCTCTCCTCTTGTTGAACTTTACACTTTGTGGCCTAATTACCATATTTTATCAGAAAATATCCTTTAAACAGGATTTTTTGGAAAGATTGTTTCATTTCATTCTACTGCATGACACTAATTTAAGAATCACAAGTTTTCCTGGGAGAGTATTTTTCAAATTGAGAAACAGAAATAAAAGTAGAGATCTGCTTTGTAGACAATTTACCAAGGACTTCAATAGCGAGTTTAATTACCGGTTAAGAATAAGAAATCAAAGCAATATTTCATATAATATTCTTTGGTTAGTTTATTACTACGTTGATGAATTAAAATAAAAACCCAGAACTCTACTTTTCACAAGTTCAAGAGAAAGGGGAAAAAAATTTAGTGGCTGTTATACAAGAGCCCTTCAAACCCTTCTTCTTTGGGACCGTTATTTGTATTAGATCAGTATTCCTACCTATCTAGATCCAATTGGTATCAACGTGTGCATACATATATACATTTTAAATTTACTCACTTTTAGTCTCATCCCAAGTAATTCTTGAAACATCCATCTGAAGTGTTAATTACATATTTCTATCATACGCTAATACATAGCCACTAAAATTCCAAATGTTTACCTTAAGTCTAAAATCATCTCATACCATCTCATAATCACTGGTGACTAATCTGCTTACATCTTAAAACAAACGCTTCAAAGGTGCCATCACAATGCGAATAAACTAAAAATGTTCCCACGTTTCACACGCACCATCCATATAAAATTCTGCAACTTGATACATGAGTTTACCACACTTTTATTACGAGTACTCAGTGGGAGCAAAATAACCTTCGGATTGTTACTTCCGTTTTTTCTGTTTCTTAGTCCGTCCATTCTTCTTCTGTCCTTTCTTTTTCTTCTTAAGGAGAACAGCTTTTTCTCCAATAAACAAACTTTTAGAATGTCCTACATTTTTTGAATCGAAATGAAGTCCCTGCTTAGGTTTACCGACATTCTTCGAACTGGGATTTGAATTTGGCTTTAATTTTTCTTTATTGACAGAACGCATGACTCTGAGTTTCCTTCCCATCAGTTCAGAATTATTTAACTTCAGAGCAAGATGAACAGCATCTGTATTCTGGAATAAAAATCAATATATTAATTTCCACCAGAAAGCCCTCTGCAAAGACACTAGTACAACTGTGACTTTAGTGGATTAGGAGAATTTTCAAGCTTGCACAGATAAACGCCCCTCCCACTCTGACATCCAAGAAGTGCAACCCCACGGGTTTCAGTGGCTGGGCCGGTAGTCTCGTTTTAATCATGCTCCTCACAGGTTTCTCCCCAGGAAGCACTCAGCTGCCTTGTCACATAATTAGGTAAGTCACAATCCAACAGGCTTCATTTTTCTCATTGTAAAATGGAGTTCCAACCAACTAGATCGGTCACATGCAATCTTTTAAACCAATCGGCCTCTCTTGTCACAGGCTCTTTCTGCAAAAGCTGCACTGTGTTAGCTGACTTGAGAGAAGGGAACTCCCTTTCAGTTTCTGAAATGTTGAACTAGATGCCTTGCAGAATTGTTTTTTGTTTTTGTTTTAATATTTATTGAGAGAAAGCGTGAGAGCAAGCAGGGGAAGGGCAGAGAGAGAGAGAGAGAGAGAGAGAGGGAGAATCCCAAGCAGGCTCCATGCTGTCAGAGCAGAGTTGGGACATTTAACTGACTGAGCCCCCTAGGCACTCCTGTAGGATCCCATTTAGATCCCAAATTCTATTACTCTTTTGTTCTAATATAGAACCACTAGATGCTAACAACCCTGAATATTCATGAGATGTTTGCTAAAGGACTTTAAGAACTTATCAAGTAATTACAGCAGCAGAAGGGCACCTGGATGGCTCAGTCGGTTAAGCAGCCAACTCGTGGTTTCAGCTCAGGACGTGATTTCACAGTTCGTGAGATAGAGCCTGGCATTAGGCTCTGTGCTGACAGCAGGAGCCTGTTTGGTATTCTTTCTCTCTCCCTCTCTGCCTCTCCCCCACTCGAGCCCTCTCTCAAAATAAATAAATAAATAAACCTTAAAAAAATAGTAGACAACAGAGAAACACTACAATGCATTAACGATGGCAACAAAAGCCTGTGACAACCTTTCTCAAAAGCCGTATGGTAATAATACATATCAAGAGTATTAAACATGGTCATTTATCTTGACCTAGTCAGTAACAGGCCTGGGGATCTATCAAAAAAAAAAGCAATCACAAACTGCACACAAACATTTGAAGGAAAAAAAACACCCCAATTTCATCATTACAGGGAAAAATAGAAAACGCTGCAAATTTCCAACATTTGAGAAACATTAGGGAAAAGATAGTATAAATTATGTTACCTCACTCAAAGGAACATACTTATACAACAGAAAACACAAAGCAGTTTGCAAAATTTTATGTTCACAGATGGAAGTTCAACTTTAAAAAAGAAGGCACGAAAAAAACTGAAAGGAAATGTATTAACGGGTGCTTGCGGAAGGGAGAAAAACTTAAGTGCCATCAGGCATTATGAATATTCTCATAGTATGTATGTTCTAGTATTATTAGGCATGATACGCTGGTTAATATTTTGTAAACTAAATATAACTAATTTTGTACAAAGACCAAGATTTTCTTCTACCTGTGCCAACGGGTCAATTCTTTTCTCCATTTTATGGAAAGGGGAAATTCAGAGACTTAATACTTTTCATGTCCAATATCTGAAACATTATTTCATAACATCAGCGTGGAGAAAGAGGGAACCGGAAGGTCTTTTGATGAGGTGCGGTTACAGGAAGAGTACTCTAATATGACAGATTATGAGTTTAGATTCCTGAAGACGGAATTTGAAGGTGACGGTGACAGTTATGTCCGAGAGATGAAACAGCAGGGACAACCCCTCCAGCACATTTCAGTGGACAGTGACGATGCACGAGTCTCCCATACCTCAAAGAGTACGTAGCCGAAGCCTCTGCCGACTCCAGTGGCTGGGTCTCTCACAATCCTAACCGCCACGATACTCCCACAGTCCAAAAAGTGTTCCTCAATTGCAGATTCTTCCACTTCTAAAAACAAATTCAACCAGAGCACAAGTAAAAACAGAATGGCCTTTGAAAGCTGGAGCTGTTTAACGATACGGCAAGTTAATGTAATATAGTTAATACAGCAAGCCCCACGAAAATTAGTCAAGTTACACTCTACACTTTTCCAAGTTGGTCTTAAAGCAAAACATTAAGTTACTACTCAGTTGTTATTTTCCTGTTATTTTAACGATAAATGGGTACTTTATTTAACACTTACTGTACGGGAGATTCCCCACAAATACTGATCTCTTGTCCCTCTGAAACACAAAGAAGGTTAATAAAAATCACTGGAGCTGAAAACAGAAGTGATCCGAAAATCCCCTTTCCCTCACACCATGTATCTGACAGGTCTCCACGGCTCTGATTTAACTACGCACCTGTCCCTTATTTGATTCTGTTTCTTCTATCTTCCCTCTTGAAAGTGAGTAAGCACCAGAGGCAACAGGGTTTCTTTTGGTCACAGCTAGCACTAACACATGGCAGTGCCCAGGACAGGCACGCTACATTGGCACGGCAAACTCGGCACCGGGCCAGACGGCAGTCTGTTGGGCATTGCGGCCACGTGGTCTCTGATGTAACTACCCTCCCAGCCTTAACAGAACATTTACAAGTAAATGGTGGTTGTATGCTAATAAAACTGAATTTAAATAACACAGTCGGCTTAATTTAAATAACACAAGCATACTTGGCCCTCAGGGTAGGTCTACATCAGAGCCAGAGAGGTCTTCCAAGCCTTGGTCGGTTCTCAGCCAGCGCACTCTGACCCCCAGGAAAATGCACTCTAGGTTTCGGTGGTGAGCTCTTACAAGCAGCCTTCACTCACTTTGAGAGACCTTTGTCAACTGCAAACTTACCCGTCACTCCTGCATTTAAACCTGTGGGACTGCTCCTGGACAAGATCCAGACGCCTCAACACGGCAGACCACAGTCTTCATGATTTGGCCTCTCCCGTTTCTCCAACAGCAAGTCCCTTACTGCTGTCCCTCTTCACACTCTACCTGCTATTAACTGCATCAAGCTCTTGCCATTCCCTAAGCAAATAAAGTTTTGGTCCCCGCCATATACACTGTTTAAAATTTCTTGAGCCCAGATAACACTGACTCATCTTTGAAGTCTCCAAGAGCACCTATTCTTCTCCTGCACCCTCCTTTGTCCCTTCTTGCTGGTACCTCCCCAAGTCAAGTGTCCCATTCCTGAGCTGACAGAGCATCCTGTGTATTTATCAGAACATAGTGCTGGGGCGCCTGGGTGGCTCACTCGGTTAATTATCCGACTGTGCTGACAGCTCAGCGCCTGGAGCCTGCTTTGGATTCTGCCCCTCCCCTGCTCACACTCATAAGCTCTCTCTCTCTCTCTCTCAAAAATAAATACCTTAAAAAAAAAAAAAGTGCCACAATCAGCCCATCTGTTTGTCTTCACCTTTGTACTGTGGACCCCTGAACCCCTACAGAACCCGGACTATAGCTCAGCATTGAATACCTGACACAGAGTAGGGACTCAAAAACGGAGTTAACTTTCTCTATTTCGGTATGTGAAATAAGGTGTTGGCCCGGATGATCTCCAACATCCCTCCCAGGCTAACTATCTATGAATACTTGATCCGGGTATGGGGGTACCCCGTTCTTGGAAGCTGTTGACTAAGGTCCTTGTGCCAGTCTGTGCCCCAACGTTGTGACCTCAAGGGCCAAAGTGTTTCCTTCTTGGCTTCCCTTGTGCTCACTGATGATTCCACTCCTCTCCTTAGCGAAAGCTCGGAAAAGAACGTTTCTCTCTAGAAGACTCTAGTTAAGTTCTTTAAACAACTCAAGTACCACTTACAGATGAAGTCTCGGATGCCAGATCAACTCTAACACGAAATCCATCTGCAAACTGGGCCCCATTTCTGCATTATAAACACGAAGGGGGAGAATGGCTGTTAAAAATGAGCGCCGAGTTAACTGTAATATTTGCTCTAAAGTCAAACCAAAGAATAAAAAAAACATACTCGTACATACTTAAATGTAATAATTCCATTCAAATCTCAGCGAGATAACATTACCTTTTCAATGCTTTTGTAGCAGCGCTCTCATCCTTAAACACAACATAAGCATTAATGTTTTTCTGATCAGGATGAATTTTACGTCTATACAAAAAAAAAAAAAAAAAAAAAGTGTAAAATCTGTTACTCTCAAAGTCATTAAAAAGATATAATTTGTTTTCTACTCTCAATCAGCACATATGACAAGAATTCCCAGAAGTTTCATCTCTTTATCAATTTAGTAGTAACGCAAAAAATAACATACAACTTACACAGATATTGGACAAAACATGTAACTTTTGCCTTCCTATTGATCATCACTATGAGGGAGCAAGCAAGTAGGCCCCCCCCAAGCAATGTCACAAAGCTAGAAACAAGAATCTTAACTGGAGCCCTGTACCTAACAACACATAAGCAGATACGAGAAGATAAAAACTATACAAATGTGTACAGCTTAGAGAAATATTAAAGATCAATAACCTTGCAGCCACTGCCCATCCCAGAGACACTCTCTGTGCCTACCACCCCTACTTTTCCAGAAACCATCTGCTTGCGTGTCTATGTAGTTTTATCACAATCAAGCGTCTATTCCTTGGTCATACTTTGGTGATGTCCACTTGGGGACTTGAAGTCTTTTGAGTCTAATTTAATCTGCAGGATTCTGCCTTTATCTCTCTCTTTACCTTACTGTTCGACCTACGGAATTTTCCAAAGCCTGGACGGTTTTGATTGCAAGCTCACAATACAGGTCAACGTGTTCCTCTGGCCTCCCTATTTCTTACAAATTGGCAGCTGGATCCAGAGGTTTGCTCAGACCCAGACTGCACATCTCTGTTGGGACTGGATGTAGTGCTGTGTTCGCTCAACGGGAAGCAGGTTATGACTGGTTTTCACTCTTTTTAACGATTACAGCTGCTGCTGCTGCTCAATGCTTCCACCCACTAATTCGCAGGCTTGCAAAATGGTCATATAATTTAGATGTGACCGATCAGCAAAAAGGACCTAGTAATGACCACAGATTCTTCCCTGAAGACATGAACCTATTGTTTTTGAAGTAGCAAAAATGCTAATAAACAAATGAGTACCATCAAGAAAGGCACTAGGAAATGTCAGGGCATTTCTCATCACATTCTGTAATAATATACTACACTATCTGATAGTTTTCTATTGATAAAACTAACTACGATTTATTGAATGCCTAATATAATACTGGGCACTGTATTAGCCATTTTATGTATTCATTTAGTCTCCCATCTCTGACATGGGTGTTACTTTTCTGATTTTATGGATAGGGAAGCTGAGACTCAGAGAAGTACCATGATCACAAGGCAAGGCGTGGCCAGCCCAGGACTTCAAACAGGCCTCAGTGACTCCAGAACCCCCATGCTTTCCCTGCAACACACAGCTCCTGACAACATCCTACTCAACTTGTCTTAGTGTTGAAATGTTTGCATCCTCACCAAATTCATGTTGAAATCCATGTAACGCCCAATGTGATGGTAATAGAAGGTGAGGCCTGTGGGCGTGGCTGAGGTCATGAGGGTGGAATCCTCCTGAACAAGACTAGTGTTCTTCAAGAGACCCCACAGAACTCCTAGCCCCTTCTTTTTTTTTTTTTTTTTTTTTTTTAACGTTTATTTATTTTTGAGACAGAGAGACAGAGCATGAACGGGGGAGGGTCAGAGAGAGGGAGACACAGAATCTGAAACAGGCTCCAGGCTCTGAGCTGTGAGCACAGAGCCCGACGCGGGGCTCGAACTCACAAACCGCGAGATCATGACCTGAGCCGAAGTCGGCCGCTTAACCGACTGAGCCACCCAGGCGCCCCTAGCCCCTTCTTTATCTTACCGTTTGACTATAAACTGTGAGGACCGGTGAGAAGGCACTGGTTACGAATCAGTAAGCTGACCCTCACCAGAATGCAACTACGCTGGCAGTTCATTCTGACTTCCCAGCCTCTGAAAGTATGAGAAAGTAATTTCTATTGTTTATAAGCCATCTGGTCTGTGCCATTTTGTTGTAGCAGCCTGAACAGACTAAGACAAACCCCAAGAAAAACCTAAATGGAAAAGGACTTTAACAACTCTTAACTGGGGGCACCTGGGTGGCTCAGTCAATTCAAGCATCCAACTCTTGATTTTTTGCTCAGGTCATGATCCCAGGGTCATGAGATCAAGCCCTGAGCTGGGTTCTGCACGGCGCATAGAGCCTGCTTGGGGTTCTCTCCCTCTCACTCTGCCCCTCCCCGACTTGCACTTGGGCAGGCACAAGCTCTCTAAAAAAATTAAAAAATAAAAACTCTTGGGGCACCTGGGTGGCCCAGTTGGTTGAGCGTCCAACTTTGGCTCAGGTCATGATCTCACAGTTTGCGGGTTCAAGCCCCGCGTGGGGCTCTGTGCTGACAGCTTAGAGCCTGGAGCCTGTTTCAGATTCTGTGTCTCCCTCTCTCTCTCTGCCCCTCCCCTGTTCATGCTCTGTCTCAAGAATAAATAAACATTAAATAAATAAATAAATAAATAAATAAATAAATAAATAAATACAAACTCTTAACTGCACTCTACGAGAAAAGATCCCTTGGCACAGGGAATACAGAGGGCAAGCACACAGTTCTACCCCTTTCTATGTGGCAAGAACCTGTTTTGTATCAAGCTGGGTGGGTGATTTAAAAAAACTAACGACATCTAGAGATCTAGGTATTAATGACATCTAGAGTTCCACCTGCACCCAGAAGGGAGAAAACCAGAAATAGCATCATCCCCACCCCTACACAAGAAGCCGAATAACCCACAACATTCTAACTTTTGTAGAAGCTACCAGAGCTAAAGTCCAAAGGAAACCGAGCTGAGGTCCAAAGGAAACTGGGGGGCTAAGCAAGGGCTGGGCCATCCGAGAAGACAGGAGGCAGCACTGGCTCAGAAGCTGGTGCCGGACAAGGGAGCCAGGCCGATTTCAGCTAGGATTTAATACACTGCCAGAGCCACGTGTGGGCTGGGCCCGAAATGGAATCTCTGGAGGCCAGCAACACAGATAGGCACACCCGCTTGCAGGCCCTGCTCCACCGACCTCTGCCAGTGTCCCCAGGAATGACTGAGGGCAGGTGGGAGCCCAGAGACATCCCTGGGGGGTGTGGGCTGGAGAAGAGAAGTATGGGAAGGACACAAAGCCCACCTGGATTCTTCTCCCAACGGAGAGGGCTGAGCTGCTGGGGCAGAGACAGCAAACCCCGTCATTCCCAGAGCACAGGGAAAAGTTCTGGGGCCAGAGAAGGGAGGCCTCCTACCACAGGGCAAGGAGTGGGAAATGTTTTCCAGCTCAAGATCCACCAAAGACACAAGGCAGAGGTTGGCTGCCATGGGAGGGAGGACCGGCCGGTGCACTGGTACACAGACAGACAGGGCCGGCCTGCATCAGAGGCTGAACCGGGACAACAGACAACCCCACCGCCCCCAACCAGACCACCAAGAACCAGCACTCGCAAAGATGGATCTTCAACAAAATTTAAAACTTGGGCTCTTTAAAAGACACCCTTAAAAAGGTTAGCCACAGGGACACCTGGGTGGCTCAGTTGGTTAAGTGTCTGACTTCGTCTCAGGACATGATTTCACGGTTCGTGGATTCAAGCCCCACATTGGGCTCCGTGCTGACATGGAGGCCTGGAGCCTGCTTCTGATTCTGTCTCCCTCTCTGCCCCTCCCCTGTTTGCATGCTGTCTTTCTCTCTCAAAAATAAATAAACGTTAACAACAAAACAAGGTTAGCCACAGATAGGGGCAAAATATCCAAAACATATATATCAGAAAAAAGTCTTGCACCCACAATGAAAAACTGTATACAATAAGACAGACAAGCCACCAGAAAGTGGGTGAAATTTTTGAACCAACACTTCTCCAAAGAATAGATACAAGCAGCCAAAAAGCACATGAAAAGGCCCTCAATATCTTTAGTCATCAGACTAAACAGAAACTGAGACCATTACAACAAACCCTTAGAAGGGCTGAAATTAAATGACTGGCAATACCCAGTGCTGGTGAGGATGTGAAGGAAATGGGAGTTCTCCCACAGCGGGTGGAATGTAACACGGTGAGGCCACTTCAGAAATTTATTTGACGGCTTCTTAGAAAACGGACATATACCTACCACAAGACCCAGCAGTCCCAGACCTCCAGATACTTTAGCAAGAAAAATAATGTGTACACCAATGTGTTCAGAACTTTTTTCGTGATAGCCCCAACCCTGAAGTAACCCAAACATTCATCAAGCTGACGAATGGCTGGATACATTCTGGTACAGCTACACCATGGAATACTACTGGGCAATAACAAAAGAACAAGCCACGGAGCATCCAACAGTGTGAGTGATCTCCAGTTTATAGTAAGTGCAAAAAAGGAAGACGCAGAGTATACATGTTGAATACAACTGCATCAAAAGGTATGTGGGGGGCTGGGGGGGAGGGGAGAAAGTATATATATGTGTATCAATTTGTAAATGCGTAAAATGTCTCTAGGAGGTTATACTAAAAAGTAAAAACAGCAGCAGCCTGGGGCAGGAACTTGGCTGACTAGGGTAAAGGTCCAGGAGCGAAACTTTTCACTGCATACACTTTTACACTTTATTTTTAACCACTTGCTTCATTATTTATTCAAATAATTAAATTTAAGAAATTTTTTGATTGGGGGCAGGTGGTCAGGGCCAATGGCAACCACAGGGCACAAATTCTATTTTTCTGGCATCAAAATTCCTCAGTACTATTATACACTCCTATTGGCATCTTGGTTTCTGCTGAAACTTGGGCCCTGGCTTTTAGCCTCCTCCAGGAAGAAGTCCATACGACCTGAAGAAGAGCTGTGTCTTACCAAGTTTTCCATTCTTTACAGCATCTGAACAATAATACCCTGCATATGGAAGGACTTAACATGTGTGGCTACCCCACAAACGTTACTGGAGCCAGGAACACATAGTAACACATATTTATTAAGTGTTAATACAAATGCTGTGATGGGTATGGGATAAAACTGCCAAGAACCTGGTCTGCCAAAGAAGTCTAAATTAAGAACGAATGTACACATGAATGCACCAAGATGCTCAAAGGAGCTGCCGTAACTCAAAAATCCTGTTACTGGAGGATTCCCAGAAATTTCTGTGAAATTTTACGTGAGCAGAGCTGACACACAATGTTACCTTAGCTGAACATAGTGAATTAGGTTGTAATTAGTACAACATAGTGATTCAACTGAATTTTTTTTTAACTTTATTCAATTAGTACTGGCTGAGGCAACCCGTGACTTCTTTTTCTTTTGATTGAGATGTAATTGACATGTAACATTATATTAGCTTCTGTTGTACAATATAATGATTTGGTGCATATATGGACTGTGAAATGCTCACCCCAGTAGGTCTGGTTGACATCCATCACCACACAGGGTGACACGCTTTTTTCTTGTGATGAGAACTTTTAAGATCTACTCTCTTGGCAACTTTCAAATACCCAAGAGTGTTATTAACAATAGTCATCATGCTATACATGACATCCCCATGACTTACTTATTTTATACCTGGAAATTTGTACCTTTTGACCCCATTCAGCCATTTCACCCCCACCTCCTCCCCTGGCAACCACCCACCTGTTCTCTGTGTCTTCGAGTTGTTTTTCATTCTCTGGCTTATTTCACTTAGCATAATGTCTTCAAGGTCCACCCACGTTGTCAAAAATATAAAGATTTCTTTCCCTTTTTTAGGTCTGAACAATATTCCTGTGTGTGTGTTTATCCAATTATCTATTGATGGACACTTAACGCTGCTTCCGTGTTTTGGCTATTGTAAATAATGCCACAATGTTTTCAAAGTACACTATCTTATCTAATATAACCATACCTATATATCAATGTAATCTGTAGATCTATTAATATAGCTATATCTAATATATATACCTCTGCTTGTACAATCTATGAATTCATGTCGTAGTTAGAAAAAAAAACCCAAGATTAGAGATTAATAGGAGACTCTGCATAGAACTGAAGGTGAATGAGAAATACAGGTTGTATGTTTTAAATTTAGGGGCGCCTGGGTGGCTTGGTCGGTTAAGCATCCGACTTCGGCTCAGGTCATGATCTCACGGTCTGTGAGTTCGAGCCCCGCATTGGGCTCTGTGCTGACAGCTCAGAGCCTGGAGCCTGCTTCCGATTCTGTGTCTCCCTCTCTCTCTGACCCTCCCCCATTCATGCTCTGTCTCTCTCTGTCTCAAAAATAAATAAACGTTAAATTTATATGTCAATTATACTTCAATTTTAAAAATTAATGAGAAATGAAGGGAGAGTAAAGAAAACTTTTGTGTCTCATCCATGGCACTAGGTGGATAAGGAGGGTAGGGGAAAATCCCCTGAGAATATGAACTTGTGAGCCACACTACCAGCACAGTCCCCAAACCTTCAAACAGAGAGCTTAAAGTGGTCTTGAGCTGGTAGTACCCCCAGGTAACCTGACAGAAGCAAACATGAATTCTCTGGAAAAACCTGACCAGCTAACCGCAACTATGGGGCACCCCTGATTTTCAGATGCATCCTGACTTCAAAATGTTAAGATATGGGAAAATGTGTGCCTTAGAACTGATAAAATACAGTATTTATGATTTATACTACAATATTTGGGCATAAAATTTCCTTATTCTCTTCCAAACATAAAGCTTGATTAAATGTCCTTGAAAATTCTCATGGCACATTTTCCAGCAACTTATTTATAATATTTAATGTGATTCTACAATTTATGTTAAAGCTTAAAGACAAACATCTGATAAATTTACCCGCTATTGCAGTCATAAGAAAATAGTCAAGTAGTATGATGTATTATCGAAAAATAAAAATCCACGAAAACACGGTCTTAAGTTTTAACCAAAATGGAAGAGAGTTTAAGACTACTCCCTTTCTCTCATTATAAACTTACTTTATTGCTGCCAACTTTTTGGACAGAGTTCCCTCTGCTGGAATCTTTTAAGAGAGAAAAAAAAGGGGGGGGGGGACAGGTATTAGAGAAAATTCATTATCCAAAATATTACTTCAAATTAATTATATTTTAATTAATCGAATTCTAAATGTCTTATTCTGATGTGATGTAATTAAAACATTCTAGGGAATCAGAAACAACCGTCCTAATGTTATATGAATGGGATCTGGTGGCTTAGGCCAAAATTTTACAGACAATGACTTTTTTAATCTAAATGGAAGTAAACATACTGTGTTCTCAACTTGGGTCAGATGACTCAAAGGGGTCTCTGGACATAAGGGGATATGGAGGTTAAAGACGCGTAAGAAAAACGTAAGGAAAATTGTTTTATAAAATAAGCTTGGAAAAAAGCAACACTTCTATATCAATATTTTATTGTACGTGCTATATGATTTTACTTTTTTGTACATTCTGTATGATTTTAAGTATGTCTAAATAAATTGGGAAATAATGTAAAGACATTATTTCATCCCTATGTCTAAGGGTCAGTATATGTCGGCTGGCAAAAAAAAAAAAAAAAATCATTGTATCTTTAATTGGGCAAATAAGGGAAACCCCTTTACATTCAAATTCACTTTCTTTTCAGCCCTATACAGTATTACTTTTGTACTACTTAAGAATGAGGGGTTAGGGAGGGAAAACTTTATGGAGAAGATGGAAATTCAGGTCAACAACTCTGACCGTCTGCAAGGCGCCAGTCCTGAGATAACTGGCAGAGGCACTGAAATGCCTCAGCCAGGTACTGACAAGACAAAGGTGAAAAGATATAGATCCTGCAAGTTCACAGAGCAGCACCATCTATGAATGTCAGTTTAATTTAGGGCAGTTACTACGAATGTCCCCTGGAAATCTTAGTCATCTGATATAAATTCTCAGTTTGCCTTACTCACAAACTCTGAAAATACAGACAGCGTAACCATGCAAGACATGAGAAATGCCCAAGTGAACAATCAACAGGTGAATGATGGTCATCAAAACACATTTACTAGGTGTCTTCTAGGAGCCCTCAAGCATCTGTATCTTGTTACTGAAGATACAAATGAGTAGGTAAGACCCAAAGCAGTAAGGTACAGAAATAGAGGGGAAAAAAAAAAACTTGATGGTATAAAGTATCAAAAAGAAAAACTTGAGTAATTAACATTTTAATCGCCTACCAAAACACAGACTGTATCTCACTAGGCAAAATGAGACTTTGAGGAGGAGTCGCAACAAAACCAATGAACTGAGCAAAAAGAAGAGTGAGAAAGCGCTAGCGTCTGATCAGCAACGACGGCAGCTCCCAGGCTGCAGGAGAGTCACACGTGGCCTCAGGGCCACCCTGTGTTGACTGTCAGACTAAGAACCAGGACAGAATTCACTCACAGCAAGGCAAATGTAAGGGCTTTAGGCAATTCCATATAAGCTTCATGTGCACAATGTGCAGGTACTGGTGACCCACGAATGAGCAAGGCAAACCGGCTGTCTGCTATCAGCTTTCAGTCTGGTGGGGCAGACGAATAATGGAACGACTACAGAACAGTGTCATAAGCACCATAATGAAGCATGGGGTGCCGGAGAATGCACGACAGAGTCATCAAACAGACCGGTAATCCAGGGACAGAGCAAGATCCCCAAAAGTAATACCAGGCCAAAGTGCGTATGTGTGTGCGCGCGCATGCGCGCACGCATAAGTGATGCGGTACCTGTATGTGTAATGATCATGAGTTCCAGGAAGAAGTACTTTAAAATTTTTAACACTTATTCATTTTTTGAGAGAGACACAGAGCGCGAGTTGGGGAGGGGCAGAGAGAGAAGGAGACACAGAACCCGAAGCAAGCTCCAGGCTCTGAACTGACGGCACAGAGCCCAACGCGGGGCTCGAACTCACCGAGTGTGAGACCATGACCTGAGCTGAAGTCAGACGCTTAACCGACTGAGCCACCCAGGCGCCCCTGGGAAGAAGTACTTTAGGGAAATTAAGTTGACAGTGGTAGGTACTGTCTACAGTACACCAACCTCCTGGACTGAATGCCTTGGAGCTCAGAAATGCTATTCCACACGTATTAATGTTCCGCAAACAAAAGTCACACATCCACCCTCCTACAATGATATCATTTTACTGTGTGAACGCATTAATTTAACAGAGTCCAGGAGTCAGAAGTAGATCTTAAGAGCACTTCTTCTCTGGGGCTAGATTTGAACCTGTTGATTCAAAAGGCTGTGCTTCTCCATCTCACTAATACCAACATGTTAATAAGTCTGACTTAAACGAATACGTTTCGAGATTTGCAATTTCAAGACAGGGAGAAAACATACCAGAGAACGAAATCGTACAGATTCTATCTGTCCATACTCTTTAAAAAATGACTTCAGCTTCTAAAATAAAAAAAACATATATACTTTAGTCTACTTTCAGAACATCAAGTAAGTGCTACAAAAAAGAATTAAGTAAAACCATCTGATCATCTTTTACTGCCAGGTTTTCTTTTAAGAACATTTCAGGAACAAGGGACTACTCGGTTGGAAGACAAAAAATAGTTTCCACACACACATATATACACATAAAACGCATCTCAAGTTTTTGTTAGTATCCATAAGGTACGCATTTTTGTCTTTGAATCTTTTATAATCTTTGCCACATGTAAACTGTAAAAGTAAAGGGCATATTTTGGGTTTAGTAAATCCCACATAATGGAAGAACCTCAGGATGTATTCATTCATTTATATAACAAATATTTATTGAGCTCCTTACTCTACGCTAGGCATGATTTCAGGTTTACATTCTAGTGACATGTAACAGAAAAGAGGGCTGGAAGGAATAAAAAAAACAAAACCAAACCAGGAGGCCACTGCAATACTGTTTGCAGATTTGCAAAAGGATGAATAAGGGCAGTGACTATGGGAACGGAGAGGAGAAGGTGTATACCAGAATCAATCTACAGAATGATTCATGTAATCATTTACAATGAAGCTATATGTTAATGACTTATTAATTATGTACTTATTCAATAAAGGAAGAGTAAACAAAGTTATGAGTTATTAAGTTCTCTGAATCCTTACAACATGTAGATTATACACACTTACCTTCTTATTACACGTGACAGGCAAATTCCCAACAAACACCGTTCTCTCATTCTTTAATCTTTCTTCTTCTTGGTTGATTTCAATTTTCTTTCTCTGATTTACAACTGTGTGATCTACATCATCAAGTACTTTTTTATCTGCTGCTTTAATACCAGATTGAGAAGCACTCCTTTTCTGTCCTTGTTTTTGGTGAATTTCTTCTTCTAAATCAGCACTTGCTAGGGCGTTTTCCCTTTACAAGGCCATGAAAAAAAAAAAAAGGTAAAAAGAAAAGAATAAGAGTCCTAGAAGTCCGATGTAGTATCTGACAAAGCACAAAGATTTGAAATATTTCTCACCTACTTCTAGCTTTCCTAAATATAAACTTATGATTCACAAATATATCTAAATTTAAGAAACAGCATTATCAAAAAGTGACCAGTATCTCTAGAATACTCAAGATTAGAAAAAATTGGGGCACCCGGGTGGCTCAGGTGGTTAAGCGTCTGACTCTTGGTTTCAGTTCAAGTCATGATCTCATGGTTCCTGAGTTCAAGCCCCACATCAGGCTCCACACTGACAGTGCGGACCCCGCTTTGGATTCTCTCTCTCTGTCCCTCCCCCACTCACGCTCTCTCTCCAAATATAAATATTTTTTTTTAAAAAAGAATGATGTATTAAAAAAAAGATTAGAAAAAACTAAGCTCAATTTTTGAAGATATGTTAAAACTGTCAGATTATTGCAGAGCAACAAAAGTTGCTCATTTAAACAAAAGTTGTAAAGCTCTTGGAGGTCTAGTTTATGCTCTATGAATACCCAGTTTCATTCTCTGCTCTAGAACTCCGGGGGATCTGCAGCACTTGTAGGGGGTCTATAAAGGTTAAAATGGCTGCAAAATACTTTGTAAAAGCAATGTGGCCAACAGGGAAAACCAGATTTCCTACTTTTAACTGTAATATTTAAAGGACTGCTTGTCAAAAGTACATTCTGAAATGGCAAATACAACAAAAACCTTGGTGCACATGGGTAAGCGAGATCTGAGCATCAAGTCTAATAGAGAACCGACAGGGACCATATGTATGCATATATACATATACATATACATATATATATATATACATATATATATATACACACAGACACACACACACAGACATATGTACATACATATGTACATATATACATATATATATATATATATACATATTTTACGTTTATCTACTTATTTTTTTAGTAACCTCTACACCCAAAGTGGGGCTCACACTCACAACCCCAAGATCAAGAGTCGCATGCTTTTCCGACTGAGCCAGTAGGCGCCCCAGGACTGGGATCTTAAGGAGGCAACGGTAATACAAGTCGAGTCGTGGGTAGTAAATGATTCATTCACTCAGTAAATATTTACTGGGTTCCTATTCTGTTCTAGCGTCTGGGGATAGAAAGATAAAGAGACTATTAAAAACCTTGCAATACTCCAGCCTCTGAAGAGATAAGCAAAGTTCACAATACAATGGTAACATGGTGTAGAAAAATAAAACACACATGAGAGGCTTCTCAGGGGAGGGGAAAGGCCGTGTCTGGCACATTGTCCTCAGTAAATTTTGACGTTCTTCTTCCACTAGACCGTAAGTTCCACTAAGGAGAGGGTTCATGTCTAGTTTTTTGTCCACTATGGCATATAAAGTACCAAGCAGGAGTGAAAGGAACCGAGACGGTATGGCAGGAACCAGGTCAAGGACCATGGCTGTTACGTGCAAGTGCTTAGATTGTATCCCACAGAGCTTAAAGAGCCATTGAAAATTTTGGGGCACCCTACAAAGATCATTTGGGCAGCAGAGCAGAAGATGCTTAGGGAAGGGGCAAGGCTGGAAAAGGGAGACCGGTACGGAGAGAGTTATAACTGCATGTATCTGAGAAGACAACAGACCAACTTGAGCAAGGGAGGGGTGGAAAGGGAACAACAGATTCAAGAGATATTAAAAGACAGCACCATCAGGACCCGGCAGCGGAGTAGAACACAGGGAAAAGAGGGGGTATAAGACGACTCCCGAGTCACTGGCTCAGGCAACTGGATGGAAGATTGGTGGTACCATTCCTGCGGACAAACAGGTCTCAGGAGCCTACGCAGCTCAGTCTGAAGCATTCTGAACTTGAGGTGGAGTTGACTCTCAAACAACACGGGTCTGAACTCCACTTAAACGTGGATTTTTTTTTATTTATTTTTTTGATAAATGTGGTACAGTATTTTCTCTTCCTTATGTATTTTTTTTTGAAATTTTTAATGTTTATTTATTTTTGAGACAGAGAGAGACAGAGCACGAACGGGGGAGGGGCAGAGAGAGAGAGAGAGAGAGAGAGAGAGAGAGAGACACAGAATCTGAAGCAAGCTCCAGGCTCCGAGCTGTCAGCACAGAGCTCGACGTGGGGCTGGAACTCACAGACCGTGAGATCATGACCTGAGCTGAAGTCGGATGCCCAACCGAGCTACCCAGGCATCTCTTCCTTATGATTTTTAATAACATTTTTTTCTCTAGCTCACTTTATTGTAAGAATACAGTACATGACATATATAACATACAAAATACATGTTTACCTACTATTTATGGTAAGGCTTCTGGTCAACCGTAGGCTATTAGTAGTTAAGTTTTGGGGGAGTCGAAAGTTATATGTGGATTTTTGACTGTGTGGGGGACAGTGCTCCTAACCTTTCCATTGTTCAAAGGTCAACTGTATCTAGAATACACAGGTGCAGATGCCAGCAGGCAAACAGATACACAGATTAGGAGATCAGGAGAGAAATCAGAATGGTGCAGCCCCGGGCATAAAGGAGACTGCTCAGAATGAAGGGTAGAAAAAAGTCCTGAGAAGACGACCACAGAATCCTGGGGGAAATCAACATTTACAGAGTAGGCAGGAGAAGAGGTACCCACAAGAACACTGAGAAGGAACAGACAAACAAGAGGGGAATCAGAAGAGACTGCGATAAAAGAATCTAATAGCTTCAGGAAGAAAAGCCACCATGTGGAATGGAACAGGGAAGAGGCTGTACTGTCTATTAAAGATGGCAAGTGTGGGGCGCCTGGGTGACTCAGTCGGTTAAGCGTCCGACTTCTGCTCAGGTCACGATCTCGCGGTTCATGAGTTCAAGCCCCGCATTGGGCTCTGTGCTGACAGCTTGGAGCCTGGAGCCTGCTTGGGATTCTGTGTCTCCTCCTCTCTCTGCCCCTCCCCTGCTTGTGTTCTCTGTCTCTCAAAAAATGAATAAATGTTAAGAAAAAAAAAATTAAAAAAAAAATATGGCAAGTGGGTCAGGATATCTTCACTGCACGCTGCTTCAGAAGTTTGGTGAGATCACATAAAAACACAACAAGTGAACAGTCGGATTCAACACGTCAGAACAACAAGTTCCTGGAAGAGAAAACAGATCAGGAAAAGGAAGAACACATGTATAAAGTTTTTCTGAAAGCTTGACTATGAAGGGAAGGACTGAGGGCATCGTAGCAAAGATAGGGTTTGGTTTTGTTAGATTTCTCTTTTTAGGATGAGACACTTGAGCACATTTGTACAGGAGACAGATGAAAGCCACAGGAAGGAGAAGAAAATGGATATAGCTGAGGGAATAATCCGGAGGGAGACAAAAGAGGTATGTGGTATCCAAAGCACAGGTGACCGAATTAACCTTGGACAAGGAGCGAGACACCTTTCTCTGAGAGAAAGTAAAAAAAATTAAGGGGCTTGAAGAGAATGGCTTCACAGACCAAGGAAAGTTACCAGGGAGCCTGTGATGTGACCACTATTCGGATCTTGATCAAATAAACTGTAATGAAAACATTTTTTTTTTTTTTTAACGTTTCCTTATTTTTGAGACAGAGACAGAGCATGAACGGGGGAGGGTCAGAGAGAGAGAGAGACACAGAATCTGAAACAGGCTCCAGGCTCTGAGCTGTCAGCACAGAGCCCGACGAGGGGCTCGAACTCACGGAATGTGAGATCATGACCTGAGCGGAAGTTGGACGCTTAATCAACTGAGCCACCCAGGTGCCCCTGGAAAGTGTGTTTTTTTTTTTTTTTTTAATTTTTTTTAACGTTTATTTATTTTTGAGACAGAGAAAGACAGAGCATGAACGGGGGAGGGGCAGAGAGAGAGAGGGAGACACAGAATCTGAAACAGGCTCCAGGCTCCGAGCCATCAGCACAGAGCCTGACGTGGGGCTCGAACTCACAGACTGTGAGATCATGACCTGAGCCGAAGTCGGCCGCTTAACCAACTGAACCATCCAGGTGCCCCTGAAAACATGTTTTTTTTTTTGTTTTTTTTTTTAATGTTTGTTTATTTTTGAGACAGAGAGAGAGACAGAGCATGAACGGGGGAGGGGCAGAGAGAGAGAGGGAGACACAGAATCCAAAGCAGGCTCCAGGCTCTGAGCTGTCAGCACAGAGCCCGATGCGGGGCTCGAACTCGCAGACTATGAGATGACCTGAGCCGAAGTCGGACACTTCACCAACTGAGCCACCCAGGTGCCCCTGGAAAGTGTTTATTTTTTTTTTTTAATTTTTTTTAATGTTTATTTATTTTTGAGACAGAGAGAGACAGAGCATGAACAGGGGAGGGGCAGAGAGAGAGGGAGACACAGAATCTGAAACAGGCTCCAGGCTCTGAGCCATCAGCACAGAGCCTGACGCGGGGCTTGAACTCAGGAACCTCGAGATCATGACCTGAGCCGAAGTCGGTCGCTCAACCGACTGAGCCACCCAGGCACCCCATGAAAACATTTTTTAAGCTAATGGGGGAAATCTGATCTCTGAGTTTGGGAAAACAAAACTCACCTTTTTCATGCTGGGATATTTACACATTTAGATTCCAGACCTTAAATCTGCTTCCACTTAATGAGGGAGATATGAAGGGTAAAGATGGAACAAGACTGGCCAAGGATTAGTAACTGCTGGTGCTGGGCATATGAGGTTCTCATCCTTTTCAACTTTTGAATATGTATGACATTTTACACAATAAAAATTTTTTTCTGTAAAACCTAGAACTACGAGATGAGCAAAACACTAAGATAAAGAGTGCAGGTATAAAAATCTCAAATTCTTTACCATCTAATTTCTTTAACATCAGCTTAAGACGATTCTACCGACCTGTTTGCCAACTTTTTGTCTGCAGCAGAAAGTTTCTTCTTCACTTTCATTTTTTGTGAAGGTTCTTGCAAAAGTGGTCCTTGAATTTGGGATGTACCTTCTTCCTCCTCATCCCGTTTCCTTTTTTTGGTGGTTTCCTTTTAAAAGTTGGAAGTTATGTTTGAGACCTCATCTTTTTAAATAATTTAGTAGTCTTCCTAAATTAGCAAGTGTTCTCTCTCACTGGATTCCGGTAATGAAAGCTTACTTAAAATTAACCCTATCTGCCCCGCTTTAGAAATCATGCCCTGCGAGGCAGACTGCTCTAAAAGCCGTTCTGACGGGACGTTCGGAATAGAATTCAGTGACTTACTTTAGGCACAGGCACATACACGGGTTGGAGCTGACGCTCAGAAGAGCTGAAGAGGGACGCCAACCGAGCTGTACTATTTCTGGAGGGGCGCCTGCTCTGGAGCAAGCTGCTGGCGACTTGTCCAACCACATAGTCTCCGGCCAGACTCCCGCGAACGCCGTCCTCCGGGTTGTCTCTATAGACACCGACGCCAGAAACTCAGCCACGCCAGGCCCCACCGTTTCGCCCTCCAGAGCTCCCGAACGCACACCCCTGCCCAGGCGGACGTGCCACCCGCCACTCACCTCTCCTGGGCACCTTTCTTTTTCTTCCTGTTGTTCTTTTCTTCCACCGGCGTCCCCATCCTGAGGCTTTCTAGACAGCGGCGGCGCACGAGCCCGGCACTTCCGGGTCCCGGCTACTTCCGCTCCAGGAACCACGCCCCTTCCGGTCTGGGCTGAGCGGGAGGCAGCGGGGCGCAGAGCTTCCGGTGCCGGGTTGGACCTCTTCAGGCTGGAAAGAAACCTTTCTTGGGAGTGCAGGAAGTCTTCGAGAGTAGTTGAGGCCTGAAGTATAAATAAGAATCAGCCAGGCTGGGTGTGGGGTGCCACTCCAAGCGGAGAGAAACACGGTCGAAAACCCCTGAATCACTGAAGAGGAGGGAGGGAGGTTTATCAAGAAATGAGGTTACAGGGATGTAGGCTACACAGTAATTGGTGAATCGGTGCGAAGCGTACATGGGCATTTTCTGCACTGCTGTGGCAACTTTTCTGTATTTCACACTATTTCAAAATAACGTTTAAAGTAAGCTCCAGCTCTAACCTGCTCTGCCTAGCTATTCTACCAGATTCTGGGCACTGAAAACTCCTATTTTCTCAGCCTAACTTCCCAGACTCCTCTCCCTCCAAACCCGCACATTCTAGCCTTTTTTATTCCTTGTTATTCCTTTACCGGAAAGGAATCCCAGCTCAGATATCCCCTAGAAAAATCTCCCAGTTACTTACAATAGATTTTTTTCCAAGCCTTCATCTAACTGCACTAGTGTTAACGTATTTACCCTTTTTCTTAATTTACCTTATTTATGTATTTCTACTTGCCGTACCTAGTGAATGTTCGATAAATTGATTTTTAAGTAATAAAAGTATCAAATTGTTATTAATTGAATTCAGAACTTTGGTGGTAAAATCGGATTTAATTTTGACTCGAGAATAGGCGTGCTTTCTGAAAGCTGCTTAAAAGAAGTAACTGAGAATATATGTGACCCTTTTATAGACTGTATCAGAAAACTTGATGGAAAACACCCAATATTCAACTGCTTGGCTCTGGTCTCGATTTCCGAGTCTCTTATTTAGGCTTCCCGTAATTGTGACCTTGTATTTCACAAAAGATGAGACAAATCCAACTGTCTGCATTTGCAATTCAAGCACCTCGCTCCATCTATCCTATGTAGTCCAATGAAGAAATTCTACTCAATTTTTCTTTCAGAAGGTCTCCCAATCCCATTCTCATCCCCACTCTCTCTAGCATCATTCCAAGAATCATTTCCTAGCCGTAGCACTTGCATGGCCTTTCCTGACTCTTCCTCTCCACTCTTACCCACACATTCCATTTCTAGATGAAACTCCCTCAAATGTTACTTTAAGGATTGCAGCTCCTGTGTGTCACCATCACATCTGTCATCATAATCCCTGTGTGCTCATTCACCGCCCCCTCTAGACTCCTAACCACTGGCTTTCCCTGACTGTACAATTCAGCACATATTTTGTTAAGCCTTACGTAGATTACTTCCACAATAAAACCGTGAAACTATTGCTGCTTGGGGATCACATCTAATAGACACAAAACCCATCATGATGGTAGTCACAAATCCCTAAATAGGTTAAAATTAAAAGAAAGGTGGAGAAATGGGCTCACAAAGAATGAAAGGGAGCACACACTTCTAGAGGAAAATAATTAGGATGAAAGAGGCTGTGGTTGGACAGTCAAAAAATGATCCCCACTGCTGTTCAGAACTGGTTTTTAACTGTTCAGAGATCACTTAATGCCTCTGAAGAGTTTAAAATATAAGGACTCTTTTCATAGAAAGATACAGACAAAAATACTTTGGAAAATACGTTAGTGGTCTTCCGTATTCTGCTTCGGCTTCCCCAATCTCCCTACACTTAAGAAAATTAACAAGACCTGACCCTCAGGTTATTTCAGGAGAAATAAAATGGTTTTGGAGAACACTATAAAAAACATCCATCTTAATTTTTCCATCCATTGTAACTAGGTTGATAAACTATAGTTTAGGTAACCAGAGGTGAATTTAAGTCAAATTCTGGTAATACCATGAATTCTCACAACAGGCAGGAAGGCAGAGAGGCCCAAGAGTATAAACCTCAATTCCAACAAAATTTGGAATCACTGTTTCTATAACACACAAAGTACGTGATATTAGTTCCTTGAAAACCAGGGTTTCATGATCAGGTAAGAGTGAAAACAGTAGGTAAAGGAAGTTAGCCAGGGGTCTCTTCATAGGCCTTCTCGGTTTTTAATACGCCAACACCGAATCTCTGCGAAGAAAAAATGCTATATATAGCATATATATTTGGCAATGAATTCCCAAAGCATTTCCCAGAACCGGTATTCTAAGACTTCATTTTGGGAAGCACGGTTCTACAACAGTTTAAAAATCATCCATTAAACAAATTTCTGTAACAATAAATACAGGGTCATCCCAAAGGTGCTTTAAAACTATACATTTGAGCTTTTTAGGCCTTAAAAATTATTCTTAAGAAAGGATTGCCTCTAGGTGGAAAGTTCATTTAAATGGGGCATAAAAATCTAAATACCGATCTTTTTTAATGTGGAAAAAAGCAGATGCATATTAAATCACCAGAGACCTTTTAAAAAAGATCTAAATCCAAGTACCATCCTAGACCAACTGAATACAACTCTGGGGGCCTAGAGGTGGGGGGGATGGGAGGATGGCCTCCACTGCCCCCCCCCCCCCCGCCCCCCGACACCAACAGGGCACAGGACTACTGATCACTGTTTTAACAATGTCCAGATGATTCCAATGTGCAGTGGGGCAGAGTGCACTAAAAGTAAAAGTCCAATGAAACTGTAACACAGAAAAAAAGAAAAAAAAGCTGCTGGTAATGGTTCCACATGTTAAAGAAAATAAAAATTTTTTCTTTAGACAAACCTCCAAGTGAATACTCATGTTCAGACTCAAGCAAAATAGTCTATAGTGTATATACAAAGATATAAAAATGCCTAATAAATCCTGAATCCCGTTAATGGACTTTTAATTCTTATAGGTATAATATTCCCTTTTTTTGGTATGTCAATTAACCCCTTGTGGATAATACAGGCTGGAGATGCATGTTCCAGTCAATCATCACATACAGAAATGAACTAAAATTACTTAATCTTTTAGAAACAAAATCAAGGATTCACAAACTATGGCATTTTATTTCAGAGCCTTTGCTTACATTTGTACAATATATTACATAATTCTTCATTGTTTGCAGATCCTAATATATACTTTATAGCTTTTATTCTATAAGCTTTTTCTTCAACGTTTTGCTGTCAACAAATCTTTACAGTCCTGTACAAATTTGAATAACTTGAAACCATTTTCAACAAAATTAGTTACTGTAAGCACACACTACAAGACTGAAAATGCTTTTCTTAGAAAAGTTGAATGTAAAGGATTCTGACACGTTAGCATCTACAACAAAACGCTTCGAAATTCTCACATGTCGTATTGCCAGAAAACAAATAAAACATGCCAGCCCCATCCAAAAAAAGTACACAGAACTACAATTAAAACGGTAAAACAGTCTGTACAGTAAAGTACTGTGTATTAACAGTGCCAGGTATTAAATAGCTTGAATGAACACATCCGCAATATACAAATGTCTTACAAAGGTGTAGAATTAAATACAAGTGCCAAACAGAACAGAGATTGGAATCATACAACATAAAGTCAATACAAGTGAAAACAAGTTTGCGTTCATTTTGGATTTTATACAAGGCATTTAATTTTATAGGCCTACCACCCCGATTAGCTATTTATACTTAAAATAACAACCATCCTTCTGAGACAGTTCATATCAACAACCTGGAACCATACTAATACAGTTTACTTGTTCCTGAAGTCCTCTTGTTGTAGCTCATAATAAAATAAGCAATACAAATGAATTATCTGTATTTAAGGAAAAAGAAACATTTACAAGAAAACACAAAAATATAACTGTTATAATTCATTATGAATAAATATACACTTTGAACTGGCTAAGTACAATCTTTATACATTGTTTAAGATTTAATACAGTTTATTAGCCATTTTCTTTTTTCACACAATGTATTATATCAAAATTAAAAAAAAATACTGATTTATAGAAAAATGGCAAAGTACAGTAGTTCCATTCCAATTTGAAGGGGCATGAAAAGCCACTGCAAGACCTTTTAGCCTAATTCAAACCTGTAAACATGTTCAGTCTTTTTTTAAAGAGAATCTTCAATATTTGGTTACCAGGATTGATGTCTAATATCCTGTTAACTGCAGGTTTGGAATTTATTACATGTGCTTGACTTATACAATTAAAGCCACCCTAAGGTGACTTGCTTTAAAAAACAATTAGCTCGTACAAATGAAAATAGGTTCGTATTTTTTCATAAATAAATGGAAAAATATCAAATGTTCCAGCTTTAACAAAATACAAGGGAATACATATACAGTAAGTTATCTTGACATGTTCCGGCCCACCTAACAATTATGCTTACTGTATTGTCTCTACAGGCAGTGAAAAGCCTCCATTTGCCACAGTGGAAGGCCTTCAAGTTACCAGACACACAATTCCCAGACAAGTTGGAAACAATTATTGCTTGAGGAAAAGCAGTTCATTGTACTTTTTCTTCATAAAAAAAGTGCACTTAAGTGCCAAGTCAGCTTGTCAAGAAACAATTTTTAAATATAAAATAGTGCTTGTCTGATTTTTTTTTGTGCCACTGTGCAGTATAAAAAAAGACGTGGCCCTCAACAGCCATTAAGTGCAAAGTGCTTTAGCAAGTCCTGCTGTCACCTGCACTCAACTGACATTCCATTTTGTGATGCGCTGGACATTGACGGTTCAGCTAACGTTAACATAACAGCAGCTGTTATGGAACTGGATGAAGGGGAAGAAGAGGATGAGGACGTAGCAGCACCTGAAGAAAGGGGAAACCAAACCAAAGGCTTAATAAACGTACATACGACAACAGAGAGAAAGAAAACACCAGCCCCGTAAGCTAAAAGCCTGTCGTATTCTCTGAAATCACTCAAGCCTGCAAGAGCAGTCCGAAGGTCACAATGCCATGATGTAAAGAAAGGAAAAACCAGTGTACCTCAAGTAGCTCTAGACAGTCCTGAAATACAGAGTTAAGGAAAAGGGACAGATCAGGGAATGCCGCTCCCACACAGATCATATTAGGAAAAAACCAATTGTGCACGCAGTCTATTAAGACACGGAAATAAAACCAAGAATCGACTTTGCAACAGTGAGACAAACATCGAAAAGAACTTTGAATCCAATAAGAAAAAGTGGTAATCCACCCAAAAATCTTTTCCTTCCTCCTAGTTCCTGCATCTTTCTGTGTTTAGAGTTTCTTACAAATTTAAATGGTGATGAGAGTGATTCTTAGCGTTGGAACAAAAGGGTCCACAGCTTGACTACTGCTTTTTCCTGCACTTCGCATACAAAGCAAATGACACATCCGTTAGTTTCTTCAGGGAAATTCTCTCATTGTTATAAGTCAATATTTTTTAAAGTTTATTTCTTTTTGAGAGAGAGAGAGAGAAAGAGAGAGAGCGAGCGAGCCCATGGAAGCACAGTGGGGAGGGGCAGAGAGAGCGAGAGTGAGACAGAATCAGAAGCAGGCTCCAGGCTCCAAGCTGTCAGCACAGAGCCCGATGTGGGACTCAATCTCACAAACCGTGTGAGATCATGACCTAAGCTGAAGTCAGATGCTTAGCCCACTGAACTACCCGGGTGCCCCTATAAATCAATATTTGAAAAACAAAATGTTTTAAGGAATACATGCACAAGGTAAAAGAAATTCCTTCAGTATAGGAATATAAAGTGGAAAAGCAAATCTCTGCCTCATGAAAACCCTCGTAAGTCCTCCAAATTTCACTTCCCTGTTGTTACCAGTTGCTTCAGTCTTCAAAACTCTAGTAGAGGTGCTGGCAAATTACTGCCCCAAGGCCAAATCTGGCCCACCTGTTGTTTGTTTGGCATAAAAAAGGTGATTTTATTAAAAGCACTGGGACAGGCCCATGGGCAGAAAGAGCTGCCTCAACTGTTTCTGATAAGAAAAATTTATTGGAAGGGTGCCTGGCTGGCTCAGTTGTCAGAGTGTGTGGCTCTTGATCTCGGGGTTGTGACTTCAAGTCCCACACTGGGTGCAGAGATTACTTAAATAAACTATATATATATATATATAAAACTTATTGAAACACAGCCACGCCCATTTGTTTACCTCCTGCCTATGGTAGATTTTACACCTACAATGGCAGGGTCAAATGTTCTAAGGAGGCCCCTTGGCCCACAAAGGCCAAAATATTTATTAACTGTCTCTACAGAAAATGTTCCAATCCCTGTTCTAGAGGAATGTCCTCTCCAGCCTCTAGAGATAGGATATGCAAATTTAACATGTGTAGCTATAACCTTACTTTGAAAATGTAAGTAGAAGCACTACAGTATAGTGTTTGACTTTTGATTTTTTATTTTTTTAATTAATTTATTTATTTATTTTTTATTTTTAATATGAAATTTACTGTCAAAGAGACAGAGCACGCAGGCAGGGGAGGCGCAGAGAGAGAGGGAGACACAGAATCCAAAGCAGGCCGAGGCTCTGAGTTGTCAGCACAGAGCCTGATGCAGGGCTTGAACTCGAAAACCATGAGATCATGACCTGAGCCAAAGTCAGACACTTAAGTGACTGAGCCACCCAGCCACCCCTCTTGATTATTTTTTTTAACACTTAACAACTTACCTTAGGAGACTGTTCCATACTGGTACATATATACATCTACCTCTTTTTCTTTTCAAAGTTGAATAGTATTCCATTATATTTATGAACTTTAACTTATTTAATTCTAGTGTCTTCCTGTTGCTAACAACAATATAATAAATATTTTGAGCGTTACAAATAAAATTTTAAATGTCTACTTCTTTTTATTCCTTGCAATGTATCACTTGATAATACAATTTAAATAATTTCTATCTGTTATTATAAATATTACCATGACAAACTTCTTTATCATCACATATTTCTCCTTGGGACCTATTCTTAGAACCGGAATTAGCTAGTTCTCCAAATACATAGTCAAACTGTTTTCCATTATAATTGTGCCAATGCTTCCAGCAATGCATAAAATATAAATTTCACCGTATTTTCCTAGCACTGGTTTCAATTATACTTTTTTTTTTTTTTTTTTGGCTAGGAATAGTACCCTATTTGATTTGCATTTCTTTGAACAGCTGAGATAGTCATTTTCCACTGATATTTTAAATAGTATTTAGGAACTGACTTTTACTGCTAACTCCCCAGGGAAGGCATCCATTTATAAGAATCACTTGCTACAGAGAACCTATGGTGACCACACATACAAACACTGTTTCAGAGGAGCTGTTTCTGGGTAGACATCTTACTACATGAAAACACTCTAACAAGGCTTAGGCGATGGAAGAATAAGGAGCGCTGGCACAAGAATTTAAATAGTATGCTTATAGTTGATTTTTAATTATTTTTAAATGGTTACGTATCAGGGGAGGGGCGCCTAGGCGGCTGCTCAGTCGATTAAGCATCGGACTCTTGATTTCAGCTCAGGTTATGATCTCATGGTTCGCAGGATCGAGCCCCGCACTGGGCTCTGTGCTGATAGTGTGGAGCCTACATGGGAATCGCTTTCCCTCTCTCTCTCTGCCCCTCCCCTGCTTGTGTGTGCATTCTCCCTCAAGATAAACTTAAAAAAAAATGGTTACCTATCAAATAAAACCCTGATCCCCTTCCTTTGACAGAATGCTTCTGTATATACTTTCTATATATTAACACTTAATTTCTTTTCGAATCACTCCATGACCCAGACTTTCAGTCTCTCCACAAATTAAAAAGCCTAGACAAAGGTGGAGAGGTATAGGACTTATCACAACCGCAGAAAAGGGAACGAAGAACATTCTTCAGAAGAAAAAGAAAATGAAAACCAAAGTGCTTTGATTTTCATCAGAGAATGGGAGCAGTGGAAACAGAGGACGGTCGGGGAGGCATAATCATAAGCTTGCAATGACTTTGTCCCCCCACCTCCGCCCCTAGGGTCCCCTTTCTCTGTTCCCTTCATAGCAAACGTGAGATTTTTCCTAGAGAGTCACGATTTCTACTTCCTTGCCTCCCCCTCTCTTCTGAATCAGCTTTAGACCAGCTTCTGCACCTCCACAGCTCACAGTACATGCTCTCAAAAAGGCCACCGATGATTCCAGCATGGCCCAGCCACTGACCGCTTTGCTGGCCTTTCAGCAGCATTTGGCACAGATGACCACCGGCCTCCTCAACTCTTGGCCACCTTCATCGGTTTTCTTCATTCAAGGCTACTCCTCATGTCTTGCTAGTCTTCTCCCTCTCAGCCCTACTTGTAAAAGCTGGCTTGCCCCAGCTCTCCTTCTCTTGTACCCACATTCGTCTTCCAGGTGATCTACTCAAGTACTGGGGCTTAACAAACCGCTTACAGTTAACTACTGTATTATGGCCAGGCAATGACTTAAAAATTTGCTCTCTAGTCCTGCCTTCCCGCTGAGCTACACGCTTACGTACCCCACTGTCTACCTGGCATCCCACTTGGATGCCTACTAGGCATTTCAAAAAGTAACATGGTGAAAACAAAACGTCTGATCCTGTGTTCCTCAACCCACAATGTTACCTTTTCTAGGTCCTCCTAGGTTTCCAAAGTCAGCACCAAGTAGCCATTTGTTCCTGCTGGAAACCTACAAATCATCTCAATTCCTCTTTGCTTCACCCACACCATATCCATCAGCGAGCGCTATGAACACGGACTGCTCTCCATCTTCCCTGCAAGTACCCCAGTCAAGGCACTGTCGCCCGCTCCCCAGAGCCACTGTGATGGGCTTCCTAATCGACACTGCTTCCTTCTACCCCTGCCCCTCTAGAGTCTGCTTTCTACACAGCAGACAGTGATCTTTAAGTACTATGAATAGACCATGTCATTTCTCTGTTTAAAACTTTGAAACAGCTCTCTGTCTCACTTAGAATAAAATCTCCACCCCTCATCCTTGCCTATAAGGCCCCACAGGAGTCGGCCTCTGCCTACCTAGCTGATGTTTCCACTGCTTTCACCACAATGATTTTCTTCCTGCTTCCAAAAGGCACCAAATGTATCCCCTCATAGCAGATGTTCTCACCCTGGGGTGATTTTGCACCCTAGAGGATACCTGAAAAATGTCTCGAGACATTTTTGGTTGTCACAACTGTAGGTTGCTGCTGGCATCCAGTGGGTAGAGGCCAGCAATGCTGCTAAGCATCCTGCGGTGCACAGACCTCTCCCCGCCCCCCCTACCCTGCCCACCCCCCTGTCAGCAAAGACTTACCCAGCCCCAAAATGTCAAAAGTTCCAATACTGTTTTCTCTGCCCAGGACTCTTTTATGGACCGAGCACCGTGTCTCCCCAAATTTCTATGCTGAAGCCCTAACTTCCAATGTGACAGTATCTGGAGATAAGCAATACGTTTCCTGTTGTTTAAGACCCCAGTCGTGGTACTTCGTTATGGCAGCCCTGGCAGACTAAGAGAACTCTTTTCCCCCAGATTTAACTTCTCTCGCTTCCTCTGGTCATTCAGGTCTCAATGAACATGTCCTGATCATTTGTAACCTAACACAACCCATTCAATCTCTGCCTTAACATTACTCTCTTCACAGTGCTGTTCACTATCTGAAATCTTACTTGTTTTGTTTTTCAAAGCAGACTATCTATAAACTCCATGAAAGTGAACATTGTGACCTGTGACTTGAGATCATTTTTTCTTTAAATTCTTCCCCATTTTATAGATGAGGAAAATAAGGCAGAGCGATTAAAGAACTTGCCCGAAGACCCAGACATAAACTCACACGAATCTAACTGTGGGGTCATAGACTGCTGGTTTAAGTAAAGGAAGGTTAACACTTACTTTCTCTCTCTTTCTTCTTTAAACGCTTTCTCCTCCGATCAATGGAAGCTACTTCAGATTTTAATGACAGATAATGTTTTCTGATTTCCTGAAGTTTCTCTTGAAGAATTGTGATGCGTTCAGCACTTGTCATATTTTCCAAGTCCGCTGTGAATTTAAAACTTTCATCAGTATGTAGTATGGTTGTAGAAAAATGTCAAGACAGATAAACTAAAACCAAGGCTTGTGAGCATTTGTTTCCCTGAGATTTTTTTTTCTAGCTAGAACATGAGAAGCTATGCCTACATAAGGGCACCTGGCTGGCTCAGTTAGTGGAGCACGTGAGTCTTGATCTCATGGTTGTAGGCTCTAGCCCCACACTGGGTTTAGAGATTACTTAAAAATAAAATCTTTAGGGGTGTCAGGGCGGTTCAGTGGGTTAAGCCTCTGACTCTTGATTTCAGCTCAGGTTATGATCCCAGAGTCATGGATCAGCCCCGAGTCAGGGTCCATGCTGAGTGTGGAACCTGCTTCAGATATTCATTCATTCTCTTTCATTCTCTCTCTCTTTCTCTTCCTTCCCTCCCTCCCTCTCCCCTACATGCATGCTGTCTCTCTCCCTCTCTCAAAAATGTAAATAAATAAATAAAATAGGGGCGCCTGGGTGGCTCAGTCGGTTAAGTGTCCAACTCTGGCTCAGGTCATGATCTCAGTTTGTGGGTTCAAGCCCCACGTTGGGCTCTGTGCTAACAGCTCAGAGTCTGGAGCCCACTTAGGAGTCTGTGTCTCCCTCTCTCTCTGCCCCTCCCCTGCTTGTACTCTCTCTCTCAAAAATAAATAAACATTAAATAAATAAATACACACATACATACATACACACATACATAAAATAATCTTTTTAAAAAAGGTATGCCTATATATGCCAGGTACATAATACATGCATGTTATCTATTGAACGTATGCATGTGTAGAATTAAAAACCTTATAACCTAAACATGCATGCTAAAAATTCCTCATTCATATACAGTATCACCACAATGTATCACTAAAACTTATACTTGGAAAGACACCAAAATGTTAAAATTGAATATATTTTTGAATGTCAGGACTGTGGATAAATTTTTCTCTTTTGGCCTCTTTTTGTTCTTTCTTTAGATTTTTATGAGTATGTGTAATGTGTGGTTGTTTGGTTTTTTTTTTTAGTATATATAACTTTTAAGTTGTAGGAAAATTTTTAAAAGCTCTAAAGAGCAGTTTTCAATTTCCTAAGAATATCTCCGTGTGTGAGAAACGCTGGGATAATCTTTTTTCGAAAAGTGTTTATTACGGAGATTTCTCACATAAACAAAAGTATAGAGAATATAGAATAATGGAGTCCCATATACCACCACCCAGCTTCAGTGATTAGCAATTATGGCAAATCTTGTCTTATTTATACCCCATCTACTCCCACCCCCAAGACTAGGTTGTTTTAAAGCAAATTTCTAATATCATATCATAAATATCTACTCAATGTTGGCATCTGCCTGAATTGCCTTAAAATTTTTCTGTTAGCAATTTGTTTATTCAAATCAAGATCCAAATATGCTCTCGACACTACAACTGGTCATGATGTCTCAAGTTTGGTTACAGCCTCTTTTTCAGAGGGATTAGCCTCAAAATTACTAGGCTGAAGCTTCTTCCTCTTACTAGGTATCACTTACACATCTGAAAACTCCATTTGTAAACTTTGGGTAGTCGATTACTGGGTTCCTTGAGATCAGGATCCTTGTCACCATTCTTTCCACATTTTCCCGGGGACTGTGTCCTGGCCGGAGATTTGGTACTGTGAGACTTCATTCCAGTAGAAACTGATTTGACTGACTGAGTCTTCGTTACACTTTCCCCAGCAGAAAGTTCTTCGCTATCACTACTGTTTGCTGAAATAAAAGTAGAAAGAAAAGCGTGAGTAAACAGAAAAGTAACAAAAAATTTGTCACAGACTTTAGTGAAAAATTAATTTTAAAATTAACTGCATGACTTTATTACTCAAATAAATACCTTGCTTTATAGACCCTGCCTAGAAACCTGGAAAATTGTCATGTATAAATACAGTAGCATCTCAGTTTAGGAAAACAAAACCAAAACCAAAAAATGCTTCTTACCTGAATTGCCAATAATAATTTTTTTTTAAAAAACATTCAAACTAATCTTCCGTTATACCTGGTAGACTATCAAATGTATCATAATTATAGATTTCAATGGCTTTTTATTCTATTAGATTACTATATATAAAATAGAATACAGCATCTTTTTAAGTGACTCATTGTAGCAACTTAATTTTCACATTTTGGGTTGTATACAGAACCCAGGTACATGTAACACTTTTTCTACTCCTCTGGCCACAAGCAAACAATGAAAGATAATCATGAAATTCCTTAAAAAAACTTCTTTGGGAATGAACTCTAAACTTTGATGTGTACAATGATTTTTTTCCTTAAGTAACTCCTACGTCGTAGCTTGTGGACTAAAATAAACCATCAGTTATACTCTGGTAAATATATTCACTATGAAGATTTCACAAATCTGCAAAATAATTATGTTACAACTGCCTTTGCTGATTAAAGCCTCGGTACTGGAACAGAAAGGCTTAACCTTGACTGTTTAACCATGTGAATGAGTAGATGATGGGATTGATTATTTCCATGGATTACCTTTCTGGATACAAAGTATTATCTTAGATTCCATGAGTTAGTTCAACTTTACTAAATTTTTCTCAGAGAATGGCTTCCTCATTCTGATTTATCAAGCCTTAAGCCCAATAATTAAAATGGGAGAATACAATTAACTGTTACTGCTACAGAACAGTGTTTGAATACAATTAAATATACCCACTATACCGCTAAATTATAGGAACACATTAACTGACTCGTTGAAGAGGAGCCCTCCTAGGATCTGTCATTAAATGGTAAAGTCTTGAAGACAAAAACATCACTGTGTAGTAACACTTTAAATATCCTGTTGGTTATTCCAAATAATTGGTGATCAATTTGGCATGTATTGATTGATTCTTTATCTACTAACAGCTACCCCAAAAAAGGCACAGTCGGGCTCTCAAAGCCTGACAAGTATTCTAGATAGGAAAGGTAGACAGCAACTCCTCCCACTGTGGTGTTTTGAGAATGAAGAAACTCCACCACTCCTTTACACACATCTCGAAAGGATCCCCCCCAATCCCCCCACTGCTGCTCTGGAAGCCCTGGCAACTGCTAGCTAAGCCACCCAAGGCTTGGCCCCGCTCTGATGCAGTGGTCTGCCTCAGCCCGGCTTTCACGGCCTTGCTGAGCACAGCCGCCCGGGGCCCCGAGGGACGCCATATTCACCGCCTGGAAGTCATATGGGCTCAGCAGAACCTCGGGGAGCTGGCCGCATAACCCTTTTCTGCACTGAAGTGCAGCCAAGCCGGCCGATAGCAAAGGTCAGGCAGTGGAGGTGGCAGGAGTCTCCTGGAAGAGCAGCAGGAGGTCAGTGTGGGGCACCTGAAAAAAAATTCTTTACATATTTTCTGCTTCTCACTTTGTCTACAAAAGAGAGATTAAATGTGCAGCTCTCAGGAGAAATACAGTATATAAATTCCTGCTGGTCAACAAACAGAGCCATTACTAAAGTTCAATCTTTAGTACTCCTTCTAGCTGCTCTTGGGACACAGAGTTTGGGGCACGAACGACAAAAGTGACAGACTGGACTTGTTGGAGGTACAGCTCTAAGGCTACCTGGATTGTTCTCTTCCAGTCTGATTTTGCCTTGAAGAATTACAAAGCAATCAATTTCACTGTAATAAAAATAATATATAATTGAAGCATTTTCAATTATATGTGATACATACAATGGCAATTGGAAAAACCGTGGGACATAAAACTAACAAAGATGTTGAGTTTACATTACACTGGCTATTATTTTCAAAAGGATTACCTGGTCATTCATCAGCAATCAATACCACTGCTGAATAACACCAGACTGCTTAATCCTAGAGTTTACCTAGGATCAGAAGACTTCTGTGTGATTTTTTTGATGGTAGAGACAAAAATCAAAATCTTTAACTATCCCATATCCTGAATGCCCCTTTCTTAATGGGGGGGGGGGGAGGGGGGGGTGGGGGTGGGGGGGAGGGGAAACATATCCGCCATTATTTTTATACATAAATAATTAGAGGTTTCACACTTACTGCCTTTTCCCTTTTTTTTGTTGTTTACCACTGCTGCTTTATGGCTTCGCTTCTGCTTTTTTGATGAACTTCCTCCTCCCTGAGATTCTTTCCCTCTTTTCTGACCTGTACAGGCTACGATGGAAAAGAAATGATTAAGTAACACAAAATAAAATCAAGCTTTCCTAGGTATAAATTAATCTCACATTTTAGAAGCATAGAACAATTCTCAAACTATGCATGTTCTTTATGAGCTTTACAAATTATCATAGAATTACTATAATTTTTAGAATGAATTTTCATTAATTGAATTATTACACATAATAAAAGAGTTTTAAAAAAGCAAATAAAGTATGCACATCCTTCTTAGAAAAATCAGATACAAACTAAAAATAGTTCTCAATATAGAACTGGGAGTTTATGAGTCTAGTAACTCCAAAAACAGGTAAATGATGAAAATAAAAACTGAAATTTGCGAAAATTCAATAGAACCAAAATATTAAGATTTAGTCACAGATGAAAACATTAATGATATAGCTTACAGTGATATTAACAACTTTAAAATATCATCATATTAATGGGATAAATTTTAGTAGTAATTCACACTTAGCTGTTTTACCAATTTATTTCTTTTTTTTTTTTTTTTTTTTTAATTTTTTTTTTTTCAACGTTTTTTATTTATTTTTGGGACAGAGAGAGACAGAGCATGAACGGGGGAGGGGCAGAGAGAGAGGGAGACACAGAATCGGAAACAGGCTCCAGGCTCCGAGCCATCAGCCCAGAGCCTGACGCGGGGCTCGAACTCACAGACCGCGAGATCGTGACCTGGCTGAAGTCGGACGCTTAACCGACTGCGCCACCCAGGCGCCCCACCAATTTATTTCTTTTAACAGTAACTTCACTGCCAGGGCACTGGTTAACACATATACCATTTATAAATCCAGCATAATGATCCTATGAAACGTTTCAACTTCTTGGTAGGAAATTATCCCGAAACTTCATAAATGTCTTCCTTTTCTTCAAGGACTAGCCCACATCCTACATCTTCACTAAGACTTTCCATGACCGGCCAGGCTTCATGGCTTGACAACTACTCCAAGCTATAGTTTCAGTACATTTTTCTCTATACTATTAACTTGGTCCACAGCATCTACTGTGTTTCTATGTATTTCTAATTATATATATATATCGTCTACCAGACTATCTTTTCCGGAGATTAATAAAGTCCTGTTTCTATTCAGTACAATGAAATACTATACTGTATACTACTATAGTATTAAAATACTATAATGACATGATACAGATGTGATAAAAATTATGGCATGTTTGCTACAAAAAATATTTCTTAGTCCTGTTACCAACGATAATATCAGTCGAGTATATAAGACATGGCTTCCTTGGTCAAAAACGGAATAGGCCATTAACTGTTTTGTTTGCAACTTCTAGACTGTTTTTTAATTACATCTTAGCAATAACTTCTTCTAAAGCTATTTTAATATAACAACTTAAATAAAACACAAAGAAGGTGATGAAGATAATGACTATATTGAAGCACAGAATCTTAAAAATAATTGTCAGGTTTCTCCCTAAAAGAGTTTTAATTCTGAAGCTTTCAGCTGCAAGAAATGAAGAGTAATGGAAGCCACTGGATGTAAGTAAGTAAATGTAAGCCAACTGGAGGGAAATCCTAAATCTAAATTGTAAAATTTACATTTTTACTTTTGACACAATGTGAATTCTCTGGTATCAGTAGACAAATTTCTTAAAATAAGGCCATATGAAATAAATGCTTAAGAATTTCTTTCTTTTAAAAAAAAAATTTTTTTTTAACGTTTATTCGTTTTTGAGAGACATAGACAGAGACAGAGACAGAGCGAGCATGAGCAGGAGAGGAGCACAGAGAGAGGGAGATACAGAATCTGAAGCAGGCTCCAGGCTCTGAGCTGTCAGCACAGAGCCTGACACGGGGCTCGAACCCACGAACTGCGAGATCATGACCTGAGCCGAAGTCGGACGCTCAACCGACTGAGCCACCCAGGCGCCCCAAGAATTTATTTCTAAAGAGAGATCAATTCTCTCTTTGCTCTGGTATAGCAGATGGTCTCTGTTACCCTAAATTTGGGAGTATTTCTTCTAAAGTTTCTTTTTGTTTTTAATTTATTTTGAGAGAGAGAGAGAAAGAGAGAGAAAGAGAGAGAGAGAGAGAGAGAGAGAGAGAGAGAGAGAATATCCCATGACTCACGAACCATGAGATCATGACCTGAGCCAAGACTAAGAGTTGGACGCTTAACCGACTGAGCCACCCAGGCGCCCCAGGAGTATTTCTTAAGTTGCATTCTTTTCAACCTAGTCAAGATTAAGATTCAAAAGGGCAATGCTAACCTGCTTCTATCAGAAGCTACTGTATCTCTTTTTTATGGCACACATACTGTAGCTGTATGTGTGAATGTGAAAAACCAAAGAAGATCCCAATTGCACTGCAATTATATCTTTTACTTAATATTTATTTTTTAAAAAGAAATGTTTTAAGTCAAGATTTGTGTGACAATGTTCCATCAACTGTATCTCACTAAAGCTGGAAAAAGAAAAAAAGGAAAAAAAAATTTGTGTGAGAAAATTAGGAATTAACCCACCTGATCTGTATCACATCTCTTTAAGCTTAGCTAAAAATCTCAAACTAGCATAATAAAAACCGGTATGTTACGTAACGTAAACATCTTCCTATCTTTACAGCGAAAAAGTAGGTTTCAAAGCCAACTGTCGGCGTATATTCTATTCATCTAAAGACACCTGAATGAAGTGGTCTGTAAGAAGAATGAAGACACACGAATAGCTATGGCAAAATCAAAGGGCACCAATACTTTTAAAAGTACTAATTTGGGTTTCCACTTTTAACAACTTCACGGAAAATCAAAAAAGTATTACTGGAGGGTAACATACACATTGCTCCTTCGATTTGGAAGCTATGCATCTAAGAAAGCATCAAATTCCTTTACAAACTCACACAAGTTAGTCAGGCTTGAAAATCAGTTTGACACGGTTGTCTGAGGAAAGCAGTGCCTGGACAGTTGGTTGCTCCAAACCCCTACATACAGTATTTGGTTAAGGGTGGAGGGGTCTGTCAACAAATCAAAATGTTTGTGAGAAAACGCACATCGGTTACAATTGCGAAAACAACGTTACAGATATATATTGAAGCTGCTCATGCCACATAGTCAACCAGCGTATAAGGAATCTTCAAAAAGGTGTGGATTTGGGCCTGGGTGCGTGCCCAGCACGGGCTCTGGTCCCCTGGGGATGTCACGGACAGCTCACGCACGGGACGGTAAGTCCCCCCCAAGCTTTTCAGCGCATTCGCTATCCATTACTCAAAGCACCCTTCCAACTTCCATTTTTACCACGTTCACGCAAGGACTTCACTTCTGCGCCTCGTGCTCTTAACGAGCGCTACCGCGAAGCCCTTGGAAACGTCAGAAGGTTCTACACTACGCCAACGGACACGGCTCGGCCCTCACCTCTGTCCGGGTGCTCTGGTTCCGGCTGATTGCTGCCGCTGGAGCTCACGCTGGCGTCAAAGCCTGCCGGCGAGCTGGTCCCTTCCGACTGGAGGTCCTGCAGCTCCCCCGCGACACTGTCCACCTCAATTGTGCTATCGGTCTCACTCTTGATACTGCGAACCTCTTCCTGGTTCGGGGCCAGCGGCTCCGACACGGTCACCGAAGACTGCTGCCGACCGGCTTCCGTTACAGTGACCGAGGAAGGCGACTCGGGGGTGGTAGGGGGGGTGTTGAGCACGGAGTTGCTGCCGCTGCTGGGAAATTCCGCTTTTTTGTCGGTGACCTCCGCCGGCTTCTCCTCGGCGGGCTTACTGTCGGCGCCGGCCGGCGGCGGTGTTTCCAGCTCGGCGCTGGGGGGGCAGCCCTCCTCCTCGGCCACCGGCTGCAACGAGCCCTCTGCGGACGCCTCCTCGGGGGCGGGATGGGGCGGGGAGGCTGCAGCCTCAGTGTCCGAGTCTGAAAAGAGCTCCTTCAGAGTCTTCTTCGGCCACTGTCCCTGAATGCTCGACCACACGTCTTTCCGATCTTTAGCTCTGCTGTTCTGAAGTCTCTCATCAGAGTTATTTAAAAGTTTTATCCTTTTTTCTGCCACTTCTGAAAATCCTGAATAGAAACCGGTTGTCCGTAGAGATTTTCGCTTTTCCTCCAAACCGTTGTATTTCTTCGTTGGCGTCATCTTTGTTTTTGATTTTTCGTCCTCCTCTTCATCCGAAGAGCTGTTGCTGCTGTTCTCTATGCAAAGCGATTCTTTGCTCTTGGCCTTCTCTTCCTTTTTGCCAGGCGATCCAGTTTTCAAACACTCCTCTGTAGTGCAATACCTTCTTTTACCACGTTTGACTTGAGGCTTTGAAGACTTCTCTGCGCTGTCCTTCTTACCGTCTTTTCTCTTTTTTGTGACTTCATCGTCTTCTTCATAATCCGTATCTTCAGATAATCCTTCCATATCTTTTCTTAATCTTTCTGGAGATTTTGACACCGCTTTGGAGATCACCGAATCTGCATGGACTTTGTTGTCTTCTAGCAAAGATGAACTGTTCTGTTCCTCTTTTGCAATAAGATCGTTTCTGGTATGGGTCAAATGATCGATCTTCGATTCCTCTTTGCCACTGTGGTCTCTGTCTTGAGCACCTGTCTCATCCTCCTGCTCACTGTCTTCAGCAGAACTTTCAGAAGCTAGAAAAGAAGAAACACCGGTGAGTATGATAAGGACACCAGCAGTGTCTTCCCTGTGCACGGCCCTCTCTCTCTATATTAGCCCCTATGTTTACAGTCCTCTTGGATTGCTAGGTGTCATCGTTATTTTGCAGGTGACGCAACTAAGCTTTGGAGATTTAAGACACTCACACAACGATGGTAATTTTTTTTAAGGTAGGCTTCATGCCCAGCATGAGTTGGAACTCATGACCCTGAGATCGAGACGTTAGCTGAAATCAAGAGTCTGATGCTTAACTGACTGAGGCTCCCAGGTGCCCCATGATGGTAATGTTGTGTACTGTGACCGTGGTTGTAGTTACACCACCATATATTTTTGCCAAAACACATCAAATGGTAAGCGTAAAAGTTGTGAATTTTATTGTTTGTAGGTTATACCTCAATAAAGCGGATTATGAAAAAGAAACTCCTCCAAATTTATGAGTAGAAAATAACTGCAGTCAGGATGGAATCCCGGGTTATTCTAACTTCAAAGTCTGTATATGAAATTGTAAGCTTCATTTTCAATGTAGCAATGATTAGACAAAGATTTGTGAACAATGAATTTCCAAATTGTTTTTTGTCTCTTTTTTTTTTTTTTTTTTTTTTTTTTTAAAGAGAGAGAGAGCATGAGCGGGGGAGAGGGGCAGAGGGAAAGAGAATCTCAAGCAGGTTCCACACCCAGCACAGAGCCCAAGGCGAGGCTCGATCCTATGAGCCTGAGATCAGGACCTAAGCCGAAATCAAGAGTTGAATGTTTGACTGAGCCACCCAGGTGCCCTGTTTTCTACAATGTTTTGAAGAGTAGACCCAATTAACAAGTAACTGATACATTACATAAAAATATTTACAGAATTGATTTCTTGAAAGTACATTTTAGTAAATGGATTCAACTAAGTATAAAAAGTAATTGCCTTTATCGTGATTTTAATAAAACATTTACTGTGAAACTGCTACATGCCAGATACTTTGGTACGCTTTGCATAGACTGTCTGACTCAGTCTCACAAAAACCCTATGAGGGATATATTATTATTAACCCCATTTTATAGTTTAGGAGACTAGGATGTAGAGAGGTTAAACCACTCCAAAGAGCTAGTAAAAGTAGAGAAGAAACAGAAACCTAAGGCATTTGGCTCCTGAATTTATAATTGTGACTACAACGCTACCTATGTTCTTTAGCTAAGTTTGCTACAAGTAAAAAAGAACAGACACAATTAAGGTAGTTAAAAACTTTTAAACGTTTCAATGTGTTTCTGTACAACTGAACTGTTTTAATTATCAAAGCACTGCATATATGACTAAAAACAAATGGAAACTCAATAGAAAACCAACAGCTCTTTTTCTTCCTTCCCAAGCCTCCAAAGTCTCAAAACCATGTTTTCTGATAGTATATAAGAGATGTGCTCACTTAGGAAGTTTAGCCTGCAATGAGCCATGGGTATTGTATTAATACTCCTATCTCCTGCCATACTTTCCATATATAGTTATCTTCAGTTAATTATTTAAAAAAAAATTTTTTTTAATGTTTTTATTTTTGAGACAGAGAGAGGCAGAGCATGAGCAGGGGAGGGGCAGACAGAGAGGGAGACACAGAATCCAAAGCAGGCTCCAGGCTCTGAGCTGTCAGCACAGAGCCCGACGCGGGGCTCGAACTCACGGACCGTGAGATCATGACCTGAGCCGAAGCCGGACGCTTAACTGACTGAGCCACCCAGGCGCCCCTTCAGTTAATTAAATATACTGTTTATAATATACATAAATGTGGTTCACTACAGAAAGAAGCACCACACTTGACAAACTTCCTTCCTCATAGAGCCATTTCTCCAAGCTTCCAAAAGTCCTTCCTTTTGACGGTACATCTTCCTTTTCTAAGGTTTTTTCACATTTATTTCAGTTGCTCCATGCAGGCAAGCACTCCATCCAGTTCCCTTATTCACCGAATCTCTCTATCCTGAAGACCTACTTTCTACTCCATTTAGTTTGGTGGCTCTCTGGGTCTGCTCTAACAGCTATCATCTTAGTAATTCCCTTCATTACTTTCTTTTTTGCTTTTTTATATTTATTTATTTATTCTGAGAGAGAGTGAGAGAGAGCGCGAGCATGCACAGGGGAGGGGGAGAGGGGGAGAGGGAGAGGGAGGGGGGGAGGGGGAGAGAGAGAGAGAGAGAGAGAGAGAGAGAGAGAGAGAGAGAGAGAGAGAGAGAGAGAATGAATATCCCAAGCAGGCTCTGCGCTGTCAGCACAGATCCTGATGCTGCGCTCTGTCCCACGAACCCTGAGATCATGACCTGAGCCGAAATCAAGAGATAGACGCTTAACTGACTGAACCACCCAGGCCCCCCCACCTTCACTGCTTTCTCTTGACTGAGACCCACAGGTATGTGAATTGCCCATCTTCCTCCTTCTTGGTTTATTCCCAGATTGTCTTAGAGCACATCATCTAGTACTTTCCTTAAAAAGGCACAAGGAGGTAAATATTCTTTGTCCTTACGTGTCCAAATACATCTTTACTCTCAAATTTCATCGTTTTATCGATAGTTTAACCAGGTACAGAATTCTAAGTTGAAAATTATTTTCCTTCAAAAATTTGAAGGTACTGCCCCTTGCCTCATAGTTTAAAAACACTACTTTCATTTATCTCCTCAACCATAGTGGTGGTTTTTTATTCCTGGTATTTTTAATTTCATAATAACGTACTGTGGCATGGTTCTTTATTCACGAATTTATCAGGTACCGGGTAGGCTTGTTCAATTTAAAGATTTGTGTCTGTCAGTTCTGGAGATTTTTCTTCTTCTTTTTTTTTTTTTTTTAAATTTTTTTTTTTTCAACGTTTTTTATTTATTTTTGGGACAGAGAGAGACAGAGCATGAACAGGGGAGGGGCAGAGAGAGAGGGAGACACAGAATCGGAAACAGGCTCCAGGCTCCGAGCCATCAGCCCAGAGCCTGACGCGGGGCTCGAACTCACAGACCGCGAGATCGTGACCTGGCTGAAGTCGGACGCTTAACCGACTGTGCCACCCAGGCGCCCCTGGAGATTTTTCTTCTTTTAGTTACCTGTTTATTCCTCTGTCCACCCGAGGACTATTCTAGAATGATCTTAGTGATTGGTATGTATATGGCAGACTGGGGAGGACAACCCACCACCACATATACAGCATTCTCTAAGACAGACAGAACTGCCACACTCTATATAATACAGCACGGAGTGATGAGGTACAAATCAAAAAATAAATAACGTAGTCGTGAGACAGTTCATAAGAAAACTAGGGTTTCGCTTTTTCAAAATCCAACTGCTTTTTAGTTACTTATAACCAGGCATGCTGTTCCCATGGCTTCTTGATTCCTCAGGCGGATTCTAGCAGTAATGCTGGTGTCACTCTCCCCAGCGTGAAAAACAAAGATATACACACGTGAGTATCCTCAAACCACAGTGGTGTGCGCGGTTACCTGTTCATTTCTTCCCCTCTGATTTCACTATTTACTATTCAGTATCACTCATCTTCTTACATTTCTATCACTGCTTTCTCACATTTTCTCAAAGTTTTCCTCGACTCCAAACTGTCTTTGACTGAATTTTAATTTCAATGTCTAATTCTAGGTGTTTCTTGTTCTCTGTTACTTTATCACTGTATCCCGTTCTTGTTTTACAGATGCTTACGGGTTTTCTGAGATTAATAATAACCGGAGAGAACTAATATGCTTCTTACCTTCATTATCTCTCTCCTCAAGGGTCACGCCTTCCGTCTTAGTTTCCACATTTTATGTGGGAGCTCTCCTTGACTGTTCACACTGAAGGATGACCTACTAAAACCTGACTGTATTGGTAGGGCTTATTAATGGATAAGCTTTCCATTAGGTGATTCAGCAGGGATCTAGTTTACTTGAGGGGATCTCTGGTGCCTAAGTGTGAAATATTATTCTCTAGAGATATTCAATCACTCCACAGAATTCCAACAATCACCCACCCTCTTGTTCTGTTCCCAGCTCATCTCATGCCAGGGAAGAGACTCCTAGCTACCTGTGTTCTACACTCATGGGTGGCCTCAATTTTTCTTTATATTATATGCATGTACATATACATATGCATTCATAGCAGCAATCATTTTTAAGCTGGAAATAACCTGAATGTCTTAAATTTGATCTATGGCCAAATCAAAAATAAAATTTACCACAGAAAAGAGAAAATATGAAGAAGAGAATATGTGAAATGTTACAAATATGGCACTTGTGATGGTCATTGTTGAATTATGTACAATAGGAAAAATAATGAAAATAATCTAAATACCTTTTTTCATCAAGCATTAAATAAATAGAGATACAGCCATTCAGTTGTATGAATGTGCTGATACGAAAAGATTTATCAGTTCTACTATGCCAAGCCCCCCCGAAAAGGTGGGGTTTTGTAGTGTTAATGATCCCATTTATAAAAATATCACATCTGTGCATATGTATATATATTTGTTTGGGATATGTATTAATGTGTTAATATGGAACATATTAATATATATTAATAATTATATATTACAACACACATATCATACACGTGGCATGTTAACACAATTTCTGAAATAATACACTAACAAAAATAGGGACAATAGGAGAGAACAATAGAATGCGTAAGCCAAAAAGCAGATGGATGAGAGAAAACAGACCCAAGCCAGCAGTGAGTAGAGCTGAGAAAAAACCCAATTCTCCATAGACTCTTCAATAAAAATTGGCTGTATCAGGTGACCGTGAAAATGAAAAGTGGAGGAGGCAGCTTAACATAAGGAGCATCGGGTGAACATTATTCGAAAAGCATCTAGATCCCTAGGTCCTCACCCCGTGAGGTCCAACCAACACCGTGGGTTGCCAGGTGACCACTCTTCTGGAGGTTTATTTTCTGAAGATGGTGAAGACAGGATTTCTGGCCTAGGCAATGCTAAGAACTATTGAGGGCGCAGGTACAGATGTGATGCTGAACTCAGTGGGATCAGTGGACTACAACTGCTAAGAATTTCCCCTCCTTCCTTCCCTAATCCTCAACTGGATCCTAAACGCTAGAAGACATTCTCTTACCTTCCAGTCAGGGCTGGAAGACTCTTTTCTCTGGGATGCGACTGGACTAAGAAAAAGACCTAAAGACCTGACAGTAGTCCTCTCCAAAAAATGGCCCACCCAGATTACCTTAGAGTGAAATTAACTCAAAGTTGACAAGTCCCAACCATGTGCTCAAGATTCCTAATCAGGAGAAGACAGCCAAGGAAAAAGTCCTTCATAGGGAAGAGATCAAAACAATAAAGCAGGAAAAAGCAAACTGGAAGTAGCTAACCATGCAAAAGAAGAACAAAAAATTTACAATATCCTTTGGAAAGAGCAAAACCAGAAAGGTTAAGATCTTGTACCCATCTTGAAAGAAGAGAATGGTATGAGAACATGTAGAAAATGAAGAGCTCTTGAAAATTAAAAATATACCAGCTGTCACCAAACATTACGGCAGTAAATTAAATAGTTTTTAAAAGGATAAGAGGCGGGGGCACGAGGGTGGCTTATTAATAGGTTGAGTGTCCAACTTTGGCTCAGATCATGATCTCACGGTTCGTGAGTTTGAGCCCCACGTCGGGCTCGCTTCTGCCAGCCTGTTAGCATACAGCCAGCTTTGGATCCTCTGTCTCCCTCTCTCTGCCCCTTCGCCACTTGTGCTTTTCCCAAAATAAGTATTTTTTAAATAATAAACGAAAGGATCAGAAGACAAAGTTGAGAAAATTTCCAAGAAATCAGAGAAAAAAGACCAAAGAATGAATAACCTCATCCCCAAAACGATAAACATATTAAAATATACTACAGAAAATGCAATACTGATATAATGGTAAGTCAAAAAAATCCAAAACAAAAAACAAGAGAGAACAGTAAAATGCAGAGGAAGAAATAATCAACAAAATAATTCAAGAAAAGCACCTGGAACAAAAAGGCTCAAGTTTCTAGAATGAAAAGAGCCTAGCAAGTACTCAAGACAGTGGATGAAAATATATCCACACAAGGCATAATCACCGTGAAATTTTAGGACATTAGAAACAAAGATTCCAGATTCCAAAGAGAAGCAAAAGCCAAAAAAAAAAACAAAAAACAAAAAACAAAACACCCAAAACAAAGAACAAAAAACCTAAGTGATAAAAAACACGTCACACAGAAAGAATCAGGAATTGTAAGAGCTCTGAACTTCGACCAGAAGCAACATCAGAAAAGACAGGTGAGGGGCACCTGGGTGGTTCAGTCAGTTTAGCATCTGACTCCTGATTTGGCTCAGATCATGATCTCACAGTTTTTGAGTTCAAGCTGCACATCGGGCTGTGCGCTGACAGTGCAGAGCCTGCTTGGGATTCTCTCTCCCCTTCTCTCGGCCCCTCCCCTGCTCACACTCTCTCTCTCTTTCTGAAAATAAATAAATAAACTAAAAAAAAAAAAAGACAATTGAACAATGCTAATAAAATACTGAAGGAAAACCATTCAACTCAGCTAAACCATGCACAGAATAAAGATATTCTCAGATGCACACGGTCTCTAAAAATTTGCTTTCCTTCTCACTAACTTGTTCTTAAAAAGTTACTAGAGAATACGCTCCACCACAATGAGAGTATGCCGAGGGTAAAACAGACATGAGATGCCAGAACAAAGGAATTCCAAGGGCTCCTCTGAAGAGTGATCCCTAGAATAGGATCTCCCCAGGAAGCTATCTGTGTACCAGATGCAGAAGGAAACCAGTCCTACACAGTGTCCTTTCCAAAGAAATAGCAAGGACCACCATCACTAAGATGCCTGCTGCCACCACACCGTCCGAACGCATTTAAATAGATTTAGCTTGTCTGAACAATGTGTTGATAAAACTCCAGCTCTCCCCTCTATGTCTTGCAAGATGTTATCGGGATCAGTGGACTACATCATTGTACCCAGGAGAAATGCTTTGCTCTGACCTGCACCTGAAAGCTAGAAGTTCGTTTGGTAAAGCCTAGAATCAGAAAACACAGAGCGGCTCACTATCGCCACGCTCCTGTTCGTCCTGGCTGTGGTGAGCCCCGATGTTTCCCAGAACTCCCTTCTGACCCTGCCCCACCGAATTCCCTGAGAGATGCTTCTGCGAATTCTCAGAGCAGCTGAATATGAAACCAGAATATGACCTACAGACTCCGTTCACGTAACATTCTCAGGGAGCCTTCACAGCAAGGCTTGTGCTGGCTACTCCGTGTTTTAAAAATTCATCTGCTCTTTGGAAATATGTATTTATGTTTAATATATACATATATGTTTATTCAAAAGAAAAGTTAAGGAATGATCACACTAAAATCAGGATATTAATTACTTCTGGGGCAGAAATGCAAAATTCTTTTAAATAAATGTTATTTGTTCACCACTATGGTAGACACACCAACATTCATATTGTATTACTTAGTTATAGGTCATTCTGCCTCAAATATTAATAGGCAATAATGCTATCATAAAAGAGGATCATAATAGATGCAATCAAGATAAACAAAATTTGGTATTAACAAAAAATTCAGTGTAATTTTATAGTCTAAAATTACCTAACACAAACCATGCTTTATGTGGCAACAGAAAGGACAGTACCTGAGAAAAAAAACACAGTACTATAGGGTAAATAATAAATTGTAACTAAAATTTAAGGATGCCTTTAGATCTACTAATAACAGAAGTACTTCCAAGCCTCAATCAATGGCTGATTTTATTTCAAGTAATAACAGGCAACAAAATTCTGGTCCAATTAAAAAACGGTACATTGCCTTTACAGAATTTGATTCGTAACAAAACAGAGTTGCAAGCAACAGGGTATTTGTTAGGTTTACCTTGAAGTCCATTGAGGATAGAAGTAATTTCTATGGATTTAATGTGAGCTGTATCAGAGTTTTTGGCATCAGTAAGATCCAGTTTAGATACCATTTCAGGAGATGGATTTGTCTGAAAAGGTGGTTTTGACAAGCGCCGAAGTTTACAGTTTTTAGGAGAGTATTTTTCATCTCTGTCTTTTTCTTTGTCTAATTTATTCTAGGTTAAGAAAAAAAGTATGCCATGTTAGCCATAGTTTATCATGAAGTATTTACTGTAACAATGCTAATACTCATTTTAAACTCAAAGTTGTATCACACATTAAATAATATGAAAAGAAAGAATATAAGAAGCTCCTCTAAACAGCCAGAGGTGGGTTTTTTTTTTTCCCAAAGGTACTGCAGGATGAGCAAAAAGTTTTTGTCTAATATTTACATTTTAATTGTGGAAGTAAACCAGAGATCCTATGAACAATCCAGACTAAAACCTCATACTGCTAATAACTGGTGTTACAAATTCTTCAAAATTAAATCACAACAGGCTTAAATATCCATAAACAAATTTTCAGCCCGGTAGTTTTAAAACTTGTAACATTTTTCAATATAAAATGTGGGCTGGGAGCGACAAAATTCCAACCATCTTCATTTAGTTGACAACTGGGAATAATAACTCTACAAATGATCTGTTGTGAAGTTAACTTGGAAGAAACCTACCTGTTCATTGATAAAGTAACATTTCTGGAAAAAATGAGAAATTTTCTCCAATTGACTGTTTACAAATAAGAGGAGCAGAGGCTAACTAAAATATTTCCTGGAAACTATTTTTTAAATCTGGTCTTAAAATAATTTATAGAAAAAAAACCACATTTAGACAAGCTTCCTGAATGACGATGTAGAGCATGATGGTGTAGCAGACAACTCTGAAATCCTGTTATACAGGTCTGACTATAGAATCTGTGGCTATTTTCACACTTCTCCCAAATACAGTACATGACTATCACCATTCTGGATGCACAGAAGATAATTCATTGCATATTATAGATGCTTTGGGGTAATGGTTCTCCAAGGGTGGTCCCTGGACCAGCACCCTGAGTTGCAGCTACTGGGTTGCCGTATCAAAACTTGAGAACCAGACCCAATTTTACAGTGAGAAAAGAGTAACTATGTTGGGGGAAAGCTTGCACTATTTGGGGCCAGTGGCAGGAAAGTAACAGTTCTTCACTGTGAATATGAAGACTGAATTTCAGAAGAACTACTAAGCACCTCAACTATATGTTACCTAATGAATGGTCAACTTTCTAATAAAACACTTAAAAGATTTAGTCTTAGAATATATAAGAGTAAATCTATCATACATAAGAGTAACAGTAATTTCCATACAAGTTCATTAATAGAGTCCCCATGGTTCATCTACAGTATGGCTCACAGAGTCCTATGAACACATCCTAAGCTACTGCTAATACAGTCAGCTAAAGATGAAGAGAAAAAGAGAAGGTACAGATAGACTCTCGTCTGCCTTCAGATACCTTCTTTTCTTCCTCTGAATAGTTTACAGCCCTCACACTAAGCCAGGCTCCCAGCCATACTATTTTATGGCTCCTAGCTGGAGATGAGAGGGGCAAAAAGGGATTGAAATAAGTGAAATCTGGCTGGGTGGCCTTACATGATGTCGGAACTACAAAAGCCTCAAGAGATCATTTTTCCAAATGCCTTTTCCAAAGTATCATTTCCAAAATACCTTCCCATAAGGTGACAATATCGATTGTACCCAAATCTAGCACTTGATAAATTCGCTGTTTTAAGAGAGTGTTTTCATTTCTACTAACACTGATGGCATCATTTTGGAGGAAAATTTCTGCAATTAACACCTATCATGTAGGAAAAAAAGTTCTTTTAGCAAAGTAAGCACTTACCTTTATTTTCTTCCGATGTTTTATCTTTGGCACATTTTTATCAGCAGGTCTTACTATTTTATCTGCTTTAATCCACTCATCATATCTAAAATGAAAGGAAATTAATATAAATATGCAAAACATCACAGAACTATGCCATATTAAAGAAAAATTCATAAATAGAATCGTAACATTTTACAACAGGGAAGGACCTTGGAGACCATTTAGCTCAACTTCCTGGTTCAATGAATAAAGCTACCAAGGCCCCAAAAGAGAGATCAAGTGATTTGCCCAAGGACAGAATGTCAGCTTCTGGCTGAGCCGAGACCAGAAAGACCTCCTGAGGTCTAAACTGGCACTCCTGAGTCTGCTACACCAAAGAGAAACCAAACTTGTCTGTAAAGAAACCACAATATTTTCTGTCTTTTTGTTTTGTTTTTAAGCAGCCAGTAGACAGGTTTGTTTTGGGTTTTTTTTCTAGACACATCAGGAAGCTAAGTAACTAGAGCATGTAACTAGAGATGCATGATAGAGCATCCTATCATGTGATAGGAGAGCATAATATTATAACTTCCGGACAATGCAAAATCACCTACAAAAAAACAAAAAAACAAAAAAAAACCTTCTCATAAAACACTAGGAAAGTATTACTTGGCCAAGTTTTTCAGTATTCTGAGATGCTTCCTACATGGACAGGCAGCTAAGAGTCAACAGCGCCGATGGCCTGTCCACTCAATGTTGACAGCCTGTGTCAGTTTCACAGGGTGCAACTTACTACTGACTGCAATAAAGCTATTTCTTTAAAACAAAAAAGAACGGCAGTTTATTTTTGTAAAAACTCAGCTAGAAAGAAGAAATATTAAAAACAAATTAACTTCTTTTTATGTTTAAAAAGAAGAAATGGAAAATGGAAAACTCACTGACTTTTTTAACTCCAGAACATGAACTGAAAATGAGCTTTTAAATTAAAATGTCCTCATTATTAGAGGCACTAAATGAAGTAATAAAGGCCCTAAGTCAGGAAGTAAATGACTTGGCTCATTATCTGACGAATAAATTATATTCTTGCTCTAAAGTAGGCCTGGAAAGTATGCCTACAGCCACTCCCAGACAAAGTGACACTGGCTGGTGCAAACTACTGGCTGTGGTGAAGCTGAGGGACAACTGCACGCAAGGGATTATGTCTGTATCTGCTGGAAGCTGTTGAGGGCCAGAACAATTACAGAGAATAAGGAAGAACACAATGAGTTCTAGACAAGTCTTTACATAATCCCTGCTGGCTAGTTATGTGGCCCTTGCCAAGCCACTCTCAACATCAGACCTCGTGTAATCTGTACCAAATAAGACTGTAGTAAAAAAATTAAGTAAGACTGCATATCATATAGTTTTTGAGAATCAATATAATATTGATAGTACTTATATGATAAGTGCTTTGAAAAATTTTTAAACAAATATTATTATTCTACTTAACACACTCCTTTTGGTATTTATACTGGCACAGTAGCACCTACCTAAATATTTACAGTACTTTTAACTTGCCCAGGAATACTGAAAACTGCATTATGCTTGAGATGAAAGCAATTTAGTTCCTACCAAATTTGGACTGAAGGTGGAAAATGAACAGAAAATATCTCTGCCCTCAGCAAAGTTGAATATAAATTCCCAGAAGTTGCTCTGATTTGGATATAGTTATGGAAGTCATTGCTGTGGACTTTGTTTAAAAGAAAACAAAACAAGCTTCCTGTCTTCTTATGAGATAACTAAAGGTAGTTCATGATGGTTCTACATAACACCACATGAGCTAAACAAAGATATCGCAGTTTTTAGCTTTCTTAATTGAAGACATCTGTTATGTAGTTAGTTGTACAGTATCAGACATTTTTCACTACCAGTAAAAACACTACTCTATTCAACTTGGGTTTTTGACATGAATTATATTTCAAATTAGAGCAAAACAGTAGCTTTCGACTTAGGATCACCACCATGAGATATTGTGTATTTGCATACATTACATGGAGCACCAAATACATCAAACAAGCAAAAAAAAAAAAAAAAAAAAAGTTATTGTCTCCATAGTTGAAATGTTCACTGTGATAGAGGAAGACTTCTTTATGACTCAGAGATAATGGATGTTACTTAAATTCTCTTAGGAACAGGGTAGGAGAAACATATACATAAATAAAACAATGGCTACCCCCTTGGTACAGGCTGATGCCCACTGCGTAAGCTCAGTTTACAGATGCTATCTGGTAAATCATTTTCTCCTCCACCCAATTACAAAGTAAGGATGCTATAAGAAGACTGGCTATCAGAAGAACTTAAAGTAGCGAGTTTGGACGGGGAAAGACTGTTGGACCAAGCAGAAAACAAAAAAAGAAAATTCCAGAATTAGATGAAACAATCTACACACACTTCTAAAATATCTGAACCGCAGTAATTAAACACTATGGTCTCACTATTTTGGATGACAATTTCGTTTTAAGATAATGAATATTCTGTATGGCTTTGGGAGATGCCTTGGAAAATTCTTTAGATACACTTCCTATTGAAGTCATTCCATGGTAACTTATAGTCCTATAAGTATTAGCTGATATCATTTCTCCATTATTTGCCTCTTTCTGTTCTACTTTCTCAGTGCTTTTTGTCTGCTCAGGCATTCCCCCATTCTGATACTATTCTTGTAGACTTTTTTTCTTTCCTGCACCAGATTTATTCTCCATTTTTATAAAATGTAGTGACACAATATTATTATTGCTATTATAATTAATAGCCTCTGGAACTAGATCGTGCCTTAAAAACCAATGAATTTAGTTCACAGATTCAGAAAACTCTGACCATGGAAGAAAATGGGACTTTGCAAACAATAGGCTTGCAAGAAAAGCACTCGGTAGGGAGTTAGAGAAAAATGGGAAAGGGACAGCCTCTTAAAACATTCTGGTCAATACCAGAATAATGATTGAGGGCACACCAGGTCCCATTCAGAGAAAGCACAGAGAAGAGTAACAGACCAGCATTAGGAAAAGCCGCATTAGGGGATTTTGGTTAAGGGAGGGCTTTCAAATTCCAAAGCCCATACCAAATGGAAGCTGAGACTGCAGACATAAACCTTAACCCAGACCAATCCTTCAAAACTTCATGACGCTCTAAATAGCACTTTAGTTGCTTGATTAATCGTACAAGGGAAAAAAATATCAGCGAATAAACTGATCATTGTATTTTAAAAGTAAGAAATGTTCCTTCCCTTTACATAATCACTCAGAGTATCATCCAAGTGTTCCATTTCCTATACAGAGGACTTTCAAAGAACAGGAAGGAGAGACACATAAAGTCATGTGGGAGAAAAAAACAAAAACTGGTGCTGGAAAAAAAACAACAAAAACAGCAAAAAAAACCCCACAACACTTCCTATAGACACTAACTTATGTAAGGAAGAGGCCAACTCAATTTTTATTTTAACTAGTGCCAGTTATTTTTATTTATTTTTTTCTTAATTTTTCTTTTTTTTTTTAATGTTTATTTATTGAGAGAGAGCATGAGCAGAGGAGAAGCAGAGAGGGAGGGAGACACAGAATCTGAAGCAGGCTCCAGGGTCTGAGCTGTCAGCACAGAGCCTGATGCAGGGCTCAAGATCACTAATGGCAAGACCATGACTTGAGCCCAAGTCAGATGCTTAACCAACTAAGCTACCCTGGTGCCCCGCGGGCCAGTTAATTTAAATAAAGAGGTAATATTAGTGGGTCAAGATACTGATTCCCTATCAACTACCAAGAATAAAGACTTGAATGAAGAGCATTTAGTTCAGAACTACAAGAAGTTGATGCTGTTTATTCTATGTAAACTTTGACTTTTAATACAGTATCTTAAAAAGAGACTCCACGTGTGCTCTAAGTAGCACAGAAGGAATCAAGAGCACATATTTTGACGGGGTCTCTCCACTAGTAGGAAGAACACTACTTAACAGATATCTAGGGTAACAGGTCTTCAGAGAAACCACTTTCTATCATTAAATACCTAGACTTCTCTTCAAGGCTGGTAGGACTGTAGCCGTCAGCTACCACATTTAGTAACAATGTAGTTTGAGAACCAGGAGAGAAAGAAGGCGAAGCGCTGGGCCTACGAACAAAATGACTTGCACCTTTGATCCAAACAACAGAGTCCTAAGAGAATGTCAAGAAAACCAATGGTCTGCATTATTGATATAAACTGTGCTGCCTTTAATTAGACATTACCTTTAGAAATTAGGATGACAAGATAGTAATGGAGCTCTCTGTGACAGAAGGAAATAGAGTTTGGCATGGCACAAAGAAAAGAGGATTACTGAATTCTTCCCTTTAAAAGCAAATACTGAGAAACTAAGAAAAACAAATACTGAAACAAATATTAAAATGTTGAATTAAAAAAATACTGAATTAGAAAATAAAGTCTCAGTAATTAGACCATACTTTTTCAATTATCAATAAATCACTGTAATTAATGTATGGAACCTACACAGGTATCTCATCTCGTATTTAACTAGAGTATTAAGGAAAATATTTTCAGAACACACGTATGGCGTACCTAAGGATATTTCTATTGAGACCATCGAATATTCAACTAATGGAACGAACATGAAAGGAGAGATGCACGAGCAACTCCTTTAACTTATAAAGGTCTGCTCCCTGCTCTGTACAAAATGATGGAGCTGGACCAGATGACCCTGAGAGCAGAAAGTAAGATGAAACGCCAAGACTGAAAGTACGCGCTCGGGGACTTATTCGTTTGATAAAGACTTCCTGGGGAGCTACGCACTGGGCATTCGGGAATGGTGTAGTACAGCTTCTTCCCACAAGGAGCTGACAGCGAAACAGAGAACACAACCCTAGGCGGTAATGACAAAAGTACCAATACAAACCTTCTGAAAGAAGCCACATAGGTATTTGAATTTTTTAAATGTGTTGAATTAAAATATTCACACAAAGCTAGAAGGAACCATTCAGAGACCGTAACATACTTGCTCTCACCAGAGAAACACAGCTTTCTGATTTTTGTTTGGATGTGTTGGCAAATCATCTAAGAAATCACTTAGTAATAATAAAAATGGAAAAGAACATTAATCAACCAGATGTAAGAAAACCAAAATGGCTACTGTTGCCCACAGCAATTTAGATTCGGGTTCTTCTTAACCCCAACCAAACCACTTTCAAAGAAATATTATCAGTGTGTATTAACATGTACCCCAAAAGACATAACCTTAGAGATTAAAAAAAATAATTACATGCATAATAAAGATATTTTAAAAATAATTTCACAAGCAAAACCAAACTGCCATAATATTTAAAAGCTCACTATATGTATACAGATTATAAAAAAGAGAAAATCTAAAACCCGACCATTAATTTAGGTAAAATATTAAAGTCATCTGTATTTTGTTTTCTGTAATGAATAGACTCATTTAATAACTGCTGAATAATATGCATTTTATATCTTGCCTATCTTTATACACAAAGGTAATCCATGTCATACAACAAACTCAGGTCTCAAAAACCTTACATCTAAAGTGGAAATTTAGGCAATCTTAGCAAGGAAAGAAAATTTTCCCTCTTAATGGTTAGAGTAAAAAAAATTACAGAAAAAAGTAAGTATGACACTGTAATAGGAAAAAAGACCAAATCATATGAAAAACAGCAATAGTTATTGATCATGAACTTTATAAGCCACTGTATCGATATTTACCTACTTTATGAATTTTCTATAATAATCTGAATTTACACATATATTTTTAATCTGAGAGAATATATAAATCAAAATTTATGAAAGACTCACCGAACACAATTTAATGCTTTCTGTCATGTACTTTAAGATATGACAAAACAAAAATAAAAGCATTATCTTATTGAAAAAATAAAATTCTAAGCATGCTATTAACATTTCATATCTCCACATCATGTAACACTTCATGTTAAATCCACATCAAAGACACAGGAATGGTGTTCATCATAATAAAGAACAGAATGACAATAACTTGAATATTATAGCATAATCATATTTAATATTTGACACAAACAGCCTAAGTGCATGGCATAGTAATTATATCGATTGGTTTTCCTGAAGAGTTTAAGTCTGTAAAATGAAACAAGGTATAGGTCTTTAGGCAGAGGGAATATGTAATGTTAAGAACACATCACAGAATACTCTATCAGGCTTATAGAGATCACTACAAATGGTTAACAACTGTGGCACTTACTGTATTTTGTGGCGCAGATACTGACTTTTAAAAGTACCTTAAAAATTGACTTTATTAACATTTGATAAATTTAAAGGATTAGGATTTATGTACAGTTAGAAAAATATACCAATGTACCTACCAATCTACAAAACCACCAAATGAACAGGTCCACATTTACCTTTTACCTTAAACGTACCTGCCAATCTACAAAAAAATAATGAATGGAACAAGTCCAACTTAGTAAACATTCGAAGTTCAACATACAAAGAAGGAAAGCCCACCTGAGTGCAAAATATCCAAGTTACTAATCTTTTTTCATGAAGGAACTATTTATTTTCACTCGCACTGAGAAACTAGAGTCAACTCAAAAGTCTTATTTTTAAAGTATAAACTATTTGTATGTTCATTTCATTCCCTGCTTTTAAACTTTATTTTAATTTTCTCTGCATGTATGACTGTCTGATACAAATCATTTGCATACTGCATAAGAATTTTTCACATGAGTGGTAACACAGCCCTTTGACTGCCATGGTACTTTTTAATTTGAATATGCTTTACATCATAAACATAAGTTGAATAAGCTGGGGGACTGTGACAGGGGGTTAGGGAAGTGAGAGTTTGGAAAAGATGACAATGAGGGACCAAGAAATAAAGAATGGGACACAGGAGGAAGAACATGCGAAGGGAATTGGAAGGCCTGGTTAAAAAGACAGGGGTAGGGTGTCTGACTCCTGATCTCGGCTCAGGTCATTATCTCATGGTTCCAGAGTTTGAGCCCCTCAGCAGGCTCTGCGCTGACAGCATGGAGCCTGCTTGGGAGTCTGTCTGTCTGTCTGTCTGTCTGTCTGTCTCTCTCCCTCCCTCCCTCCCTCCCTCTCTCTCCCTGCCCTTCCCCCATGCACACACACACACACACACACACACACACACACTCTCTCTCTCAAAATAAATAAACTCAAAAACAAAACAAAACAAAAACAAAAATGGAGCAATGTCCCCTCCCAGCCTTCTAAAACAAGTTTGCTGATATTCACTTGTAAACCCCTGTCAAATGATCTTCATTTATAGTTCATTAACTTTCACACTACAGCAATAAAGCAGACAATTTCCAAGACGGTTTTGCTTTCCTTTCTATCATTACCAGCATAATTACTTTAAAGCACAGGAACAGAACAACTCTGTACTCTTTTATCAACATTCCTAAGTCCATTGGCATACACAATGAAAGTATGGTAGGGATCAGATGACATGAAAGTAAAAGAAAAAAAAAGAAGTAAGGACATAAAATATTCTGAAGGTAGAAGGAATATGAATATGGAAGAAATTAATCTGAAGTGACATAAAAATTCTTAAAGGGACAAAAGAAGACAGAGTAGAAGGAAAGTCGCATCAGGAGTATTTCCCATCAGATTCACTTTAGTCTCACTCTCAACCCCATTTCGGCTGCTAATTAGGAGATGGGCTCTTCATATGACAAAAATAATAAAAAAAGAACTATCATGCATACTTTTATAAAAATTAAAATGGATTAAAAACTAAAGTATTAGAACTAAAAGCATAGGGGCACCTGAGTAGCTCATTCGGTTAAGCATCTGACTTCAGCTCAGGTCATGATCTCACGGTTCGTGGGTTCCAGCCCCACACGGGGCCCTGTGCTGTCAGCACAGCCTGCTTCGGATCCTGTCCCCCTCTCTCCCTGCCTCCCCCTCCCCCACCCCACCCCCTCCCCCACCGCTCACTCACGCGCGCTCTCTCTCAAATCAATAAACGTTAAAAAAAAAAAAAAAAAGAACTAAAAGTATAAAATTCTTAGAAGAAAACACAGGGCAATGTTCACAACACCAGATTTGGTGATGTTTTCCAGGATACACCACCGAAAGCATGGGCAACAAAGAAAAAATGGGTGAATAAGGACTTTATCAAAATTTAAAACTTTTGTATTTTAAAACTTTTGTATATCAAAAGACAGTATCAAGGGAGTGAAAAGTGAATTCTGTGGGTTCACAGAATGGGAGAAAATATCTGCAAGCCATGTATCTGGGAAAGGATTAATATACAGAACATATGAAGAATTCCTACAACTCAACAATAACAACAATTCAAAAATGAGCAAAGGGCTTAAACAGACATTTCCCCAAAGACATACAAATAGCCAATAAGTATGCATCACTAGTCATTCTAAACATGCAGATCAAAACCAAATGAGGGGCGCCTGGGTGGCTCAGTCGGTTAAGCATCCAACTTCGGCTCAGGTCACGATCTCACAGTCTGTGAGTTTGGGCCCTGAGTCGGACTCTGTGCTGACAGCTCAGAACCTGGAGCCTGTTTCAGATTCTGTGTCTCCCCCTCTCCCTGCCCCTTCCCCGCTCATGCTCTCTGTCTCTGAAAAATGAATAAACCTTTCAAAAAAAAACTGAAAAAAAAAATGAGATACTAAGTTAGCTAATAATAACCATTTTTTTAGCAACAGAAAATAACAAATGCTGGTGACGATTTGGAGAAACCAGAACCCTAATACAATTCTGCTAAGAATGTAACACGGTGTAGCCTCTGTGGAAAACAGCTTGACAGTGCCTCAGGACGTTAAAGAGTTCCCACACATAAAAGCATTGAGAGGCTCCAGTGAGGGAGCCAGGCCACATCTGTCCCAATCCCCCATTTGTGTCTGTATTCTGTAAGTATCATTTTTGTAGACTAGTTCCTTTGATCTGGATTTTAACTCCTGCTGTACTTCTATTTGGTTGCCAGGAGGTCCAATTTAGTTCAAGATTTATTTGCTACTTACAGGCATGTACTTTTCTAGAAGTGGTAAGGGATATTAATGGAACGAATATGGAATTGGGATTACTTTTCACGTTTTAAAAATTAAATGCTCTTTTGTAATGGGAAGTAATGTGGTCCTGAGGTCCCCACAGTCCTAAGTGGAAGCTATATTCCAGAAGGTCAAAACCATTTGGCTCCGAGAAATAATTTAGAACAATGCAGTTATCAGAAAAGTGATTCAAATTAGGGCTGGAAAAATAGAGATAGAATGTAAACAAGTTAAAATGGGTATCAAAGGATAAAAGGGCACAATTATAAGGAAGAAAACACACAAAGACAAGAAGAGACAAAAGAGGATGACTGAGGAATGGCAGAAAAGGAAAATAAACAAGAAAAACAGTTGCCGCTGCAGCAGCTGGAACACAAGTTAACATGTCACGGAAGGAGCGATCAGCAGGGTCAGATGCCACTGTTGAGGCAAGCAGCAAGAGGTCAAGAAATAAGGACAGAATTCAGTCAGATGGGGGTCACTGGTGACAGTTTTGGAGGTGTGACAGGGGCAAAAGCCTTACTGGAGTGGGCTTACACAAAACAACACGAGAGAAGTCGGCTGCTCAAATAGTCTTGCTGGATAGAAATACAGCAGAGAAATGGCACAGCAGGAAAAGCAGGGGGAAGGTCAAGTGAGCTTTGAGACGGGAGAAATCCCTGCAGGTCCAGACAACAATGAGTTAGAACAGAGCGAGAAGCTGATGACAGAGAGGGGGAAGAAAGGGAGAATTTCTGAGGCCCCGGCTCTGATTTAGGCAACAAGGCACGGCACTCAGAAGACCGGCTTTAGACAGCGGCGCGCCCGATCACCGATGACTAACGACCGGGCACAGAGCGTGGCAAGGGAGGCGGATAAGAAGGTGGAAGTCTGCAGAAATTCTCTCATTCCAATTTTTCAGTGAGGTTACGAAGCAGGGATGGGGAAGAGATCGTGGGTATCTGAGGAGATAAGAAGCAGTATGAAATAGTCTTCAGAGAAAGTAAGAGAGGGGATGGAAGGGGGACATACCTTGGCCACTTAAGGTTCACAGTCATGAATTTAAAGTAAGTCATTTTGCTTTCTCCAGCCAGGGTGAGCCGCACAGGTGCAGGCCAGGAGCACGAGTGTGAGATTTAATCGGTGTTCTAGTGGTTCTGTCGAGCAAGGATTACAAAGCAACACAAGAGCAACAGAAGAGCGTGGGGGTCAAAAGAAATGACTCGAAGGGGTGACTGAAGGTAAGTAAGCCAAGGGGAGGGCTGAGGGTATTAGGAGGGAGGGGTGGTGGGATGGATGGGTTGTAAATCCTGGGGGGCGGGGGGGGGGGGGGTAGTTCCTTCATCTGGACAATCAATGCCTTAACGGGAACCATTTCTTTGTATCTCTGTTCAAGCATAGTATTTTGCACAGGATACTGAACTTATATATGCCAAATAAAAGAATAAATGTTTGTTAAAAAGCAGTTGAATGTTAGCACAAAGTAGGTTTGAACCCATTTGTGAAAGCGTTTTACTAGTTGTCCCCGCCCCCCATCTCTTCAAAGGAGGAGCCAATTCGCTTCGAGAGACAGAATTTTTTTTTTTTATGTTTTGGTTTTGTTTTTGAGAGAGAGACAAGAGCGTGAGCAGGGGAGGGGTGGAGAGAGAGGGAGACACAGAATCCGAAGCTGACTCCAGGCTCTGAGCTGTCAGCACAGAGCCTGAAGCGGGGCTCAAACCCACAAATTGTGAGATCATGAGTTGAGCCGAAGTGGGACACTGAACTGACTGAGCCACCCAGGCACCCTGAGAGACAAAATATTTTTTAAATGAAATACATTGTTATTGCCAAGTAATATCTTTAAATATAACTTATCTTATTTTTAGTTTTCTAGAACTTATAAAATGGAGTAGAACTAATTTGCTAATTAGAAATTTTACAGCTGAAACTTTAGTGTTGCTTTTCCCTTTCTCTTTTATTTGAGGGTATCCTTTTCATGTACTTGATGAGCCTTAATATAAAAAAAAATTCTCTAATCAAATTCCCAACCCCTTGATTATGGAAAGCCAAACTGGAAATGGAGAAAAACAAATCAGCTTCAATACAGGATAAAACACTGATGCATTTTAAATTGCAAGCCAAGTTGCCCAGAAAGCTGTAACACACTTGGCTGTGTTTGGGAACGAGGATAAACCCAACACACACACAACAGTGATTGCAGCAGCTGAATTTCAGAGTGTAACTTTATTTTCAAAACTCAATCCCACGTTTATGGCATGAACTTAGAAGCGAGAACAAAGGGGATCAATTAGCTAATGAACTAAAAACTTCCATAAAGCATGAACATCACGCGGAGAAAACAAGCAGAAAGCCTACTATGAAAAATTACTGAAGTGTGATTATAATTTTTAAAAACGTATAATGTCTTTTAAAAGACTACAAGAGAACATACTACAATATCACTAGTTGTCTCTCTACTTTTATGTATTTCGCCAGTTTTCTAGAGTGGATGCTATTTTTAGAAGAGTCAAATACAATTCATAAAGAAGCACTGACTTCCTCCAAGCACATGGCAACCTAGTGAAGTCTACTGTGTTGGACAATAGTTTTATATATGGTCACCACACCCGACAAATTCTGTAGCACTATTATGCCATTTATAAGCCATTATGTGGTTTAAGATCCAGAGTTCTGGCTATTTCCAGTAAATCTGATGTAAGCCTGTAAAAATGTGTCTTCTTCTTGTGGTAGTAAAAATAAATTGGCCCAAATACTATTCTTTTGTGTAACGACAATTAACATTTTTCAAATGTGAAACAGGGGTGCAAATGAAAATTGTATCATTGGAAAGGTTTACACAGCATTTTAGAAAAAAGGTAAAATGTAGAAATTACCAGAAAAATAGCATTTTTTAAACTAAGAAAGATAGTCTCTTATTTTCTTTACGAAAAATCTGTTTACTGGAAAGTGACCTTTCAGATCAAACAAAACTCACACAAATAGCTCCATAAGAAGTTTCCTAAATTGCTATAGTAATGAATGACTGCCACGGAAGATAAAACTATTTTCATGAACCTTCATACATAAATCTTCATGTCTAATTTCACATCTCTTAAGTGTAAATTCAAAGATCAAGCTGAAGATCACTGAAACCACAGGAACACAGTTGCAGAACTGATGAGGATTTGTTGCAGTCCTCATTAGATTAGCTTCAGACATGAAGGAGCAGCAAAAATCATAATTATTGCTTATTCATCAATAAGAGATTCTGGTTATTACTGCAGAGAGAAATAGGACTATTGTTATACTGACTATGAAAATTAACTGCTAATCTACAGAAGTACAGCTTTCTCTATGCTGCTGGAGTATGAAGAGATTCACTCTACAGGTCTTCGTCAAGTTGGTTAGTGTTCTTCTTTTGAAAGTTCAGACCACACAAACGCTTGAGGTGTGAGGAGTAGATGGCATCCTTCTCAGTGACATCAGCTTGTCTTGTTGAACTAGGTCTCGTTTTCTTTTCTGTATTATTAAAAACTTGAAGGTCTCAATTTAAAGTCTTCCCTTAGCATCCCAACCCCTCACCAAATTCAAAGCTAAAATACTGACATTGTCTTTCTGGCCCCTAAAATCCAAGTGTTCCGACGGAAAGAGGACTCTTTCCTTCACTCAGTCTTTTCTTAAACAAACAGAAAGTTGTGTCCTACTTGCAGAATCATTTTATGAATGTCTCAATTCTTATACTTACTAAGCCTCTTTATTTAATGGAACAATAGAAAATAATCAAGCCCTGATAATGGTGCAAGTTCTGTCACGAAATACAAAGCATTTAATAAGGCCACTAGAAAAACCACCTCATTATACAAACTAAGGGCAGAAGAACTGAAAGGAGAGGTAAAAGATGATGTGGCTCTTACATCTCTTGTGGGCATTACTCAGTGATTATTAATTTTTCCTGATTCAATTTTTTCCTTCCTAATTTTAAACTAACGTATTCAACATGTACACTCCAGGCATAAATGGAACTCCCTCGACATTTATATTATGATGATCATTTAGGAAGATCAAAATGATTAAATGTCAAAACTGGGCAAAATATTCTCATAGCAGCTATATCTGAGATCTCCAGTATTTTCCGTTGAACATGATCATCAATAGCCAGCCCTTCAGGTAAGGAAAATCATGCACCACAAAAGCAGCCCAAGAGCCAACAGACAAAAGGATAAATTACACATGGTGCTAAAACGGACTCTTCGGAAAAGCTTATGTTACGGGACAACACTGATTGATTAAAAGTACTCTTAAAATCCCAAACTTGCTGGTTAGAAATAACAAAGAACGAGTCCCCAAACAAAACTTCTAAACATTTCCTTATGACTTAAATTGTTATTTTCTTCCAAGCGTCAGAATGGATCAGAATTGCACTTTTCTCTAAGTAAGAAAGGTAATCAGATTAGACGTGCTTCTAGAGCTTCCTATTGCCACAGCAGGACAACACAAAATGGACTTTTAAGAAACAGAGGCTATATAGTTTTTCTAAGAAACAGAAATTGAGATGATGTTTTCCGAACACCTTTCTAAATCACAGAATACAACTGAAATAAAAAGCACGGGAACTGTATTCCTCCTTGAAGATACTAGGCACACCACGAAACCACCATTTCTAACTTCTGTGGTGAATTTTTCAAGGGCAACAACGCTATCACAAGCTGCCTTTCAAATAAAGTGTCAAAGATTCCAAAACGAATTTATAGTTTTTCTTAAAAGATAATTTAAGTGACCAGATCCTAAAACAGACTTGCCAATTTTGGATGAAATTCAAATACAAAATTTCTCTGGATGAACCAAAGAAAACTTGTGTAAGAAAAGAAGTGAAGTCACTGAACACCACCTAAAGCCAAACCTGAGTCTTGCCTTTCATCCCTAGGGTTATCAACAGTCAGAAAGCGCACCCTATTTTAGTTAAGCACGCTTGCTTATTGCACTTCCACCATATCGTCTCAAATATACAAATGACTTTCTGAGGCTTCTGAACAAGACTATGATCTAAGAGATGTTAATGAAGAGATAAAGGCCCTCTTAAAATGGCCAATGCATCTTAAGAAATCACGACTTTAAAATCCCTGCCTCCTGTAAGAAAGACACGTGGCAACTTCAGATTACAAAGAAGAGGTTACTGTGGCAATGCAGTTGAAAACGCGAGAGAGAAAGAAGCCCGGTCATTAACTCATAGACATGAAGAAGCTCAAAACTCTTTTAACTTTAAAAAAGATTTTTCTACTTAAATAAATTAAAAAAAAAAAAAAAGATTTTTCTATCATTTCACCAATAATGTTGCTGTCCCTGTTAATCTTCATGTATAACATAAAAGTCAACTGTATAGATATCAGTTTTCTAGACCCTAAGGGTATCTTCTAAGTATTCAAAACAGTAAGTAGGAAGTGACTAAGCGAGGCATTTACATGCTGAAATCTACAGATTTTTTATATGGTACTATGACCTCAATCAGAGTAACTAATACGTCTGTAATTCGTCAATTAACTTTTAAAATAGAAAATTATTTTAGAAGTGTTTTTAGGTAGTAATCACTAGCTGAAACTCAAGTTACCTCACATTCCATCCGCAGTAATGCACCAAGTAAAGGACCTCTCCACCTTCGACATCAGAATCTTTAATACTAGCTTCATACATTTTTTGATTTTTCCCTCGTCCATACCGCACTTGGACTTTCATGCCTGGTGGATAGCATTCAAACTCCTCGTCCTCATCGTTGTCATCATCCTCTTCATCCTCTTCCTCCTCCTCCTCCTCCTCTTCTGCTTCTTCATCATCTTCATCTTCCTCTTTATTCGTTTCATCTCTTGAAAGGTTTAAAAAATTGCAGTTAATAAAAGACACTTCATAAGCTTTTCAGTTCCAAACCACATAAACTGATAAAAATCGTGGCTGTGATTGCTCCGGGAACGGCAGGTTCCATGTGCATGAAATTCTGGGTTGCAATGTAACATTAAAAACCAAAACTGTATAAGATGACTGTGGTTATAGAGAAATACATTTAGAGGAAATGAAGATTGAAAAATGCATTAAAAGAAAATTTCCAACAGCCAGAAGAAGAGAAGTTGTATAAGAAACTATTAAGGTCAACTTTAACAACTTTTTCATGGTTTATTATGAAAGTGTTTTACACAAACGTGTTGACAAAAACACAAATCATTTACACCTCATAGCCATTTCCAGACTAAAAAGTATTTTTTATTCAAGTATTTCCAGCCCCGGGGTGTTGAAAACAAAAACTTTTACTAGCCAACAGCTAGTCTTATTGAGTTCAAAAGGTGCTCCAACCAGAATTTCAAATGTTATGCTAACTGAAATATGATTTTACCTTTCACAGGACTATTTGACTAACTTCACATCAATATCACATCATTTTTTTCTTTCTATTCTTCTAAACTTCGCTACAATTTCTGTTTCTTTACCGCGTATAAAGTCTTTTACCGACTCTCTCAACTTCGAAGTTCCGATGAAATAAGACAGGCCAAGTCCAAGTAACACAAAACTAAAAGTGAAATCATTCTAGAAGCAGCACTGCAACCATTTCAGTCTTCTCAGTATTGTGCACTTTTTAAAACTGAGCCTTCGCATTCATTTTATATTAGCCACAAATCCATATTAAACAAGTTGGAGAAAACCTTCCAAACACTAGATTTAGTTTTTAAAAGACTTCAATACGAAATTCAACTATATTTAGTCCCAAGATAAATACTATGTATTTACCCTGCACAGCAGATAAAAACTATGTCTATATTTAGTACAATAGTTTTCTCTCAAAAAGACCCCATCACTTTAGAGCTGACAAATAAAGATTATAAAACAGAAACTACATGACAGTTACATAATTAAGCTTTAAAAGTTCATGAATGTAATATTTATATAAAAAGCCTTTTCCACTGATCATTTGTTTCATAATCTTATACGCAACCTTTTTAGCAATGACATACTTTATCACTCCTAATTATGCAATCACGTAAGCAACAGAAACAATCTATAGTAATACGAGCAACGCTAAAATGTTTTTTTATTCTCCTACCTCTTTCCTTCTACATTGTGAGGCAGGAGGGGCGAAGGGAAGCCTAACAGTCTGTGAAATTAAGTGTAAGTTTACAAAAGTAACAAATGCATCGGTTTTCTCTGAAATACATCACAAAGTCTACAGAATCTCAAGAACTACTTCTATTTTTAAAGACTCATTTATATTCAAATGAATAGGTACTTCAAAATTAAGACCTAAATAAACCAGCTATAATTGGAGATAAAAAACTAGAACTCTATTATTAAAAATACATGAACATGTCTGTACTGAAGAAATAATTATTAGTAAGGCTAAAATATCTAAGAAATTACCAGAGAGGGTATTTTGGATGATAAACTATTATTAACAACTTTAAATAAATGTTTATATGTATTTAAAAAATTAAAACAGTTAAGACTTTTTTTGGAAAGGATATTCCTTGTTTAAATCATAAACCTGTATCTCTGTGTATCAGGGAGAAAAGGAAGTGTATTCTAGTGGCCACGACAAAAGAAGTTGTTTATTATGCGCCAAAGATATTTGTCATGTACCTCAGAATGATCATATCAGAGAAAGGAGAGACACAGAATAAAAAATCTAAGAGTTTTTAAATGAAAACAACTTCTAAATTGTGTCTTACATTACACAATGCTCTGAGCACAACTGGTTCATGCCAGTAAGCACAATCCCACTTTAGTGCAGCCTGGCAGTCTTTAATTTTATCTGGAGTAATACTCTAATACTCTGTATTAATAAAGCAATCAAAAATTAAAAACAAAAGTTTCACACTGAGTGTCAACCTCAGACACCAACCAAATGAAAAACACTTAAAAAGTGTACTAAAGTTTAAAGAAGCAAACAACACAATTGCTATCAGTCAAATAAAATATTCTACTCCTTTCTCTAATAATTCACTGGCAAAATCAAAGGTAAAACGCACTAAATCAGACATAGAATGCCAACAATGATACCTTCTGGAAGTATAAAATGTAATCAGCATATAGATTTTTAAAAATTAAGTTGATGTGGATCTCTCTCTCTGTCTCTCTCTCTCTGTCTCTCTCTCTCACACTCACACACACACACACACACACACACACACACGCACGCACATCTTTTAAAGAACTATTATTTTGGGAAACCAAATGTATCAGTATTTTTCATCTGAATTCACAAATATCAAATTTTCCCAGTTTGATGTCACACTCCATACAATGGAACAAATTAAAAAAACAACAACTTTAACTTATTAATACTTTCTATGGGCCAGGCATTGAACAGGGCATTTTACCTAAATTAACTTATTTAATCTCCTTTACCTAGACTATGAAAAAAGGACATGGCAAATTCCTGGCAGTAACTAGTAATTACTTAGAGAAACTTTATATGCTAGAGAAATACTCACATATGATTCTTTATAACTATCAAATTTTCTATTGCACTTACCTAATAAAACTCAGAAATCAATCTTGGACATTCCCAACACATAACACTACCAAATTAGTGCTGTCGGGCTAGGAAAATTTCAGTTTGTAGTATGATACATTGATAAATATATGTAGTAAATTAAAAAGCCATATAGTTGAAGAATTTTTTAAAACCTAAAATATATAGTTCACACCAGAAAATAAATTGAAACACCAACTTGAAAAAATAAGGTAATTATTAGTGACAAAGAGAAAACACAGGCTTATCACAATGCCTCCCACACAGCAGATATTCCAGAAATACATGCAAATTTAAAGATCAGATTTTTAGTCAAAAAGCTGAATCCTTACTAAGTTTCTTAGGAGCTGAAATAGTCTCCAGCAACAGCAAGGAGTACCTTGAAATATACACGTGCACACAGGGCTATAACCAAGTATAATGAAAAAACACTTAGACTATATTCATCTAAACCCAGGTTTCTCCTCCCATGTTTATCTGTATGCTGCAGCCAAAATTTCAGAGATATTCAGAGCCAAAATAATCAAGAGATTTTAGGCAAAAAGCTACGTACTTACTAAGTTTCTTAACAGCTGAAATAATCACCAACAGCAGTAAGGAGTACTTGATATAGACATTTGTACACAAAGATATATAACAAGGTATACTAAACAAGTACCTTTCCCTAAATTTGCAAAGCATATTTTGCTTCCCTTCCCTGCCTATGTGCATGCTGTGGCCAAATTTCAGAAAACACTAAAATGATCAAAAACATTTGGTTGTACTTATTTAAACGGACCATTGACGATGGGGATGTGTAGGGTTTTTTTAAACCTCAGCGATGACTAGATGCCAAAGATCATCTACAAAATCCAGGGGTCCACTGGCAGTGCATAAATTACATTGCTGAATAAACAGTTCATCATTCCAAACTGACCAAAATGAGGAATTACTACTGTCACAGAAAACACAATATAACAATCCAGGCCTGGTGAAAGCTAATTATTAGCACTTTTCCATTCTTGTTTTTTGCTTAAGAAATGAACACAACTCTTAAAATCTAGAGCCAACATACCATCTAGAAAACATTGCATACAGAAAGCCATCTTCCCAAATTTCTGTTATCTGGTTATTCAGCAGAGCTTAATGTAGTAAGAAGTATTTTTCTAGCTCAAAATTTCATAAATTTCCATGATGAGAGCAAGAAGAATGGATCAAAAACATGATCTTTTGCTACAAATTTGCATTAGTAGGGTCTCTGAAGGAGGCAAATGGTACTTACATACTAAATGCAAACCACTCAATTACACTATATTTTGTCAAATTTAGGTTCAAACACGCACACACACAAAGGGCAAATTACAAGAATTCATTCAGCCAAAAAATGCATCTTAACCAAAAACAAATTTCTTACCCAGATTTTGCTTTTTCTTCTTCAGCTTCTACCTTTATGCTGAGGGACTCATCTACCCCAGGTGTCTCATCTTTGTCCTCCAGATTCTCATTTTCTTCTGTTTTTTTCATGTTCACTTCTTTTTCCTGATCGGACTGTGTAGGTATAGATTCTAATAAATTCTTTTTACTTCCCTAGAAAAAAATCAGAGGAACTAAACCAACAAAAGTAAAAACTGTCAACCTAATTCCATGATCTAATTGTTAGCAAAAGGCGGTACCAACCAATACTAACATTGAGAAATGCGTTAGCTATTTTAAGATACTCCTGTCATTCCTAACACACTAAGCAAAAACAGCGAACAACCATTTTAAATACAAAAATAGCACTTAACGAGGAAAATGCTCAAGAAATTAAGTATAACATTTTATAGTAAGTTAACCATGAAAATGTTACAGACAGTGTAGACAATGTACCAAAGAAGGCACAGCACTATGAACAGTATCTGATTTACCAGAGAGGGTTTAATATTTTCTTTTCTTTCAGTATCATCATCAGTAGGCTTTTCTTCTTTTGGTATTATATTGTCCTCCTCTTCAATCTTTATTTCTTTGATTTCTGGTTCATTTTCTTCCTTAACTTTGATTTCTTTTACATTTTCACACTCCTTACATGGCTTGTTAACAACCTTCTCTGGCAATGCCATTTGAAATTCAATATTGGCCGACCTACAGTACTCCTCAAAACCATATAAATATCTGGAAACGTGAAGAGAAATTACATTTGGGAAAACATTTCAAATTATTACTACAGAGTGGTGGTTTTTAAAAGGTGTTTATTTCTTTTAAGTTCTCAAATATTGAGTCATATTAATATTCTAATTTATTCTAGTTTAGTTCTTCCCATTCTCTTTAACCCAAATAGAAACATTTTTCAAAAAAAACCAAAGTCACAAAAAAACTATGCCAAAAGTAAAAAAACAGTATCTTAAATAAAGTAACTGTAACAACAATAGCTATTAAAAGTATTAGTAAAGCATCAACTTTTTGAGCACTTTTTTTTTTTATTTTGGAGAGAGAGAGAGAGAGAGAGGGACAGAGGGAGAGAGAGAGAGAGAGAGAGAGAGAGAGAGAGAGAGAGAGAGATGAATCCCAAGCAGGCTCTGCGCTGTCCAGCACAGAGCCCAACATGGGGCTCGAACTCATGAATCATGAGATCCTGACCTGAGTCAAAGTCAAGAGTCAGATGCTCAGCTGACTGAGCCACCCAGGCACCCCATGAGCACTTCTGATATGCCAAGCACTAGTCCTCTTAGTTCATGTGAAATCTCATTTAATCATCAGAATAATCTTACGAGGCAAGTACTAGTATCCCATTTTACAAATGAGGAAACTGAAGCTTAAGAGAACAAATAAATGGTCCAAGGGGCACAAAAGCTAATAATTGGCAGGACCAGGATTCAATCCTGGACTTTTTAACACTTCATTTTTTTTTAATGTTTGTTTATTTATTTACTTATTTTGAGTGAGAGAGAGGGAGAGAGACAGACAGAGGCAGAGAAGAGGGAGACACAGAATCCGAAGCAGGCTCCAGGCTCTGAGCTGTCAGCACAGAGCCAAACACGGGGCTCAAACTCATGAACCGCGAGATCATGACCTGAGCTGAGATCAGACGCTAAACCGACTGAGCCACCCAGGTGCCCCTTTAACACTTTAAAAAGAGGTTCTTAGTCTCTACACAGTGCTTTCCAAATTTTCTTGGCCACAAAAACTTTCTTTACAGAATATCTCATAGATCTAGTATTCACAGAAAATACTGCAGAACATGCTGTTATAAAGTGATTAGTAAAAATTTCTGATTTCTTAGAAGAAATAATTAGCCTCCTGTTTTCTAGGTAAAATATCGAATGTCGGTATATCAAGTACCATGACTTACTTTTTATAAGCACATTTAACGTTGTATCCTGCAGCTGAATTTAAGACAGGGATTCCAAGATCCTGGTAGACTTGTTTCCAAACAGCTCCGCTTTCAATCTAGCAGACAAAGTAAAATGAAAACTCCCCAATTAAAAGGTGGGAATATAATACAATTTTGACTAATGTAGCATATAGAAATATATGCTTATATGTACTGGTTCTAGTCTCAAAGGAATGAAAAACAGCTTAATAAATTCTGAATAAAAAATTTAGTTTACAATCTTTTAAAGTAAGTTTTAGTATTCTAACAAATCTCAGAAAATTACAAATGTTGAGCTATTAGGCCATTTGATTTTTAAATTAAACCTGGCATAGTAAATAAGAAAATATTCAGGTTTCTAAATGAAAATTTGTAATGAAGAGACACATCAAAATTTTTAAGTAATGTATTAGTTCCCATAAAACCTATAAATTTAATAAATCAAAGTAGTTCTAAGGATCTTAGTAAAGCATTTACTTTTAAGTAAAAAAAGTAAATTTTCTACAGAATACTCCCCCCGCCCGAATACTTCTTCTACAGAATACTCCCCCCGCCCGAATAATCTTAATTGGATGGACACCACACATCATCGCAACCTTAAGATAATTTCTTCAGTTCAACAAAGATTTTTCTGCATGTTTCTATACATAAATGTGTGTGTGTGTGTGTGTGTGTGTGTGTGTGTGTGTGTGTGCGCGCATCACACACCATGGAAGAGATTAAGAATAAAGAATATTAAAAGAGATCCCTACTCTCAAGGACCTTACAGTGTAGTGGAAAAGAGACACAGGAAGAACTTCTACCAATATAGTTGTGCTGTGACTCACACATACACAGGTGGTTTATGAAAGTTTGACAAACAGTAAATCGGGAAGCTCGTTTGAAAAGCTCTTTAATTAAATTTAAATTTGGCTGAGGAAGCTAGCTGTTTCTGTTTCTAACTTGTGCCTTACATCTTCTTCTTCTACTATTAGGTTTTTATTAGACAATTTTAGGTAATTTTTAAAAAAGAAAACATGTTGCATGAAAAACATGTTTCACTTTTGACTGTAATACTTACATTATCAAATCCTCCAAGCTTGTGTACAAGTCTGAATAACTTAAAGAGGTTCAAATTTCGATAGCCAAGTACGGGCCGTTTGTTAATAGGTGTGCCTATTAAAGAAAACACAAAATTTACTATAACCATGCTGCATTTGTTATTTAAAACTACCAAAGATTCAGATATTACCACTGAATATATATAGTGCAAAGTATATGTATAAGAGAAAAAAAAATTCCTTGTTAATCCAAAACATGTCTACCACTTAAGCCCATCTCCTTTTTAAAAATTTCTCATACCAGATTTTTGAAACCTTATATGATTTCACTCCATTTTCATCTCCTTGATGAACAAAGAATAACAAATAAACCAAAATAAAATATCAACAAAACAAAAAATTTTTTAAGTTTTTACAATTTATTTTGAAAAAGCAGGCTCACGAGCGGGGGAGGGGCAGAGAGGGAGGGAGCAAGAGAATCCCAAGCAGGTTCCACACTGTCGGCACACAGCCCAACGTGGGGCCAGATCTCACCAACTGTGAGATCACGACCTGAGCCAAAATCAAGAATCGGACACTCAACCAATGGAGCCACCCAGGCACCCCTTCACTTTTTTATTTGCCTTATACAAAAGCCTGAGAAATCACCTACCTTCTTAGGCCAACCCTCATTCATACAAAAAAATAATACGGAAAGCAAGGACATTTTATATCAAACAATAAAGATACCTACATTATGGCAGCCACTATCACTTACGAGAGCAAAAGACAGCCAACTTCTACTTATCAACAATACAAATGAAGATTTAAAAAAATATTAATCCCCCCCCAAATAACTCCCAAAGTACAGTGGCACTTCCAAATATTATTCATTCATTTTGCCCTTCTCCTCAAGCTAGAAAGCTTTCTGCCTCTCCCTACTCCCTTTCTGGCATCTTCCCAGGAAAGGAGACACTATACTCTGAACAGCAGATTACCAAGAGAGTGACAAAGCCACAGTTACCAGAGGACGAGGTCACTACCGAAAACGAAAGGTCAACATCCATACCTCTTTCCCTCGATTCTTGTATTTCTTTAACAACACCAGGCAGATTCAAAAGACTAAGCCAAGGCTCACCCTGAGACTCTGCCACCTTTCTCTATGTCTGACTCTCTCTGGATGGTTTAATTCTCTGCTTCGTTCTGTGTGGTTGGGTCCCAAGAAGACTTGGGACTATGGTGTCTCTCTGGCTCTCTCTCTCACTCACATGCACACATACACAAACACACACAAACATACACATCCAAGGTATATCCAACAGTGATTCTAGAGAGGAAGGCTTTTTACTAGAGGAATCTATGTAGGTACAAATAAAATGGTACTATGATTACCAGTCAGCTACTGCTCCCTAGTCGTTAAAGAGTTCTTTGGGAACCCATGGATGGAGGGCAGATAGGCAGAACAGAATGCAGGCCATATGGGTCCATGGCCATAATATCCATCAAAATACTGTCAAATTCCTCCTCCCATGTACTATATGCCAGGTACTATGCCAGGTGCTGGTGACGCTGGCAGGCAGTAAGGCAGCCATGATTATTAGTGACATGAAGCTTAACGAACAGAATTCTTTATGGTTTTTTTATTCATGGTTATTGTTGTACAGGTAGCACATTTAAAAATAAAACTCACCTCTATCCTCCATAAATTTGTACAACTGCTGAAGAAAGTTCTCCCTTTCTTCTGGAAATGGTTCTATTTCTTCCTAATTTTAGTCACAGAAGAATAGAATGTTATTTTCCTCAATTAAACATCATAATAATACAAGATTTCCTACTAAAAGCAAAGACTAATATTTACTAAAATATTTCAAGGATGTTTTACCAAGTAAAAATTATTTCTTAACACTAAGATGTTCAAAACCAGGCAAGTCTAGACATTTTATGCTTTCCAAAGGAATATGCCTTAAAAGGTATCTCAACAGCGATAATCCCAAATGTAAATTCTCATAGAAGAAGTATGAAATAAGACTAGCAAGATGGTTCATGAGCTTTTTCCCATATCAGATATCTAACTACTCTTTAAGTCAGGGCCACAGGCTCAAGAAGACCTACTCTCACTTATATTAAATTGGGTCAGGGTTTCACATCACAACAGACTATCTTGTTGCTCCTCCAGAACTATACACGTGTGGGTCCCATTAGCTGTAACTCCAAGTATCCTTCATGATATACAGCCCCACTGTGCAGCACTTCAAGCTAACAAAATCAGTAAAGTGGGGAACAAACTTGATCTACAATACCTGAAGATTCAGACTTAGGGAAATCTTCAAGTAATAAAATAGTTCCCCGATTTATCAATTACAAGGGAGGGACTAGCTTCTTGCTGCTGTGGCCAGGGGCTGTGGCAGTAGGGAGCTGGTCCTGAAGCGACCTGCAAGGAGCAGGGTAGTAGGTGAGACGGAGGAACTCGTCGATTCAGTGACTATCATCCATTCAACAAGCCATTTAGCGAGCACCAGCGAGCGTAGGCACTGTGCTAGGTGCTGACTCAGATAAAAGAAAAATGAGCGATGGAGCCTGCCGTTAGAGAACACGATCGGGAGTAACTGTGAAGAAAGTGATTCCAAACATACACCTAGGACTTGCAGTTACTCTGGCTGAAACCAATGTATTTCTGACAGTAACGCTCCAGACCATACTTTTCAACTGATAGTCTAAATAAACCTAAATATATCATTTTACTTTTAAAAATCATGTGTCTAATGCCATTGTTTTGACATCTGCCCCTTTACTTTAAAAGCTAGCAGAGCAAAGGAAGGCAAGGTAAAAACAAGAAACAAAAATCCATGTTGATAAACTATTAAGTTTGCCAGTTGAGCAGAGAAGAATAAATGACAATTATTAATTTCTTTATGTAAAAATCTACACTTCTCAGTTTAAACATGGTCCACAGAAGGTGGGTTTTAGTAAGGCAGTCAGATACAAATCTAAGGAAACCTATTTTCTAGATACGATCTTAAATGCCCCCGATACAATATTTGGCTTTCATAAACTGCCAAACTTATTCCTGTCCCAAAAATTTACTGAAGTTTGTATTTAACGTAAAAGAAAATGATTAACTGGAAACCAGATTTGCTCTCACCAAAACATTTCTAAAACACAAATCTAAGCAATAAAAATTTTAGTAACTAATATTTATTGATCATCATATATTTACAAGTTATACATTATGAGACACTCTGAGTAGGAGCACAGGGAAGACCAAACCCCTGAGGAGCTTACAGGGGAGAAAACCGACAATAAGTGCGCGTGCATGTGTGTAAATGATAAAAATATGCACAAGGAAAGGTAGTAATTAAGCAAATGGAGCGATTAACTTTCCTGAGGTGAGGGAGGTGACGCTGCACAGGTTTCCCTTTACAGAGGGATCGTGTTAGTAGGGTTTTGAAACTGAACGGGAGTTTGCCAGGCTAACTGGGGGAGGAAAGGCAAGAGCACTGTAGGCAGAGGTACTGGTATGTGTACAGGCTGGGAAGAGGCAAGGTATGTAATTTAATATCGCCACAGCATCAAGTTCAAAATGGCAAGGTACACCAAGAGAAGTGGTAAAAAGGCAGGACTGGATTGTAAAAGAAGTTCTGTAAGTGAAGCTTGACTTTTAAGGTGCTAAGAAGCTACTGGGCAAGTTTGAAGCAAAGGACTGCTTGTTCATTTCAGCATTTTAAACAAAAAGTGGGAGGGGGAGAAGACTGAAGCTGAGAAACTTTTACACTACACATTGTCATCACAGATCACTAGGTCATAAAACATAAACTCTGAAACAATCCTATTTCATGAATAGTTGTTTATTACAATTAAATGGCAGAATTTCAGAACTTACCGAAAATATTACATATTGAGATTAACTTACTTAGTTTCCTGAAAACATTCACTCCAATTCACTTCAAGGTCAAATATACAGCCTTCACTACCTACACCATTCACCAGTAACTTTTATGAAATCGTTCAACAAACCACTGAAGAGCACAGTGGTACAATGTCACTAGTAATGCCATGGACAGCTTTTGTTGGTACTTATCACTGCTAGATCTAAAGTACCAGTTATAATAAAATCTAAAACTTTACCTACTTGATCCATACAAATTCACAGATGACTTATTTATGATCTAATTAGAACTAGCCACTCATCTGTGTTAGACGTAGTTATTTAAGTCTTTCTGAATCAAAGAGGTATTAAAGGTATTAACCCTTTTTTGCGGACTATTCTTCTAATACTAGATGGAAGATGTATTTTATACTTCTCTAGGTATTTCAATAAAATATGCAGATGAAAACACTGTACCAGGTGACAGTGGTCCATAGGATGATGAGAAAGCACATGAAAGTAGAGCTTTGCTACGTTAGGTGTGTATTTCCCTTATTATCTGATAAACCAAAAAAAAGCACATCATCAAGAAACATTTTTGAGATGACGGAAATAACTGTATTTAGTATTTTCAATTTCACAAGACTATATTTCTATTTTAAGTAAGCAAGCAAACTACCCGGTTATGGCGGACATCACAACACAGTTTTATTATGAAGTATCTTTAATACTAAAAATACTTAAGTGATTGACGACTTTATGCCGAATCCTAACTCACAAAGGAAACTGAAGTGTTATTTCTAATTTTAGGAGACATCAACCATTTTTAATTACCTCTTCTTCACTGCTATTATCTTCCTTTTCTTTTTCATCATCTTCCTCCTCTTCTTCTTCCTCTGCTTCACTGCTAGAACTATCTTCTTTCAGTTCAGTCTTCCAGTTAGCAGGAATCGTTCTACTTTTGTGAAATTCAAGCGCCTGATCAAAGGCTGGAAAGAGGACCATAAACTATGTGAACTGGAGAAATTAAGACAACTGATTTGTCTAATAGTGGTAAAAAAGATTAAAAAAAAAAAAAGAAGTAAAACTACTGTGCTAATACCACTGACATCTGTGAAGTGTCTGCTACGTGCCAGGCACTGCGCACTGTAGTAACTCATTTCAAACCCAACCATCCGAAGCATCAGGCACCCATTTGACAGACAGCGAACCGCCGCTACTGAAGGTCCGGGACTTAGGTTCAAACAAAGAACAGTTTTCTTCTTTTACACAAAAAACTAAACATGCCTAGTAAAAACAACTTTAAGACTGGTACATTTCTGATCATTTGTCCAACAAATGACTATGAATCAGCGTCATATATCAAGCACAAAGCCGCTGTAATGAACATACGTTATAGCTGAAGATATTCTATAAATACACATTAGCTTCATTTCTAGTTAAACCTGAATTAAAATTAAATAATCAGCTTAAACTAAAATTAGCTAGACACAGTTATTTTCAGTTTATAATACATGGAAATAAACTCTAAACCACAAATTCTTGGTGATTTTTAACCAGTCTACCTAGCATACTATTAGATTTGATGAACATGGATGAAAGGAAAATAAAGTTATATACAAAGCTAAAAACCAAGCAAAAAATGCAATTATGATATATTCCTCAATAAAATATGACCATTGTTACACTATGAGACATGCCAAATCAAAATTACTTTTGACTTCTGTTTCCACCATCCTTAGGAACTAACATTTTATTTACTAGGCAAAAGCAAGGCTATAGTAATTAGCTGGTAATATAGTTCTTTGCCACTTTTAGATTACTGCCCCTGATTATAAGCTAAGAAAGAAAAAGAAACCCTATAGTAACAAAAGACACCTAGGTTTACAAAAGTATAATTCACACAGAACCAAGTATAACTTCAAAGACAGGATTATAAAAAATATTATTTTTTATTTTATTTATTTGTTTATTTTAATGTTCATTGATTTTTGAGAGAAAAAGAGAGAGGGAGAGAGAGAGAAAGAGAGAGAGAGAGAGAGAGTGTGTGTGTGGGGGGGGGGGGGGGGGGGGAGGGCACAGAATCCAAAGCAGGCTCCAGGCTCTGAGCTGCCAGCACATAGCCCAACACAGGGGCTCAAACTCATGAACCACAAGATCATGACCCAAGCCAAAGTCAGATGCTTAACTGACTGAGCCACCCAAATGCCCCCAAAATACATTTTTTAAAGAGCAAAAGAGAGTTTGATCTTCAAAAACACTTCAGCAGTTGTTAAGTTAACCATAAACTATTCCAAGATTATCCTTACCTTGTTTTAATATCGCATCAGGCTTTGGTGCAGAGTCACTAGTAATTTCATGGACATCCTTTCTTGGCACTGAAGTACTACATTAGTTTTTTTTTAATTTTAAAGAAAAAAAAAAAAGCCACAAAAAACACAACAGAAATTAAGAGTTGAATTACACACTACAGAAAAATATTAAAAATATGAAAACATTAACATTTGCAATGAAAGTGATTGCACAGTGCTGCAATTCCCAAATAAAATGCTAAGCAGAATGTTGAAATAGGTCATCACCTACAGAAGGACCCCACCTTGAGAGGTGTTTTTCAAACAAGATATTCTCAAATATCAGGAGTCCCTGGCTAAATGTAACACTGAAAACAAGGAGGCTAATGAAAATAATAGTAAATGAAAATACTTTGATGGCAGGATCAATCCAATAAAAGAAGAAGTCAAATAGTAAGAATTTGCCATTGTCTTGGAATAATCACAAGAAATTACTGAATTTAAGACTGGAAGAAAATGTACTTGTTTATACTATAAATGTTCTTCTAAGAACTGTTTTTAAGCTGGATTCTAGGCTCACAAGCAAACTTCTAATATATAACTTAGTCTTTCATGGAACTCCCCAATCATAAGGAGGGAGGGAGTCAGATGTAAGCAACTGGGAGAATTTCTATCATATATATCACATTCATCTCCTATTTTACAATAGTAAGTCATCCTTCAGTATCATTCAGCTCTTCTGCATTTGGTCTGTATCAATCTACAAACACCAGAAAACTATTCCAAATACATTTGTCAGCCAGCCTATTTTTAATTTTTATTCAAAAAATTTCAAACACATACAAAAGAGAATAAAACAGTGCAATGAAACACCATATACCCATTATCCAACTACAATAATCATAAAGTCAGTCACTTTCACTTATACCCCTACCTACTTCCTCCCACCCTATGTGGATTACTTTGAAGGAAATTTGAGACATTATATAATTTGATTTGTGATATACTTCACATGAGTTTTAAAAGAAAATTCTTCTTCAAAATCATAAACAGGGGCGCCTGCGTGGCTCAGTCCATTGAGCATCCAACTTCGGCTCAGGTCATGATCTCACAGCTCGTGAGTTCGAGCCTTGCATCGGGCTCTGTGCTGACAGCTCAGAGCCTGGAGCCTGCTTCGGATTCTGTGTCTCCCTCTCTCTCTGCCCCAACCCACTCGCATTCTGTCTCTGTCTCTCTCAAAAATAAGTAAACATTGAAAAAAAAATTTTTTTAAATCATAAGCAATACCATTACTACACATTTAAAAGTTAACAATAATTTCCTAATACCATTGAACCAGTATTCAATTTTAATATTCAAATTCCTGATTATCTCCATTTTGTTAAAGTGGATTTCATAAATTGTTATAAAAATCACTTTCTAGAACCTGAAAACCCAAACACCAATCTTAAAATGTGATGATCCTTTTAAGGTATAAACACAGAATAAGGCCAAGTATAAAATACATGACTTTTCTAGTCACATAATTCTTAAAGAGGGAAAAAAAAACACAGAAATTCATAACTCAGTTCCAGAAAAGCTCTATATGAAAAATCACTTGAACACTCAATACATTTGCAGTAACCCATTTTAATCCACAGGCTACTATACAAGTTGAATGTTACACAACAGGTATCAGTATAACCATTAGAACTAAAAATATTAGGGCCCAATGAAATATTCCAGAATAGTAAAGACATCAATAAATATAGCGATCAAATATTAGATACAGTAGATATATCTAAATGTGCCTGAACAAATCACCAGCTATTATACTATACAGGCAAATACTGACAAACTCTGGGAGTTTAGAAAAAAAACAAACAAATAAGGCATACTGTAAGACCACCTAAATGATAATGTGAAAAATGATCACACTTCCAAACATTCTGTATGATGAAAAGTAAAAGCATAAGGTCATTGGAAATAATTAATTTATTATCATTTACTATCCTAACTTGGAAAAACAGCATATTTTTAACCTCCAGTGAATTATACTTACAATTTGCCATCTTTGAAAGATCGAACAAGAATATTGTCTTTTTTCACAGCAATTTCATCACTACAATCAGGACAAACCACCTTTAAAAAACAAAAAAGTGTAAACTATTAAAACTAAAAGCACATTTACAGTTATGTATCAATTATTAAAATGCTTTTAAAAGACAGTTTCAGGGGCGCCTGGGTGGCTCAGTCGGTTAAGTGTCTGACTTCAGCTCAGGTCATGATCTCCTGGTTCGTGAGTTCAAGCCCCACCTCAGGCTCTGTGCTGACAGCCCAGAGCCTAGAGCCTGCCTCAGATTCTGTCTCCCTCTCTTGTGCTCTCGCTCTCTCTCTCTCAAAAACAAACATTAAAAAAAAATTTTTTTAAAATAAAAGATAGTTTCAGCTTAAAGCTTAAAAACGAATTTTAGTTTGTAGGGTAAACAGGTACACACACACATGAAAATACACACAAGTGATTTTAAATTTACATCCTATATCCTTCCAGCTTTCTTGATTCCCCACATTGTTTCTGGCACTGGCTTGGCGTTGAAAGCAGAAGCGTGGCCATGGCTCGACTGAAGCTGTGGACCAAGTTCTAGTTAGAAACAGAACACTGGAATGAAAGGGGAGGCTGGGGTGGAAAAAGAGCTAAAGCCAGAGGGTCTGCAGCACGGCTAGGAGAACAGAAACCAAACGGGAGCAAGTATATCAGAGCAGTCTCTAACTTAAAAAAGGTAGAGATGAGTTCAACTTATTACTTACATTTAAATATACGTAACAGGCACTAAAATTTCTTCCCAATGCTACCCACTCTAAAAAGTAAATGTTATAAAGAAGATACCTTTCTGGAGGCTACATAAGATTTATTACTAACAGAAGAAGATTTACTTTAGTTGGAGTCCCTCAGCTGCTATTTAAAGTGAGGTTCAAGCATTCCTTCCTAAAGGCTAATGCAAGACGCCTATAAACTTTGAGTATTTTAATTCCAAGACAGCCCACTATGTATACCAGGAACAATGAAAAATGGGCTAAATAAGTATGACAGGTTTCTTTTAAGGACAGTCTCATTAGCTCTGAAAAATGACAATGGTACATAAAGGCCATTTATTCTCACCAAAGGTCAGAAAGGAGCTAGAAACAGGTGAGTTCTAATTTCGTCTTTAAAAAGTTAGTTCACATTTTCCGTAACAGCAACTGCAGTGCACCAGGCATTCCTTAAATACTGACGGCACTGTGAATAAACTCACTGATGAAAGTCTGCTACATGGGGCGGCTGGGTGGCTCAGTTGGTTGAACGTCTGACTTCGGCTCAGGTCATGATCTCACAGTTCGCAAGTTCGAGCCCCACGTCAGGCCCTGTGCTGACCGCTAGGGGCCTGGAGCCTGCTTCGGATTCTGTGTTTCCTTCTCTCTCTGCCCCTCCCCCACTCGCACTCTGCCTCTCATTTGAACATAAATAAACATTAAAACATTTTTAAAAAAAGAAAAAAGTCTGCTCTATGTATTAGCATCCAAGGAAACTTCCTTGTCATTTCAAAAAAGTCCTCCAGTAGGGACGCCTGCCATGGGTCGCTCAGTTGGTTAAGCGTCCGACTCCTCCTGGTTTCAGTTCATAGCAATGATCTCACAGTTTGTGAGTTTGAACCCTGTGTTGGGCTCTGCGCGGTCAGCGCAGAGCCAGCTTAGGATTCTCTCTCCCTCCCTCTCCCCCAAAATAAATGTAAAAAATTTCTGAAGTAAATACTTCATATTTGGTCTAATCATGCTACAGATACTAACTACCACATCAGGGTAGTGTACTAGATGCCAGAGAACACAGAAGCCCAGACAGTCACCGCTCCTCCCTACACGGAGCTTGTACTCTAGTTGGGAAGACAAGCACTAAGTAAGAGAGTACACACTGATTTAACTGCTACTGCGTTAAGTCCTTATCTAGGTAATCAGGGACCACTTTTTTTTTAATGTTTATCTATTTTTGAGAGAGAGCGAGTGAGCAGAGGAGGGGCAGAAAGAAAGGAAGACACAGAATCCAAAGCAGGCTCCAGGCTCTGAGCTGTCAGTACAGAGCCTGATGTGGGACTCAAACCTACAAACTTCAAGATCGTGACCTGAGCCGAAGTCGGACACTTAACCGACTGAGCCACCCAGGCACCCCACAGGACCACTTCCTTGAAGGCACAACATTTAAGCTCAGCTTTCAAGCCTGAGTAGGAGGTGGCTTGACATGGGATGTACACGTACACATGTATATGCAGCAAAGGGGTGCACTGCAAGCAGAGGAAACTAATCACAGGAAGCGTCAGAGACAGGAAGCAGTAGAACCCTGTTCCAGAGAGCAAAAGGGCAGTGTGGCTAACTTTCTGCCTGGAGTGATTAAGAGAGATGAAAAGCGTTCAGATTTTCTGGTTAATTCTTAGAATAAAATCTAAAATCTTTAAGGAAAGGCTCTGAGGAAGGATAATGTTGTAACTGCTTTGCCTTTTAAAGAATTACTTAGGCGGTGCCTGGCTGGCTCAGTCAGAGGAGCAAGTGAGTTTTAATCTCGGGGTTCTGAGTTCAAGCCCCATGTGGGACACAGAGATTATTTAAATAAATCCAACTTTAAAAAAAAGAATAGGGGCGCCTGGGTGGCTCAGTCGGTTGAGTGTCCGACTTCAGCTCAGGTCATGATCTCAACTGTCCATGAGTTCGAGCCCTGTGTCAGGCTCTGTGCTGACAGCTCGGAGCCTGGAGCCGGTTTCAGATCCTGTGTCTCCCTGTCTCTCTGCCCCTCCCCCACTCATGCTCGCTCTCTCTCTCTCTTTCTCTGTCAAAAATAAACATTAAAAAAAGAATAAAAATAAAATTAAGTTACAATTATTTTTATTTATTTATTAAAATGGAATTAAAACATCCAGGTGAGAGGTGGTGACTTGGTGGCAGAGTGGTGGCAATGGCAAATTAAAGAAAAGAGAACTATGAGAGATAATTAGGGAAGTGAAGAGATGAGCAAGCAGAGGGATGCTCAGGTTTCTGTCTTGTGCAAATGATGTCATTCACTGTGAGAGGAAACAATGGAGAAGGGCCAAGTTTTGGAAGAAGGGAGGAGAGAATACATTTAGTTTTAAATTTATTAAGTTTTGAGGTGGCTGAAGGACATCCAAATGGAGATACTAAATAGAGAGATACCCAAGTCTAGAGCTCACAATGGAGGTCTGAACTGTGATATAAACTTGGGAGTCAACAGCCTAAATACTAAGGGTCTCAAACTTAGGTCTAAAACTATGAATAAAATCTACCTTTTTTTCTCATGGTTTTTGCAGTCCTCCACTTGACCAACTGAGCTACTGAAGGAATCACACTTTCTCATGGGTTTCAAAAATTACATATATGATAGCTTTGGCCGATGCTGCTGGTGGTGTGTAAGTGGGATCACTTTCCATTCTGCCACAGGAATGATAATCCGTATTTCATCCTGTTCACCCATGTATGTTCTTTTCTTGGTCCCTAAGGCATTTCAGTTTGTTAACTCTGCAACCAATGCTATAAAAGGGGATGAGATCACCCAAAAGAGAATACAGAGTGATATATTCTGAACCTTGAACAGCAACATTTCAAGGTTGGTTAGAGGAGAAACCATGAAGGAAACTGAAAAAGACAACTGCATGAGTCATGGAAGCTAAGATTTCCTTCTCTTAAAATGGGGGTAAATACCACTTATCTTCAGTCTCAGGAATAAAGGAGACTGTTTATACTGACAAGCTCAGCACAGTGCCTGGCCAGGGGAGATGCTAAACCCATGGAGGTTGTTCACAGGTCCTGGGAGTACGCGACTGTTTCCTAGCATGATGTTACTAAACACTCGTAAAATTTACTCAATTTATAAAAACTAATTTCAAAAATTGAAACCCAAATACTATTTATGTTATTATGTCAAGTTTGTTTGATTTAGTACACAAGTTTACACCCTAGTTGACAAAAAGTAGTCATCACTGTCCAAAAGATCTCACTTTGGGGGGAAGGATTACATATATGAATAATTCTAAGATTCTTTAAATGATAATGAGATGGTTCCTAAGCAGATTACTGACAATTCAACATCATAAATCCTTAAATATTTTTCCCATCATCAAGAAAACTATTCAGAAATTATGGTGAGAGAATCATAATACTGAATATACTAACAGTGAAAAAATTAATATTCCTGTTGTTTTAGAAAAAGACACAGAAAACTTTTTTTTTTTTTTAAGTTTATTTATTTTTGAGAGAGACAGAGCATGACCAGGGGAGGGGCAAAGAGAGAGGGAGACACAGAATCCAAAGCAGGCTCCAGGCTCTGAGTTGTTAGCACAGCCTGGGCTGTGGGTGCCTGGGTGGCTTAGTTGGTTAAGCATCCAACTCTTGATTTTCAGCTCAGGTCATGATCTCACCATCTGTGGGATCAAAGCCCCGTTACTGGCTCTGCGCTGACAGCATGGAGCCTGTTTGGGATTCTTTCTCTCCTCTCCTTGCCCCTCCCCAGTTCGTGCATGCACATGCTCTCTCAAAAACAAACAAACAAACAAACAAACAAACAAACATTAAAAAACAAAACAAGGGGCGCCTGGGTGGCTCAGTCAGTTAAGCGTCCGACTTCGGCTCAGGTCATGATCTCACGGTCCGTGAGTTCGAGCCCCGCGTCGGGCTCTGTGCTGACAGCTCAGAGCCTGGAGCCTATTTCAGATTCTGTGTCTCCCTCTCTCTCGGACCCTCCCCCGTTCATGCTCTGTCTCTCTCTCTGTCTCAAAAATAAATAAACATTAAAAAAAAAAAATTTAAAAAAAAAAACATGTTTTCAGGGGCACCTGGATGGTTCAGTTGGTTAAGCATCCAATTCTTGATTTTTGGCTCAGGTCATGATCTCACTGTTCCTAAGATAAAGCCCTGTGTTGGGCTCTCCACTGACAGGGTGAAGCCTGCTTGGGATTCTTTCTCCCTCTCTCTCCACTCCTCCACCCCTCTCTCAAAATAAATAATTAAACATTAAAAAAAAAAATGTTTTCAAAAAAAATTCTTACAAAGAAATCTTAGTGCTTAAGGAAAAAAGAAATGATCTCATACGTTGACACTTAAGTTTTCAGTTTATTACCCAACTTACTTCGACTTTCCAATACTCAGTTTCCTTATCACTAAGTGAGGATAAATAATAATACCTGCCTCGTAGTCCCTGTAAAGGTCTTAGCACAGTCCCTGCATACAACAGGCATCCAATAAATACTGGATGGACAGATGGATATATGCAAAGGTATCATAAAGCATTTATATTTATTAAAACAAATAATTACCCTCTTTAGTTTTAATTATAAGATACAATGTTAAGTTTTAACTGAAAGAACGGGCATTTACTGGGCAATTATTTTGTGCAAAACACTGAACTGAGCTCAGGATAAAGAATATAAAACATGTTCACTGAAAAGGAGGATAGACAGACATTATTTTAGTTAACAGTAGAAAAAGAAAGTCTCCTCTTCTGCAATCTTCTGCATGATGAATTTAGGAGTTGTAAAAATTTACATTATGACTTTTCTACCCAAAACAGAAAGAGAAGTATAATGAACTCTCATATACCTAGCCTCTAAAATTACCAAAATTTGGCCTTTCTTGGATGACTTCAAGAGTTCTTGGTACTCAAAGACAATTTTGAAAGTAATATTTGTGTAAACTAAATGATGCTAAAACCATTTCCCCACTTTGTCCTTGTGAAAAATACTAGTAAGATTATCAGTTGTCCTCTTCATGAACTTAAATAGTTGAAAGTTAAACTCTTTTATACTGAAGTTACTCACCAATGCAGGAAACCACAGTGCTTTCTTTTTATCCAAACTAACGTAATCTACACATACAACTTTTCCTAGTAGCTCATCAATCTGTTTCCTATCATCCTCATCTTCATCACTGGAGGATGAAGAAGACTCTTCCTCTGGTCTAGGAAAAGAAAAAAAAAAAAAAGATATTTCCATTTATCTTCACAGAGAATGAGCATACCAAGCTGATAAATACAGGTATTCCAGAAATCTTATCCCATTTTCAAAAACCTACAGAATGGCAAATTTAAATTTTCATATAATTTTCTAAATTTCTAAATAATAATAAAAAGGGTTATCATTAAAATAAAGCACATCATTTTCCTAAAAATCTCTTGGAAAGAACACAATACTCAAAAAGCTTAAGGCCCTATATGAAACATCCCAGTACTACACAAAAATACAGTAGATGCTACTCTCAAAAGAGTTGGGAGTTCCCAAGATATTAAATTTTATAATCCTAGTACAAAGATAACTTTAAAAAGGGAAAAACATTTTTATTTATGGGGAGGTTAGGGTGGTGAAGAAGACAATCTGCTAAGAGATCAGCATTGCTATCCTTAATATCAAATATACACAAACTAGGCACTGACAAAATGTATAATACTGTTATTTTGTTGTTTTTTTGTATAACATTGTTATTTTGTATTATATTAAAAATTCCTTTCAGTTTACACTGTATATTGGACTAGTAAATTAGAAAGAAGTTACCTGCCCACAGAAAAAGAGACTATCTAAAACTACCCACGTGATGTTATACAAAAGTATAGTAGAAATGAAAACTAAAAAAGAAAAAAAAAAAAATCACACAAAACAAACAAAAATTCTACCTTTGAATCTGGTTCTAAGAAAGCCCACAATCAGTGTTAAAGAAAATAAAGATTATAACAATGACAGCTCAAAATGCTCAGAGTAAGTAAAGACACTAAGAAATGAATACACAGGGACTCCTGGGTGGCTCAGTCAGTTGAGCGTCCAACTCTTGATTTCAGCTCAGGTCATGATCCCAGGGTCATGGGATCAAGCCCCATGTCAGTCTCAGTGCTGAGTGTGGTGTATGCTTAAGATTCTCTCTGTCTCTCTCTGCCCCTCTCCCCTGCTTGCTTTCACTCTCTAAAATAAAAAAAAAAAAAAACGTTTAAAAGAAATTTTTAAAGGTTTTAAAAAAAGAAATAAATAAACCATTGCAATGTATGTTCTTTTTATAAAATAAAATTGAATAATGGCGAATACTGATTACCTACGGGGATGAAAACATTTTTGAGATACTCAGCAATGACCAAGTTCACGGACAAAAAATGTAAGCTGAAAAATCATTTTAAAACCTTAAACATGATTTATCTATTTGGTTGATTGGCATAAATCTAATGTATTCTAAATTTGTCTCGATGCCTTTCCAAAGGGATGGAGATATAAATGTCACTCCTTTATATTTATACACTTCAACATAAATATTTTTAAAAAACCCAAAAAAAACTATTGTAATAAGATAAAACATTTTAGAACAATATAGGAAATATCACTATTTGATTTCAATGATCAAGTAACTTAAAACTTTTCTCCTGGCAGAAACAAAGCAAATTTTCCAAGTTTGCTGCTGAGAACCAGGGTACTTCAAATGGCCCTTATAGTAGTTCAACTGCTACTCAGAAAGTAACAGAAGGTAGGAAAAACCAATACAGCTTGGTATTAGCAAAGCATAAAACCTTAAAAATAGACACACAGCTTCCGGCAGTCATGACAGACTTCCCAAGTCTGAGTTCTACTTGATTACAAGTGTTTCTCAAGGGCAATGACTTTTCTCTCTCCACTTTCTAGTGGCTGTAGAACACAACCAACCTTAAAACCATAATCACTGCTTTTTCAAAGCAGTTATAAAAAACTTATTCAGCTAGGATTTAATAGACGCCCTTTAAGTCATTATCATTAGCAAGACAGAAAGTCCCAGTATCACAGATAACATAGATCACATCTGTAAAACAGAGACAGAAAACTGGGCTTTATTTGCCTAACAAAGTCATCTGCATCTTTATGAAAATTCTCATTTGTTTCTTAAGACTTAACAAGCGTGAAGACTTCAGACATGAGAAAGTTACATATATATATGTGTGTATATATATACATATACACACACACACACATATATATACGTATATATATGTGTGTATGTGTGTGTATGTATATATATACGTATATATATATACGTATATATATATACGTATATATATACGTATATATATATATATGTATAAAAGGGCTGCCTACATAAAATACCTATCCGCTTTACATACTAAATGTCCAAGTTCCACTCTAAAACCATTTCCCATTCATGGACTAGATTTCTTCCCCTCGACTCCCCAAATGAAGACTTTGTTCCCACAATGCTTGTTTCCCTCTCCTGTGTCAATTTTTCTACCTCTGCTATATTGAGTCCTATCAGCATACCCTTATTTCCACTAACATGCTTTATTTCTCCCACTTAAAAAAAAAAAAAAAAAAAAATCCCCTGCGGCACCTTGGTGGCTCAGTCGGTTAAGCAGCAGACTTGGGCTCAGGTCATGATCTCACAGCTCGTGGGTCTGAGTCCCCAGCTGGGCTCTGCACTAACATCTCGGAGCTCAGAGTCTGGAGCCTGCTTGGGATTGTCTCCCCCTCTCTTTGTCCCTCCCCCACTTGTGCTTGCTCGCTCTCTCTCTCTCTCTCAAAAATAAATAAATTAACAAACATTTTAAAAAGAAAAATCCCCTGACCTCACTTTCTCCACCAGTTACTAGCACCTCATTTTCCTACTCCCCCTTTGCAGTCAAACAGAGCCTGGAATGCTCTATTCCCCAGACATTTGGAAACACTCAACTCTTCTAAGTCTCTGTTCAAATGTCATCTCAATGAGGTTACCCTGACTGTCCCATTCAAATTTAGAATCTGCCCGTCCCAATCTCTCCTTTTATTGTTTTCCCACAGCACTGAAAAATCTATCATGCTATATAATCTGCTTAATTCGTTCTTACGTTTTCTCTTTCTGCCCCATCTCCCCCGTATGAGAGAATATAAGCCTCAGGGCAGACATCTTATCAATGCCTGTTTATTCACTGATATATTCCAAGTACCTGAACAGTGCTTGGCACAAGCATAGATATTCAATACATATTTGCTGACTAAATAAATGGAACTGAATAGATTTCTTTCTCTCTACTATGGTATATCGAATTTTATTTCTCCTGAAATCACAAAATGTAAACAAGTGGCATAACGTACACAACCAGTGTAAACCACACCATTATATGCACCTAGGACCCCTTTAACTTCTCCTCTTACAGGAGTTTGGTCAGGAAATAATTTACACAAGACAAGCACTCAATGAACTGATGGAACAAAAATAAATGAGCATCAAAAGTATTTTAAGGGAGCAAATACAGAGCAAGCAGAGAACCTGCTTGGCTTTTATTCCCCTCTGATGTTGTTGCTTCTTTGGTAGTAAGAAAGTATTTGTTTACTTGAGCCAGAACAAAATACTGTACTGTCTTTGTGAAATAACATCTGATGATGCCACTGGAAACAAAGCTAATTACACAGAAATGTTTACAAGCACAGACCAACAGCTGATTACTTAAAGCTGATCACAATTAATTGTAAGAATTACAATTATAAATTAATTTTTACCATTAATTGTGAATCAAGTAAGAAGAACTTAAGACAAGACATGTGCCAAAGAACAGCAAATGATGAAACACAAGCAGAAAACTCAGCTAGGAACTTCAGAGGCTCAATTTGGAAATGTAATTCTGACTTCAATGCTCCTTATTATTTCAGGCAAGTAACTCGGTTTCAAATTTTGCACACTAAATTAAAAAGCTGTTTTCCCCTAAGTTTTATCAAGAAGGAAACTAGAATCAAATTGTCATATCAAAATAAACAGCAAATAATTAAAAAGTCTTCCAGAATTAGTGGTACTGGTTGCACAGTCTATGAATACACTGAAAAACAAGGCACACTGTACACTTTTAAAGGGTGAATTGTGATATGTTAAATGCATCGCAATGAAAAAAATTTTTTAAAGATCTGCAGACCTGTAAATGTCAGTTACAAATCACTAGTTTATTGGGTAAACTTTAGCACTGTCAGTGAGTAAAATCTATGCCCATAAATAATTGCTATCAAGAATCATTATGGGCCTTATTATGCTTTATTCTTGTTCTGAACAGGAAAAAAAATAATGGCAAGCAGACTGATTTCCTACTGTAGCAGCTGGATATATACTTTTGCCTCGTTACTGGAAAACACTTTGAGGGGGTGAGGATACACCGATTTTTCTATAATTTCAGGCATTCTATTGTTTAGGCAGAATCAAACAAAATACCTGTATACAATGGCTAACTTAAGGGAAAATTTCAACTTGCTTTAAAAAACTAGAGAATAATAATCTTAAGAAAATACTTGAATACATTAGAATTAACTAAAGGTAGAAGATACGTAAAATTCATCTGAAGGAAGGTGTCAAAAATCATCAATTTTGGAAGAGCTGTTGGCTGATTTACTGGTATGTGGATTAACAGTTGTTAAAAGAAAATGAAGGTAGTGGTATATATACTATGCAACAATGGAGTCTGGGGAATCCTGGGAAGAGACAGCTTCATTTATCTTTGTACAAAATTACATTTTATTTATTTTTTATTTTTATTAAAAAAAATTTTTTTTAACGTTTATTTATTTTTGAGAAGAGAGAGACAGAGCATGAGCAGGGGAGGAGAGAGAAAGAGGGAGACACAATCTGAAACGGGCTCCAGGTTCCGAGCTGTCAGCACAGAGCCCGATGTGGGGCTCAAACTCACAGACCGTGAGATCATGACCTGAGCTGAAGTCGGATGCTTAACCTGAGCCACCCAGGTGCCCCTGTACAAAATTACATTTTAAATGACAATCAGGGAACCAAAAATGAAGACTTTTTTAGTTGAGTAATGGAAGCAGAAATGAAGGTCAGGTAAATGACCTTAAGGTCCGAGTCCAAGACTCTGTTGTAGAAAATCACTCAGAAAGGGGAGAAAGAACTTTGAGGAAGTATAATTAAGAAGAAGGGAATTTCCAACTGTGGTACTTGCCTATAGTGCCTACATACTACGGCATAAGGTGCTAATAAACAAGAACATTACGTGCCTTGGCCATGAGAATGACCACAATAGCGAGCGGGAAGGGACAGCAAGCCAAACAAGGTGACGGATGAGCAGGGCGTCATTCCCTACAAGTTAATTCTCAACCTTCGGTCTGCCATACATTGCACATACGTAATATAATCCCAACGGCAAATCTTTCATTATTCACAACAGGAAAATCACTTACTTAGATATTTGCTGGAGTCTTTAAAAAGCAAAGATCAACTTGCTCAGTGACAACTGCATGCTTTAGTCTCATCTTCAAGAAAGGGAGACCTCAGCTAATAGATTTTTTAATACATCATAATTTTGGGTCACTTTTGTAGATCACTCTAGGTGATATTCTATAAACGATCTTTAAATTTATTTTTATACGTCTAGATGACAGTTGAAGAAAGGTAAAACATGTCTAAATATTAGATGCCATCTTTTTCAAAGTTTAAAAAGAATTTTTGATAGATACAAAAACAGTTTTTCCTGCAATATATATAATATAATATAATATAATATAATATAATATAATATAATATAATATAATATAATATAATACAGAAATGTTGTTTCAAAAAATTCAAATATAGGGGTGACTGGGTGGCTCAGTCAGTTAAGCAGCTGACTTCGGCTCAGGTCAAGAACTTGTGGTTCACAAATTCGAGCCCTGCGTCGGGCTCTGTGCTGAAGGCGTGGAGCCCAGAGCCTGCTTCGGATTCTACGTTGCTGTCTTTCTCTGCCCCTCCCCTGCTCATGCTCTGTCTCTTTCTCTCTCAAAAATAAATTAAAAAATTAAAAAGCAATATAAAAAAAAATAATTCAAATATACCCCAAAACAGTTCTACCTGTCAGACATAAACAATAAGTAAGCAGAATTTTTATAAACTCACATATAGACACATTTTATGAATGAACTCATGTTACATACCAATAGTTCATGAAAATTTTTTCATTCAATTCATGATGTATCTAGTATTTACATAGTGCTTCCTATATAAACACTTTAAGAATCCATTTAATCTTTGCAACAACTCTGAAAGATAGGTAATATCTCAATTTTACAGATGAGAAAATTGAGGCATGAAAAGACTAAGTAAAATGCCCAAGGTTATACAGCAAGGAAGTGGCAGAAACAGTTATTCACACCCAAGTCACCGACTCCACAGTTCACACTCTTAACAACTGGGCAACACTACCACTCTCAAAAGCTAGAGGAGAAGTAGAAATCTTCACTAATGAAATAATTTTGCATTAAATACACCCCACCTCACTGTTCTGACATCATGACGCATAATTAGAAGTTGACTACTAAACTATGGGAAGACTAATGAGCAATGGTAGATAAAAACTTTTAATATACAATTGAAGTCATTAATTTTCAAACAGAGATCAAAAGATTTATCTTATATAAGCACTTCGGTGAATATTTTATGGCAATGTTAACAGCCCTCGAAAAAAGTGATAACATTATTAGATCACAGTAACATCAAATAATCACAAAAGGACTCTTTCATGTGAATAATGCCATCATACATTTTTCATTTATTTTTCTTCCTGGATAGAATTTTTCAAATTTTAAACGTCATATGCACAAGAGTAAATAATAGTTACGCCCTGAGTACCCTAAAAATAATCAAGTCATCAGCAAGCTAAATCACAAGTGACAGAAATTATTCACTTAGTAATTAAGAAAAATATTTTCTTAAAGTATCAGAGTTAAGGAAAAAAAAAAAAAAAAAGGCATGGCCTGAATCACAAGTACAGTAGGAAAATACTATTATCAAATATTTTTTCAACGCAAGTATCAGTCTTTCCATTTTCTCCCTCAATGAGACACTATTTATTTACTGTTAAAACTAACTTGGAAAGTAACTGAAGTACTACTCAATCTAAGTAAGAGTCAATCAATGAATGGGTAAAGGTCCATGGAACATGGGTGAGTTCAAGTCCTGGTCCTTTTCCTCCCGTGTTCTTTGGATTACTTATTGTATATGAGGACAATTTCCCCAGTTTTTAGTATGGGTAAAAGCAATGCCTATCTTCAGGAGTTTGCTGTAAGGCTGAAAGTAACATGAGACACAGTGCTTACCGCAGTCCTGTCTCCAAAGCTCGGCCACAATTAGATTTAATACCTAACTCAAAATACTGAACGAAAGCATTCACTTACACTAAAGATTTCATAATCCAACTCACTATTTATTTTTAACAGCTACTCTGAAAATATTTGGGCTTAGACTCATTAAAAATTTGTTAATTTTATCCAAGTAAAATGTTCAAAATTGTTTTTGAGACAACCTCCGACAGAGTAAATTAAAAACCCATCCCTTCCAATTTTCTTCTCCTGCTCCTGTGGAGGCAACTATGTTTTTAACTATTTTAGTTATTTCTTTGAGAGTTACTGCCTTATCTCTAAAGAATATTCTTATACTGGTATTATACATTTTAGACATTATTCTGCTGACTTCCTATTGTTACTAGGACTCAACTTTTATGTTTAAGACACCTCCTCACCCTCCATCCTATATTAAGTTTTCCTTTCTTAGATAATTTCCAGGGGGAGTTACTTAATGCCTTCGCTATTTGTTCTCTATTTGTTAAGATGATATCTTTAATTTCCTCCCAGTGTTTCATTATATCAGGTCATCAAGTCCTCCTTTTTAATAGAGACTTCAATTCCTCCATTCTGCCTTCTACTGACTACCAGCATCTAGTGTTAATATGGAGAAGTCTGATGCCATTCTGCTTCTCAGTCCTTTGCAATAAATTATTTTCCTTTTGGCAACTGTTTGAAGATTGTTTCTTTATCTCTGATGACCCCTTTGATCCTGTGATCCTTTTTAATGTAGAGCCTTTGGAGCCTAAGCACGTCCCATTAAAAGTAATTTGTTAGGTAGAATATATGTCACAACTGCAAGACATAAAAATAAGTGGTGGTTTCTTTCAAGGAGATTATTAGGAAGAGAAAACAAATACTACAATAACAACAACAGGTGAAATACTACCTTTGACATGAGATAAATGCACAGAATTCAGAGGGTTCAGAGGAAAGAAAACACATCTGTTTTCAAGGAAAGAGCAGGGAGACACAAAAAGTTCACATAAAGGTGGGAGCATTTCTGTTGGAGGACTGAATGTGTGAGTCAATGACATGAAAGGGTGGCATCTGAGAAAGAAAAAAAGAGCATGAATAAAAGCATGATATCAGGAAAACAAAGGCTGTATTCAGCGAATACTGACCATAGCATCAAGATACATGTAGGGAGAAATGGCAGGCAGATATACACCTGTTAAGGCTGGCTGAGCACGGAGAATCTCAAACACCGTGCTAAGGAGTCTGAAATTACTATTAGATCCAGTTAGCATTTTGCAAATTACAATTTAAAATTAATAACTATTAAAACAATACTAGAAGGAGAAATGAATTCAGGTTCAACTAACAGTTATGAAAATGGACTTACATATGATTAGATCTTCTTCCTCTATTTGTTTTCTTTCCTATGACTGGAGTGCCAAAATGTTCAGGGTTGGTGAGTGGGAGCTGGTCTAATGTCTGTGGGTAAGAACATAAACCCAGCACAGTTATTACGTTGCAAGTTCTTTTTCCTTTTTAAACCAAATCAGTTTAATATGCTTAGATTTTAAGATTAAAAACTGCCCCCAAGGAAGACTAAAATACAACTTTCCTGAAGATTGAAACTGTCATTTCAAAGATATTAGGATCAAGATGAATGAGCCCACTGCTGGAAAAAAACAAAAAAGAAAAAGTGAAAAGAAATTTATTCTTCTTTCCACATGGTTTCGTTATCTATTTGAAGGCTGACAGACTTCTAAGAATGATTAAAATACAAAACAGACACTAGAAAATAGATTTCAGAGATAAAAACCTACATGTAAGGACCTAACACCTAAACTGGGACCAGCTGCTACTCAAATTTCTCTTTGTTTAAAGGGAATCATAATCCATAATACAGAATTCTTATAAGTAACAAAATCATCCCAAAAAACGCATCAATTGCTTGGAAAACAGCTTTAGATAGGCTGTATTACTACTTTGCAAACATTTTCTACAATGAACCTTTTTTTTTAAAAAAAAAAGAAAACGTAGGGGCACCTGGGTGGCTCAGTCAGTTGAACGACCCACTTTGGCTCAGGTCATGATCTCACAGCTCGTGAGTTTGAGCCCCGCATCAGGCTCTGTGCTGACAGCTTGGAGACTGGAGCCTGCTTCGGATTCTGTCTCCCTCTCTCTCTGCCCCTAACCCACTTGCATTCTGTCTCTGTCTCTCTCAAAAATAAATAAACATTAAAAAAAAAAAAAAAAAGAAATGTAAACTTAGCTTTTCTACATTTAATTTCCCCTTCCTTTTTAATCTGCAACATCCAATACAGTGCTTGGTATGAAGACAGTGATCAATAAGAAAACATTTCTTCTTGTCAACTGACAGTTCATGTCAAACCTTTGTCCCTCACCCTATTCTAAAACAACGATTTCCAGGTGAGGAACTGGTTATTGATTAAAAGCAGAAAGGGATTTTGGAATGATTCCCTTCGTTTCTCAGTATCCAGTATTTCTTAAATTTTTCTTGCCATCATTTCCTGAAAAGGTTTCTGTATCTAAAAAGTTAAGGTATTGATCTAAAGACACTATCCCAACTAACTTCATTCTGAGTATCAGTTTTGATAATATTCCTACTTTCTCTGCATTTTTAAGATCTTTCACACAAGTGCTATTCCTTTCATCACTCCAGTAGACGCTCTGCTGTTACAGATAATGTCATGAATGCCAGGGGAACTAAAGATCCCAGAAAAACTGTCAGGATGGACAGAAGGGTGAGTAAGTACTTAGGATAAAGAGTTCTCAAAGTTATAAACCAGGGTGTTACATGAAAGGGTATACACCAACTTAGATTTTTTTTTTTAAGATCAGATAGCTATTAAATATAAACTAACGTTAATATTCAAAAGGAAATTTTTAATTTTTATTTTTAAAACAGGTAATTTTGTCAAAACGATGATGAACTAAAATGTGAAAGGGGCAAGCATATTAATAATCTATGGTGTTTTAACTTAAGTAAATGTATTTGAGATACATATAACTAGGTGTCCAACAACAGTAAAAGGTACTATCCATAAAACATGAAAAATAATTCCTTCAAAAGATAGGTTTATAGGGCATAAAACCTAATCCTACAAATTTAGTTTGTTTAAATTGGGCACTTAAAAAATATGTGGAGGCAAAGTTGGTCCAAATACAATAATCTGCCAAATAAAAACTCTTTAGAAGCCACTTGTCATTAATTCTTAATTATGCTTCCCATGGGCAAAAATTTCAAAGCACTATATTTGGTAAACAGAAAATAAATTAATCTGGGTTCACTTTCTCACCTTACTCCCCTACAACTGAAGTTGCTCTCCTGAAAGCAAAGATTTCTATTCAGTACTGTGATTTCTATTTCAAGCATCTGCTAGTCACTAGTTACAGGAAAGAAAATACCCAGGATTTCTGATTTCCTTCCCTATGTAATACTTAGAACAATAAGAAGCAGTATCTCTGTCCTTGGCCTCCAATCATGTCCAGGGAAATAGAAGCACGTCTAATTCAAGTGACAGAAAAGACTGAGGTGAGGGGAGAATCTGTCTTGTCTAAGCCTAAAAGGTAATGAGCAGAGACCCCCGGCTATACCGAAGGCTAAAAGAAAATTTCACAGGCCTGGGGGAAACATTCCTATATCCGTTACCTAACTGGGCTGCAGGAAATATGGAGCTGAGATTTTATCTCACTTTTCTTTAGTTTTCACCTGCATGTAGTAAATGCACAGAGAATACCAGCTGATGAAACTACTTCTGAATGACAGACTCAAATCAGGAATGTCCTCCAGAAATGCCCAAACACTCAGGCAATGGGCAACATCCTCTCTAAGGTGGTTATGGTAGAACCAGCGATTTTAGTGTTGGAATTCAGAGGACTGAAGTGCTATTGTGATCTCCTATCATGGAAATCTCGAATTTAAATCTTCATTTAAGTATGTAGCTTATTAATGGAACTACTGAGCCCCCATGCTGCCAGTATGATATGGCTTTCTGCTCAAAGGCCAAAGTTATTACCAATAACAATGCCCTGAGGAATCTTTCAAAAAATTAAAGATGCTTTTTTGAGAATATCAAAAATAACAAATTAAGGGAAAGAATATATAGATGGCATATTAAATACATTGCTGGCCATGTTACCACAGAACTCAATACATTCATAATTTTAAAATATCTGATTGATTAATGTTTTTTCTCCTCCAACAGATGGTAAATTACTCTCAGGATAAATTCCAGGGCTACTTGGCTTATGCTTGTCTCTAGTACCGAACATAGCACCTGGCTTAGGACAATGGTAAGGGACAGTACACCAATATTCCAAGTACCCGCCAGCAAAATATGAAATCTAACACATATAGACACACATGGTAAAAGTGATCCTCCTAGAAGGTAAGAAGGATACACTGAGCTACTTGCTCATGTTGCTTCAGCCTTTACACTATAACTGTCTTATGAACTATAAAATTCTCCTGACAAGAACAAAATATTTTAGATATTTCTCTGAATTAAAAAAAAATAAGGCACATGCCTTCACTTAGCAGATGAAAAGTCAAGTCTTCAAGCCCCCATATTCACCGACCTACTATACCTGTACACACGTTCTAAGGGAAATGAAATTATTTCTAAGAATTACATGAACTTCGGGTTCCTGGCTGGCTTGGTCGGAAGAGTGTGAGACTCTTGATCTTGCGGTCATAAGTTCAAGCCCCAGGTTGGGTGCAGAGATTACTTACATAAATAAAACTTAAAAAAAAAAAAAAAAAACTATATAAACTTATAAAGAATTCTGTTACTTCATCAGTCTGTGTAAGAAGCCAAATTCACTGCAAATTCTAAAGTGTATTTCCTGTATTTGAACCTTCGCAATTAACTCAACAAATATTTCCTGAAGGTTTTTGTGTAGAAAACTCTCCTGGGAAAAGAAAAGCCATCAAAATGACAAAAACATGGCTACTAACTCAAACAGCTTAAAATCTCCCAGGGAAAATAAGAAAAGTAATTAAAAAAAAAAATCAAATAAGAGTAAGAGAAGCGCTGAAGGATCAAACGATAAAGGGATCAAATTTGGTTAGAAATTTGTCATGGAAGACATCATGGAGGAATATTAAGAGGAGCAGTGCTCAGCAGAAACCAAGAAATGAATTTGAACCAAATTCTGAAAATACCAAGTAGTCTCATAAGACAGAAGGACAGGGAAATGGAGAAATGAGGCACCTGGGTGGCTCAGTTGGTGGAACACACAACTCTTAATTAATCTTGGAGTTGTGAGTCCCAGCCACTATGGGTGTAGAGAGAGAGTACTTAAAAGTGAAAAGAAAAAGAAAAAGAAAAAGAAAAAGAAAAAGAAAAAGAAAAAGAAAAAGAAAAAGAAAAAGAAAAAGAAAAAGAAAAAGAAAAAGAAAAATTGAAAGAGAAAGAAAAGAGAAACGAAATGAAAACTGAAACAGAAAGAGAAACGAAACAAAACAAAAAGAAAAAAGAAAAAGGAAGGACAGAGAAATGGTACAATAGGAAAAACAGGCTGGAATCGTAATACACAGAACCTGTCCCAAATTCGGAATTGGAATAAGAATTCAATTATTAAAAAGAGAAGAAAATATTTTCAAAGCAAGAGAATACAAAAAAAGTCTAATAGTTTAATAAATAATATTAATAAGTTCCCAAAGAGGGGCAACCTGGGTGGCTCAGTCGGTTAAGCACCTGGCTCTTGATTTTGGCTCAGGCCATGATCTCACGGTTCATGAGATTGAGCCCAATTGTCAGGCTCTGTGATGATGTGCAGAGCCTGTTTAGGATTCTCTCTCTCTCTCTCTCTCTCTCTCTCTCTCCCTCTCCCTCTCCCTCTCTCTCTGTCCCTCCCTCCCTCTCTCTCTCAAAACAAACAAAACAATATAATCCCAAAGAAACACTGTTCTAAATAGTGACAAGAAAAAAGGAAATGATGGTTTGATCACACTATGCATTAATTAATATTTATAGACTAGACTATAAAATAGAACACTTCAACCATATGCCTTTTTAAAATTCTGGATTACAAGCTAGTAACTTACAGAACTTTGTGAACCCTCCCTCCATTCTCAATAACTTAACACCCTTCAATTCTAGAACATGGCTTTGGTACTAGAAAATACTGGTTTGAGAACCAGCTCTGACCATCAGTTTCACCATCTGTAAATTGCAGATAATAATGCTATCTACTTCATAACGTTGTTAATGTGATGATGTACATAAAGCAGTGAGCAGGGGCGCCTGGGTGGCTCAGTCGGTTGAGCGTCCGACTTCAGCTCAGGTCATGATCTCACGGTCCGTGAGTTCGAGCCCTGCATTGGGCTCTGCGCTGACAGCTCAGAGCCTGGAGCCTGCTTTGGATTCTGTGTTTCCCTCTCTCTCTCTGACCCTCCCCCGTTCATGCTCTGTCTCTCTCTGTCTCAAAAATAAATAAACATTAAAAAAAAATTAAAAAAAAGAAAAAGCAGTGAGCAAAGTCCCTGGCAAATATAAGCACTTCATTTATTCATCCAACTACAACTTATTTCAGTTCCTACACTATGCCAGGCACTGTTCTAGGAACTGGGAACAAGTGGTGAAGAAGACACATTAAAAAACGTGCCCTTGTGACACATTCTAGTGAGGAAGGCAGACGATGAACAATTAACTAAGCACATATACATATTCTGATGTCAGAGAATGACACGTGCTATATAAAGAAAACTAAATCAACCTAAAAAGATTAAAAGGAATGGAAGGCACTACTTCAGAAAGGTCAGTCAGGCAAGGCCTCTTTGAGGACAGGCTATAAGAATGTCAGCTAGTAGTAGTAAGGAATTGCTTATAGTTTCTACTCCTTCAATGATGATGGGGTTCCAGTGGATTATTAATCAGACATTTATGGGGCACTTGGGTGGCTCAGTTGGTTAAGCATCCAACTCTTGATTTCAGCTCAAGTCATGATCTCACGGTTCGTGAAATCAAGCCCCATGTTGGGCTGTGCACTGACAAGCCTGCTTGAGATTTTCTCCCTCTCTCTGCCCCTCCCCTGCTCACTTTCTCTCTCGCTTTCTCTCTCTCTCTCAAAAATAAATAAACATTAAAAAAAAAATCAGACATCTGTTTTTTACAATTATTTACAAATTAGAGTCTACATAAAAGTTACCTAAAGGTAATAGTTAAGCAAGCTCATTGCATTTTCTTTGTGGACAAATGCTAAAATATTCTTACACCGAAAAAAAAAAAAAAGTATCACCTAGTACTCAAACAGGATTCACAGATTACAGGATAATGGTAAGATGTATTAATGAATTTTCCTGATTAACGAGTCAGTTGCTTGAGAAAGAAAAATATGCTCTCCCTAATACAAAGTATTAAGATACAGTCACTCATTAAATTATTACTTACTTCACTTTCAGCAAAATGCCTCTCTCCCTTCAGGCACAGGGAAGACCGTCTCAGTGTCTTCTCATCTCCATCATCAAAAACTATGAGGAGGTAAAATTGGAAACTACTGAAGGATTTTTTCAAAGGTTAACAAGATGATGTAAACTATCGTTTAATTTTCTGAGGGCAAATAGAACGATTGTTTAAGAAGATTACAGTTAAAAATTTAGTTCACGTTTTAGGTTTACTAAATGACAACGTTAAATTCTAAAGTATCTTTTCCAATTTCTAGTGATAAAGAAACAATATAGCTGAAATGAACACATTTCCTGACCCAGAAAACACCACATGAAAATAAGAAGCTAGCATTTTAGGAAGAAACTATTTAAATGCTAATTAACCCATCTCAATATTGTAAAGGAAAGGCAAGTTTTCCAGCTGGTAAATACAGACATCCAAAAACCAGAACAAGTACAAATTTGTATATTCAGACTGCGCCTAAAAAAATTATTGTTTTTATTATTTAAAGCAGGGTTTCTAAACCTGAGTACTACTGATATTTTGGGGCAGATTAATTCTTTGTCATGAGAGGCTATTCTGAGCACTACAGGCTACTTAGCAGCATCCCTGGCCTCTAGCCACTAGATGCCACTAGTGGCTTCCCAGTTGTGACAACCAAAAATGTTTCCTGCCAAAGACACTGCCAAAGGTTCCTTGGGTGACAAATCTGCTCCCCACTGAAAACTACTTGAAGTACTAAAATGTCCCAGAGAATTTACTGTAAGTTCATAGATACACAAAATATACATATATTTTATAATTTTAGCATATGCTGACATTCCTCACCAATTATGGGGGAAAAATAACCCTATTTCAAATAAAGTTACTAAGCTTTCATTTTATTAGAAACAGCACTTTTTGCCTAAGTGACAAAACTGGTTCTTATATATTAAATGAGACTTTGTGAGACTGGATAAATAACTTTTAGTATGTTTTTTAAACGGTGCACATTTATGAGACTGACAACCATACGTAATTATCACCAAACTTACTTCCCAGAATTGCTCAGTCTTGTAACCTACATAAAGTCAATTTTCTCATCTCAAATTAAAATCTCCCCTAAGTTTTTTTCTCATCCCACAAAAACATAAACAAAACTCATCTATACTATTTCAAAGCTCCATGAAATTCTGACATCATCAAAGACATTTTAACTAGGTGTCTATTTTCATCTATGAGGTCATTAAAGAATATGAATTATTCCCATTCAATAAATAATGCCAGGATATTTGGCTATTGATTTGGCAGGTAGGGGAAATCTGACATTTCAAAATGTTCAAAAAATGAACTGCACGAGAAATAAAAAGCTATTTGCAAACCAAAAATAAAACTATAAATTGAAGAATACATTGGAAAATAAATTTATGACACCGATGGAAGGAAGCCCTTTTAAACAAGATTCAACAAGTAAAACTACAAAGGAAAAGGTGATCAGAGGAAAACTAACACTATGAAAATTGATAGCAGAGAAAAAAAGTAAAGCAATAGGAGAAAAATACTTGCAACTAAAGGAACCAGGGGATAATAATATTCAGAATATATAAAGATCTCATATCCTATAAATAAGAAAAAGATAACCATCCCAACAGGAAAAGGGGGAAACTGGAAAGGCACTATAACATGCAATTCAAAAGAGAGAAAATACAAATGAAATGATGTTCCTTTCAATAAATATATGAAAAAATGTTCAGTCTCACTAGTAATCATGGGAGGGGCAATATTAAAACAAAACTGAGATACTGCTTTGTATCCAGATGGGCAAAAATTTTATAGATTACCAACATCAAATTTTACAAGGGCTGGGAAAAGAAGTGCACTCACACACTGTCCATGAAAGGGTAAAGGAACAGTCTTCCAGGAAGGTGGTTTTCATTACCTACTAAATTTTAAAAGTACATTCATTTCACTTCACTCTGTGTCTACTTCTCAATATATACATATACTAGGGAAATACAGGAATAACGTGTATTCAGGAGACATTCAATCCACCATTTATTTTAATAGCAAGAAAGCTGGCAACATCGTGAGTTGAAAGTAAACAAAATTAAAAAAAAAAAAAAGAAGGGACGCCTGGGTGGCTCACTGGGTCCAACTTTGGCTCAGGCATGATCTATGATCTCATGGTTGGTGAGCTCGAGCCCCACATCGGGCTCTGTGCTAACAGCTCAGAGCCTGGAGCCTGCCTCGGATTCTGTGTCTCCCTCTTTCTCTCTGCCCCTCCCCTGCTCACACTCTGTCTCTCAAAAAATAAATGTTAGAAAAAATTTAATAAAAAAAATTTATGGCACATCAAATATTATGAAACATACTACTATAATTAAAAGAAATTTCTCTGTTGCACAACATGAATATACTTACTACTGAAATATACATTTAAAAATGGTTAAGATAGAAAAAAAGTTTCTCTTGAAAAGATATACCTCTTGAAGAGATATATCTCTTGAAGAGATATAACGATATACTTTGAAGTGAAAAAAGCTACAAATTCAACTTTATAATATATACGCTAATTTCAAATTATACTTTATGCACATATTTATGAAATAAACATTTTAAAGACCTGGAAAGATTAAAAAATTACCAGTAATAATATCTTTAGTATTACGGGAGGAGCTAAATCAAGGAAATTTTGCTTTATTTGTATTACCTCTGAAAATACATTTTTAAAAGATTTATTCCCTTACCTACAGTGTACCAACTTGCGTCTGTTAATTTATTGATAACAGCTTCCTGATATGCACCATCAAGATTCTTCACTTCCACAATAGCTCCAACCTAAAAAGTTAGAAAAACGTTTAGAAGATAAATGAACAAAACAAAAACTGGCTTTTTTTTTTTTTTTTTTTTAACTGAGTGCGTGGTGGTGAAGAATAAAAGTAACTACTGATTTGTGTTAAAGTGCCAGGGGTTTTACCTACCACTGTTTTTGTGCCATCAGTGAAAATGTCAAAAAAGTAAATTCGTAAAAAAGTAAATAATATCTAAATACTGTTGTGAAAATAGTGTTGCCCTTACAACAGCCTCCCTGAAAGGGTCTTGGGAGACCCCACAGGTCCTCAGACCACACTTTGAGAACCACTATCTATGAAATTGACTGCCCTTGCCTCATATTACCACTCCTCTTTCAAAGAGGCTGGGGAAGGAGAGAAACCGTTAAGAGCAAGCTCTGGCATCTCCTTAAGAGTTATAATGTACCACTAATGACAATCATTTTAATATTTTCCATTGTGATCAAGAAAATGCTGAGAATTACATTTTTATGGTCTTTAACACTACATCAAACAGCTTCTGCACAGCAAAGGAAATCATCAACAAAATGAAATGGCAACCCACTGAATGGGACAAAATATTTGCAAATCATATATGTGATAAGGGGTTAATATCCAATTTACTGAGAGAGAGAACTCCTACCACTTGATAGCAAAAACAAAAACAAAAAACAAAACAAAAAAAACACACCAAAACAGTCCAATTAAAAACCGGGCAGAGGATGTGAATAGACATTTTTCCAAAGATGACACGCAAATAGCCAACAGGTCCATAAAAAGATGCTCAACATCAGTAATCATCAGGGAAATGAAATCAAAACTACTGTAGGTTATCATCTCACACCTGTTAGAATGGCTGTTATCAAAGACAACAAATAACAAGCGTTGGCAAGGACGTGGAAAGAAAACGGAACCCTCGTGCACTGTTGGTGGGAATATAAAATAAACTGGTACGGCCACTATAGCAAACAGTATGGAGGTTTTTAAATTAAAAAGAAAACTATGACCCAGCAATTCCACTAGCGGACATCTATCCAAAGAAAACGAAAACACTAATTCAAAAAGATATCTGCACCCCCATGTTCATTGCAGTATTGTTGACAACAGCCAAGATATAGAAACAACCTAAGTCTCCACTGCTGGATGCACAGATAAAGAAATACACACACACACACACACACACACACACACACACACACACACACACATACACACACAGAGCAATACTATTCAGCCATAAAAAGGAAGGAAACCTTGCCATTTGCAACAACATGGATGGACTCTGAGGACGTTATGCTAAATGAAATACCAGACAGAGGAAGACAAGTATCAGATGGTATCACTTATATGTGGAATCTAAAAACCAAAACTAATAAAAAACCAGAAGCTCACAGATACAGAGAACAGACTGGTCATTTCCCAACCAGAGGGTGGGAAAGAAGTGGTGAGTGGATAAAATGGGTAAAAGTGGTTAAAAGGTACAAACTTCCAGTTATAAAAATAGTCCTGGGGATATATTGAACAGACAGCAATGGTTACTGTAGTCAATAATACTGGACTGCATATGTGAAAGTTGCTGAGAGTAAATTTTAAAAGCCTCTATGACAAGAAAAAAATTTAACTGTGTATGGTGATGGATGTAATTAGACTTACTGTATGGATCAAACATCCAATCATTATATTGTATACCTTAAACTAATATAATGTTATATGTCAATCATACCCCTGAAATTAAAAGTATATATGATCTTTATGGTAATAACAAAAAACAAACTTGTTCATAGAACAGAGTGTTAGCCCCACACAGTGCCCAAAGTGGAGAAGGAAACTGGAGAATTACCAAAGCTTTTATCAAATGACTGTAGTCAAAAATACGTGGTACTATTTTTTTAATTTAATAAGTGGTCTAGGTATTATATTTCATGTGAACTCATCTGAAAATACATTAAGATCAAATGACCACCACTTTTGGTAGGTTTATTTCCTCTAAGAGAAACATTTACCCAAATGCTGACCCTTCCTATCAGGTAACAGAAAGCTATGAAGTATTTTAGGGAACAATACAAAATCTACACACACACCCACACACCCACACACCCACACACCCACACACACCAATCAACAGATAAAGAAAAATACTTTAACATCTTGACCTCAAAATTTAATATAGTTGCCTGTGTCAAAATCAAAATGGTACTAAGCCCTAATCACAAAGAAAATTGTAATAAAGTAAGAAAAACCAAACAAGTAAAATAAACCAGCTACACCACAAGGAGGTGGGAGCAGAAGGAGAAAAAGAGGGCTTGAGGTTACAAAGCAGTTGCCTACTCTATCTCTTTGCAACACAACATATTTTGCAGGTTGTACGAGCTGGCCTGTGCATGTGAACAGGGCAGAGTCAGTGAGAGCCATATGCTGGTGTGCTTATGAGGCAAAAACGTAAACAAGGCATGAAAGTGTATGTATGTGTTCTGAACATCCAGAGGGCACGTGCTACAATTATAAGGTGTGAGCCTATTGGAATTTGGGCTCTGCCGTTACTGTCTGGAAAGGCCAGATTACTGGACCTCCCTTTAGTTTCTTCTGTAAAGAGCTATTATGAGGATTACATAAGATAATGTGTGCAAAAGATTTAGCACAGTACTAGCACATACTAAGTGCTAAATAAATGGTGCCAAGCATCAAAAGTACAGTGTTTCGTCTCTTTTGTCCCTGCAATGGTGAATATGTGCGTGTCACATTAAAGATGGCACCTACGAAACAGAAATGGTGGAAAATAATTTTTATACGGCAAGATTTTTTAGAAATTATAAGCTTTAGTTCTCTCTATTGCCTCCTAAGACTCTAGGGATCCAATTAAAAGCCTTTAAATCAATCACAAACAAACAACTGACAGATACACATATCTAGTTCTCCAAAAAGTACAGCTGCGTTGGTAAAGGATTTTTCTTGCATCTGTAAATTCTGTTAGCACTCTTAAACTTCACCCAGCCAGGCCACTGCCCAATTTTCAGACATTCAGAAGGGCCAAAGAGCCCAGTGGCTATCCACACACTCCCTTTAGCTTGCTCACTAGTCGAGAGTAGAAGAGCCCTTATTTCAGCTACCAGTGAGGAAACATGAATGCAAATACATCTGTATGTAACATGTTCATCACTTTAACTGCCTGATAACCCTTAAAAAATTTTTCATTTGCTTGTAGCTGCTTCAAAGGATTAACACTCTAAAAGCCACGTTTTTAACGTGTTGGGTTTTTTCCCTCACTTTTCACATCATCATGGAACTTAACATCATTCAATCCCCAATTCATCACATATTAATTGTGGAAGTGAAATATGGTAAAACGGACAGGTGAGTACACAAAAAGCAGTCAATGCTTCCTGGATGTTCACTTCATTCCTAAATGCAGGTTTTACTATCACATCAGGTTTCACTGAACATTAAATCTATTGTTTTCTACCGGTCTATTCAGAGAGAATCATGTTGACCAACTCAATAACAAAACAGCCAATGAATTAAAAAAAAAAAAAGACCAACTGTAATTATGAATGTAGCATTAATGAAGGAATTCTAATGCTTCCAATGAAGCATTAGAATTAATAATGAATAAATAAATGAATTACCTTTAGCGGGCCCTTTATGTGGTCATCCTGAACTTCCACTGTCGAAGAATCATGTCTAAATGTTACCTAGAGATCATAAATTTAATTAGCCACATATACACACAAAATCAAGTGATACAGGCTCATTAATGCATGATTTATGCATGATTTAATTTTCATTACGAGTAATCTAAACTAACCGCTACCTAGTGTATGTAAGATCTCAATCCCTAACTAAGTACACTGAAATATTTATTATTTAAACAGAAAACTTCCGAGACTAAATTAGCTGGTGTTTCACATATCATACTCTACTCAACACTATTATTTATTACATTAGTAGTTTAATTTCTTTTCCTAAAAAATGAGGGGAAAAAAGGTAGAGACCTTAGGCAATTAGGTCCTGTATAATTCTGTGAAGGCCTAGTTTAATAATAAGCAGTAACAACAAACATTTACTGAGAGCTAAGCATCAGGCTCAAGAATCAAATGTATGACCTTATTAGGTAGGTATGATTGTTCCCACTTTGTTGATAAGAAAACTGAGGAGCATAAAGAATAAGTAACTGGTCCAAGATCACAGGACTGGTACATGGTGGCACTGAGATTCAAACTCAGGCAGTCTACCTCCAGAAGTTTACTCTACTCTCTATCAGTATAGCAATCAGAGAATGGGAAACCAGATGTAAGGAGATTAGGTTAAAAATACAGTTCAAGTTGAAATATTTAATCAGCTGGTGAAAACTAAGATAGCTTCCAGTATTCAGTATAGAAAAAGTTGTTCTTCCCATACAAAGCAAGAATTCTTACAGGAATTGAAACATCAACATGGTCTTATCAGATATGTAGGATAACCAATTTACATAATTTGCTCACAAAGGAGCTATGAAAAGAGATGCCCGGTACTCACAGCATCTCAGGCGTTTCTGTCTTACACAAAAGCATTACCACATTTCATTTAAATTATGTATTTAAGTATCTCTGTCATTCACTTAGACTTGAAGTCAATTTACGACAGGGATCAGATTTTAACACTAGAGTTTCAACACCTAACATAGGGCTTAGCACACAGATGCGCAATAAATGAAAACTGATGAGGAAGAAGTTTATCAACAAACTGTTAAAAAACGTGTTAACTGGGGCGCCTGGGTGGCGCAGTCGGTTAAGCGTCCGACTTCAGCCAGGTCACGATCTCGCGGTCCGTGAGTTCGAGCCCCGCGTCAGGCTCTGGGCTGATGGCTCGGAGCCTGGAGCCTGTTTCCGATTCTGTGTCTCCCTCTCTCTCTGCCCCTCCCCCGTTCATGCTCTGTCTCTCTCTGTCTCAAAAATAAATTAAAAACGTTGAAAAAAAATTAAAAAAATAAAATAAATAAAATAAAATAAAAACGTGTTAACTTTGAATCATATACAAACTAAACCAGTATAGAAATTTACCACTGTATCTGCTGAGAAAATAATTAACTTTGAATCATACACAGATTTTTAGAGCAGCCAAAAAAATTAACAATTTTAGATATTCGTTATTTACAAGACACACAAGACACAAGGTACTGGTATGATGTACTAGCAACAGAGGCAGTAGAGACTAACAGTTTTCTTCCTTTTATTAATAGCAAGAAATGGCAGGAGTGATACATGCCATTTAGCTGCTTCATTCATTAAAGAGCAGCATCCAGCTGAGAACTCTATGTCAGGGCTAAAATCTAGCCTGTGCCCTGCAGACCAAAGCATGGGTCCTAGAGTATAACTGCTCCTGTCCAAAAGAAACACCTTTTTCTAACTAATATAAAAGTCTTACCTGTAGGCCATGCTCTGCTAAGGAGACTATCCACCAGGATGGAGGACTTTTGTCTAATTCACACTAAGGTGTTACCTGTGCTGGTAGCAGCCCTGTCTAGAAGAGTGAGGAACCAGATAAAAGGCTTCCTCTTCATTTCTGAGATAGCAGTGGCAAAAAAAAAAAAAAAAAATGAGTGCTCAGGTAACACCGGTGTGTGAAACCAGAACAGGAAATGCCACTATATGAACACTGTAAGAGTACCCACAAAAATCAAATCACAAAAGAGCTCACACGCACCACGCACGTGAAAACTGAAGGCAGTGGCAGGGCCAAGACTAGATTCCTACGGGTTTACAGTTAATTTAAAGGTCTTATCACAATGGATCTTAACTAGGAGTGTAAGTGACCCAGGAAGCTGTTTTCCACACATCCGTGCATAAAAACCTAAGTATATATAAGCAAGGGAAAAACTCCGGAAGAGAATCTGAAACTCTCCACCAGACATACAACACCTCTATGGCCTGTTTAATAACTGGTGATATTCAAACCAGTGTTTTACGGAGTATCTGCTAATCTGGACTACATAAATCCCTTGAGGACAAAGATCAGATCACCCTCATAGCCCCACCCTCCTTCCCACCTAACAGGTTACCACTCAGTAAATAACTGACAAATGAATAAACATCTACCTTCAAATATTTTACCTGTGCTATATTTTTCAACACCGATAATTTACCAAAATGTAAACAATTACATTCTGCATTATCTGAGAAAAACACAAGTACTTAAGAAAGAGGATAAGGAAATCAACTAGATCTACCTTATTTTACTGTTATCTAAAATCTCATCAATTATAAATCACATTTCAATTTGATGGTTAAAATGGGAAGGGGAGGTCTAAAATTAAGAATTAAACTGCATGACTTCTAAGGTTCTTTCCAGCTCTAAAAGGTTAACAACACAAACAGTACCAAGTCTATAGCGAAATAGCACTCAAAATACCAATTTGTAATAACCTAACTTCATTCCAATTAGAATACTTTAAAATGCCAAATAATGCGTGCTCGCTTCGGCAGCACACATACTAAAACTGGAACGATGCAGAGAAGATTAGCATGGCCCCCCTGCGCAAGGACGACATGCGCAAATTCATGAAGCTTCCACATTTTTGACAAAATCTCAGAAATAGACATTGTTAAAGATCTGATGAGAGTTCATTGTGATGCAACTGACAACGAAATTTGGTTATTTCTGTGACATATAACACTATAAGTAATCAGAATGTTAAGTGATGACCTTATACCAAAACATTAAAACTTTAGGAACTGCATATATATTTGGGCAGTTACAGCATTTACCTGCGCAATACAACCTAAGGTTTACCACTGGACGACAGTGCTTTTCCAAATAACTTAGCTTCCCAAATAAAAGGTCCTAATTGGTCAAAAAGAACTTTAAAAAAAGTAAAAAATAAAAACAAATAAAAATAAAATACCAAATAATGCTTTGTTTTCGGGTATGTGACAACCATTACGTAGAAACTAAAGTCATCTTGCAGGGAAATAATGTCTTAAGTACACTCACCAAATAAAAGTTTAAATATCAAATACTGATCGTATAATTTATAAAATCTACATATACTGTACCTTGACTTTGACAAGTCTTTTTGCTGTCTTGATCTTGGCTTCACAAAAGGCTCCTCTGTATTTAGCACTCACATCAGTGCCCACTGTCAAATAGGGAGGCTCATCAAGGGCCTAAAAAATGCAAACAAATATAATTAGATTTAAACTCTAATTCACTGGTACAATTAGACCTCCGAATGGCAGATCTAATCTTGTTACAGCTACAAGAGTTGTAATAATTGAATGCAATAATGTGTTAGTAAGAACCGTTTGTAAAATACTTTAACTTAAAAATAAGTAAAATCTATGTATCAAAAACCCATTTAGGGGCGCCTGGGTGGCTCAGTCAGTTGAGCGTCCAACTTCGGTTCAGGTCATGATTTAGCAGTTCGTGAGTTCGAGCCCCACGTCGGGCTCTGTACTGACAGCTCAGAGCCTGGAGCCTGCTTCAGATTCTGTGTCTCCTTCTCTCTCTGCCCCTCCCCCACTTGTACTCTGTCTCTATCAAAAATAAATAAATGTAATTTAAAAAAATTTTAAAAACCCATTTAAATGTATGTCATATGGGGTGCCTGGGTGGCTCAGTAGGTAAGCGTCCAACTTCAGCTCAGGTCATGATCTCGCAGTTCATGAGTTTGAGCCCCATGTCGGGCTCTGTGCTGACAGTTCGGAGCCTGGAGTCTGCTTCGGATTCTGTGTCTCCCTCTCTCTCTGCCCCTCCCCGACTCACGCTCTGTCTCTCCCTGTCTCTCAAAAATGAATAAACATTAAAGATATTTTTTTAATCAACACATTTATCATATAAAATAAAATGCATTTTTTGCTCTATATGAAATGCATATAGTCCATGATATGAATCAGCTTAATCACAAGCTTATCATTCCATCCACCCTTCCATCTACTCATTCATTCAAATATTCACATACTATATGACCACCTAAAGAGAAGGCAGATCCTTAAAAGTTTAAAGTCTAAGAAAATTTCTTTTAATATTTAGACTGTATCTTAGCAGCTACCCAAATTCAGAATAGCTTTGTCATAAACCCTATCTAGACAATTCTAAGGCAGAATAACATAACACAAAAGGAGTGGGAGGAATTACATGTATTCAAACTACTGGAGAAAAAACTATATGAAGATTTCTAATCTGGGAATTCTTAAATACTCTGGCATGGGTTCACTGTTTATTTACCCATCTATATTAAAATTTTTAATTTCTTCACTTAGGATTTAGTTTTATTCTGTGTGTGTGATTTAGTTTTTAATAGTCCTAATCTAGCTGCTCTGACTTTTTACAATCAGGCACATTTCTGTGTAAAATCTAGAAATCTAAGAAGTTTTGCTTATATTAATCAATTTCACAATCAAAGAAAGATTATGTGAGTAACTTTTCCCAAAGTGTTTTACAAGAAGTACTAATATCCTGAGATACTCCACCAACAAGAGAAGGAGGAGAGAATTTGGGAAAATCAGTTTATTGAATAAATCCCTACTCTGCCTCATCATTTCCTTATCTGTTTGTCCAAGGAAACCTTTTTTTTTTCTATTAACATCCTGCAGAAATTCCACAGAACATAAGATAGAAAATGCTATTAATACAGCAGTGAATGATGAAAATATAAATTTCACTTGGGTCTTAAACTCATTCCAATAGTTGTGGCTAATACATATGAGAGTGATAAAAAAAAAAAAAAGATATTTATTCCAGGGGTGCCTGGGTGGCTCAGTCGGTTAAGCGCCTGACTTCAGCTCAGGTCATGATCTTGCCATTCCTGATTTGAGCCCCATGTCAGGCTCCGTGCTAACATCTCAGAGCCTGGAGCCTGCTTCAGATACTGTGTCTCCCTCCTCTCTCTGTCCCTCCCTGACTCACATTCTGTTTCTCTCTCTCAAAAATAAATAAACATAAAAAAAATTTTTTAAGATATTTATTGTAATGTTATACCAAAAGTGATGTAATCAAATAACTGTAGTAACTTTTCCTAAAAGGTGAGAAGTATCATAAACCAAGACAAAAGTGCTACAACTAAAAAATATCAGGGTGACCCCCTCAATGGCCATTTGTTTCACATTCTATTTATTTCACAAAAATATTTTTTAAAAGAACACAAAGCAATATCAAGTATATGGGTTTTTTTATGTCTATGTATTTTTAAGACAAAAAGAGCACAAGTGGGGAAGGTGCAGAGACAGGGGGACAGAGGATCAAAAGCAGGCTCTCCACTGACAGCAGAAAGCCTGATGTGGGGGCTTGAGCCCAGGAACCACAAGATCATGACCTGAGACAAAGTCAGACGCCCAACCATCGAGCCACCCAGGAGCCCCTAAGTATGTTGTTTTTAAAATCTACATGAGGGGCACCTGGCTGGCTCAGTTGGTAAAGCATGCAACTCTTGGTCCTGGGGTAGTGAGTTCAAATCCCATGTTGGGCATAGAGATTACTTTAAAAAAAAAAAAAAAAAGGTAAAAAAAAAAAAAAAAAAAAAAGGTAAAATGGGGCCCCTGGGTGGCTCAGTCAGTTACACTTCTGACTCCTGGTTTCAGCTCAGGTCATGCATGATCTCACGATTGGTGAGTTCCAGCCTTGCCTCGGGCTGTGCACTGACAGTGTGGAGCCTGCTTGCGATTCTTTCCCCCTGCCCCTTCCCTGCTCAGTCTGTCTCTCGCAAAAAAAATAAATAAATAAAAACTGTTTAAAAAAGGCAAAAAAAAAAAAGAAAAAAAGAAAAAAAGAAAAAAAATACCTAGGAAAATGCCCATATTTCAATTCATTTATGTTATGAGTATATACTCTTACAGAAAGATGATAATTCCTGAAATTCTACATTTTAAATTTGTTGTTATCATTGACTACAACTTGATAATTCTGTACTGCTCTTGAACCTAAAGTTAATAAATGCATTTTTCTAGTTTATCTGTCTTAGCCCTCTGAAAATACCATTTTCCATTGTCAAAACCTTGGTTAAATTCCAGACAAGCTAGTGACTTTTTTTAGATATCAAGTATATGAAACAGACTCACAGCACTTAACCCAGAAATTTTAAGTAAGTTTCAGAAAGACATCAATTCACTTTGTGGTTCAACTGATATTGTATGTAATTGCTAGAAAAGGAAATGGTGAGCCTGTCTTCACTACCACAGGCTCATTACTCTCTACAACTTGTAAACCTCTCTCATTAACACATCCTGCCTTATTAATTAGGAAATTTATTTTCACAGACAAACAGAATGGTTAAAAATAAATGAAAACTTATGAAGAACGAGAAATTGGGAAATGTAGAAAAAAAATAAGAAATCAACTCAAAGTTGCACATTTGTGCCTACTCAGAAACAAATATTTAATATGTGATAAGCTTTTTAGATATTTTTATTATAGAGATTGTGAACAAAAAGGGGAATAGAATAGTAATATATTTAGACTACTAGTATACAAACCATTTACATTTTCTTTTCGTTAATATTCATATCAAACCCTAGCAACACTCCCAATGATAGCAAGCTATAAAGATGTTTACTGAGCAGATTTATTCAACTTAAATTTGAGATTTCCCCCCCAAAACCAAGACCATCTCACATTCTTTTTTTTTTTTTTTTTTTTTTTTTTTTTTTTTTTTTAATTTACATCCAAATTAGTTAGCATAGAGTGCAACAGTGATTTCAGGAGTAGATTCCTTAATGCTCCTTACCCATTTAGCCCATCCCCCCTCCCACAACCCCTCCAGTAACCCTTAGTTTGTTCTCCATATTTATGAGTCTCTTCTGTTTTGTCCCCCTCCCTGTGTTTATATTATTTTTGTTTCCCTTCCCTTATGTTCATCTGTTTTGTCTCTTAAAGTCCTCATATGAGTGAAGTCATATGATTTTTGTCTTTCTCTAATTTCACTTAGCATAATACCCTCCAGTTCCATCCATGTAGTTGCAAATGGCAAGATTTCATTCTTTTTGATTGCCAAGTAATACTCCATTGTATATATATATACACACCACATCTTTATCCATTCATCCATCGATGGACATTGGGGCTCTTTCCATACTTTGGCTATTGTTGACAGTGCTGCTAGAAACATGGGGGTGCATGTGCCCCTTAGAAACAGCACACCTGTATCCCATGGATGAATGCCTAGTAGTGCAATTGCTGGGTCATAGGGTCGTTCTATTTTTAGTTTTTTGAGGAACCTCCATACTGTTTTCCAGAGTGGCTACACCAGTTTGCATTCCCACATCTCACATTCTTACCAACATAAAAATCCATGCAGACAGAAAACAGTAATAATTACCTCAAATATTGTAGGGGGGGGCAAATTATTATTTTGAAGGCTAATAGTTCCCTTCCTTCAAGCTAGAATACATGAAAATGAATTAGCAAAACATATAAAGAAAATGTGTATTAGAAAAATACTTGAGGGGTGCATGGGTGGCTCAGTCAGTTAAGCATCTGACTTCAGCTCAGGTCATTATCTCCCCGCTTATGGGTTCGAGGCGATGTCGGGCTCTATGCTGACAGCTCAGAGCCTGGAGCCTGCTTTGGATTCTGTGTCTCCCTCTCTCTCTGCCCCTCCTCTGCTCATTGTCTTTCTCTCTCTCTCAAAAACATTAAAAAAGAGAGAAGAGAGGAAAAATACTTGAAAAGGGAAACCAAAGTATAATAAACAACTGCTAAATTGAAATACATTGTTAGAACAGTGTTAATTGTGTTAAAGGCTGCAGAGGAAAAGCAAAGATCTATGTTCTGAGCTTACCTCTGCCTCTACTACTTTGTTTTGCATCATCTTAGGTAAGTTACTTTTCTGTTCTTAAATTCTCATCATTAGATGAATATAAGAATTTGAATTTTGAATACCTTTGTCTAACAAGTCTATCTCAAAGCATTGGGGTTACAGAGATAATCAGAATGGGATACTTTTAAGACACATAATCATCTAGAACCGAAACTATGCTAACCCAAATATGAATGAGAATTTCTCATGAGAAAAACAAATGAAATCCATAATCTACCTACGTGTTCAGCTTTGTGTGCATATAAAGCAGACTAATAGCACAGGCTTTCAAAGCAGAAAGATACGGTCCTAACCCCAGGTCAATCCTGTACACTAACGATGAATTTTTGTAGACTACCATATCTCTCTAAACTTCAGGTTCTACATCAGGAAAACACGGTCAATATTAGAAAGCACTCAATTATGATGCCTCAAGTATTTAGCTATTAACAATTACTATTACTATTATGAAACACTCAAGGTGGACCAACAAGTCATTAAACCAATGTAAGTTCAGATTTGGCACTCCTCCTTTTTTTCTTTTTAAAATGCAAGAAGAAAACCTCATTTTTAATGATTGCTCATCATAAGTCCGTGCAAATGGAAAAGTTACACCATTTTCCTCACCTTTCCAACTAAGGTCAATACTCTCAGAATATATTATTTTTCAGTATGAAATCTAATGAGAAAATACCACAGGATGTCTGGCAATATGTATATGTCTTTAAAATATTACCCTATTTCTAGAAATACAAAAATAATCAAAGATATTTATATGTTGTACATATAGAAAAAACATACATAATAAAGACAGGAATAAATGTTAAAAGGAATTAAAGAGAACGGAGGGGTGCCTGGATGGTTCAGTCGGTTAAGCGTCCACCTTTGGCTCAGGTCATGATCTCACCGCTCGTTGAGTTCAAGCTCTGTGCTGGGCTCTGTGCTAACAGCTCAGAGCCTGGAGCCTGCTTCAGATGGTCTCTTTCTCTCTGCCCTCCCCCACCCCCCGCCCTGCTAGTGTTCTTCTCTCTCTCTCTCTCTCTCTCAAAAATAAGTATACATTAAAAAAAAATTTTTTTTAAAGGAATGGAATGGAGGAGTATGTATATGAAAATCTGCCATTCAAAATAAGCGTTCCTATTTTTTAAAATTGTTACAATTCACATGTATTCTTTGCTTTTTAATTTTTTTCTTTTGAGAGAGAGAAAGTGAGTACACAAGCAGGGGAGGGGCAGAGGGAGAGAGAGAGAATCCCCAGCAGGCTCCGCACTGACCCAGGTGGGGTTCAATCCCACAACCCTGGGATCATGACCTGAGCTGAAATCAAGAGTCGGTCGCTCAACTGACTGAGCTACCCAGGCGCCCCCATTCTTTGCTTTTTAAAATGTATACTAACAAAAGGAGGGGTGCCTGGGTGGCTCAGTCGGTTGAGCGACTGACTCTTGATTTTGGCTCAGGTCATGATCTCACAGTTCATGGGATCGAGCCCCACCTCTGACTCTGTGCTGGCAGTGTGGATCCTGCTTGGGATTCTCTCTCTCCCTCTCTCTCTGTTCCTCCCCTGCTTGCTTGCACTTGCTCTCTCCCAAAATAAATAAACATTAAAAAATAAGTAAAACATATATTAAGGTACATTTCAAACATATACAAAAGAATATGGGACTATAATAAATCCCCCATATGCTCATAGTCTGGCTCCCACAATTATCAATGCAATTTTGTCTCATCTATACTCCTACCTATTCCTTCCAAACAATGACTATTTTGAAAGAAACCCCAGATATTACATCATTTCATCAGAACAACAGTCAGTTGTGATTATGGGTTACTTTTATCTTTTCTATTAATACTTTTCTGTACCCTCTAATGTACTTAGAATGACTATATTAATGAGACTCAGTACAATATAGTAATTAAGAGCACAGGTTTTTGGGTTTTTTTAAGTAGGTTCCACGACCAGCATGGAGCCCAACGCGGATCCTGAACTCATAACCATGAGATCAAGACCTAAGCTGAGATTAAGAGTTGGACGCTCAACCAAATGAGCCATCCAAGTGCCCCAAGAGCATAGACTCTTGAGTTAGATGCTTACATTCAAACCTATCACTTAGTAGGGAGGTGACCTTGGGCTAGAACCTCTGTACCTCAGGATATAAGAGTGACTATCTCACAGGGAGAAGAACTGAAATGCTACATGTAAAGTGCTTAGAACAGACTGTTAGTATTAATAATTTGGGGGAAAACCGGGCTTTAAAAAAAAGTTTTTTTAAGTCCTATACAAAAGAGATCCCACACAAATAGAAGAGATGACAGTTTAACTGTGTATATATATGGATGAGGGAGGGGAGAAAGAGTTTAAATATCATCCCCCTGAGGCGCTTGGGTAGCTGCTGGGTAAGCAGCTAACTCTTGATTTCATCTCAGGTCATGATCTCCCGGTCCTGAGATCGAGCCCTGAGTAGGGTTCTGCACTGGGAGTGGTGCCTGCTTAAGATTTCCTCTGCCCCCTTCCACACGAGCACGGTCTCTCTTTCTCAAAAATAAATAAATAAATTTAAATATTATCCCCCTTATTCAATTCAGAAATAAAGTAATCCTCTTGCCTGCAGTAGCAACAAGAGGTTAAAGTGTCTGTGGGGATGTTCCACTAAGAAGTACATCTCACCCCTTTAGTATGGTGGAAAGACAACCGAGACTATATGCCTACTCCAGGGCTACCGTACTTTAGTCCAGAAATATACAAAGAATTATGTCAGGAGGTTAACTAAGATTCCATGCACCAACACTGCCGCTGTTAGGTATACATGTTGTAAAACCAGAAAAAAACTCCTACCTTTTTTTTTTTTTGCTCTGCTTCTCTGATTTTGGTCAATAATATGGACCTTCTCAGAGGCTAAACTAAAATGTTATTATGTGGCACCTCCATGCCCAAAAGGAAATTAAACTACTAAATTACCATCCCTTTGTTTAGCAAACAGAACAGTTCTCTCGTTGTCAAGGCAACAGCTACCTCACAGTTATTCAGCCTTGCTTAAACAATTATTTTTCTAGTCAATCTACCAAATGTCCTAACTGGCACCTAAAAACCATTGAATTCCAAGGGAACACTAAAAAGCGTAAGCGATTTTTAAATTAGCTATTGGTGGCTAATAATCCTTTAAGAAGCCAAAACACCAGTGAAACATACAAGTGCCCAAAGGAATCAACAGTAATTTCTAATGTGCCTTGGGCTGCAGTACACCAAATATTTGAAGTAAGCTTTAGAAAGACAATAGTTGAATCAATTCTCCAAATGGCTAATAATATTCAGTTATTCAAGATCTATTTTTAAAAAAGCAAAACATGCCTGACGACATTTTATTGAGGTAGTTTCTTTAGAAGGGTTAAGTATTCGAACCGGTTTGGCAGTGCTGATGCAGCCAGGAGAAGCAGAACAAGAGTATTAAATTTGATGCTAAAACCCTCAGTAAATAAATGTACTTAAACACACAGTGTAAAAAGAAATCTAGGAAAACGACCTTTTGTATATGATAATCTCAAAGAGGTATTAGGACAATAGTGGAGATAATTCCAGCAGATGAATGAATGAAAAATATCTACCTATATACCAAAGGGTATGTCATTTAAAAATTAAAATGCACAATTTTTTAAGACATACAAACAAAAAGTACACTGAAGAAATAAAGAGAACTGTATAATCTAAAATCTTCTCTGGGACCATTTCTTCTTTTCCTTTTCATGTGGTACTAAGGACATGTGCTGGTGACGGGTAAGGGGTGGGGAAGCAGAGAGAGAGGGGACAGATGCTGAGTATTCACGGTAATGAGGAGGCAGCTGAGGAAGCCCCATGGAAGCACAGACTGACCCAGTGACTAAGGACATGGTGGGAGCCGAGCAGAGACTGAGGAAATGAGCAGCAGAATTAAATTTGTTACACTCACCAAATAAGTAAGCTGAGCGATGAAATGAGGATATACTGAGGATAGCGGGGCCATGTTTCTCACTGCTAAAGAAATTTTAAGGGAAGGAAGGAGTAAGGAGCTATAAAGAAGTCTAAGGTAGGGGCACCTGGGTGGCTCAGTAGGTTGAGCATCTGACTCTTCGTTTCAGCTCATGTCATGATCCCACATTGGGCTGAGCATGGACCCTGCATAAGATATTCTCTGTCTCTCTCTCTCCCTCCCTCCCCCCCCCCCCCCCCCCCCCCCCGCTCACTCTCTCTGTCTAAAATAACATAAACTAAATACGTCTAAGGCACTGGCCTGGAATTAGAAACCTGAACTCATGGTTGCATGATATACACACATAGGAAAATGAATAAGTAGTTACAGATGTATATGTATATACATATATGCATACATGTGTAGTTATGGATGTATATGCATATATATTTGTATATATGTATTTGTGTGCGTGTGCATATATATGTCCATATATTTTCCTAACTGTCCACCAAGAAGGCACAAGGGCACCTGACAGCCCAGTAACAAAAGACACAAAAATGGTCTGTCTCTTGACTTCCAAATCCCATCCTCCATTAAAAGAAACCAGGGAGGGTGCCTGGGTGGCTCAGTAGGTTAAGTGTCCAACTCTTGATTTCAGTTCAGGTCCTGATCTAATGGTTCATGAGTTCAAGCTCCACTTCGAGCTCTGTGCTGACAGTGAGGAGCTTCCTTGGGATTCTCTCTCTTCCTCTCTCTCTGCCCCTCCCCAACTTGTTCTTTCTCTCTGTCTCTCTGTGTCTCTCTCTCTCAAAATAAATAAACTTAAAAAAAGAAAAAAAGAAACCACCAGGGATCTTTGGAGAAATGGCTCACTTCAAAGTTGGGTAGAGAAAGTACAAAAAGAATCTGAAACATCTTGTGCCAGAAAGTAAGGAAGTGTTCAGTGAATGATGGGAGACATTTCAGAGGGACATAGGAGCCAGCTGAAGGAGATTCTGCTGGCCAGATGAGGGAAACTGAGCATCAAAATAAATATTGGTTATCCCTGTTAGGCATATATGTGTATGTCAAAACTGACCGACTTAAGATGTGCATATTCCACTATAAGTAAATCATACTGCAGTTGAAAAACTTAATAACAAATTACAACCCACTCATTAAGACTAGCATCCATGAGTCCACACTGACAAGTGAATGAATGATGAATAAACAAGTAAATTCAGAAAAGAGAAAAAGCTCTTCCTTATATAGTAAAATGTTAATAAATGTAGTAGGAGTGGTGGAAATAAAGAATCATCTTTTCGCAGCCATCATAAAGATGACGGTTTCACAGTGTTGCCTACAGGTGCTAAGCTGATGAGTGGAGGTCTGATGAAAGGCATATCGATATAATTTTGGACTATGACTCAATTATCAGTGGTGGAATGACAAAACACACTGAAAACAAAAGTGCAACTTTCTGCAGGGCATTCTCATTTGACAATGCGAAAAATCAGACCCAGGTTGAAGAAGTTATCCTACAGAATTCCTATTCCTGTATTCCTTAAAACATTAAAGAATATGAAATGTAGGGAAAACCAGGAAACAGTTGTAGATTGAAGTGGTCTGAAGAGATACGACAGTCAAATGCAACATGAATTTCTGGATAAAGCCTGGTCCAGAAAGGAAAGAGATATTCTTAGGAGAGTTGGTAAAATTTAAAAGGGATCTGTGGATAGGATGGCAGTATTATACCAATGCTGACTTCCTGATCTCGAGGGCTGAATGCAGGATGGGTACGAGAGTGGCCTTTTTGTTAGGAATTACACACTGGAGCATTTAGGGGTGATAGGACATCGCATCTGCAGCTTGCTCTCAAAAAGTTTGAAGATAATGATAACAGGTACATACATATGTATACATATACACAGATTATAAAAATTATTTGTACTATAAATTCAAAATTCTTTTAAAATAAATTATTTTTAAGGTAGTATATATATTCATCGGGCATTTGTATATTTCTTCTATGAACTGCTCATTTGTGTTCTTTATCCATCTGAGTTTTGTTTTGTTTTTTGTTTTTTACTGGATTAGTAAAAGTTCCTGGATATTAAAAAAAAATAATCAATCTCTGGGGTGCCTGGGTGGCTGAGTTGGTTGAGCATCCAACTTCAGCTCAGGTCATGATCTCACAGTTCATGGGTTCGAACCCTGTGTTGGGCTCTGCGCTGACAGCTCCAGGCCTGGAGTCTGCTTCAAATCCTGTGTCTCCCTCTCTCTTTCCCTCTCCCCCGCTTGCACTCTGTCTCTCTGTCTCTCAAAAATAAATAAACATTAAAAAAAAATTTTAGATAATAATAATAATAATAATCAACCTTTACCCCCAAACACAAAAATCTTCTCTGGATGCCACCTATTATTTCCTAATATCTTCGTAAAAATTAAGTTACTTTAGAGGATGGAACCACAAATTACTTGTAAGTAAATTTTAGACCCACATATACTAACCAGAGAGATATCTGAATATTCACAAATACTGACAGAAGGGTATCTGCATATTCCTGGAAATTTTAAAAGCTCAAAATAGACATTCTGACTAGACTATTCATCATCAACAAAGAGGTAAGACAGGAATGTAGGAAGGACATTTATTAAGTGCCTACTGTATATTTAAGGCATTATTCTATGAGTCAAAAAAACACAGGCACTTTCCTCAAATAATACAAAGGTAGACTATTTTGCCATCAGAAGAGGTTTAATCTTAATTTGTTATCTTGCTAGTGGGATCAAAATATTCAAACATAAGTGAATGTGCTTTAGAATAATGTCACTTTCAGAACATACCATGCTTATTTATAATATTTAAACTTTAGTGATCTGGAAACTAGAAGAACCTAGTGATGCAGCCAGTTCAAAAATCAGAATTACAAAAAGAAACCGTAACTGGCATGGTTACAGTTTATGTCTATCTGGGCATGTTAGTAATATCTACTTTGGCATGAATTAAAAGGCAGTAAGTAGAATATTTTGAAATGTCACAAGATAAGTCACTAGGAGGCATCTACAGAATATTTTCTAAGAGTTTGCTTGATTACCAAAAATAATAAAAACCCTTGAAAGTCCTCATTAACCACGTTTTTGTAGATGACCTGAAAACAACAATACTACATTTTTGTTTTATTACTAATAAAAATAATAGTAGTAGAAAACTAAGGGGAAAAATCAGATTAGCAGGAGTGTGTCTTCTCAGAGATGACTATCAGAATACCATTCCAGATATTTTCCCCTAGCAAATAACCAGAGAGACAGATGACAGATAGTTTGATCAACTACTCTTACTTCACTCTAATTTTTTTTTTTTAAGTTTACTTACTTTGAGAGAGAGAGAGACAGAGCGAGGGAGGGGCAGAGAGAGAGGGAGAGAGAGAATCCCAAGCAGACTCTGCACTGTCAGTGCAGAGCCTGACACGGGATCAATCTCCTGAACCGTGAGATCATGACTGGAGCCCAAATCAAGGGTCTGATGCTTAACCAACTGAGCCACCCAAGCACCCCATTGTGTGTTATTATTTTTCACTTAATAAAGCTTGAATGTTCTTCCATATCTTAAATGCGATTCTGCTGATAATCACTACATAGTCTTACCTGTGCTAAACCAACCTTTATGTAACATTTCTTCATGACTGCAGAAAGAGGGAAACAGAAGTAGGGAAGGAATGGAAAGAGATGGATGAAATAAAGGACGATAAGGAGATAAATGGTAGAGACCAGAAGCAGAGAGCACAAGGAGGACGCAAATCCTGTGGAGTTGGGGTTTGGGACTCAGTTCACTAGCTCTCCTGATGAAAGCCATCCCCACTTTGTTGTCTGATTTCATAGTGGTCGTACCGCTCAATGTACGGATTAAGACGTTGGCAAATTTCAAAATTCTAGGGCTTTTGAGCCAGAGAGATTGCTATTCACTTACTAAGTAACTTTCTGTCTTTGACTATGTCACCTCCACCATTTTAATCTTTGGTTTCCTCTCTGTAGGTTATGGAGATTTCTCTTGTAGGGTGCTTGCAAGTTTTAAATTAAGTAGTATATTTAGAGTCTCTGGGAGACTGACAAGTCCTGGATAAGTACTCAGCAAACATTAAACCATACGCAACTGCTGTTTTATAGATCAAAAAAGGTCAAATACTGGCAATTTTTTATGGTTCAATCTAACACTGATTTTCTCCTTTTCTTTTAAATTTTTTTATATATATATTTATTTATTTTTGAGAGTGAGAAAGAGCGTGAGCAGGGGAGGGGCAGAGAAAGAGGGAGACAAAGAATCCGAAGCAGGCTCCAGGCTCTGAGCTGTCAGCACAGAGCCCGACACAGGGTAGAACTCACGAACCACGAGATCATGACCTGAACCAAAGTTGGATGCTTAACCGACTGAGCCACCCAGGTGCCCCACTCTCCTTTTCTTTTAAACAGGTGGGAAACCAGAGACCAACACCTCAGACATCTTAACGGTGCAGTCCTATTCTACAATCTGCTCAGACCCTGCTCCTACCCCGCTGCCCATGAACAAGGCCCAGCTTTGCGCTACTAACTTTTCTGGGTCCCTTAAGCTCCACCTAAGTATATTTCTTTCAGATAACTGGGCCTCTCACTGAGCTCTAGGTCCTGGGCAACCTGCATTTGACCTTTATACCACTAACAGGGGTATAACTATTTTTTTCTCACTTGATGGCTGTCTGGTCCACCAACCAAGTTTTATCTTGATTTACATTCTCAAGAACATAACCTTGAAAAAAGCCATCAAAAGGAAACTAATTCTGATCGCTTGAAAACCTACCCGTCACCTGTCTAGTGACCAAAAAAATTGACTCACAGAATATGTAATACACATTCTAAGCCCTAGAATGCATTCTAATTTCTGAGCACTTAATTGTATTAACTCCTTTAGTAACCAATGCTGCAATACTTATTATTATACTATATACTAGCTTGGCTTGTCCCAAACAGATAGAAACATTCTATACAGGTGAACATTTCACACTACTTTTTTTCTTAATTTTTTTTTTTTTAATTTTTTTTTTCAACGTTTTTTTTTATTTATTTTTGGGACAGAGAGAGACAGAGCATGAACGGGGGAGGGTCAGAGAGAGAGGGAGACACAGAATCGGAAACAGGCTCCAGGCTCCGAGCCATCAGCCCAGAGCCCGACGCGGGGCTCGAACTCACGGACTGCGAGATCGTGACCTGGCTGAAGTCGGACGCCTAACCGACTGCGCCACCCAGGCGCCCCTCTTAATTTTTATTTTAACTAGGCTTCACACCCAAGCCCAATGGGGCTTAAACTCACGACCCCAAGATCAAGAGTTTCATGCTCTACCAACTGAGCCAGCCAGGCACCCCCATGTCACACTGTATTTTAATGATGTGTATCTGTCGTGTCTCCTAGATTGCACAACTTAAGGCAGAAAATAGCCTCTTACTCATCTCTAGATGCCATGGTCCTAAACTGTACCTACATACAGGAGGAATTCAGGAAACATTTACTGAACCAAAGAAGTTAGACATTAGTTAAGGCCAGCTAAATGAGATTTCCCTTAAGGTAAAAATCATTTATATTTCAAAAACACCTTATACTGAGAAGCACCTTATATCGAAAGGTCAAAAGCATGAGCTCTGGAATCAGCAGTACCTGGTCCAAACTCCAGGTCTGTGACTTGCTAGGTATGTGACCTTTGACGCTGATTATTTGACTTCTCTCAGCCTAGAACTTCATATTTGACAAGTGGAGACATAGAAAATTAGAAAATTTTGTCATATGTCAAGTAGAGACATAGAAAATTACGTTGCGTGCTGATAAATCTAAAAGTTTATAACATCAGATAACCAAAATTTTATGATAAAAAAGGCCATACAGTTTCATAAAGACTAAGCTGGTAACATGACAAGCATCAATTATTAGATTATTTCTCCTAACAAAGAGATGTTCTGGCATCTTACTTTGTCAACAAGTTGATTAGACTGCTAGCCAGACACCTGATCTAAACTGGGCAGACCAGGTTTTCTCTCAGAGGAATTTAAAGCTGAAATGCTAATCCATTTGTTGGTACAGCAAAATAATATAGCCTGTGGCCATTTCCCGGCATGTGTAGAGAGAGAAGCAGAGAAAACTGGTCAAACTGCAAAGAGAGTAAGAAATAAAGGAGAAGAACAAAACAGATGTACAGAGAAAAAAGGGACACATAAGAGACTATGTGTCCTGAGTGACTAAGAATATAGCTAGTTCCTGCTAGCTCTCCAGCCCCAAAGTTAAATCCCTCCTAAAATCTCACTGAACTTTCTGTTCTTGGGTACTACGTACCCTTAAAATAAATCCCCTTTTCTGATTTTGAGAATCTGAGATGGTTTCTATTACCTATAATCAAAACAATCTTAATTAAAACCCATCAGAAACTTACCAAAGTTAGAAATAATGTAAAATGTAACTAAAATTTTATAAACATTTATTGAGCATCCATAATTAATGTCCTGGGTTACTTAGGACTTAGGTCACATCTATACAAATATTAAACCAATTCCAGTTTAAAATTTTAAGCTAAATTGTCACAATATAGTCCTATGACATGGAGAAGACTAATTGGACACATTTAATGTTGTATATTCCAGCTAGTATGATTGGATTGGAAGGGGAGCATTGCCAAAACCCTCAAACTAAAATCGCAGGAAACTCAAAAGTAATCTGATTCACAATTTTGAAAGTTTACACTGAAAATAAGATTTCAACCTTCTATGGGGTGCCTGGGTGGCTCAGTCGGTTAAGCGTCCGACTTCAGCTCAGGTCATGATCTCGCGGTCCGTGAGTTCAAGCCCCGCGTCGGGCTCTGGGCTGATGGCTCAGAGCCTGGAGCCTGCTTTCGATTCTGTGTCTCCCTCTCTCTCTGCCCCTCCCCCATTCATGCTCTGTCTCTCTCTGTCTCAAAAATAAATAAAACTTAAAAAAAATTAAAAAAAAAATGCCTCGTCTATTAATCTAACTGTTCTTTTCTCACTAAAATAAATACTTCTTGAATAACTTATCTGAATTCTGTTAACCATAGCACATATATTATAATACAAAGTTAGATACTTTGGAACTGGCTCTAGAAAAACATTAATTTTGAAGAATGAAATCACTTACAATACATGGTCCTCGCCTCCTATGGAGTCTCAATTTTTAATAATACTATCACTAAAATACCGGAAAGAACTTTCTGATACATCTCATCCACGGCTATCAGTCTACAACAGAAGATCAACAGTGATAATAAAGACAATAATGTGAGACTTTTTAACGCCTTATTTTCTTGTGTGCATATTTTAGGGTTTTTGTTGTTGTTGTTGTTTTGTTTTGGGGTTTGGGTTTTGTTTTTTCCCCTGATCACCATCTTGGCATGTTTCAAGTTTTTAATGGTGGCACCAGATGGTTTTTACTTGGCCATTCCCACCATACTACATCACACTCAAGGGGGATCAGGTTAGTTGCCGAGGATGTCTCTTCACTGAGGACCAAGAGAAATAATTTCAGGATAGGTGTACAGAAACATACTTAGGTCAAAACTATCTCCTGGCTCTGCACATGCACCTAGTCGCGTCGCTTGGTCACACCGGTTGTCCTCTGGATCACCAGAAATTACTCTTACATGAGAGGCAGTATCAAATAGTTTCATTGTATCAAATAGTTACATTTTAAGAACTGAATATTTACTGTTGCCAACTACACAGTTATTTAAGTAAATGAGCACAAGACAGTATTAGTGAAAGCAGGAAAAAAGGGCCACATTATATACAGGGATCTATAACAGGCCTTCCAGGGTACTTGATCTTGCCTTCTTTCAATAGGCTCTGAGAACTAAACAGACAATCCTTAAGGCATTCTAATAGGATGGCTCACATCAGACTGTTCATCACCAGACCTGGACTTTTAAAAATTTATACCAACCAAAATGGGTGAGTAGGTTGCTTATCAACCTAAGATCCCATGTAGATCAGAACATTTTCATAATTTCATCATCAAATCTATATTGCCATCTATTGTGATGACCACGCCCGTGTTGCCACCCATTAAACTCTGCCTCCTTGGGATTCTCTGACCCAACTGAGGTCATGGAAATTTTTCAGTGAGCTCCCCTTTCATGAGCATGCCCAGCTGGGAAGAAAAGCCAATAAAGCCCTGAAATACTATCATTTCCCTTGCTAACAGATTTTCCCTAGAAAATGCTGAAGAGATAATCTACTGGGCTGATTACCCAGGTGGGATGAGAAATCGCAGGTAGCATGAGGGCAATTCAGTGAACACACAAAAAATACAGAATCTTTGATTTATTTATGTTAAAAACATATCGGAATGTTGGCTTTTTAAATACACATTTATGCTGATCTACAAGTCAGGGATCCTGTGAACACATACGTCCTGAGTAACAAGTGTTAGCTGCAGAACACACGAGGGCTGAAAGTGGTGTCTTCAACTGCCCGTTCACTTTCAGCATCTTCATTGTGTTCGGTTTGCCTGTAAGATGTCTATCTGCAGATAACATCATCTGGTTTCCATGAGTTATATAAGTATATTACAAATTAGAAAAGAAGTTCTCGAAGTGCACTCCCAGGACCAACTCTATCAGCATCACCTGGGAACTTGCTAGAAATGCAAATTCTCAGGCTCCACTCTGGACATACAGAATTGGAAGCTCTGGGGAAGGGAATCAGCAAACAGTGTAAAACAAGCCTTCCAGGGAACTCTGACACATCCACAGTTTGAAAACCTTGAGGTTATTTCTCTAGGTCCTCACCAGAATTTGCAAAACTTGTAACAGATATACTCAACAACTCATTTCTACTTGATTTCCTGACCCACGTAATATGAGATATTATGATGGGAATAGCCAAAGCAAACGCCTTTGGGAATCACGGCTACTATCAAAGACTTGGAAAATGTCAGGGTGGTGATAATGAAAATAATATTTAACATATACACAGAATAAAATAAAGCAACAAAAGCAAACTCATTTAAAATAGCATATAAATGGGGCTTAAGATTCTAGCAAAGAAATCAGAACCTGAGATAAAACCATTAACGTAAAAAGTAAAAACTAAGAAAAATGAAAACTAATACTTCTCTGCACAAGAGTTAATACAACAGGCGTAACTGCTATTGTTGGCCTGCTCGCAAGCCTGGCCCTTAGATGGCATCTGGGAACTTATGGGCATCAGCAGGGTTCCCACAATTAACTGATAAGTGGCTCACTGTACCTAAACTGTGTGTACAAACAGTACAGTTTATGCTAAACACCTGTTTTCATTCTCAGAACTGGGCATCTGGGTATGTGCCAAGCATGGGTGCCTATGGTTCTGGCCACCATAAAAATCCTGGATGTTCAGTCTCTAAGAAGGTTTCTTGTTGGCAACACTTCAGATATATTGTCACAATTCATCGCTAGGAGAATTAAGTGCTTCCTGTGTGACTCTAAGTGGAAGAAGATTCTGGAAGCTTGCATCTGATTTCCTCCAGACTTCACCCCAAGCATCTTTTCCTTCTGCTCATTATGTATCCTTTTCTTGTAACAAATTACAGCCTAAGCATGACTATCCACTAGGTACTGTGAGTTCTCTCCATGAATTACCAAACCTGAACTCTCAACACATTCTTTTACTTCTACTATGAGCTCTTTGACAGTCATATAACAGTTAAAAGCACTCACTGACAATACCACAGAATCGGACATGTTTATGTTATTACTTGATGCATTAATAAAACATTTTAATGTTATTTTCACTTTCTTTAAAATTTATTTACTTTTAGAGAGAGACAGAGAGAGCATGCAAGTGGGGGAGGGGCAGAGAGAGAGAGAGAGAGAGAGAGAGAGAGGGAGGGAGGGAGGGAGGGAGGGGGAGAGAGAGAGAGATTGAGAATCCTAAGCAGGCTCTGTGCTGACAGCATGAACCCACAAGCCATGAGACCATGATCTGAAGTGAAATCAAGAGTTGGAGACTTGGGGTGCCTGGGTGGCTCAGTCTGTTAAGCATCTGACTTCAGCTCAGGTCATGATCTCACTGTCCTGGTTTCGAGCCCCACATTGGGCTCTGTGCTGACAGCTCAGAACCTGGAGCCTGTTTCAGGTGGTGTCTCCCTCCCTCTCTGCCCCTCCCCCCTCGCACATATGCTTTCTCTCAAAAATAATAAAAACGTTAAAAAAATTTAAAAAAAAAAAGAGTTGGACACTCAACCAAGTCACCCAGGTGCCCCTCCATTTTCTTACCTTAAAAAAATTTTTTTAAGCGTTTACTTATTTATTTTGAGAGAGAATGAGAGAGCAAGTAGGGGAGGGGCTGAGAGAGAGGGAGAGAGAGGGAGAGAGAGGGAGAGAGAGAATCCCAAGCAGGCTCCACGATTTCAGCACAGAACATGACATGGGGCTCAATCCCACGAACCACGAGATCATGACTTGAGCCAAAATCAAGAATCAGACACTTAACCAACTGGGTCACCCAGACATTTTCTTACTTTTTTAAACATACCCAATAAGCCTAATTTGAATCACATGCTCAGTCCTCAGCCAGTCAAGAACAGGGCACCTACACTGACAGTCCACCAAGGGCATGCTGTTACCAAATGAAGGGAAAACACATGCTGGGCAGGCCCAAATAAGGGAGAACCACTAAAATCAGGCTATTTGGCAAATAGGATTTGGCAAAATGGGAGGGGCGCCTGGGTGGCTCAGTCGGTTAAGCGTCTGACTTTGGCTCAGGTCATGATCTCGCAGTTTGTGAGTTCGAGCCCCGCGTCAGGCTCTGTGCTGACAGCTCGGAGCCTGGAGCCTGCTTCAGAGTCTGTGTTTCATCTCATTCTCTCTCTGCCCTTCCCCCACTTGTGCTCTGTCTCTGTCTCTCAAAAATAAATAAATGTTAAAAAAAAAAAAAAGATATTGAGAAAGCATCTAAAAAAGACAACAGTCATGATCTCCCATAGTTCCAACTCAGTTACAAACAGTTCTGAGTCACTTCCAATAGTTTACATTTTGAGATGTTAAAAAAAAAGCCAAAAAGTGGTTTCAGGGGCACCTGGGTGGCTCAGTTGGTTGAGCGTCCGACTTCAGCCCAGGTCATGATCTTGTGTCCATGAGTTCATGCCATGCATCCAGCTCCACACTGACAGTGCAGAACCTGCTTGGGATTCTCTCTCTCTCTCTGCCCCTACCCCGCTTGCTCTCTCTGACTCTCTCTCTCCCTCTCAAAATAAATTTTAAAAAATTAAACAAAACAAAATAAAACAAAGTGGTTTCAAATATGAGCTCAAAATAAAGTCACAGACTGGATAGACTGCACAGTAATGACTGGCCATCAGACTGCTTCTTAACAGGGCAATTTTATATAGCATGCCCCAAGGTGAGAGGGAGTTAGTAATTTATTTAATTTACTTATTTTATTAATTTAACTTAGCTAACAGTGGTGAGCAATTCTAAGGCAGTCGGGTAATATTTAATAAAAACCTATCATTTCTACCATTGAAAAGACCAAGGAGAGATGCTAGAAACATTAAAGATATGTAATGAAAAGAAATAAATATATTACTAATCACATTAGATACCAACATTATTAATAATGAAATCATTTTTGGTCACAAAATGGTCCTTAAACATTCCTATTTGGGGTAAAATACAGGCCTAGGGACATATACCATGATTTAGGAGAAGGGAGACCTAGTATGAAATAAAGACAAACATTTAAATACTAGAATTCAGTGGTTTATCTGAAGGGAATTACTAAAATCATCAAGAACACAATCACTATGTAAACATAATGATGCCTAACAATGGTCTCCAGTGGGTCCTAGTTAACCCAATATTTACTCGGTCTGCGCTTAACATTGTGATACCGTGTGAAAACAGTTTATGACAGACTTGGCTTACTTACATCCTCAAGAGCCTCAGTTTTCACTTGGTCCACGAAACCCAAGATGTTACTTTTAGCCCTCACTGCTGCCTCTAACTCACACAAGGTAATATTCCGCTCCAGATTACTTCATAGGATACAATCAGCTAAAGGCAACCCTCTGTTTGGTACACTTTGGGATAACAGTATATAAATGCAGTTCATGCAAAAATTAGTTTCACGGGTGTGTCAGATTTTGGAAGCACAGTAGGTAAACCAAGGTACTGTGGACAATGAGTGCAAACTACTATATTCATAGGAATAATTAACCTGGAAGCTATAAACATGTTTCTGTAGGTCTCTGACAACCCTGCAATTAAAGACAGAATCTTCAGAGATTTTATATATGTATATAATAAATATATTTTTTCATAAAGGCTTTTCATAAAGGTAACCTAATTAAAATGCAAGAAAAGGAAAGAACAAGAATACTTTGATGCACGCTAATCAGATTTAACCAGAAATGGAAATATTTACTGCCTTAGATATTATTTAACATTACAATAAAACAATAAAACTGATACAACATCTTGCAAAGCACATTCATTTCTATAAAAACAAATTCTGTAGGTAAATAGGAAAAGTACGATTATTCACTGGCATAATAAAGCAAACAGAGGCAGAACTTTAAGTGATTCTACGGACACAACTAATTAGAGGTAGGAAAAGGGCATACACGCAAATATCTCCTCAGTGTTACTGCATGCTGCCTAGTAGGTAACAACAACCGATCATCCTTTAAAACTATCTATAACATATACCAATTAAACTGATCTACACATTCAGGAGCCAATGTTAACAAATATTAAAAAGAAGAAAAGGTATTATTAATAATTCTGTTAAAACACACACACACATATACAGACACATAAAGACTTGGAAGGATATATTAAAATGTTAACAGTGGTGGGGCGCCTGGGTGGCTCAGTCAGTTAAGCGGCCAACTTCAGCTCAGGTCATTATCTCATGGTTGGTGAGTTCGATCGAGCTCTGCATCAGGCTCTGTGCTGAGGAGCCTGCTTCAGATTCTGTGTCTCCCTCTCTCTGCCTCTCCCCTGCTAGCTTGCTTGCTCTCTCTCTCAAAAATAAACATTAAAAAAACTTTTAATGTTAACATTAGTAATCTCTCCAATGTCTAAATTGTGGCTGATTTTCATCCTGTCTGCTCTTCTAGATTTTCCATATTTTCTATGAATTTTTAATAATTTTTATAATAATCAGAAACTATTTAAATCAAATCTGTATTTTCATTATAAAGGTATTAATATTAAACACTAGTATTTTAGTATTTACTTAAAAGCACTATGAGATTTCTTACCAATACTATTTTTCTTTTTCTGTTTTTTTAAGTGTATTTATTTTGAGAGAGTGAGTGAGAGAACAGGGGAGGGGCAGAGAGAGAGGGAGAGAGAAAATCCCAAGAAGGCTCCACACCCTCAGCACAGAGCCCTACACGGGGCTGAACCAGTCAGATCATCAGCTGAGCCAAACTCAGCAGACAGACACTTGGGGCGTCTGGGTGGCTCAGTCAGTTAAGCATCGGACTTTTGACTCCAGTCACGATTTCAATGGTTTGTGGGTTCAGGCCCCGCGTTGGGCTCTGTGCTGACAGCTGGGAGCCTGGAGCCTACCACAGATTCTGTGTGTGTGTGTGTGTGTGTGTGTGTGTGTGTGTGTGTCGAAAATAAACATCAAAAAAGTAAAAAAGAGTCAGACACTCAACCTACTGAGCCTCCCAAGTGCCCCTGTACTTTTTTTAGAAGAAGTTAACTTAGACTCCTCTATAAAGGAAATGAAATTTATCCTGTATTTCCAGTGAATCTCCATTAATTCTCCAAGGTCTACCACCACCTGTTCTCCAAGTTTACTGTAAAATTATCATAAGATGAAACGTGATAAATTGATCAGATAGAGAAGTCTAATTACATTTACTTCACTTCACAAGCTTTCATTTGTTTGTACTTATTTATGACAACTGTGTCTTTAAAAATATAACGTAGGGCACCTGGGTGGCTCAGTTGGTTAAGCGTCTGACTTTGGCTCAGGTCATGATCTCGCAGTTCGTGAGTTCGAGCCCCGTGTCAGGCTCTGTGCCGACAACTCAGAGTCTGAAGCCTGCTTTGATTCTGTGACTCCATCTCTCTCTGACCCTCCCCTACTCACTCTCTGTCTCTCAAAATATAAATAAATGCTAAAAAAATTTTTTAAAGAAATAAATAATAAAAATATAATGTGACCATGACCTATTATTTCAACTAAAAATTAAGTGACTGATTTCTAGATGATATGTTTTCACCACAACTTAGTTTTTATTTTAGCTTTGCAAAAATGTCAGTATTTTCTGCATAATTGGCCCTTTTTTCATTTCCATGGTTATCAAAAAGAAGTAATTATGCTTCTTCCACACAGATTAAAATACTGTATTTGGTTAACCAGAGAACACAACATATCATCCTCCTACTATAATACTCTTCCACCTCATAATTAAGTGGGCACTAAGGTTTATCAATAATACAGTCACTATCATCAAGAAAAAGGTTAAGTTTAAAACAACCTTTTAAACATAAAATACCAAGACATTTGATAAAACTTCCATTAAGAAATTTTAAGTCTTGATATTAGAAAAAGGTAAAAATTGTAGTTAGTATCTAGAAGTGACTCACTTTTCCCAAAAGTTCCAGGAAACCTAAGTTGTAATACTGCATCATTAAGTAAAATGACTAGTCAAATATTATCAAAAAATACACATCATCTATTAGCGAATCAGCTGTATAGTGACTAAATGACTATTATCATTTATAGATCCTAATTTCATAAACACACTTTGTGGCTAAAAATATTTTGAGTTTTATTTTAACACAGAAAAGTCTAAACTTAAAATTTTGTCAGATTTTAAAAAGCCTGTGTTTGGCACAAAAACAGACGCTCAGATCAACGGAACAGAATAGAGAACCCAGAAATGGACCCACAAACATAAGGCCAACTAATCTTTGACAAAGCAGGAAAGAATATCCAATGGAATAAAGACAGTCTCTTCAGCAAGTGGTACTGGGAAAACTGGACAGCGACATGCAGAAGAATGAACCTGGATGACTTTCTTACACCACACACAAAAATAAACTCAAAATGGATGAAAGACCTCAATGTAAGACAGGAAGCCATCAAAATCCTAGAAGAGAAAGCAGGCAAAAACCTCTTTGATCTTGGCTGCAGCAACTTCTTACTCAACACGTCTCCGGAGGCAAGGGAAACAAAAGTCAAAATGAACTACTGGGACCTCATCAAAGTAAAAAGTTTCTGCACAGAGAAGGAAACAATCAGCAAAACTAAAGGCAACCAACAGAATGGGAGACAATATTTGCAAATGACATATCAGTTAAAGGGTCAGTATCAAAAATCTATAAAGGACTTACCAACTCAATACCCAAAAAACAAACAGTCCAGGGAAGAAATGGGCAGAAGACATGAATAGACACTTCTCCAAAAAAGACATCCAGATGGCCAACTGACACATGAGAAAAATGCTTAACATCACTCATCATCAGGGAAATAAAATCAAAAGCACAATGAGATACCACCTCACACCTGTCAGAATGGCTAACATTAACAGCTCAGGCAACCAATGGATGTTGGCGAGGATGTGGAAAGAGATCTCTTTTGCACTGCTGGTGGGAATGCAAACCGGTGTAGCCACTCTGGAAAACAGTATGGGGGTTCCTCAAAAAATTAAAAATAGAACTCCCCTACGACCCAGCAATTGCACTACTAGATATTTACCCAAGGGATATAGGTGTGCTGTTTCAAAGGGACACATGCACCCTGATGTTTATAGCAGCACTATCAACAGTAACCCAAGTATGGAAAGAGCCCAAATGTCCATCGATGGATCAATGGATAAAGAAGATGTGATATATATGTACAATGGAAGTATTACTCGGCAATCAAAAGAATGAAATCTTGCCATTTGCAACTACGTGGATGGAACTAGAGGGTATTATGCTAAGCGAAATTAGAGAAAGACAAATATCATATGACTTCACTCATGAGAACTTTAAGACAAAGAACAAATGAACACAAGGGAAGGGAAGCAAAAATAATATAAAAACAGGGAGGGGGACAAAACATAAGAGATTCTTAAATAGGGAGAACACAGGGTTACTGGAGGGGTTGTGGGAGGGGGGATGGGCTAAATGGGTAAGGGGCATTAAGGAATCTACTCCTGAAATCACTGTTGCACTCTATGCTAACTAATTTGGATGTAAATTTTAAAAATAAAATAAAATTTAAAAAAGCTTGTGTTAACATTAATGGCTGACATTTGTGCTTACTTATATGCAAGGTCTTGTGGTAAGGAAGCATTCTATGTTCATTAACTCATGCAGTCTACCTGTGAGGTAGGTAATATTACTACGCATATGGCATGAAATCCTAAAGTAACATCTATGACACCAAAATGTTCCCATGGTCTCAATGAGGATAGTGTAAAAGAAGGTACAATAGAAGAATACACAAGACTGATAAAAGGAATGATATTCTTAATGACAATCTGACCTTTTGTCTAATGCACAAACTTAAATATTTTCAGCCTAATCCCATGAATATAGCAAACTAATAATTTCTTCAGCAGGCACTAGCCATGAATTTTGGCGCACTATTTCTGCGTTGCTGGAATCCTGACTTGCTGACTTTTTTTAATGTGCAATATATTATTTAAATATTGTTCAATATCGTTATTTGCCTGTTTTCGCCAAAATAAACAAGCAACTGGATTTACTATGAAACCTGCAACAACAAAAACAAACAAAGTACTTCAAACAATGGTTTTCAAGCCACTGGACATCAGGCAAAGAAGGCCAGAGATCCCTAAGGGACAGAAAACAAATGAGGTGAACCTTGTCACCGCTCCAGTTTACTGCCTTGACAGTTATCAGGCCATGGCACAAGAAGAGGGAACTGAGTGAGGCAAAAGCCATTAAGAGTCCCTGCACTGAAGAAACACCGAAGAGTCTAAGGAGCCCGAGGTGGCTAGAAGTCATAGAACAGACTACCAGAGAGGAGAAGGCTACCCAGAAAGAGAACCCTGGAGATGTGTAAAAGGTCGTCCTCAAGTCTTCAATAGACCTAGCAATACACGCATGTGAGGAAACTACTACACAAACAAGACCCCGGGAAGAACCATCAGAAACAATTAGAGAAAACACTGCCTGGTGTTCACACAGGACCAAAAACGTGCTTGTTCTTGCCAGCCAGATTAGAAAGACTCATAATTTATGGATAGTGCACCCAGGAAAATCTGGTCTTATCTTAATAGTGGAGAATAATTAGCCGTTGTCTGTGTACCGCTCCTGCCCTGCCTAACAAATTTTAAAAGCAAAACTCAAAAAGATCATCCTGTTTCCAAATATTTACCCACATTCAAAGAAAAACCTTAAGAAGATTTACAGAACTACAGAAATATCCAGCACCAACATGGCAAAATTCATAATGTCTGCCATTCACTCAAAGATTATCCGGCATGCAAAAGCAGCAGGAAAACATGAACCGTAACAATAATAATTACGAAACTGATCCATAACTGCAACAGATATTAGAATTTGCAACTAAGGACATCAGACACTTATAAGTGTATTCCATATGTTCAAAAAGTCAAATAGAGACATGAAAATACTTTAAAAAATTTTTTAATGTTTATTTATTTTTGGGAGAGACAGGGCGTGAGTGGGGGAGGGGCAGAGAGAGAGGGAGACAGAATCCGAAGTAGGCTCCAGGCTCTGACCTGTCAGCACAGAGCCTGATGCGGGGCTCAAATCCATGAACCGCAAAATCACGACCTGAGCCGAAGTCGGACACTTAACTGACTGAACCACCCAGGTGTCCCCACGGAAAATATTTTTTAAAGACTCAAATCAAACTTCTAGATATGAAAACTATGATGTCTGAGATGAAATATACACTAGATGAGGAAAGGATTCATGAACTTGATGACCAAGTAACAGAAACAATTCAAAATAGAACAGAAAGAAAAATAAAACGCACCTATAAAAAATGAGAAGAACATCAAGGAGATGAGGCACAACTTCCAATAGCCTAACAATACATATGTAATTGGGAGTCCCCAATTACAAAAAGGGGGGAAATAAAAAAAATTTTTTTGAAAAATAATGGCCAAATTGTTTCTAAACTAGATGAAAATTATAAACCTAGAGATCGCAGAAATTCAGCAAATACTGAACACAAATAATGCTATCAACCAACTTCATCTAGTTTACGTCTACAGCACTCTACCCAACAAGAACAGAACTTTCTTCTCAACTGCACACAGAACATTTATCAAAACAGAACATACTCTAGGCCATAAATCAAGTCTCAATAAATGTGAGAGCACTTAAGTATACAAAATGTAACTACAAGGGATTTAACTCCGTGATCAATTGACAGAAAGATCTCTGGAAAGTCTACAAATATTTGGGAACTAAGTAACACGTGTCAAAATAACCCATGGGTAAAAGAAGAAATCAAAAGGAAATCAGAAAGTATTTCAAACAGAATGAAAATAAAAACAGAACATATCAGAATGTGTGTGATATTGCTAAAGCAGTATTTAGGCATAAGTTTATAGCACTAAACACCTGTAACAAAATGAAGATAGATCTCAGATCAATGACCTCAACTTCTGCCTTAAGTAGGAAAAGAAGAGCAAATTAAACTTGAAGTAGAAGACAAGAAATAATAAAAATCAATATAAACATCAGTGAAATAGAAAACAGAAAAATAAAGAAAATCAATGAAAATAAAATCTGACTTGTTGAGATCAATAAAATTGCTAATCTAGCCAAATGGATCATGGATAAAAAGGGAGAAGATGCAAGTTACCATTATGAGAAATGAGGGACGGGACATCACTACAGATTCTACAAACATTAAAAGGATAATAAAGGAGCACTATGAACAATTCCATGCCAGTAAGTTCAATAACTCAGATAAAATGGACAAATCTCTTGACACACACAAATTACAAAAACACTCTCAGCAAGAAATGATAACTGGAATAGACCTCTACCTATTTTAAAAATTGAATCTGTAGTTAAAAACCTTTCCACAATGAAACCTTGAGGCACAAATAGCTTTACTGGTGAATTCTATGAAACATTTAAAGAATAAATAATATCAACTCAACAAAAACTCTTCCAAAAAATTGAAGAGCATAGAATCCTTCCCAATTCATTCTACAAGGCCAGCGTTTTCCTGATATACAATGACATTGTGAGAAAAGAAAACCAGACTATTATCTCTCATCAGCAGAAATGTAAAAATTCCAAACATATTTTTAGCAAACAGAATCCAACAATACATTGAAAAGATAATACACCATGATCAAGTGAAGTTTATTCTAGAAATGGTAAATGGTTTAAACTTCAGAAATCACTCAACATAATTAAGCATATCAACAAATTTTTAAAAGAAAAACCATATGATCACCTCAACAGAGAAAATCCATTTGACAAAATCCAAAATCCATTCCTGATAAAATTTCTCAGCAAATGAGGAACAAGAGGAAATTTCCTCAGTATAGAGGCAACTATGAAAAACCTACAACTAACATCATACTTAAATGATGAGAGACTGAATGCTTTCCCCTAAGATTAAGAACAAGACAGGGGAAAGGGCACCTGGGTGGCTCAGTTGGTTAAGTGTCTGACTTCGGTTCAAGTCATGATCTCAGTTAGTGAGTTCTGAATTTGAGCCCCGTGTCAGGCTCTGTGCTGACAGCCCAGAGACTGGAGCTGTTTTGGATTTGTGTCTCCCTCTCTCTCTGCCCCTCCTCTTCTTGCACTCTGCAACTCTGTCTCTCTCTTTCAAAAATAAACATACATTAAAAAAAAAAAAGAAAAAAAGAACAAGACAGGGGTATCTGGCTGGCTCTGCCAGTAGGGCATGTGACTCTTGATCTCAGGGTTGTAAATTCAAGCCCCACGTTAGGTGCAGAGATTTCTTAAAAATAAAATCTTAAAAAAAAAAAAAAAAAAAGAACAAGACAGAGTTGTCCACCTCACCAAGTCTATTCAACTTTGTCCTGGAGATTCTAGCCAATCCAATCAAGAAAGAAAAACAAAAGGCATTTGGACTGGAAGAAGAAAAACTTTAGTGGCAGGTGACATGATCAAGCTATACAGAAAACCCAAAGTAATCTACAAAAAAGCTAGTGGAACAAGCAAGTGGTTTTATCAAGATCCAAGATACACAATCAATACAGGTAAATTAATTTTATCTCTATAAATAAAATGATCAGAGATGAAACAAAATTATCAGATTGAAATTTTACAATAAAAAATTACTGAAAACTTGAGAAGTCCGGCAAAAGAGGAGTTATTATTCTGAGTGCACGCACTGGTACATCAGGATTCCCTCAGTGTTTTTCAAACTGAGTCATGACCAATTGATGGACTGAATATAATTTGATGGGTGCTGACCAGCATTTCAAAAATGAGGGAGAAAAGAACAGAACATATCAGAGTGAAATGAACATGAAAGAATTATTTTGTAAAATTTTTTTCTTTTCTTTCTTCTTTCTTTCTTTCTTTCTTTCTTTCTTTCTTTCTTTCTTTCTTTCTTTCTTTCTTTTCTACCTACCTACCTACCTACCTACCTACTTATGAGAGCACAAGCCAGAGAGCGGCAGAGAAAGAGAGGGAGACAGAGAATCCAAAACTAGCTCCAGGCTGCAAGTTGTCAGCGCATCACCTGACACAGGGCTAGAAGCCACAAGCTGTGAGATCATGACCTGAGCCGAAGTCAGACACTCAACCGACTGAGTCAACCAGGGGCCCCTTATTTTGTGAATTTTCTGATTCCTGTGTCTATGTGTACATGCATTGTGTTGTTATACAGTATTTATGCCTAAAAAATGTTTGAAAGAGACTATTCTTCTAAAAAGAGCTATTTTTTCCTGGACGAAAAACCCACCAAGATGTAGGGCTAAGGGTAAAGGCCAAAGCAAAGAATGAGAGCTCCAACTCCAAGTATTAGCCCTGCTGCAAGAAATTAGGGAGGTATAGGTACTGGAAAATATTATTCCAACAGAATTTCAGGGGTAAGAGCTAGGCAGGCATAGGTTTTGTGCTCCAACCATGTCAGGCTTCTCACCACTTCAAGTTCTCCCGCCTATTGGATCTTTGGCCACAGTGATGCTATCTGTTCTTGAAGCTTCCTTCTCCCTACTTCCCATCGAGAACACTATCCCATTCTTCAAAGTTCTGCTTAAATGTAAAGACTTCTCTGAATTTTCTAGACACTGTCTCTGTGTTCTTCCCACCTTTTGTGTATCCTCAGGTCAGAGTACAAGATTCTACCATTCAAGTTTTACTCTACATATTTTATGATAGATCTATGATCCTTCTATCTGTGAATCATTTATATTTAAAGTAAATCAGGGCACCTGGGTAGCTCAGTTGGTTAAGCAACCAACTTTGGCTCAGGTCATGATCTCACAGTCCACAGGTCAAGCCCCAAATCGGGCTCTGTCCTGACAGCTCAGAGCCTGGAGCCTGCTTCAGATTCTGTGTCTCCCCCTCACCCCCTCTCTCTCTGCCCTTCCCCCTGCTCTCCAGTTCTGTCTCTCCCTCTCTCAAAAGTAAATAAACATTAAAAATTTAAAGTAAATGGTGGGAGGGGCACCTGGGTGGTTCAATGACTTCAGGTCATGTCAATATCTCACAGTTCATGAGAGCTGACAGCATGGATCCTGCTTGGGATTTCCTCCCTCTCTCTCTCTCTCTCTTTCTCTCTCTCTGCCCCTCACTGCTCGTGTGTGTGCATGCATGCTCTCTCAAAATAAATAAATAAACATAAAAAATAAATGAAGTAAATGGCAGGAGACTTCCAGTTTCTGCTTTGGCCTGTAAGGAGATGGGAAGTTACCATTCCCATCCTCACAACAAGAAAAAAGCTGAACTGAAAATCAGTGACTCTTCTTCATCTATTAGAAAACTGACATCACGGACAAACCATTGCTTCCAAAATTGAAAAGATGAACAGGCAAATACAGAGAATTACAACTTAACCTGAGAAGAAGGGCAGGAGTAGAAACCTGTACTGGAGGTAGTAAGGCACAGGAAAATCTCAAATGTAACTGATGAATTGAGAAAGACTCAGTACGGACAGCCTGAGCTGTCCCATACTTTCGTGAATGACCTAGCAGGTTCTCACAGAGAAAAATCCCCTCGTGCTTCTGGTGTGGGAAGAGGGAAAAAAAATTCACCATTTTGAAATACACCCAGAACACTGTTTTTCTTTACAAGGCCTGCCCTCAAAAGAAACTATTTTATCAGAGCATAACCAGCCTGGGGGAAGGAAAATACCCAAGCCCAATCCCCTAAAGCCTTCCAGTTTCATCTAAGGACAAGAGCCTGAGAAGCACGTGTGAAGATCACAACCCAGGGACACCAGCTCACTAAAAGAATGAGACCTGATCATAAGACTATAGAATGCTTCCTTCCCCTTCCCCCACACCTTTCCATTCTATCAACAGAACTCCTGTATAGTAACAGAGGATTACACGTGAAAGAATTACATGTATAAGACCTTATTTAAGAAAGTCTCAGGCACCTGGGTGGCTTAGTCGGTTGAGCATCCAACTTTGGCTCAGGTCATCATCTCTCAGTTTGTGAGTTGGAGCCCTGCATCAGGCTCTTTGCTGACAGCTCGGAGCCTGGAGCCTGCTTGGGATTCTGTGTCTTCCTCTCTCTCTGCCCCTCCCCCACTACTGCTCTGTCTCTTTAAAATAAATAAAAATAAACACTTATTTAAAGAAAGAAAGAAAGAAAGAAAGAAAGAAAGAAAGAAAGAAAGAAAGAAAGTCTCTAAAAAGGGGCACATGGCTGTCTCAGTTAGTAGAGCATGGGACTCTTTTCCTCTGGGTCATGAATTTGAGCCTAAACTGGGCACAGAGTTTACTTGAAGCAAACCTAAAGTCAAAATCAAGGACACCAGGGAAAATTTTAGCCTCTGACACCCACAGCTACAGCAAATTGTAAACACAGCCTAAAACCTAGCCAATAAACATAAAACTTTACCTTAAAGGCCTGTATGCCTCAGGTCCTTTTATCTAGTACACCATTACAAGTAAAAATTACAGTAAAAATTTACAGTAAAAAAATTACAAGCCATAGTAACACATTTTCAAGAAAGAGACTATGGATCAGAGCCAGACTCAGATATGGCAGACATGATGGAATTATCAGAGAATTTACTTTTTTAAAATATATTTTATCCCAGTTGCATTTATTAGTTTTTCAATAACACTTGATTTTTATTTATTCTGTCATTTCTTGTACGATTTTAAATTTGTATGTAGTCAGATCAGGGGTTTTTTTTGGATTTTTTTTTTTAACATTTATTCATTTTTGAGAGTGAGAGAGACAGAGCATGAGTGGGAGAGGGGCAGAGAGAGAGGGAGACAGAATCAGAAGCAGGCTCCAGGCTCCTAGCTGTCAGCACAAGGCCCGAGGCGGGGCTCTAACTACGGACTGCAAGATCATGACCTGAGACAAAGTCGGACGCTCAACCGACTGAGCCGCCCAGGAGCCCCCTTTTTTTTTTTTTTTTTTTTTTTACAGTAAACTCTATGCCAAATGAGGGGCTTGAACCCATGACCCTAAAACCAAAAGTCACATGCTCTACCAACTGAGCCATCCAGGCACAAGAACTTAAAGTAAACGGCAGACATCAGAGAACTTTCCCCTAAATACTTCAGCAGACATACTGCCTTTTTAATTTTTAAACTAAACACTATATCCTTTGCCCAGAAATCTGAAATTAAAATGGCAAATTTTTATTACAAATTATTCTTTGTAATAAAAATAATAAATTCTTATATTTGGAGTGGGGGGGTAGGGGGAAAAGAATTAAGCATAGAATACTAAGAACCGCACCAACTTCCCTCCTATTCCTCTTCGGTTTCCTTTTTTCTTACCTTTCCCCATATTTTCTTTCCCTTTATCACTAGGTAGGGAAAGAACAAGAGAAAAGAAGACAGAAAAATGGCTGAGAGTTAGGTTGCATAAGATTAACCATTCACTGACTCACATATTTGACCTAAAGCCTATAAAATACCAGGCACTAGTTAGGAACCAGGGATACAATCTAAGACCTAGTCTTTGTTTCCAAGGAGTCAGTTAAACAAGCGAGTAATTACAACACAAAGATAACCACTGTGATCTGGTTCTGTACAAGGGGAGCACAAAGCACAATGTAAATCAGTCTTCGGATATCAGGGAAGGATACCTGCAGGATGACTGGCAGTCTAGGAAAAACAATCAAGATGTGTAATGACCTGAAATGAGAAACACAGCGTCTGGAATGCAAGGGGGAGAGGTGGTAATATAGGTGGTACAAATAAATCGATAAATTATAAATGACTGGGGCGCCTGGGTGGCTCAGTCGGTTAAGCATCCGACTTGGGCTCAGGTCAAGATCTCACGGGTTGTGGGTTTGAGCGCCGCGTCGGGCTCTGTGCTGACAGCTGAGAGCCTGGAGCCTGCTTCAGATTGTGCGTCTCCCTCTCTCTCTGCCCACCCCACCACCCCCCTCCCCACCACGTGTGCTCTCTTTCTCTCTCAAAAATAAAAGAAACATTTAAATAAATTATAAGTGACCATACTGAGAAATATTTTGATAGCCACGAAAGAGAAGCATGGCCTAAGAGCAACAGGAGAACCATTACAAAATTTTATGCAGAGTGACATGATCTATGTTTTATATCACAGTGGCTGCCATGTGTAAAATGGACTCCAAAAATACAAGACAGGATCAGAGACAGGTTAGGAATTGTTTGTAATCTAGAATGAGATAGAAGGTAGGGATAGAGAGAGGATGGACTAAAGACATCTTCACATTCGGTGACTGACTAAATAAAGGAATAATGAAGAATTTTATCTTTTTTTCCTCTCACTGCTGATTCCCCTTTCCTAAGAACAGATCTGATCCTGGACCAGTAAACTAGAGAGCTATCCAGACTGCAGGAGAGGTTGTAGCAGCAAGGGGGAAGACAAGAGAAAATTCCAGATGAGGCTACACAGGAAGAACAGCTCTATGTCTACTATCTTGAATGTATTAGAAGCTAGAAGTGTTCATGATTGAATATGGGAAAGGGTCTGCTTATTTTTATTCTTGTATTTGCCCTAAAGTAATAAGCATACATCGCATCAAGCAAATTAATGCCCTAATTATCATCAAATTAGTGAACTTTATTCTCTACCTAGTGATTCAATTGGCAGCTACCATTTTCATTAAGAACGGTTAAATGAGCCCAAAAAAATGAGATCATATTCTCGTATGAATTCTTGGTCCCAAAGAATTTAGCCTTTTTCTCCCCATTATACAAGTTAATATGTGAATTTATCTGCTTTATAAAAATATAAAGGTAGGGATGTAGACAAAAGGTAAACATTGCCTCCCTTCATTTTCTCTTCTCACATCCCTCATCAACCTAACTCCCTTCGCCTGTTTAGGGTGGCCTTCCAGCCTCCTTTCTCCACATTTACAGGGATCTATGTACAACACAACACACTTTTACTGCCAACAAAATGTTTAAAATTAGCTTTTGTTTACACAGTCAACAAATATACTGTCCTTATACAGATGATGAAACATTAAATTCTACATTATCATACCGTTCCTATTGGTAATTACTGCTATCATTTTGGCATATGTCCTTCCAGGTTTCTTCCAGACTTTTCCATTTATATACTAGTGTATGTACCCATGTACGGTATTTCTGTGAATATATTTTTACATAATTGGTACTAAATTTATTTTCTTTCTTTTTTTTTTTAACTAAAATTTTGGTTAGCATCCATGGCAATATTGGTTTCAGGAGTAGACTTCAGTGTAATTCATTACTTACATAAAACACTCAGTGCTCATCACAAAGTGTTATCCTTAGCACCCATCAGCCATCTAGCCCATCCCCCACCCACCTCCCTCCAACAACCCTCAGCTTGTTCCTATCATTAAAAGTCTTGTGTGGTTTATTTCCTTCTCCCTTCTTTTTTGTCCCCCTTCCCACATGTTCATCTGTTTTGTTTGGTACTAAATTTAATATACTGTCTTTAAACCTTTTTCTTTTTCACTCAAAAAATGTTTTGCAGATCTTTCCAATCAGTAAACACTATCAAATTATCCTTGTAGTATTTAATGATATTAAAAGGCTTCCAGTTTTTCACTAATACAAACAAGGCTGCAATAAACATATTCATACACACTTTCTTGTGCATCTATGTGTATCAGTATTGCTCTAGGATAGATGTCAAGAAGGAGAACACAGAATATGCACATTTTTTAAGAGATAATGCAAATTCTCCAAGAATTTCTAAACTGTAATTCTGGTGTCTTGAAGACCAATACATAATGAAAAAAAAATCTTAATTACAACTAAGTGTTCTACTTTCAACAAAAGCTTTTTTAGTACTGGAAGAGTTTAATGATCTGGGATCTTGAACACAAATCACCTTTCATTTCTTCACCAATTAGCAGTACATTATCTTAAAAGTCTTAAAAGATACATGTATTCAATTTGATGATAATTATCAATATTAAAAATGCATACATCCCTAGCTCCAAGAATAAACACCAAAATTCATCCAACAGATATACTTGTACATATGTGAGACAATATGTGCTCAAAGGTATTTATCACAGATGCAAGTCAGTAAATCTATCGAGTTTAATTCAAAACGATAATGAATTATGACCTTGGAAGGGTATTCAACTTATACCTTACTTTTAGTAAATTAACTCAAAGTTCAAGATGCCATAAATGAAAATATTGATAAATTAATATATTTAACGATAAAAAAATACCTCTGTATAGCAAAAAAAAACAAAAAACCAAAAAAATAAGCTCTTAAAAAGTTTTGTGGGTCACCTGGTCAGTTAAGCATGTGACTTCGGCTCAGGTCATAATCTTGCAATTTGTGGGTTCCAGCCTCCCCTGTTTTCTCTCTCTCTCTCTCTCCCTCTCTCTCTCTCTCTCTCTCAAAAATAAACATTAAAAATTTTTTTGGTAAGTTTTTGTAATCCCCATCACTAACAAAAAGCTCATCTATCTCCCTAATATAAAGTCACCTAGAAATTAATATCTTTTAAAAAGTCTAACCATTCAACAGAAAAACTACCTCTATAGGAAGAGGTAGTTGACATAAAAAGAAATCCAAGTGGCTCCTAAACATATGAAAAAATGTTCAGGCTCATTCATAAGAGAAATGCAAATAAAAAATACTCCGAGACAGTATTTTTCACTTTCAAATCAGCAGAAGTTCAGAAGAATGGTAACATACTTGGCTGGTAAGGTTTGGGAAAATAGGCAATCCTACTGTTGGGGAGAATGTAAATCTATATAAGCTATACAGAAAAAATACCAAAATAAAAAATACATAAAGCTTGTAGCCAGTAACCTTACTTTTGGGGATTTATCCTACAGATACTCTTGCATATGTATGAAATAACAAATATACAAAGTGACCTCATCTCAGAGCTATTTATAAAAGCAAAAGGTCAACAACAACCCAAACTCCACAAATGTGAGCGTGGTTAAACAAATATTACATCCATAAAACGAATATAGAGCTGCAAAAACAAAATGAGATTTGAGGTTGCCTGGGGCTGAAGATGGGAGGGAGGACTGACTGCAGGGAAGGAGGGAACTTTCTAGGGAAGATAAAAATGTTCTAAAACTGAATTGTGGTTATGAATGCACACCCTATACGTATGCCTAAAAATCACTGATTTTTACAGGGGCGCCTGCGTAGGTCAGTCAGTAAAGCATCCAATTCTTGATTTTAGCTCATGTCAAGACTTCACAGTTCCTGAGATGGAGCCCTCCCCCCACCATGGGGCTCTGCGCTGACGACACGGAACTTGCTTGGGATTCTCTCTCCCCCTCTCTGCCCCTCCCCCGCATTCTCTCTTTCTCTCAAAATAAATAAAACTTTTTAAAAAATCATTGATTTTTACATTTATAATGGTTTAATATTTTGGTGTAAAAATTATACCTCAACAAAGTTGTTAAAACACAAATGAGAGCATTCTCTATGCACCTATATCAAAACATCTCCCAGAGTGCCTAGATGGCTCAGTCATTTATGCATCTGACTCTTGATTTCAGCTCAGGTCAAGATCTCGAGGTTTTTGAGTTCAAGCCCACATCAGGCTCTATGCTGTCAACGAGGAGCCCACTTTGGATCCTCTGTCCCTCCCTCTCTTAGCCCCTCCCCACTCTCTCCCCAAGTTCTCTCTCTCCCCCTCTCTCTCTCAAAAATAAACACTAAAAAAAAAAAAAAAATCTTCCCAGATGTGCTAAGTGACAAAGTTGAAAAGCGCAGAACAATATGTAGGAGTTAAAAATTGAAAAAAAAGTAAGAAAAAGTAAAAATAAATAAAAATTGAAAGTAAATGGAGGGCCTGGCTGGCTCAGTCCGAAGAGAATAAGACTCTTGATCTCCAGGTTGTGAGTTCAAGCCCCACGGTGGGTGTAGAGATCACTAACTAAAAAAAAAAAAATAATTTTAAAAATGAGTAATAAATTTTTAAAAATTGAACGTAAAAAAGAGGCGGAAGAAGGCAAATTTGTGTTTCCTTTTCTACACACAAGTAACACTGGAATGATATACAAGAAACAATAGAGGGTACCTGTGCAGAAAGAAGGGAAACTCAAAGAGTGAAGAGAAAAAGTGAATGAAAGGTTTTTTACAATATTCTTTTACCTATTTAACTTTTCAGCCATGTAAGTGTTCTAACCAAATGGTTCTAACCATTAAATTAAAACACAGATATTTGGGGGGGGGGGGGGTGCCTGGGTGGCTCAGTGGGTTAAGAGTCCGACTTCGGCTCAGGTCATGGTCTCACAGTTGGGAGTTTGAGCCTCCCGCCCATCGCGTCCACCCAGCATCGGGCTCTGTGTGGTCACCTCCAAGACTGCTTTCAGATCCCCAGTTTCCCTTTCTTCTCTGCCCCTCCCCTGCTCGTAGGCGTTCTCCCCCTCTCTCAAAAATAATAAACATTAAAAAAATAGGTATTTGGACTTCAACAATATGACTATAACCTCTAATGTAAGTTGTCTGCGTTCACATTTCATTACATATTATATTTGATACAATTTTGCAATCATCCTGTCTGCAAGAGTCTACCTTTGTGAAGAATTGCATATGCCTACAAGAACCTTGCATCCTGAATATTCTAGAAACGGTTCCAGTTTCCAATATTCAATTCCCACTTCCGCTGAGCCCCGGAAGTGGGAGCTGCATGTTTTCACACCAACGGGAAGGAATGCCCGAGTCACCAGACTGAGACATTTTAGGGCTGGAAACAGGGACTGAGCCGCCACTGCCCGCCACCAACCGGCGCTGCGCCACCCCCAATTGAAACCAAATAAAACATAAAAACAAATATTCAGTTCTGATGTTATTAACTTATGTATCAATAAAGGCACTTAGAAATGCCAAATTTTCCAGGTTGTACAAACAATGACATCTGAAACCAGTACAAAAAAATCCTTTTTAAAAATCATGTGACCCAGTTTGAGTTCAGGAAAGTAAAGTCATCCAGAATATATGTAAAACTTGAAATGTTGACCTTTCCAATTTTTACTGAGCAAGATAAATTTATACATCTATTTCTAACTAACAGTAACATAAGAGGTACAAAGTGGACCCCAAAGTCTCTGCTGGGCAGAAAAACTGGAAATAAACCCTCTGGGAATATATCTATAGAGGAGAAAAGCTGAAGTAGAAGGAAATAGTCAAGAAGAAAGTTCCAAGGCAAGGTGGCAGGCTCAGATAATTACAAAGCTCTTCTAGGATCCCACGATAAATTCCTCATATTTATACAGCTACCTCCCAAATCTAGGATCTACAAAGACCAGAGTTTCTATTCTGTTGATTGCCCACCATGTGCCAGGCATTATGCCTTCATAATATTTCCCGTTTAATCTCACAACAACACTAGGACACAGGTAGTGTTACCCTCAGTACTTGGGAACAGTAACTAAGAATCAACATCACACAACTAAATGTCTGAGTCAGGACCAAAAACATACATGCTACAAGAGAGTTTTTTCTACCTTTGAAGTACTGATCACTAACACAAATTTTTAAAAGTGGAGAATTTTTATAATTAATAAAGTAGCCCATGATAATACAAAAATCAAACATCATAACTGCACAAAGTAGACACTAAACATTTTCCAGAGTCTCACCCTCTAGAGACAATCACCTTTAACAACTTGTTATAGGTCCTTCCAGACCTTTTCTAAGAAGCATTAACAATTAATGCAACAATTAATTTTTTACTTAAGTAAAAAATGTTTTTTTAAAAACTCCATGTATATACCAATCCGTACCCCTTAACTATATTCAACCAGAAAGAATTGATGTTTTAAAAAGTTCAGTAATCTCTAGGGTGAAACATCAGACTTATCTAGACAGTACAAATGTAAGCAAAAGCAAACCACTGCCCAAATCTAGGTAAGTCCTATTCAGGTTTTATCACATAGCATATTCTAAAAAGCACAGATACTGAAAGAGAGAAAACCAGAAAAGATGAAAGGAAAATATAGCCAAATAAAGTCTAGCAACTGAACACAGCACTACAGTCAGTTTATCACCACCTACCCACTCCAGAGCTGATTTTAACATCGATTTCCGGGGTAGACAGGCATCAAGCAAAACTTACCTATGACAGATCTCCTCCAATAAAAGAAGGGCTTAGTCCAGCAAAATTGAGGCAAATAATCTCTGAAGTCTGAGCGTCATAATTTCAATATAGCAGCCTGCAGAACATCCTTATATAGTTGTTAACTGAGGGGGGGTGGAATTACAGGGAATATTTATTATCTGGAAATGTCACAATCACAACTTTTTTTTTTTTTTTTTCCAACGTTTTTTATTTATTTTTGGGACAGAGAGAGACACAGCATGAGCGGGGGAGGGGCAGAGAGAGAGGGAGACACAGAATCGGAAACAGGCTCCAGGCTCCGAGCCATCAGCCCAGAGCCTGACGCGGGGCTCGAACTCACGGACTCACGGACCGCAAGATCGTGACCTGGCTGAAGTCGGACGCTTAACCGACTGCGCCACCCAGGCGCCCCTTCAACTTTTAAACAATGACAGTTCCATCTGTCTCCTAATGATATATAATATGTTCAAAACCCAGTAAAACATCTGAAATTCTAAAAAGCAACATATAGGATCACCTGGGTGGCTCAGGTAAGCGACTGACTCTTGATGTCGGCTCGGGTCACAATCTCATGGTTCAGCCACATGTTGGGCTCTACGCTGACAGTGCGGAGCCTGCTTGGGATTCTCTCTCTCCCCTCTCTCTCTGCCCACCCCCTGCCCTTGCTGTCTCTCTCTCTCTCTCTCTCTGTCGTCACTCTCAAAATTAATAAACATTTATAAATATTTAAATAAATATAAAAAGCAATATGTAAACAAGAAGCATTTACTGCCATTTAGCAACCACCTGGTGACGTAGAAAATTTACACTGGATTTTTAAATTTGAACCTTGAATTCGAGCCCTGCATCAGGCTCCATGCTGACAGTGCCGAGCCTGCTTGGGATTCTCTCTCTCCCTCTCTCTGCTCCTCTCCTGCTCACACTCCCTGTCTCTCTTAAAATAAGTAAATAAACTTAAAAAAAAATTTTTTTTGAACCTTAAAAAACTCATGCAAGCATAAATTAAATTTTAAATATAAACATGCAAAAAAAATAGTATTTCATTTCTTTAGTGACAGAATATGAGAATGATATGCCAACCACCAGCATCTTTTCCAAAACAACCCCAATGTTTTGAAAACATGTAAATATTTTACATCAAAAAAATTAAAGAGGGCCACTGGGCTGGCTCAGTCAGCAGAGCATGTACCTCTTGACCTCAAAGTCATGAGTTCAAGCCTCATGTCAAGCACAGAACCTACTTAAAAAAAAAAAAAAATTAAAAAGGAAAAATCAGGGTGCTTGGGTGGCTTGGTGGGTTAAGCCTCTGACTCTTGATTTCGGGTCGGTCATGATTTCATGGTTCATGGGACCCAGCCCCTAAATAGGGCTTGTACTGGCACAGGGCCTGCTTGGGAGTCTCTCTCTTCCTCTCTCTCTCTCTGCCCCTCCCCTACTCACACTCTCTCTCTCAAACTGGGAAAAAAAAAAAAAAAAAGAAAAAGAAAACAACACAGTAATCTCTAAAACTCAAAAATAAACTGAAGTAAATGATCTGTCCATCAACTTGGTAGGATAAGCGTATAAAAAAAATGATTTCAAGTCACTTTAAAAAAAATTTTTTTTTTAATGTTTATTTATTTTTGAGATAGAGAGACAGAGCATGAGCAGAGGAAGGTAGAGAGAGGGAGACACAGAATCCTAAGTGGGCTCCAGGCTCCGAGCCGTCAGCACAGAGCCCGACGCGGGGCTCAAACTCACGAGGTGTGAGACCATGACCTGAGCTGAAGTTGGCCGCCCAACCGACTGAGCCACCCAGGTGCAACCCCCTTTTTTTTTTTGAGAGAGAGAGAGAGAGAGCACAGAAGACAGAGCAGGCAAGTGGGGGAGAGGGGTGGAGGGGCAGAGAAAGAATCCCAAGCAGGCTCCATGCTCAGCGTAGAGCCTGACCCAGAGCTCAGTCCCACAACCTGGGATCATGACCTGAGCCAAAATCAAGAGTCAGATACTCAACCAAATGAACCACCAGGAGGCCCTCAAGTCACTTTAGAATAAATATTCTCGGGGGGGGGGGGGGCAGGGGGCCGGGTGGCTCAATTGGTTAAGCATCTGGTGGCTTCGGCTCAGGTCATGATCTTGCAGTTCATGGGTTCAAGTCCCACATGGGGCTCTCTGCTAACAGCTCCACTTGGAGCCTGGAGCCTGCTTTAGATTCTGTGCCTCCCTCTCTCTCTGCCCCTCCCCCACTCACGTTCCATCTCTCTCGAAAATAAACATTGAAAAAACATTAAAAATAAAATAAAATAAGTATTCTGGGGTGCTTGGCTGGCTGAGGTGGTAGTGTACACAACTCTTTACCTCGGGGTCATGAGTTCGAGCTGCACGCTGGGTGCAGAGTTTACTTTAAAAAAAAATTAAAATTAAAAAGTAAAATAAAGTACTCTGATCTTATATTCCTGAGTGGAACATAGCCTAAGGACAAAAAAAAACACAGAAAAGAATTTTAAATTGCATTAATTAGTCTGACTATTAATAATAAGATTGGGAGACAACTGGGTGGCTCAGTCAGCTAAGCGTCCGACTTCGGCTCAGGTCATGATCTCAAGGTTCATGAGTTTGAGCCCCGCGTCGGGCTCTGTCTGACAGCTCACAGCCTGGAGGTTGCTTCAGATTCTGTGTCTCCCTGTCTGCTCCTCCCCAACTCGTGCTGTCCCCCCCGCAAAACTAAATAAACATTCTAAAAAATAATATTTAAAAACATAATATAAACAAACAAAAAACAAAACTCCACCCTATTTTCTTGGTCTGAACACTAAAAGCCTAGAAGCCATAAGAAAACCAGTAGCAACCAACACCCCTGGCACTCTGATTGTGATCTCTAAGAACTATTTCCCACTTGAGGAAAACAGGGCTCCTTGAAAAAAAATCTGATTCCAGATCTAGAACAGGAAATATGTAAGATGAGCCTGAGATGCCTTGTGCCAGAAAATAAGGAAGTTATCAAAAACTAATGGGATCATATTCAAAAGAACACAGGAATCCATTTGAAAGGTCTCCAAGTAGTCAAACGTGAGGCAACTAAAATGTCAAAGAGCAACCACAATGAAAAAACACACAGAAAACCTAAAAATCCATAACACTAAGAACACAAAAAAAAAAAACAAAACCAACTTCACTGGTCATTTTAGGAGGACATCTACTAATTATCCTAAAAACCAGCAAAGTGAGGGGAAAATAATCATTTATCCTGTATTTCTGTATTTTACAGTCACCATATAGAATTTCAACTAATAAATGCAGTAGGAGTGATAGAATTAGAAAATCATTTTGCAATCCTCATACAATAAACAGGCAACAATCATTAGTGGCTACTAAAACCACTGAATGAAAGTTAACATGAACTTTATAACAAGCAGGTAAGTCTTACACCACCTAAAACCACTGACCCATCTCAGCAACACTAAAAAAAAGTGAATCGACCTAACATTACATGCCTCCTGATGATATATGATAGAAATACAATACCTCTTATGAAGTATGCTCATCAAAAAAGCCCTTAGAATTACCAGTTTATAAGAAATACAGGGGTTAAACAAAATCACACAGACGCAATGAGCTATACTCTGAATGTAAGAAATTCTACAGCTTAAATAACATGGTTCCTTTTTCAAATAAATGGCATGAAAACGGAGGAGACTTTATAGAATAAGAAACTAGGTTTAAGAGACATATCTTTCAATTGCAATGTGAGGACTTTATTTGGATCCTAACGTAAGGAGTCCTATTTTAAAAGCTATTTTTGAGACAATCAGAGAAATCTGAACGTGTTCTAACTATAGGATGGCATTAAGAATTACTGTTAACATTATTAGTTGTGACAATGGCACTGTGATTATGCTTTGGAAAAAGAGGCGGATGAAATTTGCTTTAAAATGCTACATGGTGGGGCGCTTGGATGGCTCAGTAGGTTAAAGTGTCCAACTTCAGTTCAGGTCATGATCTGGAAGTCTGTGAGTTCGAGCCCTGCATCAGGCTCTGTGCTGACAGCTCAGAGCCTGGAGCCTGCTTCGGATTCTGTGTCTCACTCTCTCTCTGCCCCTCCTCTGCTGGCGCTCTCTCAAAAATAAATTTAAAAAAACATTTAAAATAAATAAATAAATAAATAAAATGTTACATGGTGAGGGGGAGGGGAGATAATGAGCAGGAGAGTGTTAACATAAAACTAGCAGGACGAAATGTGAACGATGCTGAGGCTAGGTGGTAAGTATGTGAAAATTCACTGAACTTTAATGTACGTTGTAAGTTTCCATAATAAATTTTTAAAGTTCTATCACCAGGTTGTTATATTATCATATATATCATCTATTTTTATCACTTGGAGTCTCCAGAATTTAAGGATCATGGAATTTTCCAAAAATTAAAAAAAAACTACAATGTTTCAAATAATACATTAATCTAAAAACCAATTACTGTATCATATTATCCATATAAAAATTACTGCTTGCATTATTAGCAGTCACTGTGCCCATCCAGACTGGTTAAATACATGTTTAGTAGACTGGTGGTTAAGTAGGATGTGGCTTCATTTTACTTCAGTTTAATGTGAGATCTTCATTGTGCTTAACTAGGACCCTGTGTTTGTTTCATCAACACTTAATCACAGCTACTACTGTAATCAGGACAGTGTAAGTTAGAACTTAAATGGTGTGGAGATGGGGAACTAAACCACACTGCTCATGTTTGCCATAAAAGCTGGCTTCGAGGGGCGCCTGGGTGGCGCAGTCGGTTAAGCGTCCGACTTCAGCCAGGTCACGATCTCGCGGTCTGTGAGTTCGAGCCCCGCGTCAGGCTCTGGGCTGATGGCTCGGAGCCTGGAGCCTGTTTCCGATTCTGTGTCTCCCTCTCTCTCTGCCCCTCCCCCGTTCATGCTCTGTCTCTCTCTGTCCCAAAAATAAAAAAAAAAAAAAAAAAAAAAAAAAAAAAAAAAAGCTGGCTTCGATCCATACACAGAGGCATTTCATTCATTAAAACCTGCAGTTTTAGGGGCACCTGGCTGGCTCAGACAGTGGAGCAGGTGACTCTTGACCTCAGGGTCATGACTTTGAGCCCCACATTGGGCATAAACCTTACTTAAAAAAAAAAAATTGCAGTCTTCTAAGTCTCTCACCGCACTTTCTAAAACCACCTTAAAGTGTGAACCCAAACCAAGTTCATATCCATTAAAAAACTTTGTTAGTGTTTTGGGGCACCTGAGTGGCTCAGTCAGTTAAAATCAGGTCATGATCTCCCGGTTCCATAGGTTCAAACCCGCACGGGGCTCTGAGCTGACAACTTGGAGCCTGGAGCCCGCTTCACATTCTGTGTCTCCCTCTCTCTCTGCCCCACCCCCCCTCCGCTTGTTCTCTCTCTCTCTCCCTCTCCCTCAAAACTAAACATTAAAAAAAACGTGTGTTTTTCGAGGGGATAAACAGTTTTTAAAATTATCCAAGGGTTTAATATCCTAACAACCAATAACAACTGCTAAGAGTTCAGCCTAGTCAAAAATTAACACTAAAACTAATTCATAATGGAAATAATTACTCACTGAAATGCTTCCTGCTCATCACTATGGGCACTGGTTTAGCAATGGTTTAGAAGTGGACGGACCTGTTCTCTGGAATACAATAGAAAGGAACACTGGTTTATGAGTCAAGAGATCAAGGTCTACACCGCAGTTTCAATTCCTAATTCTTACCCATCAGTGATGGCTGCCTAAAGCGCTCTCTTGGCAAAGAAATCTAAGGTTTCATTTAGGACCAGAAGAAAGTCTTTAGATTCTCTGACAGTTTTTAAATGTATGATATAAAGAATCTGGGAGTAAAAGAAAATGTGCCTTTATTAGGTATCTTTTTATTGTCCCAGAAGGAATTTAAATATTTAGTCCTGTAAAAATCCAAATTAACAGCTAAAACACTGCTCCCCTTCCTCCCACATCACTCCACTCCAGCTCCTCCATAAGAGAATGCCAGAAAAACTACTAAGGGGAAAAAAAAAACCCATTTTCCTTTGCTTTTTCACTGTCTCCAGAAACCAATAAGGAGGTGGTGTGGCTGTTAAGAAGGCAAGCTCTGGAATAAACATTAAAAATAGATAGATAGATAGATAGATAGATAGATAGATAGATAGATAGATAGATAGATAAATGGATAGATAAAACCAGGGGGCGTGGGGGTGGCTCGGTTGGTTGAACTTCCGACTTTGGCTCAGGTCACGATCTCACGGTTTGTGGGTTCGAGCCCCTCGTCAGGCTCTGTGCTGACAGCTCAGAGCCTGGAGCCTGCTTCATATTCTGGGTCTCCCTCTCTCTCTCTGCCCTCTCCCATTCATGCTGTCTCTGTCTCTCAAAAATAAATAAACATTAAAAAATTAAAAAAAAAAAAAAAAAAAAAAGAAGGCAAGCTCTGGGGCTGGACTACGTTAAAATCAATCTCTACCATTTCCTCTCAGCCTCATATTCCTTATCTGTAAACAAGAATAATAACAGTATCTATCTCATAGTGTTGTCGTGAAGATTAAATGAGATATCTGTGTTTAGAAGGAGACGTAACACATAAAGTACTCAACAAACACTGGCTGTCATTTTTTATTGCTGCTTTTATTACTATAGTTTGTTCTACATTAAAGATGCCTCGGAGAAGAAAAAAAGAATAGCCACAATACAGTTTATTTTTTAAGTGTTTGTTTCTTTTTAATTTGAGAGACAGCATGCATGCACCACGCACAAGTTGGGGAAAAGGGCAGAGGGAGGGAGAGAGAATAAAGAGGGAATCTTAGGCAGGCTCCCACTGAACGTGGAGCCCGTTGACGGGGCTTGATCCTACAACCTGGGGAACATGACCTGAGCCAAAAATCAAGAGTTGGACATTCAGCCAGCTGAGCCACCCAGGCACCCCGCATTTTAAGTGAGTCTTTTTCTTCAGTGGCAGAACTTCTTCCTCCCCTTCACATCACTATTCTAGATATTTTTAAGGACAAACTAATCTCTAGTGCTTCCTTTACATCGAAGTTTCATTTATACTTTCTTAAATGTGCACAGGCTACCTAGAGTATACTGTGGTTTCCAAGTTTTTGTTTCAACTTAAATATAAATAACAAGGAAACAAATCCTGAAATTTAAAATAAAACCAGAGGTTTCATCATTTTAAATCACTAAAATGTTAAGTTTCCCTTTAAAAAGTACTCCCCCAAAAAAGATCCTAGTATAAAAACATGTATCAACAATAAAAATCAAAAAATGCATTATCTAAGTCAAATGAGATAAAAAGGTAAATAGCAAAATATGTGAAATTTTAACAGGAACCAAAACGTATGGGGCACATGACAGGTAATACCTATAGACAAATATTTACATATATTTTAACAAGAGTATTTTCATTTAAAAAAAAAAAAGCTTTTAACCTAATCACCGTAAAGCAACTCTAAGAAGAGCCATAGAGAACACAGGCACACAGGGACATCCTACAGTGTCAGATGAGGGGCCACAAGCCACCGGTGCACTTGAAATGTGGCTACAGAGGAACTGTATTTTTAACCTTATTTAATTTTAATTTTAACTTAAAAGCTAATATTCTGGGTTTTTTTTTTTTAATGTTTACTTATTTTCGAGAGAGAGAGAAAGAACACAACCAGGGGAGGGGCAGAGAGAGAGAGAGGTAACACAGAATTCGAAGCAGCTCCAGGCTCTGAGCTGTCAGCACAGAAGGAGGTGAGATCATGACCCAAGCAGAAGTCAGATGCTTAACCCACTGAGCCACCCAGGAGCCCCTTAAAAGCCAATATTCAATTCAGGTATTATAAAACTTTTATGTATGCTTAGAACAATCTGGACATGAGAATCTACTTCTTCAACTGTAAATTTTATGAGCTGCAAATACAGATCAGGGATCTCCAGTGACAATTAACAAAAAATGTTTATTTTTGAGAAAGCACAAGCCAGGGGGAGGGGTAGTCAGAGAGAGGGGGACAGAGGATCTAAAGTGTGCTCTGTGCTGACAGCAGCGAGCCTAACGTGGGACTTGAACTCACGAACCGCGAGACCATGACGTGAGCCGTGGATGGGCACTCAACCGACTGAGCCACCCAGGTGCCCCTCCAATGACAACTTACTGTCCACACCAAGATGTGACGTAGGTGTAAAATACATACCAGATTTCAAAGACGTAGCATGACAAAAAAACGTAACAATCTCATCAATAATTTTATATTGATTACACATTAAAATGACAGTATTTTGGATATGCCAGGTTAAACACAATATTAAAATGGAACTTTACCTATTTTTTTAAGTGCTGCTACTATAAACTTAACTTTTACATGACTCCCATTATATTCCTTTTTGACAACACTGTTCTAAACAATACACTCTAGCATCCGAATACCTGCCCACTAATTTACCCCTTCTCCTATTTATTTATCCTTATTAATAACTAACAGCTGTTGTTCAGTAATATTAGGCACACTGCTAAATGCTTTACATGGATTATCTCATTCAATTCCTCCAAAGTAGGGGGTCAGTTTTATCATTATCATCATTTCAGAAATTTTAAATTAAGAATCAAAGAAGTTCAGGACACCTGGATGGCTCAGTCAGTTAAGCGTCCAACTTCAGCTCAGGTCATGATCTCACGGTTTGTGGGTTTGAGTCCCACATTGGGTTCTGTCTGACAGCTCAGAGCCTGGAGCCTGTTTCAGATTCTGTGTCTCCCTCTTTCTCTGCCCCTCCCTGGCTCATGCTCTCTCTGTCTCTCAAAAATAAATAAACATTAAAACAAATAAATTTTTAAAAATAAAAATAAAGAATCAGAGAAGTTTAAGTAATTCACCCAGAATATGCCCAAAGTAAGTTATGGTTCGAGGATTAGAATTCAGTTTGGTTTCAAAATTTATATTCTTAACCACTGAGGCTCTACTATAGTGAACTCTGAATTTATATTCCTGAATTTTACTTTATTAAAGACACTGTCCACCAGGTGCCTCGTTAGCACAGTAGGTAACATAGGTCTCAAAAAGACAATGTCCCCGAAACAGATATTTTCCAGTGAAAAACTCCCACTCAATTCCCCTTTTTAATGAACAGCACCAAAAAAAAAGTGAACCAGGAAAGGAAAAAATGTGAGGCTCCAAAAACAAAGATTAACCAAAACTGCATGAATCTGGCTGCCAGTAAATCAGTGCACAGGTAATAAGCACTCTATATGTTTTATCATAATGCAGCACACTCTGACCATACTAAGTACATACTCTAAACTATTAGCAATTGGTAATTTGAAAACCTGTAATAAAAGTGGCCTCTCCATACTCTATATTACAGTTACTATTTTTTGGCACTTATAAACCAAACACAGCCATAAGAATGTTGCATGTATCATCTTATTTCATTCATAACAAAACGAGAAAGTAAATTTTATTCTTCCCATTTTTCATATGCTGAAAATAAGGCTCAAAGAAATAAACGGCCTAAGGCCATGCAACTAGCTAAGGGTCAAAGCAGGATTTCAACCTAACAAATCTACTCTACTATATCATCTCTCTATCCTCAGGGTGATGAAATGAGTGACAGCACATCATTTTGCTTCTAATACAACTTTGCCGAGGTTTGACAATGAAGAGTAGTACTTGAATTTATCACCTCCATTAAAATGGGATACTGAGATTTCATTTTTAAAATGTCAGATAACCATTTGAATACAGTATCATTTGTACTATCAATCATGCCCCTATCTACTTTCTAAGAAATGCTGCACAAAACACTTGATAAATGTAAAACAGAAACTTTGAAAGCATAAATTTACAACTCAAGACACACACAACTTTGAGAAACTGATTTTGCAGATGCACTTATGAAAATAGTTGTTCTGTATTTACTGCCTATCATTAGAGAATTAAAGGTACGCTACTAGAAATACGTAAAGAATACAGGGATAGCACAGAGAAGAGAAGGTTCAGAATCAGGAAAAGATATCCTGGAGACAGAGAATACTATCAAACTGCAAGAACCAAATCACTAGCTGCAACTCAATCTTTAGACACATTCTAAATTAGGCCACACTTAACTAGCAGTTATGTGTGCAAAGAAATATACAATAATGCAATCTAGAAATAATTTTTTCCAACCACAAAACTAAAAAAATCTCTATCAATTACTTACTCAAAGCAGGTTTGTATTGTAACAAGACAGAACTAGGTGACTTCTCTTTCCATCTATAATATTTACAAGATGACCTAGGGAATGTTCACATAGAAGTGTTTTGCTATGGAGTCCCTGGGTGGCTCAGTAAGTTAAGTGTCCGACTCTGGCTCAGGTCATGATCTCACAGTTCGTGAGTTCAAGCCCTGTGTCGGGCTCTGTGCTGACAGCTCAGAGCCTGGAGCCTGTGTGGATTGTGTCTCCCTCACTCTCTGCCCCCCCCCAACTTGTGAGCAGGTGCGCGCTCTCTCTCTCTCTCTCTCTCTCTCTCTCTCAAAAAACAAATAAACGTTTACAAAAATTTTTTAGGGGCACCTGGGCAGCTCAGTCGGTTAAGCATCCAACTTCAGCTCAGGTCATGATCTCGCGGTTTGTGAGTTCGAGCCCCGCGTCGTGCTGTCTGACAGCTCAGAGCCTGGAGCCTGCTTCAGATTCCGTGTCTCCCTCTCTCTCTGCCTGTCCGCCACCCACACCCAGTCGCTGTCTCTCAAAAAATAAATGTCAAAAAAAATTTTTTTTTAAAAAGAGACATTTTAAGCTAACCAAGTAAAAAGGTGGCTCTAAGAAAAATTAACAAATGAAACATTAAAAACAGCAATTCTCCAAGATCAACTTGGGAGAATCAAAAACTGTATCAACTAGGCACACACAAAATAATCAATCATAAGCAATTGTGACTTAAAACTGCCTATTGCTCGAAACCCTCCTTAATTATTATCATAGCAGTCCTTTGAAAAAGCATAGTAAGGGGAAAAGCCTACTGCTTAAAAAATATTGTATCTTTTAGACTAAAACAGACTCAAATCATAAAAAATGACAGTTAAGCATTCATCTGTTTTTTCAACACTGTGCTATAAATTTTCAATGTCCTCAACAAGCAAAGGTCTGGAAAGGCTAAATTCTAAAACAAAAAGAGCCACATTAAAGAGTCAAAGAAAAAGTAAACAACTTTTTGTGAAGCTTCACTTCTCTGGGAAGGGTCTGAGTCACTGACATCCTGTTCTGCTTCTAGAGGCCAAGCTTAACTCCACTATTCAGACTAGAGTTTACCAAGCCCCCTGGTTATGCTGGGGACCACCTCACCCAAGCATCTACCCAACAGGTAAGACCAACCAGGAAACATCTGTTAATAATTGCAAGTAAATACTACGCATGATCTGCCTGCACTGGCACAGAATTTCCATTTTCATGAAAATTCCTTTGTGGTAAACAATAAATATAAATTTCACTTTACATAAAAAGCCTAAAAGGCTAAATGATTGTTCTAAACTAAAGAGCCTATGTGGTAGGCAAAATAATGGCCTCCCCGGAGATGTTTGTTTTCTAATCCCCAGAATCTGTGAAAATGTTGCTAAACAGCAAGGGAGAATTAAGGCTGCAGATGGAATTAAGGTTGCTAATCAACTGACCTTGACATGGGAAGGTTATCCTGGATTATTCGGATGGGCCCAATGAAATCACAAGGGTGGTAATACAAGTGAAAGAGCGAGGCAGAAGAGGCAGTGTCAATCAGAGACGGGAAGACAGAGCAAAGGAATGCTTGTGTACAGCCTCCAGAGCTGGAGAAGGCAAGGAAACATTTCCCATGGAGCCTGCAGAAGGAATGCAGTCCAGAGACACCCATTTCTGACTTCTGACCTCCAGAACTACAAGATAATAAGCCTGTGTCGTTCCAAACCACAAATTTGTGGCAACTGGTACAGCAGCGATAGGAAACGAATACGGAACCTAAATCTGGCACCACGGAACAAGTTTTACCAAATAGTTTTATAAAGAACCTAAGTAGCAAGTGGTAACATTTAGCACTGATTTGCATATAAAAACATCTCCCCCATCTAATCCCTCAAAATTCAACTTGTATACTCACATAAAAGTTTCTTGATTCCTAAAGAAAATTAAATAGTGATTAATCCTGAATTTTAAAATATTATTTAAAAATATAACAGCAACTTTTCTGCCCAGTACCAAGAAAGAATGAAGTATTCCACAGAAGTTAATTTTTTTAATAAGTTTATACTTTCCAGAACAAAACCCTACTCTTTATGAAAATTTAATGATCTTTCTAAATTCTTCTGCTTCCCTTGTTCCATAAAGAGATGGAACAGGGGCGCCTGGCTAACTCAGTTGATGGAGCATGCAACTCTTGATCTCAGGGGTTGTGGGTTCAAGCCCCACGTCGGGTGTAGAGATTACTTTAAAAAAAAAAAGCAAGAGAGAGATGGAACATATTAAAACCTGATGAATTCAAGGTCCACATTTGAAAACTGAAACACTAAACGAGAATACATTTGTGTGTCTTAGTTTTCAAAAGCGTCTTTTTCCTTTTCCTGCTGTAATTCCAGCTCTCATTATCCCCATTTCAAAACTCCTCTCCCAATACCCCTACATGTACATGGAAACATAAACACACACACAAACACACTCCCAACTCACAAAGAACTGGATATTTCTAAACCATCTGTGGACTAAGCAAACCAGACATCTAAGTAAAGCTATGTATGTTAACTGAGAGGCAGAACAGGATTAGTAATAGTAAGAGCTCGGATCTGGAGCAGCTCAGGCTTAAAACCTAGCTTCGCCACTTCCTAGTGGCATGAATTTACTGAGGTCAAGTACACAGTCTCCTCAGTCTTCATTTTTTCATCTGTGAAACAGGCATATTCATACGTACCTCTCAGCATTTTTTTGAGAATTAAATTTTAAAATGTATAAAATGTCTGACACATACTAATAAGGACTAAACGAGTAGCAAAATTATCACATGATAATAACAATGATGAATTTGATGATGTCATAAAGAACATGACCAGGGCAGAGGCCGCGTGATAAAATTTTAATACTATTTCAGAACAAGACAAAATTAATGACAGCTTGACTTTGGGATTAATGGGATGTGATTATAAAAGTAAAAGATGCATTCAGAAATTACATGTTTACTAAACTAAATACAGGATTTACACTAGTACACAATATAGGATTGTGTTAATTACCAACGTACATGAGGATTAACGATTACTTATTATCACAGACTTACAACTCATGTCAAAACATCTGTCTTAACACTCCAACTGCATATATAATTTTCTGGCTCTCTGTGATCCCTTAAATTAAATCATTTTTACAATAGTTGCCTATTATTTGAAAATTCCCCCACAACCTCCCTCTATCGACACAAGAAGATTACAGTCAGAATTCTTTTCAACTGGAAGGAAAAAAGGTTGCATATAGGAAAGAATAATAATTATTATTACACCAGGGAAGAGGGAATGGAAAAATAGAATCAAGTCCAAACAAGTAAATAGAGAATGTTTCCAATGGACAGGAAAACTCAGAACTTAAGGGATGTCAACCAGACTGTAGACAGTTTTTTAGTCTAGGTAACCTAGCTGTCACTTGGCAGAACACTTGGGCTCTAAATCCACAGAGCCACATGATCTCTGAAGCTCTTCTGGCTCTATAGGCCACAGTGTTTCAATTCAAAATTACTTTGGCAATATAACCTGAGGATTCATTTTGCTCCTACTTTAAAATATTAACTCTTCAAAGCCTTGTCCTCTTGTCCTCTAATTTAAATACTAATTTTCAAACCAGTAAAGGTTTTCCCAGAAGCATGAAGTCCACTGTAGGCCATTTTAATATATTTTCATATGATTTTCTTTCTATTTTTAAGAAAAGAGTTAACACCAAATATTTAATATCATGATGCAATGCAATTCTAAGCTTTAAAAGGATTTCCTTTCAATAAAGAAAGTAGGTAAAAGGTTTCTAAACTACACACTATTCCATAAAGCATCAAAAGGTCACTAAATGGAAACAACTTTATTACTCACTTATAACTAACAGAGGCAGCGTGGTTTGGTTTACTAACAAGAGAGCAGATTCTGCCATCGGTTTAATGTGTGCCTGTGGGCAAATCACTCAACATCTTTGCATCTGCTTCTCCAACCATAAAAAAGGAAAAATGTTGCTGACCTGCCTCAAAGGGATATTATAAGGAATAACGAATGATCATGAAACTTTAAAAACATAATGTGCCACTTAAAAACATTATAATGCTAGTGTTAAAAAAAACCCTTTAGAAACCACATATTCTGACCCTAAGCATCTGCAGGGGTCAATGCCTACGGTAGTGTGTCCTCAAATTAACCTTCCTAATAAATGCTACTAGGGATCCAAGAACAGCATTAGCTACTCTAGCAGCAGCCATACAGCACAGGGATGCTCCCTCACTAACCTCACAGCTTACCTTTTCATAGCAATCTCATGCAGTTAGATTTCATTATTAGTTAGTAGCTGTAATAATAATCCATAGGCCTATGAGGGGCTATCATAAATGCTGCTGGGACTGTTCACCACCTAAAAGCACTAAATATTCAAATAAATCAACGATACTTACTGATTACCTAACTGAATGCTAAACACTGCTATACATGAGGTTTGTACACTGCTATACATGAGGTTTGTACGTATCTGCCAAAGCTAAAAGCTAAAGAAACATAGTGGTGCCTTTACCATATAATTTCTGTAACTTTTTAAATGTTTATTTATTTTTGTCAGAGAGAAAGAGAGAAACAGTGCGAGTGGGAAAGGGGAAGAGAGAGAGGGAGACACAGAATCTGAAGCAGGCTCCAGGCTCTGAGCTGTCAATGTCAGCACAGAGCCCGACATGGGGCTCGAACCCACAAACCACAAGATCATAACCTGAGCCAAAGTCGGACACTTAACCGACTGAGCCACCCAGGCACCCCTAATTTCTATAATTTTTGATATTTATAGCAAACTTGTACTGCTTTTATAATAAAAACTTCTGAATTCTGGTAGGAATAGAACTAGTTTAGAAAAAAATATGTCTCTAAGTTGGGGGAAAGCAAAATTAGGTGACTAAGTGTCAAAAACCCTCAATACACAAAACAACTTTAAAAAAAAAATCCCTGAACAACTAAACAGAGATGGGTCTTTTGGTGAGATATCCTCACCAAGATAAAACTGAAAAAATGAAAAGCTACATTTTTTTTTTTTTTTTTAATTCCCAAATAGGCATAAGCCAAGCTGCCTCATTTAAACTTTGACAGCAATAGTAGCTCCTTTGTCTTCAAGCCTGTTCGCCTTTCCTTTTACTCCTCTCTAGAGTAGAGACAGGCTTGGCAGGGCCCCATCGAGCATTTGCCCCACCCCCACAGGCTCAGGATGCCAGACCAGCTTCAGGTGACTAACTGCCACATCAGAACAGTGATCGGATCAAGAGAAGAAAAAAATGTTTGCCCTACATACGCAAGGCTAGAGGTGGATGCTTATCCAGAAAATAAATATCTCCAGTGGTTCACCTAATCCAATAACAACCCTCTAGGCTTGGAAGTAAAATTTACTTTTCCCTTGAAAGAATCCCATTTGGGCAAACCAGCAGCAAATTAGAAGAAAGGACAAGTATTATATTTACTAAGAGAAGCTTCTGCATCAGGAAGGGCTGGGATAAAATAAGTCTGAAATGGGAGCAAAGAGTTCTTAGAATCAAGAAATCTGGTTTTCCCCTTCCATTAAATACTCTGTTCTTAAGGAATTCATAAAGACAAAAATAACAGGTTTTAACCTCAATCACAAAATTACTTTTCTCCAAAACTTCCAAATCAATCTTTAAGTTACAAAAGATTACAGTAGCTGTATCATCCTGAAAGTGTATTTAAATTAAGAGTTTGCACATTCTTTCCAGAGAACTAAGAATAATAGTTACAATTTATTGCGAATTTACTATGTAATAGATCCTGTTATTACATTTAGTCATCCCCAATAATCCCATGAGGTAAGTACTATAAATGTTTCTCATTTTAGACAAGGACACCAGCCTTCTTAGAAGGTTTAAGAAAACTGCCCACAACTTGGGTAAACAGGAGAATCCCAATTCAATCCCAAACACTCTAGATTAAAGAATCCTCACTCTATCAGTTTATGAAAGAAGTGACTGGCTTTTACTGGAATAATAAAGCTATCGCATACTGACTACTGAGAACTATGCCAAGTGTAGTGTAAAACATTTTCAATGCTATTTCATTTAGTACTTACAAACCTTGTAAGGTAACTATTATTATCCCCATTTTGCGAAAAATGAAAATGACGTTTCCTTTCATTGCAAAAATAAATAACTGCCCAAACTTCAACAGCCAAGTCAAGAACAGAGAGAGACGGTACTGGGAACAAGACCTCTCTTTCCAAGCCATATGCTCTTAATCATTAAGCCACACTGTTTATTGGGCACTTTAACTAAACAAAGATGGTTTTTACAGCCATATTCAAGTATAGTTTTTCCTGTCAGTAGAAAGTGAATCTTTTCTTTAAATTCCATTTGCTCAAAGTTTTGATAGTTTACAATCTTCATTTCTGTGATGAAAGTAAATGATTCAAAAGAAGTGTAATTTTTGGGGGGGCGCCTGGGTGGCTCAGTTAAGCATCCAATTTTGGCTCAGGTCATGATCTCGGGGTTCCTGGGTTCGAGCCCTGAATCAGCTCTGTGCTGCCAGCGAGGAGCCCGTTTGGAATTCTCTTTCTCCCTCTGTCTCTGTCCCTCCCTGACTCATGCTTTCTCTCTCTCAAAATAAATGCATAAACTTACAAAAAAGTGTGATTTTCAAAGAAACATAAACAGGTATCAATGATTATGTTGTCATAAGAGATCACACCCAGCAGAAGTATCAAATACAGGAGACAGCAGTCTGTTCTCGTCAAAACCTTGACATGGGACTTCAGGAACCTGCGTCAGATTCTCTCTCCCTCTCTCACTGCCCCCCCCCCCCCGCCCCACTCTCGCTCATTCTCAAAATAAAGAAAAATACATAAACTTTAAAAAGATTAGCAGCAGATCAGTAACAGGTGACATTACAGAGCTGTGTTTCTTAATATTCGTATCAAAGTTTCCAGTGAGAACTTGATGAAATTCATCTCCCCAAGAAAACGTATGGCCACATGAATTTGGGCACATAAACTTTGGGGAGAGGAGAGATTTACAGCAACCGTGAAGCCCATATCTGGACCTTCTGAGTGGAGCACGAGCAAGTATTAATTAAGGAATACTGGGAATTATACTCAAAGTAAGACAAGTGCTGTTTTAAAAATTTCCCTCTTTTTTGTCTTTTATTTTGTCCCTTCCTTCTATTAACCAGCCTAAAATATGACCCTTAGCATAGAAAGTTAAATACCAAATTTGGTTTCTCTGTCTCTGTAAACTGACCCTTTTATTTTCTAGTAAACTGTTAATACACTTTTATAAACTCATGGTTTTCCTCCCCAAACCTGACTGCTATCTTGAATCTTAGTATGAAAACTATCAGATTTCCAGAAACACATTATCTTCCATGGAAAACTTGAATGTCAGAATTTCCAGCCCTCTCAAAACCAGAAATGTAGTCATTTTTATAACAAAAGTTCTCTTATTTATTTATATTTTTTGTAGTATTTATTTCTTATTGAGAAACAGAGATAGCACACGAGCGCGGGGGGGGGGGGGGGGGGGGGGGGAGGGTGAGAGGGACAAGAATCTGAAGCAGGTTCCAGGCTCCAAGCTGTCAGCAAAGGGCCCCACGCAGGGCTCGAACTCGCGAACCCGTGAGATCATGACCCGAGCCAAAGTCAGACACTCAACCGACTGAGCCACCCAGGCGCCCCACAAAAGTTCTCTTTTAAAATTAAGATACACATACTGATTAGTAGTTTAAGACATAACAAATATGCGCACAGTCTTATTTTGATGTAAAGTAATTAAATGAAAAAATTTCAATTATCTTGAGAACGAAAAGCCAGTTATGGCTTATATTTCGTTCACTGGCCACTAGGTATAAAGGAGGCCCAACTGAAAAGAAAAAATACTGACACGCTTTCTTCACAGGCCTTATCAAAATCCACACCTTCTACAATCTGCAACATTTAAATATCAAAAGGATTAATATGACAATGGTTTCCACTGCTTACCAAGTGTCACACTGAATACTAGATTCGAATTCTCATGAATGCAGAACATCTTCGTTCTGTGACACCAAAAGGAAAGCGGCAAGAATCCTATTTTTATTTTAACATTTGTTTATTTTGAGAGAGAGCATGAGAGGGGGAGGGACAGAGACGGGGGTGGGGGGAGGGGAGTGGTGGTTAGAGAATCCCAAGCAGGCTCCACAGTGTCAGTGCAGAGCCCAACGCGGGGCTCGAACTCACAATGAGATCATGACCTGACCTGAAACCAAGGTCAGAATGCTTAACTGACTGAGCCACCCAGGCGCTGCAAGAGTCCTGTTTTTAAGCAATTCATCAAGAACAAAAGTTTGCAACTCTTTTGAATGTATCTATCACTAAAAAATTAATAAAGCATATCTATATCTTGTTTACAGCCACATTACACGAAGCAATACGCCAGTTAGCATTTTTCATAAATATAAAATATGCTTATTTCCAAAAATTACACAGCCCTAACTTCATTCTAAACCCCAGATCTTTAGTTCTTCAACCAAAAAATCTTGGTGTCCTCCTCAATTCTCCTTCCTTCACATTGAATCTGACCGGAACTACTGGCTCTACCTTCAAAGGAGATATAGACCCTGACCACTCCTCACTCCCCTCACTGTGATGGCTAATATCCCACCATCATCATCTATTAAAATAGCTTCCTAACTGGTCAGCTTCTATCTTCAACTTGCCTTCAGCCTGTTTTTAACACAACAAAGAGTGATCCCTTAAGAATATAATGAAAATCTGCCACTCTGTAACGAGATTGCATAACTCACAGTTCCCTATTTCTACAAGAGTGAAAACCACAATCCTTAACAATGGCCTTCAAGGTCCTAGGTGACCTGATGGGCTCCGCCCTCAACCTGCATACCCTTTATCCACCCCCTCCCATTCTCTTCTTTCCTTACTCCACCGCAGCCACCTTGGCCTCTGTGCAGTTCAATGAACATGTTGACCTGTCTTTAAAGCCACATGACTAATGACATCTTTTAGACAAATATTTGTGCCAATGTCTTCTCAATATACCTACTTGACCACCTTTACACCACAGCCTGTCCCGCTCTGTGCTGACAGCTCAGAGCCTGGAGCCTGCTTTAGATTCTGTGCCTCCCTCTCTCTCTTCCCCTCTCCCCGCTCACACTCTCTCTCTCTCTCTCTCAAAAATAAGTAAATATTAAAAAACAAAAATGTAAAGGGCACCTGGGTGGCTTAGTCAGTTAAGCTGCCCACTTCGGCTCAGGTCATGATCTCACAATTAGTGTGTTCGAGCCCCGCATCGGGCTCTGTGCTGACAGCTTCCGAGCCTGAGCCTGTTTCAGATTCTATGTCTCCCTCTTTCTCTGTCCCTCCTCCACTTATGCACATGAGCTCGCACTCTCTCTCTCTCTCTCTCTCTCTCTCTAAAATAAACATTCAAAAAAGGTTTTTTAATAAAATAAAATAAATTAAAAAATGTATTACAAAAAGACTACAGCCTGCCGCAACCCTGTATGTATTCCCTACCCTCCTTACCCAGCTCTCCTCTTATTTTCATACTATTTAACATCTAATAAACTAGATTACTTATTATGTTTATTTCTCTTTGTCCACCCTTGCTCCCTTAAAACGATCCACAGGGCCAGGACTTTTTGTTCACTGATGTATCCTAAATGGCTAGAAAAGAGAGACCAGCACTTTAAGTGTTCAATAAATGTTGAATAAATTGTTTCAATGTCCAAATCCTTAGTGGCCACTAGCCATCATGCCAAAAACACCTGAAGTTAAACATTCACTTCCCAACAGGGTTACCACAGATAATATTGCTATCCTAAAAACAGCAAGATCCACTCCCAGGACCCAGGAAAACTGAAAATATGCGTTCACACAAAAGCCTGTAGACAAACGTTCACAGCAGCACTATTCATAATAGGGAAAAAGTGGATACAATCCACCACACGTCCAACAGCTAATGAACGGATTGGCCAAATGTGGTATATCCACTAAATGAAATATTATTCACCAACAGGAAAGAATAAAGTACTGACACAGGCTACAATACGAATGAACCTTGAACATATTATGCTAAGTGAAAGAAGCCAGACACAAAAGGCCACATGTTGTATGATTCCATTGATAGGAAATGTCCAGAACAGGCAAACCCTTCGAGACAGAAAGTAGATGACCAACTGCCAGGGGAGAGAAAGAGGAGAGAGAGAGAACAGGGAGTGAGAGCTAATGGGTACAGGCTTCTTGTTGGGAAAACAAAATGTTCTGCATTTAAACAGTGATAGATGAACAATCTTGTGAAAATACTAAGTACTGAATTGTACACTTCTTTTTTTTTTTTTTTGAGTTGTACATTTTAAAAGGGTGAATTTTACCTCCTTTCCTAAAACTCAAAAACCAAACAAAACAGAAAAACATAAAGGAATGCTCAGGCTCAATGTTCACGGCTCACACATGAAGGAAGGCTAAGAGCTGGGAATGCCTTCTTGGCTGTATTCGATTCTAAGAATCCCAACCACCAACTAATCACAGAAGAAATATTTTAAAAGGGAGGGAGAGAGGCTAGTCCTGTCAGTAGCAGCAAGCCCAACTTTTCCTTCGCCTCCAATCCATTCAAATGCTATCATCTCCACCTGCAACACCACCACCTCCCACACCTGGTCCACACCATCTCACCAGAACTAATCCAGGAGCCATGCCACTGCCGCCCCTACTCCCACTCCTGTTCCCCCACGGTCTGTTCTCTGAACAGCAGTTACCGTTTAAACACGTCAATCAGATGACTTCACACTCTTGCTCGAGACCCTTCAATGACTTCTTACAACACTGAGATTTTACTCTACGTACTTCCCACGGCCTACAAGTCCCTTACACTGTACCGGCTCTCGTGATCTCTCTAGCCTCATCTCCTACAACGCCAGCTCTAAAGGCTTTCTTCCAGTTCCTTCCAGTTCCATACCTCCTTAAGGTATGCCAAGGTCAAACAGGCCAAAAACACTTCTCCCCAGGACCCTGGCATTTGTATTTTCAGCCTGGAATGCTCTTCCCCCAGATAGGCGAACGGCTCGCTCTGTCACTTGTTGCACGTGCTGCTTAAATGTCACCTCCACAAACAGGCCCTTTATTACACCTAATCTAAAACTAACACCTTCAGTCACTGTAACCTCTTATCCTGATTATGCTTTATTTCTCTTCACAGCACTTAGCACACTTTTTTTTTTTTTTTTCCCCTGCTTGGTGCCTGTCTATCCTAATAGAAAGTAAACTCCATGAGGGTAAGAACTCTTGTTCGCTGCTGGATCCTCAACACCTCAAAGCACATCCAGTACGTGGAAGGTACACAATATACAGACTGAATCAGCAAAAACACATTCTTCAGTGAAATATGTGCTCATCTAATCTACTTTTAAAAATCACAAAAAAACAAAGAATTAGCAATGGGCACAGAAAACAAGTCAGTATTTTACCAAAATTACCTGTTCATCAAAAAGACCACAAATTCATAGAACAAAACACATATGCCACATTATGGATGTACAGTTAAAAGTTATTAACTGGAGAGAGAGAGAGACAGACAGACAGAGACAGAGTGTGAGTGGGGGAGGGTCGGGGGGGGAGGGAGACACAGAATCCAATACAGGCTCCAGGCTCTGAGCTGTCAGCACAGAGCCCGATGGGGGGCTCGAACTCACAAACTGTGAGATCATGACCTGAGCCGAAGTCGGACGCTTAACCGATGGAGCCACCCACGAACCCCTCACCCTACCTGCTCTCTTAATCCTACATCCGGACTCGTAGATGTGGACATCCTACAGATCCCTTCAATACTCGAAACCCTGTACTACAGCTTTCCTCTCAGGACGACATACTTCAGATGACAATAACATCCATCCCATGACCCACCAGAGAAACTTCCATCTTCCTCTTACCCCGGGGCCCAGAGTTACTAGGTCCTGAGTTCAGTTTCTGAGATATCTCAGATCCGTCCCCTCTGCTCTACCCCCACTGCATTCGTTCAAGCCCTTATTCACCTCTCACTTGGACTTCTCATCTGGAATCTCCAGATCTTCCATTTAGATCTCCCTTTCGATGGATTCACTACGATACTACCAAAGTGACCACTCCAGAATATAAATCCATCATCCTTACTCTTTCCTAACAACCTTCCGTGCTTCCATGTACCTTTCAAGAAAATTTTCAACCCCCTCACTCAGCCTCATTTCCTATCACTGCCCTCCTATTCCCACCCCAAACACATCATGCTTTCAAAGTTAAGCAAGGCACAGTGAACGACTTACACTTTCCAAATACACCATCTCGGGGTTTTTTTCATTTTCCAGTATGTAGTCCCCTTTCTGACTCAAACACTCTTTTCTACCCTTCTTTGCCAAATGAAAGCTTTAACACTGAGCTTAGATGTCAATTCCACCAGAGAACTTTCCATGACTCTGATTTAGATGTCCTCTTCTGCCCTCCCACAGCACTTACCACAATTACCGTACATTGCCGTCAATACTCTTACAATTGGGTATATGTTGTTTTGCTTTATTTTTCTGTGTCTTCTACTAAATTGGGAGCTCCCTGAGAGCAGTTCTGAGAGTATTCACCTTCATTCCACACTGCCCCACGCATGGAAGGGGTTGTTGTTAAATTAATGATTTGTGAAAGGGAGTAGGGGGGAAGAGGAAGAAAGAAAAAAAAAAAAACAGGGGGAAGGGGAAAGGGGAAAGGCAGAGGAGGGAGGGGAGAGGGAGGGAGGGGAGAGGGAGGAGGAGAGGGAAAGAGGAAATGAACGAAAACAAGGACAAGAGGAAAAAAGTAAAAGAAACAAAAAGGGAAAGGAGGAGCCAGGGAAAGGAAAGGGGGAAAGCAGGCAGGAGGGAAGGGGCAGGGTGGTGAGAACACGCACACGCATGTGCACAGGCACGCGAGCAAAGGGCATTTGTACACAATCCATTACTTCTGTGTTCTACGCCAGTGATTACTGAGAGAATGGAACATCTGAAAAAGCCCATCTCCCGGAGATTCTAAGCATAACCATCTAAATCACTTCTCCCATAAAGATTCTGAAATGTCCAGCCTCTGCCACTTCACTTGAAAATTTACTGCAATGTAATGAGAGATGTTAATAACATGCACAACGTAGAAACAAAGTTTTAGTTAGGAAAAAGTAGGAAATAAGGGCGCCTGTGTGGCTCAGTCGGTTATGCATCTGACGCTAGGTATCAGCTCAGGTCCTGGTCTCGTGATGGTGAGATAGAGCCCCGCACAGGCCTCCGTGGTGACTGTGGAGCCTGCTTGGGATTTTTCTCTCTCCCTCTCACTGCCCTGCCCCCGATCAGGTGAGCATGTGTGTGTACTCTCTCTCTCAAAATAAATAAATAAACATTTTTTAAAAAGTAGGAAATGAATCTGACATAATCAAGTCTTGGAATCACTAATAAACTTTCAATAAACTATCATTTCCTGATAACATGCTATTAATGACATTGAAAGATCTATAGAAAGGATAAAAAAAAAATCCAACATAACACCAACAACATGACCTGTGTTAAGAACAAAACTGCTTTTCGGGTGCCTGGGTGGCTCAGTCGGTTAAACATCTCACTCTTGGTTTTGGCTCAGGTCAGATTCTCACAGTTCGTGGGACTGAGCCCTGCATCAGGCTTCGCACTGTCAGCTTGGGATTCTCTCTCTGCCCCTCCCCTACATGCAGTGGTGCTCTCTCACAATAAACAGGTTTGGTTTTTTTTAATTGCTTCTGTGCTACAGTCATATTTCTCAAAACCACACTGGGCAAAAATATTACAAGATAGAGTATTCTAATTAGTAAAGGACTTTTATTTAAATACACTCTTGAAGTCACGTACTACAGGAAAATTGTCGCTAAAACATATAACATTTAAAATGACACATACATTTTAACGCAACAACCAGAAAAGTATTACTAAGCACTCTTCCAATGACATCAGCATACTGTCACTTAATAAAATAAAAAAATTCCTTGAATAAAACAGATAATAAAAATTTAAAAGCTCACCTCGAAGTATGAATATGTTTGGTAAGATCTAAGAAATAGCACAAATCCTTCTATTGCTCAGCTGTCATTACAATTTAGAAACTGGGAGCGCGCGCACACGCACACACACACACACACACACATAAAAGATTTAAGCCCAATATAATCACTACTAAATACTTCTTGAATTGCAATTTTGTTGAAGGAAAATACCAATCATGGGCAGCCTCTCAACTTTTCAGCATATAAGAAATTAAGTTGTAAGAAATAAGCTAAGTTTGTAGTACTACCGATTATTAATAGACTGCCAAAGAGAAGACTTAGTACACGTACAATAACAGGAAGTTCTTCTTACACAAAACTAGAAATTTACTTTAATAACTCAACATCACTAGTACCTTTTTTTAAAGGCAATAATAATGGAGATGCTAAGCACTTAAAATTAGTATTTCTAAAATGATACCAAAAAATTTGCATTTGCCTAATATTTTGAAACTTTTAAGGCTAAAGTTTCCAACGTACTTTCATTTTTTAAACACACAAGTTAAAAAAAAGGGAAATGAAAGGAAGAAAATGTAAATCTAAAGGACCTTCAACTTAACTACATTTCTTTTAACCAAACATTAACAGAGTACCTAAGATGTGCCAGGCAGTATACGGGGAACTGACATATTACAACATCTATTACAAACTAAATCCTGTGTTATTCAGCTTCTGAATTTATTATGTTATTTAACCCAACGCTTTTCTTAAATTGTCATCCAACAGCGAGGAAGATACACAGTTTTTCCTAACGAATTCACTTGTCTCTGTTTTACACAGGTCACAAGAGTCACCGCTAGCATCTGTGACTAACAAAAGGGATTCATTTCAGAGACATCACTGATCATTTTTTTCATCTACATGAAGGTGAGACAGGAATTCAGCAGATATAAACTGTTTCAGGTATGAACTGTTTTAGGTTATAAACACCCTAAACTCAAGACGGGGGAAAAAAAAAAAAAAAAAAAAACCACTAAAAAAAAAAACAAAAAAAACAAAAACTGGACTAAATTTACTTTGTATAGCTGATAAATATTTAAGTGGCCACAGCATTTACTTCTTCCATAAACACAAACATTACAAATTTCCATTTAGATGCAATACTATAAAAAGTCTTGATTCTGAAGACAAGCGAAGAAAACTTTTTTTTAAATAATTCAAAGGAACTATCCAAAGTAGACAACATTTCTATTTTCACATGCTATCACATACTATTTCACATTTCTACACTCGTAAACACACTCTACCCTTTTAAGCACTTCCGAATTTGTCACGGGTGAACAAGCTGTCTAGTGTCTAAGTTCCACCAGTTGAATCTAGACATTTCAGACACCTAAGGCTTCTTATCCTACAGTGTATTAAAAAATGACAGCATTCGATTACATATTCTCTAAAAAAACAAGCACTACTTCCATTGCTATAATTTCTTCCACCGACTAAGTAAATTCTACCCTTTAGACACTATCCTCCATTCAGTTAACATGTTTACGTTTAAGAGGAACCCGGCCATGGGCTTTCCACATCAATCCACATGGGTTTTGACCACAACATCTGACAATTTACGGATCAACAAAGAAAAATAAACCATATAACGCTAAATCCCAGGAAATACAAGGAGCAACTGCTATCTCTGAGTTGTGTAAAGATCACAAAGATTCTCTTTAAGGATTTCTCAATGAAGATCACTTTCATGGCTAACCCTAGAGGTCCTCTGCTAAAAATTCACAGTACTGTCCACACAATAAATGAGATTTTCTTTCATCAGTGTAATCGACAGAAGCACAATACAGTTCAGTTTCTAGAGTCAGATTACTTGACCTGCTTTTTCTGTTTTACCTTGTAAAACACTTTAATTCAAGCAGTTCCTCCTACCTTACCCTGAAAAAGGAGACGTCCTACAGGGCAGAATTCTGCTCGGTGCGATATCCTCCAAGTGGCCCCAACTCCACAGCAAAGCCGGTAGAGAGCCACACCAGCTGACCCCCGTCGTCTCCCGGCAAAGGGCTCGGGCACCAAGCCACCCAACACACCTTCCTCGGCCAAACTCGGAGGCCCCACACACGACCTCGATCAAACCCCCATACTTCCCCAATTCTGTAACCCCAGAGGTCGTTTTCTGGGAGCAATCTTACCTTCATGATGATTCAGGGACCGCGATCCCCTCGAAAACACCAGATTCACCTGCACCTGGAGGGAAAACAAAAGACACCCAGTCAACACCACCGGGCACCCCTCTGCACTGGCGGAGGCGGAGGGAACCGAGCGAAGCCTGAACCCCGAAGAAAGAGCGTGGCGGGCATCAGCCCCCGAACCACGAAACGCCGACGAGGGGCTCCCTCCGGCCTCGCCAGCCCCGCAAACCCGGCCACCTACACAGCTCGGCGGCTTCCCGTCCCCATTGTCGGGACCCGCCGGAGTTTCCCGTCTCCGACAATGACGCCATTTCTGTCAGAGAAGAAACTCACAACAAGCCCGGGGGCCGGCGCGGGGCCGGCTGTCCTCCCCGAGGGCCTCCGGGCCCGGCCGAGCTGGTCGGCGCCCCCAAAGGGTCGCGCAGCCCCGCGTCCGAGCCGGAGCAGGCCCGGGCTCGAGGGGCCCGGGGTGGGGGGCGGCGGAGAGGCCAGGCGGGCCGGAGGAGGGCCGCGGGCAGGACCGACCCACCGCGCAGCCTCTGCCCACGTCCCGTTCTGAGGCGGACACCCGACAAGTGCGAGCGGGATCCCCGTCCGCCGGGCCGCGGGGACCGCCAGAGGACCGAGAGGCCGGGAGGCGGCACAGCCCCCCGCGCCGGCCCGGGCCCCCCACCGCGGCCCGGAGCAGCTAAACCGCTGAGTGTGCGGCCGCCAGGCTGGGGGGCGACTCGGACTCGGCAACAGCACGGGGGGCGGGGGCTCCCGGGAGGCCGAGGCCCCCAATCCGGGCTCCCGGCGAGACCACCGAGCGATCTTCCCCCGCTCCTCGGCCAGGCCCAGTGACTCCCGAAAGGACCCCCTTGCGAGACCGCGAAAGCCTCAGAAAATGTCCCTACCTTCCTCGGAGGCGAGCTCTGACCCTGGCACGTCCAGAGTTCCCTCCCCTACTCCCCCCCAAAACCAGCAGGCCCGGGGGAGAGATGGGGGAAGAAGGGCGGCGGGTCCAGCGGTTGCTGAGGCTGAAGCTCCGGCTCCTCCTCCTCCCGCGGCGGCGACTGGTACCTTTGTTTGGCGGCCGCTCGGGCTCCCTCGCTGGGGGGAGGGGGGGGACGACGAAAAATCCCTCCCGGACTGGAGGTCCGGGCCCCGAATCGCGCTGCCCTCCAGAGGACGGCGGCGCCAGACCCTCTGCGGCTCCTTCCGGGCAAAGGTCCAGGCGGTGGCCGTGGCGGCGGCAAGCTTAAGCACAAGAGTCTCCCTCCGCTCCGGCGCCCGAGCTCCTCACTCCGGACTCGACTGACGGGCAAACATCGCTTTCCCCCCCCCAACCCCAAGTGCCCCCCTCCCTTCTTTCTCCCCTCCCCTAGATATTTTCCCCTCCCCTACCTCTTTCCCGGATGGCCTCTTAGATGACCTCGGATTGGCTAGAGTTCTTTAGAACCCGCCTACACCCTATTCTCATTGGTCCTCGGGATACAAACAACGACGCCATTTTCCCACCACTTCTATGGAAACAGAAAGTTACGCCTCAAAGCTTCCCGGGAAATGTAGTCCAACCTTTGAGGCCAATACGGAAGCCCTTGCCCCTGAGAACTGCAAGACCCGCAATGCCCCGCGTCTGCGTGAGCTGAGGGAGGGAGGGGAGGGGAGGGGGCGGGGCGACAAAGCAGTGGGGAGGCGGCAACGACGCCTGCGCAGTGTGAGCGGGATGGCGTATTTTCTTGCACCGAGTAATGCGGTGTCGCTGGCGGCTGAGAAGGGTGGAGAGTTCCGTGGTGAAGTAGGGGGAGGGATCTATGTAGGCGTTCGGAGGAGCCGTGGTCTGAACTATAAAGTGGGAAGTTGATGCTGGGTACTGCTACTCCCGGACCGGCAGCGTGAAAGTTGTGATATCACCGTTGAACCGTGAGCGGCTGTGGTGGCGGTCGGGGGGAACCCGGATGGGAATGAGGGCGGGGGAGGCTGGAAGGCGGGGTCCGGAGGAAAGAAAGAAAGGAGGGTGAGGACCCGGATGCTGAACCGGATTGTGTATGAGTTTTCCGTACTTGCTAGAGAAGGGGTGGAGCGGTAGGTGACCCAGTGGGGCGGAAGGGGGCAACTGAGCGGAGAGGAAGCAGAAACCTCTCCTCTCCTGCGGGCTCTGTACCAGCATAGTAGACCCTTGAAGTTCTTTTGCCAAGTCTCTGTTAAAAATCTGCCTTGAGGTTATTTAAATCCACTGCTTTTATCTCAGGCAGTTTTCTTCAGCTCTATCATCTCCCAAAGTTTAAGTGGAGGATTCACTCTGCGTTTCACAGCTACGCAGAGTGTCACTATTTAGCAATTTTGAAACCAGATCGTTCCCTTGAAAAAAAAAAAAAAAAAAAAACAACTTGCATGGTATTATAACTTTTCATATTGCAAGTCTGTTCCTTGGTTTCATTTTTTTAGAGGGTTAGAAGGCACTTTCCGTTAGTTCATTCAATCCTTCACATATTTATTGAGCGCCTACCATGTGGAAAAACGGAACAGCCCCTGCCTTCGTGGACCTAAGCCTAGTGAGACAGATATTAAAATGGACACACAATTGAATGTGAAGTTAATAGCAGTGGTGAGTGCTACAAAGGAGAGTTACAGGGTGATAGGAGAATTTAAAATAGGGAATTTGGCTTAAGGGAAATAAAGTGAGGATCCAGCTGAGAGTGGAAAGGTTATCATAAGTTAACTAAGAAAAGAACATTCCAGATAGAAAGAATAACATGTTGGAAAGCCTGTGTCTAGAGGCTTTTAAAGTGTGAAGAATTAATTGTGAAGACCTGAAGGAGGAGAGGGGAGGGGAGGCGGGAGAGTAACCTACTATTATGCAGTTTATTAAGGAATTGTTCTTACCTAAGAGCAAAGGGATGTTTTCAAAGGGTTCTCAATGGGTAGGGAAACAGGACCAGATCTGAATTTTGCAAGGATCACTGGCTGAAGAGTAGAGATCTCGATTAGAGAACCTAATCTAGGAGTGAGCGCAGGGAGCCCAACCAGGAGATTATTGCAGTAGTAGTCCACACAGGGGACAATCTATTTTCGTATTAATATTCATCCATCAACTGTTTGAACCCATTTAAGGCAGTTTGCCAGTTTTGGAAGTGAGTAGTTTCAGACTCTCTCATAGAGGCATTCTGTAGTTATTCAATCTAAAAATAAATGAGTAGAATTCATGTAACACTAATGCCCCTTTATATTTGAGTCTAGTACATGATGGCTGAAAGTTCCAGCCATGATAAATAGCACTCCTTTAGGTCAAAAAAAGAAAGAAAAAAAAAAAAAAAAAAGCATGTATGCCACAGTGTATAGAACCCCTTAGACTCTTTAAGAAGACACAAAACATTACTTTTCAATACCTAGAAATATTGAGGTTCCTGTATTTTCCTACTACCAAGAATACTTGTGTATAAACATCCTCTAGGAAAGGAACATTAATTGACTTGTTTAATGAGTGTTCTTAAGGTAATTTTTAAAGATTCATAACTGGTTTTGTTTTTGTTTTTTTTTTAATAGCGTTGACAAAGCCTTGAGAATTGAAATAAAAGTTAGTTAGCTCTGACTTCTGGGCAAGAGTATACTTGTTACTGATCCACAGGGAGACAAGAGTTCTTGAAAGGTGGTCTCATTGATTTTTAAGTTAAGTACATTGCTTTCAACCTTGTTGGGAAGAGATAGCCACCAACTGCTTTAAATGCAGAAATATATAAATGATGCTTGTTTTTATTTTTTATCTTACCTTTAATTCTGTTCAATAATCTTTTACCTAAGTGATTATTCTTGTTACCTTTTTTTTTTAATCTCTTAAGAATGAGATAACATGTCAGAGTTTAAACAGTATAGATAAAAGATTACTAAACTGATTTTTGGATAATTTCAAAATATTTTCTGGACTTTTTTCCCCCCTTGTGACATCCTTGGTATTCATTGTCAGTTAAGGCAGGTATAAAACTTTCCTACATGGAATGTTTCTCCTTGAGGTCATATTGCTAAGATGATTTCCTTTGCTGGAGTGCTCAGTTCTTTTTTTGTTGCTTTTTGTTTTTAATTTAAGTTTATTCATTTTGAGAGAGAGAGCATGCGGGGTAGGGGCAGAGAGAGAGGGGAGAGAGAGAATCCCAAGCCCCCGATGCGGGGCTTGCACTCACAAACCATGAGATCATGACCTGAGCTGTCAAGAGTCAGAGACTTTAACCAACTGAGCCACCCGGGCGCCCCTGGAGTGCTCAGTTCTTATGATTGTTTCACCTAGACACTCCAGAGTAGATTATAAAAAACACACTTTTCAATCTTTTTAGTTCATGATCCTAGAGACCAAATCATTGTTATAGAAGCAAAAGAAAACAGATAAAGGTGAGAAACCTCCTAAAATGTACCCAAGATGTGAGAGCAATTAGTAAAGAAGATTCCTAAGATAAGGACAAATAAAAAACAGCAAAGAAGCAAAGTAGAGATTGGATTCAATAGAAAAGGAGGATTGTAGGAAGACCATGAGTGTTATTCTAGGAAATATCAAAGTAAATGTAAAACTCAGAATAATCTATCGCTACAGAGAAGTGTGTGTGTGTGTGTGTGTGTGTGTGTGTGTGCGCGCGCGCACACATGTGGATACAGGGGAATATTTTTGATAATTGCATTCAAACTAATGCACGTCTTGAATTGGAATCTTTGAAATGTATTGACTGTAAAGAAATTACAAGAGAGGAGTTTTCCCCTTAAATTTTAAATATATAAAACGTATCTCAATGCTCTTGGGGGAAAAGTATGTTTACGAATTTATGTAATCAATCAAATATAAAGTATCTAAATCTGTTGATTTGTTTTGACATTGATTTGGTTTTATGCCTTTTATGGTTGAGTACAATAAGAAAAGCTTAATATAAGTTCTGTAACTAAGGAAATCACTTAAAATCCAGGTGAATACTGGGACCAATGAAATCACACGAAGACGTTCCTTTTTTTTTTTTTTTTTCCCTTAAGGGAGATAATTTACATATCATATAGTTCACGCATTTAAAGTATACATTTTGGTAGGTTTCAGGATATTCACATGGATGTGCAACCATCACAACCTAATTTTAAAATATTTTGAACCCTACAAAAAGAAACTTCATACTCTGTATTCTTCCTACCCCAACTCTAGGCAATCACCAAACTACTTTCTATCTTTATAGATTTGCCTATTCTGAACATTTCATATATTATATGGTTTTTTGTGACTGACTTCTTTCACTTCAGCATGTTTCAAGATGTCACCTGTGTGGAATTTTCTTTTAAAACAAAACTGAAAGTGTACTTGCACAAAAACACCTTGAGATACAAATTCCTTTGCAGTTTAACACTCAAAATTAATTTAGTGAATAAGATCATCTTTATCCTTCTCCTTTTTCACAGATCAGCTTTGAAATTCAAAAACAATGGAGAAGACTCAAGAAACAGTGCAAAGAATTCTTCTAGAACCCTATAAGTATTTACTTCAGTTACCAGGTGACTTTAATTATGGTTAATATAGGGTCTTTTTATAGAGTAGTAGTCATTCAAATGTTAAATTACTGAAAAGATTAGATTTACCATCTCTTAAGATTTCCTATTTAAAGGCATGCATTTGAGAAAAATGACAAATAGAACATTTTAGTTTTTTGTTCTTAAAAGGGACATTTTTGTTTTGCTTTTTTTAAATTTTTTAATGTTTATTTGATTTTGAGAGAGATAGAGTGTGAGCAGGGGAGGGGCAGAGAGAGAGAGAAGTGGGGGGAGACACAGAATCCGAAGCAGGCTCCAGGCCCTGAGCTGTCAGCACAGAGCCCAGCGCAGGGCTGGAACCCACAGACCGAGAGATCGTGACCTGGGCTGAGGTCGGAGGCTCAACGGACTGAGCCACCCAGGCTCCCTAAAAGGGACATTTTTGAAGCATTGTTTTAAAAATGTCCAATTATACAACATAACTAAAAAAAAAAAATTAAAACATTTGAGTACCTCATTGGAAGTTTCATTCTTTATGGATGCCATACATTCCTATTCCCCACCATTTAGATATTAGGGGAAGTAACTCCAATTTGTATAACAACAAAAAGCTTCACTCTATCTTCCATGTTCATTTGTTCTACTGTCACATACACACTGCATTTCTTACACTACTGGTTCCTTTAAGAGCCAAATAGTAATGCATCTCTAACTCACATTACTTGGAAACAGCCCACATCATTCGTATATAAAGATGGGTCATCCGAACATGGCTTCTTAGAGTAACACCTGCCTAATCACATGTATGTGCATGTTTTATTTTGCTATTTTTTTAAGCTTGGTTTGGAAAATAATAATAGCAAGTAAAAACTCATATATATAATAAGCGTGGGTTTTTGTAATAAAAATTCATTCACAAACCAAGTACTTGAAATCTGGAATTCTCTTTCTTATAGAAATTATAAAAGGTGATAAATTAGTTGACAACCATAAAAACCTACTTAGCATGCAAGGTAGCTAACCTTTAGACTAATAACGTTCTCAACTCAATCACGATAAACACTTTTTTATTTCTGTTCTAAAGTGCATATCTTTCTTTATGGGCACATGTCAGTGGTATGTTTCTGTTCTTCATGAGCCTGGAGAGAATAAATATGGTTATCAAAGGCAGAATAGTGGTGGCTCCCCAGCTACATCCTCAAAGCCATCATGATTAGTGTCATTTCTATTCTGGCAAATCTTAATGAAGACGTACCTGCTGATGTCGGTGCTTCAAAAGAATGAAGGGAACTATCTATTTCCTAACTCAAGTTATACCCAGCCATATTATCTCATATAACTCACCAAAGGTTATTAGATGAAATCTAATTGACAGAATGAAGATACTCCATAGTACAACAGAAGCTATTTAAAAGTATCCAGAATTTGTTGGATATAAATTACCTTCCACTGTGATGATTCCAGTGACAAAAAAAAAAAAAAAAATTAAAGATGAAATCCTCAGGGTGCCTGGGTGGCTCAGTCAGTTAAGCATCTGACTCTTGATTTCAGCCTAGGTCATGATCTTACAGTTCATAGGATCAAGCCCTGAGTCTGGCTCCATTCTCACTCTCTCTCTGCCCCTCCCCCGTGCACACACTGTCTCAAAAAATAGTAAACAAAGATGAAATCCTCAAGATACAAAGGACAAAGAAGATACGTACTTTTTAAGAAACTTCTAGTCTGTTAATATTTTGAAATTCATTACAGATAGTGCACCTCTTTATTACCTACAGCCAGGGTACATAATTCTACCTTGCTCTTGGCATGGTGCTGCTTTTTATTGATGTATAACATGCATAAACAATGATCATAAGTACAGCTCAAAAAGTTATGGAGGGGCGGCAGTGCCTGGCTGGGTCAGGCAGTAGAGCATGCGACTTTTAATCTCAGGGTCATGAGTTCAAGCCACGTTGGGCATAGAGCTTGAAAAAAGTTATCAAAGGGGTTAGGGAATGGGTAAAAAGGGGTGAAGGGGAGTGAGAGGTACAGGCTTTCAGTTACAGAATGAATAAATCACAAAGATAAAAAGTACAACATAAGGAATATAGTCGTTGGCATTGTAATTAATGTTGTTGGAGGGAAGACAGAAATGGAGAATGCAAAGGGAAAGTTTCCTGCTATTTAAGGAAAAGCCAAGAGACTGCTTTTGAGTGACGTTTATTCAACAGCTAGTAAACTACACTTATTTCAGGGTCTCCCACTGAGAAACATGGTGATGTTTCTCCTGCACTCTCTTCATCTGTTGTTGAACTTATTTTGGGAACAAGTTTGCAAACACTGGCTGGAACCGGGCTATGGTAATATATGGCAGTTATCAATGCCATAAAGGGTCTAAAGAGTGTCTCCTGCCACTTTGCAGAGCAAGGACTGTCTGTAATTTTATTCTGTGTGTTTATTTATTTATTGTAGGGAGAGTGGATATGAGAGGAGCAAGGGAGAGAGAGAGAATCCCAAACCAACTTCACATTTGGAGCCCAATGCAGCCTAGTGTGGGGCTCTAACCTACAACCCTGGGATCACAACCCAAGCCAAAATCAAGAATCAGAAGCTTAACCTACTGAGCCACCCAGGCACCCCTGTAGTTACATGTTAGCAATAATGTTTACCTGTGTAATGACCTTTTGTAACATTTTTTAATCCTCATCTTGAATTAATATCTAAGTCATTAGATAACATTTAAAGCTCTCATTAGGTAGCTAATTTGTTTTAATCAAATGTATTCTTGCATCCATAATACAATGTAACCTCAAAAGATTTTCCTAAAGAAATAAGAAATTGTGGGGCACCTGGCTGGTTCATCAGTGGAGCACGGGACTCTTGATCTCGGGGTTGTAAATTTGAGCCCCACGTTGGGTGCAGAGATTACTTAAAAAATAAAAATCTTAAAAAAAAAAAAAAAGAAAAAGAAATAGGAAATTGCACTATGCATAGTAAACCTGTTTTTCACAGAGAACTTCATAGTTACTAAAGTGACTTCAAGATGGGCCAGAACATTTTTTCTGTTGGGAAATTACTCTTGCTAATAAAAGATTATAATAATTAAAAATTATTAGTATTAGGATGTTTTGAAATTAGTGGGGTTGAATGACTTTTGTTTGTTTATTTGCCCTAGTGTAGGTCCCCAGGCCAGGGAGTCCATAATGTTAAGGTCTTTTAAAGAGGAAAGGTAATTATTGTTTCTTTTCATTTTGAGGGATTTCTATGACTAACATCTGTTAGAAACTATTTGGGGACTTAAAAGTATCAATCCAGACCCCAGAACCTGGTTAAAGGAAAAGAATATATTCAAACACAACTGCAGGGGCACCTGGGTGACTCGGTTGAGCCATCCGGCTCTTGATTTTAGCTCAGTCATAATCTCCCAGTTCGTGAGATGGAGCCCTGAGTTGGACATCACGCTGACAGCTGGAGCCTGTTTGGGATTCCCTCTCTCCCTCCCTTTTCCTCCCCACTCTGCTTCTCTCTGCCGCTCCCCTGCTTGTGTGCGCACTCTCTCTCTCTCTCTCAAAATAAATAAAGTTTGGGGAAAAAAACTTGTAAATTAAGCCATTTATTGGACTGTTTTTCTATATATATTCTAAAGCAAAAAGGAGAATGTCTCTCCACTTTGTGTTCTTCATCTTCTGAACTTTTTTTTCTTTTTTTAGAGAGCAAACCCACGCAAGCAGGAGGGAGAGGCAGAGAGGGAGAATCTTAAGCATGTGCCACACTCAGCGTGGAGCCCAACATGGGGCTCAATCCCCTGACCCTGAGATGATCTGAACCAAATTCAAGAGTTGGTTGCTTAACCAACTGAACTCCCCAGGCACCTCTGAGCTTATTTTCTAAAGTGACATGGGTTACTTTACACACTTGTACATTGTAAGTAAAGCCCAAATTAGCCTTAGCTAAACTGGAAAGTAGATCAAAAGTATAAAGTATATAATTGCTACCCAGACCATGTTCACCTTAAGGATTAGGAGACAGAAGATACTCCTTCTTGAACCCTAAGAGAGCCTTCCCCTCCAGACTTCTCACAGAATTTGGATATGTGATGAGAGTTTATGTATTCATTCTTTTGGGTGATTGGTACAGAGAAAAAAACCTAGATAAGTCTTAGAAAATACTGTTTTTGTTCACTGGAACTTTTTATGTAACTATTTTCTGAAACCTCATCTGAAATTAGGATGTGACTGCATTCACTTTAGCAGGAAGCTCATAGAACATTATTAAGTGAACTGGTTGGGGTTTTTATCTATCATTCCTTTATATTTGGGCTAAAATGACTTCTATTGATAACTACTAGCCAAAAATCTCTTGAGCTTTCCATGTAAGAAAATGATAATATTGAAAAACTAATGGCCGTAGTCAAAATAAAAAGACTCATTTTTTACTAAACTGGGATCCTAAAAGGGAATACTTCAGGGAATGGGAATCTCATTTTTTGATAGGAAAGACGCAGAACTATACAATCTCTAAAACTTTAAAGGAATGGTAGATACTTGTAAGAGGTAATTATATGAGGTAAATCAGTAGCAAAGTATGCTTCATTAAAAATACCCATACTGAGATGCCTAGGTGGCTCACTCGGTTAAGCATCCAACTCTTGATCTCAGCTCAGGTCTTGATCTCAGGGTCGTGAGTTCAAGCCCCACGTTGGGCTCCACGCTGAGTGTGAAGCCTACTTAAAAAAAAAAAAAAAAAATCCCCATAGTTCCTCTGAAATGGACAGTGCTAATTAACTGCCACTAACTAGACTAACTTGTTTTTCAAAAAAGGAATGCGTTAGATCATAGTTTCTAAAATGCCCATTTCATTCCAGTGAAAGGAGTGGGCTTACTAGTGGGCCCCTGGAATACTTCAGAATGTCTTTGCCCGCCCTAATTTTAAAAGGCTGTGGCGTTTTAGACTGCATTTCAGCAGAGGGGGTGGAGCGTTCAGGGCCCAGTAGTGAAAGGCAAGCTCTCTAGTAATGGATTAGTGGGGCTGGGTTCATCAAGTCTGGTCAGTCTTAGAGGAAGTGTCTGAATGTGTTTTTTATAACTGAAATATTTTATTGCCGAATTTTATTCTTTAATTCCAGGTAAACAAGTGAGAACCAAACTTTCACAGGCATTTAATCATTGGCTCAAAGTTCCAGAAGATAAGCTGCAGGTATTTAGGCAATTCAAAACCTCTTAATCCTTAAGAAATTAAAAGATGTCACACAAAATACTCCTTGCTCTTAATTGAGTTTAATGTTCCCTGCATATATTGTATTATATTGACATTGCTAAGTAAATACCAGTTGTAAAAATTAAGGAATCCAGGGCTCGAAATCTGTTAATTTAATTATTTATAAGCTTTTTGAATATTTGCATATTCAAATAAAATGAAATTGTCCATCGTCTTTTTTGTCAGATTATCATTGAAGTGACGGAGATGTTGCATAATGCCAGTTTGCTCATCGACGATATCGAAGACAACTCAAAACTCCGACGTGGCTTTCCTGTGGCACACAGTATCTATGGGATTCCGTCCGTCATCAATTCTGCCAATTACGTGTATTTTCTTGGCCTAGAGAAAGTCTTAACCCTTGATCACCCCGATGCGGTAAAGCTTTTTACCCACCAGCTTCTGGAACTCCACCAGGGACAAGGCCTAGATATCTATTGGAGGGATAATTACACTTGTCCCACCGAAGAAGAATATAAGGCTATGGTGCTACAAAAGACAGGTGGGCTGTTTGGATTAGCAGTGGGTCTCATGCAGTTGTTCTCTGATTACAAAGAAGATCTAAAGCCACTGCTTAATACACTCGGGCTCTTTTTCCAAATTAGGGATGATTATGCTAATCTGCACTCCAAAGAATATAGTGAAAACAAAAGCTTTTGTGAAGATCTAACAGAGGGAAAGTTCTCCTTCCCTACTATTCATGCCATCTGGTCAAGGCCTGAAAGCACCCAGGTGCAGAGTATCTTGCGCCAGAGAACCGAAAATATAGATATTAAAAAATACTGTGTACATTATCTTGAGAATGTAGGTTCTTTTGAATACACTCGGAGTACTCTTAAAGAGCTTGAATCTAAAGCCTATAAACAAATTGATGCACGTGGTGGGAACCCTGAGCTTGTAGCTCTAATAAAGCACTTAAGCAAAATGTTCAAAGAAGAGAATGAATAATATTAAGTCATTCTTGATTAGGCCTGGGAGCTTATTTTAGTTGACTTTTTTTTTTTTTTTTTTTTTTTTTTGTCTTTTAGCCTATCACTTTTTTAAAAATTAGGACCGAGCTGTTAGTCTCCTCAAACTGAGTGAATTGGGGTGATGTGAGTGAGATTGTTTCAATTTAGAACCCCTTTGTACAGATAATCATCATAGTACAAAGTTGATGGAATCAAAAGGAGCCACATTTAAATAGGTCTAATATGAATGTCAGAATGTGCTGTGTTGGGACCTTATGGACAACTGCCACAAATGTTCTGCTAATTCTATCAATAAAGAAGACTTCAGCTTCCGGGAATTCTTATCCAGATACTTCTCTAACTGTGCTGTATGGGCAATTCCCCATTCTTCGTCTACCCCATTTCCAAGCCAGTGACTACTTGGAACCAGTTCCAGTAGCTAGCTGACCCAAAGACCACAGGACCTCCTCTCTCTTCCTAAATGTTGCTACTTAAAATATCTTCATCTCCTCTTGGAAACTCCCTTACTAAAGTCTGCCATGAAAAAGCTGACTGTGATAAGCAGTAAGCGATCTGGCCCTTTTTCTTACCTTTTCCTGTTTTTCATCCTCTCTGCCCAGCAAATTCTCCTTAACCAAGGAGTCTCCACTTACTGAAATTTATATGCTACCCCACATTCATTCTTTTTTCCTTCTAAATGTAATTTGTGACCCAAAGCTGATTAGTATCTGGATACGGCATTGTCTTTCCATTTGGAAAGGAAAAAGGGCACATGGAAAATGTATTTTATGAAGTAGCCTTTATTTCAGTCTTTTTATATTTTTCAGGGCGCCTGCATGGCTCAGTTGGTTAAGCATCCAACTTTGGCTTAGGTCATGATCTCATGGTTCATGAGTTTGAGCCCTGTGCTGGGCTGTCAGCTCGGAGCCCACTCCGGATCCTCTGTCCCCCTCTCTCTCTTCCCCTCCCCTGCTCAGGTGCACTTGCTCGCGCTCTCTCTCTCTCTCTCTCTCACTCAAATAAACATTTGGGGAAAAAAAAAAAAACCTTTTTATATTTTCCTATCAGTAGTAAAAATAAAAGAGCTATTTGCTCACCTGAAGTACAAAAGCAGAAGGAAGTGTCCTTTTCCTTGCCACTACTGAAGGCAATTGGTGCTTGAATGGAAAGGGAAGTAGGTATCTTTAATCTCTGTGATTAAAGGAATGTAAAGTGTTGACCTGAGAGCTGGTGCTTGGCTGGCTGAAAAGTAGTCAAAGCCTATGTTATCAGGCACTAATTAGCTTTACAGTGCTTTCATACTGACCCCCTATCCCTTTTGTGTACTTTCCACCCCCAAGCCCCTGGAGCCATCTGTGGCAACAAGTAGCAGCAAAGGAAAAACCCTGATTCCTTCACTTAGAAGTGTTGCTGACCTCCCAAAACAAAACTGCTTTCCAGAAACACTGCATTTTGCTTGATTGGTTCTATTCTGGTGTGTGATCTCAGATCTAATCACCATGTACTTGTAGGAGAACTTCTCACTGAAGCACTCAATCTAAATCTTTGAAAAACTGGGTACTATCTTTACTAACTTAAAATAATTTGGATCTGGGGCACCCTGGGTGGCTCAGTCCATTAAGTGTCCAACTTCGGCTCAGGTTATGATCTCTCATTTTGTGAGTTCAAGCCCTGCTTCGGGCTCCACACAGACAGTGTGAAGCCTGCATGGGATTCTCTCTCCCTCTCCTTCTCTGCCCCTCACTCACTTGTGCGCGCGCTCTCTCTCTCTCTCTCTCTCTCTCAAATAAATTAGGGGCACTTGGCTGGTTCAATCAGTTAAGTGTCTAACTTCAGCTCTGGTTGTGATCTCACTGCTCATGGGTTCGAGTCCCGCATCAGGCTCTGTGCTGACAGCTAGCTGAGAGCCTGGAGCCTGCTTCAGATTCTGTGACTCTCTCTGTTCCTCCCCTACTCTCACTCTCTCTCTCTCTCTCTAATAAACATTAAAATTATTTTTTTTTAAGGTTGACACAGTGGAATAGAGAGCTGATGGATTTAACATCTTGCTGAAAGTGATTTATGGCAACATAATTAGCCTTCATTCTTTTGGTTTTGGCAAGCAAAAAATTTTATTTTTTGAAACTTCATAGACTAGAAAATGTGAAAATGTTTTAAAATACATGTCTTCTAAATGACAAAATCCAGTTTACTTGGGTTCTAAGACTTTTCCTTTTGCAGAACAAAAAATACTGTAGTTTAAACCTAAGTAGATAATATATTTTATTAGATTTAAACTACTCTTACAGTGTTTTCTGTATTGACAACTGTGACTATAGTTCAAGTGAAAAGAATAGATTTTTGGTTACTTAATAGATAAAATGATTTCTTTTTGTAAGGTCCCAATTTCATGTCAAGCATTTCTGTCATTGACAAAGGCCAGATACAAATGACAAAAGAATCATGAATAGCACCAGGCCAAAAGTAATTTGATTAAGTAAGGAATAATCTACTTAGGCAGTCTTCATCTTAAAGGTAAATATTTTGTCTATATAGTTTTTTTTAACAATACTTCTTTTTTGTTTTTTAACGTTTATTTATCTTTGAGAGATAGAGACAGAGCATGAGTTGCGGGGAGGAACAGAGAGAGAGGGAGACACAGAATGTGAAGCAGGCTCCAGGCTTTGAGCTGTCAGCACAGAGCCCGACGCGGGGCTCGGAACTCACAAACTGGGACATCATGACCTGAGCCAAAGTCCAATGCTTAACTGACTGAGCCACCCAGGTGCCCCTATTTTGTCTATATAGTTAGCATTAGATCTTTTTGAATAATCATTAAAATTTTCTTTTATGTAATGAATTCATAAACAGTTCAGGTTTCCATAATGTAGCATAAATACCCATGATTTTGAGGTTTCCTTATATCAATTAAAATGGGAGATTTCAAATTATTTTATTTTTTTATAATGTTTATTTTTGAGAGAGGGAGACACAGAATTGTAAGTAGGCTCCAGGCTCTGACCTGTCAGCACAGAGCCCAACACAGGGCTCAAACTCAGGAACCGTGAGCATGGCCTAAGCCAAAGTCAGGTGCTTAACCGACGGAGCCACCCAGGCGCCCCTATTTTACCTTTTTTTAAATGTTTATTTCTGAGAGAGTAAGCAAGCATGAGCGGGAGGGGCAGAGAGAGAAAGGAAGACAGAGTTCGAAGCAGGCTCCTCGCTGATCAGTGCAGAGTTTGAACAGGGTTCGAACTCACGAACTGTAAGATGGTAACCTGAGGCAAAGTCAGATGCTTAACTGACTGAGCCGCCCAGGCACCCCCACTGTGTCAACTTCTAATTTGACTTCCTTCCCTTCCTGACCTATGCCCTGTATTTATTTACTTTAGGCAGCCTTTCAAGAATTTCTCAGATCAGGGTCCTCCTTTCCTTTGGCCCTTCTCATCCTGCCAGTTCCCAATTCTAGAAGCATCCAACACCTGCACACTTTGCTCCCCCCATATTGCTGAGCACTGCTGGGGAGTGTTTTCAGAACTGCCCTTGTAGCCATTGCAAATTAACATGTTACAGCCTCCATAAGTTCTTTTATTTATTTATTTTTCTCTATTCCTGATGGAGATTTCACATTGGTCAATCTAATGTCCCCTGCTTCTCCACTCTTTTCCCAGTTAATGTAAGTTCTCCTAACTTTCCTCCTCTCTACTTAAGTCTGTCTCAAGTTGTCTTCCTTTCATCTCAAGAAAAGTTGTTTGTACTCATGACATAGGCCAAGCAAGCTGTCCTGTTCTTGATTCCCTCCCTTTCTGCCTCTTGAGGGCCTTATTCAATCCTCTGCCTTAAGATTCAGCCTCAAGGTTTATCCATTAGCTCTTTTTTTTTTTAATGTTTATTCACGTATTTTGAGAGAGAGAGCAAGGGGGGGAAGGGGCAGAGAGACAGGGAGGGAGAGAATTCCAAGCAGAGTCCCACTGAGCCCAGTGCAGGGACTTGCACTCATGAACCTCGAGATCATGCCCTGAGCCAAAGTTGGATGCCCAACCGACTGAGCCACCCAGGTGCCACACCCATTGGCTCTTTCTTAATCTGTGTATTGAGAAGGAAAGGGGGAAGGAAATGTACATATATGAAGTACCTATCAGGTACCAGATGATTTGTTTTTTTCTTCAAGCACTTGCCGAGCAGAGCCAGACCCTTGAGTACAGGTCAAAGTACATTGTTCTGGGCAGCTGGCCTCTCATTCTTTCTTTTTCTTTTTTTCTTTTTTAATTTTTTTTTAATGTTTATTTTTGAGGGAGAGAGAGACAGAGCATGAGTGGGGGAGGGGCAGAGAGTGAGGGAGAAACAGAATCTGAAACAGGGTCCAGGCTCTGAGCTGTCAGCACAGAGTCTAACGCAGGGCTCAAACACAGGAACTACGAGATCATGACCTGAGCTGAAGTCGGTCGCTTAACCGACTGAGCCACCCAGGCACCCCACTGGCCTCTCATTCTATATGCACATTTATATATGTTTAAAGGTTTGGAAACCACTCGTGTATTGTAATAATATACACTCCAACCAGAGTTGTCTTTCGAAAGCATAAATGTGATGGTCGTCGCCATCTTTGAATCCTTAGTACCATCACCTATAAATTCCTTGGTATAATACATAAGACTTCCCAAAATTTTATCTCCAACCCACCATAACCATATTTCCTAACAGTTTACTCTGCCATAAAATAGTGCTCATTGTTGCTGACATCGTCTATTTTCATTTAATTCATTTAGAAATATTTCCTGAATGCTTATGTGCTAGATCCTTTGCTAGGTTTTGGAGATGTAAGAGTGATAAAGACACCATTCCATAACCCTGTGATTTTTCTGTGATGGAGGCTAGCAAGTAAATAGCCAACTATTAAACAGATTGTTACTGCTGTAATGGGTGGCACGGGGGGGGGGGGGGGAAGGGGGAGTAATTACTTGTTTACTTATCTACCTCTCCCATTGGATTGGAAACTCATTAAGGGCAAGGACTGTGACATATTCACCCCTGTATTCCCAGAAACACTTGATATTTTTTAAATGTTTATTTATTTTGATTGAAAGTGTGAGCGACTAGGGGAAGGGCAGAGAGAGAGGGAGGGAGAATTCCAAGCAGACTCTGCACTGCCAGCGCCCAGTGTAGGGCTCAAACTTATGAACTGTGAGATCATGACCTGAGCCAAAATCAAGAGTCGGACACTTAACTGAGCCACTCAGGTGCCCTGCACTTTAAATAGATATTTATGAATGAATAAATATACTTGAAACTAACCCCCCACCTCTCAAGGGTTCCATTAAAATAACATGTGAATGGGGAGCCTAGGTGGCTCAGTGAAGCATCTGACTCTTGACTTCAGCCCAGGTCATGATCTCACAGTTCCTGAGTTTGAGCCCAGCATCCGACTCTGCACTGATATGGAGCCTGCTTGGGATTCCCTCTCTCTCTCTCTCTCTCTCTCTCTCTCTCTCTCTCTCTCTCTCTCTCTCTCTCTGCTCCTCCCCACCTCAAAATAAATAAACTTTAAAAAACAAAAAAGTATTCATTTGAAAAGATATCATAAGCCTCAAATGTTAGCATTTATGTTAATGCGGTTCTACCTCGAATTCTTTCTCTAATGACTCTTATTCAATGTTCTGTTCACTTCTGAGAGGATTCTTAGACTGCTCACTGTTTTGTCCATGATTACCATTTCATCCAAAGCCTGACCTCAAATTCAGGTCCTGTAACTGCCTATTCACTTGAGCTTTGTGTTGTCACCTTGAAATAATGTAATTAAAACCAACTTATACATCCCTTCCTATCCCTCTACCAATTCAAACAATGGAATGGAACCACTTCTCTCCCTGCCTTTTCTGTCACAATCTTTATTCTTCAAGTGATCCAGGAGTGTGTTTTTGATTGATTTGCCCACGTCTCCTCTGTCTCTCCGGTCCTCCCAAGTCCTACAGATTTGTCCTTTAAGAGGTCTCTTATCTGACCCGTACTTTGCATTCTCCCTGTCATTAGAACAGGCTTTATTGCCATACATATAGGGCTGATACTTGGTGGTAAGAATACACAAAAGGACTCATCACAATGGACCCCACAATAATGTGAATTCAGATATAACCCAATTGGCATTTGGCTCCTTAAACCCCCACCATCTCCAGTTGGCTAACTGCAGACTTTCTCTGGTTATTCCATTAACCTTACAGTAATGCAACCTCACATTTAATGTGGTTGAATATACCGGACCTTAACAAGTGGTAATGGCATGTTTTTACTGTGTACTGGCTGGTAAAAAAATATTAACAGCACAATAAGCAATAATATTAGCAAAATTTCTATGTTAACCCATTAGTTCAAGTTAATTCTGTAGAATGTTTTGTGACCATTGTTCAATGAGCATCTTTTCCTAGAGATGTCTGGGAAACATCTGTAGCACTAGCTGCTGTATTAGGTGCATTCTTTATAAAACACTGTATCGTTAGGAGAATGACCAATTGATTATCCTTGAATTACACTTGTTACCGTATATAGAGAAAGAAAAACACATCTGATTACCTGAGAATTGGTTTAATGAATAGTGGCAGATATCTGGACCTCAGTGGGCGAGGTAGTACTAATGATGAGCTGCAAAAGTAATTTGTAAATCTTTCCGAAACTTGTAAGGTCACTTACCAGAAATTGCATTTAAAGTTTAGGTATTTATTTTGAGGCGGGGGGGGGGGGCATACAAGTGAGCAAGTGGGGGTGTGGGGGGGAGAGAGAGAGAATCCCAAGCAGGCTCTGCATGGTCATCACAGATCCTGATGTGGGGCTCGAACCTACAAACTATGAGATCATGACCCAAGCCAAAGTCAGACGCTTAACCCACTGACCCCTAGAAGTTATAAAATGCGAATAGTTACACACTTGAAAAGTAAAAACTTTGAAGAGATTTAGTTGTAATAAATGATACTCTGATGTCAACACTGTATAAGAAAGAAATGATTTATTAAAGCTGACAGATTTTGGGTGTCTGGCTGGCTCAGTTTGTAGAACATGTGACTCTTGATCTTGGGGTTAGGAGTCCAAGCCCCATGTTGGACATAGAGATTTTTTTTTTTATTAAAAATTACGGGTGCTTGGGTGGATCAGTCGGTTAAGCATCTGACTTCAGCTCAAGTTATGATCTTGCCAATTTGTGGGTCCGAGCCACGCAGTAGGCTCTGTGCTGACAGCATGGAGCCTGAAGCCTGCTTCGGATTCTGTGTCTCCCTCTCTCTCTGACTCTCTCTGTCTCGCTCTTTCAAAAATAAACATTAAAAATTCATTTTTTTTAAGTTTACTTCTTTATTGAGAGAGAGAACAAGCAGGGAGGGTCGGGGGGGGGGGGGGGGGACAGATGATCTAAAGCAGGCTCTGTGCTGCTAGCATGGAGCCCAATGTGGAGCTTGAACCCATGAGCCATGAGATCAATACCTGAGCCAAAGTACAATGCTCAACTGACTGAGCCACTCAGGTGCCCCTAAAAAAAAATTGTTTTAATGTTTATGTATTTTTGAGAGAGACAGAGTACAAACAGGGGAGGAGCAGGCACCCATTAAAAAAAATTTTTTAATTAAAATTTTTTTAAAAACCTGACAGATTAAGGCAACCATAGAGAATTGAACATATAAGACTAGGTAAAGGAAACTGAAAATAAAGCAGGTCATTTAAAGAAATAATCATATGTTCTTTGAAACAAAGTAGTAATTCCAAGAGATAAACTCATAGATTTTCCAATAAGTTTTATGAAAATGTATTTGTGCTTTGATAATAGAATTGAATGTGTAGGGGGACCTGGGTGGCTCAGTTGGTTAAGTGTCCGACTTTGGCTCAGATCACCATCTCATGGTTCATGAGTTCAAGCCCCTCATCAGGCTCTGTGCTGACAGCTCAGAGCCTGGAGCCTGCTTCAGATTCTGTGTCTTGATCTCTCACTGCCCCTCCCCTGCTCATGTTCTGTCTCTCTCTCAAAGATAATTATCAAAAAAAAAAAGTTAAAAAAATAAAATAAAATAATTGAATGTGTAATTTATTTTAAGTTTTTTAAATTTATTGAATCCTAAGCTTGGCCAATTGAAGTTTGTAAAGTTCTGGATTGAAGATGAACAAAAATTAAAGAATAGCATTTGCTAAATGACTTAGCACTAAAGATATAAAATATATACAATTTAGACAGTTTTAGAAGGCTTAGAAAAAAATGGAATATAATTGTCAATAGTTCAGAGGAAACCAAGAGGATTCAGCACCATAAAGAATGTCACTAATACTAAGAAATTCTCAATTTAGGTGTGCCTGGGTGGCTCAGTCGGTTAAGTGGCCGACTTCGGCTCAGGTCATGATCTCGGCTCAGGTCATGATCTCGCGGTTTGTGGGTTCAAGCCCCGTGTCAGGCTCTGTGCTGACAGCTCAGAGCCTGAAGCCTGCTTCAGATTCTGTGGCTCCCTCTCTCTCTGCCCCTCCCCCACTTGCACTCTATCTCTCTTTGTCTCTCAAAAATGAATAAAACATTAAAAAAAATTTAGAAAAGAAATTCTCAATTCATTGAGACCACAAGTCACATATGCCTATGAATTTAATGAGGAAGTTGTTGAAAGAATTTATTGCCATTTACTGTGTTATATCATGGCTCCAACAGGGGTAACAATGAGCTACGTGACTGCTACAACAAATGAAAAATCAAACCAATAATTTCTTCCTGGCTTGGAATATATATATGCACAATTCATGTCACCTAACTTGTGTTCTTGGAATCCCTCTCTTATAGCTCATGCTGCACACAACTGCCAAATTAATCTTAATCATTTGCTTTCATTTTATGTCTCTGTTCAAAAATAATATCCTTTTTTTTTTTTATTTGAGAGAGAGAGAAAGAGAGTGTGTGCACCAGCAGGGGAGGGGAGGAAAGGGCAGAGAGAGAGAGAATATTAAGTGGGGTTCACGCTCAGTGTGGAGCCCAAGGTGGGGGGCTTGGTCCCTCAACCCTGGGATCATGACCTGAACCAAATCCAAGAGTTGGACGCTTAACCAAATGAGCCACCCAGGTGCCCCAAAACTCATATCCATATAGGTCAAACATTTCAGCCTCACAGTCCAAGCTCTCTATAATCAGCTTCTGGACTTATCTCCCACTATGCCTTTACTTAACCTGAGCCCGTCAATTTCGTCCTCCCCCACCTACAAACATTATACACATTTCCACTTTATAATTTTTTTAGTGTTTATTTATTTTTGAGAGAGAGCACAGAAGCAAGAGAGGGGCAGAGAGAGAGGGAGGCCAAGGATCTGAGGCAAGCCCCACACTGACAGCAGAGAGATCAATGTGGGGCTAGAACTCACAAACTGTGAGATCATGACCTGAGCCAAGTCAAGAATCACACTTAACGGACTGAGCCACCCAGGCGCCCCCACATTCCCACTCTGAAGCCTGTACTCCTATGCTTGTAACTGAAATGTTCCTCTGCCACCCATTAAATTTGTTCTATGTCCAAATTCCAACTTAAAGTTGTATTCCTCTGCCAAAAACTTTTCAAGTCAAAATGGCTTTCTGATAAATAATAATAGTAATGATAAAACATGAAGAAATAAACTACTCCCTCCACCCAGATAGAAAACAAGTAAGAGAATGGGCTAAGTATTTAGTAGAGACCTTACAAAGTAAAGCTTAAATGTGGTCTTTGGGTGACTAAGGTAATTAAAAGTTATAGGACTAACTCAATAAAGGGTCTCTTTGTTATTCTCAGCCTACCTGTTGCTCACAGATAGTAAGGGGCTGACTGCATTGTAAGCCAACTGGAAAACATTTCTTTAGTAGGAATTTATGACAGTGATTCTCCAACTTGAATAATGTACCATCTCCTTTAAAAGAAAAACAAAAACAAAAGGCAAACCAATGAAAAACAAACAAAAAACTAAATAAAAGAAAAACAATTATCCTAGGCCTCTACTGTTGACCTAGGTTACTTTTGTTATACTGTTACATATGTAAAACAAAGCATAAACTAGCTATAGGGGAGGCCTTTATTGTTGTTTTTGGAATTCAATCATTTATTTATTTGGGGGTTTTTTGTTTTGTTTTTTTTGAGAGAGAGCACACACACTAGTGAGTGGGGAAGGGGGCAGAGGGGGGCGGGTGGGTAACAGAGGATCCAAAGGGGGCTCTGCACTGACAGCAGAGAACACCATGCAGGGCTTGAACTCATGAATTGCGAGATCATGACCTGAGCCAACGTTGGAGGCTTAACTGACTGAGCCACCCAGGCGTCCCATTGATTTATTTTTAAGTAGGTGTCAAGCCCCAGCAGGGAGCCCAACATAGGGCTTGAACTCATTACCCTGAGATCAAGACCTGAGCTGAGCGGTGTCTGGGTGGCTCAGTTGGTTGAGCATCCAACTTCAGCTCAGGTCATGATCTCAGGGTTCATGAGTTCAAGCCCCATATCAGGCTCACCGCTGTCAGCACAGATCCTGTTCCCCTCTCTCTCTACCCCTATCCCACTCACGCTGTCTCTCTCAAAAATAAATTTAAAAAAACAAACAAACATAAAAAAACAAAAAACCTGAGCTGAGATCAAGAGTCAGGAGCCCAACCGACTGAGCCACCTGGGTACCCCTCAATCCATTTATTTAAATGTATATTGTACATAACTTACAAGTCCTCACTTCTGGCACTCTGCCAGAACTTTTCTGGGAAAGCCACCTCCTTCCTTGATCGTATTTTCTACAGGTAACATGAAGCCACTGGCCACTGTCTGTGCTTTGATGGTTATAGCTGACAAGCACCTGTTTGTTGGTCTCCGAGTGCTAGGCAAAGCCAGTGGAGGTCCTGCCAGCAGTGCCTCCGAGGAGGGAGTTAGACACAGGGATAAAACTGTAGCAGTTGCACATGGCCACGGCAACCCTCTCCCACCCTAATTCTTCCTCATCATGTTTGTTTCCTTTTGGCAAACTACTGCTCCACAGTTGGATATAGCCAAAGCGTCCTGCCTTCCAGTACAGAAGCCAAAGGGTCCCAGGGGGCTGCTATGTCCTTCCTCTTACTGTCCTGCTACGGCCAAAGGGTAATGCATGACCTACTCCTGGCCAGTTGGATTCTGTCTCCAGGGGGATTCTTGAGTGGAAAAAACTGTTGGAATACACTCATCTGGCAGCAGACTCTGACCAAATGACTAAACAGTACTTGCCATTACAGTTCTTTTCTGGTTCTTCTATCTTGGTTATTTGTCCAGAACCTAAACCTCAACCTAGTGCTTCCTTCAAGCAATTCCCTTTGTTCTTTTTTTTTTTTTTTAATGTTTATTTATTTATTTTTGAGAAAGAGTGAGCAGGGGAGAGGCAGAGAGACAGGGAGACAGAATCCCACGCAGGCTCTGTGCCATCAATGCAGAGCCCCATGTGGGGCTCGAACTCACGAACTGTGAGATGGTGACCTGAGCCAAAACCAAGAGTCCCATGCTTAACCGACGGAGCCACTCAGGCACCCCTCCCTTTGTTCTTAAGGTAAGCTGATATTCAAGCTATAGAAAGAGAAAAACAAGACACCACGTAGCTTAAGAGATTGTACAAGAAATTGCCATTGTGTGAAAAAGCATGGCATAAAAGAAAAATATTGACTAAATTATCCCAAGAGTGGAAGTGAGGAACAGAAACTGGGAAATAGGAGTAACAAGAGAGATTTTTCACTGTACACCCATGTATGACTTTTGACTTTTGAAGCATGTGAATGTATTATCTATTCAAATATTAAAAATCTTACAAGTCATGAAAGCACCAATAAACAAGAAATATTAGCAATAAAATAATTTTTAAAAGCTGGCTACTTACATTAGGTGTTTGGGGAAGACCTCTCTGAGGAAGTAGCATTTAAGCTGAGTTCTGAATGACAAGAAATTAGCCATACTATAATCCTGGTGCAGAGCAATCGAAGCAAAAGGAGTACAAAGGTCTTAAGGTGAGAAAGACCTTTGCCAGTATGTACAAGATAACGTAGGAGCCAGATCACGAAGGACTTTGTAAACCAGAGTAAGGGTTTTAGCTTTTTTCTTTAAGATTTTATTATTTTTTTAACGAACTTTAATTCACTTTATTTTTTTTAATGTTTATTTTTGAGAGAGAGAGCATGTACGAGTACAAGCAGGGGTGGGCCAGACAGAGAGGGAGACACAGAATCCGAAGCAGGCTCCAGGCTCTGAGCTGTCAGCACAGAGCCTGACGCGGGGCTCAAACCCACAAACTGTGAGATCGTGACCTGAGCCAAAGTCGGATGCCTACCAGCTGAGCAACCCAGGTGCCCCTCACTGCATTTGTCTAGTATAGAACTATGTGGTGGCCATAGCTGGAGCCTGGGTCCTCCACACAGAGACTCTGGTATGGGTCTTTACAAGATGGTCATTGAATTCCTGATAGGGAGACTTGAAGAACACAGTCTCTTTCCAGAGGCCAGGGGTGAGATAGCTGTAGGTCTTGGACATGGCATCAAAAGAGGCCTTGGCTGGAAAAGGGAAAACAGCAGGAGGGGGGTGGTGGATTCATCTGACACAACGCTCCCGATGCATATAGAAGCTGTTGTAATCCTAGGAACAGAGGCCACTCGGGCTGGTCTGAAGTGCATTAGGAGGGCCTGTCTCTCTCTCTGAAAATACACCAACCACACACTGAGTATGATTAAGTGGAGTCGAGAGAGGTAAGATTTAATTTTTAAGTGATCTCTACACCCAACATGGGGCTTGAACTTTCAACCCCGGGATCAAGAGTCGCACGCATGCTCTACCGACTGAGGCAGCCAGGTGCCTCAGGATGTTAGCTTTTCATCTAAATGCAACTGGGCAGCCAATAGAGGATTTCAAGAAAGAGAGGATCTATATTTAATTTACATTTATAAAAGACCATTCTGGCATCTGAATAGATGATGAGTTCATAGATGGCTATGAGAGGACATAAGGAGACCCCTGAGAACAGCGTCAGAGTATCCCATGAGAGACAATGGTAGCTAAAACAAGGGTGGGAGCAGGGCACACAGTGCGAAGAGGTCAAGCTGGGGTTAGTTTAAGTGGAATTAACAGGAATTACTGGTGGATAGCATGTAGAGTTAATGAAAAGAGGAATCACGGATGATCACTGGATTTTTAAAGAAACCGAGTAGATAGCGGTACCATAACTTGGATTTAGGAAGACAGAGGAGGAACAGCATTTTGGGGGGGAAATTAGAGATGCCTATGCGCTATCCGAGAAGAGATGTCAAGAAGGCATTTGCAGGCACAAGGCAAGAGAGAGTTCACAGGAGAGATCAAGCAAGGCAGGAAGTTGGAATTGTGTCACTGACATGCAGATGATGTATAGAGCCGTGGGACTGAATGAGCTCACCTAGGCATAGTGGGTTCTGCACCGATCCCTGGACACTCCACTTTTAGGGATATACGTATCTTTTGAAACTGCTTTTTTGATTCACACACCATACAATTCAGTGGGTCTTATTATATTCATGGAGTTATGTAACCATCACCACAATCTAATTTTAGGACATTTTTGCTTCCCTAAAAGAAACCCCATCCGTGTTACGATTCACTCTTCATTTTCCGTCCACTTCACTTCCCAGACCCCACCCTGGCCAGCCACAAATCTGTCTTCTGTCTGTAGATTCACCTATCCTGGACATTTCATATAAGTGGAATCATACAATGTATTACATAGTTCTCGTGACTGGCTTTGTTCACTTAACGTGGTGTTTTCAAGGTTCATCCGTGTTGTATCACAATTTCATTTCTTTTTAAGTCTGAATAACAGTCTATCATATAGATATACCACATGTTGTTTATCCGCTTGTCAATTGATGGGCATTTGTGTAGTTCCTACTTTTTGGCTCTTATGAGTAATGTTGCTAGGAACATTTGCATATAAGTTTTTGTGTGGGTGTATTTTTTCATTTCTTTTGGATAATGTTCCCCCAAAACTCATATTTTGAAGCCTCAACCTCCATTATTTTGTATTTGGAGATAGGGTCTTTATGGAAGTAACTAAGTTGAATGAGGTCATAAGGGTGGGGACCTTCCAACAGGATTAGTGTCCTTGTAAGAAGAGACAGAGAGAACTATTTTCTCTCTTCATGTCATGTGAGGACACAGTGAGAAGACAGCCATCTGCAAGCCAGGAAAGAGGTTCTCACCAGGAATCAAACTGGCTGGCACCTTAACCTTGGACTTGAGCCTTCAGAACTGTGAGAAAATAAACTTCTGTTGTTTAAGCCACTCAGTTTGTGGTATTTTGTTATAGCAGCTCAAGCCAACAGTGACAGGTAAATCCTAGAAGTGGCATTGCTAACTCATATGGTGACCTTGTTTTACATTTTGAGAAGGGACTATATACTTAAGATATACTCCCTCAGATGTACAAAATGTATACAAAAGTATATATATATATATTTTTTTTTTTTTTTAATGTTTTTCTTTAGTTTTGAGAGAGAGAGATGGAGTACAAGCAGGGGAGGGGCAGAGAGAGAAGGGAGGCACACAATCCAAAGCAGGCTCCAGGCTCCAAGCTGTCACCACAGAGCCCGATGCAGGGCTTGAACCCATGAACTGTGATATCATGACCTGAGCCAACGTCGGTCGCTTAACCAACTGAGCCACCTAGGCGCCCCTATAAAAGTATATTTATTGTAGCAGCATTTATAATAGAAAAAAGTTGATTAAATCACATTCTGTGATTGAGTGGAGCAAAACTGTATACTATCAGGACATATAGACGTAGATATAGATATTTACAGATACAGATATTAACAAAATACTTTTTGTGAGATACTTGTGTTCTTCCACCTCTATTTTTTCCATCCTTACTTCCAAAAAGGTACCCATGCCATTTTGCGCTTTTTCACCTCTGGGAAGTATTATGATTCTAAGACTAAAAGAAATTTCTTGCAAGATACTTCCTTTTCTGAATTAATCTTCCTGAAACCTGAGCCTGTTGATGAGGTCAGTCTAGGTGTCCAGGAAGAAGGGTACGGAAAAAAGGAGCGGTGACTTTCAGGGCAAAGAGAAAAGAAGAGAGGAGAGATTCTGGGAAGGGAGCGAAAACCAGAAGTTCCCATGATTGTGGGTAACGTTCCTGGGGATGAGCAAGACTCGAGAGAGGATGGACCAGACAGTAACATCCCCACTCCCTTCCGCATGAATTTTTTGAGGACACATTCAATCCACTACCCCAAGGGAAATGCAAAAAAAAATATCCATGCAAAACCTCGTACACAAATGTTCATAGCAACATTCCCATGGCAAGGAAGCAGAAACATGTCAGACTTTGAAGGATCTTTGTCAGCTTTAACAATAAAGCTGTCAACAGTGTCTACGAAGCTTGGAGATGAGACGCCCTCAGGCGCTTCTTAAATCTAAAAGCTGGGAAAGTGGTCCCAAGTCTGCCTGAGATGAATTTTTCTGCTAGTGTTCATTCTTTTTTCAGTTTGGGAGAATACTACAAGGAAAGTAAAAGAAATAAAAAGGCTAAAAATATGGAAATAACACTGAGAATGGAAGGGCTCTGTTAGGTGCCTCAGTCAACTTTGGCTCAGGTCATGATCTCACGGCTGGCTGCTTGTGAGTTCGAGCCCTACGTCGGGCTCTGTGCTGACAGCTCAGAGCCTGGAGCCTGCTTTGGATTCTGTGTCTCCTTCTCTCTCTGCCCCTCCCCCGCTTGCACTTTCTCTCTCTCTGTCTCTCTCTCTCTCTCTCTCTCTCTCCCCCCTCTCTTTCTCAAAAATAAATAAACATTAAATTTTTTTTTTTTTAAAGGAAGGGCTCTGTTAGTGGATGAGAGATTCCAGAATACAGACAGCAGATTACTGACTGATGAAAGCCGTGCAGATAAAGCCATAGCTAAATATATGCAGAGAAGTGGCTGTGGCTGACACAGGATCCAATAGGCTCAGTAAAGCCATATGCAGAATAATGCCCCCACCAAAGATGTCCCTGTCCTCATCCCCAGAACTGTAAATATGGTAGGTAGGTATACGGCAAAGGGCACGAAGGCTGCAGACGAAATTAAGTTGCTAATCAGATGACCCTAAAACAGGGAGATTATCCTGAATGGTCCAGGTGGACCAATGTAATTTCAAGAATTTTTCTAAGTGGAAGAAGGAGGCAGAAGGGGAGAGTCAAAGAAAATGTGAGACTACAAACAAAGTCAGAGTGATGTGGAATGGACTCAACCCACCATTTCTGACTGTGTAGATGAAGGAAGGGGGACCATGAGCCATGGAATACAGGTGGCCCCTAGAAACCAGAAAAGGCAAGGAAACAGATTCTTGCCTGGAGCCTCCAGATAGCAACACAGCCCTGCTGACACCTTGCTTTTAGCCCAGTGAGAAGTGTTGTACTTCTTCAGACCTGTAAGATAATAAATATATGTGGTTTTAAGCCACTAAGATTGTGATAATCTGTTAGAGCAGCAATAGGAAACTAACTGGAACAGTGCTATACTTGTCAACACAGAGGTTTGAAGGGATAAATATGGATGAAAACAGAAATTAATTGATGGTCTGTAAACAAAAGGATGAACAACCCCCGCCCCCCGCCACTACCTCCTTCTTGTGCCAGTAGGAAAACTAAATCATCATTGCCAGGTATATGTCCTCAAGCAAAAGAGGAAGACATCTTCTCTAGAGAACTAGAAGTCAGTTTCCGGGGTGAATTTGGGCAACTAGCAGACATGCTGGTGTCAAAGAGCCACACTCTTCTACTGGGCATTTGAGAGCCTTCCGGAAGTTTGATGGCTGTTCCCTTCCCATTCACGTGACAATGAGACTTACCATCAGGCAGCCCTGATCACAGGAGCTGAGCTCCCATTTGCTCCCATTTAGCGTTTCTACTGCCTCGTTCTGTAATATAAATGGACAGCTGGAAACTCCCACATTTATGGAGTACCTGCCGTATTAACAGAGAAAACCGAGGTTAAAAAAGAAGCAACAACAAAACAAGAAAATATAGAAAAATTTAACTTAGACGGGACAGGAATAATTAAGGCAACACAGAAAACCTTAAAATAAGACAAACCATAACCTTAAATAGTACCATTGGAGAGATTTGAGAAGATATCGAATTGAATCTATGCCTGATGTTGTTTACCTACCCAGAAATCATTTCCTTGCTTTTTTCTTGTGGTAAGAACCTTGATACTTTCTCCCTGTTTCATGGCCATGTGCTTCCAGGGAGGCAGAATTCTCTCTTCCTCTGAGGCGGTCAGACTTTTTTCTCTAAAGGCCTTCAAGTGATGGGATGAGGCCCACCCACATTATGGAAGGCAATCTGGTTTGCCCAAAGTGTACTGATTCAACGGTTTATCTCATGTAAAACACTCCTTCACAGCAATATCTAGACGAGTGTTTGACCAAATATCTGGGTGTAGACTCAATTTTCATGCTGTCTACTTAGACACTAATGAAATCAAATATGTCTCCTGGTATTTAGTGGGTTTACCTGACCTTGATCTTCTATCAAGTTACCCCATAACTCCAAATGATTTCTGTATTAAAATAGTTGTCAGCCTTCCAATAACAAAAATCAAGAAAGTAGATGTAGACACAGAGAGAGTAGGCAGCACAAGAAGAACGATAGGCAAAGATAGATAATCACGGACGGAGCAATCAAAGCAGTAAGGAACTCCTTTACTTTACGGAAGGAAGAAGAGACTAGAAGAATTCTTTGGAGTTCTTTGGGCACTTGGGTGGCTGACTGGGTTAAGTGTCTGTCGGGCTTAGGTCATGATCTCACGGTTCGAGTTTGAGCCCCACCGTGGGCTCTGTACTGACATCACAGAGCCTGCTTCAGATCCCCTATCTCCCCGCCCCCCCCCCCCCCCCCCCGCACCCCCCTGCTTGCATGCTCTCTTTCTCGGTCTCTCTCTCTCTCAAAGATAAATAAACCTTAAAAACAAAATAAAAGTGTCCTCCAACTTTCATGAGTCTAAGAACCTTGTTCACAATAGTGATAAGGTTCATTCAAAAGCAAGCCTATAGTCTAACAAAGGTTTATTTAGTTGCTGAAACAAGTAAGACCACACACACACCAGAGGGGCAGGATGTCTAACTTAAAAAAAAAAAAAAAAAAAAAAAAAGGCAGAGGCAGGGGAAGAGACTGTGATAGCATAGGATTGGGTGCAGTATAGGTAAGAATTAAGCAGGCTCTGGTCTGGGCTATGAAACAGACTCTAAGGTCTGGAACTCTTGAAAACTACAAAGTTAAAATAAACGTGGAATGTTGTATCTGAAAACCCCTTATTTGAAGCTCTATACCTGGACTGGAAAAGTGCCAAAATGATCCACATGGCTCAGCTCTGCCAGGCAGGAGAGGGATGTTCCATTCTCACTGATAGGATTTCAAACAACAAACTTCTGAGAGTTCTGTTTTAGGGAGCAAGGTTTTTCATCCCATGTCCTTTCATTAATCAACAAAAGCAGTTGTTTACAGATTCACAATGGATTATCTCTCTATGTACTGAAATTCTTCTCAACTTTAACAGTCAGCATGAATGCTACCTCCCTTAGTTGTTATTCAATTTCCCCTTGTGCGGGGGGGGGGGGGGGATAAAGGCTTCTTATTTTCAACCAATGATACCAACACCACAGCTATGTGTGCTTTAATCATGTACCAGACCCCATTGCTCAATGTTTATTTGTGTCACCTCATTTGATCCTCATAACAAACCACTGAGCTAATTACATAGAAACCTGACGCTTAGAAATTAACAAACGTATGGAATTTGCTTTTTCTATGATTGCACTTACTTTCATTCTGCCTATTTTACCTGGTTGATTATTATTATTATTCTCTTAGTTTTTGAGGCATCAACACTATCTTCTTATCTGTGACCACACGCCTCCGACTTGGTAGACTCTCAATAAACATGGAAGTGAATCACAAGTAGGCTGGAACATGTACGTTCATTGGCTTGTTCTGCAGTCCTGAGTTTAGAGGAATCACCGGGCCAGCACAGGGGCGGGGAGCTTGCCCAGGTTTGGGTGGGTGGGCCAAACCTCCGACTCCGAAGCCCCTGGCTCGCTATAGCCACGCCTAAGCTCCAGCAGCCACCGCCCACCCAGCGGAGGTGGGACTTCCTGTCTCCCTAAGGAAGCACTTCCGGCCAGGACCGGAAGCTCCGCTGCTGCCTGGCGCGTGCGAGGGTCGGTGTCCGGACCCCCCGGGCTCTCTGCCTGCAGGTGAGCTTCGGGAGGGGCTGAGGGGCTGCGGGAGCCAAGCGTTCGTGGCCGGCCGGTGGCCGGTGCGTCACCCTGCAATGCTTCGGTCCTTTAGTCCTTTCCTAGAAACTTCTTAGGTGGTCAGGAGTCGGGCGTTGCCTGCTCCCTGCCGCCTCGACCAGACCCAGGCGCGCCGGCTGTAGGGAGTCCGGGCCGGCGAGCGGACCAGGAAGCCGCACTGGCAGCGCCGTCCGTCCCTTTACCGGGAAGCCTTGCTGGCGGGTCACTTTGGACGAGGTGAAATAGGTCAGGTTAGAGAAACAGCCCTGAAGTTCCGAATCATTTAACATTTGTGGACGAGGAGGAATAACGTGTGGTAGGTGGAGAACATTTAACATTTTGAAATAGTGTTTACTACCAACTGCGGACTGTTCCGAGTTGTGGGTGGGTGCACATGAGGGTGCGACATCCCTGTCCCCAAAGAAACAACAGTCTCGTTGGAAGACAGGGTTCACAAATGCCAGACGGTTTAAGGTAGAGACGGGGGAGATAAAGATGAAGGGAGCAGACTTGTTTGACATTAACCTAGCCAAGGCCGCTGTCATTTGATATTTGTCTCAGCATCGTTTTAGTTTTAACCTTTCTGTATGCTTTTAGAAACAGCTGTCGCTGGGGATTTTTAAAAATCCACGGCAACAGTCTCTGCCTTTTGACAGGCAGGTTTTTGTACTTATTCATTGTCATTACTGAGACATTTGTTCAGGCCCAAACTTTTGGAGCCATCCATGACTCATCTCTTTCACACACCACACGTACGATCTGCCAGCAGATTGTATGGACTTCACCTTCGGAATCTGTCCGGACTCCCAGTCCCTTCTCACCCAGACTACTGCATAGCCACCTAACTAATCTGCTTTTTCTTCTTTCAGTCTTTTTTTCATTACAGCATCTAGAGTGATCCTCCTAAAAAAAAAAAAAAAAAAAAAAAAATCAAAATTTTTGCCCTCCTCTAAGAAATCCTCCATGGACTACTGGGGTGCCCGGGTGGCTCAATTCGTTAAGCCTCCGACTCTTGATCTCAGCTCAGGTGTTGATTTCAGAGTGGTGGGTTCAGGCTCCCCACTGGGTGTGAGGGCTACTTAAAGAAGAAACAGAAAAAGAAAAAAAAAAAAAATCCTCCAAAGAATGCCCATTTCATTCAAGAGTAAAAGCCGAAGCTGGTAGAGTGACCCCCAGGGTCCTGTATGATGCCCTCCTGTTTTACCTCTGATCTCTCTTGCTACTTCTCGAGCCTCCTCAAGCACATCCCAACCTCAGGATATTTGCACTTGGGGTTCTTTTGCCTGGAAGTCTCTCCAGTCCCTCCGTCTGTCTATATGGTTCAGACCCTTACCTCCCTTCTCGTTTTTGGAATTTTACCTTGTCAGTGAGGTCTTCTCTGACATATCCTTCCCTTATATCTCCGTTGCCCTCTTTGTCGTTGTGCTTCCCATTCATTACATGCCATGCCATGTGGTTTATTCATTTATCTTGCTTACTATGTTCCCCCCACTAGGATAGAAGCTTCATGAGGGCAGATATTTTTGTTTTGTTTACTGCTGTATTCCTGGTGCCTAAAACAGTATCTGGCTTTCAATAGGCTTCCCATAATATAACAGTTGAATGAATGGATTTGGACCTTTTCTACCATTTTATACTTTGTACTTTCTGTGCTTTTTTTCTCTTCCTTTCTTGACTTTTTTTGGATTGAGATTGGATTTTGTTGTGTTTTCTCTCTTCATATTTTCTACTTCTTTGGAAGATATATTACTCTGTTCTTATACCAGTTAACCTTTTTTTTTTTTAAGGAAGAATTATTTTTTATTTATTTTATTTATTATTTTTTAATGTTCATTTACTTTTGAGAGAGACAGAGCATGAGCAGGGGAGGGGCAGAGAGAGAGGGAGACACAGAATCCAAAGCAGGCCCCAGGCTCTGAGCTGTAGGCACAGAGCCCAATGCGGGGCTTGTGTCTCAGACCTTGAGATCATGACCTGAGCCGAAGTCGGATGCTTAACTGACTGAGCCACCCAGGTGCCCTGGTTAACCTTTTAAATTTAATTTTGAATTTCACTATGAATACTTGATTGAATCTAATTCAATCTTAATTGAAATTTTTTAATGTTTATCTTTGAGAGAGTGTGAGCAGGGGAGGGGCAGAGAGAGGGAGACACAGAATCCGTAGCAGGCTCCAGGCTCCCAAGCTGTCAGCACAGAGTCCCACACCGGGCTTGAACTCACAGACTGGGGCTTGAACTTAGAGGCTGTGAGATCATGACCTGAGCTGAAGTCAGATGCTTAACCGACTGAGCCACCCAGGCATCCCAGTCTTAATTGAATCTCAACCCTGCAGAACAATATTGTTTTTACCTTTAAGTTACGGATTTAAACAGACTTCTTGGATCATCTCAATTCTTAATTATTTTTGTAAGATGTGAATGTTCAACAATAAAACTAGAGTTGTTACCATTTTCTGGTGGTTTTGTTTTTTTCTTTTTGATTGATTAAAGTCAGTTTATCATATACTTTAGTAGAATATTTGTTGTATGCTTAGCACCTCAAAGTTTATTTAAAAAGTTTATGGTACTTTCCCTACCTTACCCTTTTGTTGGGAAATATGCAACAATGCATTGTCTCTAATGGAGAGTACGTTAAAAAATAATAAGGTAGACATATTATTCAGTGTGAAATGAATATGACCCAGAAAGTAAGTAAGGTCTACCAGAAAGGAGAAACGTTATAGGTTGCCAGTTATTAGGAGCGGCTGGGATGAATTTGTGGAGGAATGATTCGGGAAGATTTGCTGATTTTTGAAAGTGTGTACAGAAAGGGCACAAAGTTATTAATTCTCTTTTATACAGTTTTGTCAGAAAAATTGTGGGTTTGGTGTAGATGTAAGTCATTGATGTTTTAGAGAGGAGATGTGCCTCTTTCAGAGAGAACATGTGCCTCCTATAGCCTCTTAGGAAATGCTTAAAACTTTTTGGAGGACGTGCTTAAAATTACATGAGACAGTTCAGTATGTGAAGACAAAGGAACTACCGTGAGGACAGAGTACAACTTGGAGACAGGCTTTGACATGAGGCATAAAAGGACAGCAAGACATGCTGAGCGAAATAAGGCAGTCCCAAAAGACAAATAGTGCTGGATTCCACTTGGATACCTAGAGGGGCAAGTTCATGGAAACAGAAGGTAGGGGCTAGGGAGAGAGGGATATGGGGAGTCCTTCAGTGGGTATAGAGTCTCAGTTTTGCTAGATAGAAAAGTTTCGGTAATTGGTTGCACAACAGTGTTAGCATATCTAATGCCTCTGAACCGTACACTTGAAAGCGGCTCAGGTCACGTTCTCACGGTTCGTGAGTTCCAGCCCCTTGGGCTGTGCGCTGACTGTGCGGAGCCCGCGTGGGATTCTCTCTCCCGTTCTCTGTGCCCCTCCCCTGCAGGCTCACTCTCAAAATAAACTTAAAACACAATGGTTACGGTGATAAATTTTATGTTACGTGTATTTTACCACAACTAAAAAACCTTCTTTAAAAAGGATCCTGTGCTCCCCTCCCCACCTTCACCCCCCCCCCCCCCCCCCCGCCTCCGATGCTGGTGGCACCTCAGAGCTCAGAGCAGCCTGTTTCCTTGGGGCTCTGGGGAGGTGAGCAGTCCGGTGCCCCAGCGCCCGAGTGCCTGTTGAAGGTGACAGTGATGCGGAGATCTAAAAGCAAGATAGTTTCCAACTGGGATGGATATTAAGATATTGAAAAAGAGGTCGATAATGATAGTGGAGAACCACAGGGCCAGACTCTGGTGTTCTCAGCTCTGCAGGGGACTCATTCTCACAGTAACGGTTTGTTGAGGAGAAAGAGTGGGGTGGTGAAGCTTTATGTCCAAAACAATTCATTTTCTGTGGACTGTGAGTCATTGGTTCGAGCCCTTCGAGAACTGCCTGTCTTAGTCCACCTCCGTGTTGCTGCCGAATCGGTCCAGGCCACCCTTCCTTTGGAGCTTCCTCAGGTGAAACCAAAGAGAAATGATGAAACCAAGGGACTGGGGAGGCACTTAAAAGGGCCCTTGGGGCCTGGAGGAAAGGGATCCGTCTCTGAGCTGAAATCTGCTGCTGGCTGCCTCAGGCACCTGGGGAAGGGTAGCCCAAGCCTGGATCCTTGTAGGGTTCTTAGGAACCCGCTGCCCCACTGCAGTCAGCCACACACCACTCGGAGACCAGACACCCCAGGGCCGAAAATCTGAGACAGATGGGGAGGTGGCCCAAGAAGAAGGTCCTGCAGAACCACCTGCAATGGAAGAAAACGTGGAGTCTGAGCAACCAGGTACATCAAACACTGTTACCGAGGAAGAGCTGAACGACTGGTTGGGCACCGTGATTTCCTAACATTAAAAAAAAAAAAAGGCAAAAAGAAAAATGAAAAAAAAGTCCCTGAAGCAGATTTTGGTTGCCTTGTCAGCAAGGGCAGGCTCAAGGCTGTCCTTCCGGAACAGCTGATTTACAAGCATGCCTCAAGCCCGTGTGAGCCATCACGCTTGCCCCAATAAACGGCCTACCTCTATGTCCCGCGACCTCTGAAACCATACATTTAAGAGGCTCCTTGCATTTGTTCTCTGGCTTAAATCTAATAGAGTCCTTGAGGGCAGCGGACGTTACGGCTCTTGGTTCCAGCCCCCTCCCTTTCGATGTTTGCAGCCTAGCAGGTGCTGCTGACAGAATGGGAGCAGACAACAAGGCATGCGTTTAGCCAAAATAAAGGAACGCTGGTCTATGGGGGGGGGGGGGGGGGGGAAAGACAGCAGGTGGGTTTGTTTAAAATTGTGCTAAATAGCAGGGTGCCTGGCTGGCTCAGTCGGTAGAGCATATGACTCTTGATCTTGGGGTGGTCAGTTTGAGCCCCTTGTTGGGGGTAGGGCTTATTAAAAAAATTGGGCTACGTACTTGGAAATTGTTACATTTTGGGTAGTAAGTTAAAAGCAGATGATATTTTTGCCCTTAAATGTTTAAAGGATTCCCAAGTTCTGTATCTAGTCTCAACATGAACCTCCAATCAAAGAAACCCTCTTACATTTCCCTACCTAGAAAGTTCGTTTTCCTTACTCTCTGCTGTCCGTTCCTGACAGCTTCCTCAGGGCGTGGTTCCCACAGGGAGCCTTCCCTCCCTCTTAACCCACATGGTTCTCTTCCATCACTGAATTTGGTCCTTGCACTTTTAATTTTAGGTCTTAGTTTTTTGCTGTTGGTTATCTCTCCCAGCTAGACTATAAGTTCCTTTTAAGAGCATGTCTTTCAACTCCTTGTGTTCTTTGTAACAGGTTAATAAGCGTAAGGAGTCCCAGCTTGTTAGTGTCTGAGCTAAGATCACTACTTGGAGCTCCAAAATCTCAGTTAGGTGTGGCTCCCATTGATGTTGAGTTTTCTACTCGGTAGGTGTCAGTGTGTGAACGATCTTCAGACCTCACACCGATTATTTTGGTACAATTTTGAATAAACACAGGCAAAGATTGAGGGACATATATTTGGAAAGGTAATGGAAGTCATATTGAAAAATCTTTTTTCTAACATTCATTCACGAAGCGCCAGTACGTTTTACCTCTTCTTTTGTGCATCAGATATCTTTTTGGATCTCTTGGTGGTTTAAGAAGGTGGGAAATGAGATAGAATCCATACCTGTGAACGGTGTGGGGCCTACTGCAATTAAACTTCCCCATGTCAGGTACTGTTATTCTGAATTTGTAATATATTTCTTTGAATTTATGGAGTGTTTTCTCCTTATCTAAATATAGAATCTAGGGGTGCCTGGTGGCTCAGTTGGTTGGGCGTCCCGACTTCAGCTCAGGTCATGATCTCGCGATTCGAGGGTTTGAGCCCTGTGTGCGCCTCTGTGCTGACAGCTCAGAGCCTGGGACCTGCTTTCGATTCTGTGTGTCCCTTTCTCTCTCTCTGCCCCTCTCCTGTTCATGCTCTGTCTCTCTCAAAAATAAACGTTAAAAAATTTTTTAAATATAGAATCTAATTTATGATGTTAAGGGTCTTAGTGATTAAGAGATGTTAATGGCTAACATTTATTATTATTTTTTTAACTGCTTTATTTATTTTTGAGAGAGAGACCAAGTGTAAGTGGGTGGGGAGGATGAGGGCAAAGAGAAAAGGAGACACAGAATCCAAAGCAGGCTCCAGGCTCTGAGCTGTCAGCACAGAGCCCGATATGGAGCTCGAACCCTTGAACCGTGAGATCATGACCCTAGCCGAAGTCGGATGATGCTCAATTGACTGTGCCACCCAGGTGCCCCAGTAAATTATTTATTTTTAAAGTTTATTTATTTTGAGAGGGAGAGTGCAAGCAGGGGAGGGGGCAAAGAGAAGGAGGGACGGAATCCCAAGCAGGTTCTGTGCCATCAGTGCAGAGCCCAATGTGAGGCTCGAACTCAAGAACTATCAGATTGTGACCTGAGCCGAGATTAAGAGTTGGATGCCTAACTGACTGAGGCACCCGGGTGCCCCAATGGCTAACGTTTATCAACTGTTGATGGTGAGCACTTCTACACATAAAAACTCATTTAATTCTCACAACAGTCCTGTGAAGTAGGTCCTCCTGGTATACATTTTACAGATGAGGAAACTGAGACACACAGAGGTTAAATTATCCAGTGTCCCATAGGTAACATGTAGTGGATGAGGTCGAATTTCTTTCCAGCAGACTGACTGCATGTAATGTTCGTATTACAGTAAATAGGAACACATATGATCTTAATTCTTGTGTATTTTTTCAGAATTCTTAACAGTTGCAGGAGAAAGAAACTCAGCTCAAACTGATGTAAGCGAAAGAAAACTTACTGTTTCATTTGGGCTAATGAAAGGCTTCACGCATAGTTGGATCAACACCACTTTCCCTTGCGGCCTTATTTTCACACAAATTTTTTCCATATAGTATCAGAAGTACTTCTCAGCTCTTCTAGTGTTTTTTGGTTTTGTTTTGTTTTTGAGAGAGAGGGCACAAGTGAGCGAGGGGCAGAGAGAGAGAGAGAGAGAGAGAGAGAGAGGGAGAGAGAGAGAAGCAGGGCTCACCTGATGTGGGGACTTGAACTCATGAACTGTGGGATCATGAGCTGAGCTGAAATCCAGATGCTTAACCGACTGAGCCACCCAGGTGCCCTCAGTTATTCCAGGTTTAAGTGGTCCTTTTGTTTTAGGTCTTGGGAAAGAGAGGGATGGATCCTGTCTTCAAGAGCCCATGTCATTTTCTAAAAGGTTGGCTCTGCTTGGGTTAGGGTCTTCACGTATGGACCAGTTGCTATATGCAAGGAAATAGAGGTGAGGAGTCACTATATTGGCCATCCTGGGCCATGTGTCCACTCCTCTGGTGGGTGAGTGACAGCCCACCAGGCAGAGAAAGTACACTTCCCACAAGGGGAAGATGCTGGGCTAAAAATGGCAGAAAACAGGTGAGAACCATTTCGATAATATAGATGGAACTCTTCAGATGCCTTTCCCACGTTAAGATTCTTCCACTCAGAAAATAACACAGTTGGGGGCACCTGGGTGGCTCAGTCAATTGAGCATCCAACTCTTGATCTCAGCTAATTTCTTTTTTTAATTATTATTTTTTTATTTTTATATTTTTATTTTTAACAACAAACACACGATGTTAGCAACATGGATTCCAGAGACAAACCGAGGTGAGACGGAATGAATGCAGAACAAACTAGTGGAACTGTTTCTTTCAGTCTGCGTTCCTGTCACCAGAGGATACCAGGGCCAGGATGCCACATGCCTTTTAGTATAAGGAAAAAGTCCCTTGACGTTTCTTCATCTGTCACTGGAGAAGTTGAATGAAGTGTACTGTAACAGCTCATTTCTTGATCTCAGGGGTGTGAGTTCAAGCCCCATGTTGGGCTCTATGCTGGGCGTGACGCCTACATATATTAAGAAAAAACCACAAACAAACCAGTGGTTTTTTAGAAGAATTAAAGAAATTGTCGGCAATTTTGAATGAATATTGTGAATAAGGAAAATGAAAGTGTTTTGTAAAGGGCTATGTAATTTAGTTTAAATAATTTACTTTGATGCCTGTCATGTCCTCAAATTTTCTTTGATTCTTTATCTAGGATAAAGACCCCTTTAGCAGTCTGATAAAGTCTGTGAGCTCCTTAGAATTTTTTTTATTTTTAGGTAAAAAAATTTAAAAAGATTTTATTTTTAGGTAATCTCTATACCTAATGTGGGGGTCAACTCACAACCCTAAGATCAAGAGTTGCTGACAATATGCTACAGACTCAGCCAGCCAGACACCCTAGGATGTTTTTTTAAAGTGTTTCTTTATTTGAGGGGGGAAGGGCAGAGAAAGAGAGGAGAGAGAGACTCCCAAGCAGGCTCCACACTGTCAGCCTGGAGCCCGATGTGGGGTTCGATCTCACAAATTGTGAGATCATGACCAGAGCCGAAAGCAGGAGTCGGACACTTCACCGACTGAGCCACCCAGGTGCCCCAAAATGTTTTTAAATACAGAAAATACACAGGATTTCATATAAAGAACTTATAAAACTCAACACCCAAAAAACAAATAATCCAGTTAAGAAATGGGCAGAAGATATGAATAGACATTTTTCCAAAGAAGACATACAGATGGCTAACAGACACATGAAAAAAAAGGCTCAGCATTACCCATCACTGGGGAAATACAAGTCAAAACTATAATGAGATACCACCTAACATCTGGCAGAACGGCTAAAATTAACAACATAGGAGACAACAGGTGTTGGCAAGGATGCAGAGAAAGGAGAACACTCTCACTATTGGTGGGATTACAAACTGGTGCAGCCTCTGTAGAAAATAGTGTGGAGGTTCCTTAAAACGTTAAAAATAGAACTACTCTATGATCAGCAATTGCACCAAGAGGTATTTACCCAAAGGATACAAAAATGTACAAAAACACTAATTTGAAGGGATACATGCACCCTGATGTTTACAGCAGCATTATCAACAATAGCCAAATTGCAAAGATCCCAAAAGTTCATCAACTGATGAATGGATAAAAAAAAAGATGTGGTATATGTATATAATGGAATATTACTGAGCCACAAAAAAGAATGAAATCTTGCCATTTGCAACCATGTGGACAGGGCTAGAGGGTATTACACTGAGCGAAATAAATCCAAGAAAGACATACCATATGATTTCGCTAGTGTGGAATTTAAGAAACAAAGCAAACACAGGGAGAAGAAAAGAGGAAAACCAAGAAATAGACTTTAAAAAATTTTGTTTAATGTTTGTTTATTTTTGAGAGAGAGACAGACAGACAGTGCACAGGGGAGGGGCAGAGAGAGGGAGACACAGACTCCTGAAGCAGGCTCCAGGCTCCATGCTGTCAGCCCAGAGCCTGACACGGGGCTCTAACTCACGAACCGTGAGATAATGACCTGAACCGAAGTTGGACCCTTAACTGACTGAGCCACCCAGGTGACCCAAAACAGACTGTTAGTTACAGGGAACAGACTGATGGTTACGCGAAGGGAGGTGGGTGGGGGATGGGTAAAATAGGTGAGGGAAATTAAGGAGGGCACTTGTTATGATGAGCACTGGCTGTTGTATAGAAGTGCTGAATCACCAAATTCTACACTTGAAACTAATTTTACGCTGTATGTTAACTAACTGGAATTTAGTAAAATTGGAATAAACATAAATAATAAAGGTTGGAAAAAAACATATAGGATTTTAGATGAGAATCCAGTTATGTGAAATAAAGTTATCAAAATACTTAAAAATTGTAATGTAATGTGTGTTCATTAATATTTTAAATGACAGAATCTAGCGGCAGGTCTAATAAATGCTGTAATTTTGAAATAGTGATGCATGTAAAATATATCTTGGGATAGCTATACTAGCTGTAATGTGATAGATGTGGGATCACAGGTGCTGCTAATCAACTATTTTTTTTTGCCTATGTGCACAATTTTGGAAAATGCCGAATTTCAGTTAGAAGATACCTTGAGTCTATGGATTTAGGGTAAAAAACACCTCCCTTAGGCTCTGTCCAGGTAATCAGCCCAGTGGTCCAACTACCTGGAGTTGAGTGAGGTCTTACTGTATTCTTGTTAGTTACCCCTGATCCCAGTTACATGACTTATACTATATTTCTTTGGCCAAGCTTTCTAGATGCAACCTTTGGGTTTCTGAGGAATATCCACCTGCACTGTCCCATTATGGTGCAGTCCCCACTTTTTGGGATAGTCATGTATGTTTTCTTGAATACCATCAAGGCCAGGTACTAACCTTGACCTACCTTCAGTCTGAGTTTCTGGTGGTCATGACTTAACCACTGAAGATATATTCCCTCTCATCTTTTATTCCTAATAAGCATAGATAATAACTCAGATGCTAGGCCATTTCTTTTCTTGTCTTCCCAGGTAATGATCAGCCTCATTCTAAAGTAGTCTGCCTCTCAGAGGAATTGAGAAAAATAGTTCCCAGTAGGAATTAAGAAAGTGTGATTGAGAGGAATGGATACTAACATTCTATAAAGAGGGAAAAATTGCTCCTGACACTATGGAAATTGGATGCTGTTGAGAAGAAAGAGTGTTATATATAACCAAAGTAGTGGAGGAGACAGCCAAAAGATTTTAGGGAGAAATTGTAGCAAAAGCATAGTACCTGAACGTGTGGTCTCAAGTTTCCGTTCCAGGAGGATACCTGCAATACCGTGAATATCACTAAAATTTGCTGGGATGGGCTCATTATTGGAATGGAAATACATGTCTTTGTTAAAAACAATCCAATGTAAGATTTGAGAGCTGAAGAGTATATATCAGGAAGATATACGTACTTGTTTGGCGCGAAGAGTAGTGCCATTAGGGTAGAAAGCACAAGGGACAATGCTAGGACTGAGGAGTAGAAGAGATCTATCGATTATGCTGTATATCATTTGGTAAAGAGAATAAGGTTGTTATCCTCCTAATACAGATTATAAAAGAAGCACAAAAATCAGATAAATGATGAAAGATTTCAGCTGTCTTAAATTCTGCTAGAGGCTTCTTTTCTCTGGAAAAGACCTGATTTGTGTGTGGAGTGGGGAGGGTCCATTGTTAAGTTCCTTGGCAGAAACAAAATGAGAGGAAAGATTCCTTTGTTTTGAATTCTCATCAACAAGGAGGAAGAAATAAGTGAAGTGAAAGAGCCTCAAAGATTCTGGGAAAAGAAGCTATTTTTGAATCTTCTCAATGAAAAAAATGTTGAATATAATCAAACTGCTTCCTAGGGCATTAGGAAGGTATAATTTGAAGAGTGGAGAAGAAATACCATATTCTTTTTTTTTTTCATTTTTTTAAAGACAATGTATTTTTAATGAGTTAAGCATACAGCTATTTCTGTTAGCTTCTATACACACGCTTGCAAACAATTGTCTTTTTTTTTCGCTTGCAAGCAATTGTCTTTTTTTTTTAAATATGAAATTTATTGTCAAATTGGTTTCCATGCAACACCCAGTGGTCATCCCAACAGGTGCCCTCCTCAATGCCCATCACCCACTTTCCCCTCTCCCACCCCCCATCAATCCTCAGTTTATTCTCAGTTTTTAAGAGTCTCTTATGGTTTGGCTCCCTCTCTAACCTTTTTTTCCCCTTCCCCTCCCCCATGGTCTTCTGTTAAGTTTCTCTGGATCCACATAAGAGTGAAAACATATGGTATCTGTCTTTCTCTGTATGACTTATTTCACTTAGCGTAACACTCTCCAGTTCCATCCGCGTTGCTACCAAAGGCCAGATTTCATTCTTTCTCATTGCCAAGTAGTATTCCATTGTGTATATAAACTACAATTTCTTTATCCATTCATCAGTCGATGGACATTTAGTCTCTTTCCATAATTTGGCTATTGTTGAAAGTGCTGCTATAAACATTGGGGTACAAGTGCCCCTATGCATCAGCACTCCTGTATCCCTTGGATAAATTCCTAGCAGTGCTATTGCTGGGTCCTAGGGTAGGTCTATTCTTAATTTTTTGAGGAACCTCCACACTGTTTTCCAGAGCAGCTGCACGAGTTTGCATTCCCACCAAGAGTACAAGAGGGTTCCCATTTCTCCATATCCTCTCCAGCATCTATAGTCTCCAAACAATTGTCTTAATGAAGAGGTCAGTTGAAGGATGCATTATATGTAGTGTAGTTTCAAAGAGGTAAGCATATGGCTATTCCCATGAAATACCATATTTTAATGATTCAGTGTCCCAATTAAAATGGAAGCAAATCAGAGCTCTCTAAAACTTGAAATATTGGGCTCAGCCAGCCAGGTGCCCCTCATATTATTTTTTTAATTGTTCTGAAGTACAGATAACATTGACCATCTTAACTTTTTTTTTTTTTTTTTTTTTGGAGAGAGAGTGATAGCAGGGGAGGGACAGAGTGGGGGCAGGGGGGACACTCGCAAGCAGGCCCTGCACTGTAAGCACAGATCCTGATGTGGGGCTCCATATCGGGAATGGTGAGATCATGACCCCAGCTGAAATTAAGAGTCAGATGCTTAACCTTAAGACTGAACCACCAGGCGCCCTGACAATTTTTGAAAAATACTAAAAAAATTTTAAATTTATTTTTATTTATTTATTTAAAAAATTTTTAAATTCTTTTTTATTTGTTTATTTTTAAAATTTACATCCAAGTTGGTTAGCATATATAGTGTAACAATGATTTCAGGGGTGGATTCTTTAATGCCCCTTACCCATTTAGCCCATCCCCCGCTCCCACAACCCCTCCAGTAACCCTCTGTTTGTTCTCCATATTTAAGAGTCTCTTATGTTTTGTCCCCCTCCCTGTTTTTATATTATTTTTGCTTCCTTGTCCTTATGTTCACCTTTTTTTAGTCTTTATTTTGAGAGAGAGAGAGAGAGAGAGAGACAGAGTATGAGCGGGGGAGGGGCAGAGAAAGGGAAACACAGAATCCAAAGCAGGCTCCAGGCTCTGAGCTGTCAGCACAGAGCCTGATGCAGGGCTCGAACCCATGTACCATGAGATCATGACCTGAGCCAAAGTCAGAGGCTTAACCGATTGAACCACCCAGGCGCTGTGACAAGTTTTAAAAAATATTTAAAACAGTTTTTTAAAGTTTATTTATTTATTTTGAGAGAGAGAGAGGGTGTGCAGGGAGGGGCAGAGAGAGGGAGAGAGAAACTTCCAAGCAGGCTCCACACTGCCACCAAGGAGCCCGACACAGAGCTCAAACTCAAGAACTGCTAGATCATGACCTGAGCTGAAATCAAGAGTCAGACACTTAACTGACTGAACTACCCAGGCATCCCTTGAGGATTTTTTTTTTTTTTAAACATTTATTTATTTTTGAGACAGAGAGAGACAGAGCATAAGTAATCTCTACACCCAGCATGGGGCTCAAACTCACAACCCTGAGACCACGAGTCTCATTCTCCACAGACTGAGCGAGCCAGGTGCCCCAGACCCTCTTAACAATTTTAGGTGTACAACTGAGTAGTGTTAAGTACATTCACACTGTTGTGCAATCTTAACTCATATGTCTCCAGAACTCTTCATCTTGCAAAACTGTAACACTGTAGCCATTAACACTATTTCCCCCTTTGCACAGCGATTGACAACCGCAATTCCACTTTCTCTATGAATTTGGCTACTCTAGGTATTTCATTTAAATGGAATCATACAGTATTTGTCCTTTTGTTACTGGCTTATTTCACTTAGCATGATGTTCCCAGGGTTCCTCCATGTTATAGCATGTGACAGAATTTCCTTTCTTTTTAAGGCTGAATAATATTTGACTATATGTATATACCACATTGTGTTGATCCATTCATCCATCAACGGATATTGGGGTTAGTTCCATCTTTTGGCTATTTGTGAATAATAGCGCCGTGAATGTGGTTGTACAATTATCTGCTTGTGTCCTTCCTTGCAATTCTTTAAAAAAAATTTTTTTTTTTAATGTTTCTTTATTAGTTGAGAGACAGAGCATGAGCTGGGGAGGGGACGGAGAGAGAGGGGGAGTCACAGATTCTGAAGCAGGCTCCAGGCTCCGAGCTGTCAGCACAGAGCCCGACGCGAGGCTCGAACTCATGAACCATGAGCTCATGACCTGAGCCGAAGTCGGCCGCCTAACCAACTGAGCCACCGAGGTGCCCCTTTCCTTGCAATTCTTTTCAAAGTATTTAATTTGAGGAATTATGTAGTCATCTCATTGTGAAGAACATCCAGAAAACAGCTTATATATTTTTTTAAAAATTTTTTTAACGTTTTTATTTATTTTTGAGACAGAGAGAGACAGAGCATGAATGGGGGAGGGGCAGAGAGAGAGGGAGACACAGAATCAGAAGCAGGCTCCAGGCTCTGAGCCATCAGCCCAGAGCCTGACGCGGGGCTCGAACTCACAGACTGTGAGATCGTGACCTGAGCCGAAGTCGGACGCTTAACCGACTGAGCCACCCAGGCGCCCCTAAAAACAGCTTATATTTTTAAAAACAGCTTAAGAAAAAGATAAGTAAAGTGGGTAAAGGATGTGAACAAGTAATTCATAGAAAAGGGAATCAAAATGAATAGATGCTCAGCTTCCCTCATAAAAGGAAATGTAAATAAAATGTATATTTCACTTATCAGACTGACAAGTAACCAAAAATTATTCTGCGAAGGGCAACGTTGTGATGATACTGGGACTTGCATACAGTGCTGGTAGGATTGTGAATTGGTGCAGTTCCTAAAAAGGGACATTTGTTATTAGCTCTCGACATTAAAAATGCTCTTCCCCTTTGATTCAGCAATACCCAGTTTGAGATTGTTTGCTACAGTTATTTTTGCACAGGTATAAAAAATAATTGAGCAGGTTTAATCTTTGCAGTATTATTTATAATAGCAAAGACTTGGAAGTAACCTAAGTCCATCAGTTTGTGAAGACGGGTTATATAAATTATGGTATATCTATGCAAATACTGTGTAGCCATAAAAAATGTAAAAGCTTCTGACATGGCTGTGGGTAAATTTCCAGGTTATATTATTAAATGAAAATGTAAGGAATAGAACCCCATATAGAGCATGGTCTCATTTGTGGAAAGAAAGAAAAAAATATATCAGCTTGTATAAGCACAAAATGTGTGTGGAAGATACTATAAGATACAATAAAACTGTTGCCAGTGGAAAGAGCTAATGACTAGCGGGAATGGAAGGGAAACTTTTAGTGTATTCCCTTTTATTCTTTTGAGTATCATCTATTTAAAAAGTTAAGTGAGAAGGGCACCTGGGTGGCTTAGTTGGGTAAGCATCCAACTTGGGCTCAGGTCATGATATCATGGTTTGTGAGTGTGAGCTCCACTTGGGGCTCTGCGCTGACAGTGTGGAGCCTGCTTGGGATTCTCTCCCTTTCTCTCTTGCCCCTCCCTCCCTCCGTCTCTCTCTCTCTCTCTCTCTCTCTGTCTGTCTCTCTGTCTCTTTCTCTGTATCTCTCTCTCTCTCTCTCTCTCTCTCCCTCCCTTCAAAATGGTTAGGTAAACTTTAAAAAATAAAAGAAAAGGGGCACCTGGGTGACTTAGTTGGTTAAGCGTCCGACTTCGGCCTAGGTCACAATCTTGCCATTCCCAAGTTCGAGCCCTGTGTTGGACTCTGTGCTGACAGCTCGAGGCCTGGAGCCTGCTTCCGATTCTGTGTTTCCCTCTCTCTCTCTGCCCCCTCCCACTCATGCTCTGTCTCTCTCTCTCTCTCTGTCTTTCAAAAATAAATAAACATTAAAAAATTTTTAAAGAAAAAAAATTAAGTGAGAAAGATGTATCTGGAAAAATATAAGGAGCATCCCTGAAATGAAGAAGAAACAGCATAACAATGACTTTCAGGCACTTGAATGGACCCTTAAGAAAAATACTGGTAAGGTTGAGCCTCCAAATCAATTTGTGAAAAAATGGGAAGACAAGAAAAGAAGCTTCTAGGATTGATCTAGACTAAAAAGTAGTACAAATGCCTTGGGTGTAGTAATATACGGCTTTTAGTTTAAATCTTGAATATTTTGAAACATAGGAAACACCCAGATACTCGTTGCCGTTATTTAGCGATTGTTAACACTTTGCCACCTTTGCTTCATCTTTTGAAAATGTATTTAATGTAGCATAGAGATGACAGAAAAATCACAGATTGACTCAATTTTTTATCTTTTGTCGTGTCTATGGAAAATGATTCCTGTCTTTAAAAAGAAAAAAAAGCCTGTTTAAAAGCATGTTGAAGATAAAAGGAGGTGGTATAGTGTTTGGCCATTTTGAATTAGCCTGCATTCCAAGAGAAATTACATGTAGTAATTTATGAAAGAACTGGGAAATACGATTGCAAAAATTCCTGTCCGTAATCTTTAAAGAGTAATGAACAAGGGGAAATAGAACCTCTAGGAAAGATTTTTGTGAACATTTAGAAAAGCAGTAATCCTAAGGAAGTAGCAAGAGTTGAGCGAGTCTTGCTAAATTTGCCTTTGTTTGTTTGTTTGGATTGCAATTCCCTGACAAGCCAGGGAAATTTGCAGAGAACAGTGCAGTATTTACTTTCTCTGTTGATCATCATTATCTTCCTTCTCGTACTCATTATTGTCAATAGAACAAATCACAAAGGAACAACTGTTCCTTCCAAAAATATTCATACAACTCAGAGGTGTTTAAGTTACCCCGTTCCTCTGATTGACAGTATATTCTGGGACTGACAGTTTATTTTGATTTCAGGGGAGCATTTCACAAAGTTCATGATGTTCTTGCATGTGAACTGGATAATAGGAGGGCTTATAACTGAAAAGTTTTACACACAATTTGTATGGGTTCTGTCTTTGGTCAAAGTCATATATCTAATACACACAGACACACACACACACACACACACACACATACACATTTTGTTTCGATCTTACAAAAATTGCACAGGACAGAGCTGGGAGAGATAATTAATGTTGGAGTGTTCAATGTTCAGTATATATAAATGTAAAGTTATGCATTTACATGAATAATGATGTGTTAAGTCCTGCTTCAATGATTAGTTGTACAAGGGGCACCTGCCTCTGTCAGTAGAGCGCACAACTCCTGATCTTGGGGTCGTGAGTTTTAGCCCCATGTTGGGTGTAGAGATTAGTTTAAAAAAATTAGTTGTACAAGTATAGAATAGAGAAGACCTGACTTGAAAGTTCTTCATGGGAATTCATAAGACTTTATAGAAACAAGTAAACAAGTAGATTTTCTTTTAGTGTCAGTGTTAGTATTTAACTTTGTTTTTGGATGCACAGTCTGGCCATGGCTTTCTCGAATCTTAAACATGTTTATTTACTTTGAATAATTGTCTCAAGAATTTTTCCCAGGGAAATACTTCAGAGGACAAGAATAATTTAAAAACAAAAGCATGTTTTTAGCTGTTTTTTTTGGGGGGGGGAAGGAATAGAAATGATTAAGTAAATTGTGGATCTACAGGTCAACATTAAAGAGCTTAATATGATAACTCTGTGGCTGTATAGAAAAATGTTCACCTGTTAATAAAAGAAGTAGGATAGAAATTACGTATCTATTTCGCTTGTAAAAAATTCTGTTTACATGTTAATGAAAATTGAAAAGGCATTTAAAACTAGTGAAAACTATTTTTTAGGATAATTATAGTTAAATTTAAACATTTAAATTTTTTACATTTGAATTTTTATTTCAGAAATTATTTGAGTATAGTTGCTACACAGTGGTACATTAGCTTCAGGTATACAACATTGTGATTCAGTTTCTCTATACATTATGCTTTGCTCACCACAAGTGAAGCTGCCATCTGTCACCATAGAACGTTGTTACAGTGTCATCGACTATATTCTCTGTGCTGTGACTTTTCTTCCTGTGACTTACTCATTCCATAACTGGAAGCCTGTATCTCCTATTTTGCCAATTCACCCCCACCCCATTCACCTCTGGCAAATATCAGCTCTGTATTTAAGGTTGATTCTGCTTTTTTGTTTGTTTGTTTGTTTATTCATTTGTTGTCGCTTTTAGATTCCACATATGAATGAAATCATAGGATATTGGTCTTTCTCAGTCTGAATTATTTCACTTAGCATAAGACCCTCTGGGTCCATCTGTGTTGTTGCAAATGGCTCAAACTCATCCTTTTTTATGGCTGCATAATGTTCGTCTGACACACTGACACACACACACACACACACACACACACACACACACACACACACCACTCTTCCTTATCCATTTGTCTATCAGGGGACACTTGAGTTGCTTCTACATCTTGGCTATTGGAACTAATACTGCAATAAACACAGGATGCATACATCTTTTCAAACTGATACAGTGTTTTTATTTTCTTTAGGTAAATACCCAGTAGTGGAATTGCTGGTCATATGGTATTTCTATTTTTAATTTTTTGAGGACCCTCCATACTGTTTTCCACAGTGGTTGCACCAATTTACATTCCCACCAACAGGGCACAAGGGTTTTGTTGTGTTTTTTTTTGTTTTTTTTTTGTTTTTTTCCCTCCACATCCTCACCGACACCTGTTATTTCTGGTCTTTTTGGCACTAACCATTCTAAAAGGTATAGAGGTTATATCTCATGGTGATTTTGATTTGCATTTCCTGGGTGATTAGTGATGTTGAGCATCCTTTCAGTGTGTCTGTTGGCCATGTGTATGTCTTCTTTAGAAAAAATATTTCTTCAGGTCCTCCGCTCATTTTAATTGGATTATTTGTAGTTTCGGTGTTGAATTGTATAAATTCTTTATGCATTTTGGATATTAATTCCTTATCCGATACATCATTTGCAAATATCTGCTCCTATTCAGTAGGTTGCCTTTTTGTTTTGTTGATTGTTTCCTTCATTGTACAAAAGCTCTTTATCTTGAGGTAGTGCCAGTCGTTTATTTTTGCATTTGTTTCCCATGCATCAGGAAACATATCTAGAAAAATGTTGCTAAGGCTGATGTCCAAGAAATTATTGCCTATGTTTTCTCCTAGGAGTTTGTGGTTTTAGGATTCATGTTTAGGTCTTTAATCTATTTTAAGTTTACTTTTGTGTATGGTGTAAGAAAGTGATCCAGGTTTGTTCTCTTGCATATAGCTCTCCATTTTTCGCAGCACTGTTTATTGAAGAGACTGTCTTTTTCCATTGGGTAGTCTTGCCTCTTTTGTCATAAATTAATTGACCATACTGGTGCGGGTTTATTTCTGGGCTCTCCATTTTGTTCTATTTATTTGTCTAAATTTTGTGCCAGTACCATACTGTCTTGATTACTACAGCTTTGTATATAACTTGAAATCCAGGATTGTGATGCCTCTGGCTTTGTTCTTTCTCAAGATTGGTTTGGCTGTTTGGGGTCTTTTGTGGTTCCATACAGATTTTAGCATGAATTGTTCTAGTTCTGTGGAAACTACGATTGGTATTTTGATAAGGATTTCATTGAGTCTTAAACAGTTTTTCTTTATTTTTATTTGTTTATTTTTTTAACATTTATTTATTTTTGAGACAGAGAGAGACAGAGCATGAACGGGGGAGGCTCAGAGAGGGAGACACAGAATCCGAAACAGGCTCCAGGCTCTGAGCTGTCAGCACAGAGCCTGACGCGGGGCTCGAACTCACGGACCGCAAGATCATGACCTGAGCCGAAGTCGGACGTTTAACCGACTGAGCCACCCAGGCGCCCCAAACAGTTTTTCTTTAATATCAAATCTAGTCAGTGTTCAAATTTTCAATATTCTCACAAGTTTTTACTTTAAAGTTACTTACACTTTTTTAAAAAATTAGGGTCCAAACGAAGTCCATATGTTGCAATTGGTTGTCTTCAGTGTTTTTAAATCTGTTTGTTCTCCCTCCATGTCTTTCTTTTTCTTCTTGTGTTCTCCTTGTGTTAAAGAAACTAACTTGGTTGACGGTAGGGTTCCCTGGATTTTGGATTGACAGTGTCTTTTCACATGTTCCTCAGTCTTCTGCTTTCCTGTGAAGTAGGAGGTAGATCTAGTTACCATTCCTGGATAGGAGATACTTTTCACTCTGTCTCCCTTTAGCGCCTTCTCTTTAGTTTCATGGTTCTGTCTTTTTATTCGAGTTTAATGTTGTTGTTGTTTTTTTAATGTTTATTCATTTTTTGAGAGTGAGAGACAGAATGTGAGGGGGGAGGGACAGAGAGAGAGGGAGACACAGAATCTGAAGCAGGCTCCAGGCTCTGAACTGTTAGCACAGAGCCCGATGTGGGACTTGAAGCCACAAACCATGAGATCATGACGTGAGCCAAAGTTGGGCTCTTAACCGACTGAGCCCCCCAGGCGTCCCGAGTTTCCTGGTTTTTTGTTTGTTTTGTTTTAGTAAGCTCTGTGTCCAACGTGGGGCTTGAACTCACGACCCCGAGATCAAGTACTACATGCTCCACCAACTGAGCCAGGCAGGTGCCCCTAGAGTTTAATTTTTATTTATTGTTCCTTGTACGTGTTGCTTCCTATATCTACGGATTTGTGTTTTTCTCCCATCCTCAAGAGATAACAATGCCCATATTGCCTGTTTTCTTGTCCTGTTCTCTATCACTTTTCTCCTCCTTTTTTGTTTTTTTATTTATTTATTTAATTTATTTTTTATTTTAGAGAGGAGTCGGAGCAGAGTGAGAGGGAGAAAGATAATCTCAGGCAGGCTCCGTGCGCAGGATGGAGCTCTACCCGGGGCTGATCTCACGACTATGAGATCACGACCTGAGCCGAAATCAAAAGTCTGACACTTAACTGACTGAGCCACCCAGGTGCCCCTGTCCCCCTCTCTTCTATTCTCCTTTCCTTCCTATCCCCTTCAGTAGATGACAGAGTAGACAAGTTATGTGATGTGAGCTAACGGGAGTTGAGCAACATTTAAAAAACATATTATTGGGGAGCCTCGGTGGCTCAGTTGTTGAGTGTCTGACTCTGTTTCAGCTCATGATCATGATGATGATCTCACAGTTTGTGGGTTCAAGCCCCACATCAGGCTCTGTGCTGATGGCATGGAATCTGCTTGGGATTTTCTCTCTCCCTCTCTCAGCCCCTCCCTTGCTCGTGTGTGCGCTCTCTTCTCTCTCTCTCTCTCTCTCTCTCAAAATAAACATTATTATCAAAATATAGTTAGAAAGTAAAGTAAAATGAAACTATGAGAATATGCCACATAAACCTATAGGTCCTTCTCTTCACCAAAATATGAAGACTAAATTGCAGGAGTGTTGACCTCAAGAATATCTCACTAAAGTGAAGGGGCGCCTGGGTGGCTCGGTGGGTTAAGCGTCTGACTTTGGCTCAGGTCAGGATCTCGCAGGTCACAAGTTTGGGTGATGTGTTGAGCTCTGTGCCGACAGCTCAGAGCCTGGAACCTGCTTTAGATTCTGTGTCTCCCTCTCTGCCCCTCCCCCACTCGTGTGTGTGTGTGTGTGTGTGTGTGTGTGTGTGTGTGTGTGTGTGTCTATCTCAAAAAATAAACATTAAAGAAAAGGAATATCTCAATACATGGAAAAGAACAAATTTTTAAGGAGTTTATTAAGATCTTATCAATTTTGTAATTTTCTTCCTAGATCTCCTCATATTTTGGATTCTGGCTATATTATCATGAATGACACGTTGACCTTAGATGTCATTGGTCGACGAGTTGAAGTTAATGGAGAACATGCAACAGTGCGTTTTTCTGGTGTCGTCCCTCCCGTGGCAGGTAAATTATAAGTGTGTGTGTGTGTGTGTGTGTGTGTGTGTGTATTTATTTATTCTGGATTGTTTCTTTGTAGGCTTCTCTGTAGTGCTCCTCCCCCACCCCCCATAGTGCTTTGTAACAACAAGAAACAATTTGTAGATGCTTCTTATATTCTTATATACAATTGTTTTGTTCAGTTAACAATATCCTGTGGTATCTATGGTTTTATTTCATTTTACATTTATCTAATTATTTAGTGTTACTATTTTATATTAATTGAATGTTAAAATATCTTCTGAGTAAACTTAAAACAACTCATAATCTTGAATTTTCATACCCTACCCTCAAAAACTAAGAATTTTTTGGAAATTTCTTTTGTCATCAATCCACGTGTGTATGTATTTGAAGTAGCTTAAATCGATATAAATACAATTTGTGATGTCTTCTTTCATTTATTATTTGGAATATATTTATGTTTCTATAGTATTTTGCTTACATTTTTTGTTAAGATATAATTGACATATAACATTATATTAGTTTCAGGTATGCAAAACAATGATTTGATATCTGTATATATTGCAAAATGATCACCAAGTTAAGTCTAGTTAACATTCATCATCATACATACTTACAGAGTCTTTTTGGTGTGGTAACTTTTTTTCCTTTTAAATAATATCATTCTTGTATTTTTTTTTTTACTTTTTATTAACAATTCTTTTTAATGTTTATTCATTTTTGAGAGGGAGGGAGGAGGAGCAAAGAGAGAGGGAGACACAGAATCCGAAGCAGGTTCCAGGCTTTGAGCTGTCAGCACAGAGCCCGATGTGGGGCTCGAACTCATGAACTGTGAGATCATGACCTGAGCCGAAGTTGGACGCTTAACTGACTGAGCCACCCAGGCACCCCTCATTCTCTTATTTTTAAATTTATTTATTATTATTATTATTTTTTTAAATTTTAATTCCAGTATAGTTAGCATACATTGTTGTGTTGGTTTCAAGTGTACAATGTAGTGATTTAGCAATTCTTTACATTTTTCCTGTGTTCATCAAGATAAGTGCACTCTTAGTCCCCTTTCACCCATTCACCCCCCACCCCCACCTCCACTCTGATAACCATCAGATTGTTCTCTATAGTTAAGAGTTGGTTTCTTGGTTTGTCTCTTTTTTTTCCCCCTTTGATTCTTTTCTTTTGTTTCTTAAATTCCACACATGAGTGAAATGATTTCTCTGACTTATTTTGCTTAGTATTATATTCTCTAGCTCCATCTGTGTTGTTGCCAATGGCAAGATTTCATTCCTTTTTTATTTTTGCCTTTTATATATGCCACATCTTTATCCATTCGTCAATCGGTGGACACATTGGCTGTTTCCATAATTTGACTATTATAAATAATGCTGCAGTAAATATAGGGGTGCATATGTCTTTTTGAATTAGTGTTTTCATATTCTTTGGATAAATACGTAGTCGTGCGATTACTGGATCAGGTGGTAATTTTATTTTTAATATTTTGAGGAACCCCCATACTGTTTTCTACAATGGCTGCACTGGTTTGCATTCTTACCAGGAGTGCACGAGGGTTCCTTTTTCTTCACATCCTTACCAACACTTTTTGTTTCTTGTGTTTTGGATTTTAGACATTGTGACAGGTGTCAGGTAATATTGTAATTTTGATTTGCATTTCCCTGATGATGAGTAATATTGAGCATCTTTTCATGTGTCTATTTACTGTTGGTATATCTTCTTTGGAGAAAAGTCTATTCATGTCTTCTGCCCATTTTTAATTGAATTATTTGTTTTTTTGTGTATGTTGAGTTTTGTAAGTTCTTTATATATTTTAGATACTAACCCTTTATCGGGTATGTCATTTGCAAATATCTTCTTCCATTCCTTAGGTTGCCTTTTAGTTTGATTGATTGTTTCCTTTGCTGTGCAGTTTTTTTTTTTTCAAAATTATTTTTTTAAGTAATTTCTAGCCCCCAATGTGGGGCTGGAACTTAAAACCCCTAAGATCAAGAGTTGCATACTCCACTGACTGAGCCAGCCAGGTGCCCCTGTGATGTCGTCTAAACAAAAGTTTCACCTGACCCTGTGGGCAATTCTGAAGATAGATGGGGGCCCTTCAGAGATTTTCCTAGTTGAGATGAGGGGCTGGGCATTTACATCTGTGATGATCCATCACTGGATCCTGGTATGTGGAAGGGTGTATGTGCTTGTGCAAGGCACTTTTTTTTTTTTTGGTTCTAAAAGTGGGACCATAGTTGAGGGCTAATTGCTAGAAGCTAGTATTCCCAGCAGCTGATGAGAATAAGGCTCTGTTTGTAAAGGCAGCTCGGAGTAGTGCATCCCAAATCTAATAATACAGATGGAAGCTATTTCATGGTAATTTAGTGAATATGAAGTAGTACATATTTTCATTTATTAAATTGCCCGTGAGTTTGATACTTCCTTCGTGTATTATCAGGCAATTTTTTACCTGAAATTATAATTGTGCAAAGAGGGAGCTATTCTTTATTTACTCTATTAATTATCTGATTGTATGAGGGCATTCTCTATTATTTTACCTCAAAGATGCTACTTTGGGATTTTATGTATGCATTTATTTATTTATTTATTTATTAACAAATTTGTGGGGGGAGGCACCTGGGTGGCTCAGTTGGTTAAGCATCTGACTTTGGCTCAGGTCATGATCTCACGGCTCGTGGGTTCCGAGCTCTGCATCGGGCTCTGTGCTGAAAGCTCTGAGCCTGGAGCCTGCTTTGGATTCTGTGTCTCCCTCTCTCTGCCCCTGCCCTACTGAACTTGGTCTCTCTCTCTCTCAAAAATAAATAAACATTAAAAAAATAAAAATAATTTTTTTTTAATAATAAGACAGAGAGAACGCAAATGGGGGCAGGGCAGAGAGACGGAGGGAGACAGTGAATCCCAGACTCTGCACTGTCAGCACAGAGCCGACATAAGGCTCGAACTCATGAGACCCGTGAGATCATGACCTGAGTCGGGTCGGAAGCAAGAGTCAGACACTTATCCAACTGAGCCACCCAGGTGCCCCTAAGATTTCTTTTAGAAGTCATCAGGTGGAATTGGTACAAAGATAGGAGAAATCGAATGCAGATTTAGTAATCACTCCTGGTGTTACTTCAGTATGTGTTATAACTAAACGAGTTAAGATGTTTAAGCACTTGGATCAGTTACTGGTGCATAGTGTTAACTATTGTTGTAGATAAACATTTTAAAAATTTACTTAAAAAAGAAATGGAGCGGTTCTAATGTTTTGCAAATGGCTTGGGGATGGACATGTAATTTCCTGAGATGGCATCATATGCAAGTTTTAAAACACGTTTATTTTACGTAAAGATGATATGCTGTGGTGGGCAGAATAATGCTCCCTCCCCTCAAACAAGGATATCTCAGGACCTGGGAGCATTATTCAGTTTCGTGGCAAGGGAGAATTGGGGTAGCAGGTGGAATTAAGGTTGCTAATCAGCTGACTTTAAGATAGGGAGATTGTCACGTGGGCTCAGTGTAATCCCAAGGATCCTTGGAAGTAGAAGTGGAAGAAGAAAGCAGTGCCGGCACTTGTCGTGATGTGAGAAAGTTCCAGCTGGCCATTGTGGGTTTTGAAGATGGAAGGGAGGAAGGAAGCTTAAGAACGAGTGCAGCCTCTAGAAGCTGGAAAAGGCAAGGTAGCAGCTTTTCCTCTAGAGCCTCCAGCGGGGAACACAGCTTTGCAGCACCTTGACTTTAGTGCAGTGAGACTCTCATCAAGCTTCTGACCTCCAAAACTGTAAGATAATAACTTTGTGTAGTTGTATAGTAGCAGTAGGAAACTGATATAGCCTCGCTTATTGTGTGAGGTATTTTATTTAAAAAAGTTTTCTTTTCAATGTTTATATATTTTTTGAGAGACAAAGTGTGAGTTGGGTAGGGGGAGAGGGACACAGAACCCGAAGCAGGCTCCAGACTCTGAGCCGTCAGCACAGAGCCCAACACGGGGCTCGAACTCACAAGAGGTGAGATCACGACCTGAGCCGAAGTCGGATGCTTCACCGACTGAGCCACCCAGGTGCCCCTGTGTGAGGTATTTTAAAAGTGTCCCTAGTGGGGCGCCTGGGTGGCTCAGTCGGTGAAGCGCCCGACTTCGGCTCAGGTCGTGATCTCGCGGTCCGTGAGTTCGAGCCCCACATCGGGCTCTGTGCTGACAGCTCAGAACCTGGAGCTTGCCTCTGATTCTGTGTCTCCCTCTCTCTCTGACCCTTCCCCCATTCATGCTCTGTCTCTGTCTCAAAAATTAAACGTTAAAAATTTTTTTTAATAAAAAAAAGCGTCCCTAGTGATGATAGTTAAACACTAATGTTAGAACCGCGTTTGAAGAGTCTGATTAAAATGGTTTCATGAAATAACGGGAGTGAGGAAGCACTTTTTCTAAATTAATTCATATCATGTGATTTAAAGTGATAATGTAACTGATTTAATTAATGAAATACTGTAAGTAGACCTTTGATTAATATACATCTGTGTGCTTAAAAATTATTACTGGATATTCTCATATCCATATACTTGGAGTTGCTTACATCAATCCTGATGTACACTGTATTTTTATTTCCTCCTGGGCAATTGTCTTCATGGTTCTTTGCCCTTAGTTATTGTTTTATAATATGTTTTATCGTAACTGAAATCTGGCATTACTGCCTACCTATATGCAGTGACTAAATTAAATAGCCCTACAGTATTTTGGGTTCGATTTATCCCAAAGTAACAATGTTAACTTTAAACAAAAAAGCAGAAATATATTTCTTCTAAGTTCTTATGGAGGCGTTTTGTATTCGTCAGTTTATTGATCCTAAGTAGGGATTGAAATGCATTGCCACCTACTGAAACAGAAATCCGAATTCATCAAGGAACAGCGGCTCACAGCTGAGTTAGAAAAGTTAGAAGTCAGCTTTTGGGCTTTTTAGTATTTTTCTCTACTCCTCACATCTTTTTACCAAAACGTGCATACCAATTTCTGGTCCCCCAGATTCCAGCTTCTGGCCTGAACTCTCCAAGGGGCTGATTCTACCCTGCACATCTCTGTAGCTCATTGGAAGAGTTCTAGCAGACTTTTTTTTTCCTTGCATTTTAGAGGACTTGTAATTTTCCATGATGAACAAGGGAGATTTTTGTTTACATCTTAGATGGTGTTGTTATTAAAATACTATATAACAAGATTTTCTTATAGTGTCCTTGGGTAAATAGTGCTAATTAATCTTCTGGGTCATTATTGAAACCTTGTTGCTACTTTTTAAAAAATATTAATTAAAATACATGAACCTGTTAACACCTAGTGCATAAAGGCTCATGATGAAAAGCAGTGTCCAGCTGTAGGTGTTTTTTTTCACTGTTGTAGGTGTTTTCTTAAACAAGCCTATTTGATTGAGGTCACGTGTACCTCTTCAGTTATGTTTTCTTCTAAGATTATCTTTGATAGTTGTTACCCTTCCATTTTACTTGTCTTTTCTTTCTGGCACTCTTGTTGGTTGGATATGGGATTTCCTAGATTGATCCTCTGTTCCTTTTATTCTTCCTTGCAGTTTATTTGTTGAAAATACTGTGTTTGTCTTCTAAAATTTCCCATGTTCTGGGTTCTTCTGATTACATCCACATGATATCATTAACATGTTTTTCTGTCTTTGTTGCCTATAAATTGGTAGTTATATAGGCTTTATTAAATTCAGGTTTGGTATCTCTCTCTCTCTATTTTTTTTACAAATACTCTGTAAGTGTTGTGTACTTCAGTCAGGCACATAATGTCTGCTTGTATCTCTTTTTGTGATGTTATTTCTTTTTTCTTTTTTTTTTAACATTTATTTATTTTTGAGACAATGTGAGAGCCAAAGTGCAAGCAGTGGAGGGGCAGACAGAGGGAGGCACAGAATCCTAAGTGGGCTCCAGGCTCTGAGCTATCAACCCAGAGCCCGACATGGGGCTCGACCCCACGAACCATGAGATCATGACCTGAGCTGAAGTCGGACGCTTAACTGACAGAGCCACTCAGGCGCCCTGTTATTTCTTTCTTTTTTTTTTTTTTTTAATTTTTTATTAAATTAAAACATTTTTTTCAACGTCTGTTCATTTTTGAGAGACAGACACAGAGCATGAGTGCGGGAGGGGCAGAGAGAGAGGGAGACACAGAATCTGAAGCAGGCTCCAGGCTCTGAGCTGTCAGCACAGAGTCCAATACAGGGCTTGAACCCACAAACCATGAGATCATGACCTGAGCCAAAGTTGGATGCTCAACCAACTGAGCCACCCAGGTGCTTCTGTGATGTTATTTCATGATGACCGTTGTTTATAGTGGTCATTTGGGGATTGTCAAAAGGTGAAGTTCTAATAATTTTCTTTATCATTCCTTTGATCAATGAAATAGCTGGGCAACTTATATTGTGGAGAATGTCCCTGTGTCAATTACTTGCTTTACAAAGTAATTGGATGATTGAAAGGCAGGATAAATGTTTGATTTTTTTCCTCTTATTTATTAGTCTTCATAATGAATTGATTCACTTAGAAGACCTATGAAAGATTTTAAAAATCTTTATAAAATCATGGGTTTAAACATATTTGATATGTTTTAGTCCACATCCTTATTGATGCTCGAAGTGTCCCATATTTGGCCCTAAGGAACCCCTTCAAATTGACTCCTGAGTACTTTTGATGTGACCCAGTGGTTTCTGATAGCTTCCTTCCTGATATGATAAGGAAGCTATCAGATGTGCAGGGTGTTCGTCTTACATATTTTTGGTCCCACGTCACAATCAGCCATTTCTCCAAGGGCCTGATTTTTTTTTTTTTTTTTTAAGTAGGAAATAACATTTGTAGGCCACAATCTGAGTTACTGCAGTGCTCATTGCTATTGGGTCGGTCGTCGTTTCTAGGCCATTTTTAGTTGACAGAGCTGCTACGTTGAGTTAATTCCTAAAAGTAGAATAGATTTAAGGAGGATATGTGTATTTTTTATTACTTTTTATAAAAGTTTCAAACATCCCGCAGAGAATAGTATAAGGAACACCTGTATATACTTGTGATGTCAATTTAACATTGCTGATATTTTGCCTTATTTACTTCATTTCTTTTCATTTTTTGCTTAAGCACTTTATTTATTTTTTTTTTATGGTTTTTTTTTTGGTTTTTTTGTTTTTTTACTTTTGAGAGAGCGCTTGTGCATGCGTGTGAGCAGGGGAGGGGCAGAGAAAGGGAGACACAGAATCCAAAGCGGGCTCTAGGCTCTGAGCTGTCAGCACAGAGCCTGACGCGGGGCTCGAACCCACGTACCATGAGATCATGACCTGAGTCAAAGTCAGACGCTTAACCGACTAAGCCACACGGGAGCCCCGTTTTTTGTTTTTTGCTTTTTTATATCCATGTTACATACAGTACAATAATGATTTCAGGAGTAGAATCCAGTGATTCATCCCCTAGATAGAACACCTAGTGCTCATCCCAACAAGTGTCTTCCTTAATGCCCCTTGCCCATTTAGCCTATCCTCCCTCCCACAACTCTTCCAGCAACCCTCAGTTCTTATTTAAGAGTCTCTTATGTTTTGTCTCCCTGTTTTTATATTATTTTTGCTTCCCTTCCCTTATGTTCATCTGTTTTGTATCTTAAATTCCACGAGTGAAGTCATATGATATTTGTTTTTCTCTGATTGGCCAATTTCATGTAGCATAATACACACTCTAGTTCCATCCACATAGTTGCAAATGGCGAGATTTCGTTCTTTTGATTGCCGAGTAATATTCCGTTGCGTATATATATATCCACATTTTCTGTATCCATTCAGCTGTCAATGGACATTTGGGCTCTTTCCATACTTGGACTATAGATAGGCGTATGTGTGTTTAAATGTGGTGATGACAGGATATGTTTTCATGTTCTGGGAGTTGATGGAAGAAATGGCTAAAGTATTTGACATAACTGTTGTCTAGAAGAACATTCAAACATTACGTTAAAACCAATTTGTGGTCTCAGACACGTAATAGTATTCAGATGAAAAATTGTCAATAGTGTAATTAAAATAGGTAATGCATTTAATTATTTCAGGGTGCTTTTTATAGCTTATTTATTACTGGGGTGTAGCCCTGCTTAAAATTATAAGCAGGGCTTATAATTTTATTATAGGAGTAATAGGCATTCAGTAATTTATAACTTCAAGTATTTTAGGCCCCTGGTCATCTTTTCCATATTTATAGATACAAACAATTTGGTGCTCAGTCATATACTTGGTTGAGGCTTTGGACAGCTGTGGGGTTGCTTCCTGAGAGAGAATTCTTGCTCCTGAAAGTTAGTGGTATTTCTGTAGCCCACAATTATACTGAAGTGGATGGCCCTCTACTTTAGAGGGTTGTTAGAAGGATTCAGTGAATTAATATATATATATAAAACATTTAGAACCATGCCTGACAGGAAGTAAGAACTTTTTCAATGTTAAAGATTAGTGTTTTTGCTGTTATTGTTGTGATTTAGAAAGAAAAAGTATTCCTTTCCCAGAACACTTCATTTCCATGTATAGGAAAATCATCATAGAATATTGATTTTTGTTAGAGGACTCATTGTCCTCTGTCAGGAAACTGATGTAATGAATATAAAAACCTGTAATTTATGTATGGCCCTTAGAGCCAGAAAGTATGGTCTTTAATACATTAAACCATTATGCTTATCAACCATGTGCCTTGTATTTGGATTGGCAATATATAATACCTTCTCCTCAGTTTAAGTGACTTCAGTTTGGAGTTGCTGTCCTTTCACTGTAATTAGAAACCTAGCTGAGATCACCTCTGTTGAGAAAGGGAAGTCTAATGCAGTGTGCCTGGGGAACTTGTTGAAAATACAAATTCTCAGATTCTGCTTTCAGAGATTCTAATTAAGTAGGTTGGAGTTAGGGCTTAGGACTCTTTTTTTTTTTTTTTTTTTTTTTTTTTTTTTTTTTTTTAGAGAGAGAGATAGGGGGCACAAATGAGCGAGGGGCAGAGAAAAAGAGAGAGAATCCCGGGGGAGAAGGGGTGCGGGTAGAGAGACAGAGAAGCGGAGCTTACTGGGAGCAGGGCTCGAGCCCACCAGCCGTGAGATCATGCCCTGAGCCAAAGTCAGATGCTTAAAGACTGAGCCACCTAGGTGCCCAGGACTCATTTTTAACATGCTCCCTATGGGGCGCCTGGGTGGCGCAGTCGGTTAAGCGTCCAACTTCAGCCAGGTCACGATCTCGCGGTCCGTGAGTTCGAGCCCCGCGTCGGGCTCTGGGCTGATGGCTCGGAGCCTGGAGCCTGTTTCCGATTCTGTGTCTCCCTCTCTCTCTGCCCCTCCCCCCTTCATGCTCTGTCTCTCTCTGTCCCAAAAATAAATAAAAAACGTTGAAAAAAAAAAAAAATTAACATGCTCCCTAGATGATTCTGATGCCACACTTTGGAATGGTTCTGTTTTTATTCCTTAGGATGCACTAATATACAGGTGGAAAATGAGATCCTCAGAAAGCGAAATAAACCTGTATGCTTTTCTGTAACTGCCTTTACAAAACTAAGCTTTCTATCCTGAAACTTGAATTAAGAAATAACCACTTGTGCAACACCAGTGAAAATGTTATAAAGCTGTTACCAAGTGGGGTGTGACCGTCATTATCTTATTTGATGCTCCTTATACAAGTACCGCTGTGACAATTTACAGTTAGCTTAGGGACAGGGAAAAATGGTTTTCTTCTAATGAATGGATGTTTCTACTACCGGTCAAGAGAACTGCACCTTTTTCTTGCTGCAAGGAAGCTCAGAGCAATGTTTTGTACTACATGGCTATCTTCGATGATTCTCTGCTTTTTAAATGTTTATTCCCTACTTCCCCTGCCCTTCTTGGTTAGTGGCTTTTGATCTTCCAGTATCTAGTTTTCTTTTCCCTGATTCTTAAAAATTAATTAATTTTTAAAATTTACATCCAAGTTAGTTAGCATATAGTGCAACAATGATTTCAGAAGTAGATTCCAGTGAATCATCCCCTATGTATAACACCCAGTACTCATCCTAGTAAGTGTCTTTCTTTTTAAAAATTTTTAAGTTTGTTTATTTTTGACAAAGACAGAGTGCGAGCAGGAGGTGGGGAGGGGCAGAGAGAGAGGGAGACACAGAATTTGAAGCAGGCTCCAGGCTGTCAGCACAGAGCCTGATGCGGGGCTCAAACTCACGAACTGTGAGATCATGACCTGGGCCAAAGTCGGACACTTAACCGACTGAGCCACCCAGGCGCCACCCAACAAGTGTCTTTCTTAATGCCCCTTACCCATTTAGTCCATTCTCCCTCCTATCACCCCTCCAGCAACACTCATTTTTCTATATTTAAGAGGCTCTTATGTTTTGTCCCCCTCCCTGTTTTTATATTATTTTTGCTTCCATTCCCTTATGTTCATCTGTTTTGTATCTTAAATCACACATGAGTGAAGTCCTATGATATTTGTTTTTCTCTAATTTTCACTTAGCATGATGCCCTCTAGTTCCATTCATGTAGTTGCAAATGGCAGGATTTCATTCTTTTTGATTGTCTAGTAATACTACTTTGTGTGTGTGTGTGTGTACACACACACACACACACACACACACATCCATTCATTTGTCTATGAACATTTGGTCTCTTTCTATACTTTGGCTATTGTCAATAGTGCTGCTATACACATTGGGGTGCATATTTCTTTCTTTCTTTTTTTTTTTTTTTTTAACGTTTATTTATTTTTGAGACAGAGCGAGAGACAGCATGAACGGGGGAGGGGCAGAGAGAGAGGGAGACACAGAATCGGAAGCAAGATCCAGGCTCTGAGCCATCAGCCCAGAGCCCGACGCAGGGCTCAAACTCACGGACCGCAAGATCGTGACCTGAGCTGAAGTCGGACGCTTAACCGACTGAGCCACCCAGGCGCCCCTGGGGTGCATATTTCAAAGCAGCACACCTGTATCCCTTGGATAAATACCTAGTTGTGCAATTGCTGGGTCATAGGGTAGCTCTATTTTTAATTTTTTGAGGAACCTCCATACTGTTTTCCAGAATGGCTGCCTCGTTTGCATTCCCACCAGGACTACAAAAGAGATCCTGTTTCTCTGCATCCTTGCCAACATCTGTTGTTGCCTGAGTTGTTGATTTTAGCCATTCTGACAGGTGTGAGGTGGTATCGCGTTGTTGTTTTGGTTTGTATTTCCCTGATGATGAGTGATGTTGAGCATTTTTCCATGTGTCTGTTAGCCATCTGGATGTCTTCTTTGGAGAATTGTCTATTCATGTCTTTTGCCCATTTCTTCACTGGATTGTTTTTTGGGTGTTGAGTTCTTTTTTTTTTTTTTATTTAAAAAAAATTTTTTTTTAACGTTTATTTATTTTTGAGACAGAGAGAGACAGAGCATGAACGGGGGAGGGTCAGAGAGAGGGAGACACAGAATCCGAAACAGGCTCCAGGCTCCGAGCTGTCAGCACAGAGCCCTACGCGGGCTCGAACTCACAGACTGCAAGATCATGACCTGAGCTGAAGTTGGCCGCCTAACCGACTGAGCCACCCAGGCGCCTCTAGGTGTTGAGTTCTTTATAGGTTTTGGATACTAACCCTTTATCTGATATGTCATTTGCAAATATCTTCTTCCATTCCATTGGTTGCCTTTTAGTTTTGCTGATTGTTTCCTTCACTGTGCAGAAGCTTTTTATTTTGATGAGGTCCCTCTAGTTCATTTTTACTTTTGTTGCCCTTGCCTCCAGAAACGTGTTGAGTAAGAAGGTGCTGTGGCCAAGATCAAAAGGGGTTTTGCCTGCTTTCTCTTCTAGGATTTTGATGGCTTCCTGTCTTATATTTAGGTCTTTCATCCATTTTGAGTTCATTTTTGTGTATAATGTAAGAAAGTGGTCCAGGTTCATCTTCTGCCTGTTGCTGACCAGTTTTCCCAGCACCATTTGCTAAAGAGACTGCCTTTGTTCCATTGGTTATTCTTTCTTGCTTTGTCAAAGATTAGTTGGCCTTATGTTTGTGGGTCCATTTCTGGGTTCTCTATTCTGTTCCATTGATCTGAGTGTCTGTTTTTGTGCCAGCACCATACTGTCGTGATGATTACAGCTTTGTAATACATCTTAAAGTCTGGGATTGTGATGCCTCCAGCTTTGGATTTCTTTTTCAGGATTGCTTTGGCTATTCGGGGTCTTTTCTGGTTCCATACAAATTTTAGGATTGTTTTTTCTAGTTCTGTGAAGAATGCTGGTGTTATTTTGATAGGGATTGCATTGAATATGAAGATTGCTTTGGGTAGTATCAACATTTTAACAATATTCTTCCAATCCAGGATCATGGAATATTTTTCCTGTTTTTGTGTGTGTGTCTTCTTCAATTTTTTTCATAAGCTTTCTATAGTTTTCAGTGTATAGATTTTTCACATCTCTGGTTAGGTGTATTCCTAGATATTTTATGGTTTTTGACACAATTGTAAATGGGATTGATTCCTTGATTTCTCTTTCTGTTGCTTCATTATTGGTGTATAAGAATGCAACCGATTTCTGTGCATTGATTTTATATCCTGGGACTTTGCTGAATTCATGGAACAGTTCTAGCAGTTTTTTTGCTGGAATCTTTTGGGTTTTCCATATAGAGTATCATGTCATCTGCGAAGAGTGAAAGTTTGACCTACTCTTGGCCGATTTGGATGCCTTTTATTCCTTTGTGTTGCCTGATTGCTGAGGCTAAGACTTCAATACTATGTTGAATAACAGTGGCGAGAGTGGACATCCATGCAGTGTTCCTGACCTTAGGGAGAAAGCTCTGTTTTCCCCATTGAGGATGATATTAGTGGTGAGTCTTTCATATATGGCTTTTATGATCTTGAGATATGATCCTTCTATCCCTACTTTATTGAGGGTTTTTATCAAGAAAGGATGCTGTATTTTGTCAAATGCTTTCTCTGAATCTATTGAGAGGGTCATGTGGTTCTTGTCCTTTCTTTTATTAACGTGATGTGTCGCATTGATTGTTTTATGGATATTGAATCAGCCCTGTATCCCAGGTATAAATCCCACTTGGTTGTGGTGAATAATTCTTTTAATGTATTGTTGGATCTGGTTGGCTAGTAGTATCTTGTTGAGGATTTTTGCATCCATGTTCATCAGAGAAATTGGTCTATAGTTCTCCTTTTTAGTGGGATCTCTGGTTTTGGAATCAAGGTAATTCTGGCCTTGTAGAATGAGTTTGGAAGTTTTCCCTCCATTTCTATTTTTTGGAACAACTTGAAAAGAATAGGTGTTAACTCTTCTTTAAATGTTTGGTAGAATTCCCCTGGAAAGCCATCCAGCCCTGGACTCTTGTTTTTGGGGAGATTTTTTATTACTAATTCAATTTCTTTACTGGATATGGATCTGCCCAAATTTTCTATTTCTTCCTGTTTCAGTTTTGGTAGCTTATATGTTTCTAGGAATTTGTCCATTTCTTCCAGATTGCCCATTTTATTGGTGTATAATTGCTGATAATATTCTCTTATTATTGTTGGTATTTTTGTGTTGGTTGTGATCTCTCCTCTTTGATTCTTGGTTTTATTTATTTGGGTCCTTTTTCTTTTTGATCAAACTGGCTAGGGGTTTATCAGTTTTGTTAATTCTTTCAAAGAACTAGCTCCTGGTTTCATTGATCTGTTTTACTGTTGTTTTGGTTTCGATAGCAGTGATTGCTGCTCTAATCTTTGTTATTTCCTATCTTCTGCTGGTGTTGGGTTTTATTTGCTGTTCTTTTTCCAGCCCTTTAAGGTGTAAGGTTAGATTGTGTATTTGAGATCTTTCTTCCTTCTTTAGGAAGACCTGGATTGCTATATACTACCCTATTATGACCCAGAGGTTTTGGGCTGTGGTGTTATTGTTTTCATTGACTTCCATGTACTTTTTTTTTTTTTTTTTTTTTAATGTTTAATTTTGTGAGAGAACATGAGCAGGGGAGGGCAGGGAGAGAGAGAGACACAGAATCCGAAGCAGGCTTCAGGCAAGCTGTCCTCACACAGCCCATTGTGGGGCTTGAACCCATGAACTGTGAGATCATGACCTGAGCCGAAGTTGGACACTCAACCAACTGAGCCACCCCGGCGCCCCTACTTCCATGTACTTTTTAAATTTCCTCTTTAACTTTTTTCTTAGCCCATTCATTCTTTAGTAGGATGTTATTCAGTCTCCAAGTATTTGTTATCTTACCAAATTTTTTCTTGTGGCTTATTTCAAGTTTATAGCATTATGGTCTCAAAATATGCACATTACGAGCTCGATCTTTTTGTACTTGTTGAGGGCTGATTTGTGTCCCAGTATGTGATGTCTTCTGGAGAATATTCCATGTCCACTCAAGAAGAATGTGTATTCTGCTGCTTTAGGATGAAATGTTCTGAATATATCTGTTAAGTCCATCTGTCATTTAAAGCCATTGTTTCCTTGTTGATTTTATGTTTAGATGATCTCTCCATTGTTGGGAGGTCTTGAAGTCCCCTACTATTATGGTATTATCAACGAGTTTGTTTATGCTTGTGATTAATTGATTTGTATATTTGGGTGTCCTCATGTTTGGAGCATAAATGTTTATAAATTGTTAGATCTTCTTGGTGGAACACCCTTTAATTATGATATAATGACCTTCTTCATCTCTTGTTACAGTCTTTATTTTAAAATCTAGATTGTATGGGGCGCCTGGGTGGCTCAGTTGGTTGAGCATCTGACTTTGGCTCAGGTCATGATCTCACAGCTTGTGAGTTCGAGCCCCACGTTGGGCTCTGTGCTGACAGCTCAGAGCCTGGAGCCTGTTTCAGATTCTTTGTCTCCCTTTCTCTGACCCTCCCCTGTTCATGCTCTGTCTCTCTCTGTCTCAAAAATAAATAAACATTAAAAAATTTAAAATCTAGATTGTGTGTTATAAGTATGACTACTCTGGCTTTCTTTTGGCAACCATTAGCATGGTAGATGGTTCTCCATATCCTCCTTACTTTCAATCTGAAGGTGTCTTTAGGTCTAAAATGGGTCTCTTGTAAACAGCATATAGATGGATCTTGTTTTCTTATCGGTTATGTTACCCTATGTCTTTTGATTGGAGCGTTTAGTCTATTGATGTTTAGAGTGAGTACTGAAAGATATGAATTAATTGCCATTATGTTGCCTGTAGAGTTGGAGTTTCTGGTGGTATTCTCTGGTCCTTTCAAGTCTTTGTTGCTTTTGGTCTGTTTGTTATTTGTTTGTGGTCTTTTCTCACCATAGAGAGTCCCCCTTAAAATTTCTTGCAGGGCTGGTTTAGTGGTCACAAACTCCTTTAGTTTTTGTTTGAGAAACTTTTTATTTCTCCTCCTATTTTGAATGACAGCCTTGCTGGATAAAGAATTCTTGGCTGCATGTTTTTCTGGTTCAGCACATTGAATATATCCTGCCACTGCTTTCTGGCCTGCCAAGTTTCTGTGGATAGGTCTGCTGTGAACATGATCTGTCTTCCCTTTTAAGTAAAGGACTTTTTTCCCCTTGCTGCTTTCATGATTCTTCCTTGCCTGAGTATTTTGTGAATTTGAGTATGACATGCCTTGTTGATGGTCGGTTTTTGTTGGATCTAATGGGAGTCCCCTGTGCTTCCTGAATTTTGATGTCTGCGTCTTTCCCCAGGTTAGGAAATTTTTCCGCTATGATTTGCTCATGTAAACCTTCTACCCCTTTTTCTCTCTCTCCATCTTCTGGGACTCCTATGATTCAGATGTTATTCCTTTTTAATAAGTCACTGAATTCTCTAATTTTTATATCATGCTCTTTTGCCTTGGTCTCCCTCCTTTTTTCTGCTACATTATTCTCCGTAAATTTGTCCTCTATATCACTGATTGGCAGCTGCTCTGTTTCAACCATCCTTGCTTCTGTGGCATCCATTTGAGATTGCAGCTCAGTTATAGCATTTTTTATTTCATCCTGACTAGCTTTTATTTCTTTTATCACCGCAGAAAGTGATTCTAGTCTATTTTCAACCCCAGCCAGTATTATCATTGTGATTTTAAATTCTGGTTCAGACATCTTGCTTGTATCTGTTTTATCTGTTGATTAAGTCCCTGGCTGTCATTTCTTCCTGTTTTTTCTTTTGGGGTGGATTCCTTTGTTTCTTCATTTTGAAGAAAGAAAAGGAAAAAAGTAAAAAAATAAATAAAAATAAAAAAACTAAAAACACACAAAAAATCAAAGGATGCTAGATCCTAGCTGTGTTTTGGTCTGGTTGTTGAAAGAAGCTTGATAGATTAGACAAAAAAGGGAAAGAAAAGAAAAAAAAAGGAAAACATTTGAAAATTTGAAAAAAAGAATAAAATAAACTGAATGTAAAATAGAATTTTAAAAATTTACAAAAAAGTAAAAATTTAAGAATCATTTTTATAAAAACAAAAAATTAAAATTAAATTTTTTCTTTCTGTATTGAAGAATAAGAAAAGAAAAAATAATTGAACAGATGGACCAGCAAACAGAATGAAATACGATTGAAATTACATGCAGTTTCCCCTAGAAGTCAAAATATGAAGTACTTTATAGTCTGTAAACTAAGCAGGCGGAGAGACTGATGTTCTAAAGAGCGCGATTGGCGCAGTTGGCCAAGGCTTGGTGTAATGGCTCCATTCTCCACTAGATGGTGCTGCTTAATTTACTGGGGCGTATCGTTGTGGTGTGAGTAGGCGTGTATGTGCATGTGCCGCGAGGGGTGAAAATGGCGTCACCCAGCTAGCCAGGCTCTAGTATCAGAACTCTGTGCTCTCCATGACCGGCAATCAAGTGCCCCTCCATTGTCTCCAGCTTCCATCCTCTCCCTGCTTCTGCGTTGTCTGTGACCGAGCCGTCGGGCTGCCAGACAGCACCTCCCTCCTGAATTTTGTCTCAGATGGGGCTGTGTTTCCCATCCCCTCACTTTCTGAGGGACTGCGGCCTTGACTTGCTCAGACCCTCTGGGGAAGGGTCTCACGGAACAGTGGCTGGGTGCCCACCTGCCCCAGAAAAAGTTCGCACGATTGTGTAGCCTCAGTGTTTCAGAGATTATGGTAAATCACAACACACATCTGGTGCCAGGCTTCACCCCTGATGTCCTTGTTCCAACACCAGCGAATGTGGTTGATCTCTGGGGTCTATTGGGACCTTTGCCGGTGGGGAGGCCACACAGCTTGTACCAAATATCCTCCCTGCAGGGGAACCGCCTCTCCCCATGTGGTTGAAGGACCCCTCAAACCTCACGCTCTGCTCCTGTGGATTCGCCCTTCCCACCAGAGCACCACCAGGTATCAAGCTGCGGAGTTTCAGACTCTGCACTCCCTATTTATAGTCTTAATGGAATTTAAACACTCTTCTTTCTCCTTTCTCCCTTTTTTGTTCAGTCCCTTGCAGCTGTTTCCACTCTTCCTCTTTCTCTCTAGCTGCTTTCAGGGGTGGGGGGGTGCTTTTCCCATACTCTCCCCCTGTCTCTGTCCTCTCTCCAGAAGCAAAAACAGCTCCCTTCCTTCCACGGCTTCCCTCTCCCCCAGTTCACCTCTCCATGCCATGTACCTGCTAAGTTCTGTGGTTCAGGTTGTGCAGATTGTTGTGTTAATCCTCAGATCAGTTTTCTAGGTGTACAAGATGGTTTGGTATTGATCTGGCTGCATTTCAGGGACGAGAGACAAAAAAACTTCCATGCTGTTATGCCATCTTGGGCCCCTCCATTTTTTTTTTTTTTTTTCAATTGTAAGTGAACTGCATGTTTTTTAGATACTCTCAAGTTACAGATTACAAAAGCAAAACACTACTTCCCAGTGCATTGGCATATTCCTGGAGCAAGACTGCCTAGGGTGGTGCTAAAAACAACCTACTTCACAATTTCAAAGAACTTGAGGCATTTTAGACTAATCTTATAGTTGTATGAGTCCAGCTCCCAAAGTATTAAAACTGAGTTTGTTTCAGCTATAAGCCATTGTCAATAGTAGGAGGCCCTAAACACCTGCCCTCTCTGCAAGTAATTTTGTAAAGATTGACACTGAATAAATCAGATTAGCAGTATTGCTTAATGGAGCTGGAAGATTCTCTGTATTTCTCATTATCACCCAAAGTCCATTATTTACATTAGAGCTCACTCTGGGTGTTGTACATTTTATGTGTTTTGACAAATGCACAATGGCCTGCATCCACCATTATAATATCACATAGAGTAGTTTCACTGGCTCAAAATTCCCTGTGCTCTGCCTATTCATCTCTTCCTCCTCCCTAAACACTGATAATTTTTCCTGTCTCCATAGTTTTGCCTTTTCTGGAAAGTCCTATAGTTGGAATGGTACAGTATGAAGCCTTTTCAGATTGCCTTTTTTTTTTTTTTCCACTTAGTAACATGCATTTAAATTTCCTCCATGTCTTTTCATGGCTTGATAGCTCATTTCTTTTTAATGCTAAATAACACTGCATTGTCTGGAGATAGCACAGTTTGTCCATGCTTCCAAGTTATGGCAATTATGAGCAAAGCTGCTGTAAATATCTGGGCGTTAACTTTTGTGTGGGTAGAACTCGTTTGGGTAAATACTAAGCAATATGATTGCTGGTTCATTGGAGTCATTATTTTTAATTCTTGTGATTTTAGTGAAGGCTCTGATTGCAGTTGGTTTTTCATGTGTCTTGATGTCCAGGAAGAGAATGAACTGCTCATGCTGGCCAGAATATTTGGTTTGTGTAACAGTTTTGTTTATGATTGTAAACTAATAAACCTATATTCTAGCATCTGCTTCAGTCTTTTGCACATTTGAATTTGGTAGACTGAAGCTAATAGGGCCTTCTCACCCATGGCATGTAGAAGGCAGAAGCCTGGATCTTACAGTGTTGGGACTGACTGATGCCGTGGTCCTGCCCAGCTGCCACTTCTGTCCGTTTTCCCATCTGTACTGATTTTCTGTACTTGCTAGTCTGTCGTTAATGGACTGGATAATAACTTGGCAAACAGTAGGTATGCTTCACCAGACTTACAGCTGATCACAGTTGCATGAGGGCCTTGCGTTTTCCACCTGTGTTAGCTTGAGAAGTGACTTGTTCCTGCAAGGAACAGGGTGGAAGAATGGCCTTGTGTGGTGCATCCTTCCTAGTGATGTCCACCAACTCCATTCATTCTGACAACTTTTATGATGAATAACATTTGTTGTATATATTTCTTCCGTGAAGGGCTTTGTTTGACAAAAAGTGGGTTAAGACACAAAAGAAGTGTGTCTGGCCCTTTTTTGCTGTGTTATTTTGGCAAGTGTGACCTAATAAGAAAAATATATTTGGTCTCTGCCTCTGGTTTCTGACATAAAACTCCTCCCCCAAACCCATGTAATTTCCTGTGTGGTAGGGGATGCTAGGAGCATCTTTTGTTAAACTTAAAAATAAAAACTGCCTGTTATTTTACCAGCAAAAGATGGGCTTATTTAGGAATAAAATAAGCCCCCTGCCTGGCTGGCTCAGTTGGTATGGCATGCAACTCTTGGTCTGAAGGTTGTGAGTTCGAGCCCCATGTTGGCTATAGCGATCACTTTAAACAAAAACATGTCTGTTTAAAAAAGGAAAAAGATGGGCTTATTTAGGAATAAAAGAGAACTGTAGTCCAGAACAAATAAGCTGTGGCAAAATCCATGGGCAAGTCCAAGGGAATAAAGGAGAGGCATGCTTTTTTTAAGGAGGAAAGGAGTAAGTCGGGAAGTCTGTTATAAACTAAGTCCACTGGGGGTACCTGGGTGGCTCAGTTGGTTCAGCATCTGACTTCAGCTCAGGTCATAATCTCAGTTTGTGAGTTCAAGCCCCACGTCGGGCTCTGTGCTGACAGCTCGAAGCCTGGAGCCTGCTTCAGATTCTATATCTCCCTCTCCATCTGCCCCTCCCTAGCTCACACTCTGTCTCTCTCTCAAAAGTAAATAAACATTAAAAAAAATAATAAACTAAGTCCATTGGAGGAAACTGAGAGTATGAAGTATGGTGGCTACTCATTGTCTGAGCTGTTGCCCAGGGGATAAAGAAAATGTCTCTTCTTCTGGCTGGAATAAGAGAGGAGGATCTGGGTGCAAGGTCAAGTCCATGTAAAGTCCGGTTCCGCTCTTCCTGTCTGCATTTGACTACCAATGATGGTAGAGCGTGAGTGCTCCCCCTGTGAAACCTCCTGACTACGTTTTAGTAAAACTTCACATGTTCTAACATTTGGTCTTCCACCCCTGTTCCCAACACCAAGAGCTTCTAAAGAAGGAATCTCCAGAGTGATGAGCGTCTTTCTGTATGATAATGAATGACTGGTGACTGGGGTCCCCTAAGTAGCTTCAGGGTAGGGGCTGGTTGCCAGAAAGACACCTTAATTAGAAGCTTGGAACTTTCACCATCACCACCCCCACCCCCCACCCCCGCATCCCTCACCTCCATCCTCTGGGGAGGGAAGGGGGGCTGGAGATGAATAGTCAATCATGCCCACACGATGGAGTCTCCGTGAACATCCCTAAACTGGGGGGTTTGGAGGGTTTCTAGTCTGGTGAGAGGGTGGTGTACCTCAAACTGTAGGGATAGACACCTGCACTCAAGACCCTTCTGGATCTCGCCCTGTGTACCTCTTCATGTAGCTGTTCATCTGTTCTCTGTTTTATCTTGTATAATAAACCGGTAAACGTAACGGTTTCCTGGAGTTCTGTGAGCAGTTCTAGCAAATTGTCAGACGCGAGTAACGGATGTGGAAACCCCTGATTTTATAACTGGTTGCTGAGAAGTCCGGGCGACAACCTGGGACTTAGGACTGGTGTCTGAAGTGGGGTCATTATTAGGGGACTGAGCCCTTCATCCAAGGGGTCCGCGCTGATCCAGGCAGGCAGTGTCAGCTTTGAGTTAAATTGTAGGACACCCAGTTTGTCTGCCAAGAATTGGAGAATTGTGTGGTGAGGAAAAACCCACACATCTGCCTTCAGAAGTGCTGTGAGATTAGAGGAAGAACGTTTCCCTTTAGCCAGTGACGTATTTCCCCACAGCTTCATTTTCTTATCTTTAAAATGGAGATCCTATCTCTCCATGCTGCTTAAATAGGGGTTCCCAGGAGAAGCAGGATGAAGTTGAAGCTCTTTACCGTGTTGTACGAAGGTTTTATCTTAGGGCTGAGCCTCTCTTCACCCCTGCTAGTCTTTTTCTCCTGCTATGACTGTTGCCCCCACCCCTGGGCCCCACCTCCAGCTGTAGCTTGATTTTTTTTTTTTTTTTTTTTTTGAGGTTCCCTAAATAGGTCCTGAACTCTCCACTCTGCCTTGGGCTCGCATATTTTCCCTTCAAGGTTTGCCTCCTGTTAGTATTTCTTTCTGCGTATCTTTCCTACCCACTGGCCTTATTATCTGTCTTATCTATGCTTCCATATCACCTGTACTTTCTTTTATTCCAAGATTTATTCCTTTATATAATGGCTGCTGGTTTTCACATCTGTCCCTGTTAGAAATCTTTGAGATGTTTTACGGTAAGAAACTGTTGGTTATTGGTTATTTTGCTCTCCTGTTTGTTTTTCCTCTTTATTATTTCTTGCCTTCTACTTTTCTGTAGGTTTAATTTGCTCGTTTTTCTCCGCTCAGCATTTGAGATAGATGATTATTTTCGATCTTCTATCTAACCTATACATTTCAGTCCATAAGTTTCTCTCAAAATGCCACTTACAGATACAATCCCCAGATTTCAATGTGTAGTATTTTTATCATTCTGTTCAAAAAAATTTTTTTTTAATTTTTAATGTTTATTTTCTGAGAGACCGAGCATGAGTGGGGGAAGGGCAGAGAGAGAGGGAAACACAGAATCCAAAGCAGGTTCCAGGCTCTGAGCTGTCAGCACAGAGCCCACCGCGGGGCTCAAAACCACGAGCTGTGAGATCATGACCTGAGCCAAAGCCGGCCGCTCAACCAACTGAGCTACCCAGGCGCCCCTGTTCAAAATATTTCCTAATTTAGGGGTGCCTGGGTGGCTCAGTCGGTTAAGCGTCTGACCCTTGATTTCAGCTCAGGGCATGATCTCATGGTTCTTGAGATGGAGCCCCATGTCAGGCTCTTCGTTGACAGCACGGAGCCTGTTTGGGATTCTCTCTCCTTTTTTCCCTGCCACTCCCCCCACTTTTTTTTTTTTTTTTTTTTTTTTTTACATTGTTTAAGGATATGGTTCAGTAGCATTAGGTACATTTGTATTGTTGTGCAGCCATCATCATCATCCATCTCTAGAACATTTTTTATCTTCCAAAACTGAAATCTCATACTCATTAAATGGTAATGTCTCATCCTCCTCTCTCACCAGTCCCAGGCAACCACCATTCTGTTTCTTAGGAATTTGACTGTAGTGTTCACCTTTTCTGACTGGTGTATCTCCCTCAGCATAATGTCTGCAAGGTTCATCCATGTCGTGGCATGTGGCAGAATTTCCTTCCTTTTTTAAGGCCGGATAATCTTCCATTGCATGCATATACCACGTCAAAAAGAATAAAATACGTAGGAATTAAATAGGGAGGTGAAAAACTTACACAATGAAAACTATAAAACATTGCTGGGAGAAATTAAACACAAGTAAATGGACATCACATGTTCCTGGGTTGGAAGAGTTAATATTGTTAAAACCGGCTAGTACTACCCAAAGCAATCTACAGATTCTGTTTGATCCCTGTAAAAATCCCAGTGATCATTTCTGCTGACTCTTGTAATTAGAACATTTAGTCATTTTTTGTTTCATTTGTTTGTTGATAATTTGGGTTAATATTTACCATCTTACTATTTGCTTTCTATTTGTCTTGCCTGTGCTCTGTCCTTTTTTCCCTCCTTTTCCCCCTTTTACTGGATTATTTTTTAAGCTCTGTTTTTCCTTTCTATTAATTTGGTACTCATGCATTTTTTATTGAGTAATTATCATAGAGATAAAAACATGCATCTTTGACTTACAAAAGTCTAATTAGTAATTTTACTTCTTCCTGTGGACTCATGCAAAGACCTTGGAATACTCGAAATACTAATTCTGTTTGCCCACTTCTAATGCATATGCTGGATATTTTAATCTTTGTGCCTGTTAAACACAAAGAGCTGATATTATTTATATTTTTATTTAATTTAGAGTTATCCATATATGTACTCTTTTCTTTTTGTTCCCCTCTGTATCTTCACATTTTCATCTGGGATAATTTTCTTTTAATATTTTTAACATTTATTTTTGAGAGAGAGGGAGAGCGTGCGTATGCATGAGCAGGGGAGGGGCAGAGAGAGGGAGACACAGAACACAGAATCTGAAGCAGGCTCCAGGCTCTGAGCTGTCAGCACAGAGCCTAATATGGGGCTCAAACTCACAAACTGCAAGATCATGACCTGAGCTGAAGTCTGACGCTTAACTCAGCCACCCAGGCACCCCTGGGATAAGTTTCTTTACCCTTAGGATCACCCCTATTAATTTTTCTTTGTTGAAAAATTTTTTTAATTTTTAAATTGTAACACGCATATAAAAGATTTTGACCATTAATTTTTTTTTAATGTTTATTTTATTTTTTAAGAGAGAGAGAAAGGGACAGAATGTGAGCAGGGGAGGTGCACAGAGAGGGGGAGACATGGAATCTGAAGCAGGCTCCAGGCTCCGAGCCATCAGCGCAGAGCCCAACATGGGGCTAGGACTCACAGACCAGGAGGTCATGACTTGAGCCGAAGTCAGGCGCTTAACTGACTGAGCTACCTAGGTGCCCCTTGACCGTTTTTTGTTAAAACATTTTTTTTATGTTTATTTATTTTGCGAGGGAGAGAGAGCTTGCGTGTGCTGTGGGGGAGGGGGAGGGAGAGAGGCAGAGACAGAGAATCTGAAGCAGGCTCCGCACTGTTAGCTCGGAGCCCAATGTGAGCCTCGAACTCACAAACTGAGATTGTGACCTGAGTCAAAGTCAGGCGCTTAACCAGCTGACCCACCCAGGCGCCCCTTCATTAAAAACGTTTGATTGTTGGGGCGCCTGGGTGGCTCAGTCGGTTAAGCGTCTGACTTCGGCTCAGGTCACCATCTCGCGGTCCGTGAGTTCCAGCCCTGCGTCGGGCTCTGTGCTGATGGCTCAGAGCCTGGAGCATGTTTCAGATTCTGTGTCTCCCTCTCTCTCTGCCCCTCCCCCGTTCATGCTCTGTCTCTGTCTCAAAAATAAATAAACGTTAAAAAAATTTAAAAAAAAAGTTTGATTGTTGTAAAATATATGTAACGAATCTTTCCATTTTAACCTATTTTTGAATAGACTTTATTTTCTTTCTGCACTATCAGCACAGAGCCTGACATGGGGCTTGATCTCACTAACTGGAGATGAAATCAGGAGTCAGACACTCAAGCAACTGAGCCACACAGGCGCCCCTGGACTTTATTTTTTAGAGTAGTTTTAAGCTCACAGCAAAAATAGCAGGTAGGGAGATTTCCTCCTGTCCCACCCCCCACCCCCCACCCCACCCAGTTATCAGCGTCTCCCACCAGAGTGTGCATTGGCTGCAATTGGTTAACCTGTCTTGATACATCATTATTACTCAAAGTCCATTGAAGTTCACTCTTGGTGTTGTATGTTCTGTTGGTTTGGAAAAATTCATAATGACACATACCATACAGAGTAGGTTCACGGCCTTAAAAATCTTCTGTGCTCCACCTATCCCATCTCCTCCTCCCCCCTGTTTTAACCTGTTGAAATATTTAATTGTGGTAAAATATACATAAAATTTACCATCTTAGCCATTTTTAAGTTTTATAGTTACATAAGGTATCTAGAATAGTCACTATTTAAGTAGAACCATACAGTGTTTGTCCTCTCGGGACGGCTTATTTCATTTAACATGATGTCTTCGAAGTTTATCCAGGTAGCATGTGTGGGAACTTCCTTCCTTTTTATGGCTGAGTATTCCTTGGTATGTTTATCACATTTGATCTGTCCATCTGTTGATGGATATTTGGGTTATTTTACCTTTTGGCTGTTGCGAATACTGCAGTGAACATTGGCATATAAATATCTGAGTCTTTTTAACGCTTTTGGTTATATAGCTATAAGTAGAATCGGTGGGTCATATTTAGCTCTTTCAGGAACCACCAAACTGTTTCCACAGTGACAACACCATTTTATGTTTCCGCCAGCAATGTTGGAGGGTTCCCGCTTTTTCACATCCTTGCCAGCACTTGTTACTTTCCATTATTATTATGATTATTTTTATTTTTATTTTCCATTATTCTGATTATAGCTGTACTACTAGGTATGATGTGGTATCTCATTGTGGTTTTGATTTGCATTTCCATAATGATTAATGACACTGAGCATCTTTTTATACGTTTTTGGGCCGTTTGTATATCTTCTTTGGAGAAATGTCTAAGTCCTTTGCCCATTTTTCAGTTGGGTTGTCTTTTTTTTTTTTTTTTTTTTTTTAAGTTTTAATTCCTGTTAGTTAACATATAGTGTTGTATTACTCTCAGGTGTACAATTTCGTACATCACCCAGTGCTCCTCTGCTATTTCACCCATTTCCCCCTCCCACCTTCCCTCTGTAACTATCATCAGTTCTCTATAGTTAAGGGTCTGTTTCTTGATCTGTCTCTGTCTCTTTTTCCCCTTTGCTTATTTTGTTTCTTAAATTCCACGAAATCATATGGTATTTGTCTTTCTCTGAGTTATTTTGCTTAGCGTTACACTCTCTAGCTCCAGCCATACCATTGCAAATGGCAAGATTTCATTCTTTTTCATGGTTGAATAATACTCCATTGTGTATATATACCACATCTTTATCCCTTCATCAGTCAATGGACAATTGGTCTGCTTCCATATCTTGGTTATTATAAAGAATGCTGCTATAAACATAGGGATGTATGTATCCCTCTGAATAGTGTTTCTGTATTCTTTGGGTAAATACCCAGTAGCGTGATTGCTGGGTAGTTCTATTTAGAACTTTTTGAGGAACCTCCATACTGTCTTCCACATAGCTGTACCAATTTGCATTCCCACCAACAGTGCAAGAGGTTTCCTTTTTCTCTACATCCTCACCAACATCTGTTGTTTTTGTGTTTTTTTTAAATTAAAAAAAAAATTTTTTTTTAACGTTTTATTTATTTTTGAGACAGAAAGAGACAGAGCATGAACGGGGGAGGGGCAGAGAGAGAGGGAGAAACAGAATCGGAAGCAGGCTCCAGGCTCTGAGCCATCAGCCCAGAGCCCGATGCGGGGCTCGAACTCACGGACCGCGAGATCATGACCTGAGCTGAAGTCGGCCGCTTAACCGACTGAGCTACCCAGGCGCCCCGTTGTGTGTTTTCTTTTAATTTTTAAGTTTATTTTTGAGAGAGCACAAGCGGGGAAGGGGCAGAGGGAGACACAGAATCCAAAGCAGGCTCCAGGCTCTGAGCTGTCAGCACAGAGCCTGACGTGGGGCCTGAACTCTCAAACCTAGAGATCATGACCTGAGCTGAAGTTGGCCGCTTAACCGACTGAGCCACCCAGGAGCACCTTTTGTGTTTTTTATTTTAACCTTTTTGACAGGTGTGAGACATGCAGATGGCCAACAGACACACGAAGAGATGTTCCTCATCACTTACCACCAGAGAAATGCAAACCAAAACTACAATCAGTTGGCTTGTCTTTTTGTAATCAAGTTTTAGGTGTTGTTTTATCTTCTAGATATTAAGCCCATATCAGATGAGTTATTTGTAAATATTTTCTCCCATTCTGTAGGTTGTCTTTTCACATTCTTGATCATGTCCTTTGCAAATAAGTGTTTAATTTTTGTGAGGTCCAATTTATATTTCTTTTGTCGCTCGTGCTTTGGTATTCTAAGAATCCATTGCCAAATCCATGGTCATGAAGCGTTATCTCTAAGCTTTCTTCTAAGTGTTATATGAGTTTAGCCCTTATATTAGTGATCTATGTGGGTCCTATGATGTGAGGTAGGGGTCCACATTTTTTCTTTTGTATGAGGATCTCTAGCTGCCTCAGCACGATTTGTTGAAGAGATCGTCCTTTCCCCATTGACTAGGCATTTTTGTAAAAAATCAGTTGACCATTTATGGGTTCACTTCTGGTCTCGAAATTCTATTCCATTGGTCTGTATGTCATCTATCCTTATGCCAGCACATTGTTTTGATTACGGTAGCTTCGTAGTAAGTTTGAAACTGGAAAGTGTGTCCTCTGACTTTGTGCTTCAAGATTGTTTTGGCTATTCAGGGCCCCTTGCGCACTTTCACTTTTTGAGGGATATTTTCACCAATTACAGTGCTCCAGATCACCAGTTACTTTCTTTCAGTGTTTTGAATCATTCATTTGTCTTCTGGCTTTTACTGTCTTTACGAGGAAGTCAGCTGTTGATCTGGTTGTTTTCCTTTGATGGTAATCTGTTTCCTCTCCCCCACCCCCAGCTGTTTTAGGATTTTCCTCTTTGTCTTTGGTGTATGGCAATTGTATCCTAATGTGCTTGGGTGTGGTTTTCTTTGCATTTGTACTTTGGTGTTTTTTGAGCTTCTTGAGTCTGTGGCTTAATGGCTTTCTTTAGCTTTATAATATTATCAGTCATTATTTCTTCAAAGATTACTTCTTCCACAATCTCTCCTCTCTTTTTGGGACTTCGGTTATATATGTAGTAGACCTTTTCATTATGCCCTTAAGTCTCTTCCACTCTAGCCCTTGTTTTTCATCCCTCATCACTAGGCTTCATTCTCTATATTTTTTCTGACCTGTTTTTTAATAATGTATGATATAATCTATTTTATTTTTATTTTTAACTTCTTGGGTTTATTTATTTTGAGGAAGACAGACAGCACGAGTGGGGGAGGGACAGAGAGAAAGAGGGAGAGAGAGAACCTCAAGTAGGCTCTATGCTGCCAGTGCAGAGCCCGATGTGGGGGCTCAAACCCACAAAACTGAGATCATGACCTGAGCCCAAACCAAGAGTCAGACATTCAACCCACTGAGCCATCCAGGTGCCCCTAGGATAATCTATTTGAAAATTCCATCCATTAGATTATAATTTGAATTGTGTTTTTCAGTTCTGGAGTTTTACTTAGGATTCTAAAAAATAGAGTTTTAAACTTTTCTGCAAAATTCTCAAGCTTTTCTTGCAAATATTAAATACAGTTAAAACTCCATCATGCAGATGTCTGATTAATCTGTTTATTGTTGGCTGTTGTTTTCCTTGGTTCTCAGTCACATAGTCTTTGTCTTTTTGTATGTCTTTGTCTTTTTCTTATATATTTTTTAAGTGCCAGAAATTACTATGAAAACATAATTTGAGCTTTGCAATAGTGTTATCTTCCTCCAGAGAGGACTGAAATTTGCTCTGGCATGTAGCTAGGGTCAGTAGCAATCCCAGATCACTTTAAACGTATCTGAGAATGAGATTATTTAAAGTTGGCCGTTAATCCCTACAAGGGCTAGTTTATTTAGAGTTGATTCCTCCTTACTCTTAGAATGAAGACATTTTGAGCCCAGTACAAATCCTAGAGTTTCTCGGCAACTTTTACCTTACCTGGGAGGCTGTGATTTTCAATATTGATTTCTTAAGCCCCTGAAATCTGTCCAAAGGTCTGTTCAGCTTTTTAGCTTCTTCTATCAGAATTATCAGATGCCTCAAGGGGAAAAGATTGCTCTACATGCTTATTAGTTCAACTCTTTGGGTTTCCCTCTTCTCCACATCAGCCTTGTAATTCTTCACTGCCTTAGTAGCTTTCTGGTGCTTTCAAAGAGATATTTTATATGTATACATATTTTTTTAATTGTTGTAAATGTACATGACCAAACTAACCATTTTAACCATTAGTTTTTATTATTATTATTTTTTTTCAACGTTTATTTATTTTTGGGACAGAGAGAGACAGAGCATGAACGGGGGAGGGGCAGAGAGAGAGGGAGACACAGAATCCGAAACAGGCTCCAGGCTCTGAGCCATCAGCCCAGAGCCTGATGCGGGGCTCGAACTCACGGACCGTGAGATCGTGACCTGGCTGAAGTCGGACGCTCAACCGACTGCGCCACCCAGGCGCCCCAATTATTTTTTTTTGAGAAAGGGCATGAGTGGGAGAGAGGGACAGAGTGTGGGAGATAGAGAATCCCAAGCAGACTCCACATTCATTGCAAAGTCTGATGTGGGGCTCGATCCCATGACCCTGGGATCATGACCTGAGCCATAACCAAGAGTCAGATGCTCAACTGACTCAGCCACCAGGCACCCCCTTTTTAACCATTTTTAAGTACAGTTCAGTGGTATTAAGTACATTCACATCATTGTGCATCCATCATTACTATTTATTTGGAGCTCTTCATTTTTTTTTTAATCAAAAAAATTTTTTTTTTTTTACTCCTTGAGAGAGTGAGGGGGAGAGAGAGTGTGAGTGAGTGAAGGGTGGGGCCGGGTAGGGGATACAGAGGGATCTGAAGTGGACTCTGCACTGATAGCAGAGAGCCCTAATGTGGGGCTCAAACTCACAAAGCATGAGATCATGACGTGAGCGAAGTCTGACACTTAACTGACTGATCCACCCATGTGCCTCTGAAACTCTTCATTTTATATAGCCAAAATCAGGAGTCGGACATTTAACTGACTGAGCCACCGAAGTGCTCCAATATGTAAAATGATTTTTGAAAATAGTTTATCTAGGGGTGCCTGAGTGGTTCAGTTGGTTAAGTATCCAACTTCGGCTCAGGTCATGATCTCACAGTTCATGGGTTCAAACCCCGCATCAGGCTCTGTGCTGACAGCTCAGAGCCTGGACCCTGCTTTGGATTCTGTGTCTTCCTCTCTCTCTCTCCCCCTCCCCGACTTGTACTGTGCTTCTGTCTGTCTGTCTCCCTGTTTCAAAAAAAAATGAATAAACATTAAAAAAAAAATTAAGTGTGCTGTAAAAAAAGTTTATCTAGCTTTTCTATTTTTCACCAAGAAGGCTGATCCAGAAGTGAAACTCTCTGTCTTTTGCACCTAGCACGGTGCTGTATCTGGTGTGGAAGGGAGGAGGGAAAGGAAAGAAAATGCTCTGGAAACTGTAAGGTGCTATACAAATATAAGGTGCGAGTTATACACAGCACAGTGTGATGGGTAAGAGTTGGCTTCTGGAGTTAGCATGACCTGGTTTTGAAGATGTCTGACTTCGGGCAAGTTATTTTACCTATGTTGACTATGAAGACCATTTACATATAGATTTTTTTATTTTGTGAAAAGCAGATTACTAGACCAGGACTGAAAAAAACTTGTGTATTTGCTTGGGAACTGGTAAAAAGAAGGTAAGAAGAAGAATCTGCTTTACAAAGCTGAAATGTCTGTTGTAAGGATACCAATGAGAAAATGCAAAGAAAGTTTCTGGCATTCAGTAAGTGCTTAGTAAATTTGTTGTTTCCTGCAGTTGTAATTTTTGTCGGCTTCTGAACCAAACATGCCATTGTATCTGCTGATTGCAGTCCCGGCTCTGAGGTTAGCTTGTCCTTTTCCAAAGATACTTTTCTCCCCCAGTAGTGTCTGTGCGATACGGTTTCTGGCGCAAACTGTATTGGCTTGCAGAAAAAAGGAGTGTTAATGATCTCTGTCATCCCTTATTGCTTACCTGGTTTCTCTTATTCTACTAGGACTCTGGCTAGGAGTGGAATGGGACAATCCCGCGAGAGGAAAGCATGATGGAAGCCATGAAGGGATTGTGTATTTTAAATGCAGGTAATTTGTCATGATGAATTTGCATGGTTATTTGGGACAATATTTAAGATTTGAATAAAGGGAGGTGGAGAAGAGGAAATGTTTGGCTTTGGGGGTAGTTACAATGTAGAATTTGATGTGTTCTAAAAAAAAAACAATTCTATTTGTACAACTTTTTTTTTGTTAGTGTTTAATATTTATTTTGAGAGAGAGATGAAGAGAGCAGGGGAGGGGCAGAGAGGGAGAGAGAGAATCCCAAGAATCCGCACTGTCAGTGCAGAGCCTGATGTAGGGCTCGATCTCATGACCATGAGATCATGATCTGAACTGAAACCAAGAGTTGGACGCTTAACCGACTGAGCCACCCAGGCGCCCCAACAGATTTTTTGTAAGTGGATAAATGTAAACATTTCTCATCGATTCATTAACAAGTGAGTCCACTAAGTGAGTAGTAAAAAAGAGAAATAGCTTAGATATCTAGTAAGAAGCAGTTGATTGAACAAAATACAGAACATCCGAAGGGTAGAATGCTAGGCCACCATTAAAAAAGACTATCATGGAAAGAGTTACACCTTATATTGCATGTCTATTAATATTTTTAGCTGCTTGATTTCAGAGAAGCTGCATGAAGCTTTGAAAAAGATAGTGGGGTGATTTCAGGCAGAATCATTTAAATTTTTGTTTGTTTTCTTTAGGTTTCCATTCTCAAAAAGATCTCTTAACATTAAGCTTATTTTTCCTTAAATGTGGTACAGTGAACACAGTCCTGGCCTGGAAATCAAGAGGCCTCTAACTCTGTTCTTAACAATCTTTATGACCCCAAACAGCACTAAATTTATTAACCTCTAAAATGGGGATTGAAATTAGATAATAGCAAAATACGGCCTACCAGTCTGTATATTAGATATATAGCAAAATTAGATCTGAAATTAGATAATAGCAAAATTCCCCGGCCTACCAGTCTGTAATTTTAGAATATCAGGTTAGAAGAATCAGCATGTCCTTGGAGGCCAGTTGTGATTGCAAACCTGGAACGAGGCCAGCTCAGAATCTGTCAAGAGTTCATGGAGGCGGGGGCAGGGCGGGATGCCCGGGTGGCTCAGTCGTTTAAGTGTGTGACTCTGGGTTTCAGCTAAGGTCCATGATTGCATGGTTTGTGAGATGGAGCCCTATGTCGGGCTCTGTGCTGATGGTGCAGAGCCTGCTTGGGATTCTCTCTCTCCCTCTCTCTGCCTCTGCCCTGCTTGTGTTCTATCTCTCAAAATAAATAAATAAACTTAAAAAAAAAAAAAAAAAGCTCACGGAGGATATGTTTAGGGAGGTGTGGAAATAGAAATTTCTTACCCTGGCCTGTTGCTCCCTCACCCACCTGAGCCATGCCTGCATGGTCCTTCGTGGTCTTTAGGTAGAGTGATATTTGCAGTCTTAGTTATTCTGAGTATAGAAATCAAGGGTTCTTTTGGTCCTGGCAGATCTAGGATTTGCCTGAAGTGCTGATAGGAGGCCTCGGTTCAAGGACATGGGCTCAGTGTTTGGATTCTTACCCTTGGAGCAGCATTTCCTGATTTCATTATGTCTTCTAGTGTAGTCATGCCTGAGCATTTGCAGACATTTCTCTTACTATAAACTACTTTTCTTTCGTTTCATTGAAATGAGCCTTTTGTTGACTTTAACGCCCTATATGGGTAGATAATGTTAATTATGAATTCCATTTCAGGATATTTATTGGGCAGTACAGAGAGGAGCATTGGATCCGATGTGGTAGAAAACCACTTGCCTAGAGTGAAGGAATGATCTGTATAGTTGTTAATGTTTATATTGGTATAATTAGAACATGACTAATAAAGCTTATACCAATATCTTAGAATCTCTGCATCAGACAAAACAGATTATGTTACATGTTATTTGTTGAGCTAATTCAGATCTCGTCCTAATATGTCATATGTGCTTCTTCCCTGTCAAATTCGTTGCAGTCTTTTTTTATATTGCAAATTCTACTTGGAAAGTCATAATGACAAGTATTTTACCACAGTAAACATGTTTCTTTACGTTTAGACGTTATTTTCATGAAGCTGAAGCAATTTTAAGTTGTCAGATCACAAATTTTCTCATGATAAGCGTGTGAAATATTACGGTAAATGGCAAAATGGTAGTGTACCTGTTTTCGACAAGAAAAATGAGTCCCAGGCCATCCTATTCGAGCAGAACTCGGATCCTTCTCTCTTCAGAAGCCTGGGTTAATATCAGGGGACTGCTAGTGTTGCATATATAACAATGGAGAGAGGTGCTCTGGCACATATAGCAATATACATAGTCGAGTGAAATTGAACAGTTAGTTCTGCGAACTTGTCTGAAAGGCTCTAAACATGCCTGCAGCAAATAGGTTATGAGGATCAACAACATTTTTTGGAGTCTCCCCAGGGACCCAGCCTTTCCCAGGATGCAGCATCTAAATCCCCAATGAGAAAAATGCTTCCTATGGAGAATTTTGTAATCTCTTGAGAACTCTTTACCTTGTAAGACTGCCAGATGCGGGTAGTAAGTATACAAAATGCATGGTGAAATTCAAATCTTCTAAAACTTTGCTGCCTTTGCATTTTAAGCAAGATGTCAGGATGTATGAAGTGGATTTTGGTGAGTTCTGGTGCGCGTCCCCAGCATCAGGTTGGTAGGATGACTGACGCTCTGCTGTTCAGAGTAAGGTCCTGCCCCTCGACGACAGATTTTTAGAAGAGACCGTGTCGTTCTCAAGGCCTGACTCATGGCACACGTCGTTCTCAGTAGATTTTCCCACGACCAGCTCGCCTCACCTTAATCTCATGAGACTCCAGCGTAAAGTGGAATAACATTTGCCAGGGTCTAATCTCTCCTTTAATAATCACCTGACGGAAGAATATGGGTTTCACTTTAACCCAGGGAATAAACATTTGTACAGTCAGTTTATAGTGTCGCCATATTTTATCACATTTGATCCTTACTCTGACTCTTTGAGATTGTTATGACAGGTGTCATTAATATTTTTCACTGATGACCAAATATGGCAATGGGTTATGAAGATAGCATTTTAGTTGAGCTGATGAAATCCTGGCTGTGGATTTCTCTTCATTGGAGGCCTCTAAAAATAAGATCGTTCTGTGGGTTTTTTTCCCCACCCCCAGTAGTTGGTGTGAGTGTGTCAGAAGAGGATTAGGGAGTGGACCAGATCGCCTCCTAAGGCCCCCTCTAAACCTGGGTTTTGATCATTCGTGTCACTCTGTAGTTGCAGCCTGATCTCTGATATAACCTGCAGTAAATAGGGTGATCTCCTGAGCTATTACCCATAATAAATATTTGGGACACTACCAGTTAATATTAGTTTACAGTTTCTCCTAGAATTTGTGCTATGAACCGGTCAGCAGCGCTTTCCTGGGTGCTGTTCTCCGTCTCTTGTTTCTTGGGGAGTAGAGGCATTCAATTAAGGTGATGAACCTTGATGTTCTCGGCACCTTGTCCCTTAGATAGCAGAGTGATTTCCAGTTTTTTCTTTCAACCTAGAGAGTATACTGTAAACAGAACTGTGTGGGACAGCCTTCCACTGCTCAGGTTTTATTTAAAATGCCCTCTTTCCAAGCAGTTACCTAATTTTTCTGGTGAGCAAGAAATCTTGAAGTGTGACTTTTTGTGGCACCTGGCTGGTTCAGTTGGTGGAGCATGCGACTCTTGATCTCGGGTTGTAAGTTTGAGCCCCACTTTGGGTGTAGAGATTACTCAAAAATAAAATCTTAAAAAAAAAAAAAAAAAGTGACTTTTCTTTGGCACCAGTGAATGGAATCTAATACCTGACATCAGAGGAAACACACTGTTTAGACTTTGTGCACAATCCTGGATAACTTACAAAATACAATCTTGATGAACTCAGCCTGTGTATGCCATAAAGATTGTCGTAAAGATTGTTGTAAAGCATTTTGAGGTTCTTGCGATGGCATTAACGAATCAGTCTAAACTACTTTCCCTGGTGTGGTATAAAGTGTTGCAAGAATTTTTTTAAAAAGTCACTAAATGTACTGATGGCTTGCAAAAGATGAAGAAGAGAGGCATTTCATACTTGGAAGACTCCCATAAATCAGGGCAAAATAAAAATTGCATCACTCAGGAGCAGTCTACAAAAAGATGCTTAGCTAACCGAGTGTTTTTCCATTGGGAACATGAGTTCGCCAGGTCACTTCTCACATACAGCAATATACATAGTCGAGTGAAATTGAACAGTTAGTTCTGTGAGCTTGCCTGAAAGGCTCTAAACATGCCTGCAGCAAATAGGTTATGAAGATCAACAACATTTTTTGGAGTCTCCCCAGGGACCCAGCCTTTCCCAGGATGCAGCATCTAAATCCCCAGTGAGAAAATGCTTCCTATGGAGAATTTTGTAATCTTTTGGGGACCCTTTACCTTTGAAGATTGCCAGATGCAGGTAATAAATATACAAAATGCATGGTGAAATTCAAATTTAACTGGCACTCTGAATTTACCCGTTGGGGATAATGGTACAGGTTGAGCCTCGATTACAGGGGTTTGTGGGAGTCTCCACTTCTACCAGGGCCATGATCAGGATGTTCTTTTGTTAGCATCATCTGTACTTGGTGGGCAGGAAGAGGAAGGAACTGGAACACGCTGAATGCTAATGAGTAAAACGTTTGGACCCTCCTCCTTCTGCTCCTTCCCCATATGTTTTCTCTTTGGACAGGGTTCAGAATTTTGGTGTTGGGTTGCAACATCTCCATATTAATCTAGAATCTCTGTGGAGTCTATGTAAATTATTAGTTTATTTTTGGAGATTTATTGTTACTGGTGGGCACTCATTCAACTGGCATTTTTCATTATTTGTGGGGCCGTTTTGTTTTCTGAGAAACCCTCCAGGAATGTGCCAGAGGAGACTGATCTTTGATGTTATCCTTTGATCTGTAAAGGGCACAGCATCTACTTTGCAACTACCTAATACATACCATTCCAACTCCTTTCATCTGCCTGCAGCCGAACTAAAGAGTAATAAAGATTTCTTCTTGAATGATTCATTACCACTGTTTAAAAAGTGTAGATTTTTAAGAACAAAAAGGAAAACCATGGTATTTGTTTTACATTGTTGTTTTATCATTTATTATAACTGTGCTAGTTTTTAAACTTGCGTGCTTATGCTTTTTCATGTATTTTGTTGTTGATGTATAGCTGACATGTAGTGTTTTGTTGGTTTTGGGTGTACAACATTGTGTTTGACGATGCTGTCAATCGTCAAGCGCTCGCCACAATAAACGCAGTCACTGTCACCATACAGACACATGTATGTAGCATGTATTATTGCTACAGTAGTATTGACTATATTCCCTATACTGTACTTGTCACCCCCATGACCTGTTTTTAACTGGAAGTTTGTACCTCTTCATCCCCTTCTCCTGTTACGCTTATCCCTACCTTCCTCCCCACTCTGGTAACCACCAGTTCCCTGTGTTTAGGAGTCTGTTCTTATTTTGTTTGTTCATTTGTTTTTTAGATTCCACATATAAGTGGAATCATATGGTGTTTGTCTTCCTCTGTCTGACATATTTCACTTAGCACAATCCCCTTTAGGGTGTTGTCGTGAACACGTAGTGTTATTTGTGTTGTCGTGAATGGCAAGATTGCAGTCTTTTTACGGCCGAGTAAATATCCCATTGTGTATTTGTATGTCTGTCTACACCACATCTATCTTTTGGATTCATCTATGGATGGACACTTAGGTTGCATCTGTATCTTCGCTATTTTAAATAATGCTGCAATAAACATAGGGATGCATATGTGTGTTTGAACTAGTGTTTTTTGTTTTCTTTGGGTAATTACTCAGCAGTGGAATTGCTGGATTGTATGGTATTTCCTTTTGTTTCTTTCTTTCTTTTTTTTTTTTTTTAAGTAGGCTTCATGCCAACTTAAAAGCCCAACATAGGGCTTCAGCTCACGACTTTGAGATTAAAACCCAAGCTGAGATCAAGAGTCAGATGCTTAACAGAGCCACCCAGCAACCCCTGGTATTTCAATTTTTAGTTTTTTGAGGAACCGCCATACTGTTTTCCTTAGTGGCTACATGAATTTACATTCACATCAATAGTGCACAGGGGTTCCCTTTTCCCCACATCCTTGCCTACACCTACTTAGTGCCTTTTTGGTGGTAGCTGTTCTGACTGGTGTCTCCTTATGGTTTTGGTTTGCATTGCCTGAGGGTTAGTGATGCTGAGTGTCTTCGTATGTGTCTGTTGGCCTTTGTGTGTCTTCTTTGGAAAAATGTCTATTCAAGTCCTCTACCCATCTTTTAGTTGATTATTTGTTTTTTCTTAATGTTGACTTGTATGTTTTTTATGTATTTTGGATATTAACTCCTTAATGAATAGGTCATTTGCAAATATCTTCTCCCATTCAGTGGGTTGCCTTCTCCTTTCTTTTTGTTTTTAAGACTTTGTTTTCAAGTAATCTCTGCACCCACTGTGGGGCTTGAACTCACAATTGCGAGATCAAGAATTGCATGCTTCACCAACTGAGCCATCCAGGTGCCCTGCCTTTTTGTTTTGTTGATGGGTTCCTTCCTGAGCAAACGCTTCTTAGTTTGGTGTTGTCCCAATGGTTCATTTTTGCTTTTGTTTCCCTTATCTGAGGAGACATATCCAGAAAAATCTTGTTAAAGAGATTACTGCCTATGTTCCTTTTAGGAGTTTAATGGTTTCAGGCCTTACATTTAGGTCTTTAATCCATTTTGAATTTATTTTTGCACACTGTGTAAGTGGTCCTGTTTCACTCTTGGATGTAGCTGTTCAGTTTTCTCAACATCATTTATTGTAAGACTGCTCTTTCCCCATTGTATTCTTGCCTCCTATGTCATAGAGGTCCCCCTCCTGCCCCCCCCCCCCCCCCCGGGCTCCCTATTCTCTTCCACTGATTTATGTGTTCTGTGCCAATACCTTATTGTTTTTGATTACTTCAGCTTTATAGTGTAGCTTGAAATTTGGGATTGTGATACATCCACTTTGTTCTTCTTTCTCAGAATTGCTTTTGGCTATTCTGGGTCTTCTGTGCTTCCATACAAATTTTAGGATTGTTTGTTCTAGTTCTGTGTAGTGCTGCTGACAGTCCTTTGATAGGGATTGCATTGAATCTGTCAATTGCTTTGGGTAGTATGGACATCTCAACATTATTATTCCAATTCATGAGCGTGGGATATCTTGCCATTTGTTTGTGTTCTCTTAAATTTCTTTCATCAGTGTCTTACAGTTTTCAGAGTAAAAGTCTTTCACTCCTTGGTTACATTTGTTCCTAGGTAATTGCGTCTGCATTTGTAAATGGGATCATTTTTTTGATTTCTCTTTCTGCTACTTCATTATTAGTGTATAGAAACATAATAGATTTCTGTGTATTAATTTTGTATCCTACAGCTTTACTGAATTGATTTATTCTAATAGTTTTTTTGGTGGAGTCTCTAGGGTTTTCTATATATAGTATCATGTCATCTGCAAATAGTGACAGTTGTATTTCTGTCTTACCAATTTGGGTGCCTTTTATTATTTTTTTTCTCATTTGATTACTGCCACTAGGATTATTTTTTCATTTAAATCACATAATGTTTGAAAAATAGATCTTCCAAAAAACAGAAAAAAGACAAATCTTCCTCCATTTCCACGCCCCCCCCCCCATGTTACTCCTTTAAGGCAAACCAGTACTATTTGATAAATTTCATACTTGCATTTCATTAGAATGTCAGATTTCACTAGTTTGTAAATTAAAACCTGTTTTAAAAGTGTGAGATTCTCGTAACTGTCGCTTAGATGCAAAACCTACTTGTTTGTACACATTTAGATAGATTGAGATATATAAACTATTATCCTAAACTGTCTGGAGTTATTTCAACACCTGACTACATCTTGGGGCTTCGTTCAGCTTTGTGCGCATGAGATGTTTACCATTAGTAGCATTTATTTGGCAGTAAACACAAGATCTCTTTGTGTGCTGCCCTGACAGAAAACGCAAGGAGATAATCCAAAAGCGATCTCTGCAATTTACTTCAGAAAAAGCACCATAATATTTTATTGAAGCATTTGTTTCAACCATAATATTTTATTGAAAATGTTATACAGTTCCATAAATGTTTTATTTTCGATAATACTGCTTCTGTTGTGCTACTTTATCTTCATAAGCATTTACACGTAGGATCCTGTTTGATGCCTGTGGTAGGACAAAAGTACCATTCTTTTTTACCAATCTATTGGTTGTCCTGCAAGATTCCACAAAGATTCTCCTTCTTTGTCGAATACACATTAGACCCAAGGTTCTTTTTGTGATACACATCCTTTCAGGAGGCATAAGAGTATATTATTTATTTAAATAATCTCTACACCCAGCGTGGGGCTTGAACTCGATGGGTCAGTTTCTCTCTTTCTTCCCACGGCCCTTCACCATAGTCTAGCATGAGGTTCTTTACGGTGTCTGTTTTCCAAGAGGGTGAAAATGGAGGCTGCGAGGCCTCTTAAGGCTCAGGCTTCACTCCTTTTTGGTAAAAGCAAGTCACTGGGTGAGTCTAGATTCAAGAGGAGGGGGAATAGGTTTTTGTTGATGGGACAAGTGGCAAAATCCCATTGCCAAAGGGCATGTGGGCTTGGAGTCATCTGTGGAAGTAACTTACCACAGTTCACCAGCTGTCACCATTACTCACCTCTCTTCCCCATGTCACATTCGCTCCTCTCACCCCCAAGAGTCTCACCCCTTTTGGCCCTGGCTCGAAATCTAAGGTGTTGCCAAACTACTTCCAGGTGCCAGTGAGGCTCCTTGGATGCATTTTCTGGTGTAGGTGCCCATCAGGAGCTCCTGGATCCAGAGGTCTGGGAAGTAAAAAGTTATCGGCCTTCCTCAGACCCAGCATGCAGTGATGAGAGGGTCAGAGTAACTGCAGTCGATATTCTGGTTCAAAAAAGGAGAAGGAGAAGCACCTAGCAGACAATAGTAAGCTGCATGGTTTTGAAATCCAGCCTGGTGCATGTCGCCATTTCCTCTTACTCGGAGGCATGGAGTGTTCCTTGTTGAGGGCGCATTTCTGTTTCTTGGAAGCACATCTTGCCAGTAAACCTAAGAGTTCTAGATGAGCCTATTCAAATGAAGGTACCTGTATTATGAAAGCACCTTGCCTCATTCTTAGCACCTACTAGACTGTCAAAGTATTGAGTTGTGTAATATTACTTACTCAATACATGCTGCTCTTTTGGAACATTCAAAGCATTGGTGTCTAAACTTTTATGCACAAGTTAAATGTTTTACAGATGAGAAATTCACAAATTAATGATACCATATTTCTGGAGGGTTTTGCTTGTTTTTTTTTTGTTTTTTTTTGTTTTTTTTTTTGTAATAACCTTTAATCTTCCTTTATAATAACCTTTTGTTTTGCTGCTTCCAGTTTCTTAATTTGTGTGTGTTTTTTTTAAACTAAACAACACATACAAAGCACTTGACAGAGCCCCGAATAGAGAGTTCCATTCCTTCACAGGCCATGATAATGGCTATTGCTTTTATTTGTTTTTCATGTTATTTTGAGAGAGAGCACGAACAGGAGAGGGGTAGAAAAGAGAGACAGAGGATCCCAAGTAGGCTCTGCGCTGTCAGCAGAAAGCCCCATGTGGGGCTTGAACTTACAAACTGTAAGGTTGTGACCTGAGCCAGAGAGCTGGACACTTAACGGACTGAGCCACCCAGGCGCCCTGTAAATCATTGTTTTCAGCCCCTATGCTTTGGGGGCAGTTTTTATGTAGCCGTAGATAGCAGCTTTGTGCCCGATGTCGTGTGTGAACTTTATCTTGCATGTATTAGTAACTGCATTTTTTTTTTCTTAGCAAAACTACATAGTTTGTATCACGAAATTATGTCATCATTGATGTTCTACACCGCAGGAGCCCATCTGAACAAGTTTGGCAGCCACTTGAGTTTAGAGAGTATGGCTTCTGGGATATCCCAGTGTTTGAGAACATGTGGGTTTATGTTTAATGGTACATGAGATACAGTACTGTATGGAAAGGACAGATGGCTTGCGCTGGGCAATGTAGTGATGGTGTATTTGATCCTTATAAATAACCTCATTTGATGATAGGGGTTTATAGTTGAGGCAGCTGGCTGAGAATGTAAATTCAGTTGTCTGAGGTCATATAGCCAGTGAGTAATGGAGCCCTGGGGGATCCCAGCTCTGCCTGACTCCAGAGCTGTTCCCAGTCTATCCTGATCCTGCCTCCCATCTGAGGAATGTATAGGTTAATTAAGAATTTAAGGAATGTGTTCAATTTACCAAAAGAAGCCATTAATTTGTATCTATAAGCCCAGACAGAGACGTGGGAGAGGATAGCAGTGCACCAGTAGTCAGAAATCCAAGATTTTGGGTCATAGCTGTGATCTCTCTAACAGTGGACCCCAGGATCCCCAACTGAAGTATGTATTTTGAGAGAGAGAGAAAGAGAGAACCAGCAGGAGAGGGGCAGAGGGAGAGAGTGGGGGACAGAGGATCTGAAGCAGACTCTATGCCGACAGTAGAGAGCCCAGTGTGGGGCTTGAACCCATGAACTGTGCGATCATGGCCTGAATCGAAGTCAGACGTTTAACTTACTAAGCCACCCAGGAGCCCTCAGTATTGTTTTAAATAGGCAAATTCCTGGGCTCCAGCCCAGCCCCACTGAATGAGTATCCCCAGGGTGGAATCCAGTAAGATTTTTCAGTGATTTTCTGATATTTAGGTGTTGTTGTCTTTTAAGTTTATTTATTTTGAGAGAGAGAGAGAGAGAGAGAGGGAGAGTGGCACCGAGCCCAATGTGGGGCTCAATCTGACGAATCATGAGATCATGACCTGAGCTGAAACCAGGAGTCGGACACTTACCTAACTGAGCCACCCAGGCCCCCTGCTTTTTAGGTTATGTTTGAGGAGTCCTAGCCTAGATAATCTCTAAAGAATATCTCTTTGAACTCTTTAAGAAGTGATGCTAGCTGTATTTGAGCTCTCTAGCCAAGTAATGTAACTGCACTTCTTAAAACAGAACTGCATTTTTTTACAGCATGAACCTATCCTAGGGTAAAATGTAATATTTTCTAGGAAGCTTCCACTAGTCAGTGATCCTCTGATATCACAACATACTGTAGAGACCCAGAACTTGATTTTGCTGCGACAGAAAATTTAATTTCCTGTGTCTTCCATTCTCCCCTGTCCATTGGATTATTTTCAACAGCATACAGACCAGATCTACCCTCCCATCGTTAAGACATTCCCTCTTTTAATCCCCTCTGTTCAGCCATTGCCCTGTGCCCTTCTCCCCTTTGCAGTAAAGCCCTTCTGGGTGAGAGTAGCCATTGGGCCCAGTGTCCTCTCCCTTTCTGGAACTCACCTGCCAGGCTGCCGCCCCCGTGCTCCTACCAGGGTCGCCTTCTAGTTGCTAGGTTTGGTGGCCAGCCTCAGCCGTCCCCTCACATCCTTCCATAGCACTGGACACGTCCCCTTTACGTCCCCTTTCGTCACTGCCTTCCAGGACACCACACTCTGGGGGGGGTGGGGGGGGGGGGCTCTAGTGACCTCTGTGCCATTTCTGCTTCCCTGAGACATTACTTCTGACTTCTGGGGATCACAAGTCCCTTTCACATTGTGGTGCTCTCTGTGGCCCCACTGAAAAAAAAAAAGTGTATGTTGATATGGTCAAAATTTATCAGTATAAGTTTTCATCCTTTTAAATTCTGGTGAGTTCTAGGAAGGTTCAATTTCTTTAAGAGTTAAAGGTAACGAGCCGAAATAGTATTTGTAATTTTTGGCCATTCATATATTTCATCATTTACTCTTTTAAGTGATTAATATTAACATGTATGGCTGTTTTATAGCGCATACTTAGATTATTCTAAAAATAAGGTCTTGTTGCCATGATGTAATAGTGGATGGTGACATTTAAGGGGTCCAAAGATCCACTTTGACTCTCTTGAAAGCCTGACAGAGTGGCCATTGCACACAGTAATATAATTAGTCTTTCCATTAAATCCTGCTAGAGGTTATTACTAAGAATTGCTCTAATAGCTGAAATTGTGGTCAAATATCCTATATTTCTGTAGAATTCTTCCCACATTCTCTGTTTAAGCCCCATATTTAAGCTTTTTAAAATATATTTAGTTCAAGTTGTTTTTTAAATGTTTTCATTTCTTTGTGTCCTTATTCAGTCCTTTTCTGTCTGGATAGGATTCCTCTATACGTGTGTCATGTACAATTTGGTTCGATTTTTAAAAATCTCAACATTATTTTGTAACTTCATTAAGTGTTACAGCTAGAATTTTTAATGACTGCATCTGTCTGGTTGAATTAATAGTTCTTATTCAGCTGGGTTTTTTTATGGTGTCCAGAGTTCCTCAGTCACAAATAAATGCTATTATACAGAAGCTTTGTAAATGCAATTTTGTTTTTATTTTTATTTATTTAAAAAAAATTTTTTTTTTAACGTTTTTATTTATTTTTGAGACAGAGACAGAGCATGAACAGGGGAGGGGCAGAGAGAGAGGGAGACACAGAATGGGAAGCAGGCTTCAGGCTCTGAGCCATCAGCCCAGAGCCCGACGACGCGGGGCTCGAACTCACGGACCGTGAGATCGTGACCCGAGCTGAAGTCGGACGCCCAACTGACTGAGACACCCAGGCGCCCCTGTTTTTATTTTTAAATGATTGTCTGCTGACAAATTCCCTAGAGTAGGATTATACAATGAAAAATCCAGTCTTGAGGTCCTTGAGGTGTTAGGATTTTTCTTTATTTTTTGCCAGTTTTGTTGAGAATAATTTAATTATTTGAATTTGCATTTCTTAATTAGCAAGGTGAAACTTCCCCCTATGGATTTAATACTTCCGTTTCCTCTTGTGCGAATTGTCTGTTCCTTATTTCTTGTTTGTTGACCTGTTGGGACTTGATACGCTTGCATAAGCTCACAACCCTTTTTGAGGAATCGTATCAATTATACATTTGTATATTATTTTCCTTTTATGCTGATTTTGATTTTTCGGCATAGAGAAAAATTTGCTGGCCTTCAGAACGTTGCATTTATGACCATTCTGGTGGATGAAATTTTCTTTCTCTTCTTTTTGTAAATTATGTAATCGTTGGGGCGTGTGGCTGGCTCAGTTGGTAGAGCATGCAACTCTGGATTTCAGGGTTGTAGGTTCAAGACCCACACTGGGTGTAGAGATTACTGAAAAAGATAATCTTTAAAAAATGTGTGATTGCTTTTATTTGCTACTAAATATTTGTGAACAAATTTGTAAATGCAGACATTTTACATTCTTGGCAGACTGAATTTACAGAGGATTTTCAAATGTGTCCTTGTGTTTAAATGTCCACATTGATGATATTTCATCTGTTCCATTTCTCCTTTTTCCCCAGGCACCCAACAGGAGGATCCTTTGTTCGTCCAAACAAAGTAAATTTTGGAGTGGACTTTCTCACTGCAGTGAATAATCGCTACGTGTTAGAAGATGGACCGGAGGAAGATGGAAAAGAGCAACCTGTTACAATTGGAAATAAACCTGTGGAAACTATTGGTTTTGACTCTGTCGTAAAACAGCAAAGGTATGTAGAGTTGATAAGGGCAGAACTGACTTTGACCATTTCATCACCGGTCAGGATTGAACGAAGTTCACCCGACTGACTGTGTTTTGATACTCAACACTTTGCTCCCAAACTGGTCTGGCCTTCCTGCACAAACACAAATTGAAATCAGACGAATCTGAGGATTGAAGTCTTCAGGGAAACTAAAATTCTTAATTTGGTATAGGGTTGTTGGGCTTTGCCAGATGGAATTGAAACATTGGGTTGCCCATTATTCATATCTATGCCGACTGCCTTGTATGATAAGTAACTAAGACTGACATTTTGGTTCTTTTTTATTTCATGGTGACATTTCTAACCGGAGATAAGTCAGAAATGGGAGCAGAGGCCTCACCTGCCTTGTGGCATGCTGGTGCCATCTAGAACTGAGTTAGCTTCCATCTCTGGCTGCACACCCTTGTCACATGGGCTGCTTGTGAAACTGCAGAATCTTGGGTCCCATTCCAAACCTGAATCAATACCATGGGCTTTTGCTTTTAGAAGGACCTCAGATTATTATGTAGCAGTCTGAGGGGCACTAAAGAATCCATTGTAGAACTGTGCATGCAAACATTCTGTTGTCTGAAACTCTCTGGACACTGTGGTTCTATGCAGAGGGGCTTTCTGCTCCAACGCGCTATCTGAATCAGAGTGAGTAGAAGCTCGTGTTCCCACAAAGACACAAGTGCACAAGAACCTCCCAGGACATGCAGGTCAAGTGATGGTCAGTGCTGTGGTGTTTGACCCTGACCTGGATGAGGTGACTTCGTAGCGACCCCTGGTGGCCGCTGTGGAGAGGAGGTTTGTAGCCGCGTGGCTTATTAGGGCTGCAATCTTTTACTTTCTCAAGTGAAAGAATTAAACTGTGGTTTTGTTCTAAGTACGTTTATTTGCTATCTTATTTATCTGTTGTTGTTAATATTTAACATAATACAAAATATAAAGTGCACATGGTGACAGTGTTGAAGAATAAATTCATTTCTTTGATACCTCTGCTTTGTAGCATAGATGACCCCCATAAACAACAACAAGGGAAAATTCACGGGAACAATCCAAATATCTGTAAACCTAGAACGGATGAATAGTGTTGCATTCATTCGGTGGCGTACTGTCAGCAGTGAACATGCGAACAACAGCTCTGTGCAAGAGTGTGGGTGAAATCTCAGAAACATAGCGACCAGGAGTCAGACACCAGGAAGTACACGTGGTGTGATGCCATCTATACGAAGGTCAAAAGCAGGCATAACTGATCTATAGTGTTAGAAGTCAGAATAGACAGTTTTAAGGGGAGGGAGAAGCAGCTGTCAGGGGCACAAAGAGGCCTTCCCGAGTCCTGGGAATGTACTAGGTCTTTTTTTTTTTTTTTTTTTTTTTTTTTTTATCATTTCACTTTATTTCTTTTTTTATTTTTTAGTAGGCTCCATACCCAACGCGGAGCTTGAACTCATGACCCTGATATCTAGAGTCATGTCCTCTACGGACTGAGCCAGCCAGGCGACCCTGTACTATTTCTTGATCTGGGTGGTGGTCACCTGTGCAAACTCACTTAAAATCACTGAGATGTGTAGTTATGTATACGTAGGCTAACGCACATACTTTCCTATATGTAATTTTTTTCAATAAAAAAATTGTGAAGGAGGAAAAAAAACTTGGAATAAATTGAGATTTAAAAAAAAAATTTTTTTTTTTTAACGTTTATTTATTTTTGAGACAGAGAGAGACAGAGCATGAACAGGGAAGGGGCAGAGAGAGAGGGAGACACAGAATCAGAAGCAGGCTCCAGGCTCCGAGCCATCAGCCCAGAGCCCGACGCGGGGCTCGAACTCACGGACCGTGAGATCGTGACCTGAGCTGAAGTCGGATGCTTAACCGACTGAGCCACCCAGGCGCCCCATAAATTGAGATTTTTAAAAACGCAACAACTTGACAGTAAATCACAAAGCAGTTTACACTCGTTGGTGAAAATTTAGGAGCTATAAATTGAACAAAAGGAGGTTATGACTTAATGCCACCACCGAGAGATAACTGTCATGAGTATTTTTTGCTTTTTATCCTACTGGTTTACTTAGATTTGAAGAACTATGTGCTTCATAGGGTGGGACTTCTTGGCTTTATTTTTTTCCATTTAAAATGCAAGTAATGAAAAAAATGCACATATCGTGGGATCTTTTACCCCGAAAGAAGCACAGTTTTTTCTTACTGGTTAATCTCTTTCAGAGAATACCACGACTCTGTGAATATTGACAAATTGCAAACCGATTTTTCTCCCCTGGCTTATGAACAACTGTATAACTCAAGAATTTGGGTGGGGGGGAATGACCCTACTATTTGAGCATCATTGTGTTCAGTAATTGCCAGTGACTTTCTTGGAAATGACCAATGATGGAGTCAAGCTGGGTTCAGATGTCAGCTAAGCCAACTTCTAACCCTGACACTTTCTAGCTGTTAGAGCTAGTATGCCTCATTCTAAGCCTCCGTTTCTTCGTTTGCAAAACATTACCTAAGCTGTTAGAGCTGCTGGGGATAACAAGTGAGATTGTGCAGTGAAATTCAGTCATCTGTGTTAAGGATGGAAAGAAACCTCTACTTTAAGCCATCATATTACCTCCTTAATAATATCCAGCTGACCAGCTCTGAGTTTGTACCACTAAGACTTATAAAAATTGGATTAAAAAAAGAAAAACCAGTATGTGGGATTTCTCTTGGACATGGCTTTGGCTTTGGAGTGAGGTCCCCTGGGCACTGCAGTGAACTCACTGGCACAGCAGGGTATTTTTAACTTTAGAGGGGAATGGTGACCTCTGTTGGACACAGAGCAAGCTATTAGCTTGAGGTTGTTCAGTTTCATGATATTCCTGCGGTTCCTTTTGTGGGTGTCCTATCCCTGCAAAGCTGGGTTTTTGGTGATGGCTGTGATAAAAAGCAAGCATCTCCTGAAAATCATCATGGAACAAGAAATGGAGATAGTGATGTCCAGTCTGATTCCAGGGTTTGGGAAGTTGTGCAGGGCCCAGCTGACGCTAAGTTCACAGGACGTAAATAGTTAAGTTGTTTGGCCCTAACTACTTACTAAATGGAAACTGAGGTGTTTTGTTTGTCTCAGGGACACACTGAAAAAATTACTAAAACACCAAGAGCGCTGTGAACTGAGCAGGTTTAGAAGGTTCTGTGTTAGACCTTTGCTGCTGCCTTTCCCCCAGATTCTGATGATTGTAATAGTAAGTGCCTTGTGTCTTCATCTGAGTGTTTCCCTCAAAGGTTGTCAGTTTAGCATTTATTTACTTGTTTATTTATTAAAAACATTTAAAAAAATATTCGTTTATTTTTGAGAGCGAGGGAGACAGAGCATGAGCCGGGGAGGGGCAGAGAGAGAGACCCACAGAATCCAAAGCGGGCTCCAGGCTCCGAGCTGTCAGCACAGAGCCTGACGTGGGGCTCGAATTCATGAATCGCAAGATCACAACCTGAGCCGAAGTCGGATGCTCAACTGACTGAGCCACCCAGGCACCCCTATTTTTATAAATACTTACAAAATAATTTACTGTGTATCAGGCAGTATTCTAAGGTTTCACAAATGCTAACTCACTAATTATAGCATTTAAGATTATTAAAAAAAAAAAACACAAAATATACCATCTTAACCATTTTTTTAAATTATTTTTTTAATGTTTTATTCATTTTTGAGACAGAGACAGAGCATGAGCAGGTGGGGAGGGACAGAGAGAGAGCCAGACACAGAATCGGAAGCAGGCTCCAGGCTCCGAGCTTTTAGCCCAGAGCCCGACGCGGGGCTCGAACTCACAAACCGCAAGATCATGACCTGAGCTGAAGTCAGACGCTCAGCCGACTGAGCCACCCAGGCGCCCCCCATCTTAACCATTTTTAAGTATAGTTTGGTGGTGCTAACTACATTCACATTGTGCAGCCGTCAGCACCCTCCATCTTCAGAACCTTTTCACCTTCCCAAACTGAAACTCTGTCCCCATCAAACAGCAGCTCATTTCCCTCCCCCACCCCCAGCCTCTGGCAGCCACCATGTTGCTTTCTGTCTCTGCAAAGTTGACTCCTGGGAACCTCACGTGAGTGGAATCACGCGGTATTGTCTTTTGGTGACTGACTTCTTTCAGTTAGCGTCATGTTCTCAAGTTTGCCCAGTGTATTGTATGTCAGAATTTCCTTTTTAAGGCTGAGTAGTATTCTACCGTGTGGATGCACTGCCCTTTGTTTATCCGATCATCCATCGATGGGCTCCTGGGTTGTTTCTACCCTTGGGCTCCCGCGGTAATGATGCTGTAAACACGTGTGTATGCCACAGCATGTTAAAGCTGTGGAATCGGAGGCCCAGGGATTTTAACTTCCTGAAGTCCAAAGGAAGTAGTGGAATTGGGATTTGAACCCCGGCGATGGGTCTCCAGATTTCACATTCTAGATACTCTTCGGAGACTAGACACACGGGCTCTTTGAATGAGTAGAAAACGCAGATTCTCCGCACCGAAGAAGTGGCTTCAGAGATTACGTAATAAAGCTGAAGGGACGCACGCTCTCCAGGATGTAACCCTAGAGAGACTTTCATGTGTGAGAGCAGCAGGTACACAGCGTGGTTGGGAATAACCAGAGGAGTAAATAAATTATTTGTGGTCTATCATGTATAAAAATGAGTGGCTCTAGAGTACAAGGGTCAGTATAGCTAAATCTCGCTGCTGACCAATATACTGTTGACGGGGAAAAGGTTGGAGGGGGACATATATGGTAGGATACCGTTTATATCAAATTTCATTATACATGAAATACTATAATTAGGGGTATGCAAACGTGTGGTAAAACTATTCAATGCTCAAGTTTAAATAAACACCAAGTGTAGGATACTGGTTATCCAAAGGGAGCAGAGAAGGAAGGGAAATGTTCTGGGAGGAACGCAGAGGACTTCATTTCTATTTGTAGTGTGTGTGATGCTTGCTTTTTTTCTTTGTAGTTTAAAGCTTTCTTTCTTTTTTTTTTTTTTAATGTTTGTTTATTTTGAGAGAAAGTGAGAGTGGGGGAGAGGGGCACAGAGAGACAATCCCAAGCAGGCTCTGCATGGTCAGCACAGAGCCCAGCGCAGGGCTCGAACTCATGAACTGTGAGATCATGACCTGGGCTGAAATCAAGAGTTGGACACTCGACCGACGGAGCCTCCCGGACACCCCTAAAGCTTTATTTCTTAAAGTGGGTGGTGGGTGCCGGTATTTGTTATTTTTGGTGACTTTTGATATGTCTGAAATGCTTTTTAGGTTTTAAAGAGCCAGGGGACACGTACATGCTTGTACATACGTGTGAACTCTTTTTCATGCAGTCAGCTGAGCAAGCTGCAGGAAATTTCTCTGAGGAACTGCGTGGTGAGTTGTGCCGGCGACAAAGGAGCAATTGCCAAAGCGTGTCCTAGTATCCTTTTCACGGAGTATCGGACGCTGGGCTTGGCCCTGGTGCCACACCCCGCCAGTCGCCTGCCCTGTGTCTGTTGTCCCCAGCTCTCTTCCTAAGGGCATCTCTGTTTCACCGGGTGCAGGGGCTGCCCGGGTGAGTTATTCGCCTTCCCAGGCCCCCTTGCCTGCAGGTGAGGCAGTGTGCACGCCCCAGCCAAGGAAATGTCAAGCAGAAGTCTCTGGACAGGGCTTCTTATGAGGGGCCAGACCTGGCTGGCGTCTGCCTTCTGCCCAGAGCCTTTACCCTGCTCCCTGCCTCGAGTGTGGACAGGACGCCCAGGGCCCAGCCGCCGTCTTGTGTGAAGATGACCGTCCAGCGCGGCCTGGGCCAGCAGAGGCGGAGCCTGACCGCATCACAGGGCCCCTGCACCAGCCCCGGGGCCCCTGGACCGCCACCTTGTGAGTGAGCAGACTCCTCTCTCCTGTTTCAGGCAGCTGCTTGCATCTGTCACAATACCTCCAAACAGGCTTTTCCAGGGCTTGTAATCTCTTCTGTCTACCTTCTCCTAGAAGTGGGGTGTGTGTGTTTGCCCTACGTTGCTTTCATGCCCACAACTAAAAATATGGGAGATAAGTTTAAAAACACAACAACTCCCACTGGCAAATGGGAGTTAACTTAAAATTTTTTTAATTTTAATTTTTATTTTAGAAAGGGCATGTTAGTGGGGGAGAGGGGCAGAGAGAGAGAGAGACAGAATATTTAAAGACTTTTTTTTTTTAATGTTTATTTTTGAGAGAGAGAGAGAGACACAGAATCTGAGGCAAGCTCCAGGCTCTGAGCTGTCAGCACAGAGCCTCGAACTCAGGAGCCATGAAATTCATGACCTGAGCTGAAGTCAGGCTTAACCAACTCAGCCACTCGGGCTCCCCAAGAGAAAGAGGGAGGGAGGGAGGGCAGGAGGAAGGAAATATCTTAAGCGGGCTCCATGCTGACATGGGGCTCAATCCCAAGACCCTGGGATCATGACCTGAGCTGAAATCAAGAGTTGGAAGGATGCTCAACCGACTGAGCCACCCAGGTGCCCCTTTAGCCAGCTATTTCTAACTACACCTATGGTGTGTCCTTTATGGTGACCGAAATCAGAGCAGAGCTCCCCGGCCAGCATGTCTGGGTGTCTTACTTCCTCAGCCTGCGGGTCGGTCGGGACCCGGTCACCTTGCCTGTGAGCAGCCCTTCCCATTGCCCCCATGGGCTGAACCAACGTGGTCCCTTCTTCCCTGGTTAAGGGAACTGGGGCGGAGGGTGTAGTTTGGTAGGGGATGCCACGGCAGCGTCTGGAGCGTTCTGTGATCTGCCTGGCCGGCTCCCCAATGATTTGAGAAGATTGGGAATTGGGTGGCTCAAGACTTACTTTCAACGTATCAGAAAAGATGTGGCCAGTAGGTGGGTTTGGGAACGTTTGCAGTTGGATTGCTCAGAGTTGTCAGCCGTGTGCTAGAGAGGCAGCATCTTGCTTTTTCACGTGGCTCTCTCCTGGGGGGAAAGCGTCCCCCAGACTAGAAGCAATGAGGTTTCGTGAGATAATCAAGTCACGGCTGATATTTGCAGATGTGGTGATGAATGTCTCACGGTTCCTGGTTGAATTCCCGCCTGAAGTGGAAGTTTTGCCTGTGTGTAATTAAGTCATCCTTTTTCGGTGGCCCCCTCCGAGGTCCCCTCCCTGAGTCCCGACGACAAGCTGCAGGAGTGCCGGGGCCCTGAGCTTGCCGGGCTGGGAAGCAGCTGACTCTGCACGGGGTGCAGGGTCTGTCCCTGCGAGCAGGCACCGTGCAACGCCGGGAGCTCCTTGGACGGTGCGTGCACGAGGGGCAGTGCGTGTGTGTGCACGTGCGTGAGGACGGTGCGTGAAACTGTTAGAGTTTGGAGTTGATTTCAGAAGGCAGGCGTCCATGTGCTCTGGGCAGACTAGCAGGTATATTTATGATCCTGGCCTACACTTTGAGGGAAGGATACTGGACTCACTGTTTCTAAGGAACCCCGACAGCCCCTAGTCAGCAGCGTCATGGAAATGAAAGGTGGCTGGAGCTTGACCGTGGGGTGTGAAAGCACCCAGCTCAGCGGTCGCAGGAGGGTCCTGACCCCTCAGTACCTCCCGTTTCAGTCAGAGACCAGCCGAGATTGTGTAGTGGCCTGCGGGGCCCTTGGTGATGTGGCCTGGCCCCTGCGGCCCATGTGACCGCATTTCCAGCACCCCGCACCCCCTCTGCCCAGGCACACTGGAGCTCGCTGTCCCTGTCGTAGGTCACCTGCATTCTATAACCATAGGGCCTTCGCTTGTATCATTCTCTTTGCCCAGATGCTCTTCTCCAAGATGGCATTTCTTCATTTGCTGAGCTGCTCCGCCTAAGTGGCACCTTCACAGAGAAGATGGGCTTCCACCACCAGTGTATATGCAGCCCCCACACACCCCTTTCCTCTGTCCTTTGCTCTGTTACTCTGAGCCTGTGTCTGTACCTGGCATGTTGCAGAGCCACGTGCTTAACGCCATCTCCCCCAGTGAGACGGTTGTGTTCGCTGCTATACTCCGGGCCCCGACACTTGCGGGATAGATGGATGAACTGAATAATTTCCCTCCATAGCAGAGTAGTATGCAAGATTCTCCTTTAGCCGCCCCGTCCTGCTCCAAGCTTCTCTTCCCATTTCTCTGTCCCCGGGGGTTCTGCTAAGCTGTGCCTTTCTGGACGGCATGGCACTCCCCTCTAGGATTCAGCTCGGTGCCTTTTTCTTTCCGTCCTCCTAATTTATCCCCTGAATTCCCAAATCCTCCGTAGCACTTTAGGACATTTGTCCATGCTAACCCCTGTTGCGTGTCCTGGGGATGCTACTCATGATTTGGAGGTTCCTGCAGAGCAGAATGATGCACCGTAGGAGAAGGCGTGTGCGTTGCCGTGAGGCTGCAGCCGTAGGTAGTGCCCAGGACAAGGCCTGTGGGTACACCTTAGGTGCTTAATAAATCAGTCACTAACACGGTTCTTTTTTCTCTTTTTGTTGGACATCCTCAGGATGGTTTAGCATTGGTTATAACATTTGGTTCTTATTTACTCGATTGTAGATGTTTGTCTTAAGTTTGCAGTATATGATAATCTTTCATTTCTAAATAAAGAATTGGGTGATTAATTAAAAAAATTTTTTTTATTTATTTTTGAGAGAGAGAGAGACAGAGTGTGAGCTAGGGAGGGGCAGAGAGAGAGGGAGACAGAATCCGAAGCAGGCTCTAGGCCCTGAGCTGTCAGCATAGAGCCTAATGTGGGGCTTGAACTCACGAACCATGAGATCATGACCTGAGCTGAAGTCAGACACTTAATGGACTGAGCTCTCCAGGTGCCTCCTTTTAAAAATATTTTTTTAATGTTTATTTATTTTTGAGAGAGAATATGAGCTGGGGAGGGGCAGAGAGAGAGGGAGACACAGGATCTGAAGCAAGAGTTATGTGATTTAAAAAGGTAAAAAGTAGGGCACCTGCGTGGCTCACTTGGTTGAGCATTTGGCTCTTGATTTTGGGTCAGATCATGATCCCAGGGCTGTGACACTGAGCCCCATGTCAGGCTCCATGCTGAGCGTGGAGCCTGCTAAAATTCTCTCTCTCTCTCAAATAAAAAAAATAAATAAAGGGAAAAGTAAAGGGAAGAAAAGGAAAAAAAAATTCAAGCAAGATAGAGAGTGTAAGGTAAAAAATAAATAAGTAAATAAAAATCCATGCTCCAGAATTAAGAGGTAACTACTGTTATGTCTTGTCTGAATCTTTCTATATTACTCTTTCTTAATGTGTGCTTTGAGATATCAGAAGGGTAGATTTGTCAAGAAACCTGCTGTCCTCATGGGATGAAGTCCTAAGTATTGCTGATCAGCTCAAACACCTGGAAGTTCTCAATCTCAGGTATGAACCCTTGGACGTCCATTTGTCACCTGGTATAAAACTCCTGATCTTTCCTTGTTCCCTCACGACATCGCTGTGGAAAGGAGGGGGGAGACAGCTTACTGGAACTTAAGACTTTACTTACTCTAACTTTTTCTTTGACTTAGTATTTAATATTCCTTGGTTATTGTAGTCTTTCAAATGGTCACACGAGGTGACTCACTATAGGGGTGTGTTTTACTTACTTTTAGTCCCTGTGCCCAATGTGGGGCTCCAGCTCCCGATCCTGAAATCAAGAGTCACACGCTTTATTGACTGAGCCAGCCAGGTATCCCTTTTTGGGGGTGGGGGAGTGGAATGTGTTTTCCTTTGATTGGCTGGGGGGGGGTTGGCCTATTGAGCAAGATCTCCATATTTTTCGTGAGCCTAACCATGAAGGATGGGCCATCTGGAGGAGTTGGTATTTAACGGAAGAATTGGAGAGGTGCTATGAACAGTGCTTGTTGGGGGCACCCTGGCTCACTCAGTCATTGGAGCGTGCAACTCTTGATCTTGGGGTCATGCGTGCGAGTCCCACGCTGGGTGTAGAGATTACTTAATAAAATATTTAAAAAAAAAAAAAAAGTGCTTCTCCATTCTGAAGTAGTTTCTAGCATTTAATTGCTTTAGGAATGAATAATTTCACTGGACTGCTATTTCATTCAGTTCTGATAAGGATTTGCCATCGAGATACGTGTTTCACTAACGCCATAATTTTCCAGGCCTTTTCAAATTCTTGCTTAGTTTCAATCTCTGAACCTTATTTTCCAAGGCCTCAGCCAGGCATCCCCTTTCCTACTCGAGCCAGCTTTACATAGATAGGTGGGTTGTGCCTGGTTCAGGCAGATTCAGTTATAGTAGATGGTCAGGCCTAAATTAATTGTGCTTCAAATAGAGCAAAGGGTGTAAGTTGACCCACGGTGTCTCCTCTTCTGGAAATAAGGGCTAACATGTTTTAATGGTATCTTCTTTCAAAAAGACTGTCAGGGGGAGCCAGGGTGGCTCAGTCGGTTCAGTGTCTGACTTCGGCTCAGGTCATTATCTCACAGTTCATGAGTTTGAGCCCCACATCGGGCTCTGTGCTGACAGCTCAGAGCCTGGAGCCCGCTTCAGATTCTGTGTCTCCCTCTCTTTCTGCCCCTTCACTGCTCGTGCTGTCTCCGTTTCTCAAAAATAAACATTGAAAAAAATTTTTTAAGTAAATAAAAAAAAAAAACCGTCAGGATGGAGTCCTGAGATGAGGATCATGAGAGAAAATTGAAAAGGTGGTGATTTATTTGATCCATCCTAGTGGAAAAGAGGGGTTTAGAGACTCCGAAGAAGCAAAATTATAGCCTCTGGTATAGTGTATCAGTAGGACTGATAGTCTGGACTCCTTTGGTTTTTAATTAATTCCATTTTTTAATAAAATGTTTATTTTGAGAGAGCATGAGCAGGGGGCGGGGTGCAGAGAAACAGGGAAAGAGAGAGAATCCCAAGCAGGCTCCATACTCAGCACAGAGCCCGATGTAGGGCTCGATCCCATGAACCGTGAGATCATGACCTGAGCCAAAACCTGGTCGGATGCTTAGCCGACTGAGCCATCCGGGCACCTTTAATTTCATTTTAAGGTTGAAACAAACCAAACGCCTCATATTAAATCCCAAATTGTTGCTTTCTATGACTTTCACTCGGGCCTACTGGAGAGCAAGCATTCAGCACATTGTGTCTTCTTTTTCTACACAGTGAGAATAAACTACGCTTTCCCTCGGGTTCACCATCTCTAGCTGGAACATTTCCTGCACTGAAGGTTTTGGTTCTTAACCGAACAGGAATAACATGGGCTGAGGTAATCCTATTTCTTTAGTTTATTACCCAGAGATAAGAAATTTTAAATTCTTGGCTTAATAGGCAATTGAGGCACAACTGTGCCTTCATTTTATTTTATTTTATTTATTTTTTTTTTTTGACGTTTATTTATTTTTGAGACAGAGAGAGACAGAGCATGAAGGGGGGAGGGGCAGAGAGAGAAGGAGACACAGAATCGGAAGCAGGCTCCAGGCTCCGAGCCATCAGCCCAGAGCCTGACGCGGGGCTCGAACTCACGGACCGCGAGATCGTGACCTGGCTGAAGTCGGACGCTTAACCGACTGCGCCACCCAGGCGCCCCAACTGTGCCTTCATTTTTTTTTTTTTTTTTCAATGTTTTTTATTTATTTTTGGGACAGAGAGAGACAGAGCATGAACGGGGGAGGGGCAGAGAGAGAGGGAGACACAGAATCGGAAACAGGCTCCAGGCTCCGAGCCATCAGCCCAGAGCCTGACGCAGGGCTCAAACTCACGGACCGCGAGATCGTGACCCGGCTGAAGTCGGACGCTCAACCGACTGCGCCACCCAGGCGCCCCTGTGCCTTCATTTGAATCACGTTATCCAAATAATAGGATCCTTTAAACTGCCTCACAGAAAGGAGTTACAAACTTGTTGTAGTGAGGTAGAATTTTCTATCTTGGGATCGGTGTTCTCTCTCTCGGCTCCTTCTGTTTTGTTCTGCCATCGTTCTAGACGGTGGCGCTCCATAATGCTGTGCAGTTCACACAGGCTGAACTTAGAAAGCCCTCAACTTAGCTGCGGATTGGGCTTTTAGCTCGCTGGGTTTTCCCGCAAGTGCTCCGAGGCGGAGCTGCCGGAAGATTCTCGCATCCTTTTCTTGTTTGCAGTTTGACTCTTGGAAGCCGCCGTTCATCATAGACAGCTGGGCTCGACAGTGGGCTCGGGGGTCCCTCACCCGGCAGCGTTTGGGATTTATATCTGGCACTGCTATTTTCTGTTTGAGGTTAACTGACCTCACACACCCAGCGTATTCCTTTTTCGAACCAAGTGCAGATAAGGATATCCCCAGCCAAGTGGTTCGTCTATGAAATGCCACCGAGGCACCTCCCTTAGGGACGAATCACCTCTGCCTGGTGCGCCTGTGTCCTAGGGCTCCTCCCTGGTGAGTGGGGTTCAGATTGAGCATCAGAACAGGAAGGGCACTTGGAGATCGAGATGCTGGGGCTGAAGTGCAAGTGGGGAAATTTAGAAACCCTGGTTGCGAAGTACCGTCCGATGAGCGTCCTCTTCGCAAACCCGGGTTGGCATTGAGAATCGAGGACAGGTGGGGACCTCAAGTCCCTTCCTTTTTTGGGTAAGCAAACTGTCCTGTCTGCAAGTCTACTTCGCACGAGCCTTGTACAGTTCAGGACGCCCCTGGATGGCCCGCTCGTAGCTTAGAGTGCCCGATGTCTATGCGGCCGTGTCATTAAAACACAGCCCTTGACATTTAAGTGTTACCGCCCGTCCACTGGCACTCCTGGCCTGAATTAGAGTCTGCGATGAAATGTCCGTAGGGCACTTTGTTTCCCGAACGGTAACTGAACTGAATTGATGGGGAAGGTACGGTAGTAAACACACAGGAAGGACCAGTAGAGGCTGTTTCGCCCTGACCGGAGTTTCCCTTCCAGGTGCTGCGGTGCGCCCCCGGGTGGCCGGTCCTGGAGGAGCTGTACCTCAAGTCTAACGACATCTCCATTTCGGAAAGGTAACAAGGGTTCACGTCCACGCGTGTGTCGCCATTCAGCCATCCTGAATAAACACGTGATCTCCATTATACCCATCATCAATTTTATTTATTTTGAGAGAGAGAGTATGGGGGGAAGGGGCAGAGAAAGAGGGAGAGAGAATCCCAAGCGGGCTCCACACTGTCAGCATACAGCCTGATGTGGGGCTTGATCCCACAGACCGTGAGATCATGACCTGAGCAGAAATGGAATCAGACACTTAACTAAGCCACCCAGGCGCCCCCCAACATTATTTTGTTTAAGGATTTGCAAATAAGAATGGGAAAATGCTTATTACTCACAAATTACAGCCCATCGGAGTGTAAGCCTTGAATTAAACATATTTGAAGACCAGAACTTTAGTAGCTTCATAGAAATATAGTTAACTTCTGTTTCTAAATGGAGGTTCTAGAGGAAATGCTTTTATACGGCTCAAATCCTGCATTGTAGGTAGCACTGTGTGTGTAAGATTGATGTACTGAGTCTATGGAAAAGCTTATTTTCCTTGAGTAAATTAAATATGTTGTCTTGCCTCTTTTGTTGATATCATTAAATTACTATGTGAAATTAAACGTGGGCAAATTTATAATACATTCCCAATGAAAGGATTCAAGCCAATGAGACTTCACTGTATGGAACGACTTATTATACAGGTGAATGCAGGTGTTTTTAAGTGAAACTGTTTATTTGGGGGATGATTTGAGGTTCACATGCAGTTATAAGAAATAATGCCCAGAGCTCCCTGTACCCATCACCCACTATCTCCCTGGCGATACCACAGCCAGGATCCTGAAGTTGGTCCATCCACATAGAGGACATTTCCAGCACTGCAAGGGTCCCTCCCTCCTGTTGCCCTTTCACAGTCCTGTCCCCTCACCTCCTGCTCCCTTCACCTCCTTTACACCAAATGCAGGTATTTTAAAAGCCATATATCTTTGAAGACAAGTCAGGTTAAATTCATGTTGACACACTTTGATTTTCCACACAGGCCGGCGGATGTTCTACAGACAGTCAAGTTATTAGACCTTTCCTCTAATCCATTAATTGATGAAAATCAGCTGTTTCTCATAGCCTATCTCCCCAGGTAATTTGCTCCTAAAATGCCGTTACAGCAGTGCTTAGGAGATTTTTCGTGAATGGATCGTAGGCTCTGTGTACTTGCTCAGATGGAATTCACACACGAATTCCCTTTGGGAAACTTTTCTCTGAATTTACGTAGAGGAGGTGTTTGCAGACCACGTAGTGCGCAGTCTGTGTCTGTACTAGGTCATTGAGGAAAGGGTAATTCGGCCTGGTGCTAATGTCAGAAGTCTTCATTCATTAAACTTACGGAAGTCAGATCACGTCTGTTTGCTCTTGGAGACCCGTTAACACGTGGCACCGCCGCGGGCACCAGGAGCAGGTGACTGGGGAGCCCTCACAATGTAGCGTAAACAGTCCTCTCTGCGCGCCCTAAACCAGACTCTGTGGTTTCTAAGCATTTCATGGGGCACAAAAACCTAGGGTGGGGGAAGAGCATTACAAATCTAGTCTGGTTGACCGCCTGTAGCATTTCATATTGTTCCTTGTAATCAAATTTAACATTTTAAATTTCAGATTAGAACAACTAATCCTTTCTGACGTCGGAATTTCTTCTATACATTTTCCGGATGCAGGAACTGGTATTTGAGATTAACTCTACACCCCCCCCCCCCCCCCCCCCCCCCCCCCCCGCCGCCCGGTAGCCCATACTTCTGCTTTTTCTTTCACTTCTGCCGTGTAACTTAATTCTCCTTTTTTCCAGGGTGCAAAACATCAATGTTTCCTTCCTTGCAGTACCTTGTAGTAAATGACAATCAGATCTCACAAGTAAGAGCTTCTTCACAATGTGCACATTGTATCCTCACTTCCACTCTTATGATGGAGTTTGCAGGTTCCTTCTATTAAAAAATATTTTACTTTAAGACTATTCTTTATTGAAGTGTTTAACTTTAATTCCAGTGGAGTTAACATGCAGTGTCCTATTAGTCTCGGGTGTACAATACAGGGATTCAACACCTCCCCACGGGACCCAGTGCTCATCGTGATACGTGTGCTCTTAACCCCCGTCACCTATGGACCCCCACCCCCTTCCCCTCTGGTGACCATCAGTTTGTTCTCTAGAGTTAAGATTCTGTTTCTTAGTTTGTCTCGCTCTCTTGTGTTTTCCTTTTGTTCATTTGTTTCTTAAATCCCACATGAGTGAAATCATAGGGTATTTGTCTTTGACTTGTTTCATGTAACATAATACTTTCTCGCTCCATCCATGTTGTTGGAAATGGCAAGATTTTATTCTTTTTGAGGGTTGGGTAATATTTTACTATATATATATGTGTGTGTGTGTGTGTGTGTGTGTGTGTGTGTGTGTGTGTGTGTGTATACATACACACACACACACATACATACCACGTCTTCTTTATCCAGCCACCTATCGATGGACACTTGGGCTGCTTCCATGATTTGGCTCTTGTAAACAATGCTGCAATAAACATAGGGGTGCATGTATCCCAAAGCTAGTGTTTTTGTATTTTGGGGGTAAAGACCCAGTAATGCGATGACTGGATTGTAGGGAGTTCTGTTTTTAACTTTTTGAGGAACCTCCATACCGTTTTCCACAGTGGCTGCACCCGTTTGCATTCCCACCAGCAACGCACAAGGGTTCCTTTTTCTCCACATCCTCACCAACACTTGTTGCTTCTTGTGTTTTTGATACTAGCCGTTCTGACAGGTGTGAGATGATACCTCATTGTAATTTGGATTTGCATTTCCCTGATGATGAGTGATGTTGAATATCTTTGCTTGTATCTGTTGGCCATCTGGATGTGTTCTTTGGAGAAATGTGTTCATTTCTTTTCCCCATTTTTAATCGAATCACAGTAAAACCTTGGTTTATGAGCATAATTTGTTCCGGAGGCAAACTATACTCTAAAGCACTCGTATATCAAAGCGAATTTCAAGAACCACTGGCTCAGTTGTGATCATGTGACATTCGGCCTCACGTAGTACTCGTATTGCAAGACGTTGCTCGTTTATCAAGTTAAATTTATCAGAAAAGTTTGCTCATCTTGCGGGACATTCGCAGGACAAGTTACTGACAATCCAAGGTTTTACTGTATTTGTCTTTTGGGCGTTCGGTTTTACAAGTTCTTTACATATTCTGGACTCAGCCTTTATTGGATATGTCATTTGCGATGATCTCCCATTCTGTAGGTTGCCTTTTAGTTTTGTTGATGGTTTCCCTTGCTCTGCAGAAACTTTCTATTTTGCTGTAGTCAAAAGATACTTTAGATTGAAAGAGAAGTGCTTCCTCAGGGTGAAACTCCTCAGAAAACCCAAAAATATTAACAGAGAAATTAGTTTAATTCGCCCGTCAGCAGACGGTCATTTTATACGGCACAGTTCTAGAGTAAAAGCGCACGGTCTTAGTGGGTGCTTGGTGCATGATGAGATCCAGTGCCTTTGATTGGAACTGGAGATTCAGGCTTTTCTCTGGCTAGTTCAAATCATCTAGGAAAGTAGCCTGAAACATGCTTATATTCACGTATTTTTTCCGTTGGGTTTCAGTGGTCATTTATCAATGAGCTGGATAAGTTACAGAGTCTGCGTGCTCTATCCTGCGTAAGAAACCCCCTGACGGAAGGAGGCAGCGGACCACAGACCACACGCCAGTTCATCATCGCCAAAATCGGTCAGCTGAAGACCCTGAACAAATGTGAGGTGGGCGCTTAGTATCACGATGAGGTATTTTATGGTTGGTTGGTTGAGAGAGCGCATGTGAATGCGTGAATGAGAGAAGGGCAGAGAGAAGGAGAGAGGGATCCCAAGGAGGCTGCACGCTGTCAGCACAGAGTCCTGTACGGGGCTCGACCTCACAAACCATGGGATCAGGACCGGAGCCAAGATCAAGAGTCGGACGCTTAACCGACTGAGCCACCCGGGCGCCCCTGAATCTTGTAAAGGGTTCAGATGTAGCTTTCCCCCCATATGGTAAAATACTACCCTTGTGCGGTACTAAGAAGTCTTTCTTTCCGACTCCTCAGGAGGCAGCGTTACTCAGGTGAGGACAGAAGTTGCCTAGCTGCCCCTTGAGGAGGGGCGAGGGATTCTGGGCACTTGCTCCTTTTCCCGGGGGGGCAGAGGCAGACGGGACACAGAACCGCAGAGCCTGTCCTCTCCTCAGCCGATTGCCCAGGTGGGGCCGCTCGCCTGTGGTGTCAGCGCCCCCAGGGGCCCAGGACACCCGCCGCAGCCCACACGCCGGCAGGTGGACAAATACTCTCATGAAGAAAAGCGTAAGACCGAAACTGGTTTTTCTTCTTCAGTAAACTCTTGAATTCTGTCCGTGTTAGCGAGGAAAGGTAAAGCCATACGAAGCGTCGTCCCTCTCGACGTGATTATTCTGTGTGTGTGAAGAGTGGAGGAAGGACAGGGTACAAAATGCAAACACTCGCTAGAAGAACACTTCAACGGGGGCGCCTGGCGGTTCAGTTGGTGGCTCAGCGGAGCCGACTTCTTTCGGCTCAGGTCACGATCTCCTGGCTCATGAGTTTGAGCCCCGTGTTGGGCTCTGCTGACAGCTCGGAGCCTGGGGCCGGTTTTCAGATTCTGTGCCTCCTTCTCTCTCTGCCCCTCCCCCTTGTTTATTAGCTCTCGAAAATAAACATTAAAAAAAAAAAACCACCTTAACAGACCTGTTTTGATTCACATTAATATAGATTCTACCAGAGGAAAGGCGTGGGGCTGAGCTTGATTACCGAAAAGCATTTGGAAATGAATGGAAAAAGGCTGGCGGACATCAGGATCCAGACAAAAACAGGCCAAATGAAGAATTTCTTGCAGCCCATCCCAGATACCAGTCGCTCTGCCTGAGTACGTACGTGAGGCCCGGAGCCTTCCCCGCGCGGTGACCCCCACCCCCCTCCCTGCCGGCGGCCTTGCAGCTAGAACAGCCAGGGAGCAAAGGGGACCCTCGGTGCCACCGTGTTTCTCCTCTGGGTCTCTTCGTACTCCTCTGCATAGCTGACGGGTGCTTTCCTGGGGCCGATCCAGCGAGTTGGGAGCAAGAATTAAACCACTGCCTTTAGGAAAGAGAAGCAGGCAGCTGTCTGAGCAGAAGTAAGGAAGCTGGGAAAGGGCGTGTGCTCCCGGAAGAGAGAGGTTGGCATTCGGGACGGAAAGCAGCTGCGCGTGGAAGTTGTCGTGTCTGCCTGCTCACCCGACTCCCTGCTCGAGGAGGCAGTACTCTCCCTCCTTTAAGGGGGGCAGGAAGCACTCCAGCGTATCTTGACTCGGGTTGTACTGAGGGCATTTTAATTTAATTTTTTTTTTTTTTAATTTACATCCAAATTAGCGTATAGTGCAACAATGATGTCAGGAGTAGATGCCTTCGTGCCCCTTAACCATTTAGCCCATCACCCCTCCCACACCCCCTCCAGGAACCCTCAGTTCTCCATATTTATGAGTCTCTTCTGTTTTGTCCCCCTCCCTGTTTTTATATTATTTTTGTTTCCTTTCCCTTATGTTCATCTGTTTTGTTGCTTAAAGTCCTCGTGTGAGTGAAGTCATGATTTTTGTCTTTCTCTGACTAATTTCACTTAGCATAATACCCTCTAAGTTCCATCCACATAGTTGCAAATGGCAAGATTTCATTCTTTTTGATTGCCGAGTAATATTCCACTGTATATATATATACCACATCTTCTTTATCCATTCATCCCCCGATGGACGTTTGGCCTCTTTCCATACTTTGGCTCTTGTTGATAGTGCTGCTATAAACATTGGGGTGTGTGTTCCCAGAAACGTACTGAGGGCATTTTAAAAATTAAGGGGCGCCCGGGTGGCTCAGCCAGTTGAGCATCTGACGCTTGGTTTTGGCTTGGGTCGTGATCTCACGGCTCGTGAGTTGGAGCCCCATGTCGGGCTTTGTGCGGACAGTGCGGAGCCTGCTTGGGATTCTCTCTCTCTGCCCCTCCCCTGCTCACACTCTCTTGGTCTCTCAAAAATGAGTAAACTTAAAAAAACACACAGATGTCAAGGTAGAATCTGGGCATCGGCATTTAAGCTCCCCAGCTGATTCTAACGTCCGGGAAAGTTCAGACGAGTGCACGGTACTTGCTCAGCGCTCTGTCCTGAGAGCTCCCCGTGTGCGTGTCCCCTACTGGTTTGGGCACTGGGAACACAAGGTACTTCCTCACCCTCACCAGCCTGGGTCCTCAGGCACTGAAGCCATGACTTCATGATTCTTAGTCCCTGATGTAGCTTTCCATTTTGTTTTGACTTCATTATTATTCCAAATTTCACTTTTATGTGATTTTCTTTTTTTTTTTTTTTAATATATATTTCCTAATGCAAGAAGCTCACCGCATAAGCGCTTCAGGCTGGAACATGATCTTTGAGGAAGAAAAGCTGCCTACGGGAATTGCTTTCAAATCACTCTATTAGCTGGCCCAATTTCCTGGCCACCTTAGGTGAATTCTGCAGCACTTGGGGGAGGTGACGGGAAGGGAAGATTCTAACGCATTCCTGTGCCTACGGCCCAGTATTTCACGGCTGAGAACGCTACGAGACGAAAGCACAGATACTTGGGGGTGTTTCTAGAAACGCGGTCTCTGGTTGGCCCAGCAGAAGTTCGAGCAGGAAGGCTCCAGCTTTTCTGATGTCCTCCTATGGGATCCCCTTCCCAGGCAGGGGGAGGCGCTGAGCGCCCGGCCTGGTGTCGCGCGCTCTGGGCGAGACTCGAAGGTGTCCCGTGAGCTGTGTCCCAGATGGCACCAGGCTTCTCTCTCAGGACCCAGAATGCGAGGGAACGGTTAGCAAAGGTGAAGCTTTGAATAAAAAGTGCCCTAAGCGTCTGAAAGCCCAGCCTCCTCTTGCCAGCTCGAGTCGGGGCGCCGCCTGTGAGGATCAGTGATGGAGGGTCCCAGGCTTGCAAGCAGTTGCGTCCGCCCTTCCTAAAAATAAACAAGCAAACCAGTAACTGAATAAAAGGACCCCGCTGCCAGGTTAGCGTGGCAGCCGCTGCGAGGTTTATCCCCGGAAGGGAAAAGGCTGTGCAAACACTTACTGTTTGTATTTTTGCTTCCGGTGGCTTAAGGCTTATCACTCATCCTTTTTTATTTCTTCTTCCGCAGAATATGGTGCACCTGAAGACGGGGAACTCAAAACACGACAGCCGTTTTTGCTCAAAAACCAGCTACTAAGTAAGAACCTCACACTCAAAGACCGCGTATTTGTATTCGCGTCCTTAGGCGCGGAAACAGATAGTGATGAGCTAGTAGGGATTGTTTCTCTTAAGTAAGTACCTAAGTGAGTACTTCAGTTTTTAGAGAAATGATGAATTCTCAACGCTATCTAGCTTCTTATATTGGGGGGCGCCTGGGTGGCTCGGTTGAGTGTCCGAATCTGGCTCAGGTCACGATCTCGCGGTTCGTGGGTTTGAGCCCCGCGTCAGGCTCTGTGCTGACAGCTCGGAACCTGGAGCCTGCTGCGGATTCTGTCTCCTCCTCTCTCTGTCCCTTTCCCACTCATGCCTGGTCTCTCTCTCTCTCTCTCTCTCTCTCTCTCTCTCTCTCTCACTCTCTCAAAAATAAACATCTTAATTTTAATTCTTATATTGGAACATTTGGCAATTCTCATGCTTTCAATTCACCTAATGGTGTTATAAATGGGCAGTATGTGAGAAGTGAATGGACTTGTGATTTGTAAATGTGTGACTTTTCTTACACTGGAACACACAGCCAAATTCTCAGGAAAGGACTATTAAGGGGAGAAGGGATGGCATTAGAACGTTGGTCCAGCTATTTTTGTTGTTGTTAGTAATTCTGTGAAGTGTTAACAGAAGGGATTTTCAACATCGGTAAGACCCTTTATTAGGATTTGAGCCAAGCTGTACGGAACAGCCATTATCATTTGTCAGCTACTGTTAACGTGTGTGTGTAATTTAAGTCCTTATTACAGTAGGTCTCAGTCACTCTCTTTCCTTTTTTCCTTCAAGCACTGAAGATAAAATATCCTAATCAGGTTGATCAGAAAGTCACAGAAAAACAACTGCCAGGTAAGAAAAACAGGCTTTTCCACTCGTTGTGCTTAGGAATTGCTGGCCTAGGAGTTGGCTGGAAGCCAAGTGTCTGAACTTCTAGAGTTGATAGGTTTTCACTCATCTTTTATGATCTAAAATACAACTAATCGTGCCAGCATCCTCGTCCTCCCCCCACCCCCCCAACCCCTTCCCGGAAGCCCGAGTCTCCTGTAACCGTATCAGCTTATCTAGGAAAGTCCTGTTAAACCAGAAGCCCCTGCGCACATTTACATCTTCAGCCAAAGTCATTAGTGCTGGACTGGCTCGGCCTTTCCTGCATCCACCTCGGGTTAGTTCTCAAATGGTTGCTCTGGCCCGGAGAGACTGTTTCACCGGGCTTGAGGTCTGTCTCGCCATCCCTTCGTAAAACAGGAAATGTGTCCTAGTGACCCGAACCGTGAGTTATTTGGACACCTGTGACTTCTCATACGCTCGACTCCTTACCGGTCGGGAGTCCCTGTGGAAAGTTCTCAGACGTGGTCTTGTGACGGAAACACCGAAATGGTTTTCTTTTGGAAAAGCTACTTCGGAACTCCGTCCAAACATTAGTGCTGCTGGAAGAACTGAATTCATTTTATTCCGAAAATACTTCTGTGTCAACAAACTAGATTCCTCTAAGTGACCTTAAACTTAGAGAAAAAATTACAGCCCATCTTTTGGGCATACTGTGAATTCTCAAGAATTCTCAAGATTAAACTTGATTCAGAGTTAAATAGTAGTATCAACAGGTTAAATTTAGAACAGTGAGGATTTGCCCAAGAAATGGAATGTAGATCACCATAAATGACTCTAGTAAAAGACTCTTCTTTGTTTGCCTGTCAGTGCAGTAAATTCACATTTATTTTTAAATTAATTTTTTATCAAATCCTACAAGCTCACAGTGTCGCTTATGGAAGGGTTTGTACTCACAGGGGTACCTTTCTGACTGGTAGCTGTCATTTAATAGCAGTGTTACTCCATTTTCCTTAGCAGTCTAATTTCTGTTCCTGTGATCTGTAATTCTGCTGTTAGATCACTAGCAATTCAAAGTAGTGGCTCCCCTTTGGTTATTCTGTTTTCAGACTTAAGTACTGTCAGTAAAGACACTCACGGGGACGGACCAGTGAGAGACCCAGAGCTTTTTGTTAATGTGTAGGCTTTGGATGCGTGTTTGCTTTTCCCTTTACTTTCCAGACCCATAAAATCAACTCCTGGGGAGGTTATTACTGAGGAATATTTGCTCAAGAATGTTGTCAGCCCTGAGTTCAGCTTTCTGTCCAAGGGCTTCTTTGGGGAAGGGCACCAAGCTCCATCCGTCAAGGACTGTGGCCGGGTGTGCGTGTGACTGTGGCTCTAGGCTGATGGCGACATAGTGGCCTCACCCTCTCCTCTTCCACCCTCTATACCTGTGTCCCAGTTCTTCTGAGATGCGGTTCCCCTCTGGAACACCCACCATGTTCATGCACTGATTTGTGTTGATCTTCAGATGGACCCAGCAGAGAGCAGAATCATCCACAGAAATTATATGTAATACTTACTGCTTCAAGCGGTACAGGATCGGAGTCCTGTGTTCTCGAAACCTGGCAGCAAGCCAGCAGATTACAACAGTTCTTGCTATCGATTTTTACGCCACATGCTGCCAACATTCAACCACCAACGTAACTGTTCTTCAAAACGTGATACATAAGGAAATGTAAACGACTGCAACACCGTCTTTTGCCCATACGTATGGGCATACGGTACGACCGAGCATTCTACCTTGTGGCTCTTGTGATGGTAGAATTAAAAACAGATGTTCACCGGTGGAGAAATAAGTGGTTGAGTGAGTTTGGGCCACGCATTGCCGTATCACGGATCTTTCAAGAGAACGAAGTAGGTCTAGAGCCGCACTGTCCAGGATGGCTGCCACGAGCCACAATTTAAATGCATTAAATTGAAATCCTAAAATTCAGTTCCTGAGTCGTACTCCCCGCACTTCAGGTGCTCACTAGCCACGCAGCGGCTGTGCTGGGCTGTGCAGGTCGAGGAACTGGCGTGAAGAGAGAAAAGATGGACCGCTGCAGGTGAAACCTGTCCATCCTTCTAGAAACGGAGGAACGCCTCGAAGTGTATACCTGTTAAACTTAAAACAAATTTTTTTAGTGTTCTATTTTATTTTTTGAGAGTGCACGAGCAGAGGAGCAGCCAAGGGAGAGGGAGACACAGAATCCGAAGCGGGCTCCAGGCTCTGAGCTGTCAGCCCAGAGCCCGACGAGGGGCTCCAACTCACTAATTATGAGATCATGCCCTGAGCTGAGGTCGGACCCTTGACCGACTGAGCCACCCAGGCGCCCTACCCGTTAAAATTCTAACAGTGGTCATGGGGAGGCACAGGGACAGTTAACCATCTCTACATTTTCTAAATGTGAAGACAATCGTGTTACTTTCACATTAAAAATGGTATTGTTATTTAGAGCATTACACGCAAATTGCTGTTTTTCTAAAGACACAGTGCGAGTAGGCAGATTTCTTCTTAGGATTGTTTTGTGACCAAACTTTCTGTTTCTGATGTGAGTTAGGAATGTGTCTTCCCTGTTGCTGTGGAGGAGTTAACCCATCGCTGATCACCCTCCAAACAAGGAAAGCCGGTCCACCTAAGGCTTTTGAAAGGACAAGATTATCTACACAGATTCACACGTAAAAGAACAAGTTACGTTCATTAAAATTACAAGTGTCAATTAAGTGTTTATATTCAACACATAAATAAGGCCAGTTTTTATTCTAAAATAAAGATAACATTTATTATGACAAGTTGCATAAAAACACACACAGCTTTTACAAAAATCATTTTTGATAGAAAAATATTCGAATACATGTGATATTTGTAGGAACACCACACTATTGCTGTACCTCCAGCTAAAGCTTCAGAGAAACTATTTCTCATCACCAAAATATCCAGTATTTACCACAACCCATCTTTGGAAAGAAGTTCATAGCGTTTTCTGAACAAACCAAAGCATTTGCTCATGGAGTAAATCCCCCTCGCATGTCAAGCGCATTTACACGTCCTAATCCCCACAGACTGGGCGCGCTCGAAGGGAGCCTATAGACCACTTGGGCCTCCCTCACTCCCCAGGGAGGAAACCAAGGCAGAGGGACGGACAGCTGTCCTCGGGGCGCCCCGCCCCAGCGTTCTCTCAGCCATCCAGAAGTGAGTGATCACAGAGGTTTAGGAAGGTCAGGATTTCACTCACATTTACTCCTCTGTGCAGAGAATAGGTTGTCCGGTTTCTTCAGAGTAAGGAGGAAATATTAAACACCACTGAGATGGTAATGAAAAGCCATTGTCAAGGGCACTTAGGTCAAACATTGGCTCCGTTTCCCACAGCTTCCCGAATGTCCAGTAGGTGGTGTGGACCGGGCTCTCGCCCGGAAAGGCAGGTGAGCCTTTCCCTAATGATGGAACACCGAGTCACTGCGACTGTGGGCTTGTCACGTGAGCTCGTTTTACACGGAACTGTTATTCAAGGGAACTGAGGGTGTGTCTTTTGACAGATTCCATGACCATTCAGAAGGTGAAGGGACTGCTGTCACGTCTTCTCAAAGTGCCTGTGTCAGAACTTCTGCTGTCCTACGAAAGTCCCAAAGTAAGTTGCCCAGCGAAACACAGAGTGAAGCTTAGGTCCCGCCCCCCGTAAGACGCGTCATTCAGCTGGGGCTCTTTGTGACTCGGCTGGATTCTCGGTGAAAAACAGACATCTTTGATGTATTAACCCTTTGTTCTGTTTTTAGATGCCTGGCAGAGAGATTGAGCTAGAAAATGACCAGCAGTCATTACAGTTCTATTCTGTGGAAAACGGAGACTACCTGTTAGTGCGATGGTAACAGCCAACTAATCAAGTTCAGAGACTCCACTGTTTTATCATGACTGGGGTTCACTGGAAAGGAATGATTCTCTGGAACAATTCTGTCAGAAGAAGAGGTTTTACAACTTGCCCTAAGTAGAGAAAAAGTGGTATTTTTCATTGGGAAGAGACCATTTCTAGGCATATATAGAACAGTAGGTGCAAAGCCTTGGTTACTGCTAATGACTTTCTGATTTTATTTCATATTTATGGTTCATGGCTACTTTAAATATTAAATAGAACCTAGCTAGTCTAATGAAATCTGAACACAGTTAAGGTCCAGCATAAGACCAGTTTTAATGGAATTCCACTGTTGCTACTAGTTTAAAAGGTTACCAAAAGGACTTGGAAGGTCATTTTGGAAAATGTCCCTTGAACTCAGGGAGGCACCTCTTCTGTGTGTAACGCATATGCTATGATCTCTCTTCTCTGCTGCACTATTTTTAGAGTACTTGCAAAAATGAATCCCATGCTTTCTCCTGCAGCTGCACCTACACTGGGCATATATTCTTCTACAGATGAAGACCAGCTCTGATGGGAATTCACGTGTAGTAGGGAACCATCGGGCAATGACAGGAGGAAAGCAAAACTCATTTGAAGTGCCAACTGTTTAAGCAGTATCCTTCCCTATGTCACTAAAACCCTGAGAGGTATTTGACTTATATCCACATTTTAGGTTTTTTTTCAATAGTACCAGACTGCGACCTTCAGGATTTGTGCTAAATGGCAAAAGAAAACTTGAATTAGCCCACTTAATAAGTGAACTTTAAAACCAAAGTCCTGAACCGAGTCGACTGGTTCCTTTTCAAGTTGCCCACTTCAGACATTTCCAGAAACCCCAAGCTTTGGTATCAGTGACCACACAGCATTCTGTGAGTTCTTTTTGGCCCTTAATTATCCTCATTATGCTTTATGGAACTGTTCTGTAATCCAGGTTGAAATTCACATTCTCTGTCATTACTCAAGATTTCTGAACTAGGCCAAATTTTAACCAAAAGTGATAGTAATGAATCATAAACTAGAAATGATACATCAGCTTTTAGAAACTTTTTTGTTTTATAAAACAATTTGGTATTTCTCAAATGTTCTTCCAATACAGAAATAAAATTTTTCTTATGCTACAGTAGCAGTCGGTTTTTAAAAAGGAAATTTTGTGCACACGTCTAGAAATATCACATTGGTTACAGGTAAAAAGTGCCAACCTAGAACAATCCCGAAAGACACATGGAAGCGACAGCCCCACCGTAGGCTCTCCTCAGACTCTCGCTTGCACACACCCTCAGCCTCACACACCGCGAGTTACGACCCTCCTCCGGCCGCTTCGCACTGACAGGGGTCTCCACACGCTTCCTTCAGCCTCCACAGCTGGGTCAGTTCCTGCGGGGAGTACTGGGGTGAGGACAACATTCCCGTCTCGCACGTCTTCTCACACAGCCACAGGCCGTCCTGGAGGAAAACAAAGGTGAACTTGGGAGCCGTGGAACGGATTTGAAGATCAGACCACGAAAGCCGGCAGAGGCCTTCAAAGACACCTGCGTGCGAACCACCGAAACCACCGCGGGTGGGGGCGGGAGGGGGGCGGCAGCGGGGGGATTTCTGTGACCAGAAAGCCTGGCAAGGGCAAGCGGAAAGTTTCCCAGCGGCTGTGAGAAGAGGTAACAGCAGCTGTTCCCATGGGAGCTCACGGTATTCTGGGGATGGCAGCGGGCGCCTTATAAATAAACACTGTGAATTCTCCTAAAACCTGTGAGGTAGGAATCCTTTCCCTTTTACGATTGAGAGACTGAGTGTGCGGTACTTTGCCCAAGGTCAGTCACGGCGAGGGTAGTAAAGGTGAGCGGATGCCGGCAAGGTGAACAGGAAGGACCGACTCTTGACCACCAGCTACTTCCCGGTGATACAACAGAGCCTGAGAAACCCCTGCCGTCTGAGAACATAAAGATGCTAGAAAGAATCAAGTCTTTTCACAGCATGTTTGAACTGGTGGCAGAGGAAAGGAGCTAGAGTCCACGTGTGCCCCGAAGGCCCTGCTGGGTTTTAAAAGGCCACGGGCCCCGGGGACTCACACAGCCAGGACCCCCTAGAGGGAGGGAAGGAGAAAGTGTGTGTGTGTGTATAATTTAGAAAACAAAACCTGGGTCTCAGCCTTGACCCTGAGCGTCTAGAACCCCGCCTGCACTTGGGTGGGTGTGCAGCATGAGTCACATTCGTTGGTAATGCACTCAAGTAGACGGTAAGGCCCTCTGTGGAAGGAGTTTTAAATACCTCCATTTCCGAGGAACATGAGGTCACACACACCGGTCTCTCAGCACATCAAGAAACAAGCTCCATAAGCAACATCAAACTACAGACTCGGGCCCACAGAGACCACGGACAGCACAATTAGCAGATACAGAAAATTAGCTTCAGTGTTCAGTTAAGTCAGATTGGGCTTCACTAGGACACAGACTGTCAAAGCTGACCCAGCAGGTGGGAGTTTATTCCCGTTCACCCCTGCAGCGAGGGTGCCCTGCTCTGGGGCCGGGGCGCCACGCAGAGGTCGTGTCCGGCAGACCCTGCACGTGCCTCCGCCCCCCACCTCCTGTGGCCAAAGTGGAAGCCGCAAGAATCCAAAATTCAACAGAACTCTTGGAGGCAAACCCCAGCTTTATACCTGCTGTCTTAGGGCTATTTCTGTTCTGGTCTCTGCAAATTCATTCTTTTCCTGGCTCACTGATCAGTTTATTTTAAAAGACACCTTACAGTGTTTTAGTTCTATCAGTCAGAGGGGCTGAAGGGTCCTTGAACCACCACTGCTGGAAACCTAAGCCAGCTGATTCCTTGAGGGTTTTTTGGTTGTTGTTCGTAATCTCTGTGCCCAACACGAGGCTTGAACTCATGACCTTCAGATCAAGAGTCGCATGCTCTACCGACCGAGCCAGCCAGGCGCCTGGTTCTTTAAGTTTTAAAGCAGCAAAGAATTTCTGACCAAACGTATAAAACCCAGTTCTTCTCTGAGTAGGAAAACTTACAGAATATTTACTTTTGGTTTAAACTCAGAAAAAGCTATATGCGAACCTATGTGGATTACTGTGCATTCAATCAAGAGTGCAGCTCTGTGAATCATCTTCAATTCACCGTTTGTGCCCGTCTGACACAGGACCTTCGCCTCCCGAGTGCCCCGGGGCCAGTCCCCTGTCAGGCTTGCTTACCTGGTACCGTGCGGGCCCTATGGCGGCCATCCAGATGCCCATGCTCACGTCTTCACCCTGTACGTGCCCCGTGAAGTTTAAAGGCAAAAGTTTAAATGCTGTATCATCTTTCAACGGGATGCCACACATTCTCGTAATCCTCTACTTTTCTCGTTATCCTACCAGCAAATGCCAAGACCGTATTAACACCTGTACACAGAGTAAAAGCCAGCGGCCGTGAACTGCACATCGCAAGGAGAAGACTGGAGACAATATAGCAAGTGGCCGGTCCGCCCTTCTCATGGGCCTTAAACCTCCAGCACGACCGTGTGAAGGACACTGTGGATCCGAGAGCCGGGCGGCTTGTTCATTGCCACCGTCACCGGAATCAACAGAAAGCAAACACTTGCTCTATCGTCTTCCTTCTTATGAATTTGGTCAAGCCTTCCATTCCTCCAGGGACTATACTTATAAAATATAGTCTGAAAACAAGCAGGCTCAAGAAAAGGTTTAGGAATAGAATTTAGAGCCAGGATCTGAAGGCGAGGACTGCATCCCTGACCTCTGAGGGTGAATCCTACCCAGAAAGACTAACATGCTTTCCCTGGGGAACGCCGGCTCTGTGTCAGCGATGGGATCCTGGGCCGGGTGAAGCTTGTACACTCTTGGGTCAGAGATCCCGAGTCACCTGATAGGTCTTCAGTCTGCCCGCGTTGCTGGCCAGCCAGTGGACGATGTCCCCGGAGATCACGTACCCCGAGCCGCAGGCGAAGGCCGGGTAGGCGGGGCTGGGGTATTCCAGCTCCTGCCACTTGCCGGTTCGGTCAACTGCCCAGTTCAGTCTGAAACTGAGATTCAAGACAAGTTGGTCTCTTCGTATTGGTTTGACCCCTGTCCTACCACTAGGAGGCCGCACCCCTTTCTTATCACTACAGAGGGCTAAGCTGTAAAGGTGAGGAAAGAATGAGAAGTGTTTTTTTAGTCTAAGAAAAGCAATTCTCCAGCTGGCAGGTGTGGCGTATAAAAGAAGGGTCTATCGGATTCTCTCAAGGTTACATTTGTGGGGTTTCTGGAAGTGCCAGACCATCTTGTGTACATACGCTAAAAACCCCTCATTAATCCACACTGTATTCTAAAGAAGCAGCAGTTTCAAGAAACGTGTCACCAATTTATTCTAACCACTTCTTTCTGGGCCACGAGGATAAAAGCCCTATCGTGTCTCCTCCTTCATTACATGAGCCTGAGGTTTCTCATTTTGAAGAATTTCCCTCTACGTGGTGAACAACGTACAGTAACCCAGGAGCCTAGGAGGGGGATTGCCCAGCTCAACCACGTTTTGCTTGTGAAAGACAGCTTATGTATTTCATTATAAATTCATTCCATTTGATCAGGTACCTGAAGGCCAAGTGGCTAACAAGCTTTAACTTACTTTCCCCACCAAAAATTAGGCCCGTCCAGATTCTTGTGGGCAATTCTATTAAACACAGCTTCTAAGTCTATGTAACAGTCGTCGTCTGTTTTTAGCAACAAATCAAAGCTGGTTGTTTCCACAGTCCTGTTGGCAAAAGGGAACACGGAAGTCAGTGCGTCCGTACAAGGAGACACGGCGACGCCAAGGCGATGACACCGCTAATATTTTAATGAAAAGCTGTCCCTGAGCTGCCTGTACACTTTTTCAGCTTCTTGTTCCTTCGATGTTGAGAACATTTGCTCAGAAAGTTGCTGCCGACCGCAGTCCCTGCTGGATGTTCACTAAGTGGCATAACACAGAGAAGTACCAGGCTGACTTCAGGTGCAAAAGAGGGGCGCCTGGGTGGCTCTGTGAGGCATGCGACTCGATTTCAGCTCGGGTCATGATCTCATGGTTTGTGAATTCGAGCCCCATGTCGGGCTCTGTGCTGACGGTGCAGAGCCTGCTTGGGATTCTGTGTCTCCCTCTCTCTCTCCCCCTTCCCTGCTCGCACACACACACTCTCTTACAAATAAACAGACATAAAAAAATATAAAAGGAACAAAAGAACAAGAACACAATTTAAAAAAAAAAAAAAAAAAAGATGCCTTAAGTGAACATATGCTCAAACAACACTTTACTGGCCTTGCTCCGGCCAGGCCACCAAATCCATTCAGCGTTCGAACCTCGTAACGTGTGTTTGCGACAGGGGCCCAGGATGAGGGGACGGGTGTCATACGAGGCCCCACACACAGAATGCTGTTGTACAAGATGCTCTGTTCTGTGCCACTATTTATGCTACACTCACATTTTATGGTTTTTAAAAGATAGAGTTATGACACTGAAATATATTTCCCCTTGGAAACGATTTCCAGCTATTAAACTATTATAAATGACCTTTAGGAGGCCCAGGAGGGTGACTTCATTTACCTAGACATATGAGGGCAAGTAGAAAACTGACTTCATCTCACCCTGCCAACCCCCATGCATCTTTGATTAAAACAAAACAAAATACCCAGAGTCTTGCTAGGGAACCAAATGACAGAAATCTGGAGAAAGTTTCATTAAGCCCAACAATGGTGAATCTAACAACAATAGGTCCACACCAAATTGCTTAACCCTGTGCTTCTATGGTTTATTTCTCATTAGCATCATGGGCACACATGCTATCTATTTGCTAATTAGGAGGAACTTTTTTGATAAAGGACACTGCGGTCGCTGACCAAGCAACTGAACAGAGAAGGAAGAGGGCGCACAGGCGAGCAGCTGGGAGTGGGTCCACCACCACAACCCCGGGAGCCCTCCACTGGTGGTGCAGGTGGAGATGATGGCCCAAGACAGTGGCAGTAATGACTGAGGGGAGAGGCCGAGACCTCAGAGACCTGTTTGGAGCACCGGAGACAAAGCTGAAACTGGCAGTGGTATCTCAACTCAACTCAACTTCCACAACCGTCAATCAGCTCCCTATAGAAAGCCCTAGAACTCCACAATCCGGATTTCCCATTTCCTGGACCTCCACTCCTTCTCTTTGCCTCTTTATATTCTTGCCTTGGCCCCCTTACCACAGGAACCCCTACTATCGGCCTTGAGCTAAATAAAGAAGGTTCTCTTTCTCACTCTAGTTATCCAAACAAAACCCTGATATTCCAGACGCGCCCCAATTTCCAACCCTTATTTATATCTGCCCTCTGCCCACAAGGTGACCCCAAAATTATATTAACTTGCCCTAGCTAGGAAACATCATCTTCCATAAACAAATCAGGCCGTCTCCCCCTCAGGACCAGGGGACTGTGTCCACAGAGTGCTTGACCACCTCCCACTCTGCCCAGGACAACAGAGGGGACAGGAACAGACTCTCGGGCTCACCAGGAAACAAGCTCACTGACAAAGTTGTAAAGACAAAGATGTGAAAACACTATGGGTTTAGACAGAGGCAGGTGTTAGCTCTGCACTTAGGGTGGACAGTGTTCAAGGGCTCAATGACACGTTAGGGGACCCTGGAGTAACTAGTAATATTAACTCTCTCTCTTTCTCTATTTATATATATATATATATATATATATATATATATATATATATATATATAAAAATAAAATAGTTGTTATTGCCATTATTATTATAAAGGTAGGAATTACAACCAAGGTCTACGAAATATGGAAAGGTTGGGGAAGTTATGGTAGACTCCAAGTGTTTTTGGATTTCATCTTACATAAAAGTTTTGGAATTAGGGCAAGTAGTTTTTATTTTTATTTACATATTTTTAAATGTTTGTTTATTTTTGAGAGAGAGAGTGAGAATGTGTGAGCGTGGGAGGGACCAAGGATCTGAAGCAGGCTCTGTGCTGGCAGCAGACAGCCCGATGCGGGGCTTGAACTCATAAACCGCGAGATCATGACCTGACTGGAAGCTGGATCCTTAACCAACTGAGCCACCCAGGCGCCCCAGGGCAAGTGGTTTTTAAATGCGTGGAGAAGAGGATGGAAATATAATGTGGATGTTCAGCTGAACAGAATTCAGATCATTAACCTGGATTCGAGGAAACTATACTCGGGCCGTTTAGGTCGGTGGGTATGAACACAACTGAAAGGGGGCCATTTTCAAACTCACAGATTTTCATCTGATACTGGCTCGAGACCACCAAGACAGTGACTCAGAGGACCGATTTTGACTCCAAGAGCAGATGACTCAAAATGAAACCAACTTTTGCCCTGTTTTTGATAAAGATCATTCATGTCATGGATCTGCTCATGTAAATAAGAAAGCAGCAGAATTTTAAAAGTTCTCGCAAAGAACCAGGATACAACAGATCACATCCCAGGTGTTCAGGGGCCTTAGGGTTGTTTAAAAAAAAAATTCAGGGGTGCCTGGTGGCTCAGTCGGTTAAGCATCCGACTCTTGACTTCGGCTCAGATCATGATCTCGCAGTTCGTGAGTTTGGGCCCCGTGTAGGGCTCTGCACTGACAGTGAGGAGCTGGCTTGGGATTCTCTTTCTCTTGCTCTCTCTCTGCCCCTCCCCAGCTCGCTCGCTCTCAAAGTAAATAAATAAATTCAGGGGGAGCCTGGGTGGCTTAGTCAGTTAAGCGTCTGACTTCAGCTCAGGACATGTTCTCATGTTTTGTGAGTCTGAGTCCCACATCAATTGACTCCCACAAAGTGTGCAGAGCCTGATTCAGATTCTCTCTCTCTCTGCTCCTACCCCACTTATGCACATGCTCTCCCTCTCAAAAATAAACAAACTTAGGGGCGCCTGGGTGGCTCAGTCGGTTGCGCGGCCGACTTCGGCTCAGGTCATGATCTCGCGGTCTGTGAGTTTGAGCCCCGCGTCGGGCTCTGTGCTGACAGCTCAGAGCCTGGAGCCTGTTTCAGATTCTGTGTCTCCCTCTCTCTGACCCTCCCCTGTTCATGCTCTGTCTCTCTCTGTCTCAAAAATAAATGTTAAAAAAAATTTTTTTTAAATAAACAAACTTAAAAATTCAGTGGTCTAATGTTGATAAATTGTTTCTACACCCAAAGAACAATAAAACAAATTCTACCTGCCCGACGTTTTTTTACAACTTACCATCTATAGAAGTTCAGTAATTTTGCAGGAACGTTCCGGTAAGTGTCAACAACGTCCACAAAAACGATGTCGTCGTAGACGCTGCTTTCCTCCCTCAGTAAGGCATCTTCCCTGTGGAGATTACTCATATGGTCAAGGAGTCTTCGAGGGCGAGAATGAAGGTTTTGTAAGAGAGCATCACCTTCTACAAAGAAAAAGCCGAGAGTCGGAGAAAAACACCACTGTAAACTTCAGCCCCAGAACGTGGAACATTACGCGCACTTGCACTCCTTCCCCGAGACACCCAACGGAGAGCAGCTGATAGGAACTCTCCTCGCGGCCCGGGATGAGCGCACACGCTCTCCGCGGAGAGCAATGCGGCCTGTCGGGCGGAAGACGCGCACACCGGGAAAGGCCACTCAGACCCAGCCCTAGAGGCAGTATTTCATGTGCTCCCGAGGATGTTCCCCCCAGCACTGTCGGTTACAGAAAACATGGCCCATCCGCACCACGGAGTACAGCAGTTAAAGAAATTACCCTGGTGCTCAGTCGGTTAAGCGTCCTCGATTTCAACTCAGGTTACGATCTCACGGTTGTGAGATCGAGCCCTGCATCAGGCTCTGTGCTGACCAGAGCGGACCCTTGGGATTCTGTCTCTCTCTGCCCCCGCCCCCATCTCCCACTTGTACTCTCTCTCAAAATAAGAAAATAAACATTAAAAAAAAAAAAAGGCAGAACAGACTGGATGGATGCTGGTCTTAAGGAATCACTAGGGTTAAAAAAAAAAAAAAAATTACCCTGATCTTGCATGTTGAGATGAATGCCACTGAAAAATGGCGCTGAGGAAAAGGTGTATTTATTGCTAATTGATATGTACAATCCGGTGCCACAGAATCAATTTTAAAACACTCTCGTCAGGGGCGACTGGGTGGCTCAGTCAGTGAAGCGTAGGACTTTGGCTCAGGTCATGATCTCCCAGCTCGTGGGTTTGAGCCCCGCATGGGGCTCTGTGCCGACATGACAGCTCAGAGCCCAGAGCCAACTTCAGATTCTTTGTCTCCCTCTCTCTCTGCCCCTCCCTCGCTCGTGCTCCGTTTCTCTCTCTCTCTCTCAAAAATAAACATCAACAAATTTTTTTAAAAAGCAAATATGAAAAAATAAACATTTGTTAATTCTGAGTAATAAGTACATGGATTTTTTTTTAATTTATTGTTTATTTTTGTGAGAGAGAGACAGAATGCAAATGGGGGAGGGGCAGAGAGACAGGAAGACAGAATCCGAAGCAGGCTCCAGGCTCCCGGCTGTCGGCACAGAACCCAACATAGAGTTCAAACCCATTAACTGAGATCATGACCTGAAGCCAGATACTTAAACGACTGAGCCACCCAGGCACCCCAGTACGTGGACGTTTCTTATAGCACTCTCTATTTTTGGTATATTTGTGAGATCTCATGATAAAAATGTGCCTAGAAAACATTTATTTACTATCGCCCAAGTTCATGAATCACTTGTCGCATCTGGGCAGGGACTGTCCTCCGTTTCTGTCAATTTCAGGCAGCATTTTTTTTTTTACCAGGGCAGGATTTTTTCAAATGTCTTGATCAAATCAGAGAAAATTTCGCGACAAAGTGAGTGGCTGAGGGGTGAGGACGAGAAACAGCACAGTAATCTGGCAGTCCACCTTCTGTGCCCACATGGGGGTCTGGAGATCGGAACCTGATTTCTGCCTCTGCCATTCCGACTGCTGGTCAAGCTCCATGTTTCTGGGCCTGTAGTCTCCTCGGCAGGAGGAGGACGTGGGCTACGTCAGTGACTGTCAGACCGCTCACTGAAAACACAGATCCCCAGGCCTAAGCCTGAAGATTCAGCAGGTCTGGGTGGGGCCCAAGACTCTATCTTTAACACGTGTCTTCCTCGAACTGACACGGGCAGACCACACACACTTCTGCCCTTTGAGACACAGGCCGAAATGACCCTGTGTCCCCTCCAGCTCTTACATTCTACTGTAATAGCTTTTAACTTTAAAGACAAACATACACAATTTAACACTGGAAGGAAAGTGAAGTGTCAGAAAACTGAAGGAACAGGAGAATGGCTGTAATGATGCAAGAGCAGAAATTAAATATAGGCCTTTCGGATGGACAAATCACATGTTTTGTTTTATATTGCATGTATCTGAAAAATAACATAAAGTAATAGATCTGTCTGTGCTTTAAGTCTGATGATCTGTCTATTTAAAAGAACCACAGAGTGTACAGTCTCTCAGCCTTTGGAAGCATCACATCTGTCTAGGGAGTTTGTTAAGATATAGATATCTGGGGGCACCTGGGTGGCTCAGTCTGGTTGAGTGTCCGACTTTGGCTCAGGTCATGATCTCGCGGTCTGCAGCCTATGGGTTCGAGCCCCGCGTCGGGCTCTGTGCCGACAGCTCAGAGCCTGGAGCCCGCTTCAGATTCTGTGTCTCCCTCTCTCTCTGCCCCTCCCCCACTCATGCTCTGTCTCTTTCTTTCTCAAAATAATAAGTAAACATTAGGAAAAAAAAAAAATACAGACATCTGAGCTCCAATCCTAAAGATTTCAACTCCGTGGCTTGAGGTAAGGCCCAGACAGTAATGCTAACACCCAACAAAATTTAAGAATCTGTGTGCCACGTGACTGTTCTGAATAGCACTTAGATCCTGATTTTTAAAAATTAATTTATACTCAGATTTTCAGATATACCCAGTACAGGAGAAGACAATCTATTCATTTTCATTTCTTTAGCCTAAAACTTGAGTTATTTCACTTTTTGAAAGAAATTTTCCCTCACCCAAACCTTATTCCTTTAGCCTCCGTGACAAAAAAAAAATATGACAAACTTTTGTCCAGAGTACAGTGGCTGCTCCTTGTAGAACAGTTTAGTGACAGAAGTCTCAGGGGCCCCTTAAACGGGTTTTTAAAGGCTCCTGGTAGTACGTACTTGAATGAACTGGTAAAAGAAAGGAAGGTGCTAGATATTCAAGTCAGATGGTGTTCGAGCCCTTTAGGAAACAGCCTGAGTTCCTTATCTGAACTTTCCCCGGGGCTGGACTAGCTTCCTGGTGAGCAGACACCTCCCTGGGCAGACTGGTCTCCTAGTTTTATGTAAAATCTCTGGACTGGAATTAAGTAAGGATCTCTAAATTTTAAATTGCCATTTTTTTAATATGAAATTTATTGTCAAACAACACCCAGTGCTCATCCCAGCAGGTGCCCTCCTCAATGCCCATCACCCACCTCCCACCCCCCATCAACCTTGTTTGTTCTCATTTTTAAGAGTCTTATGGTTTGGCGCCTTCCCTCTCTCTCTTTTTTTTTTTCTTTTCTCCTTCCCCTCCCCCATGGTCTTCTGTTAAGTTTCTCAGGATCCACGTAAGACTGAAAACATATGGTATCTGTCTTTCTCTGTATGACTTATTTCACTTAGCATTAACACTCTCCAGTTCCACCCACATTGCTACAAAAGGCCAGATTTCATTCTTTCTCATTGCCAAGTAGTATTCCATTGTGTATATAAACCACAATTTCTTTATCCATTCATCAGTTGATGGACATTCAGGCTCTTTCCATCATTTGGCTATTGTTGAAAGTGCTGCTATAAACATTGGGGTACAAGTGCCCCTATGCATCAGCACTCCTGTTAGCAGTGCTATTCAGAGTGGCTAAAATGAACAAATCAGGAGACTATAGGATGTGGAGAAATGGGAACCCTCTTGCACTGTTGGTGGGAATGCAAACCGGTGCAGCCACTCTGGAAAACAGTGTGGAGGTTCCTCAAAAAATTAAAAATAGATCTACCTTAAATTGCTGGTTTTTTAATGGCAAGTTTATGGGCCAAACCTATGTACCTGTCCCAGCCTATCCTTTGGGGTGATGTAAGCATACAACTACTTCTATGAGGAAACACTATAAATAAAGATGCGTTTGGCAGAAAAATAAAAGCCACAGCCCATTTGCATCCTCAAACAGCATGCAGAGGCCTCGAACTGGGGGTCTGTCCCATCCTCAACACCGTGCTATTGAGGGGTCCCCCGCAGACTCTCCCCTTGGAATTCGGCCCCTGCTTTCCCCGGTCACTGAGAGCCTTCAGGGAAGCCAGGTCCTAATTCTTTTATAGAAACCCACGGTGTGCAGAGCTCTGGGACATCAAGGCAGAAACAGGACCGGGCACCTTTGTTCCATAAGTGATGTTCAGCACAGTGGCCAATAGCAACTGCCTCAACAATGGTTTTTCTTTCTTAAAGATCACAGACATAGAATTCTCTGGAGTTCATAGATGGATATGAAATAAGCATCATTCAAGACAAACATAGCCACTAACTCCATCATAACAAGTTCCCTTTAGAGTTTTAAGTGAATGCTTCTGACCCCAAGTCTTAAAGGAGTTCTCCTAACAAAGCCATCCTTGAAATGAGATCTATTAGGCGAAGGATTTTAGAAACATGTACTCTGAAAGACAGCGTACGTTTAAATACATTATGAGGAGAAAGTGTACCGTGAAGCAGGAGGGGAAGCTGAGTCCAACAGACCCCTTCCGAAAGAGGGCACCATGCCTGGGTCAGGGGAACAGAGCTTCTTCCCTTCTGACGGAGAAGCAGCACTGAGCCCACGACAGCTCTACGGCCAGGGTCTAGCAGTTCTGCAGAAGTCCCCACCTGGCTGGAGGATTAACCAAAGACAGCCACACGGGGCCAAGAAAGTCCAAGGCCACTAATTTTTCAAGATCACCTTTATGGTGAAAGACTGGATGTTTTCCCTCGAAGAGCAGGGACAAGACAAGGGTGTCCGTTCTGCCACTTCTACTCAGCACTGTTCTAGAAACTCCAGCCACGACGCTTAGACAAGAAAAATCAACAAAAGGTTTCCAGCTTGAAAAACAAAAAAAGTAAAACTATCTCTTTGCAGAAGACATGATCTTGTATATGGAAAATCCTGAGGCACACACAAAACTAGTAACTTAATAAATGAATTCAGCAGAACTGCAACACATGAGAGGGACGTATGAAAATCAACTGTATTTCTACATGTTACCAATGAACGATCTAGAAATGAAATGTAAAAAACAATTCCACTTATTATAGCATCAAAAAAAATATTTAAGAATAAATTTAACCAAAATAAATGCCAGACTTGTGTTCTGAAAGCCACAAAACCACTAAAAGGACTCTAGTAAGACCTAAACAAATGGAAAGATACCATGTTCATGGATCGGAGACTGAATGTCAGGGTGGAACGCTCCCCGAAACAATCTACGTTCACTGCGACCGCTTTCAAAATCCCAGCTGGCTTGTGTGCAGAAATTGACAAGCCGATCCTAAAGTTCACATGGAAAGGCAGCGACCCAGAAGAGCCAAAACAATCTCGAAAGAGAACAAAGTTGGAGGATTCACACTTCTGACATCACCTCTTACTAGGCAGTCAAGACAGCACGGTACTGGCATAAGGACAGACACATGGATCAATAGATTAGAACCGAGATCCCAGAAATAAATCCTTACATTTAAGGTCGGAAAGGACGGAGGGCAGGTGATGGTTGGTAGGGGCCAGGGGAGGGGAGGACGACAGTGTCTGCTACCGGGCACAGGGTTGCTTTGTGGAGTGACGGAAATGGTCTGCAGTTAGTGGAGACACCTACAGAACTCTCATGCACCGGAAACCACTTTAAAAGTGTAAGTGAACGTGAATTATAGATCAATAAAGCTTTTTTTTTTAATGACAAAAAAAATCAGCTTTTATGTCAAACTATGAAGATTAGGTACATAAGAATCAGGGCCCTCTTCAGCTTTCAAGCAGCCCACTTACCCTGAATAGTGTAAATAAAACCACCTGCGACTCCCTCCACACCTTCCATGAATCCATGAGGCAAGGCGCCCTCCCCGGCCTGGAAGAAACAAGAACACAAGTGCTCAGCGTTTCAATGCTAAAAATACATTTCTCCTACTTTAAAACTGATCTGGCAAAATCGATAACTGACGCCACAGCAGCTAAATCCACCTATGAAGCTGACGCGCTAGACTTACACGATCGGGCCGACCTCAGTACTCTCGTTTTGTCATCCAGTCGCAATACTACATCAGGGGCACAGAGCAGTCCATACAGTGTTCAGACTCCAACTTACACAGGACCACATACTCTTGAACTTGCTACAGTAAGAGTATAACAACCACTCTTCTTTTACCTCCCAACCCTACCGCTGGAAAAAAAATTATTACCACCTCTGATTTCTTGGAGAGGAAAACTGATGTATTCAAATGCACCCAGGCCCATTTTTAACCTCGGCTCCACCATGCAGAGAAAAGCCCCTCTAAACAGACCGTTCAGATGCAGCCCTACCGATTTCTGATGTGGTGGAAAGTGCCAACCGTCAGCGACGGTCCTTTCCGCCTCTGAGGACTGGAGGACTTTTTATTATTTTTTAAAAATTATTTAAATTTTATTTTAATGTTTATTTATTTTTGAGAGTGAGAGAGAGACAGAGCATGAGAGGAGGAAGGGCAGACAGAGAGGGGGAGACACAGAATCCGAAGCAGGCTCCAGCCCCTGAGCTGTCGGCACAGAGCCCGGTGTGGGGCTCGATCTCATGATCCATGAGATCATGACCTGAGCCGAAGTCGATGCTTAACCGACTGAACCACCCAGGTGCCCCTGGAGGACCCTTATTAATCAAAGTTTACCTCTCCCCACCTCACAAGTCCCCCCATGCCCCTGCCCAGGGTGCGGGGTTTCTCGCGTGCTGCACACCTGCGTGGCACGGCCCCCGCCCGGCCGTCGCCATGTTCCCACCTGGGCCAGTTCACAGCACTGCTTCTGGAGGCACGGCGGCCGCCTGGCTGGTCCTCTTGCCAACGGACCTTTCAGCAGCTGTGCGCTACAGGGCAGTGTTTTCGGGCCGCAGACAGACACTGTCCCGAGGTGACTGCGGGAACTTGTCATTTAATTTACAATACGGTCTGTAGTTCCATGTGGAGGAAACCGCTGAAGGTGAATGCTACAGTTTCCAGCTTTGTAGTTCTATGAAAGCTCTCTATTATATACTCTATGATACAGAGTAGACTCTCTATTTTTTCACCACGTACCTTACATTGTTTTAGTACTTTTTATGAACTTCTATCTAAAAGGTCACAGCTTGGCTTTTAAAAGTTTCTGACATTGTCACTTGCTGGCAAGGGAGCAAGACTCATGGAAGCTTTGAGCTTTCTGCATCTACGATGAAAACCTTAATTTTGTCCGTGGGGTTTCCCAGAACACGCTACTAAGTTACTGGACTTTTTTTAAGGTTAGCTCAGTGTTTACGCTTTCTCTAGCTCTCTACAGCTATATGTACCCCCAACATGGATCGTTTGAGTCTTTACATTTGAACCTAGTCCTCAACTCAGAAGTCATCTGTTTCCTTTTGTGTAACCAACTTAATACTACAGAATTCCAACACATTTTGGATATTTTTAAGTTTTATAAATAGAAAAGGAGGCAACATGACATATAAATGAACATAGTGTGTGTGTGTATATATATATATACACACACACACTATGTTTATTTACTCTTATTATTTTTTGAGAGAGAGCGAGCACGAGCGGGGAAGGGGCAGAGAGAGAGGGAGACACGGAATCCGAAGTACGCTCTGTGAGCACAGAGCCTGATGCAGGGTTCAACCCACAAACTGAGGGATCATGACCTGAGCCTAAGTCAGATGCTTAACCAACTGAGCCACTCAGGTGCCCCAAGCAGGCAACATATTAAAGGCACTTGCCTTGGAAATAAGGTAAGAAAAGAATAAAGCTATAATTAAATTCCATAAAACATCTATCTTAAACAAAGGACTTTTTGTAATAAAGAATGAGATCCTAAACACGACCCACGAGGCTAAGTCTGTAATTATATTTGAATCTGTGGATCTGTCCATCTATTGTCTTTCTTCCTCACTGGAGTAGAAGTCTCATGGTGGGCCAGGAGTGGTTTTCTAAATGGGTGACAACATACCACATAATATTCATTTCAAATTCAGGAATTAATTCACGTAAATAAGATTAACATTAATGAGAATATACTAAGCTTCTGAAATGAAATGCCAAGTACTTTCCTAATCCTTGTACCACAGCATCAAGGAAAATGAAAGACAGTGTTTCTGACACCACCACAAACACCACTTGTTTACTGAAAGCTTATCATTTTAGGTCTGCCTACACCTGATCATCCCATATTTACTTTGAGAAATTCACCTGTCACTGTTTTAAATTTGAAGCAAATCTGAAAAAAAGAAAAACAAAAAGCAGAGATTCCAGCACTACAAATGAAAGCGAACGCTCCCTCTTATTTTCAATCCGTGCTATTTTAACTACCTACTGTGGGGTGACAGTGAATGTTCTGAATACTACTGAGCAAGTGTCCTTCAAGAACGCTAGCTTAAAAATTATTGAGAATATATCACACGTTTTAAAAAGGACCCTATCCTGGGTGCCTGGGTGGCTCAATCGGTTAAGCGTCGGACTCTTGATCTCGGCTCAGGTTGTGATCTCACGGTTTGTGGGATGGAGCCCTGGGCTGGGCTCTGCGCCGACAGTACGGAGCCTGCTTGGAATGCTCTCTCCCTTCCTCTCTGCCCCTGCCCCACTCATGCTCCGCCCCCTCCCTCTCAAAATAAATAAACTTAAGACAAAATAGAAAGGCACCTATCCTAAGGCAGAACTGTGTATTTACTTGGTTGGGGTCACACGATCGTAGAACATAGGAGCTGTTCAATTTCACTACGGTGACTCGGCACTTTCTGCCGTACGTGCTTTAAAATACACACAATTCGCTGTTCCATACTCCCGGGGTTGATGTAAAAGTAAATTTAGAAACACTTCATGTGTTAGAAAATGCTAAGTATGCCGAACAAGCTCAGGAAAAGAAGGAGGGCTTACCGTCATGACTCTGAGAACTCCCCCGCCATCATTTACTGTCACTTTGTGCAGATTTCTTGACACGAGGCCCTGGAGGTCTTGGCTCTCCCACACGATTGTACCTTCAAAGCTCTTTTTGTGGAAAGATGAAGTAGAGTCAATTTCTTTATTGTTGTCATTGAGGTTTTAAGTAAGTTTTTCAAGAAAAATCAGTTTTTTTCCTAAGACCTATTGGTTAAATGTTTATCCCAGCTACTCCGACACTACTGTGGACATTTTTTGGTGTATACTCTCGAGTCATTTTTTTTTTTCATGCACATCTGAAAAAACAAGTACAAAGAGTGTGGAGACAATTTTGCACACTGCTGTTTGCATTTCCCACTACACTGAAGCATCTCCTGAAGCTACCGCAGCTCTTACAACCATCCTTTTTCGTATGTATCTAACATGCCATTGCATGCATGCATCCCGAGTCAAACACCTCCCTGCTGGCAGACATCTGGGCTCTATCAAATATCTAATACGGGTGCCTGGGGGGCTCAGTCGGTTAAGCTTCCGACTTGGGCTCAGGTCATGATCTCATGGTCCATGGGTTCGAGCCCCGTGTCGGGCTCTGAGCTCATAGCTCAGAGCCCGGAGCCTGCTTTGGATTCTGTGTCTCCCTCTCTCCCTGCCTCTCCCCCACTCACACTGTCTCTCTCAAAAATAAACATTAAAAACAAAAAAATAAAAAAAAAAAAAGCTAATAAATCACGTTTTGGTGTAAATGTTTATTTTTCCCTAATTGTTTGGTTTTAAGGTAAGTTTTCTGGGGTGAAATTACAGGGACAAGAAACAGAGATATTTTGTATGGATTTTGGACACAATGCCTAGCTGTTTTTTCAAAAGGAAATTATACTAATTGATAGCATCTTTCCCAATTTACAAAAATACCAACTGCACTGTATCCTTCCAAGTATGGGATATTGGTAAAAGCAAAGAAGTTTAAATCAATTTAGTAGATTAAAAAAAACGATTCCTCATTTAATTGTGTTTCTTTTGATTTCTAGTGACGTTTATAAATTATATAGTCTCTTCTGGGAATTCCTGACTCATACTTCTTTGCCATTTAGCTGCTGAGTTTTCTATTTTTCTTATTAATCTGTATTATCTGGTAATCAATAATCCTGCGTATATATCACACGCTAAAACAGTTCTTCGGAATTGTTCGCCACTTAACACTATGGGTTGTTGTTTCTTCTTTTTAAGTTAAAAGGTCCGTAAGTTTTATCTTGTCAAAATGGACAAGCTTTTCCTTTGTGATTATTACCATTAACTTGTGGGCTTAGAAAGTTACACTCCCCTGCCCCAAGGTTTGATACACATTTACATTCCAGTGTCTTCTAATTTCTCAGTGGGTGCTCAGCTGCTCCCTTCTACTGCTCAGGCTACCTCCACGGTCAGCCCCCCAGAGGGGCTTGCTCCAGAGATCCAACGGAAGGCAGCCAGCTGCCACCTTTTCTCTACCGCATCAGCCTTCCTCTCCTAATACCACTTACCACTCTGCTCTCCCTTGTGTACGTTCCTATTGTCAAACTAACTGCTCCCACTAGAATGCAGGCACCATGAGAGCAGGGATGTTGTCCGTTTTACCAACCACTAGGTCCCTGGCACCTAGAATGGCTTGACATACAACAGGCACCTGAAAAACATGCACTCAATGTTGAACTCACAATTAATTGGAATGAATTTTGGTCTAGAGCACGAGACAAAAGATACAGCTTTAATATTCTTTAAAATTTTTCACATATTAAAATCAAGTGCTTTAGTGTCTCAGTTATCCAGGATTATAAGGAAACTATACGAAACTGAATTTGTCCAACAAGCTAGGCCAATGGTTTGAAAGCTTTTTTTTTTTTTTTTTTAAAGCATTACAGCTTTTCTGTGGGAACAGATAAAAACACTGACAGAGTCCGGATTCCCCGCACAGTGTGTCACCTTATATTCAGCTAATGGATCCTTCTTCTGCATTGTTGGTGAGACTCCTGATATACGTTGAGCAGCTCCAGGGTTCCTGAGAGCAGGCCCACACTCACACTGCGGTCGTCACTGCCTGACCGTGACGAAAGAGAAAGCGGTGCCGACCTCACAGGGCTGTGCGCAGGGTCGGTGACAGCGCGCACAGCACAGTGTCTTTGCTCAGCACAACAGAACTTTGTGACCCCTGGGAGGAACGCAGGCAGTGACGTGCCCCTTTAAAGATCTCACTGTCTTATCTTGGAAACGGGTGCAGATAATTTCTGCGTTCTCCCTGGGTGGCCTTAACTCTCTATTCAACTTGACATTGCACCTCAACTCTGTAAAAACAAACAGCAATCCCACAGAAGAAAAACACACGACCGGGGAGAAATACACCAAATATGTTGGGAAACAGATGGACATCGTCGTATTCTGCTAGCTTTTCTATATTTTGTCAAGTTTTCAACAGTGAATCTGTATTCTTTTCATGTGTTTTCATACTTTTATGATCAGGGAAAAAAATTTTAAACCAAACAAATGTATATGATGAAATAAATTTGGGGTCAATCTTCTTTCAGGCACGAGCCGTTCCTTAAGTTTCTGAATGTCTACTATGTAGCATGCTGCGGGCTATTCGAAGATTTGAAGAAACGCAATTGCTCGTATCTTCAGATCATCGCGATGTGCCACGACAGGTTCAGTAACAAAGGAGAGCCATCCTGCTCGAGGAGTTCGGACAAAATTTCAAATGACTGTGCCAACGGAGCTAAGTCTTGAAGGCATGTGAGTCAGAAAAGTGAGAGGCAGACGAAATAACACATCAAAAGGCAGACTTGAAAGAGCACCGCGTGTTCAGAACAGTGGTAAGTACTTCAGTATTGCCGAAGCGCAAGGCTGAGGGAAGGAGACGTAAAAGGCAGCCTAAGGTCGCCTGTGGCTGCTGTAATGGAGAGTCTGTCCTGCATCTCGAAGGCGGTGGGAGGCGCTTAAGTTTGCAAGCCCAAGAGTGACACGTCATAGCTGCGGTTTAGAAAGGTCACTCCGGCAGCAGCACAGCCCCAGAGCGGCTGGCAGGGAGAAGGGGAACTATCACAGGAGTCCAGGCGAGAACAAGTAAGACTGCCTTCCGAGAAACTGAAGGAGACAGAAATCTATGGAAAAATACTCAAGCTCATAGACTGGAAGCATTAATGTGGTTAAAATGTCCGAACTACTCAAAGCAGCCTACAGATTCAATGCAATCTCTACCAAAATTTCAACGGCTTTTTCACAGAAATACAATAAATAATACTAAAATTTGTATGAAACCAACCAAAAAGACCACAAATAGCCAAAGCAATCTTAAGAACGGAGCTGGGGCACCTGGGTGGCTCAGTTGGTTAGGCGTCCGATCTTGATTTCGGCTCAGGTCGTGGTCTCGCGGTTTGTGGGATCAAGCCCCACATCAGGTTCTGTGCTGAGTGCAGGGCCTGCTTGGGATTCTCTCTCTCACTCTCTCTCTGCCCCTCCCCTGCCCCCCTGCCCTCTCTCTCTCTCTCTCTCTCTTAAATAAATAAACATTACAAAAAAAAAAAAAAAAAAAGAACAGAGCTGGAGGCATCATGCTTCCTGGTTTCAAACTATATTATAAAGCTATTGTAATCAAGCGGCATGGTTTTGGCAAAAAACTGACACAAAGATCAGCGGAACAGAAGAGAGAGCTGAGAAATAAACCCACACACATACAGTCAATTAATTTACAGAAGAGAAGGCAAGAATATACAATGGGGGGAAAGGACAGTCTCTTCAATAGATGGTGTTGGGAAAACGGGACAGCCACATGCAAAGGAATGACACTAGAACACTACCTTGTACTATACACAAAAATCAACTCAAAACGGATTAAAGACATGAACATAAGATCTGGTCCCATAAAACCCCTAGAAAAAAATGGGTAGTAAGCTCCTTGATACTGGTCTTGGCGATGATTTTTTGGATTTGAAACAAAAGCAAATGCAACAAAAGCAAAAATAAACAAGTGGGACCACACTGAACCACAAAGCTTCTGCACAGCAAAGGAAATCATTGACACAATGAGAAGGCAACCTATGAATGGGAGAAAATATTTGCAAGGAGTTAATATCCAAAATATATAAAGAACTCCTACAATTCAATAGCAAAAATCCAAATAATCCAATTAAAATATGGGCAGAAGATCTGAACAGACATGTTTCCAAAGACAACATGTAGCCAACAGATACATGAAAAGATGCTCGACATCACTCACCGTCAGAGAATGAGGTTATCCCCTCACACCAGTTAGAGTGGTGACTACCGTCAGAGAGACAAACAGAACGAGTGTGTTGACAAGGATGTGTAGAAAAGGGAAACAGTGGCTGTAGCCATGGTGGGAAACAGTACGGAGGGTCCTGAAAAAAGTAAAAATACGACTACCCTACGATCCGGTAATTCCACTTCTGGGTATTCATCCAAAGGAAATGAAAACACTAACTTGAAAAGATATCTGCGCCACCATGTTCACTGCATATTATTTACAACAGCCAAGACGTGGAAGCAACCTAAGTGTCCTCAGGTGAACAGATGAAGAGAATGTGATGCGCACACATGCACGCACAGAGGAATATTATTCAGCCATAAAAAGGAAGGAAACCTTGCCGTTTCCAACATGGATGGAACTTGAGGTCATCATGCGTAAGTGAGGGAAGTTAGACAAAGACAAATACCGTATGATTTCACTTATATGTGGGACCTAAAATTTTTTTAAAAAGCCAAAAACAAAACACTGAGCTCATAGATGCAGACAACAGATGGGCGGTTGCCAGAGGCAGGGGCTGGGCGGATGCGCAAAACGGCAGAAGGGGGTGAAAAGGTACAAATTTCCAGCTATACAATAAATAAGTCCTGGGCATGTAATCATGTGCGGCACGGTGACCACAGTTAATAATGCTGTAACGTGTATCTGAAGATGTCTAAGAGAGTCTATCTTAAAAGTTCTCATCACAAGAAAAAAAAAAACGGAACTGTGGAGATGGCCGTGAAGTAGGCTTAGTGAGACCATTTTGCAGTACTGAATCATTATGTTGTACACCTGAAGCCAATACGTTATATGTCAATTACATCGCCATTAAAAAAAAAAAAGACTGGCTTCTGAGCTGAATGAAATGCTTACATTAAAGGAAACAATGTCTCTAATAACTGAGATGTGCTCTGGGGTTGAAGCTGGTAAAATCAATACCTCAAAACAATGTATCAAGTGGCCAAACCCAAAAAAGCTGGTGAAGAGAGAAATCTGGCAATGTAGCAATGGCCAGTGGGAGAAAGACACAGGAACTGGAAGATATAAAGCATCCTATCACATCCTACCTGAATGAGCCACGTCCCACTGTTGTAATCGAATTCAGTGATCAAACCAAGCAAGCACCGTTCAGATTTGGGTTTTTTGGTGCCTGAGATCCCAGTTAGGAGATCCCCAGGTAGGGGTCATGACTTTCAAATTAAATAAGCTAACACCCATTCAAGTCGAATGAATGGACATTCTGGTTTACAAACTGGTCTTCTGTGAATTTATTCAGTGTCAGTCAGTGAGAATCTGATCATCTCCGAGTGAGCTAACCGGAAGGTCAGGGCTAGACCGGAGAGCTAACTGTGAGACCCCTGGCAACGGGAGGCTGCTCTGGGTTAATCATGTGTCTTTTTCCTGGCAAAATAGTCTCTTGCCCTCGGTGTACTTTCCTCTAAAACTTTAATAGTGATAAAGTTTGGAAGAACTGATACCAGATCTGTTCAGGAGAAAGAACTGATAGGATCTAGTGAGTGCCTGGATATGAGAGTTGAGGATAAATCCCACAATTCTGGTTTGGGTGCCTTGGAAAAAAGATACTAGTACCCAATACTGAAAATACAGGGAAAGAGGAGAACAGATGGGACGGAGATGATATGACAATAATAATAATAATAATAATAATAATAATAATAATAATAAATTGTATATATTATTACTATTATGACATCACCATTAGAATGCCCCTGGGACATTCACGTGGAGAAGTTCAGTTGGCAGAAGTATGTACCTAAGAGAAATGTGGGCTATAGTTGGATTGAAGAGCCATTAGCAAACAGGTGGTGATGGATAGAGTTTGCCTTGGAAGAAGGAGTAAAACAAACAGAAAGCTGGGTATCAAATCCGAACGATTAAGAGCAAAGCGAGAGGGGCACCTGGCCGGCTCCGTTGGTGGAGCGTGAGACTCTTAACCTAGGGGTTGTGAGTTTCAGCTCCACCTTGGGTGTAGAGATCACTTAAAATCTTTTTTAAAAAGAGGAAAACGAGGGAGGAGATAATGAAGTCCCCAGGGAAGAAGGACTGGGCCGGATGTGGCTGCACCAGAAGCACGTGTATCATGTAAACAAAGAGAAAGATGCAGTCAGGTAAGCTAAGGACAGAAAGTGTGCCTTGGAGTTGGGTCCCTGGAATCTTAGTGACCGCAGTTTCAGATGAACCATATCCTAACTAGGAGCTATAATGACCAAATAACGCTTCTCCTTGAAGCTACATATCTGGAAACTATGACAAAACAAGTGATTCTCCTGTCCGCTCAACGGACACTTGGCGTTTACGTGCCTTGCTGTTTCCTGTGGCTCCTGTTGGCACCCAAGGGCACCCCCGGGATCGGGTTATGATAACAACAGCAACAGTGCGGACTACGCTGAGGACTTGCCAGAAGAACTCATTGGCCCCCAAAACGATCCTGCTTCATGCGCTGAACTTCCACAACCCTGCGGTTACCAGGGAAGCGGGGAGCTGTGTGTTCTCCCCCTTTGCTGCACCTGTTCCTCCTCCACGTCACAGCTCAATTTCCACCTCTGGCTTCTCTCACATGCCCTCCTGGCGCCGATACAAAGGAATCAGAAAGCCAGGGATCTCTTCAGATGAGAAACAACTTGTTCATGGCAATTCCCTGCAAAGGCCCTAAAACCCAAACCGGAGCTAGGAAAAACAGCACGGCGTGAGTTGGAAAAGTGAGACCTCGTACGTCATCTCACCCATAATGCTAGCACGCTGTCTACAACCCCTTTCCCGTGTTCATTCTTTTCTGCCCTGCTTCTAACTTCCCATCCAAACCAACAGGTGGGCTTAAATCTATAGTATTTTTGCACCTGTAAAAAACTTTAGCAATTTTCTTACGGACTGGAGAAATGACTACAGCCAAAGAACTTCAACTTTCATAAACAGGAAGTATGTAAGTACCCAAACTGCTAACAATTATGTCTCTAGTGACTCAGGTGAACAAAACTAGTCTTTTCACTGAAATTAGTTTCAGGTTTCAACTCCACTATTAACGAAAATACGAAATTAGAGAAATATTTTAAGAGAAGCACATAGCAGTCTCCATTTAAATTTGTGACTCCCACTGAGATTTATGCTTTAGTGCGTCACACAATGAAGACATTACAGGAGACCTGCTTACTTGACAAGCTCTACCGCTGACACGTTACTCCAGGACACTCAAGTGTGGAGGGAATAAGATGATGAACAAATCATCTTCTACTCTCTCGAAAATGGCACAAATGATGTTTTTCTTCTGTCATTCTGTGCTGATGATATGCAGGCAAACCATTCATTGCTATGGTTTTTCCTGTGTTAATAAGCCTAATTAGGCTTGAAGCAACAAAAATGAGTACCTATGCACAATTAAACGTGATTTCAACAAAAACAGGAGTTTGTGTAAAAGGACAGAATTTTTAAAGAGTGTTTTGTTTTTATAAAGCTGATATGTATTTATTACAGAACACTTAGAAAATACACAAAAAGAAGAAAATAAAAGTCATCCATAATCCTACCTCCTCACCACGAGGTATAGCCACTGTTAAATAACTGCATGCTTTAAAAATTTTTTTTTAAGTTGATTTATTTTTGACAGAGAGAGAGAGAGAGAGAATGTGTGAGCGTGAGCTAGGGAGGAGCAGAGAGAGAGGGAGACACAGAATCCGAAGCAGGCTCCAGGCTCCAGGCTCCGAGCTGTCAGCACAGAGCCTGATACGGGCTCGAACTCACAAGCCGTGAGATCATGACCTGGGCCGAAGTCAGATGCTTAACCAACTGAGCCACCCAGGCATCCCATGCATATTTTAAAAGAAAAAAATATTACTTAGAAGTAGTGAAAAGTAAAAAGTCAATTTTGCTTGAACCTTAAAGTGACAAGGATCACCAGGCCATGGACATGAAAAATCTTTTTTTTTTTTTTTTTAAATCTTAACTAAGATGCCCACTCACCATCCCAACATTTAGTACCTATTGCTAGATCACCATCCTGACCTCAGGCCAGTTTTTATTTTGAAAAACTTCAAAGCTACAGCAAAGTTGAAATTAACACCCAAATCACCTAGACTCACCAGGTGTCAACATTTGGCCACATCTGCTTTATCTCTGTTTACACATGCATTTTTTTGGTTGTTTGCTGTTGAAAAACTTCAAAACAAAACGTGGACATCACGACATCCAACATATATTTCCAAAGAACAGGGACATTCATTCTAACAGAAAGTAGTAATTTTTGTGGACTAATAAAAATTCTTAATTCCTTCCAGCTGACCAAGATAATGGGCCAGACTCCAAAAAACTGATTAGCCTGAAGTATTAAAGCTTATTTTCTTCCTCTTTGCCCCACACTGTGACTCCTTCCTCTTTTTGTTTTTTAAAGTTTATTTATTTGGGAGAGACAGAGACAGTGCATGCAGGGGAGGGGCAGAGAAAGAGGGAGAGAGAGAATCCCAGGCAGGCTCCGTGCTGTAAGTGAGAGCCCAATGTTCCTTTCATGAACAGGACAGTCTCTACAACAAAGAATTATCTGGCTCAAACTGCTGATGGTGGCAAAATTTAGAAACTCTTTAAGAGGAAGGGGTCAGGGGTGCCTGGGTGGCTCAGTCGGTTAAGCATCCTACTCTTGGCTTTGGCTCAGGTCGTGATCTTATGGTTAGTGAGTTCGAGCCCCACATCAGGCTTGCTGCTGTCAGCCGGTCAGCACAGAGCCCAGCTTCAGATCCTCTGTTCCCCCTCACTCCCTCCCCCGCTTGTGCTCTCTCAAAAATAAATAAAAACATTAAAAAAAATTAAAATAAACAAATAAACACAAACCAAAGAATGGCTTCCTCAAAAGCTGAGATCTAATACGTAGCATAGCTAAGCCACTACTCTTAATTAGAAGATACCTTTTACGGTACATCACGTAACAAAGAAAAAAGTTCATATATGAAATTAAAAGGAATACAAGGACACAGGAAAACAGGCATTCTCATATAATGCTGATGATGACTCAAACTGATACAAACTGCTAAGCTGCCCTCCAGAAAGAAATCGTATGCCTCAAAAATTCGTAGCAAGTCCAAACCAACAACTTACTCTAAGAAAATAACGTTACGTACACCAAAGAGGAAGGAGCATGAGGATGCCTGCTACTGGTTGTTATGTAACAATGAGAAATTGGAAATTTTTTCCCAGTGCATTTTAGTTTCACTTTTATTTAAAATGTTTTTAAGCAGAAGTTCATGTACAGGTGAAATGAAGGCGATCCCTTTCACATCTACAGAATTTACATAGATAGTTCCAACTGCTTGTACTTAACTCGAAAGATCCACAGCGTACTGTAAGATGTGTTGCAAAAGTAAACAGAACCCACAAGACCAGTGGTAGGAAAATGTCTCTTGGTTAGCCCGCAGAACCGATCAGCTGTCTAGCGTCCACGTTTTAGCTCGCCTTTGACGTTGCGGCATTGAACTCTACGGGAGATCTAAAGTGACTCCCAGAGATGCTTGGGAAACTGATCCCTACCGTGGTTCCAAAGCACTGAACTGAGGAATGGACTCAGAACAGACTGATCCAGCCTGGAAAGGCTGAAGCTGACGGATGAGCGATCTGTTCGTGCCCAACCGTGCAAGGCTCAGCAGCCAAACTGTGGCTTCACCGCAGGACTGATGAGGCGCTTGGCAGGTGAGTGAGGGGATCTCTAGAACACATGTGCTTAAGACTGGACCTAGAAGGATCTAGAAGGGGACAGCTCTTCTCAGACATGTTCCATAACCTGGAGAGCTTTATTCACCTTGGAATTGTGGCCGATCTCTCTGCAATTATCCTGTCTGCACTCACCACCCCCATCTTTAGATTAAGTAAACTACCTGACTCATTCAAATGGTGTCTGCATCTGGTGTTTCCATCAGCCCGTACCTATTATTATCCTTTGGCATTAAAACAGGCATGCCGTACTCTGCTAAATAAACCATGGGAACACGAATGCTTTCCAAAGAGTGTGGTTTGGCAGCCCCTGGGGCATCCTGGAGCTCCGTGGCAGTCCGATGCAGAGAGCCACATCTCGGTACACAATACACGCACCGCGGTAGCCTCACCTACACTCTGGAGAGCTGTCCTCATACAACAAAAAACGGAGTGCCTGTCTCTGCAGAACGTAACCTGGCCTACGAAGGACTGAACTGGTATCACGGCTCTTCCTTATCCCCCATACCTCGGGCAAGATGAACTGCTCCACAGGCTTGTACCACAGCTTGTTCACCTGCACACCACAGCTCGGAGGACTAAAACGGGCCACGAAGAGGGCCTCCTACGGGTGGGGGGGAGGGGGAGGAGGAGGCAAGAAACAGGAAAAAAACAAAAAGAAAAGACTTCATGTTAGTACATCTGCAGCAAGTTTGCAAACCTCTTCTGTCTTGGTCAGCATAATTCTCGATGGCCCAGCCACAGTTAATACAGGTCTCCTGTCATTTAGACATCATTTGTGTTTTCCCGTGAAATCGTGGTTATTAAATAGGTATTTAAGATAACGAAAGTTGTCACGAAGTTCTAAAACACTAACTAGGGGCGCCTGGATGGCTCAGTTGGTTAAGCATCCGACCTCAGCTCAGGTCATGATTTCGCGGTTCCTGAGTTCGAGCCCCACATCAGTCTCTGGGCTGACAGCTCAGAGCCTGGAGCCTGCTTTAGATACTGTGTGTCAGCTCTCTCTGCCCCTCCTGCACTCATGCTGTCTCTCAAAAATAAATAAACATTTAAAAAAATGTTAAAAAGATCCGAAAGTAATCCTAATTTCTAGATCAGGATAACAGTGGAATCCAGAGACCTGCTGTTTTAGTTATGTGTTTGAATTTTTGTATCAGTGAAACTTAACCACAATAAAACATAAACTCCCATACCTGAGTCATTTCATGAAGCCCTCTCACTATAATCATAATGGCTGGAATCATTAGTAGGATTTGTTCCCTCCTGCTTACATTTATGTAATTAAGCACTTTCACTAACTACAGATTCTTTAGAAAAGGCAGGAATAGGACAAAATGCAAAAAAAATAAATCTAATCTTAAATTGATTTACATATTTACTGGTTGCTCTCTAACACTGTATCTGTTACTAACAATTAATGTTCAAAATAATACAGAAGTAAGTTTAATGATGTCTAAAAAAACTGAGTTCTTCTATAGATAACAATTATGAACACTGGACAAAACCAAAAAAAAAAAAAAAAGATCTGAAGGCACTGGAATGTGAACAGGCTGAAACTGGAGGAAAATCAATACTAGGAAGTATGGCACATTAAAAAAAAAACAAAAACATTTTTTAAATGGTTCTTAGTCTGAAGGCACACCTTGCAAGGGCAACTAGAAATTCTAATTAAAAACTGCCATTATTCTGGTTGAAAAAAATCAAAGGACAGAGTTGGGATAAACACACCAGCTACAAAGTGAGGAAAATCCTGAAAAGTAAAGGGTCAAAAAGAGAGAATCCTAAATTCTTCATATAAATTCTGCCCAAATCTGTGGCTGACTCAGAATCATGACAGCCACATTCAAAGCGGAATCCAAGTAGCCCATCAAAGTCCCAAAGAACTGAACAGAGATTTCAGCTGCTGCCCATTGCAAAGGAGAAAAAGTCTAAAGTCTCTCTCAGCCAATGTAGCTGCCTGCCTAAAACAAACAAACAAAAAAAATCAATACTCTGCATGGAATATAATTGGATCCAGAGATCCTGCAATGAATTATTCACAGTATCTAGGATATAATCCAAAGTTACTTGAGAAAAGATACACAAGGAAAATGTTATCCATGCTCAAGAGAAAAGATGATAATCAATGGAGACAGATTTCAACATGATTCAAATACTAGAATAAACAGACAGTATTTTAAAGCCATAATTATAACTAAGGTCAAAGCTGCAAAGAAAATATGGTCAAATATGAATGAACAGGAAATTTCAGAGAAATAAAACTACAAAAGAGAGTTAAAGGGAAATTCTAGAACTGAGAAGGACAATATCTAAAATAAATTCACTGGCCAGGCTTAACAGCAGATTTGAGATGCCAGAAGAGTCAGTGAATTTGAATACAGATTAATGGAAATGATCAAATCTGAAAAACAGAAAAAAGGTCTAATATACATGTAATTGGAATCCCGAAATCAGTGGAGAAATGGGGTTGAGCAAAATTTTTTGAAGACGTAATAGCTGAAGGTTTCCCAAATTTGGTAAAAGACAAACTTACAGATTCAAGAAAGTTGGCAAACCCTAAGCAAAATAGACACAAAGAGAAAGCCACACCAAAGTGCAACACAATCTAGCTGCTTTTAAAACCAAATATAAAGAGAAAATCTTCACAGCAGCCAGGAAAAGCAGGCAAAAACCACATAACATATATCTTCCCAGAGGCAGTATGAAAGCTAGTTGGCTGAACACCAGACACAATGGAGGCCAGAAAATACTGAGCTGACATCTTAAAAATATTGAAGAGAAAAAAAATCAATCCATAATTTCTATATCCAGAAAATATTCCATAAGAAAAAAAGGAGGGGGGGGGGGACAGAATAAAAGCAAAACAAAAACATTTTCAGAAAAATGAAAACTAAGCAAATTCATTACCAGTAAACTTGCATATTCAGGAAACTTCAATATTCAGGAAGGAATGAAGAGCACCGGATAAGGTAAATATGTGTGTGGGCAAATATAAAAGATTATACCTTCTCTAAATTACTTTCATACACATTTAACTGTATTTTTTTTTTTTTTAATGTTTACTTGTTTTTGAGAGAAAGATAGAGGGACAGTGAGAGCCAGAGAGGGGCAGAGAGAGAGGGAGACAGAATCCAAAGCAGGCTCCAGGCTCTGAGCTGTCAGCACAGAGCCTGATGCGGGGCTTGAACACACAAACGGTGAGATGATGACCTGAGCCGAAGTCGGATGCTTAACCGACTGAGCCACCCAGGCGCCCCCACATTTAGCTGCTTAAAGCAAAAGTTGTAATGCTGTATTGTTCTTATATTTTACATGAAAGGGTACACAACAACAAAGAAAAGTTTAAGATGTGTATTATAGTCTTTCCGTCAACCACACACATGCAAAAATAGTAATACAAAGACTGTAGCTGAAAGGACAACAGAGAAATTAAAATGGAATCCTAAAAAATATTCAAACCCAAAGAAGGCAGGAAAAGAGGAACAGAGAAATGAAAAACAGTGGAACAAACAGAAAACAAATAGCAATATGAAAAACAGAAATCTAACCACTTCAAGAGTTGCATTAAATGTAAATGGATAAACACTCCATGTAAAAAAGTAGAGATTCTCAGACTGGATAAAAAGGAAGACCCAACTACATGCTGTCCTCAAGAAACACAATTTCTAGCAACATAAAAAAAAAAAAAAATGACATATCTTGACCAAGACGAATAGGAGGTTGGCTTAACATTTCAAAACCAAAAAATGTAATTCATCCCACTAACAGAATAAAAAATAAATAAGAACCCTGGTAACATTCTATATGCCCACTATCAGGAGAACAGATAACATATCGCTGGAATACAACTCAGAAAAAAAAAAAAAAAAAGGAAAAGGGATGGGGCGTTGGGTGGCTCAGTTGGCAGAATTTGCCCTCTTGGTCTCAGGTCTCAAGCCCCACATTGGGCACAGAGCTCACTTAAAAAAAAAAAGTAAAAGGGAAGGGAAAATTCACTAATACATACAAGAACATGTATGGGTTACAAAAACACGCTGAGTGAAAAAAGCCTTACACAGGAGAGTACTTTTTGATTCTATTTACATATAAAATCCCACAAGAGGCAAAACTAGTCAATGGTAACAGAAAAGGAAAAAAAAAAAAAAAGGCTACCTCTAGGAAAGGGACAAGGGGACAGGAGTTTGGTTTACACAACCTTATGCAGTTTAAACTGACTGAGGGGTGCCTGGCTGTCTCAGTCGGAAGAGCACGTGACTCTTGATCTCGGGGTCGTGAGTTCAAGTCCCATGTGGGGTGTAGAGATTTCTTAAATAAACTTTAAAAAAGTAAATAAATAAAAATTAAAAACCACAAACAAACATTAAAGTCTAATTAATGACATGTATGCTGAAGTGTTTAGGGCCAAAGTGTACTGATACCTGACACTGACTCTGAAATTCAGTAAGGAAAAAAAAAAAAAAGATCGAGAAACAACTATGTGCATGATAAAGCAAATGCAGCAAAATATTAACTATTGTAGAAATCAGCTAGATACATGGGTGTTCACTGTAGAATTCCGCCAAGATTTCTATAGTTTAAAACCCACAAATGGATCTTTTCAAATGCAATTCCTCACTGACATACTCCTTCAGATATGCTCTGTGAACAAATCAGATTTCCCCACGTATCAGGAACACAGTAAGCCCAGCTGTTTTAAACTTTCCTTCCCTCTACATCCTCATTACAAAAGACCTTTGAAGCAGCTGTCAGCCTTGCATTATAGCGACAGGCTTTCAGGCTTGGAACAGAGACAATAACACTCGCTTATACCTCAGAGTCCCAAAGTTTTTACGTTCACTATCAACTTTTGTAATTCCTTAGGCTTTAGGGGATTTTCGGTTGGGAATTTCTAATCTGGTCCAATTTTTTTCTTTTCTAGATACAAGACGGTTATTATCCATTGGTATTCTCTTCCCAAACCAGCATATTAATATATTATGCTATCGTGTATCCAATTAGTAAGGGAAGTCTTCCAACCACAGGTAATTATGTAGTCTCCCAATCTGCTATGTGCCATGAGGAAAAAGCTGGTGTTTTTTAAAAAGAAAACTGGGGGGAATTTGTAAAAAAAAAAAAAAACCAAAACAGTGCATACCTCTTGTTCTGCCTGATAAAGCTTGACAGTGATGTTCCTCTGGAAACCCACATCGCTGGCATCATAAAACACCCCAAGACTGGTAATAACAATCGGGTAGAGGACTCGGAAGGTCACGCTGACAACCTGGTCCTCAGAAATTCCTGACGAGGTGTCCTCAGAAAGACTGAATGCCTCGATTTCTTGGTTCAAAACTAAGGATGTAAAGAGAAAAGGAGTTTTACGTAACCAAAGAAATATAATCTTATAATTCACAAATGACAGTAATTAAAAAAACTCTCCAGAAACATGGCTGCTTCCAGGAACAAAAACAAACTTATTTTGAAATTTAAGAATGAAGTTCTCACCCACATCTTGGTAAAATATTTAATTATCAGAACAACTTTAGTAAGTTTTTGTATACACATGTGGGCATATATATGTCCAAACGCCACAGAGGAATATTATCAAAGGCATCTATCTATTAGGAAAGGTTGGATAAACAGGGATATTAAAAACAGTACCTAACGCAGTCATAAATAATGAGAAAATTTAGTCTTGCTCTGCAAATTCCAAAATTCCTATTTCTTGCTGGGCAATTTAAAATATTTGTGATGTCGCTGGGGTGCCTGGGTGGTTCAGTCAGTTAAGCACCCGGCTTCGGCTCAGGTCATGATTTTGCGATTCGTGAGTTCGAGCCCCGCGTCGGACTCTGTGCTGACGGCTCACAGCCTGAAGCCTGCTCAGTCTGTCTCCCTCTCTCTCTACCCCTCCCCCACTAGCACTCTGTCTCTCTCTCTCCCTCAAAAATAAACATGAGAAAAAAAACTAAAAAATAAGTAAAAAATAAAAAAATGAAATACTTGTGATGTCGTAAGACAAAAGTACTTGAAATCACTTCCAACAACGCTGAAAAACCCTATGCAATACTGGTAAAAGAGGAGCACATCACACACAGCAAGCATTTCATCACATCCCGTGCACCAGGCCCCATCACGCTCACATCTTCACAACTGCTACATCGTATGGCATTATCTGGCATCGTGGGTTACGATACTGAGGCCTGGTGATTTCAGCGACTCACTCAAGGTCACAGAAAGTGGAAGAGCCAGGAAAAAACCCCAGGTTTATTGACTTTGAACTCAGTGCACTTTACACTCCCTGGTCTAAATCAAAGCCAAAAACTGTCCTTTTCAAATAATATTTTTAATTACCATAAATGAATCAGGCCCGATTACATGAAGGAGTTCACATGGCTGAGAACATCGGTGCCACTTTGTGAAGTAATATAAAGACCTATTCTACAAGATTTTCTCAAAGTCCTTTGTATCTTTTAGAGCTGTGGCTTTCCAATTTTGCTGCTCACACAACCCCATCAGTTAAACACATTTGTATACACACTCATACATTTACTTACAAAATATGCACATATATTACTGTTACCAGTGTGCTCAGTCTATAAATATTACGTTTTATTTTCAGTTAAATAGAAATTCAGTCTTCTTCTGACACCCAGTGGATCATTTGGATCCCTACCTAAGAATTTCTAGAATGCTCTTTTACACTTAACAGATGCTCAATAAAATGTGACTAAGTGGAATCAATTGCTCCTACCCAATCACATACATGAGCAGGAGGGTGAAAAGGGAGGATACACTTTTTATCATGAGCTGGGCAAACACTGGCCAGGGAGTCTAGACGCTAAATAAACTGGATGACGGCAGAAGTTTTTCTTTTTCATACACTCAGTAAATTTAAGATATTCAAAATATAAGCATGTATGTTAAAGGCCAACAGGTTAAGCATATTATAGCATAATTACATATCTATTTAAAACAGATGGACCTTGGACTTCAGGCTACCTAGACACAGGAAACTGTGTTGCTTTGATAATGCTATATTAATCAACTCTTCTACACAGCCAGAGTATCATGATGATTAGTGCTCATGATGACCTTAAGGTATTAAAATAAACCTAAATGCTGTCTGAGTCATCAAAAACGATAAAATTAGATTCAATATAAATTTAGTTACTCATATTTTCTAAAAATTTGTAAGCTAAGTATTACATATATGAAAATCTTCTATTAACCGACAGCTCCACTCTCTTACTATTAATGAATAGTAACCCTCAAAATAATAAAAGCCTGGTTAATTTAAGGTGACATTTTTAAAAATTTGATTTGGTTTTGGATTTCAAATGTAATTCGTTCTAGGCTACTCTTACATCATCGGTAATACATTTTATTAGGCTCATGGTCCCTCTGGGACTACAGTGCAAGCGAAGGGACCTTCTCTCAAGAGAAACACAATTGCCCATGAAATTGTAATTGCAACATTAACTAAAAGATTGGGAGTAAGAAACCTCTGCTTTACCCTACAGACCTGAAAATACGGTACAATTTATTTAAAAAGCTGATTGAAACTGAACTTTATAAAAGGCAGGTTCTTTAAAATAAAATTAACTACCTACTACATCCCAAGAACTATTCTAAATATTATACGTATATACCAACTTATTTCATCCAGTCAGTCCCTATGAGGTAAGAACTTTCATGTCCACTTTATGGATGATGAAACTGAGGCACGGGGCGCCTGGGTGGCTCAGTCTGTTAAGCGTCGACTTTGGTACAGGTCATGATCTCATGGTTTGTGGGTTCGAGCCCTTTGTCGGGCTCTGTGTTGACAGCCCGGAGCCTGGGGCCTGCTTTGGATTCTGTGTCTCCCTCTCTCTGCCCCTCCCCAGCTCACTCATTCTCTCTCTCAAAAATGAATAAACATTAAAAAAAAGGAAACTGAGACACAAAACGGGTAAATAATTGATCAAAGGTCACACCTAGAAAAGGCAGAGCCTAGATTTAAAGCCATGAAGCCAGACTCCAAAGCCCACACACTTAACTATCGCTACCTATAAAAGTGAGGTGTATATAATCATACAGGTTTGACAAATCTCAAAATACCAGAAGTCATAATCAGCACATTTAAGACTGAAAAGTTTAATCTCCCTTAGAAACACAGTTGAAAATAGGAAATGTGGATTAAGAAAGATAAGCGGTTATACAATCCACAATTACCTAAAATCGGTTCCCTGGTAACAAAGGGAACCCAATCAGACCATCTCTCTGCCTCATTAGAACTCCCAGAAATCTTGAACTATAAGGAATGTGAAATATTACTCATATTTAAAATTTTGGGGGGCACCTGGGTGGCTCAGTTGGTTAAGCGTCCAACTTGAGCTCAGGTCTGATCTCACTGTTTATGCGTGCAAGACCCGCATCGGGCTCTGTGCTGACAGCTCAGAGCCTACAGCCCCCTTCGGATTCTGTGTCTCCCTCTCTCTCTGACTGTCCCCCGCTCCCACTCTGTCTCTCTCTCTCTCTCTCTCTCTCTCTCTCAAAAACAAACAAATGTTAAAAGAAAAATTTTTTTTAAAAATTTTTTGCCATTTCTTTCTTTTGCAGAAGCTTAGACGATAATCCTAAGAGAAAGCCGATTCACAGTATTTGTACCAAGGTCACTCTAACTCGACAAGACAGTGAAGTGAGCAGTTATCTCCAAGTTCAAGATTCCGTTATTCAGGACTTATCTAGGCGTGAGGAATCTCCAGATGCATCTGAATCACGCTGAGCAGCTAACTCTCCTGGATCCTGAAGTTATGTATATCTATAAAGACTGAACAGTGATCAGTCAACTGTCAAAAAAGATGAAAGCTACACTTGGATGAAAGCTGAATTTTAGTCTGCTAAATAAAAATGGACCACGGGGGCTAGGGAGCTTAGCAGCTTTTCGTCCACACCAGACTTGTACACGGAGTGACAGGGCTGAGGAAAAGGGCAACTCACCTGGGTTCGTGATGTTGAGCAGTCGGCAGGAGTAAGGGTCTTCCCTGTCTTCCACAGGCACCTCGCAGCCACGAGCACCTATTATGAACTTGACAAGCACACTGAGAGAGACGTTGGCATTAACATCAGATACTGATCTTTACTTTGCACACACACGTTTCTCACACCCACATCAGAGCTTTTGCTGTGAGACACAAGTATTTATGACGTTCATTCCAACTTTCCTTTTCCAGTCCAGCAAAAGAACCAGCAACCCAAAAGTCGCCAGCCACCAAGTGACTTCCGCGTAAGCCCTCCACTGTCGTGCTGTTTTAAAGCAAGTCTGAGTGTTTGGCCTGGCCGCCAGCAGACGCTCACACCAGTTATGAGCAAACTACAGTAAAGCCAGTTTCTCATGCCCCGACCCACAAACGTATCTCTGTCTGCAATCTTCTCGACTTGCTTCCTTCCTTGTCAGAAGGTATTCCTTTGCTCCAGATCAGTCTGTCTATGCAAGAGGAGGTCCTCTCCTACACCTTTCTTCGCCGGTTACCTGTACCGTGTGGTCCCTTCCCTACACATTATAAATACGATGAAGTGTTTTTTGTGTTTTTTTTTTTTAATTTTTTTTTATTGTTTATTCATTTCTGACAGAGAGACAGCATTAGCGGGGGAAGGGCAGAGAGCGAGGGAGACACGGAATCCGAAGCAGGCTCCAGGCTCTGAGCTGTCAGCACAGAGCCCCACGTGGGGCTCCAACTCATGAACTATGACATTATGACCTGAGCCAAAGTTGGACGCTTAGCCGACTGAGCCACCCAGGTGCCCCGACGAAGTCTTGGTATTAATTTCTGTATAGCTGCCATCCCTTCCTTGTCTCTACCCTTTCCTTTAAAGTCCTACAAAGGAATTAACTAAAGTTGCAGGCTCTAATTTCTCACGTCCCACTCATTTTATAAAACAGAGATTCTAACTTCGATACCCAACACTTACACTGAGATGTTTACCCCAATGTAGCCACTGATTCGCTGTTAAATCAACAGATGCTTTTCAACCCTTCAACCTGTGGTTCGATAGCGCCACCTCAAACCTGTGGTTTGATAGCCTGGACAGGGCTCTTTCCCCTCCGTTACACGGCCGGCTCAGTCCCCTCACTGGCTCTTCTTCCCCAGCTTGTCCATTAGGGGAGATGACTAAAGCAGGGCTTTGCCCTTGTCTCTTCCTTTTCTTTTTTGCTTGCTCTCCCTGGACACGGTTTATTCCTGAGGCTTCAACTGGCTTGAGAATGATTTCTGAATTAGCGTCTCTAGTTTGGACCCATCTTCTAAGTAAAAGGTCCCTATATTCATTGGACACCTTCACCTAGATGGCCTACAGGGGACAGGTGCTGGAGCCTGTGCCCACTGGCTTGAGAGAGCCAACCGCTAAATTTTTGGGAATTGTGTGGGCTGGTTATTAAGCCTGGCCTTTATTAAATTACATAAACTTACAATTAATACATTACATTAAAAACAAAGAAAATACCTGAGTTAATCGTTTCTTAATCATTTCACTGTTATCTATGCTCTTGAGGTTATTTTTATCTATTCTATCCATGTGGTGGAAATATAATGGTGTGCTAATTAATACATACCTTCCCCAACTCTGTTCAGAGATGTTGCATTAGTTAGTTCAAAGTGGTCATGGTGAGAGTATTTACACCATGGAAGGGAGCAAACACTACAAATAAGGGTTTTATTTATTGTTTTGTTGACTTTAAGTGATGGGAGGGGGGGAAAAAAGTAAATGTTGGAGGAAAAGTTAATGCAGATTAAACTTAAAAATGTGCCATGTCTGTACAGATCAACGCAACAGGACAGAGAGCCCAGAAATAAACCCGCAATTATATGGTCAATTAATCTATGACAAAGGAAGTAAGAACATCCAATGGGAAAAGACAGTCTCTTCAACAAATGGTGCTGGGAAAACTGGACAGCTACATGCAAAGGAATGAACTGGACCACTTTCACATACCATACACAAAAATAAACTCAAAATGGTTTAAGACCTAAATGTGAGACCCGAAACCATAAAACTCCTAGAAGAAAACAAAGGCAGTAATTTCTCTGACATTGGCCATAGAAACATTTGTCTAGATATGTCTCCTCAGGCAAGGGAAACAAAAGCAAAATTAAACTACTGGGACTACACCAAAATAAAAAGCTTCTGCACCGTGAAGGAAAAAATCAATGAAACTAAAAAAAGGCAACCTACTGAATGGGAGAAGATATTTGCAAATGACATATCCGATAAGGGGATAGTATTCAAAATGTATAAAGAACTTACACAACTCAACACCAAAAAACTAAATAATCCAATTAAAAATAGTCAGAAGACATGAATAGACATTTTTCCAAAGAAGACATCCAGATGGCCAACAGACACATGAAAAGATGCTCAACATCACTCACCATACAGAAATGCAAATCAAAACTACAATGAGATATCACCTCGCACCTGTCAGAATGGCTAAAATCAAAAACACAAGAAACAAGTGTTGGCCAGGATGTGGAGAAAAAGCAACACTTGTGCGCTGTTGGTGGGAACGCGAACTGGTGCAGCCACTGTGCGGAGGGTCCTCAAAAAATTACAGATAGAATTACCATATGATCCAGTAATGCCACTATTGGCTACTTATCCTAAGAAAACAAAAACGCTAATTTGAAAAGATATGTGCATCCCTATGTTTACCGCAGCCAGTATCAGTCCATGGAAACAACTCCAGTGCCCACTGATAGATGGATGGATCAGGGAGATGTATAGATATACGATGCAATATCACTGAGCCATAAAAAAAGAATGAACTCTTGCCATTTGCAACAACATGGATGGATCTAGAGAGGATAATGCTAAGTGAAGTAAGCCAGAGAAAGACAAAACAGACTCTTAACTAGAGAAAACAAACTGGCCTACACCTGTAGGCCATCTAGGTGAAGGTGTCCAATGAATATAGGGACCTTTTACTTAGAAGATGGGTCCAAACTAGAGACGCTAATTCAGAGGGAAGGTGGGGAGGGGGGACAGCTGAAATACGTGAAGGGCACCCTTATTGTGGGGCGCCTGGGTGGCTCAGTCAGTTAAACATCCGACTCCTAGTTTCAGCTCAGGTCATGATCGCACAGTTTGTGAGTTTCGGCCCCGCATCGGGTTCTGTGCTGCTGGTGCGGAGCCGGCTTGGGATGCTCTCTCCTTCACTGCCCACCTCTCAAAATAAATAAATAAACTTAAAAAAATTTTTTTTCTTTAAAAAAGAGCACGCTGCTCATAATGAGCACTGAGTACTGAATGGAACTGCTGAACCACCCTATCATACTCCTGAGATAATGCAGCATTGTATGTTCATTATACTTGAATTAAAAATAAGTAAATAAAAATTAAAAGACAAAAGCTACATGTTTGTAGCCATCCCGCTGTGAATGGTACAAAAAATTGAGGAAATACTCTTCCACTGACCGAAACCTATCATCTGATTCAGCAAAGAAGCTGTGGACTCTACTGACTGAGAGTAAACTTCCGGCACATACCTCAGTTGTCACTTTAGTTTTACTCTTTAACTTAAAGGGAACGTTTATGTCAGAACTACACTCTTTTGTCAGTGGCAAGCGTAAGTCAAGTCCAAAACAATAAAAGCATTCACAGGAGAATCTGCTGGCTACACGGAATTTGTAATAAAGAGTATCATACGAGTCATCCTGTCACTTGTGTGCCGTACATCCTTTGTATCAACAAAACTTACCGCAAACATACACGTACATAGAAACATACTCATTTCTCAGAGAGCCAGCTGGTAAACACTCACTAGCACACCACCGCCAGGAGCTACCACAAACTCAACATTCCCACAGCGGACTTCTTTCCCATGACACCTGCTCTTCTCATCTGGCATTTTCCGTGTCGACTGATGCTTTCACTATTCTCCATGTTAAAAGCTAGCAATCCTCCTCCTCCTCCTCCCCCCCCCCCCCCCACTTACTGACGTCATTTTCCTCGAAGGTCACGCTTTAGTCCAGCCCCTCGGCCTGTCCCCACGGCTGTTGTGCGTGACCCGGCCGCTGCCTACCCCTTGGTCCCACACCCTCCCTGCTCTCTTTACCTCATCATCCCTGTCTCTCCGCCTCTCTTTCCTTCCCCAGCGCTTCACCTCACTCTCGCCCACAAGCCCCTACCCCACGTGCTCCAGTTACATGGCACTGTTTGGGGTTCCCCCAACACTCCAGGCTGTTTTCTATCTCTTTATATCACAGCACATGTAACATTTTATTACACCATTACATCTACTTCCTTCCATTAAACTTCCCCCATAAAGACCCAGGCTACACCGTGACTATCTTTATATTCTACCACGAGCAGCACACTACCTCCGTGCAGAAGATACGTTGTGAAGTTGACAACTTATTTATTTTATCACAAAGGATTGTAATTAAACAAGGTCCTGGAAATATATGTGGAGTCTGGCTCCTTCAGTGAAATGCAAGATTTGAAAGTAAGCCACAGCCACAGAAATGCAAACACTTTCTGTTACTAATGGCCAATTAAGGCAGAGTACCATTTATAAACAACTAGCATTTAAAATAAGAGTGCAGGGATGTCTAGGTGGTTCACTCGGTTGAGCGTCTGACTTCAGCTCATCGCAGTTCGTGAGTTCGAGGCTCATGTCGGGCTCTGTGCTGACACCTCAGAGCCTGGAGCCTGCCTCGGATTCTGTGTCTCCCTCTCTCTCTGCCCCTCCCCTGCTCATAAGCACTCTCCCTCTCCCTCTCCCTCTCTCTCTCTCTCTCAAAAATAAAAAGATTACAATAAAAGTATACACAGAAATGAATAAATTTGCTAATTAATTATATTTACCAAGTTAGTTTTTTAAAGCCATCTTAAATACTCTTACTAGGTCCATAAACTTACTCTGCCCCAGGAAGGAGTTTGGGCTAACATCTATTTTTATACAGCTATCCCATCATTTTTATAAAACAAATCACCAACCTACTAAATTTAAAGCAGGAATGCTATGATGACAAATTAATTACTAGTGAATATCTGAAGGTCAATTTTCCTCATGACATTTAGTTCTGAGTCATTCCCTCAATAGCTGTTGAGTGCCTTCCCCTGGGCCAAGTTAGGTTGCAGGTATCAGAAATACATCAGTGAAAAAAGCCAGTCCTTGTACCCATGAAACTACATTCTAATGGAGAAAGACAAACACTTTATATATATAAAGCTAAATATAATAAACATGTTAGTTGGTGATAAGTATTAGAAAGAAAAATAAAGTCAAGTAAGGGAAGATACAGAAAGGGGTTGGGTGCTATTTAACATGGGGCTGCTAAGGTGACATCTAATCTAAGCAGAGATCTGAAAAACCTGAGACCGGGGAACCATGAGGATATCCAGTGGAAGAGTGATAAAGACAGGGGAGATGGTAAGTGCAAAGGCCCTGAGGCAGAAGCACAATTAGTGTACTGAACCACGGTGATGGTGACCACTGTAGGGGAAGTAGATCTAGATAAGGTCAAAGGCCACAGTAAAGACTTAGTATTTCACCTTGAGAAATCAACAGGAGGCATAGGATCAGAAAACTGACACAATTTGACTAATTTTAAAAGAAGCACTCTGGCTGCTGTATGGAAAATAAAATACAGAGGATCAAAGGTAGAAGCGGGAAATTCAGATAGAGGCTTCTGCTGCAATCATCCAGGTGAGAGGCAGCGGTGGGCTGATGGTAAGAGGACTGGGGTGCCGAGAGCAGCGGTTAAGGTGGTCAGAGGCTGGATTCTGGAGGTGACGTAAAGGTAGCACCAAGAAAAGATGCTGATGGGTTGGATGTGGCATGTGAGAGAAAGAAGAAATCAAGATAACAACATTTTATTTTTAAAACTTCTATTTTCCTGATGCCTCAACATCCTCACAAACAGGCTATGAGCATTGTGCTCAGGTGACCCGACGGCAGAGTGACAAGGCTGGTCCCTGCCAAGAGTTCTCCCTCTTGCCCTCTCCTGACTGACCTAGTGACATTCTTTTTTCTTTTTTTTTGAATATTTATTTATTTTTGAGAGAGAGAGAGAGAGAGAGAGAGAGAGAGGCAGAGAGAGAGAGGAAGACACAGAATCCGAAGCAGGTTCCAGGCTCTAAGCTGTCAGCAGAGAGCCCGACGCGGGGCTCCAACTCACAAACTGCGAGATCATGACCTCGGCAAGTTGGGCGCTCATCTGACTGAGCCCCCCAGGCACCCAGGGGTCGTTATTTTCAGAGACGGAAAGACTACGTAGGAAGTACAGGTTTTAGAGGAGGTTCTGATTAGTAGTGATGAGTCTGAGGCCTTTCATTTGCCAGGTAGTGGGTTCTATTATCACTGAAATCATGAATGAAAGAAACTGGTCTTGAAAAAGAATGAAAGCTGCTATGCATAAGATAGGAAATCTGCAGATGTTCACTGCCGATGATGAGAAAATTCTGCAGTTGTATAGCTACTCAGTCCCAAACATGCCAGCTTCATGCAATCCTGAGAGAGCTTCTGAGAACTGGCCATCGCCTCAGTGTCCTCACATGACTAAGAGTTCAACCTCCCACGCTTCTCTTCCACTAGCCTCTCACTCTGCAACTTCAGAGGCTGGTCTCCCTGAGAAGACCAAGGCCTTGGGCTCCTAACCGATAACTAAGCCATCTAATATCAACAGATGTGCTACCAAAGGTCAACCCTGGAAGGGTAGTCAGGAAAAAGAGCATGGCGTACCACACACACTGCAGACCACACAACTAAAAAAGAGCACAGAACAGAAAAAAACTAAGTGCGTCTCTGGGGAGTTAGCGAAAAGCATATTCACACACAAACTTGTCTAAGCGGAGAACTCTTCTGGACTAGAACCGTTTACAAATTACTGTTCTAAATCAAAGCAGAAACAAAGCAAAATAAAACAAACCAGGTATCTATAAATAGCAGGTATGTTAACCAATGAATACAGTCTCCCCCAACTATCTTTTGGCTAAGAGCCTCAGTTAAATTTACTTTTGTGGGACACCTGGGTGACTCAGTCAGTTAAGTGTCCGACCTCGGCTCAGGTCATGATCTCGTGGTTCATGAGTTCGAGCCCCGCGTCGGGCTTTCTGTCAATGCGGAGCCCCTTGGGATCCTCTGCCTCCCTCTCTCTCTGCCCCTCCCTTGCTCATGTGCACACTTGCTCTGTCTCTCAAAACTAAATAAACATTAAGAAAAATTTCCTTTCGTGACTCAGTTACACGGAGGGAAGGCAAAATGAAATGGCCATTTCTCCCAGGGAGAAAGGCCACAGGCCTAAATTAGCATCTCTGACCATCCCCGGAGAAGTTTTTCACAACTCCTACTCAGTAAATCGGGCAAGGTGCCGACGAAGCGGACCTACCGTTGCCTTAACGATGGATGTTGCATTAGATGCTTCAGCCAGGTGCTTCTTATCACATTTCGAAGTTCATGGTTATGGCGAGCTGACAACACACCAACTACGACATCATAGTGACTAGATTTCCACGGAGGAAATAAGGCCAATTGATCTAGAAATAAGCAACAATGAATTAGAAATGTCCTGTGTCAATTACTAAGTTCAGCACGTAACATAAAAATTTTATTACAGAACGTATGTTCATATGTGTAGAAAACACAAAGGAATACAAAGAAAAAAATGTTTTTTTTAATGTTTATTTATTTTTGAGAGAGAGCGTGAGCAGGGGAGGGATAGAGAGAGAGGGAGACACAGAATCCAAAGGGGTTCCAGGCTCTGAGCTGTCAGCACAGAGCCCGATGTGGGGTTCGAACTGGGGAACCGTGACATCATGACCTGACCTGCAGTTGGGTGCTTAACTGAATGAGCCACCCAGGCACCCCAAAGAAAAATTTAAAAACCACCCAGAGATGTACCAACCAGATAACCACTCATAACATTTTTGGTGCAGTCTTTTTGTCTTCCACACACATGGATGTACTTATGCTCACATAAGTACATAAATTCTTTAGAACTAACAAGATGTTCATGGTGAGAACTGGTTTGGAAAGACGTGAGAATCGGTTTGGAAAGGCGCCATGGCATAAACCATGCAAGAGTCGGCAATAAGAGTCTGTTAGGCCACAGGCAGAATCCTGGCTCTTTTTTATGACCTACAAAAGTTATTTAACTTCTTTCTTTTTTTGTTAGAGATTTTATTTTTTAATTTTTTTAAGTAATCTCTACTCCCAATGTTGGGACTCGAACTCATGACCCTGAGATAACAAGTCTCATGCTCCAGTGAATGAGCCAACCAGGCACCCTGAAAAGTTAATTAACTTCTTGAGCCTCAGTTTCCCTAACAACAAAGGGGTGCAGTAACTCTCATGGAAGTGTTGTAAAAATTAAATGAGATAATGTGTATAAAGGTCCTGGTTTGGTACCCAAATAGTAGGCACTCAACAGCGACCAAAAGCAACAACCACAACAAATATGTGCTTTCAAAGGTGAAAGCCTACGTTACCATCAGTTAGTAACTTTGGGAAACGAATGCTGGAAGGTATCAGAACCCTTATTAACACCAATAAATTCCACAGCCGACAGACCTTGTATCACTTGCTAAATATTCCAAAGAATGAAAGAGGAAGGCAATATTTCCAGTGAGGCAAAAAACAATCAAGTGAGAAGTCATGCAAATGGCTCATTTTTTACTGCTGTAAGGTCTGATGGGCAGGATTACGTTAAAAAAAAAAAAACCACAAAACACCAAAACCCAAAAACTGTCCTTAGAAAGAAGACAGCAGGGAAAGATCCTTTGTTTTTTGTCACCAGTTTCAAAGCTGGAGAGTTACAAGCTCATATATAGCTCTGATGAGGGATCCATTCTATCTCTTCCTCCAATGGTGGGAACTGATCCAAAATGTTTCCAAAAATAAATTCTTGAAGGCCAGAGATCTTTACTGTATGAAGTGCAACGTTTTTATATGCCACAGGACCTAGGTATTTAGTCAAAAGTCAACAAAAACATAATGCTATTTTTTCAAAGGACCAATTAAAATAATATAAAGAAAATCTGGGGGACAGACAACAGGATACTTTAAGGATATTACCTTGAAACAATTCTAGGAATACAAGAATTTTTGTGTAGATACCTTATTTTCCACAATAGATATAGGTTTCTAAAAAAAAAAAAAAATCAATCTAAATGGAATAAAGATACTTGTTATTTTAGCCTACTGTGAATCCTGTAGTGAAATGAATTCTTTTTTAAAGGCAAGAATTTATCTTTATGTAAATCCAAATCTTCCTAGACCAGCTTGCTTACAATGGACATTTATTGAACACCTATAATGTACACCTATATGTACAGAGTATCATTTTTTTAATTTTTTTTTTTTTCAACGTTTTTTATTTATTTTTGGGACAGAGAGAGACACAGCATGAGCGGGGGAGGGGCAGAGAGAGAGGGAGACACAGAATCGGAAACAGGCTCCAGGCTCCGAGCCATCAGCCCAGAGCCTGACGCGGGGCTCGAACTCACGGACTCACGGACCGCAAGATCGTGACCTGGCTGAAGTCGGACGCTTAACCGACTGCGCCACCCAGGCACCCCCAGAGTATCATTTTTTTAAATTTTTTAAGTTTATTTATTTTTGAGAGAGAGAGAGTGAAGGAGGGAGGGACAGAGAGAGGGAGAAAGAGAATACCAAGTAGATTCTGTGCTGTCAGCGCTGAGCCCAATACCACGAACTGTGTGTGAGATCACGGCCTGAGCCAAAATCAAGAGTCAGATGCTTAACTGAATGAGCCACCCAGGAGCCCCCAGAGTATCATTTTAATTCTCACAACCGCATGAGGTAGGTGGGGCTGGCTCCTTATTAAACAGAGAAGAGGCACAGAGAACTCAGTAACTTCTGCTAAGTCAAACAACTAGTAAACGGCTAGGCTAAGGTTTAATCCCAGGCAATTTAACCCCATTCTTTTTCCTTTAAAAAAATTTTTAATGTTTTTATTTATATTTGAGAGAAAGAGAAAGAGAAAGAGAAAGAGAAAGAGAAAGAGAAAGAGAGAGAGAGAGAGACAGATCACAAGTGGGGGAGGGGCAGAAAGAGGGAGACAGAATCCAAAGCAAGCTCCAGGCTCTGAGTTGTCAGCACAGAGCTTAACGCAGGGCTCAAAGTCACGAACTGCGAGATCGTGACCTGGGCCAAAGTCTGACTTTTTTTTTTTAATTTTTTTTTTTTAATGTTTATTTATTTTTGACATAGAGGGAAAGAGAGACAGAGAGAGAAAGAGACAGAGCATGAGTGGGGGATTGGCAGAGAGAGAGGGAGACACAATCTGAAGCAGGCTCCAGGCCCTGAGCTGTCAGCACAGAGTCCGATGCGGGGCTCGAACTCACAAACCGCGAGATCATGACCTGAGCCGAAGTCAGACGCTCAACCAACTGAGCCACCCAGGCACCCCAACTCCATTCTTTATCACTGTTCTATTAACAACACAGCTTGATGTAGCTCATGTGAGACTAAATTCTGATCTTGTATTTGTTAACACCAGTTCAAGCAGTGAATTAATGATAAGCAGATCACTGGAAATTCCGGTTAGCATGTTAATTTTTAAAAATTCATGGCCCAGGAACATTCTTTCTCAGATACGTGTAACCGTACACTGGAAGTTGTACCTACTGCTGGAAGTAACTCTAAATGAGTCTGAATGTGGAGAACAGTTTAAACGCTTGTGCAAAATTGGCAATGATATCCCATTTCACCCCCTACTTTTTCAGAGAAATACTGATGGTAAGTACATTTTAGTGACAGAAATGAGGTGAATTTAGTAACCAGACGTAACTGACGTTGATTCCACAACCAACAAGCAGCATGGGATTGATAACAAGGTATTTAAATCCCTTTTGCCTCGGTTTCCTAACTGGAAAAAAACTGATACCAAAAACTCTTTGGCGAGTCTATGTCATCTGTTTCAATATGTCTTCCGGAAAGATTAAAAGCTAAGGAAGAGCAAAATCACATTTAACCTAAACGCCTCATTTACCTGACATCATCAGAAAACAAGGTTGTTGCACAAAAGTAAAACCGTAAAGTCACTAAAACAACCCTTTACGTGCCAAATACTGCTGCCCCATTTTTGGTAGATAATTAAATCTTAGAGAAATGGATTACCTAAAACATAATTTCACCTGTTCTTGGTGGAAAAGTCTTCATGAAAAATTTCTCCAATCTGTCCCTTGCTCATTAACTCTACCCTTGCTTCAATTCAGAATCTGATCTTTCACTGGACCATGAGAGGGGCATCTACCCAGGGAGCCCCGAGTACCGTATGAAGTGCTGAATCACTGCGTGCTACACCTGAAACTAATGTAACACTGTATATATGTTAACTACACTGGAATTAAAAAAAAAAAAAGATAATTGGGAAATCTCGAACACTAGATACTGGAAGGCATCATTAATTTTCCTAATTGCGATGATGGTTTTGCGGTCGTGTTTTTTTTTTTTTAACATCTATCTCTAGAGATAATATACCAAGATATTTACGGAGAGAATAAGTTATCTGTGATTTGCTTCCAAATAAACCTGTGGGAAGAACTGGGTAGGAGTGTTTGTGAAAAATATTTAACTGTAGGTGTATGACTACATATTAATAGTTATAATCTTCTACTTCTGGGTATGTCTTAAACTTTTCATAATAAAAACTTAAAATAGTGAAAAAGAAAAAAAAGCCCAAGAAACTCCAGGGCTATCCTAACAGCTTATTCCTGGTTTCTTCCTATCAGGCCAAACAAGATTTTTCTAAAAATAAATAAGTAAATAATAAAGATAACCATGTGGCAGGTGAAAATCCCATGGCTTCTGGTTGCAAATTACTTTTTGATCTCTCTGCCACTGCCAATCCTCTCTGCTTCTAATCCAGGTCTAAGCTGCTTGTGTTGAACTGCTTTCGTTCACATGCATTTCTCCCTTCCTAGCAGAAGAGAAGTACACAGGAGATTTTGGCCTTTTAAAAAAGCTTCTACTTCCTGGTGTGCCTGGGTGGCTCAGTCAGTTAAGCGTCCGACTTTGGTTCAGGTCATGATCTCATGGTTTGTGAGTTTGAGCCCCGAGTCGGGCTCTGTGCTGACAGCTCGGAGCCTGGAACCTGCTTTGGATTGTGTCTCCCTCTGTCTCTGCCCTTCCCCCACTCATGCTCTTTCTCTCGAAAATAATAAACATTAAAAAAATGTTTTTTAAAACCTTCTACTCCCAGATATATTGAAAAATAGGTTTCTAAAGATTCAGCCAAAAACCTGTTAGAAATAATAAATCAATTCAGTAAAGTTGCAAGATATACAATCTACAAAAATCAGTGGCACTTCTATATACTGATAACGAACTATCAAAGAAAAGAAATTGAGAAACGAATCCTACTGGGGCGCCTGGATGGCTCAGTCAGTTAAGAGTCAGAAAACTGATTTCAGCTCAGGTTATGATCCTGTGGTTTGTGAGTCCCAGCCTCACATCAGGCTCCATGCTGACAGTGTGGAGTCTGCTTGCTATTCTCTCTCTCCGTCCTTCTCCTGCTCTCGTGTTCTGTCTCTCTCGAAATAAATAAATTTAAAAAATTCTAAAAGAAACCAATTCTATTTACAATAGAATCACAAAGAATAAAATACCCAGGAATAAATTTAAACAAGAAGGTCAAAGACCTGCACACTGAAAGCTACAAGACACTGATGAAAGAAACTAAAGTACACAGAAAATCAATGGAATGCTATTCTGTGCTCACAGGTTGGAAGAATTTTTACATGTCCACACTACCCAAAGCAATCTATAGATTCAATGCAATCCCTATCAAAATTCCAATGGCCCTTTTCACAGAAATATAACAAACAATCCTAACGTTTGTATGGAACCACAAAAGACCTTAAATAGCCAAACCAATATTGGGGAAGAACAAAGCTGGAGGCATCGTGCGATATAAGCTATTCTAAGAGGGATGATTATAGCAATACAAGCCTACCTCAACAAACAAGAAAAATCTCAAATAAATAATCTAATCTTATACCAAAGAAGATAGAAGAACAAAATCCAAGGCCAATAAAAGAAGGAAATAATAAAGATCAGAGCAGAAATAAATGATATACAGACTAGGAGCACCTGGGTGGCTCAGTTGGTTAAGTATCTGACTCCTGATCTCAGCTCAGGTCTTGATTTCAGGGTCGTGAGTTCAAGCCCTGCCTTGGTCTCTGTGCTGGGTGTGAAGCATACTTAAAAAAAAAAAAAAAAAAAAAAAGATGTACAGACTAAGAAAACAATGGAACAGATCAATGAAACCAGGTGCTGGTTTCATTTGAAAACATGAACAAAATTGATAAACCTTTAGCTAGACTCATCAAAAAAGGGAGAAAAGACTCAAAATAAATACTATCAGAAATGAAGGAGGAGAAACAGCAACCAACACCACAGATATACGAAGGATTATAGGAACATATAAGGTTACTTGCCAACAAATCAGACAACCTAGAAGAAATGGGTAATTTCCTAGAAACATACAACCTTCCAAAACTGAATCAGTAAGAAAAAGAAAATTGAACAGACTGATTACTAGCAATGAAACTGAATCAGTAGCCCAAAAACCAACAAAGTCCAGGACCAGATGGCTTCACAGGTAAATTCAAACAAACATTTAAAGACAAGTTAATATCTATTCCTCTCAAATACTCCAAAAATTGGAGAGGAAAGAAAACTTTCAAAATTATTCCACAAGACCAGCATTACTTCGATACCAAAACCAGATAAAAACACTACAAAAAAAGAAAGCTACAGACCAAGGTCTCTGATGAACACAGATGCAAAAAATGTCAACAAAATATCAGCAAACCGACAATACATTAAAAAAACCTTTCACCACGACCAAGTGGGATTTATTCCAGGGATGCAAGAGTGGGTCAGTATTTGCAAATCAAATCAACACGACTGAAAGATATATGCACCCCTATGTTTATTGCTGCATGATATTTACAGCAGCCAGGATACAGAAGCAGTCTGAGTGTCCATCCATAGATGAATGAAGATGTGCTATATATACACAATGGAATGTTACTCAGCCATAAAGGATGAGATCTTGCCATGTGTGACAACACGGATGGACCAAGAGGGTATAATGCTAAGTGAAATAAGTCAGAGAAAGATGAATACCACATGCTTTCACTCATGTTTGGAATTTAAGAAACAAATGATGAAACAAAGAAAAAAAGAGACAAATGAAAAAGTAGACTTTTTTTTTAAATGTTTATTTTTGAGAGAGAGAGAGAATGAGAGACAGAGAATGCCAGTAGGGGAGGGGTAGAGAGAGAAGGGGACAGAGGATTAGAAGCAGGCTCTGCACTGACAGCAGAGAGCCTGACGTGGGGCTCGAATTCATGAACCATGACCTGAGCTGAAGTTGGGCGCTCAACCAACTGAGCCACCCAGGTGCCCCAGACCAGACTCTTAAATACGGCGAACAAACTGGTGGTTGCCAGAAGGGAGGCGGAGTCGCAGGTGAAAAAACTGAAAAACAAAAAACTGGAGGCATTACACTCCCTGATTTCAAACTGTATTACAAAGATACAGTAACCAAAACGGTATGGTTTTGGCATAAAAACTGACACACAGATCAATGGAATAGAGAGCCCAGAAATAAACCCACAATTATATGGTCAATTAATCTACAAAGGAGGCAAGACTATACAATAGAGAAAGGAGTCTCTTTAATAGATGGTGTTGGGAAAATTGGACAGTCACATGCAAAAGAATGACACTGGACCACTACCTTATACTATACACAATATCAACTCAAAATGGATCAAAGACTTGAACATAAGACCTGACACCATAAAACTCCTATAATAAAACATAGGTGGTAAGCTCCTTGACACTGGTTTTGTGGATGATTTTTTGGATTTGACACCGAAAGCAAATGCAACAAAAGCAAAAGTAAACATCGAACTAAAAAGCTTCTGCACAGCAAAGGAAACCATCAACAAAATGAAAAGGCAGTCTATGAATGGGAGAAAATAATTTGCAAATCATGGGTCTGATAAGGGGTTAATACTGAAAATATGTAAAAAAACAAAACAAAACAAAACAAAACAAAACAAAACTCTTACAACTCAATAACAAAAAACCCAAGTGGTCCAATTGAAAAATAGGCAGAAGATCTGAATAGACATATCTCCAAAGACAACATACAGATGGCCAACAGGTACATGAAAAGATGGCCGACATAACTCACCATCAGGGAAATGCAAATCAAAACCAAATGAAATACCACCTCACACCTGTCAGAACGGCTAGTATCAAAAAGACAAGAAACAACAAGTGTTGGTAACAAAGTGTAGAAAAAGGAAGGTTCCTGCACCGTCAGTGGGACTATAAGATGTTGTAACCATTGTACTAAGCAGCATGGAGCTTCCTCAAAAAATTAAAAATAGAACTACCACACGATCCAGTAATTCCACTTCTGGGTATTTATCCGAAGGAAACGAAAACAATCACTGGAGAAGGTATCTGCACCCCCACGTTCACTGCAGCACTGTTTACGATGGCCAAGACATGGAAATAACCTGTGTTCGCTGACAGATATGAATGGATAAAGAAAACGTGTTCTATATAAATACAGTGGAATATTACCTGCCATAAAAAAGAAGAAGTCTTGCCATTTCTGACCATGTGGACAGACTTTGAGGGTGTTACGCTAAGTGAACCAAGTAAGACAAAGACAAAGTACGGTCTCACTTAAAATTTTTTTTTAATGTTTATTTATTATCGAGAGACAGAGAGACACAGAGCATGAGCAGGGGAGGGACCAAGAGATGGAGAGACACAGAATCTGAAGCGGGCTCCAGGCTCTGAGCTGTCAGCACAGAGCCCGACACGGGGCTCAAACTCACAAATCGCAAGATCATGACCTGAGCCGAAGTCGGACGCTTAACTGACTAAGCTACCCAGGTGCCCCAGTATGGTCTTACTTTAAAAAAAAAAAAAAAAAGTTTATTTTTGAGAGAGAGAGCATGGGGGAGGGGCAGAGAGAGAGCGTCCCAAGCAGGCTCCATGGTGTCAGTGCAGAGCCCAATGGTGGGCTCCATCTCACGAACTGTGAGATCATGACCTGAGCTGAGATCGGGTGTTAACCAACTGAGCCACCCTGGGGGCCCTGGGCTCACTTTTATGTAGAATCTTAACAAAATAAAACACTGAACTCATATATAGAGAGAGAACAGATGGGTGGGGGGGGGGGGGGCAGTGGCCAAAATGGGTGAAGGTGGTCAAAAGGTACAAACTTTTGGTTAAGAAAATAAAGAAGTCATGGGATGTAATATACACCTTGTTGCTACACTTGATAATGCTGTAATGCACACTTAAAAGCTGCTAAGATAAGAGAGTACATCTTAAAGTTCTCATCACAAGAAAAAAATTGTAACTGTGTGGTGATGGACGTATACTGGACGTATTGTGTTCCTTCTGCAATATGTACACATACTGAATCAATGGCATACACCTGAAACTCATGTAGTAGGTCAATTATATCTCAATTAAAATAACAGGTTTCTTCTATCACATAACAGCAATGTAAATCAGTCCAAAAGACTTGTGAGTACTGCTTTCCCCGGCGGAAAACCCACAGTGGATGCTCAATGAATACCTGTGAAAGTATGCCCAAGTTCCTAACGCCCTTGAGCAATGCTGGCCTCCACACTTTCAGCACCCTCTGCTATATGTTGCAAGCGCCCTGTTTGATTCTGGTGTCTGAAGACAGGAAAAGAAGAAATGAAAAACTAAGAAGTAAACATGATACAACAAGACACAAAGATAATTCAGAGATAAAATGCAAGTAGCCAACAAACCTACGATAAAGTGTTCAATTCCACTCGGAATCAAGTTTGAATGAGAGCAATAAAATACCAATTTTTGCCTACATTCAGACCGACAAACATCTTCTTAAATAATACCTCAACAATTGGTATGTCAAGGAAGTGGTGAGAGTCATTTCAAGGAAATGGCTCCTCTCCTCCATCGCTGCTGGAATGTAATTTGGTCATCTTTTTCAGGACAATTTGCCAATACACAGGAAATACCTCAGAACTGTATAACTTCTGCCCAGCAATTCCATGTCTAAGAACTTATTTTTAGAAATAATCAGCGATGGGGGGGCGCCTGGATGGCTCGGTTGGTTAAGTATGACTTTGGCTCAGGTCATGATCTCACCGCTCGTGAGTTCGAGCCCCGTGTCGGGCGCTGTGCTGACAACTTGGAGACTGGAGCCTGCTTCGGATTTTGTGTCTCCCTCTCTTTCTGCCCCTCCCCTGCTCGTGCTCTCTCAGAAATAAATAAACATGAAAAAAAATGAAAAAAAAAAACAAAACAGCAATGCACTAAAAGATCTCTGTCCATCACAGTATCATTTATCAACAGTGAAAAAGTTCAAAATACATACATTCGGGAATAAGGGATTAAATTACAGTGTATCTATATGCCAGAATATTATGCAGCCACTAAAACGATGTCGTAGAATTACGTTATATGGTTATTCACCATATTAAGGTAAGCAGATTGTAAGAACTATGTACACACCGTGTGGTCCCATTTATATAAAGCCCCAAAACAGGCAAATATCTGCCACTTGAGATCAGGGGAGTGGTCACCACTCTTGGCAGTGACGGAAGAGAGCATGAAGGGAGCTTCCGGCGTGCTGTCTCAGCTGGCTGTATTCAGCTTATGAAACTAGATCAAGCTACACATTTACATGCACTTTTCTGAATGTATATGATACATCGACACGATTTTTTAAAAATACTAATTTCCCTCAAACATGCACTGTAAGTATGTGCATTCAAAAACTGTAATATAGATCATTTTTCCTGTTTTTTAAAAATAATTTCAACTTTTCTACAAAGAACTTGTTTTGCTTCTATAAGACAAAATTTTAAATCATAGGGTCATCACGGAAGGTGATTACATGATCTATAGGTGACAAAATCATGCATACTTCCCAGTTTTATTCTCTTGATTCATTCCTCCCAATTACTAAGCACTTTCTCCTACATTCACTCTTCTAGATGGTAGATATATAGCAACAAACAAATCTTCATGTCAGGAATCATTCAAACCCCACACAATCTCCCTGAGGACAACAACATTTCTCTTCTCTAGTATGTAATATATCCTGAGGGTCTGGCAATCTGCTAGGCTCTGCACTTGGGAGTGGACATCCAAAAGTTTATTAGACCAAGGGAGGTTGACCTCAAAAAACTGTTTAAAACAGGCCCAAGGATTCTTTTTTTTTTTTTTTTTAATGTTTATTTCTTTTTGAGAGAGAGAGGGAGAGAGAGCATGCACGAGCAGGGGAGGGACAAAAAGAGAGGGAGCCACAGAATCCAAAAAAAGCAGGCTCCAGGCTCTGACCTGTCGGCACAGAGCCTGACACGGGACTTGAACTCATGAACTGAACCATGAGATCATGACCTGAACCGAAGTCTGACGCTCACCCCAGGGAGCCACCCAGGTGCCCCTAGCCCCAAGGATTCCTAAGAATCAAACCAAAATTTCTGTTCTCACATGTACTCTCTCAGACGAATCAATCACAGATTGGTCACAAATAAGCAGAAATCCTGAAAATGAGGGAAACGGAAATTCATCACAGATCTGCTGATGAAGACAATCAGCATGCTCTCGCCAATTTCAGAAACCTCCCCAAACACCTCACTAGCACAAGAACCAGCCACCAGTCTCCTACTCCTCCTCTTTACAATTCATGGGAGTGTTTACTATGAATCAGGCACTTTTCTGGGTGTTTTACTAATTGAGTCTTCACAATAACCCTATGAGATCATCATTTTATAAATAAGGACACCAAAGCACGGAGACAAGATTAACATAAAGGGATAATTTTGGATGAACCAGCGCTAGGCAAGCTTGCAAAGCAGGCGCACTTTGTCTCTGGCCTTCTCCTGGCTCCATGTCTGTTTCAGTTCGACAGACTGTGAGGACCTGGGAGCAGGGACCGTGCGTCTAGAACCGTACCTAGCACTCCAAGCGATATGCTTCTTTCCTTTCTCTTTGCTTTCTTTCTCTCCAAACATCCCAGAAAGAGAAGGCTTCTTCTGTCTCATCATTTTTCTAAATTTATTGTTAAGTAATTCCTGCTAAGGCATTACCCCAAATGAATTATGTTTATTAGATATACCCTGTATCTATATTCTCCAGTCCAGTGTCTCTGTCTCCAGTTTCCTCATCACCCCTAGGCGTGCTGCATTTCACAACAGACCTGCTTCCTCTTCAATAGTTGGTGACCATATTTCACGTGTCTAACGTGAGCCGCTATGTTAAAAAAAGCACCAGGTACTAACAGGACTCCCTCACTGCATTCAGGTCCCTGCCTCAACTAAGAAGTGTCCCCTGACCTATTTAAAACGGCAGTATACCACTCTCTAGCCTCTGACACTGCTTTATTTTTGTCATCCCACTTATCAGTATCCCCTATGATATTTACTAATTATTTTCTATGTTCTATCTCCCCTTCTAATTTGTAAACCGCATGACAGCAGGGACTTGATCTGGATTACTGTTGTTTATGCCACACCTACAACAGGGGTGGGCACAGAGTAGGCTCTCAGATATTTGCTCGATCGACTACAGATCAGAGGTTCTTTTTTAATATTCAGGGAAGGTAAATCTCCCTTTAAAAAAATACTGCCACAGGATGCCTGGGTGGCTCAGTCGGTTGAATTGGTTGAGCAGCTGACAGGCTCAGGTCATGATATCACAGCTCATGAGTTCCAGCCCCGCATTGGGCTCGGAGCCTGCTTCAGATCCTCTGTCTCCCCCTGTCTCTGTCCCTCCCCTGCTTGTGCTCGCTTTCTCTCAAAAATAAATAAACATCAAAAAAAAAAAAAATACTTTATAAAAAAAATACTGTCACAACTTAATGAGACTGAAGACAAAGGGGCAGAAAAGAGAACAAAAACAAATCTTGAAACATTAATTTGCTGGAAGAAACAAAATCTTGGGTTTTCTCTCTCACTTTAGGCTTAAGTATAAGAGCTGAAATGTAAAAAAATGTTCAAATGTTTTAGTTTGAGCATGGTGGTAACACAATGGGAAAAGGAGCCGCAGGAAATTTTAGCAATCGATAGGCTTCTACGGTCTTTAGTTTTGAAAAGTAAGTTAGGAGTCCTTCAGGTTTCATTTAGATTAAAATGCCTAATTTACCATCTAACCAGAGGCACAATATCCATCTAAAGTCAAAGTCAATTTATATAACTAGTACTGATTTCTTCACCTACAGCCTGCTCCTTTTCATGGCCTACATCCTAGTTTCCTAATCTAGCTTAGTCAAACTTCACAGCAGATAAGCGCATCATCCAAACACTACGGGGATAGGAGAAACTTCACTAAACTAAGAAATTGCCAGGCTGGCCTACTAAGTTTAAAGCTTGACGGGGTGCCTGGGTGGCCCAGTCAGTTAAGTGTGGGACTCTTGATTTCGGCTCAGGTCATGATCTCACAGTTCGTGGGTTTGAGTCCTGGGTGATGATGGCATGGAGTCTGCTGGAGATTTTTTCTCTCTCTCTAGATCTCTGCCTCTCCCCTGCTCGCATGCTCTATCGCTCTCAAAATACATAAATAAACTTAAAAAAAAAAAGGCTTGAAAGCCGACTTTTTGCTTGTTTCTTGAACCCCAAAAGACTACTAAGGTCATAAATATCCTAAGAATGCCCTGCAAGTAAATTCTAGTAGTGCTCCCTCATCATACAAAAAAGGAAAGAAACTTGTATAACACAAACCTAACAGACGTTACAAAGTATTTTATACCTATTGCACCCTTTCCTTAGATCAGTTTTAAAAACCCTAAACCAACCAACCAACAAACCCCAAACCCCAACCTGTTAACAGGTAAAATGCCCTATAACAACTTTATTTTCCTTAAATAATTTAAACAGTATTTTAATTCTATTCAGGTCACACAAACAGCTTTTTCAAAGAGCTTGTGGTTCGCCTAATAGGAAAAGATTCTAAGAGACTGTTACCAGAATAAAGAACCCCAATTCCAACAACGAGATTGCTTTGAGGATTGCCCAATTAGTTTCTATGCTTTCTACTAAAAAGTTAAGGCACGGACCCGTCTCAGAATTGCAAATACTCAATTCTAATTCTTTAAACTTTTGGATAAGAAAACAGCTGTTTTGGGGAGAAGTGGTAAGGAAAAAACTCCCCAAGTAGTTAGAACACAAGACAACTATTACCTCAGTTTAAAAACAGCCTTCTAGGTTTCTTTCTATGTCCTAAGGCAAGCCCTTAAATAAGAAGACAAGATAAAAAAAGGAAACCCATTAACAAAAAAGGGTGGTAAAACCCATTAACAAAAAAAGCCCACTGGGTCCCAACTATGGACAAAGCACTCGACTGGGCTGTGAAATGATCAAGATTTCACTCCCCTGGGAGCGTAAGCTTTAGAACAAGTGGATACGATCGCTAGAGAATTTTCTATTTTCACGTATACTTCATTAATAGGCTTTGCGAGCCAAACTCCCAGAAACAATTCCTCTCGTATCCATGCCCTATTTCACGTCCAGATTTGTTTCACCGACTTGCATCATAGTTTTCAAAGAAAACAAAAAGGAGTATACTCTTAAGGCAAAGTTCCCGTGAAAAGCAAGACCCAGCCTTTTCAGACACGCACAGGCATCGCCCATGACACTAAGACCTCCAAGTCTAGACCGAGTTAAGTCCAACAGCTTGGGGAGGGAGCAGGCAGCCTGGCACCCGAGCCCGGGCGCACGCAGCCGCCGCCTGCGGCTGAAGGACACAAGGTTTTGCTCCCAGGGCCAGCGGGCAGGAGGCGGACAACTCCGACCAGGCCTGGGGGACAGACGAAGGACTCGCGGTGGCGGTGCCCATAAAGGAAAGCGGGAGGTGAGAAGCGGCGGGGACACGCACCGAGAAACGCGCCCTCAAGTTTGCCCGATTCAACGCCCCGGGGATGAAAAGAGCCATTTGTCTCGTGTGGGGACGGTCGCGTTCGGCCCGTCCCCCCCCTGCGGGACTCCCGGCGGGGCTCCGCGGAGGAAGCCGCCCGGGGGGGGCTCGGAGTCGGCCTCCCGCCCCTCGCGGCCTCTCGGCCCGCCGGGCCCCAGGACCTCACCTGCGGGGCCGGCCCCGGAGGCGCGGGCGGGCGGTGGGGAGCGCAGCCGCAGCCAGAGGTGCAGCGCGGCCCCGAGCACACACGGGCACAGCAGCACCAGCCAGTTTCGCATTGGCCGCCCCCGCCGGCTCCACCTCGCGCCCCCGCCGCGCGCCGGGCTCTCCCGCGTCCCGGCGGAGAGGGAGGGGACCGGCGAAGAGAAAGGCCGAGGGGCGGCGGCCGACGCACGCGCGACCACTCTGGGCACGCCTGCCCTCGGGCCCGCCGCCGTCCGGACTCCTGGCGGCTCCGGCCCCGCGCCTCAGGTTCCTCCAACCGCGGGCGGCGCCGGCTCAGCCGACCAGGCCCCGCCCCCTCCGCTTGGCCTACCCCCTCCCCCCCGGGCCCGCCCACCTTTCGTCTCACTCGCCCCGCCCCCTTCCCGCGTCCCCTCCCGCGCCTGCAGGCCAGTCGGGAGCTGAAGTCCCGCTCTGGGCCCAGGCAGGGGGCGCACCCCAGTGAGCCAGAGGCTCGGAAACCACATTTCCCATAACCGCGTGCACTTGCTTCCGTCACTCGGCGGTCGCGGAGGCGAAGCGCGAAGCCCCACAGGGAGCATGCGCATCCCTTCTCAACGCCTACTGCCCCCCGACGGCCGAGGGGAGGCGGTGCCGGTCGCCCCTGTGCTCAGAGGCTGACTGACGGGACCGGCCGAAGGAAACAGCTGCCGAGGCGAAGGCTCCCGGCTGCCTCGGATTTAAAGACCTGCGTGACGCTAGGTTTCGATCACGCAGAGCTCCACTGTGCGAATGCTGACCTTCCCTGGGAGTTGGGATCCTGCTGAACGTTTCCTTGGCCCGAGAGCAGGCCGAGGCAGTCCGAGGCGTGTGTCTTCAGCGGTGAATCATCCATCAAGTGCTAGTGCTGGTGCGCCGTGTACCCGGCTCCTTGCCCGGCCCTGTCCTCCGGGAGCTCTGGTTGGGGCCGCACCCCGGGGTCCAGCTGTGGGGCAGGACAGCTGCGGTCCAGTAGGAGGTGAAATTCCACGTGCTCCCGATTCAGACGGGGGAGGAGGGCAAGGTGGCCCCTCCCCCAGGACGGAGCCGTGGCGCGGGCCGCGCGGGTCCCGTGGGAGGGATCCGAGCAGCCCTCCTCGGAGACCGGGCCCTGCCCGGCGTCGTGCAGCGCGGCCCCGGGGGCAGGAACCCCCGGGCCCGCGCAGGGCCAGACACGCGAGGGCCCCCGGTTGAGGCGCGAGGCAGTCGGGGCGCACGTGCTACAAAGGGGAGGGAAGGATGAAAAGGAACACCTGGGGTTGGGTTGGTTTTTTTTTTTTTTTCCGTTTCGTTTTTGGTTTTTCCTTTTTTTCTTTTTCTTTTTTTTCTTTTTTCTTTTTTTTTTTTTTCAATTCCCACAAGTTGTGGCACCAGAAGGTAACTATGCTGTCGAGTAAAGTCTTGGTCGAAAGCGATAGAAAATCCATTTCAAACACGCTTAAGGGGGAAAAAAAGCTAATTTATTCAAGTAACTCAGGAGGAGTCTGGCAGTACCGGAGCCTTATTGAGTGGCAATGTAATCGCAGCAAAACAACCTTCTATTAAAATCACATTTTTAGGGGCGCCTGGGTGGCTCAGTCGGTTAAGCGGCCGACTTCGGCTCAGGTCACGATCTGGAGGTCCCGAGTTCGAGCCCCGCTTCGGGCTCTGTGCTGATGGCTCAGAGCCTGGAGCCTGTTTCAGATTCTGTGTCTCCCTCTCTCTCTCTCTGCCCTCCCCTGTTCATGCTCTGTCTCTCTCTGTCTCAAAAATAAATAAACGTTAAAAAAAAAAAATTAAAAAAAAAATAAAATCACATTTTTTAAAAAGTACACTCCACACCCAAAGTGGGGCTTGAACTCAAGACCCTGAGATTAAGAGTCACACGCTCTACCAACTGAGCCAGCCAGGCGCCCCTAAAATTACTTTGTATTCAAGTGTTTTGTAATGTTGTTTGTATTTAATTTTAAAATCTCTTTTGATTTAATATTTGTATAAAATCTGTACGTCTGTACTTAAAAACAATGTAATGAATGTGGGGTGTGAAATATCTTTTTCCCTTTAAAGGGATTTGTATATTTTTTAGCTAATCTATTGCTACCTAACAAATTATTCCAAAACTTTTATTTGTTTTAAAATGTTTATTTATTTTGAGAGAGTGCATGCAAGCAGGGGAGGGCCAGAGAGAGAGGGGGAGAGAGAGAATCCCAAGCAGGCTCCACGCAGAACCAGACAGGGCTTGATCCCACAACGGGTGAGATTAGGACCTGAGCTGAAACCAAGAGTTGAACACTTAACCAACTGAGTCACCCAGGCACCCCACTCCAACACTTTAAAACGTCAATAATTATTTATTATCTCTTAACAATTTCTGTGAGTCAGGAACTTGGGGGCTAGGTTCTGGTTCAGGGTCTCCCGTAAAGCTGCTGGGGCTGTGGTCATCCGAAGGCTTGACTGGTGCTGGAGAATCGGCTTCCTAGGTGGTTCACTTCCATGGTTAGCAAAGTGGTTCTGCCTTTTGGCCTAAACTCCTCTCTGAGTGGGTTTCTCCCACAAGACGCTTTAATGTCCCCACACCATAGTGGCTTGCTTCCCCAAGAGCTGGAGATCCAAGAGACCAGCACAGATGCGGTGATGCCTTTTATGAAGGATCCCTGCAAAACACACACTGGCACTTCTGCAGTGTTCTATTGGTTACAAAGATAACTGTGATTCACTATGGGAGGGACCACACAAAGATGTGAGTACCAGGAAGCAAGGATCATTGTGGGGTCATGTTAGAGGTTGGCTACCACAGTGTATTATGCAAATCAGAGAAACACTACTGTCTATAAACAGTGTGGGGAGTCTTTAGGGACCCCTACTACTCGCCATGGCCCCTGAATACTCCTAGGACAAGAAAGAACGATATTTTCTTCTTGTGGAAAACAGAATTAGCAGGCTGTGATCTTGGTGGTTCTTGGGCAAATGTCACCAAATCCTGTGTGCCCCTTTCCCAGAATGTTTACATGTAGCAATAAGGAAGGAGGGTGTGTAATGCGTACAGATTTCTTGTTAGAAATTCTTTTAGAAACTATGCCTACCTACTCCCTACATTTTTTTAAAGATTTTATTTTTAAGTAATGTCTACACCCAATGTGGGGCTCGAATTTATAACACCAAGATCAAGAGTCACGTGCTCCACTGACTAGACCAGCCAGGTGCCCCTGCTCTCTACATTTTACTGAAAGAAATTGTTAAAGTAATAATTGGTTGTTACTAGGGGTGTCCAGCTTTTCCTCTTTAAGAAGGGTAGTAGAAGGGGCACACTGATTCACATAAAATGCCACCCTGTAGGCAGAATCCCCAACTTCTGGGGTGGTAAATGGCTGGCAGCGTTCAGGGCACACGGGTGGGGTCGCTGCAGTACCAGCCGCAGCCCCACGGATTGACCTCTTGTGCTCTGCCAGCAGGTGCCCTGCCTCTGGGTACCTGCGGGAAAGCTGCGAGGGGCCCCAGGGCAGCAAATTTTTAACAAGAAAGAAAGATGGGGCACTTGGGTGGCTCAGCCTGTTAAGCATCCGACTTTGGCTCAGGTCATGATCTCACAGCTCATGAGTTCAAGCCCCATGTTGGGCTTTGTGCTGACAGTTCAGAGCCTGGAGCCTGGTTCAGATCCTGTGTCTCCCTCTCTCTCTGCCCCTTCCCTGCTCACACACACACTCTCTCTCTCTCAAAAATAAATACACATTAAACAATAATAATGAAAGAAAGAAAAAAAGAAGGGTAGTAAAAGGCCTCTGCTGATACCCTAACATTTTCATTTTGTGGTTAGAGAATTATAATGAGTTAACCCCCTAATTTAAGTAGATCTATTTATTCAACAAATCTTTAACTGAGCATCTATTATGTGCCAGGCACTTTGGTAGGTACTTTGTTAAATCGATGAACAAGACGAAGATCCCTGTCCGGTGATGGCGTGGAGCCAAATGTAAACTATAGCTCTAATAAAGGAATACATTTAGCAGCATGTAGATGATGATAAGTGTTAACAGAAAATAGGAGAAGTGGAGCAGGGTAGGGAAGGTGGGAATGAAGCACTGAAATGGGGCCGACTGCAATCTTAAACAGTATTTAAACAACTGTTCAAAGCTACAATGTGCACTAAAGGGAGGGATAAATAAAACAATCCTAACACACGGCACTAATTCAGGTGCTTTCAATTACCAAAATGCTTTGACCTACAGGGGGAACCTCACTGACAAGCCTATAACAGCGTTTTGAGTTAACTTTTTAGCACCTTCCCATCTCACCACAGTGAGAGCTGTTCTATCACCTGTTCCATAGGTCCAGTGACCCTTCCACTTGCTTGGTGTCTGCTATCCCCTAATAAACTCAAGACTAAGGTGGGTAAAAATCATAAGAGAGACAATGTGCAGAATGGAAAGAATAGAATTAAAAAAAAAAAAAGATGATGTAAAGGGCCTGTTAAGTCAAGGTCCTCCTAGTTTAAGATGTGAAGGGGTAAGCAGAGAATTAGGATTAGGGTAGGGCAGACCGGGATGGTCGGTCACCCAGCTTGCATTTCCGTGTAACCAGAGAAAGGAATCACAGAGTCGTGGCCGCACAAAGCAGGAGGTATCTGACCAAGCCCAAGGCGTCCCAGGGAAGGTCATCCTTTGAAAACACAGGGCTGGAACTTGAAATCAAACAGGCCTGTTAGGAAGGCCAGAGGGCAAGAATGGTATTTGAGAACACCTAGGCAAAAATAAGTAAGTAATTAAAACAAACACTCCCCAGATAGTGATGACATCATGATTAGGAAAATGCAAGCAATGTGGCATGACCCTAAGAGAGTTAGGACTGGGAAATGGGGAGAAGGCGATCAGAAAACAGGCCAGATCATCATGTGCTATGCTAAGGAATCTGGATTTTATCTGGAAAACTCTAGGGATGAATTTTTTTTTTCTGACTACAAAAGTAATACATGATGATAAAAAGGAATTTGGAAAGTATAGAAAAATATAAAGAAGAAACGAAATCATACCACATAGAAACTATATACTTTCTTTTTGGCATTTTCATTAAAAAATTTTGCAAACAGGGGCGCCTGGGTGGCTCCGTCGGTTGAGCGTCCGACTTCGGCTCAGGTCATGATCTCACAGTCTGTGAGTTCGAGCCCTGCATCGGGCTCTGTGCTGATGGCTCAGAGCCTGGAGCCTGCTTCCGATTCTGTGTCTCCCTCTCTCTCTGCCCCTTCCCTGCTCATGCTCTGTCTCTCTCTGTCTCAAAAATAAATGAAAACATTAAGAAAAAAAAAATTAAAAAAATTTTTTTTTGCAAACATACTACAAATAGGAGTTTACATCCATTTATTTCACCTAACATATAAGCATTTCACATTTACTTAGCAGTCTTAGAAAATGTCTTTTAATCATTTAATCATTTGTTCATATTATAATTTCTAACCTGGTCCCCTATTACTGGACATATGGGTTGTTTCCATTTTTCCAGTATAACAAATATTATTAGCACTTCTACACCTAAAACTTCACCCACATTTCAGATGACATCTTTTTAAGATATTATTTTAAGGCTCCTTGTTCCTCCTGGCATTGTGTCAATGTGTACGTTTGCCTCTAACAAGTAGGTTTCTGTCCCATCCCACATAACCTAGCATTTAAAAAAAAGTCTTTCCTGGGACTCCTGGGTGGCTCAGTCGGTTCCGTGTCTGACTTCGGCTCAGGTCATGATCTCGCGGATCATGGGTTCGATCCCCACATCGGACTCTGTGCTGACAGCTCAGAGCCTAGAGCCTGCTTCGGATTCTGTGTCTCCCTCTCTCTCTGCCACTCCCCTGCTCTCTCTCTCTCTCTCTCAAAAATAAATAAACATTAAAAAATTTTTTTAAAGTCTTTCCTAATTTAAGGATAAAGCATTTTTTCATTAATGAAATTGAGTATTTTATATTTATTACCTGCTTCTATTTCTTCTTCTGTAAATTATCTATGCATTTTGCTTTTACCCATTTTGAATGAGCTCTTTTTGAGAGACAGACTGCGAGCAGGGAAGGAACAGAGGGAGAGGGAGACACAGAATCTGAAGCAGGCTCCAGGCTCTGAGCTGTCAGCACAGAGCCCGACATTGGGCTTGAACTCACAAACTGCAAGTTCACGACCTCAGCCGAAGTCGGACGTTCAACCGACTGAGCCACCCAGGTGCCCGCCCCCCCCCATTATTCTCTTCTTTATCACTTCTCACCCTCTAACATACTGTCCAGTTTACTTATTTTGTCTATGGTTTACCCATCTATGATTCTCCCCTCCATTTTGTTCATGGATATATCCCAGAATCTGAAGCAGTGACTGGCACTTTGTGGGTGATCCATACATTTTTTTTTTTGAATGAATGAATGACTTTGGGAGCCCTTATCAAGTTGATTGTAGTAGAATTCACGGGGTGTGGTTACTCAGGGAGAGTGTACAAGGACAGAGACGTGAGCATTTAGGTGCAAGCAGACGAAGAGGTTACAAAGCCCACTGAGAAAACGCCAGAATGCAGGAGAAAAACAGGAGATGGTGTCACAGAAGACAAGAGGCGAGCTGGGAGGGGGGAACATGCAACCGGGTACAGTGTTGTCAATATACGAAGCAAGGGAAAGGCTTACGGAATGAATGTCCTTCCCCCAAATTCATCTAATCCCACATGTGATGGACTTTCGGGTGGGACCTCTGGGAGGTCATTAGGTCCTGAGAGTGGAGCCCTCATGGTAGGAATAGTGTCCTCACAACAGGAGGCCATAGAACTGGGTCAGTCCCTTTCAATGATTGATACGACAAGTTGGCTCGTCTACAACCCAGGAGAAGGCTCTCACTGGAACCCAACCGAGCTGGCATCCTGACCTCAGACTCCTAGGCTCCAGAACTGAGAGAAGTACATTTCTGTTGTTCATCAGCCACCCAGTCTGTGGTACTCTTACAGCGGTGCCCACTGGCTAAGACAAAGAGAGAGAAGTGTCCAGGGATTGGGTGGTTCGCAGGTCACGGGTAGTTTCAAGGAGTAGTCAGAGCAGAAGTGAGGGGCCTGTGGTACTGTGAGGTGAGGAGAGGAAGGTTACGGCACAGTGATGTAGAAATAGTGTACAGATCCCTTTTTCAAGAAGCTTAGGTGTAAAGATAGGAAGGAGAAAGATTGGAGCTGGAAGGAGGTTCAGACTGGAGAAGTGTGTGTGTGTGCTTTTAGGTGGGAGAGATGAGACTAACTTGAATATTTTACTTATTTTAATGTTTATTTTTGAAAGAGAGAGAGAGAGTGTGAGTGCATGCATAAGCAGGGGAGGGGCAGAGAGAGAAAGAGACAAACAGAATCCGAAGCAGGCTGCCCACACTGTCAGCACAGAGCCTGGGGCTCAAAATCACAAACCCTGAGATTGAGACCTGAGCCAAAGTCAGATGCTTACCTGACTGAGCCACCCGGGAGCCCCAAACTTGAGTATTTTAAATGATGCAAGGAAAGAACCAGTAGAACTGTATAATTAATCATCCAAATCAGAGTTTTGAGAGAAAAAGGGGACAGGACAAATGCTACATTGGCTGGATCATCCCAAGACAACAGGGACTTTCAGGAAACGTTACAGTAAACCAGTAAACCAGGGCACATGGTCCCCCTTTCCAAAGCTCAGGTTCTCTGCCCATCGTCATTCCTTTGTGCACTCAGCAGGCGATTACATTTTCTAACTGTAGGTGGCAGCAAAAAGCTTGCCTCTTGGGTTTTTTTTTTGGGGGGGGAGGGGTAAGGGGTGGATGGCAACTAAATATGGATAAAAGTTAGTTTAGCCACAGGTTGTACGTTCAAAATAGGAGCCTTCAATTTAGATTTTACTTGGGAAAATTCATTTTGTACCTTTTTCGAAAAGAAGCATCTCTCTTGGCTCTCAAAGAGGAAACAATTCGTGAGCAATTATAAAATAACATTAGCTGTGTCGTGGAGTCACTTTTTCTATTCTTCTTTTTAATCATTTTATCCATTTTTCCCATTTTATTGGGAAATAACTGATATACTTCACTGCACAAGTTTAAGGCACACAGCATGATGGCTCGTTTACATACACTGTGAAGTGATTATTGCAATAAGTTCAGTTAACATCCATCATCTTATATAGATACAATAAAAAGAAAAAAAATGTTTTTCTTCTTGTGATGAGAACTCTTAGGATTTACTCTCTTAATAACCTTCCTATACAGCACACAGCAGTGTTAGCAATAGTCACCACACCATACATTACATGCCTAGTATTTATTTTTCTTATAACTAGAAGTTTGTACCTTTGACCCCCTATGTCCAATTCCCCCCCGGGGCACCACCTTTTGCCCCTGGTAACCACATGTCTGATCTCTTTTTCTATGAGTTTGTTTTTTTAGATCCCACACATAAATGAGATAATTTGTCTTTCTCTGTCTTACCTATTTCACTTAGCACAATGCCTTCAAGGTCCAGCCATATTGTTGCAAACAGATTTCCTCATTTTTTATGGCTGAATAATATTCTATTGGGTGTATATTTATATATTGTGTATATGTTATGCCATATAAATATACAATACATTGCATATTCTGTGTATATATATCTATATCTATATAGATCTATATATATCTATATAGATCTATATAGATATAGATATATAGATATATATCACAACTTCTTTATCCATTCACCCACTGATGGATGCTTGGGTTGTTTCCATGTCTTGGCTGTTATAAATAATGCTGTTGTGAATATGGAGGGTCCATACGTTTTTGACTTAGTGTTTTTGTTCCTTTGGATATGGTTCCAGAAGTGGAATTGCTGGATCGTAGTAGTTCCTAGTAGTTTTTTTTTTTTTGTTTTTTGTTTTTTTTTTTTGAGGATCCATCATACTGTTTTCCATAGTGGCTGCACCAATCCATATTCCCACCTACAGTGTACAAAGGTTCCCTTTTCGCTACATCCTCATGGGGATGAGAGAGAGGGGAACAGAGGATCCAAAGCAGGCTCTGCACAGACAGGCTGACAGTAGCGAGCCCGACGTGGGGCTTGAACTCGCCAACTGCAAGATCGTGACCTGAGTCGAAGTCGGAAACTCAACCAACTCAGCCACCCAGGCGCCCCACCTCTTGTCTTTTTGATGATGGTCATTCTAACTGAAGTGAGGGGATACTTCATTGTGGTTTTGATTTGCATTTCCCTGATGAAGAGTGATGTTGAGCATCTTTTCATGTGCCTGTTGCCCTTTCCTAGATCTTCCTGGAAAGATGTCTATTCAGGTCCTTTGCCTATTCTTTTGATTGCGTTATTATAATTATACTATTGTTATCTAGTTGTATGAGCTCTTTATATATTTTGTATATCACCCCTTATCAGATATATGGCTTCTTTTATTGTATAGAAGCTCTGTAGTTTGATTTTGTCCATTTATTTTTTATTTTGTTGCTTGTGCTTTAGGTGTCATAACCAAAACATCATTACCAAGGCCCATGTGAAGGAGCTTTATTCCTTTATTCATGGTTTTGGATCTTACATTTAAGCCTTTAATCCATCTTGAGGCAAATTTTGTCAGTGGTATAAGATAGGGGTCCAGTTTCATTTCTTCCCATGTGAAGATCCAATTACCCCAGCACTATTTATTGAAGACTCTTTTCTCCACTGAATAGTCTTGGTGGCTCTCTTGTCAAAAATTAGTTGACCATATATGCTTGGGTGTTTTTTTCCTGGCCTTTTGATTCTATTCCACTGATCTATTTGACTTTTTATGCTAGCATTATACTGTTTTGATTACTAAAGCTTTATACTACAGCTTGAAATCAGGGAGTGGGATAACTCCTACTTTGTTCTTCTTTCTCAGGATTTCTCTGGCTATTCAGGGTCTTGTGCAGTTTTCACATAAATTTTAGGAGTGTTATTTTGTGCTTCTGCAAAAATGCCACTGGGATCTTGATAGGATTGCACTGAATCTATGGATGACTTTTGGTGGTATTGATATTTTAACAATATTAATTCTTCTAATTCATGAACACAGGATACCTTCCCATTTATTTGGGTCTTCTTTGATTTCTTTCGGTAATGCCTTACAGTTTTTAGAGCAGAGATCTTTCACTTCCTTAATCTTTCATTGTTTTCGATGCTACTGTAAAAGGGATCAATTTATTTCTTTTTCAGCAAATTCATTGTCAGTGTACAGAAACACTACTGACTTTTATATGTAAATTCTGTATCCTGCAACTTTGCTGAATTTATTGATGAGATCTAAGAGCTTTTTGGTTGAGTCTTCAGGATTTCCTGTATATTAAATCATATCATCTGCAAATAGAGACAATTTTACTTCTTCCCTTCCAGCTCTGATACCTTTTATTTCTTTTTATTGCCTGATCTAGCTAGGACTTCAGTACTAGATTGAATTGGAGTGGTGAGAGTGGGCACCCTTATCTTGTTCCTGATCTTAGAGGAAAAGCTTTCAACCTTTCACCATTGAGTATGATGTTAGCTGTGGACTTGTCATATATGGCCATTATTTTGTTGAGATATGTTCCTTTTATGCCTGATTTGTTAAGAGGTTTTATCATGAACGGATGTTGGATTTTGTCAAATGCTTTTTCTACTCTATTGAGATGATCATGTGATCTTTTTCATTCCATTAATGTGATGTATCACATTGATTGATCTGGGTATGTTCAACTATCCTTGCATCCCAGGGATAAACCCCACTTGATCATGATGAATAATCCTTTTAATGTGCTGCTGAATTCAATTTGCTACTATCTTATTGAGAATTTTTGCATCTATATTCATGAAAGGAATTGGCTGTAGTTTTCTTTTTTAATAATGTCATTGTCTGGTTTTAGTTTCAGGATGATGCTGGCCTCATAGAATGAGCTTGGGAATGTTCTCTCCTCTTCAATTCTTTTTGGAAGAGTTTGAGAAGGATTGGTATCAATTTTTTTAATGTTTGGTAAAACTCACCAGTGAAGCCATCTGGGCTTTTCTTTGTTGGGAGATTTTTGATTACTGATTTGATCTACTTATTTTTAAAAAAATTTTTTTAACGTTTATTTATTTTTGAGACAGAGAGAGACAGAGCATGAACGGGGGAGGGGCAGAGAGAGAGGGAGACACAGAATCCAAAGCAGGCTCCAGGCTCTGAGCCATCAGCCCAGAGCCCGACGCAGGGCTCGAACTCACGGACTGCGAGATCGTGACCTGAGTTGAAGTCGGACGCTTAACCGACTGAGCCACCCAGGCGCCCCTGATCTACTTATTAATAACTGGTCTATTCAGACTTTCTATTTCTTTCTGATTCAGTCTTGGTTATTCATATGCTTCTAAGAATTTTTCCATTTCTTCTGGGTCGTTTAGGTTGTTGGTGTACAATTGTTCACAGTAGCCTCTATGATCTTTGTATTTCTGTGGTAACAGGTGTAATGTCTCCTTCTCCACTTACAATTTTGTTTTGGGTCTTCTCCCTTTTTTCCTTAGTTAGTCTAGCTAATTGATTAGTCTGTCAACTCTGTTTATCTTTCCAGAGAACCAACCCTTAGTTTGGTTAATCTTTTCTATTGCATTTCTGTGCTCTATTTATTTCCGCCCTAATATTTATTATTTCCTGTCTTCTGCTAACTTTGTCTTAAAAGGAATTTCTTTTTCTTGTTCCCTGAGGTGTAGAGTTAGGTTTTTTATTGGGACTCTTTCTTGCTTCTTAATGTAGGTGTTTATTCCTATCAACTTCCCTTAGAATTGCCTTTGCTGCATCCCACGAGTTCTGGCATATGTGTTTTTTTTTTATTTGTCTCAAGAAACTTTTAAATTTCCCCTTTAATTTCTCCTTTGACCCACTGTTGTTCAGAAGAATACTGCTTCATTTCCATGTGTTTGTAGTTTTTCCAGTTTTCCCCTTGTTATTGATTTCTAGTTTGTTGCCGTCGTAGTTAGAGAAGATATTTGGTATGATTTCAGTCGTCTTGAGTTTGCTTTTTTTGTGGCTAACATACGGTCTAGCCTAGCAAATATTCTACGTGAGCATGTATTTTGCTATTGTTGGATGGAATGTTCTGGATATGTCTGTTAGGTCCATTTGGTCTACAGTGATGTTCAAACCTGCTGTTTCCCTACTGAATCTCTGGATGACCTATCGATTGTTGACAGTGGGGTATTAAAGTCCCCAACTATTATTGTATTACTGTTTATTTCTCCTCCTAGCTGTTAGTTTTTGCTTTATATATTTAGGTACTCTGACATTGGGTGAACAAATATTTACAACTGTTCTGTCTTCTTAATGGATTGAGAGCTTTATCATTATGTAACGAGCTTCTTTTTACCATTTTGAGTTTAAAGTTTATTTTGTCTGATATAAGTATAGCCACCCCTGCTTTTTTGTTGTTTGTTGTTACAGTTCCTTGAAATGACTTCTTATATCCCTTCACTCTCAATCTGTGTGTGTCTTTAAGGCTAAAGTGAGTTGCTCATAGGCAGCACGGCACTGGATCTTGTTTTTTTAATCCATTCAGACATTCTATGCCTTTTTTTCTTTAAGAGAGAGAGAGAGAGAGAGAGCGCATGAGCAGGGGAGTGGGGTAGAGGGAGAGAGGGGGAGAGAGAGAATTCCAAGCAGGCTCTGCTCAGCACAGAGCCTGATGTGGGATTCAATCCCATGATCTTGGGATCATGATCTAAGCTGAAATCTAGAGTCAGACGCTCAACTGACTGAGCCACCCAGACACCCCTTTTCTATGTCTTTTGATTAGAGAACTTCATCACTTTACGTTTAAAGTAATTACCAATAGGTAAGGACTTACCTTTTCCATTTTATTAATTATTTTCTGGTTGTTTTATAGATCCACTCTTCCTTGTTTCTTATCCTGCTATCTTTTTGTGTGTGTGTTGATGTCTTTTGGTGTCAGTATGCTTTGCTTTCTTTATCTTTTTTTTTTTTTTTTTGTATAATTGCTATAGGTTTTCCCCTTGTGGTTACCATAAGGCTTACAACCCCATATTTTTTTTTGTAAATTTTTTTTTCAACGTTTATTTATTTTTGGGACAGAGAGAGACAGAGCATGAACGGGAGAGGGGCAGAGAGAGAGGGAGACACAGAATCCGAAGCAGGCTCCAGGCTCTGAGCCATCAGCCCAGAGCCTGACGCGGGGCTCAAACTCACGGACCGCGAGATCGTGACCTGGCTGAAGTCGGACGTCCAACCGACTGCGCCACCCAGGCGCCCCACAACCCAATATTTGAAGCTGATAAACATTAAGTTCAGTAGAATTCCTAAACTTTATACTTATACTTCTCCTCCCCCTCACATTTTAGGTTACTGCTGTTACAATTTACACATTTTTTTATATTGTGTAACTAACGACAGAGTATTGTAGTTATGGTTGCTTTTACTATGCTCATGTTTTTTAACTTAAAAAAATTTTTTAATGTTTATTTATTTTGAGAGAGAGAATGAGCGTGCAAGTGAACAGGGGAGGGGTTGGAGAGAGAGGGAGAGAGAGGATCCCAAGCAAGCTCTCCACCATCAGCACAGAACCCAACACAGGTCTTGAACTCACAAACTATGAGTTCATGACCTGAGCCAAAATCAAGAGTAGGATGCTTGACTGACTGAGCCACCTTGGCACCCCCATGTGTTTTAGCTTTTAACATAGAATTATGTTAATGAATAAGTGAATTATGCACCATTACCAAATTACAGAATCTGACTTTGACCATAAATTTACTATTACAATGAGTTTTACTACTTTTCTGTTTTTATGATGTTAATTGGTATGCTTTTATTTTAAAAAAAAATTTTTTTTAATGTTTATTTATTTTGAGGGAGAGAGAGACAGAGTACAAGCAGGGGAGGGGCAGAGAGAGAGGGAGACACAGAATCCAAAGCAGGCTCCAGGCTCCGAGCTGTCAGCACAGAGCCCGACGTGGGGCTCGAACTCACAAACTGTGAGATCATGACCTGAGCCGAAGTCGGACACTTAACCGACTGAGCCACCCAGGCGCCCCAGTGTCCTTTTATCTCTGCTTAAAGAACTCCCTTTAGCATTTCTTGTAAGGCAGATCTAGTAGTAATGAACTCCCTCAGTTTTGTTTGTTAGGGAAAGGGGTTGTTTTTTGTTTTGTTTTTTATATTTTTTTAAATAAGGCCCCATGCCCAGTGTGGGGCTTGAACTCACAACCCTGACATTAAGAATTGCACACTTTACTGAATGAGCTAGCCAGGCATCCCTGGGAAAGTCTTTATTCCTTTTTCATTTCTGAAGGACAGCTTTGCTGAGTACAGTATTCTTGGTTGACAATTTTATTCATTTTTTTTAAGATTTTATTTTTGAGTGTTCTCTACACCCAATATGGGGCTTGAACCCATATTGTCCGGAAGAGGATGTCAGAGTCCTGACATCAGGAGTCACACAATCCACTGACTAAGCCAGCCAGGTGCCCCTCTTGGCTGACAGTTTAGTTTTTTTCCTCCAATATTTTGATTAGGCCAACCTATTTTCTGTTGGGCCAAAATGTTGAGAAACTTGTTCATAGTCTGAGAAGGGTTTCCTGGTAACTTCTCTCTTTTCTATTTTTGCTTTTCCACTTCTTTCTTTGTCTTGGAGTTTTGACAATTGAATTATAATGTATCTTGGGGCAGCTCTATTTAGGTCCAACCTATCTGGAGTTCTTTGGGCCTCATGGATCTGGATGTCCATTTCTCTTTCCAGGTGTGGGAAATTTTTAGCCATTATTGCTTTATTTTTTTATTTATTTTTTTAAATTTTTTTTTTAAACGTTTATTTATTTATTTATTTATTTTTTTTTTTTTTTTTTTTTTTTTTTTTTTTTTTTAAATGTTTATTTATTTTTGAGAGAGAGAGTGAGACAGAGTGTGAGCGGAGGAGGGCCAGAGAGAGGGAGACACAGCATCGGAAGCAGGCTCCAGGCTCTGAGCTGTCAGCACAGAGCCCGACGCGGGGCTCGAACTCACGGACCGTGAGACCATGACCCGAGCTGAAGTCAGACGCCCAACCGACTGAGCCATCCAGGCGCCCCAAACGTTTATTTATTTTTGAGACAGAGAGAGACAGAGAATGAACAGGGGAGGGGCAGAGAGAGAGGGAGACACAGAATCGGAAACAGGCTCTAGGCTCTGAGCTGTCAGCACAGAGCCCAATACGGGGCTCGAACTCACAGACCGTGAGATTGTGACCTGAGCCGAAGTCGGACGCTTAACCGATCAAGCCACCCAGGCGCCCCAGCCATTATTGCTTTAAATAGATTTTCTGACCCTTCCTCTTTTTCTGCTCCTTTTGGAATTCCCATAATATGAATGCTGCTTCTGTTCATTGTGCCCCATATATCTTGCAGTTTTCTTTTCTCTTTTCCATTCTTTTCCCTTTTGTTTTGTTTTGTTTTGTTTGTTTGTTTGGTTTTTTGCTCCTCTGACTGCATAATTTCTGATATCCTATCTTCCTGGCTGCTGATTCTTTCTTCTGCATGGTTCTTATTTTGAAATTCTACTGAATTTACCAGTTCAGTTACTGTATTTTTCAGCTGTAGGAATTTTTTTTTATGGTGTCTACTGCTTTTTTGATCTTCTCCTTTTGTTCACACAGTTTCCCCGACTTTTCTGTCTCTGTGTGTTCTTGTGGATCATTTTTCAAGAGGATTATTCTGAAATTCTTTGTCTGACAGTTCATAGATCTTCATTTCCTTAAGACCAGTTATTAGAGTTTTACTAGTTTCCTTTAGTGGTTTTTTGCAATTCTTGATTCCTTACATTGCTGCCTACACAGTTGAGTCATCAGGCTCCTCTTCCGGACTTTATAGTTTTACTTTGGCAGAGACAGAGCTCTTCACCAGTCAGCTCAGTTTGGGTTTCTGGGTGTGTATGCTGGTAATGTCCTTGTGCAAGTGGGGCCTGCTATTATGGTCTATTTTGGGGCAGAGCAAGCTCTGGGGTTAGGGATGGGAGGGTGGGGAGAGCCAGTGGCTGAGAATCAGTGGATAGGGCTGTGGGCTTGGTTCCCTTCCCAAGCGAGGCTGTAAGTCGCCTGGGCTCTCTGGTCAGACTTACTAGATGGTTGGAACTGTACTATATTCAGTGGTGGATGGGACTATGCATTAGCCTCCCTGCCCTGGCTGGGCAGCAGGATGAGCCCCAGGGCCTGTATGACTGACTGGTGAATCAGGCAAGAGCATGCAATGAATTCCCGGGTCAGGTGAGACTACCAGTTTTGTTCCGCAGATGGGGGAAGCCATGGGCTGTGCCCTCTGTTCAAAGGCTACTGCGCATAGGGCTGCTGAACGGGCTTCACAGCTCTCTGTGTGCTCTGGTAAAGTTCCCTGGTTGGGCCGGCTGACGGCCTTATCCAGCAATGAGCGGGGCTATGGGAGAAGCAGCTCTAAAACTGGTAAAGCTCTTTGATGATTGTCTTAACTTAAGCCTCCCTGCATCCCAAGTTCCCTGCTAAAGAGGGACACCGGTTTGCTCTGGGATGACTGCCTCTGCCTGCCCCTCTCTCGGCTCAAGCACCGCTGGGCTGCACAGCTTCCGTGAGTCGTCTGCTGCCTGCTTGGATGGGCCCCCCAACCCAAGACCCTCTCCACAGCAGGGGGGCTGTGACTCAGCACTTTGCCTGGGCGTGGGCCAACTGGGCTCTAGGGCTGGCGCAACTTCTCGTCTGGGGATCAGGATCAGGCAGCTCGGCTCCCTGCCAAGCCCCCTGGTCAGAGTGCACCCCGGACTTGCAGATGAACAAAGCCGCAATTGGGGATTACTACAGAGGCACCGCAGGCGTGCACTTGGTCTGTAAAGATCTGTGTGCTGGTTGTTGCGAGTCCTGCCCCCCTTTCTCCATCACAGTCAGATTCCCAGTGATTAAGCAGATTGCCCCGCAATCCCCGTGGTGCAAGGTTAGAGTCGGGGCTCCTTCAGAGGGACTCACAATGCTGGTGGGGGCTGGTTGTGGCTCCTGGGTTCTCTTTTCCTACCAGACACCTGGGGGCTCAGAGACCACCTCTCTGTGTGGTGTGGCCCTGGCCTGTGGGGGGAGCAACGTGGTCAACGTGTAGCCATTTCTTTACCCTTATAACACAGTGCATCTTGGTCTCTGAAGCACAGGGGTGCTTTAGCCTCACCTCCCGGTTCTAGGAGTCCCTGAGGTGTCTTCTTGAATAGTTATTGGTTGTTCTTCTTATGAGGAGGAGCAAAGTCAAGAACAACCTATGCCACCACCTTGGTGACGGCACCTTTCCTTTTACCATTAAAAGATAAAATTCGCCAGTGCCTGGGTGGCTCAGTCATTAAGCATCTGACTTCAGCTCAGGTCATGATCTCGCGGTTTGTGAGTTCAAGCCCCCATCGGGCTCTGAGCTGTCAGCAGATTCTGCTTCAGATTCTGTGTCTCCTTCTCTCTCTGCCCCTCCAATGCTCATGCTCTCTCTGTCTCTCAAAAATAAATAAACATTAAAAAATTAAAAAAAAAAAAAGGGATGAAATTCTTGGGTTGCCTGGGTGGCTCAGTTGGTTAAGTGTTCAACTCCTGTTTTCGGCTCAGGTCATGATCTCACAGTTGGTGAATTCCAGCCCTGTGCTTAGGATTCTCTCTTTCCTTCTCTTTCTGCCCCTCCCCTGCTCACATGCACTCCTCTCTCTTTCTCAAAATAAACTTTAAAAAGAGATGAAATTCTGTCTTTCTCCTAATACAGAATAATTTCTATTAATTTTACCACTTCAGGATCAGCCCAGGCATTGCCACACACACACATTCCTTATTTGTATATATAAACTTTTAGTCAACTCCGATTTCGATACATCTTGGGGAACCTTGCTATTGAACACTGTAAATATTTAAAAACTATTACAACTGATGCCAGATTTCTTCTTATCAAAGATAAGACCAGAGATGTCCAAAGATAAAAAATTTTATAAGTTCAGAATGGCACAGTGAAAGAGCACACATTATTCAGGCAATCTTGGGAGAATCTAATGTCATAAAATTTAAAAGTCAGAAAACTCTGTAAGAGAAAAAAGGAGAATATTCTCCACAGGTCCATCAGATAAATCTGAATTCAAAACCCAGATCTGCTATATGATTAGCTATATGACCTTCAGCAAAGAAAGTACTTAACATCTTTAGGTTTCAGATTCCTGATCTATGAAATGAGACTCACAGGGCATACTTCAGTAAGTTGTTTTGAATCTTAAATGAGAAAACATACGGGTAAAGTCTATAAATGTTAGTTTCTCGTTCTCCTCTAGACATGAAAATGAAAGCATCTAAATTAAAATTAGGCATATTAGGGGCGCCTGGGTGGCTCAGTCAGTTAAGCCTCTGACTTCGGCTCAGGTCATGATCTTGCACTCTGAGTTCGAGCCCCACGTCAGGCTCTGTGCTGACAGCTCAGAGCCTGGAGCCTGCTTCAGATTCTATGTCTCCTTCTCTCCCTGCCCCTCTGCCTCTCATGCTCTTTCTCTCTCACAAAAATAAACATTACAAAATTTAAAAATTAATAAATAAAAGTAGGCATATGCAAACTTAACCTTTGGAAAATACATCACAAAAATGAAATTAATTCTACCAACAGCTTTAAAACGAACAAACAAGCAGCAAAAGGATCAGGCATACCTTAATTTGGTAGTTTTTCAACTTTCCATCCCAGATTCCAATTGTTCAAGTACATCTGGACACGGGGAGAAATTTCCCTACAAGGGAATGTGGGGACAAAAGTTGGCATTGTTTAGATTAGGGCCAGCATTCCAACTCCTTCTGCTGAGTCTTCTGCCTTTTTTCATTTAATGAAGTCTATTACTGTGTAACTTCCTCCATTCCCTCTTAGCTTAATGGAAATGCTAAAAGCAATCCCCAATATCAACATATCAAATAGCCTGGGCGGTAGTCTCAGTCCTAGATGAGTCTACCTACCTGCTGTGGGGGCCTTGCTACATTACAGAGGTCATGGTTGCAGACACACCCTTTGGCCAAGGGAGTTGGCAAAGCCAGAGTCACTAATGGCACTGACGACAAACAGGAAGTGTCCGATGACTCTGTAAGACTCCTTAAAATGCCCTTAATACTAGGAAGTTGTGGCTTTCTGCTGATATCATGGGCTAAATTGTTGGGGGTGGTGGTGGTTGGCTTTTTAAGTTTTTATTTTAATTCCGGCTAGTTAGCATACAGTGTAAAATTAGTTTCAGGTACACATTATAGTGATTCAACACCTGGTGCTCATCACAGCAAGGGCACTCCTTAATCCGCATCACCTATTTCACCCACGCCCCCCACTTCCCCTCTGGTAACCATCAGTTTGCTCTCTATAATTGAGTCTGTTTTGGGGCGGCTGGGTGGCTCATTCGGTTAAGCATCCAACTTCGGCTCAGGTCATGATCTCACAGTTCGTGGGTTCGAGCCCCGCGTCGGGCTCCGTGCTGACAGCTCAGAGCCTGGAGCCTGCTTCCGGTTCTGGCTCTCCCTCTCTCTCTGCCCCTTCCCTGCTCGTGCTCTGTCTCTCTGTCTCAAAAATAAAGAAAACATTTTTTAAGAGTGTTTCTTAGTTTGTCTCTTTTTCACTTGCTCGTTTGTTTTGTTAAATTTCACATAGGAATGAAATCATGCGGCACTTGTCTTTCACTGAGCATTATACCCTTTAGCTCCATCCATGTCATTGAAAACGGCAAGATTTTATTCTTTTTTATGGCTGAATAATATTCCTATCTTCTTTATCCATTCATCAGTTGAGGAACACTTGGGCTGCTTCTATATCTTGGCTGTTGTAAATAACGCTGCTATAAACATAGGGGTGCATGTATCCCTTCAAATCAGTGTTTTTGTATTGTTTGGGTATATACCCAGTAGTGTCATTGCTGGATCCTAGACTAGTTTCTACTTTTGACTAGTTCTATTTTTGACTAGTTCTATTTTGACTTTTTGAGGGAACTTCCATACTGTTTCCCACAGTGGCTGCACCAGTTTGCATTCCTATCAACAGTGCACGAGTATTTTTTTCTCCACATGCTCGCCAACACCTGTTGTTTCTTGTGTGGTTGATTTTAGCCCTTCTGACAGGTGTGAGGTGATAACTCATTGTAGCTTTGATTTGCATTTTCCTGACACTGAGTGATAATGAACATCTTTTCATGCATCTATTGGCTATCTGGATGTCTTTGGAGACATATCTGTTCACATCTTCTGTCCATTTTTTAACTGGATTATTTGTTTTTGGTGTATTGAGTTTTATAAGTTCTTTATATATTTTGGACACGCACCCTTTATCAGATATGTCATTTGCAAATCTCTTCTCCCATTCCATAGGTTGCCTTTTAGTTTTGCTGGTTGTTTCCTTCACTGTGCAGAAGCTTTTCATTTTGATGCTGTCCCAATAGTTTATTTTTCCTTTTGTTTCCCTTACCTCATGAGACATATCTAGAAAAAAGTTGCTAAGGCTGATGTCAAGGAGGTTACTGCCTATGTTCTCTTCTAGGATTTTGATGGTTTCAGGTCTCACATTTAGATCATCCATCCATTTTGAATTTATTTTTTTGTATGGTGTAAGAAAGGGGTCTGGTTGCATTCTCCTGCATGTTGCCGTCCAGTTTTCCCAACACCATATGTGGAAGAGACCGTCTTTTTTCCATTCAATAGTCTTTCCTGCTTTGTCAAAGATTAGATGACCATATAGTTGTGGATCCATTTCTGGGTTTTCTTTTCTGTTCCATTGATTGTGTGTCTGTGTTTGTGCCAGTACCACACTTGTCCTGATGGCTACAGCTTTGTAATATAGCTTGAGGTCTGAAATCGTGATGCCTCCAGCTTTGCTTTGCTTTTTCAGGACTGCTTTGGGTATTCGGGGTCCTTTATGGTTCCATACCAATTTTAGGATTGTTTGTTCTACATCTGTGAAAAATGCTGGTGGTATTTCGATAGGGATTGCATTAAATCTGTAGATTGCTTTGGGTAGTACACTTGAACAATATTGGTTCTCTCTATCCATGAGCATGGGATGTCCTAGACTAATTTGTTGATCCGTTGGTCAACCCTTTAGTCCTTGCACATCCAATGGCTAGAATTTATAACGAGTTTGAGGAATATGATAAACAGAGAAGTATGGGGATCAAGGCTGGTGGGAGATAGGTGCTGGAAATGATTAAGAAACCACTGGACATGAAAAAACATGGGCCACCGACTGCACCATGGAAGCAAAGCTCATCTGTCACAAACATCTGTCTTTCTTACTCCTTCCCTTCATCCCTGTTTGCCTCCCTCCTTTTTTTCTCTTCTGACAAATCTGTGTTAGGTGTTTATGTATGCATAGTACCACTAAAGTTACAAATGAGAATGAAACAAGCTGATTCTTGTCTTCAGGGAACTTCCACTCTAGTGAGGGAGACACACAAAGAACAAACAAAGTCCACACAGAAAAAGGCTGTGAATTTTCCCCAGACTTGATCAAACTCAGGATATACCGTTGCCACCATGTGGACAGCTACCCTTTCTAGCTTCCTGCCTTTGTGGTCTGCACAGCTAGGTCTCCCACTGAAATGAATAAATGGCAGCACTGCCACCTAATGTCTTTAAAAAAATAAACCTTTAGGGGCACCTGGGTGCCTCGGTTGGTTAAGGGTCCGACTCATGATTTCAGCTCACGTCATGATCTCATGGTTCGTGAGTTCGAGCCCCACCTTGGGCTCTCTGCATGGAGCCTGCTTCGGATCCTCTGTCCCCCTTTCTCTCTGCCCCTCCGCTGCTCACATTCTCTCTCTGTCTGTCTCTCTCTCTCTCAAAAATAAATAAACATTAAAAAAATTAAATTAACTTAAAACTTTTTAAAATAGGGGCACCTGGGTGGCTCAGTTGGTTGAGTGTCTGACTTTGGCTCAGGTCACGATCTTACAGTTCGTGAGTGCAAGCCACCCGTTGGGCTCTATGCGGACAGCCCAGAGCCTGGAGCCTGCTTCGGATTCTCTATCTCCCTCTCTCTCTGCCCCTCACCTACTCACACCCTGTCTTCCTCAAAGATGAATAAACATTTAAAAATTTTTTAAAATTTAAAATAAAATTTTTTAAAAATAAAATAAATCTAAAATAAACATTTTAAAAATAACCTTTATAATTGTACCTAAACAAAATTTTATTTATTTATTTAAAATTTTTTTTTCAATGTTTATTTATTTCTGAGACAGAGAGAGACAGAGCATGAGTGGGGGAGGGGCAGAGAAAGGGGGAGACACAGAATGAGAAGCAGGCTCCAGGCTCCGAGCCGTCAGCACAGAGCCCGACGCGGGGCTCGAACTTACAGACCGCGAGATCATGACCTGAGCTGAAGTCGGACGCTCAACCGACGGAGCCACCCAGGCGCCCCCTAAACAAAATTTTAATAATGAGCTAGTCTCCCACTGTTGCTCAGAAGCCCTCATACCTGTGGCTAAGTAAACACCTGCTATCGCTGCCTTTCCATGAGCTTGTCCTGCACATGGTGTCTTAGTGCATCCGATTGGCAGCCCAGCCTCTTCCACAGGCTCAGTTTCAGTCGTCAGGTGGCATGAATGCCTGCTTCTCCGAGTTGTGCCCCAGAGGCTGATTAGAGTAAAGGCGGCCACACAGAGCCCTGCAACAGCTAACGACAGAGGTGAACGACAGCAAAAACCAAGGAAGACCAGCGGCTGGGAGTAAAACGAACTGAGGTGAAGTTAGCTGAAAGCCACGAGGCTGATTAGAAGGAACAGGAATAACATGGACAGTAAGCGAGGAAGAATGTAGCCATGACATTGGGAAGCAAACCACACTGGGATGCCCAGCAACGTGGAACATCCAAGATCATTTGCTCTGTGACACGGAAGAGGCTTTCCATGTTGTAACTAGCAGTAGGGTGCTAAAGCAAATTAGAAAAAAAAAATTATGTTTTACTTTTTAAAATGTTTGTTTATTTTTGAGAGAGTGTGAGCGGGGGAGGGGCAGAGAGAGAGGGGCACAGGGGATCCGAAGCAGGTTCCATGCTGTCAGCACGGAGCCCAACGCGGGGCACGAACCGGGACATCAAGACCTGAGCTGAAGTTGGACACTCAACTGACTGAGGCACCCAGGCGCCCCTAAAAAACTTTTAAAAAGTGAAATCGATTGTCCTAAGGAGCAAGTTTAAAAAATCTAAATAAAATTTGGTCTCTTTCTCATTAGTGCTCAGTTGTCTTTAATTGACACATTAATTAATTAATTAATTGTCTTTAATTGACACATTAATTGATTTTACATACTAAATCCCTTTTAATGAAAATTTCTGGGCCTTTCCACCTTTGCTCATCTTAAAGCTTATATTAAGATCTGTTCTTAATATTCCTTTTAACTATATCATGTTAAACATGATGAATTTCTCTTAAACACTCCTCACAACCACACATTTTCCAATTAGCAAAATTCCATAAATTAACACTCTGAGAGTGATCTGGCTTTATACACATAGAAAGGGATTCATTTCTACCCTTGTCTCCACTGATGTTTTCATCTTGTTGCTCCTTGCTCATTCCATTAGGACTCCCGCTTTTTGGAGATAAAAGAAAAAGAAAAAAAAAATAACATGCTTCCTCATACTTTTGTCTTTTCTATAGGTTAAAAATCAACATTGTTTTTATATTTGCCCAAGACACACTATTAAAATCACTTCAAAGCTTTTTAACCAGAATGTGTACAGAGAAGCCTTGTGGCAAACTACAGAACTATTTTATAAGAAATTAATTTGAAATGTTAGCAGATTGTGGCATTAGGCTTCCAAACTGATGTTACATTAATTCAGCAAGAGTATCTTAAAATTTTGTTTTAATGTTTTTATTTATTTTTGAGACAGAGACAGAGCATGAGTAGGGAGGGGAGGGGCAGAGAGAGAGGGAGACACAGAATCTGAAGCAGGCTCCAGACTCTCAGCTGTCAGCACAGAGCCCGACAAGGGGCTCGAAGTCACAGACCACGAGATCATGACCTGAGCCGAAGTCGGATGTTCAACCGACTGAGCCACCCAGGCGCCCCAGCAAGAGTATCTTAGAGCCATTCTGAGTCAGAGGACAGGATGGTATTTTGATCTTAAAAGACAGAATGGGAACTCCAAACAGCGATTTATGCACAGGGTTCATCATCCATATTGGTAGAAGCATTCAAGTGAGTTTCCTCTATGAGATTAGTCTCAGATCCTGTCCCACTCACACCCACTATTGGACAGTTTTTCCTTCTGGTTTATATATGAGGTGAATATCTCTTTCCCCTGATGAACCGGTGTTGGGGTACAAAACCTATAATTACCTCTCCACGGAGACGGCAGGTGGAGATTCCAGCAAGCTCATCTGATCTCCGGAAAGCGTTCGGCAGCAGAAGTTGTGCTCCTCACAAAGTCAGAGGACCCGGTTTGGGGTCTTAACTCTGTCCCTTGCTAAAATTGTAACTTTGGTAAGCTACTCCATTTCTCTGGGCCTCAGGTTCCTTGTCTCGTAGAATGTGAAAAATAACGACTGTCTCACGGAATGTAATACTAAGGTAAAAGTACTTGGCGGTAGCAGGTGCTCAGAAAATGTCAGTTTCCTTCCTTCTACAAGCCAGAGGAAGGAAGAGGCACAGAGCTGTATGGGTCAGCTGCTGCTGTGTAAGAAACCACACCAAGACTCAGGGTTCATTCTGGCTCACGCAGCCGCAAGTTGGCTGGGGGCATGGCTGTTGACTGGGAGTTGCGAGGGTGGCTCTACCTTGGTTGTGTTGTCCCGGAGCCCACGCCGATGGGACAGTCACTAACTGCTACGTGTTCGTGTTATGGTTGAGACAGAAGTGCAGGAGGGCTGACCAAGCCCACACGCAGCCTCTTCTGATTGAGGCTCAGACCCGTTGTGATGTCACTTTTACCCACTGGCCAAGCCTGACGTCCATGGTGCGGTGAAATATTTGCCACGTCCAGTGGAAGGAACTGCAAAGCCATATGCAGACGGCATGGACACAGGAAGGATAAGAGTGAGGGAAGACACACAGTCTCTCAGAGAAGCAGAAACAGCCCCAAGACCTCCTAGCATGGGGACTGGGCAGCCCAAGCCAGGCTAATAAAACGCCCTGCAGCCTAGGAGCAGAGGGACAGTGAGGCTGACACAGCACAGGATCCCCTGCAATGTCAGATGAGTCTGGTCTAAAAAAAACCCCCAAACCCCCAAACTCAAGTGAGGATGATGAAAATAACTTCTCTGCTCTAACACGCATTTATCAAGTGACACTTATGGGGAGACGGGTGGTGAATATCTGTTTCCTGTGAACTACAAATTAACCGACACACAGATCCTGCCTCTGCTCATTTTGTCATCCACAAATGTCGACCGGAACATCTGCTGTGTCGCAGGCACTGGGTGGAAAATTAGTGAGGCAAAGACTAGTGGAGAGATGGACTAATAAGCCATCACCAAACGGCGTGATCAGCGCTATGGGAAAAGGAAACCGGGTGTGGCTGGAACACACAGGAGGGGTTAGGAACCTTTGGGAAGCCTTGGGAAGGGGAAGGAAGGCTTCGGAGAGGAGGTGTGACCCCCTAAGGTAGGAATGAGAGTTAAACACGAGTTCTAGATCATAAGAGAAAAAGGTGAAATGTTTTATAGTGGTCTGGCTGGCAAAAAAGGAGAGGGACTCGGGGCGCCTGGGTGGCTCAGTCGGTTGAGCGGCCGACTTCGGCTCAGGTCATGATCTCGCGGTCCGTGGGTTCGAGCCCCGCGTCGGGCTCTGTGCTGACAGCTCAGAGCCTGGAGCCTGTTTCGGATTCTGTGTCTCCCTCTCTCTGACCCTCCCCCGTTCATGCTCTGTCTCTCTCTGTCTCAAAAATAAATAAATGTTAAAAAACAAAAAAAAACAAAAAAACAAAAAAAAGGAGAGGGACTCACTCGTAATACTCCCTGTTTATATGCCTCTCGGGAAGAAACTCAGCAGTGGTAGACACGGGAAGGGTCTCTGTTTCCTGGCCACTTCTCACAGATTTAACTCTATTTATTTATTTATTTATTTATTTATTTATTTATTTATTTATTGTATTTATTATTTTTTAAATCTTTTTTTCTTTTTTTAAAAAAAATTTGCTTAAAATGTTTATTTTTGAGAGAGACAGATAGAGTGTGAGCAGGAAAGGGGCAGAGAGAGAGAGAGGGAGACACAGAATCCGAGGCAGGCTCCAGGCTCCGAGCTGTCAGCACAGAGCCCGACGCGGGGCTTGAACCCACGAACCGCAAGGTCATAACCTGAGCCGAAGTCAGACTGAGCCACCCAGGCACCCCTTAAATCTTTTTTTTTAATGTTTATTTTTGAGAGTGAGAGAGAGTGCGCACACAAGCAGGGGAGGGGCAGAGAGACGGGGAGACACAAAATCCAAAGCAGAGCAGCACAAAGCCCGATGCGGGGCTGGAACTCACGACTGTGAGATAGATCAGGACCGGAGCTAAAGCCGGATGCTTAACCGACTGAGCCACCCAGGCGCCCCGATTTAACTCCTTTCAGTCATTCAACAAACATCACGTGCCTGGACCCAGCGCTGCATGGGACTGCAGGGGACGGACGTGGCTGCCGCCCTCCCAGAGCTCTGTCATTACAAAAGAGTCTGACACGCTACCACGGCGGAGGCCTCCACCACGTGAGCCTCTAGCAAGGGGGTGACCTTGTCCGGAGCACAAGGGAAGGCTGGCCGAGGAAGCAGGCACCGGCTAGGTGAGGCAAGGGTGGAACGGCCCATGCGTGTGGGTGAAGCATTACACACGAAAGTGCAATTCTGCCATACAGAAAACAAGAAAAGCAAATGGGAGAGACAGTAAGCACTTAGCCCGTGAGGCCGAGGCAGAGATTATAAGATGGTTTACGTCAATAACGTGGGAGGCATGTTGAACAGAATGAATGAAGCACGTGCGGGCTCACGCGGGTAAAAAGCACGCAGCAAAGGACAGTGTCAGTTATGCCCAGAAGGAGACAGAAGCTCCAAGATCGACCGTAGACATTAGTAAGGCACAGGCTGCCACTGCCAGGCTGATGGCAATGCCATTCCTACGCCGGCTGTATTTGGTGTCACCTATTCTGCCCTGGGTATGCTCTGCACCCAACATCCAGGTGAAAGCTGAGCGGGTCATTGGCGAGCTAAGCTGGCCGGATGTGCTGCCCGAGTCTTTTGGAACGGGAAGTGTACTGGATCCAGGCACCTTTCTTCTGTTGACCCCCGCCTCCCCGCCACCAACCCCAAACCTGCTCCTCATAACCACATCCTAAGGAGGCTGGTGGGACAAGAGAGGAAAGACCACCAAACACAGTAGAAGGCACGGTTCAGGTGCTGCGATGCTGCCCTGTATCCCACTCAAGGTGTGCTACCCTACCTCATGTCTCCCCCTGCTTCTTCTTGTGTCCTTCAGATTGCTCTGATACCCCACGTGGTCCAAGCTTCTTAACTTGGTCTATGTGACCTTCCGTTCTGTGACCTCTGGCACAGGCTGCCGGGTGGTGAGCTGGAGGCTGCCACTGCATCAGTGATTGCCTACAGGTCATGCTTCGTGAGTTTCTTCCTCGGAGCTCAGCAGCCACAGGATCAAGGGCACCAAGGAGGCTGAGAGTTGTGTTTGTGTGGGGCTGGGGTTCCACTGAAGGGCTCACACAAAGCAGGGTAGGGGATGGAGGGCATTAGCAAGAGGAGGCTGACGTGACGGACCATGGACTTTAACTTGATTAGGGAGCAAAGTGGGGGCAAGAAAGGAAGTCGGGGATTTGTGCAGGGTGGGGGAGGAGGGATAGAAGGACGAGGAAGGAGGACCAAGAAGAAGGATGAGTCTGGCTGGCATGAGCCACAAGCTAGAAGGATGGGGGGCTGTGGCAGGAGGGAGATATTTGAATGTGTGACTTCAGAAGGGATCCGGGTCACCTATGCATCAACTTTGTCATATGACCTTGATGTGACTGTACATCTGGGTTCAGAATTGACTTCACTGCACCTCCCTTGACTTTGTACTTCAGTACTTGGCACTCATGCCACGCCTTTGTAAGGACTGAAGATACGCTAAGACACCTTTCGATTTCACCCACCCCAGGGTGGCTAACCCACGACACGCAGCTAACTTCTAGCTGTCCCCACACGGTAGTGTGGGCGGTCACATCTTCCCACTTTATCGTATTACAAGACGATAAACGTTTTAACGTACAAACTATTTAAACATTTTACTAACATAATCCATTTTTTTTAATGTTTATTTATTTTTGAGAGAGGCGGGGGATGAGCAGAGAGAGAGGGAGACAGGATCTGAAGCGGGCTCTGCGCTGACAGCAGTGAGCCTGATGTGGGGCTCGAACTCACAAACCGTGAGACCATGACCTGAGCTGAAGTCGGACGCTCAACCGACTGAGCCACCCAGGAGCCCCTTGCAACACTCATTCTTAATGCCTACTGCCATCTGCACACAAGTGGAATTTCTTTCTGGTTTTTACTGAGAACTGGGATTGTTGGATCCAGATGGGCTCTCTCACTGTGATGAGTTTTTACAGTGTTAACTAGACTGGGGACTAAAATGTCATAGGAAAAATCCTGAGGCTTTGAAGGAATTCAGAGCAGTTAAATGTATTGTTACTTCGATGTTTTATCCGGCTCTTAACTACAGCCTTTCTTTCTGTCACTGAGATCCTCCGAGAGGAGGTTAATAGAATATAAAAGTCCCTTGAGAGAAGACAGGAGACAGAATGGCCCATGTCAAATAAGTGACTTTTCTGAATCACTTATCTCGTTCATCACAAGTGCACTTTAACACAGCTGTATGATGCTGAGCCATCTACCCAGGAACTGGACATTTCCTCTGTATGATTTCAGCCCATAAATTTAACTCATTAATTCGGCTGCTAAACCACTTAGGGGATTCTGTATGTTGGCCTAAGCCAGCAATTTTGAATGCATTTTTGTAATATTATTATACGAAGAATGGAATAGCTTTTGGTTTTGTTAACTTCTGGTGTGATCGGTCTAAGTCTGAGAACATTTTGTGTGCATTCTATCTTGCCACTGTCTCGTTCTGATATGGGTCCAAACTACAGCACCCTCATCTGAGAAGGACCAGTGTATGTGTTGCCGTAATATCCAGGGCGCTTGTTAAATTCAACAAATACAGTTACCTTACAGATGAGATGTCCCCAGTGACTTTAACCATCAAAGTGGAGACAGACTCGGGGGCTTCTGCCAGCCTTCTCTGAAGGCCTTTTTGCCCTGGCTGAGTCTAAAATAGCAAACACACAAACCACAACGTGCACCTCGGAAATGGTGAGGTCCATGCTTGCTCCTTCTCCCTCTCTGGTCCATCTCTGGGCCACATGATTGCAAGATGTACAGTTTTATTGCGTGAATACTTCGATATTCCCTTTCCGAAGGGAGGACTGAGACTTGTAAGTAAGTGAATTGGCGCACTGGGTGGAAAGAAGCCAAGAGCACTACCCTGAGTGAAACATGAGGAAGAATGCCTCTGTTCTGGGAGGGAGAAGGGTGGACGGAAGGGACCCTGCCCGGCACACGGCAGGAATGGGGGAGAAGCACCCTCGGTTGGCGGCAGAGATATATCCAAGGGGACTTGTAAAATCGTGGGGGATGTAAAGCCCTCCTCCATCACCCCTATGAAGTCTCCAGCAAAACTGACCTTGGCCACTGGCGCTCTTAGTGTGAATGGAGTTCTTTTTGAAGCATTCAAAGGCAGCCAGTCATCACAATTACACATAATAAATACAGAAGTGGTTTCCAAACTGCAGACCAGGGTCCGCTGGTGCGTGTGTGAAAGCAATGTAGTGTTTCATGCCCAGCATTTAACAAATGAACTACGACAGAATCGAAAAGATCAGGGCAACTTGCACAGAATAAAGGTAAGGTGGTTTTTGGAAAATCTTGTACGTTTGTTAGCACCTGTGGACTGCTATAACAAAATACCACAGGTTGATTGGGTAGCTGATAATCTAGAGAAATGTTCTCAGAGTTCTGGAGGCTGGGAAGCCCAGGATGAGGGTGCCGGCATGGCACGGCTGGATGAGGGCCCTCTTCCTGGTTCATAGCCGGTGACTTCTGTTGTGCCCTCCTGCGGCGGAAGGGGCTAGGGATCCCTCTGGAGCCTCTTTTATAAGGGCACTAACCAGTTCATGATGGCTCCACGTGATTTAAGCACCACCCAAAGGCCCCACCTGCTAATAATCATCTTTGGGGGGTTATAATTTCAGCATATTAATTATGACTATGAATACAAAAATTTTAGACCGCCACATTATATAGGTCCTGAGTTGTGATATAAAAGGCTTTTCTCCTTGTGGATCATGGTAGAGAAAGCGAGGAACTCCACACTACAGTATAATGCGTCAATTACAGTGACATTGACACTTATGACACCTCTTGACAGCTCGCTCAGCTCTGACACGTGCCTAGAGTCCTCATAAAAGAATCTTGATGCCTGCTCCCTGCTGCACTGTTCACAGCTGCCCAGAGGTAGAAACAACCTAATGTCCGTCAGGGATGAATGGATATACACAGGATACACACAGGATATATCGCTGGTATATACATACATGGAACATCATTCAACCTTAAAAAAGAAGGATCCTATCATGTGCCACAACCTAGAGGAACCCGGAGAACATTGATATGAGTGACATCAGCCAGTCACAGAAGGATAGATAGTGTATGATTCCATTTAGATGAGGTACATAAGGTAAGCAGAGCCCTGTAAACAGAAAGTAAAACAGTGGGGCGCCTGGGTGGCTCAGCCAGTTGAGCGTCCGACTTCGGCTCAGGTCATGATCTCACGGTTCGTGAGTTCGAGCCCTGAGTCGGGCTTTGTGCTGACAGCTCAGAGCCTGGAGCCTGCTTCAGATTCCGTGTCTTCCTCTCTCTCTGCCCCTTCCCTGCTCACAGTCTCTCTCTCTTTCTCAAAAAATAAACAAGCATTAAAAACAATAAAAAAAAAAAAAAAGAAAGTAAAATGATGGTCGAGGGGCTGGGGTGGGGAGATGGGAGTATAGAACTGTAGTCATGTAGGATGAGAAAGTTCTAGAGAGGTTTTGTACAATAATGCATGTAACCAACAAAACTGCATTGTATACTTAAAAATTGTTAAGAGGGTCGATTTATGTTATGTTTTCTAACACACACACACACACACACACACACACACACACACACAAAGAAGTCACGGCTCAGTGTTCCCCAGGTTGGGTACTCGCTCCTACCTCCCGTTCTTTCCGCTTCTCTGCTGCTTTCAAGGTCTTGCAGATCTTGTTTTGGAATCTCCGCTGAGCCCCCTTAAACAACCCTTTTTGGCTGAGCCCACCTTGCTCAGGGGGCCGCCTCTGACTTGCTGGCACTGGGCTCCACCTGGAGCCCCGGGGACCGCAAGACCACAGAGCAGGCTGCCCTCACCGAGGCAGGTGGGAGTGGCATCAGGGAGCCCCGCGCATGCGCCGATGCCACCAACCTCACGCCGCCTGCCCCACCTGGCCGCGCCTGCGCAACAGGTGGAAACCCTGGAAGAAGGTGGTGGGTGCTTTGATTTTCTCCTCTCTCCGCTCGCCACCCGCCCGTTGCCTCCCGGGAAGAGGCTCCTCGGGTCACCTGCACGGCCACGTGTGCCAGCCGGGGTCCTTCCTTGCTCGGAGGTTGCTCCCTTTTTTGCCCTGACAAAGATGCTCTCAGTGATCCCACTCTGCTCCGGCTCCCCGGACAGGTTTTCGACGACGCCTGACTTTTGGACCTCCCGTTGTGTCTGCGTTGTCCCATTTCAGCAAGAATCCAACTAAATCAGTTTATCCAGGACACCCTACCCTCGTTATCTGATCGCCTTCCATAACTGATCCTCCTCCCCACCCCCCAGATGAGGGCTCTTCACCCCGCTGGCCCTCAGCAAGAATCTGCTTACCCCTGTTGTTTCCTCTCAGTAATTTCCATCCACTGTCCCCCAACCTGCTCCTCGGCTGTGCATCCCCACTTGCGCGTGCTTGGGGAGTAGAGCCCGATGTGTCTGAGCCACTGCAAGATCCCATTGCCCTGGGTCCTATCCCCCCTCCCTCTGCCTTGAATAAAATCTGCCTTACCTCTTCAACAAGTATCATATTTTCTTTCCTTAACAGTACTCACTTGGTGGGTTTCAAAGCTCAACAGGTCACAGACTCTGCAATCAACCTCCTCAATGTTTGGGGGGGGGGCAGTTTTTTATACAGACGGGAGGGAGGAAGCAGACAGCAGGACCGCTCTGGACTGAATGCAAATCAGATGATGTCACACTCCTTCCCCAAACCTTCTATGCCTCCCTGTTGCCCTTCCAAAAAGTTCAAACTCCCTACGTCAGTTTAGCAGGACCCTCATCATCATCACCCTCTTCAGCCTGCCCTTTGCTACTTCTCTCCACTTCTAACTCCTTGTCCAGGACTCCAGACCTGCCTACAGCTCCCAGACCTTCTCTCCCAACCTTTTTTTTCCCCCTGCCTTTGTCAAGTCCTGCTCTCCATCCCTATAGTTCGTTAAGATGGCCAATTCCACGTACTTTTCAAGTCTTAGCAGAAATGGAGCATTTACCACGAAACTAACAAAGCTTAAGCTTCAGGGTCTGTGCTAAGCCTTCATACCTAATTTTGTAACCTGGCATTCCTTTTTTTAAGCAGGGCCCCCAAGTTGTGTAAGTCTTGGGCCTCACAAAATCTGAATCTACTTCTGAGTCTCAGTGTAGACAATCTTGTCTTCCTAACTCCTTAAGACGGGGATCTTGATCTCTTGTATGTGTTGCCCACTGATCCCACACCCCCTGGGACAGCCCTGACTATGCTCCCCTGTGCACCTATGGACTCAACAGTCTTTGCCCTGAAACTCATAGAGAAAAGGAATTTGATTTTTGTCCTTCAAGTGCCAAGGTGCAAAATGCATAGTAGGTAGTAAATAAAAATGTGAATATATGATGCACTGCATAAATTGATTTGGGGAAACTCTGTTTTTTAGGTTTCTCAAGACATTCTACGCATAAACCTCTGAAAGGAATGAAGAGGAGTGGGCACTGCCCAAGAAGGAATTTCAAGGGGCACCTGGGTGGCTCAGTCGGTTAAGTGACCGACTTCGGCTCAGGTCATGATCTCACGATTTGTGGGTTCAAGCCCCACATCAGGCTCTGTGCTGACACTTCAGAGTCTGGAGCCTGCTTCGGATTCTGTGTGTGTGTGTGTCTCTCTCTCTGCCCCTCCCTCCCCCCCCCACCCTTGTGCTCCGTCTCTCAAAAATAAATAAATGTTAAAAAAATGTTTAAAAAGAAGGAATTTCCAAAGCACTGCCCAGGCATGTGTCTGCAGAGTGCTGCTGTTGCATATTCTGTCCTGTTTCCTGGAGCTTGAAGGAATCTCTCTGCACCTGAGGATCTCTCTGAAACAGGACATTTTTATCAAAAGAGAGAGAGAGAAAGCATCCCCTCAAACTTAAGAGCTGTCAAATTTTGTCAATTTTTCTTCCTCTGAGAGTTCATTATATTCTGCAAGTTACTTTTTCTTCCCCTTCCTTACTGAGGTCTCATGTTAGAGCACTTGGACACTTGTCTGCTCCTGACCATGACCCTTGCCCAGGTGCAGCCCTGGGAGGGTGGGTCCCCTCTCTGTGTAATTTCTACCCTCTTGGATTCTTGGATGACATAGCAGCTGGGAACATGGGCTCTAAAGTCAGACCTCCTGGGTTCAAATCACAGCTCTCGTATTTACCGATTGTGTGATTGTGTTCTGTGAACTTGAGTCAGTGATTTGATTGGCCTTAAACTTTCAGGAATTTTTGCAAGCCTGTTGATGAACTTGAAATTGGCCTTGAGAGGAATAGCTACAACATGGAAATTGGAAAATGCTGCAGATTGGTACCTGACCCCTTCCCTAACCTAGTTGTTTCCCTGTCTATAAAATAGGAGTCATAATAGTGCATACCTCATGGAAAATTCTGGGGGAGTTAAGTTAAATATGCTTACTTGTGCATGCTGAATGCTCAGTAATTGTGACCTGCTCTTGGTGCTTCTCCCATTTTTACATGGTCCAAAGTCTTTCTGCTTCGTGTGCCCCTTTCTGCCATGACTTCAAACACCAGATCAGCCAGATCCAACAGATACATTGGTAATGCCATTTTTAAAAATCACTTAGACTAATTAAGGCCTTAAAACAACTAGCTCATAATTGATAGGAAATGTGTAATCTGATGTTGTTTATGAGGCAGACAGCGATGACGCATATATTACAAAATTAGAATGCTTCTAAATTTAGCCCTGATTACTTTTGCTATACACATTTCATTTGGCTAGATGTTAGAAAGAGTTTCTTTTCTGGAATAGCTATTCTTTGTCTCCCAATTAAGGCAAAGACTGTAAAGATAGTTTATTATAGCATTTGGTAACTCAGTAAACAAACATGTCCTAAAAAATTAAATAGCTATGTTGAAGTAAAATGTGCTGAAAATTCACACAAATGATGTGCAGTTTAAAGACTTTGGTGAGGGGCGCCTGGGTGGCTCAGCTGGGGAAGTGTCCAACTCTTGATTTCAGGTCATGATCTCATGGTTTGTGGGACTGGGCCTCTCATCGGGCTCTGTGCTGAGAGCACAGAGCCTGCTTGGGATGCTCTCTCTCCCTCTGTGTCTGCCCCTCTCTGGCTCTCTCTCTCTTGAAATAAATAAACATTAAAAAAAAACAACTCATACCCTCCTAGATAATTCTTTTTTAAAAACGTTTTATTTATTTGAAAGAGAGAGAGAGAGAGAGAGAGCACGAATGGGGGAGGGACAGAGAGAGAGGGAAACACAGAATCTGAAGCGGCTCCAGGCTCTGAGCTGTCAGCACAGAGCCCAGCGTGGGGCTTGAACCCACGAACCGTGAGATCATGACCTGAGTTGAAGTCGGACACTCAACTGACTGAGCCACCCAGGTGCTCCGCCCTCCTAGATAATTCTTAAAAAAATAAAGGCTTTGGTGAGCAAATAAATTGGTAACATATTGCTGTTACCTGAGTGCTAAAAATATAACATATAGAGACTCTGGGGAGAAGGAAGACCCTAAGCGTACGTCATCTCACAGATACAACTAGATAACATCCACATCAGTCTATGTACACTATGACACCATATAACTAAAATGTGGGGGGAGAGAAGTAAAGAATGGGTTCAAACTTGAGCCACGATCAACTTCATACAGACTGCTTCAGGTGTAAGATGTTATATACAGACCTAATGGTAAGCACAAATCAAAAACCAGTCACAGATATATGAAAAATAAAGAGAGAGGAACCCAAGTCTATCACTAAAGAAAACTTGCAAATCATGAGAGAAGAAAGCAAAAGAAGAAAGGAACAGAAAAGATTCCAAAACAACCAGAAAGCAACCAAAATGGCCATAAACACATACCCCTTAATAATTACTTTGAATGTAAGTAGACTAAACACTCCCATCAAAAGACATGGCAGTGATGAAATGGATAAAAAAGCAAGACCCAGGGGCACTTGGGTGGCTCAGCCAGTTGAGCATTGGACGCTTGATTTCCGCTCAGGTCGTGAGCTCACAGTTCGTGAGATCGAGCCCCACATCACGCTCTGTGCTGCGAGTGGAGCCTGCTTGGGATTCTCTCTCTCTCTTCCTCTGCCCATCCCCCCGCTTGCATCCCCCCCCCCCACACATGTGTGTGCGCTCTCGCGCTCTCTCGAAATAAATATTTTTTTAAAACGGCAACACCCACCTACATGCCGCCTCTAAGAGACACATTTCAGACCTAAAGACATGCAGATTGGAAGTAAAAGGATGGAAAAGCATCTATCATGCAAATGGAAGTGAAATGAAAGCCAGGGTAGCAATACTCATATGGGACAAAATATACTTTCAAAATAAAAGACCATAACAAGAGACAAAGAAAGACAGCACACAATCGTAAAGGGAACAATCCAACAAGCAGACATAATAATTGTAAATATATGCACGCAACATACACAAAACAGTTAATAACAAACGTAAAGAAACTAATCGATCATAATACAATAACAATAGGGGACTGCAACAATGATCTAAACAGAAAATCAACAAGGAAACAGTAGCTTTGAAGTCAGGCACTTCAGATGGATCTGACAGATATATTCAGAACATTCCATCGTAAAACAGCAGAATACATTCTTTTCAAGTGCCCACAGAACAATCTCCAGAATAGATCACATATTAGGCCCCACTACTGGATATTTACCCAAAGAACACAAAACTCTAATTTGAGAAGATATATGCACCCCTATGTTTATTGCAGCATTATTTACAATAGCCGAATTATGGAAGAGCCCATGGGTCCATTGATAGATGAATGGATAAGGAAGATGTGATATAAACATATATATATATATATATAAACATATATATATATGTTAGGAATGTTAGGCATAAAAATAATGAAATCTTGCCATTTATAACAACATGAATGGATCTAGAGAGTATAATGTAAGTGAAACAAGTCAGCCGGAGAAAGACAAATACCATATGACTTCACTCACACGAGGAATTTAAGAAACAAAACAAACAAAGACAAGAAGAGACAAACCAAAAAACACACTCTTAACTATGGAAAACAAACAGATGGTCACCGGAGGGGAGGTGGGGGGGGGGATGGGTGAAATAGGTGAGGAGATTAGGGAGCACATTCATCGCGCTGAATCACCATACTGTTCACCTGTACGTTAACTACAATGGAATTTAAAAATATTATTTAAGTAGAAAATTATACTCAAACACTCACCAGCTAAGATACAAATGCCATATTGAAAAATCGTTCACACTTTTTATATTAATTACTTTAATTAATTACTTTAAAAAAAACCTATGTTGTATAAAATGTATTTTAGCTATATAGTATAAGTGGAACAATGTGAGAAATTAGACGTTGCAGACACAAATAATAATAATATTCAATGGCGAGGTTTTCTTTTTCATTTAAAAATACACTATATCAGTTGTCAAAAAACTTGCTGGATAGTTTAAAAAATATGTATATATATATATATATATATATATCTGATTGTTAATGAATTTATCTTGATCATCTGTGAATTTATTCTTTGTGTGTATTTAAATATAAATGTTATGCTGGTAAAGCTTAAACTCAATGTTTTCTTTCTTTTTTTTTTAATTTTTAATTTTTAATTTTTTTCATGTTTTTTTTCTTTTTTTTAATTAAGTGCCTGACTTTAAATTAAAATAAACCCTTTTTAATGTTTATTTATTTTTGAGAGACAGAGAGAAAGAGCACGAGCAGGGGAGGGACAGGGAAAAAGGGAAACACAGAATCCAAAGCAGGCTCCAGGCTCTGAGCTGACAGCTCGAAACCGATGCATGATTCACATCCTAAACTCAATGTTTTCTTAAATGAGTGCCTCATTTATCCCCAGTAGGTTTGGGGGGCTTATTTTCTACTAGTCTTCATGATTAATGGAACATGTATATATATCTCAATCTAGCTTTATCAGCATTAACAGTTGTAGGAAGAAAAGTGTTATTTTAGAAAAATGTTTTAATGTTTTTTTCTTTCTCTTTCTTTCTGTCATGATTTCTTTGTGACTATAATTTATAGTCAAATTGGTTTACATACAACACCCAGTACTCATCCCAACAAGTGCCCTCTTCAATGCCCATCACCCATTTTCCCCCACTAAGAAAAGTGTTATTAATGCATAGTTGTTCATAACAAAATCATGACAGATTCTGCACCCAGGACACGTTGTACAGGAGAACGCTTCAACCAAGATATTTAAAAGTTCATCCCTTCAAATGACTGTCCTCTTCAGAAAACACAACAAAACAAAAATAGTCTGCTTGTATGATGTTTAAAAAATGGCAGATGATGGGGCGCCTGGGTGACTCCGTCGGTTAAGTATCCAACTCTTGACTTGGGCTCAGGTCAGGATCTCATGGTTTGTGGGTTCGAGCCCCGGGTCGGGCTCTGTGTTTGAAGTAGGGAGGCTGCTTGGGCTTCTCTCTCTCTTTCTCTCTCTGCCCCTCCTCTGCTCACTCTCTCTCTCTCTCTTTCAAAAATAAACATTAAAAAGATATTTTAAAAAATGGCTGATGCCAACATGTAGGAAGACAACACTGTTCCAAGGAACATTGAGTTGGAACCCCACGCCATTGAAGCTCCTTCTCTTTCAAGATGCTCCGATATCAACGAATACTTTGCTCCTGGGAAATCTGCCCCTTGCAGCTGAGAACCTTTTGCAAGCCTTTCTCCATCAGTGGGGTTGAGCTCAGTGTCAGCGACAAGTGTCAGGAAAATGGATACTGCCTCCTTCTCAGGCAGGAAAGGACATCCCCAGAGGATACTGGGGCTGCCCCATGGAATTTCCCCCCACTCTTCCCTGCTCCTGCTTCTTCCAGCCTCCTGAGTGGGTTTCCTGAGTCCCATACGGTCAGTTGCAATCCGTGCTCACGTACCCTTGGCCACACCTGAGGAGTTTTGTCCCCACTCTTCCCGATAAGGCTGACTCGGAAAGTGGTACCCATAACCTGGCTGAGACGGTGATGTTCTGAACACTGCCCACTACCTGCTCTGCTCACGACGCTTCTGCCCCAGAGTTTCCAGGCTTGAGTTCTCCTGCCTATTGTATGTCCCAGTTTGCAGGATTAGGGGTCTACGATTGTCTCCACCCCAATTCTTTATGGCACATTCTAGTTCTCCAGACATCCCATGGTTTCGGATCTTGCTCTAGCCAGGCCCGTCACGACTGGGGCTTGGCCCTGTGACCCTGTCCTGTGGCTTTGTTCCAGCTATGAAGTTTTGCGGGTCCCCCATCCCCATGTCTCCTGTCCCCCATGATGACTGACCACCCACTGGGATTCTTCGGCATCACCTGCCAAGCGCCCCCCCCCCCCCCCGCCTCTCTGGTTCCCTGTTCAGCTGCCCATTTTCACCGGATCCCTAAGTATCGACTACTTCCCACCTGCCCCAAGGGGCGGCAGGGCAGAGTGGTTAAGAGCAGGCACTCTGGCATTAGACTGTCCGGGTCCCAGCCTTGCCTGTTCCTGTCAGGTGACTTTGGCAAGTCGCTTGGTCACTTGATATCTTTGTGCCTCATTCTGCCACCTTTAAAATGGTTTTAATCCTACTCACAGGTTAAGAGGACTTGCAAAGTGCTTAGGAGGTGGGTTGCCATAGCAAAGCATCACAGACTGGGTGGCTTAAACAACGGACATTTATTTTCTCACACTTCTGTAGGATAGAAATCCAAAATCAAGATGTCGGTGGGTTTGGTTCCTTCTGAGGCTGTTCTCTTTCTCTTTGACTTGCAGATGGCCACCTTCCCCCTGTGTCTTCCCAGGGTCATCCCCTCTGTGTGTGTGTCTATGTCCTAATCTCCTCATAGAAGGACACCATCATGTTGGATTAGGTCCCTTTTAAAGACCTCATTTTAACTTGATTACCTCTATAAAGACCCCATCACCGAATACAGTCACATTCTGAGGTCCCGGGGGTTAGCCCTTCAGCATATGAATTTCCAGGAGACACAATTCAGTCCACAACATCAATTAAGTAATTTGTGCCTGGACACTGCCAAGTTCCCTAACAGCCATCCCTTCCCCGCCATCAGGCTGGGGCAGGTGGACGGGTGGACAGGCTGGGGCAGGTGGGCACTCCGGGCTAGCCTAGCTCGAGCTACAACTCCATGGGGACCTGGCATCACGAAGTATGGGCCCAGCCTTTGGTATCTTAGTCCAGTGTGCATTCATTCAAAATTGCCAGAGGAAGGTAACAGATGGAGAGAAAACAGCTCACCACAAAAAGACAGCCCTTCTTGGTAGTAGTTACAAAGTAAAGTTCCAGAGAGCCCTTAACGGTTCACTTCCTTGGGTGAACACTGGGATCCCTTCCGAGACTCTGAGTGTTTTACCAGACAAATACTTTGACCTCCTTCAAATGAATGTTACCATCGCCCTTTCAAACAGCAATCTGAAAGTTTGTAAACTTACACCAACAGACCTGACCACCCTCCGCCCTGCCGGTTACGGTGAGGGCCTGCCTTCCCTGCATACCACGAGGTCTCTGCCCCATAAAGCAGTTTCTGGAATGTGCAAGTCCTTGGTTGTTTTCGTGTATTAAGCAGCCTATAGGGGCACTCAGGTGGCTCAGTTGGCTGTCTCACTCTTAATCTTGGCTCAGGTCATGATCTCGTGGTTCGTGAGTTTGAGCCCCACCTCAGGTTCTGTGCTGACAGAATGGAGCCTGCTTGGGATTCTGACCCTCCCCTGGTCACTCATGCTCTCTTTCTCTCTTTCTATAAATAAATAAATACATACATACATACCAGCCTACGTGCCTGGGTGGCTCAGTCGGTGAAGCGTCTGACTCTTGATTTTTTGGCTCAGGTCACGATCTCACCATTCATGGGATTGAGCCCCACGTCGGGCTCTGTGCTGACAGCATGGAGCCTGCTTGGAATTCTCTCTCTGCCCCTTCCTGTCTCATGCTCTCTCTCTCTCTCAAAATACATAAATAAACTTAAAAAAAAAACTTATAATTTTGATGTGTTAAGGTTTTGGAATGTAATGGATGCCCAGTTACAGGCTGATAAGTTTTTACCTTCTCTTTCTTTCAAAGCATTATTGTAAATGACAGTCTTATTGTAAATTCCGAGTCTCTGTCGGTCTTGTTTCCACAATAATTGTGAACAGGGTAAATATAGTTTAGTCCCCTATTTGTTGAGCATGTATTGCATTCCAGACAATGCTAACTAGTCATGCTATCTCACTGAACGCTCACGAGTGGTGTTATCTTCAGTTCACTAGAGGGAATGAGAGCTCAGAGCAACGGCAGGGCTAGTAAGTGACAGAGCCAGGATTTGAACCCGAGTCCCTCTGACTCCAGAGTCAGGTTCTTCAGTACTCTGTTTTTGTTTTATTTTGCTTTTTTTTTTTTTTTTTTTTTAATCTCCTAAAATAACTCCTGGCTTGATCATTACTTGTCTACCAAGCGGGCCCCTCATTTCTTCTTGCATTGTCTCGTTCCTATGTCATTTTCACCAAGGCAAGATGTGCCGTTGTGGATCCATACTTCCAGTGTCAGAGACCAGAAAGGGCTCAGATGAAGCAAGTTACTTGATCAGAAAACAGGTAGTATTAAGAGCAGCGTCAGCTGCAAAGCACTGACGTCATCAGGGACAACGGTTTCTTTTATTCTGCCCTAAGGATTGGCTTATTGTTGAGTTGAATGAAGTCTAACTTAAAAGCAAAAAAGAAAGTATAATAAAAAATGTAAAAGCTCCAAGTCAACGATAAGAATTTTACCAAATAATTTGGAAAGAAAAGTCAGACAATGAATACTTGTACACGCACCTGGCCATGGTTAATAGGTTGCTTTCCTCACTGAAACACTTAAATACCCCCTACTCCAAACAATGGGTATTAGGAGTGAACTAAGTCGACCAACGTGACCTTCGTGGTTCACGAAACAATGTTTCCTTCCTCCTCAAGCCTTCTTTCTTTGCTGACCCAGCAGCAGCCCTACCCTGACCTTAATTACCACAATGGAACCCGCTTTAGCTGTGCAGGGGGAGGGTGCCTTTTCAGCATGCAGGTGCTGTATGGTTTTTAAACAGCCAGAAAGCGTGACCATTCCATAAAGTCAAGAGTATGCTTCATGGTTTCCTAGTAGCTTTAATTTTATTTTTTATTTTGAGAGAGACACAGCGCAAGTGCGGGAGAGGCAGAGAGAGAGAGAGAGGGAGAGAGAATCCCAAGCAGGCTCCGCATTGTCAGCATGGAGCCCAATGGGGGGCTCAAACTCATGAAACTGTGAGATCGTGACCTGAGCCGCAACCGAGAGTCGGATGCTTAACCGACTCAACCACCCAAGTGTCCCAAACTTTTATGTATCTTTTCTAATGTGGGATGGAGGAGCTGGAGACTTGTCTCTGAGGCTTTTGGTTTGACTCCAGGCAGAAGTTACGGAGGCGTTAAGTCAGGGGCACTGACTGGGATCAAATTCAGCTCCTTAGAACTTGTCTGACTTTGGGCAAGTTCCTTCATTTGAACTAAGCTTCCTCAAATACATGTGAGGAATATACATGTACAGAATAAGGGCAGTAAATCTCACAACACCGTGGTTGAGAGGATTAAAAAGTGAACTCCTTGGCTTGGTGCCTGGCAGATGTAAACACTCAACAAATAACGGCTTTCCTCCCTCCCTCCCTTGGGTTCTGTTTCACGGGGTCTTCGGAGGGTTCTTTCAGGAGTTAGCAGCTTCTGGAGAACCCTGAAAGAGAAGCGCTTGGTGTCGAGAAACGACTAGCAGGGACTTGCATGCATTTATGTAGATAATGCTTATGGAGTGCCTCTCATGTGTCAGCGGATATGGTAGGTGCTGGGGCTTCCTGTGAATAAATGCCCTGCCCTCATGGAGTTTACAGTGTAGCTGGGGAAGCAGATGGGCAGAGTGATCACATATACAAATGTAAAAAAAAAAAAAAAAGCACCGTATGGAGAGCTCCACGGCGCAGTAAGAACCTATAAACACCGTTGACTTGGTCTAAGGGGTCAGGAAAGCTTGAACCCTCACTGATGTTCAAGCTGAAATCTAAAAAGTAAGTAGACCTGGCAAAGGGAGGAGTGAAGGGTGTACGAGGCAGAGTTAGCAGCAGGTGCAAAGGCCCTGTGGCAGCAGGGATCAGGGTTGGTGAGGTAGGCTTGAATAACGGCCAGTGTGGATGAGCACAGGGTTTGGAGGGGGAGTGAGGTGTGAAAGCCACTCTGGGGAGTTAGTGGAGGCCAGGGCAGGCTGGGCTGATAGAGGCCACTCCTTCAAATGAGAATCCTTGAAGGTAAGCGGTTAGAGTAACACCGGTGTGTGGTTAATTACCATACACGGGCTTGAAAATTTTTAAAGTTAGTACTAGTGACTTACAGCTAAAACAGAATCAGGTGTAAGGGTTTTATCAGAACCCGGATGGGATGTTCGGTTCTGACCCATGGGGGTTGACACTGGCTCATCCACACTTATCTCCAGAAACACTGAACCTGGGCACACGCCTAGTTTATGGCCCACTACTGGCTGTGCAACCCGGGGAGGGCCGAGCGGCATGGCCCCCAGGGGACGAAGCTCCCGGGCCAGGGTAGGGAGCCTCATTCTGGTCCTCCATAAAAGATACCCATGATCTGGCATCTACCCAGCATCCTGAGGAGCTGAAGGAAATGGGAGTGTGAATAAATAGTCTGAGCTATCTCCACGGTCCCTATTCTTTCCAGGTCAAAATGTTAGTTATTGCTATTATTATTATTATTATTTTCATCTCGAATTTGAAGAGTCACCAGAACAAAATTCCTTCGACCTTGGTCTGCGCCCCTCCCGTGGCTTCCTCGGAAGGAGGCTGCTGACGATTCCTGGACTCAGCATTGTGTTCCGTGGGGGCTGGAGTTCCGAATCAACAGGAAGATGTCTTGACTCGTGTAGCGGGAGTCCCAGCACGAAGCTAGTCTGTGATCACCCCGGGAGTCAACGTTCACCCTCTGCAAGGACACTGGCCACGTGGTAGCTGGGAGCAAAGGAGACAGCGCTGGGGGACCCTCAGAAGCAATCAGAGGCTGGGAAGGGGACCTTGAAGCGGGAGCCCAGTTGAAAAGTCTTACTGCCAAGGAACCGTCTGCATTCTGCTGAAGGCCAGTTCTCTGGCCAGATAGCTGCGGATTAGACGTATTTCAAATTTCAAAATGTTGTCAAATACACTCGTGAATGCTCCATTAATGATGTTCTACCTAAAGAGGAGTAAAAAGTGGAGCGAAGTGTCAAAAAATGAAACAAAACAAAAGAACCCAGTAGGATTGATTGCTAGCCACAAAAACTAAGTTTTTATTGAAGTGTAACATACGTACAGAAAAGCACACAATCAGAAGGGTACAGCTCGAAGAAGTTTCACACACCAGACACACCCAGGTCACCAGCAACCAGGTCAAGGAACAGAACATCCCCAGAAGCTCCCCTTGTGCTCCTTCTGGTTCCCATCCCCCAAAGAGTAATTAATAGTCCCCTACTTGCAACAGCATAGATCAGCTTGCTGGGTTTTGCCCTTGACATACGGGGTTTTTAGATCATAGGATAGGTACATCCAACCCAGGCAATTTCACGGAGGAATAAGAAATTTAGTGGATGGAGCTTGGAGGCTAGAAAGGAGCTAGAAAGGGGACCTAGAAGGATGTGGGGGGAGGGGCGCGAGACAGCTTGTGGGACCAAGCAATGGAGCAGGACGATGGTCTACTCAGGACTCTGCCATCCCTGGACACTGTTAGCAGTGGGCACGGAATCCCTGCCCGTCTTAGATGCCTCCCTGCTGGACCACCACAGATCCCATAAAACGAATCTCAGCATCTTTTCACTGCTGTGCCATTTGCTCTGAGCTTATAGGTCCAGGCAAAGGAGTCCTAGCAGTTCGCGTCAGGTCACTGGCCCCTCCCTGGCCAGTCTGGTGCTGGAAAGGGGGTGCCCCTGAGAGACAGGGAAGACGTCCCCCCTCCAGCATCCACACTGAACGGGAGTTCTACTGCGCCCCACTAAGTTTATATGTAGGGGGTGATCTCCCCCTATAGGAAAGGAGGTCAGACGCTGGCCGGACTGCGATCACAAAGTGACAACTGTCCACTGCAGAGGCACCCCCTTTTGTTCACTCCCCAGTGACTGCTAGCGGGGCGAAGGGCTCATTCACATGTTTGTGTATCTCATAGCCCACGTGCATGACCTTGCCTTTAGGAAGATGGCACTGAGTTCAGGGACACTTTAGAAGGGACAAGGGACAAACCACCCACACTGCCACAAGTTTGGGAGGAACAGGTGTGAGTACAAAGGCAAAAAAGCATCTCGCGGAGGAAGGTAAGGAAGAGAGGAGGAAAAGGACAAAGAGGGGGAGAAAGGAGAGACAGTGAAAGTTAAAAACAAAGGAGAGAAAGTTCAGAGGAAGCCTAGAAGCACAGTTTCTTCCTGACCCGATTTAGCCAGCCTCCGTGCTGCCCCACTTTCTCGGTTTCTCTGAGGCGCTTTTATGAATTGTGCTTTGCTTTATCAGGTTAATGATGTTGACATGGACCACGGAATAAAGAGATCCTGGTCGTAAACCGAGATACAGAAGGGTTTGAAGTCTTATCATCACACACGGCATACAACTCCGCACAGTCTGAGCACACAGCTTCTGACCTCACTAGTTGTGTGAGCGAGCTTTAGTGAAATAAAGAGCAGCTGTCAGCAAGAGAAGCGAAGAATAAAAATGTACTACAGCCATTTGCAAGGTGGCAAGTTATTCACTGATCTGAAATTATATTTGGCTTTTTGTGGGCAATTTGACGGTATTCCTCCGGCCGAACCGGGGCCTCGTTGAAGTCCTGCTTTCCTGCCACTATTACATTGCGGCATTTAGTAATTTATTTAAATGATACAGCAGAGCGTCCATCCGTGGAGCACCTCTCCGTGCCCTCCCAGATAGGCAGGAGGAGCAATGACCGTTATCCCCGATTAGCAGGTTAGAACCTTCCGGGCACACAGCGGCTTGCCCCGCATCACACAGCCAGCTGCTGTCAGCCCCAGGGAGTGAGGCAGTTTCTACACAAGAGGAACCTCACAAACTTGGACAAGGAGCTCTCTATCCCCATGGTTTATTCTCCTCTGTCATTTTTGTTTCAGGCGGGGTCTGCAAATTTGACTCGGAAAAACCAAGAGCCGTCCGGCCTGCCGCTGGAGCATCCACATATCTATCATCGTCCGTAAGCTACGTGCACCCACATGCCTCCTCCCGGCAAAGATGGGGGGACAGGCGTTGCTGCAGAGTGGGCCCGGCGAAGGTGCCGCACAGCCCATGGTACAGGCGCTCTGCAGGCCTGTTTACCCGCGGACGGGTGGAGCCAAAAGGCAGCGTGGCTGGGGGGTTCAGGGAGCCCCGGGGCCAGGCTCAAGCCCCGGTGTTCCTGCTTACGAACGATCGCCTTGGGGAAAGCACAGAATCTGTCCGTGCCTCCGTCTTCCTCTCTGTAAAACAGACATGCCCTCGTGGCGTTTTACGGGTTGCCGGAGGACGGAATAAGTGAATGCGTGTCAACGCTCAGATCAGCGGACAGCGGGTTAGTGAGCTGCTGTCCCTGCGGATCACTGTGCTGGGCCACCCTGGTGAAACCCCGCGGGGCCCCGTGCAGCCCACGTGAGAACGACTGAGGAGGAGCCAGAAAAGGGGAGCAGGAAGCGGTGGCCCATGGAGAGGGGAGCCGGTGCCCCTGGCTGGCCCAGCTGGGGCACATTGACAGTTGAGCTGGCTGCAATATTCACCCAGTGTCGACATTCGTAGGAGGCCCACCTCCCAAGTGGCCCGTGATAATCAGGGGGAAATGGGGACCTGCGTCCCCATCGGGGTTCAGGCCACACGGTCCCAGTGAGACACATATTAGGGAAACCCTTTGACGCTGTGGGCCATTTCCTTCCTAACAGGAGGACGGAAAAGCAGGGAACATAGAGCCGGTGGATGAAAAGAGAGGAACATTTACCCATGTGTTCTAGTTGGTCAAACTGCTCTCATTCGATAGTGAACTATTTGTGAAGGGGGGATTGCCAAGTACGGTTTTTCTTTTCAATAAATTATCTTATTCAATAAATACGGTAGTATTGAATGTACAATGTATTAGCTCGATGTATTTAAATACGGGAGTGGCTGTTTAGAAAGAAATGCAACCCTTAAACCCATACTTATTTGTTATTTGTTACAAAAACGTCGATTTTCTTTGCCGATGATGCAAATAACACGAGAAGGGCAAGAAGCAGTGAAATTGAACGCAGAGAAGAAAACCGATGAAGAGAGGCCGGGGACGGGGGTGACTGGAACCCCTAACGCTAAGAACATGAGGGCTCTACCGGGGAGTTTCCCGATGCACAAGGAGACGCTTCATAAGGAACGGAGTCAGAGAATGGTACAAAAGAACTTCTTCTCTCGGAAGGGGTTTTCTGACGCAGGCACCGGTATGATGAGAGGGTCTTCGCGTACGTGGGCTTCGCAGTAGGCCAGGAGGTCCGCAGCTGCCTGGGAGACCTGCGGGGGACACAGCACAGGTGTCGGTTAGGGGCCAGCTCCCGTGGGTCTGGTGCAGAGGCGGCCGGGTGGACCAGCCCAAGGACAGGCCGCTCCCGACCCGGAGAGACGGGGTCTGTGCAAACCCAGAGGAGACCGGGTTTCAAATGTGCCTTTGGGGAAAGAGATGTGGCCCAGGGATGGCGGACCGACCTCCAGAGAGGAAGGAGAAGCCAGCAGGGAAGGTCCAGACATCCCTGTTCTGTTCTCCACTGCGTGATGAGTGGAGTCCCCAGGCCGCTAGCTTCTCATTACTCTGCTAATCCATTTCTAGGCGGGTAAAGCCGAGTGCTGGCCCTGGGCAGGCCAGTGGGATTGTATTCAGTATTATGATTGTGAATTGTTTGATTGCAATTCCCCTCTCATGACCACATAGTGAGTCACTTCAGACTCCTCAACAGAACACATGTTATTAGCATATTTTGTATCACACACATAAGTTATGTACTCTAAGTGCACTTTTCTTATTTATTTATTTTTGAGAGAGAGAGAGAGGGAGGGAGAGCACGAGTGGAGGAGGGGTAGGTAGAGAGAGAGACAGAGAGACAGAGAGACAGAGAGCAAGAGCATCCCAAGCAGGCCCCATGCATTCAGTGCAGAGCCAGACATGGGGCTCGAACTTATGAACCGTGAGATCACGACCTGAGCCAAAATCAAGATGCAGGATGCTTAACTGACTGAGCCACCCAGGTGCTCCTCTAAGCACCCATTTTATTTTATTTTATTATCTTTTTATATATAATTTATTGTCAAGTTGGTTTCCATACAACACCCAGTGCTCATCCCCGCAGGTGCACTCCTCAATGCCCATCACCCACTTTCCCCTCTCTCCCACCCCCCATCAACCCTCAGTTTGTTCTCAGTATTTAAGAGTCTCTTATGGTTTGCCTCCTTCCCTCTCTGCAACTTTTTTTTCCCCCTACCCACACCCCCCTCCCCCCGGTCTTCTGTTAAGTTTCTCAAGATCCACATATGAGTGAAAACATATAATATCTGTCTTTCTCTGCCTGACTTATTTCACTTACTGTAATACCCTTCAGTTCCATCCACGTTGCTGCAAATGGCCAGATTTCATTCTTTCTCATTGCCAAGTAGTATTCCATTGTGTATATAAACCACATCTTCTTTATCCATTCGTCAGTTGATGGACACTTAGGCTCTTTCCATCACTTGGCTATTGTTGAAAGTGCTGCTATAAACATTGGGGTACAAATGCCCCTATGCGTCAGCACTCCTGTGTCCCTTGGGTAAATTCCTAGCAGTTCTAAGCACACATTTTAACTCACAGCGGCCACTCCCCTGTGCAGGGAGTTGCTGTTGACCAGAATGCTCCCTCTCCTCCGTTCCTTCCACTCTTACCTGAAGCCCTGCTGACACGAGGCAGTTGCGCACTGAACTATCCCCCTCGTTCAAGCCCAGGGGTTTTCGAGGACGAGACAAGTGGGAGGCGACAGAGGGCTGAGATACACTGGCTAACAGGAAGATGAAGTTCCCAGCTCATTTCACCCAAGGTCTGGGTCACGTGCTGGGCAGATGAACGGCTTGTGCATTAATGCCTCCTGCCAATTACGTGGTTCCGCCCGCAAGTGCTTATTATGGGCTACAGGCGGGGTAAGTATACAGCAGGCAGATGAGGTCCTTTCCGTACATTCAAGATCTTAATCTTCTGTAGAATGTTAAAAACATTCCACAAATGAGTGAAAAAATGTTTTAGAGCCTCCAGTGTATACAAGCCACATACACTCCCTACAGATTTTTAAAACTGACCTAGCTTCCAAATTTTTCCAGAAATTCTTCTTCTTTTTAAAAAACCGTTTATCTATGTTGAGAGAGACAGCGCGAGCAGGGGAGGGGCAGAGAGAGAGGGAGACGATCCCAAGCAGGCTCCACGATGTCAGCACAGAGCCCAGCGCGGGGCTTGAACTCATGGAACGTGAGATCATGACCTGAGCTGAGATCAAGAGTAAGATGCTTGGGGCGCCTGGGTGGCGCAGTCGGTTAAGCGTCCGACTTCAGCCAGGTCACGATCTCGCGGTCCGTGGGTTCGAGCCCCGCGTCAGGCTCTGGGCTGATGGCTCGGAGCCTGGAGCCTGTTTCCGATTCTGTGTCTCCCTCTCTCTCTGCCCCTCCCCCGTTCATGCTCTGTCTCTCTCTGTCCCAAAAATAAATAAATAAAAAAAAAAAAAAAAAAAAAAAAGAGTAAGATGCTTAACCGACAGAGCCAACCTGGTGTCCTTTAAGTAATATTCTTAAAGCCACTTCACAGATGAGAAAACTGAGGCACAAGAGTTAAAAAAAACTTGCCCAAGGTCCCTTGGAGAGAAAGCCAGAATTTTTAAAAATATTTATTCATTTTTTGAGAGAGAAAGACACACAGATCATGAGCGGAGGAGGGGCAGAGAGTGAGGAAGACACAGAATTGGAAGCAGGCTCCAGGCTCTGATGCAGGGCTTGAACTCCCAAACCTTGAGATCACGACCTGAGCCGAAGTCGGACACTTAACTGACTGACTGAGCCAGCCAGGTGCCCCGAGAAAGCCAGAATTTGAAGCTAAGCTGTCTGGCCACAGAATTTTTATGCCACAGTAGCCCCCTGATTGATAATCAAACTGTAACTGCCAAGTGGACTGGAATGTTCCACTGGGCCAGCACACTCTCCTTGGAGACCAGCTATCTGGGAACCCACATGACCAAATAATTTATTTGCTTTGCTTCAGCATCTTCTCTATGAAACCTTGCCCCAGCTCCTGTGGGTTGAGCACTCCTACTCACTTTGGTTTGTGCTGCCTCATTTGAATCGATGTATGTCCAAACAAACGCTTGAAAACCTTGACCGTGCCTCCATTTACCTTTTAACGACACGATCCAGCTGGCCTGAAGCTAGCCTGCTAAATTATAATCACAGCTTCCTTCCCCTGGATCATACTTGCTCAGATGTTTGTCAACATCCTTCCTGGGCAAATGGGAATAGTTGAATTTCCAGAAAGCGACCGCAAGGGGGCGCCTCGCTGGGGGCTGCTGCAGAGTTAAGCAGTCTATCTGTCCAAGGCATTGGGGGAAGGGGCCCCACACATGTAACTTTGGAGGTACCAGCTTCCAGTTATAAACTAGTCACAGGGATGAAAAGTACAGCACAGAGAATACAAATAATGTTTTAATAACACTGTATGGTGACAGATGATAATAACAGTTATTGTGGTATTTTGTAATGGATAGAATTGTCGAATCCGTTCCATACCTGAAACTGATCTAACATTGTATGTCAGCTATAGTTCAGTTAAAAACATGAGGCTTTGTAGGACATCTGGGTGAGGGAGAGATGGGGCTGGGCCGTGTTCCCGTCTCCTATCATTTTATCTGCTGCCACACAGCTCCTTGTCTACACCACCCTGACAACTAAGTTGTTTATGTCTGGCCTTTGCTAGTTTTAAGCAGATCTAATCTAGGGATCTTTCTAACACCTCTAAAGGTGATATTGCACTTATTCCACAATGTTCCTTTCAGGAAAACAGGCTGTTCTTCGATTGCCTCCTTTTGCTGCTGTTGTTTTAGGATCACAAATACACTTGCTGAGTTATAACTACACTCCTCCGGACGGCAGAGTCCTCTCTGGGCATCTGTACAACAGGAATGAATATGGAAGGTAGCCTGTATTGGAGCTAAGTAGTAAGCGCCCACTTTCAGACCAGATGTGTGGATCTGGGTCGGTTCCATGTAATATTAATATCCTAGAAGCCCTCGTGTTGTTGAAACAACACTCTAAGAGAATGTTACAAGGGAAGAATCAAGGGAGGTTTCTACCTCAGCCGTCAGCCCCCGTATTTCACACAGTGTCCAATGTTCCTTTATTCCTGTATAAACAAAGTATTTGGATAACCCTTGAGTTTGTTATGGGATCTCTGGAAAGATAAACATACGTAACGAGCATCTTAATGAGCCTTACACGTGAAAGGTGACATCCTGACACACAGCTTAATATCTAGGCATTAATTAACCCCAACCTGCTCATTAGGTTGAGCGGGAGGGTTTTCTTAATCAGTCCTAGGTTGATTTTTATAGCTGAAAGTTTCCTTCAACGCATATCAAGTCTGGGCTGCAGCCATTGCCAAATTGCATAAAACATCTGCCATCTTTGAAACAAAAAAACCAAATGATCTGCTTTCAAAGAGAAAATTTTATTTGGGTTGGAAATTGAAAACTCCCTTGCTGTTTATGCTTTCTCGTCAAGCCTCACGTCGGCTTTACCTAAAGTCCTCTATTATGAAATGCCCAGAGCATCTCTGCCTCCTTCGTACCGAACTGCTATAAGACAACAGATGTTGAAAAGAATCGGCAGCCTGGGAACAACTGTGGAATTTTACCATTGCATTTCAGAGTAAAAGAGGTGATTAAAACAGCCCAAGTTAGCACATAATCCTGTTAGTTGCACTATAATTACAAGCTTCAATGATGGGAGAAAATGTTGCAATTACTATAGTCAAATTCTTCGACAAGACAGATGACATAATTACTATTCTGCCTGTGACACCCACTGCATTTATCCTTTGCATCCAGAGCGGAGCCCTCACACCTAGTTCTCAGCAGTCCTGGTCTATTTAACAATACTACTTGGAATCAATTTCAAGCCTCTTTGACTGGCTCTGCCTGTTCCTCCCTCCACCCCGAGGAAACAAAGCAGGATTAATTGTCGAGGGCACAGCCAGGTTGCAGCCCCCATGGAGCAACAGTATCTTTGACAAGGTCAAACTTGGTGCACACGCCCAACAGAAGAAATCATGTGCCTGTTTTCCCTAGTGGAACCCTTGGGACATTCTATACCTCACCTCTAAAGTCTGAACAGACACCGCAGGGTGAATCCTTGTGAATCTCGTCTTTCTTCTAATGTTGGGAAGTATTTGAGATCAACACACCGGTTCCCAAGCACACACTCAAGAAATTTCCATATTATGATGCTGTGAATGGAATGTCTGTGTCCTCCCCCACCCCAGTCCAAACGTGGAAGCCTCAATCTCAATGTAATTGTATTGAGAGGTGGGGCCTCTGGGAGGTAATTAGGTCATGAGGGTTGAACCCTTGTGAAGGGGATTAGCACCCTTATAAGAAGAGACATGAGAGAGATCTCTCTCCACCTGCCATGTAAAGTCACAGCATGGGGGTGGCCATCTATAAACCAGGGAGAGAACTCCCACCAGACCCTGACCATGCAGGCAGCCTGATCTCGGACTTCCCAGCTTGCAGAGCAGTGAGAAATGAATTTCTTTGTCTAAGCCACTGGGTCTATGGTGCTTTGTTATAGCAGCATGAGCTGACTAAGGTATTTGGCTTCCAGTGGCTTGTGTTGATCCATTTCATTATAGGCAACACTATCGCTGGGTCCTAGGCCACAGATATAGCAGCTAGTTGGGGATGGGTAAGGTTATTCCTGGAGGATACCAGAGGGAGTAGAAGATGTATGTGTGAACACATGAATAATATAACAGAGAGGCCCTCTCTGAATTCTGAAGTCCAATGTTCATAATATTGGATTAGCTGCTGTTTACTATTATCAGCATAAAGCTGTTTTTTTTTCCTCCACATGAAAAGTTGACTGTACATTGAGAGGTAAATCCAAGATGATTGAACGAGAGTTTTATTTTTAAAAATCTTTAATGTTTATTCAGTTTTGAGAGGGAGAGAGAGAGAGACAGAGCATGAGCAGGGGAAGGGCAGAGAGAAAGGGAGACACAGAATCCGAAGAAGGCTCCAGGCTCTAGGCTCTGAGCTGTCAGCACAGAGCCGGATGCGGGGCTCGAACTCCCGAGCCGTGAGATCATGACCTGAGCCAAAGTTAGACGCCTAACTGACTGAGCCACCCGGGCGCCCCTTGAAAGAGGTTGGTACACGTCCTATATGACTCCGACTACCTCTCAGTTTTGACATATCCCGATTTTCCAGAAAGGAAACCATAATTCAACCATTTTGTGAGGGTCTCTGGACCCTGTGAATCAGCTGTCAGTGACCTATCAGAACACGATGGGCTCCCCGATTTTGCTCTTTTTCCATTTTCCACAGGGAACACTGTGATATTTGAGCCCCGCTCATCTTCTGTTTTAACAATGACTGGCTTTCGCTTTAGAATTTTCTCTTTTCGCTGTGGATAACTCAGCCGTATGTGTTTTATCTTGGGGAAAAAATGGAACCATAAAGAACACATTTTGTTCTTTTAAAAGAACTCACAAGCCAGCAGCACTGTCATGACTCCTAGGAAGTTCTAGAAAAAAAAAAAAATAAGGGTAAGACACGTGAAAGACGTGGGGCACCTGGGTGGCTCAGTCGGTTAAGAGTCTGGCTTCAACTCATCACGATCCCGCAGTCAGTGAGTTCGAGCCCCACGTCGGGCTCTGGGCTGACAGCTCAGAGCCTGGAGCCTGCTTCGGATTCTGTGTCACCCTCTCTTTCTGCCCCTCCCCAGCTCACGCTCTCTCTCAAAAATAAAGAAACTTAAAAAAAAAAAGACATGTGGAATACTTACCTGTTAGAAGGATTATGAGGAAAAACTCTGGCTCAAATACAAATGTGAAGCAAGAGCCAAAAAGGCTGATTGCCCAATGGAAATGTCTCAGCAAGCCTGGAGACTTACTTAGTATTCGGTTCTATTAAATAGCTCTGGATTATCCACGCTGATGGGAGAAACCAGTAGAAAAGATAACCACAGCCTAATTTACACTTAAATTTGGAATATCATTTATAATTTTTATGCAGTGTGTTTACATGAAAATATGGCCCTATTTTGCATTTGGCTATTGGTGCCTAAGGGAATAAGGAGGAAGATACAGATTGTATACAAAATGAACAGCATACATGCAATCACATTTGTTTAATTTAATTTACAGGAGTAAAAAGCAACCTCCTGGGTCAACACATAAGTTGCTTACGTTGATGGTGTGGTGGAGAGGACCTAGGCGGAAAGAACAGAAAGGGTCTCTCTTTCCATTTACGGTCACTATGTGGTCACTTCCCATGGCACCCTCTGCCCCCTTCACATAGCGTCATACCAAACCAATGGTAACAAATTCAGAGGAGGGAGTGTGTAACTGGGTCCTGGGGGTGTGGTAGCATCTCTGTGGAAGGGGTGATTCCTACCAAGGAATTTAATTTTGAAACCGCTTTATTATCTTTACAATAATAATCCTTATTTGCTCGTAAAATAACCCCCCAAAAGTTCAAAGCTGGGAGCAAAAGTCAACCGCCACTTGGTGACAGCGCTCTGGTGAACATCGTTTTAGGTATCTTCCTATTCAGCCTTCACATGCAATTTCAGATGCTGTTCTGTAACATGCTATTTGTCACTCAGTACACACAGATGTCTGTCGTTTATAATTAGAGTACAGTGTAGCATTGTCTCTATGTAACTTACTTAACCAGTCCCTACTGATGGACAGTCAAAAATTATAATTTGTTGACACTGTAAATAGTGCTCTGATGAAATTCTTACTTCCCATCATTATTTGCGAGATTGTCTCTGGGTAAATTCCTAGAAGGGAGCATACTGGGTCAAGATAGACACAACGAACATTTTGATACATATTCCAAACTATCCTTCTGGAAGAGTGTATCACTTTCCACTCGACCATCGAAAGCCTCTGACTTCTTTGCTTCACAGCTGATGGATGACAATGGATTTCATCAAAGATTAAAAACACCGACAGTCTTACAATAATCAAGATATGGAAGCAACCCGAGTGTCCATCGATAGACAAGGGGATAAGGAAGATGTGGTATAGATAGGTATAGATACATACAAATGGCATATTGCTCAGCCAAATAAAAGGATGAGATCGTGCCATTTGTGACATGGATGGACTTAGCGGGCATTATGTAAGAGAACTAAGTCAGTCTAAAAAAAGATGAACACCGCAAGATTTCACTGCTATGTGGAACCTAAGTACGCAAAAGAATAAACAAATGAAAACAATCAGCCCTATAAATATAAGGAACAAACTGATGGGTTACCAGAGGGGAAGGGGGGCAAAATGGGTGAAGGGGAGTGGGAAATACAGGCTTCCGGTTATGGAATGAAGAAGTCCAGGGAATAAAAGGCATGGGGGAGGGAACATAGTTAATGATACTGTAACAGTACTGTGTGGTGACAGATGGTAGCTACATTTGTGTGAAATGACAGCACATATAGAGAAACTGAGTCACTGTTTTGTACACCTGAAAGTAACGTAATATTGTGTGTTAACTATACTAAAAACAAAACAAAACAAAACAAAACCAGTCTGGGTCTCAGCGTTGCTTGTTTGTTTTTGAGTAGATCTCAGTGTTGTTTCGAGCGTAATTCTTGTATTATTTAAGGAGGTAAATGTCTCTTCCTGTATTTGACCATGTTTATATTTCTCTATTTTAAGCTACCCATTGGTGTTGTTCGTACAATGAAAGAAACAGAGGATATTTTATTTTCTTACTGACTTTCCAGAGAAATTTCAGAGAGGTTTAGAGAAATTAACCCTTTATTACTCAGGTAGCAGATGTTTTTCTTATTTTGTGAATTGGGGGGTTTTTACCATCTCAAATTTTAAAAAATAAGGTCAAAGTTTCTAATTTATGGGGTGCCTGGGTGGCTTAGTTGGTTAAACATCCAACTCTTGGTTTCGGCTATGGTCATGATCTCATGGCTTCACGGGTTCACACCCCACGTTGGGCTCTGTGTCAATAGCACAGAGCCTGCTTGGAATTCTCCCTCTCCCTCTCTCTGCCCTTCACCCACTGACGTTCGCTCTCTCAAAAATAAATAAATAAACTTAAAATAAACCACTTTTACTTTAGGAACCACTTTTGTGGTATGTTTGGCCTTCTCAGATGTTTATAAAAGCATTTGCTCCTATTTTCCTAGTACTTTGTTATATTTATTTTTTTTTAATTTTTTTAAATGTTTATTTACTTTTGAGAGAGAAAGAGACAGAGACAGAGCATGAATAGGGGAGGGGCAGAGAGAGGAAGACACAGAATCTGAAGCAGGCTCCAGGCTCTGAGCTGTCAGCACAGAGCTGGACGCGGGGCTCGACCTCACGAACTACAAGATCATGACCTGAGCCAAAGTTGGACGCTCAACCAACAGAGCCACCCAGGCACCCCTATATTTGTTATATTTAAATGTTTGATCAAAGTTAAGGAATGAATTGTGTCTAGTGAAATTCATATTTTGAAGCCATCAACCCTAATACGACTATTTGGAGATAAGTTCTTCAGGGACCTAATTAAGGTTATATGAGGTCATAAGGGGGGGGGGAGGTCCCTAATCTGATAGGACTGGGTCTGTTTAAAAGAATAACAGACACCAGAAAGTTCTCTCTTCCCCTGAGCACAGAGGGAAGGCCATGTGAAGACACAATGCGAAGGCAGCTGTCTGCAAGTCAAGGACGGAGGCCTTACCGGACATCAACCCTACTGGCACCTTGATCTTGGACTTTGAACCTTCAGAACTGTGAGAAAATAAATTTCTGTTGTTTAAGCCACACAGTCTGTGGTATTGATTTGAGATACCATCTGGATCCTTTTCCAAATTCCCAGTACACTTGGATCTATTTAGGACTTCCTATTATGTTCTGTTGATCTATCTAATCATAAATCTTTAAGTGCTCTGATTTTAAAATAAATTCTAATACCTGGCAGGAAAATTCTACGTATGTTCCTCCTTGCACATATATGCTTAAAAAAATATTCCTGGATACTCTCACCATTTATTCATCTAATTGAACTTTAGAATAGTTTTCAGTTTGCTTCCTCCAAAAACAGAAATAGAATTTTGATTAGATTTGTGTTGAATTTATGTTAATTTACAGAGAACAGACATTTCTACAATATAGACCCTGCCTGTTCAAGAACAAGGACACTTTCCTTTAATCAAATTGTCTTACCTTCCTGTTTTCAAGTCTTATGCCCTTTTATGTTTTGAGTGTTTGTTAAAAAAATATATGTCTAATGGATTTACATATGGCATTCTCAAAATCAATTTCGCTAAGAGATAGTTTATTTTTATTTATTTATTTTTTAAAGTTTATTTATTTTGAGAGAGAGAACAAGCAGGGGAGGGGCAGAGGGAGAGAGGGACAGAGGCTCTGAAGAGGGCTCTATGCTGACCACAGAGAGCCTGACGTGGGGCTCAAACTCATGAACCACAAGATCACAACCTGAGCTTAAATTGGACACTTAACCTACGGAGCCACCCAGGTGCCCCAAGAGACAGTCTGAAAAGGTTCCTGAGGCTGACATTTATTTCATACTATGGCCACCACTGTATGGCCCTGTGGTCAAAGAATGTGGTATGAACCATTTTTACTTTTTAGAATGTAGTGGTGCTTAGAGAAAAGTGTTCTTAATGTTTTCTGGATAAAGACCTATACCTTATCATCTATCTGTCTGCCTATCTACCAGATCAACCTAATTAATTTTATTATTAATATATGATTACCTCTCTTTTGTCTAATTGATCCACCATGGACTAGGAAAGACACACTATACTCTTACACAACTTGTTCATCTTTCTTGACATTTCTTCAAATTTTGCTTTGTATATTTTGACATAATTGGACCGTATGGTAAGACTATGTTTAGACTATGTTTTCATTTTTCTAAATTTTAGTCATTCTAATAGTTGTGTTGGGGCATACCAATGTTATTTTAATTTGTCATTATCTAGTGACACATGATATGGAGCATTTTTTCATATGCTCCTTTGCTATCTGTATATCTTCTTTGGCGAGGTGTGTGTTCAGATCTTTGGTCTTTTTTCTTTTTTTCAACGGGGTGGTTTGTTTTCTCACTGTTGAGTTATAAGAGGTCTTTGTATATTTTGAATACCAGTCCTTTATCAGATATGTGTTCTGCAAAGATTTTCTCCCAGTCTGTGGCTTGTCTTCTCATCCTTTCCACAGAGTCTTTGACAGAGAAGCTCTTAATTTGAATGATGTCCATCTCAGCAATTCTTTCTTTTGTGGATTTTGCTTTTGGTGTTATAGCTAGAAACTAATTGCCAGACCCAAGGTCATCTAGATTTTCTCCTGTGCTGTCCTTTAGAAGTTTTCTAGTTCTGCCTTTTAGTTTGGGTCTATGATTGATTTTGAGCTCATTTTTGTGAAAGGTGTAAGGTCTGTGTCTTGATTTAGCATTTTCCATGGGGTTGTCTAGTTATTCCAGCAGCATTTGTTGAAGAAACTATCCTTTTTCCATTGTATTGCTTTTGCCTTTTTAGAGATTAGTTGACTATATTTATGTGAGTCTGCTTCTGGCCTGTCTATTCAGTTTCACTGATCTATTTGTCTATTCTTTTGTTGATATCACATTGTCTTGATCACTGCAGCTTTATAGTAGGTCTTGAAATTGGGTAGTGTCAGCCTTCCATCTTTCTCTTCTCTCTGTCTCTTTTTAATGTTTATTTATTTATTTTGAGCAAGACATATAGAGCATGAGTGGGGGAGGGGTAGAGAAAAAGGGAAACAGAGAATCCCAAGCAGGCTCTGTGCTGACAGTGGGGCTTGGACCCACAAACCATGAGACCATGACCTGAGCCAAAATTAAGAGTAAGATGCTCAACCAACTGAGCCACCCAGGTGCCCCTCTTCTCTTTCAATATTGTGTTGGCTATTCTGTTTTATTATTTTTTTAATTTAAGGTTTATTTATTAATTTTAATTTTTTTTAATGTTTTTATTTATTTTTGCGACAGAGAGAGACAGAGCATGAGCAGGGGAGGGGCAGAGAGAGAGGGAGACACAGAATTGGAAGCAGGCTCCAGGCTCTGAGCTGTCAGCACAGAGCCTGATGCGGGGCTTGAACCCACAGACTGTGAGATCATGACCCGAGCCGAAGTCGGATGCCTAACCGACTGAGCCACCCAGGTGCCCCTATTTACTTATTTTTGAGAGAGAGAGAGAGAGAGAGAGAGCAAGTGAGCATGGGAGCAGGGGAGGGACAGAGAGAGAGAGATGGAGAGAGATAATCCCAAGTAAGCTCCATGCTGTCAGTGCAGAGCCCAACATGGGGCTTGAACTCTTGAACCTTGAGATTGTGACCTGAGCCAAAATCAAGAGTTGGACGCTCAACCGACTGAGCCACTCAGATGCCCCTCCATATAAACTTTAGAATCAGCTTATCAGTATCAAAAAGCCAACTTGCTGGGATTTTGACTGGGATTGTCTTGAATCTATAGATTAAGTTGGGAAGAACCAACATCTTAACAATATTGATCCTCTTATCTATGAACATGGAATATCTTCATTTATTTAGATTTTCTTTGATCTCTTTCATAGGTTTTGCAGTTTTTCATGTATATCTTGTACATATTGTAACCAGTGGTTACAAATGATTGACCTGAAATGGTGAAGGTGAGTGGATTAAACCTGAAGTGATAGCTGTAGACCCTGAAATCAATTGCGTCAAAGTCGATTGGGAGAAAAGTTGTGAGCGACGTGGCTGCTGATACAGGAAAGAGGGTGGGTCCTATTCCTGTTAGAGTTGGAGTTGTGACAGTTTCAAGTAATGCACAGCATAATAGCTCTGGAGAAATTTGGGCTATTGGACCATAATAGCTCTGGAGAAATTTGGAGAAAGTGGACTATTCAGCTGAAGCAGCTTAGTCTCCAATAACACTCAACTCAAGTGATATTAATGCAATACAATCTAGTAAACCAAAGCCCATTGGTAACCTGGGCTTGAGAAGATGGTTTGTTTTCTAGGTAGAACTGTGTGGTCAAACTAACTGCAAGATTCTGTTAAACATTAGAATGCCCAAAGCACCATCTAATGAGAAATACACAACAGGACTAGAATAACCTCAAAGGTTGGGAGAAAAGAATAACCACAATGGGTGGGTGTAAGTTCTTCATCAGATTATGTTTGCTTATGATCAACCTATGTTAGGGTCTAACTTTTGTAATGAAAGGTAGTGTTGAAGTAAGTGGACTCTCAGGTCATTCCTATGGAAGAAGTTCACCCTCTGCCTCACTGGTGACGTTCACACTATAAGACATCTAGTATTCTTTTGGCTGCTGCTGTTGATGTTTATATAGTCTATGAACTGACGTAGATGGGCAGAGATCTCTTTAATCATTTGGTACCTAAGGGAGTAAATATGTTTTCTGATGCCCAAATCTGAAGTCTATGAAGAGTAAAAATTGAAAAGAGTGACCCTATCACATTAATATCCAGCAGAATTCCAAGACTGAATATTGACCTAGAAACCATAACCTGGTAAAGACTTTGTATACCAGTGATAGGTTGTTTTCTTTTTTAATGTTTATTTATCTTTGAGAGAGAGAGAGAGAGAGAGAGAGAGAGAGAGCCAGGGAGGGACAGAGGGAGAAAGGGACAGAGGATCTGAAGCTGGCTCTGCACTGACAGCTGTTCTAAATAGATTAAATCCATCCTTCAGCGTGACCAATGCCTGCTATGACCCACGTAGTGTGTGGATTGCAAGGACAAGATACTCAGCCCCGGCTTGGATGAAATTTCTGACCCGGTGAGAATTTCCCTAGAAAATGTCTTATAGTCTTAATGTATGTTATTATGCATAAATTAACAGAAACTGTGCACATCTGTATCTCCTTTAGTGAAACCCAACTGGATAAAATGAAATAATTCTGCTAAAGAAAAGAAGCACAAATTTGCATTATAGTTAACTTTCTGCCTAATTGAGAGTTTCGTTTTCTGTTGCCTAGGACATCAACGACCACTCGGCTCCGTGGAGAATTCTCTGCAGAATTTGAGAATTTTTACATAATCTTAGGCTGCAGTGAATGGAGATGCAATGCTGTCCAGACCGATATTTCTGCCCTTGGTAGGTAGGGCCCTATAGTTTAATAATAAGACTTGAGGTTCTGCGTTGGTGTCCCCACTTCATCATATAACTGTGAGCCAAAGTTTTCTTGTCTGTGAAGTAAGGTGGAGTAGCACCAATATCTCAGGGGTGGGGTGAGGATTCAAGCACTTAATACATACGAAATTAGGGGTACTTGTCCTAAAGGATCGCTTCCTCTGCCTGTACGCTTAATGGGCTTTTTCTTCACTGTTGAGATTAAGTAACCTCAGCAGTGTATGTGTCTATGGGCTTATTATCTCCTATTATCGTCTTTCCCGGAACACGATGAGCTGTTTGCATCTGCAGATTCAAGTCTTCCTTTATTTAATGAAAGCTTTTTATTTATTTATTTACTTTTTAAATGTTTTATTGTTTATTTTTGAGAGAGAGAGGCAGAGTGGGAGCAGGGAGGGGCAGAGAGAGACACGCGCGCACACACACACACACACACACACACACACAGAATCCCAAGCAGCTCCAGGCTCCGAGCTGACAGCACAGAGCCCGATGCGGGGCTTGAACTTATGAACCGCGAGATCATGACCTGAGCCGAAGTCGGACGCTCAACTGACTGAGCCACCCAGGCGCCCCTAATGAAACCTTTTTATATTCTACCCTTAAGAGTGTTTTCTATGCCATTTGTTCTCTCTGTCGGGAACACCAGCATTCAAATCTTGGAATGTTCCTGTCAGTCTTTATTTGTATCACTCTCTCTCTAACTGCTTTTATCTGACTGTTCATCTTTTTCTTTTGCATTATGTAGGCGTTTCCTAAGCCTGTGCTCTGTGTCAATAATTTGGTTTTCTATAGTGTGTGTTACACTCTTTGCTGCGTTTAATGGTGTTCCCTCTCCCCTGTCAACTTTTTTCCTTAGTTTTTCCACCTCCTCCTTTTCCAACTCATTCTTTTTTCTCTTCTTTGAGCTAGGGTTTCATAGATTCTATATTTGTTTTACATTTTTTGACTATAACACAGTTACCTAAAGTTTTCTTTGGTTTTCTGGAAGAAAACTTTTTCTTACATGAATACTTTATTGGTCCTTTATATGCCATAGCCTAGTTTGAGGTTTTCTGGCAGTATATTTACATAGGTCCATAAAACTTGTATGGAGCTATGTAAATATAGGTCCCTGAAAGACCCCGAATAGCCAAGGCAATCTTGAAGAAGAAGAACAAAGCTGGAGGTTTTTTGATACAGGGAGGAATCACAATCCCAGAGTTCAGGATATACTATAAAGCTGTAGTAATTAAAACAGTATGGTACTGGCACAAAGATAGACACATAGATCAGTAGAACAGAATAAAGAGCCCAGACATAAACCCACACTTGGGGCACCTGGGGGACTCAGTCAATTAAACATCCGACTCCTGATTTCGGCTCACGTGGTGATATCATGGTTTGTGGGACCGAGCCCCACATTGGCCTCCACACTCACAGTGCAGATCCTGCTGGGGATTCTCTCTCTCTGTCCCTCCCCCGCCTGCTCTCACTCTCTCTCTCTCTCTCATAATAAATAAATAAACTTAAAAAAATTAAAAACACAAACCCATGCTTATATAGTCAGCTAATCTATGACAAAGGAGGCAAGAACATACAATGGAAAAAACACAGTTTCTTCAACAAATGGTGCCAGGAAATCTGGACAGCTACACGCAAAAGAATGAAACAGGTCACTTTGTTACAGCATACATAAAAATAAACTCAAAATGGGCTAAAGCCCTAAATGTGAAAACGAAACCATAAAACTCCTGGAAGAAAACATTGGCAGTAATTTCTTTGGCATCAGCCATAGAAACATTGTTCGAGATAGGTCTTCTAAGGCAAGAGAAACAAAAAGCAAAATTAAGCTAAAAGGCACTCTGCTAAATGGGAGAAGATATTTGCAAATGATTTATCTGATAAGGGATTAGTATCCAAAGTATATAAAGAACTTGTACAACTCAACACCAAAAAACAAATAATCCAATTAAAAAATGGGCAGGGGACCTAACTAGACATTTCTCCAAAGAAGACATCCAGATGGCCAACCGACACATGCAAAGATGCTTAACATCACTCATCATCAGGGAAATGGGAATTAAAACCACAGTGAGGTGTCACACTTCACACCTGTGAGAGTGGCTAGAATCAAAGTGTTGGTGAGGATGTGGAGAAAAAAGAACCCTCACACACTGTTGGTGGGGCTGCAAATTGCCGTAGCCGCTGTGGAAAACGGTACGGAGGCTCCTCAACAAGTGAAAAACAGAAATACCATATGATCCAGCAATTTCATTAATGGGTATTTACCCCTAGAAAACAAAATACTAATTTGAAAAGATATATGCACCCTTATACTTACAGCAGCATTATTTATAATAGTCAAGATAGGGAAGCAGCCAAGTTTCCATTGATAAGTGGATGAAGAAGATACGGTATTTACGTACAATGGAATATTACCCAGCCACACACACACACACACACACACACACACACACACAATGAAATTTTGCCATTTGCAACAACATCAATGGACCTTATGGATGGTATAATCAATAAGACCTTGATGGTATAATCAATAAGAAGGTAAGCACCACAACAGAAAATGTGCTCTTAAAGCGGAGCAGACAGCCACATGTAAAAAAATGAAACTGGACAGTTATTTCATAACACCCATAAAAATTAACTCAAAATGGAGTAAAGATTTGAATATGAGATTCAAAAAAATTTCTTTGGGGGCGCCTGGCTGACTCAGTCTGTAGAGCGTGTGACTCTTAATCTCGGGGTTGTAAATTCGACCCCACGTTGGGTGTAGAGATTACTTAGAAATAAAAGACTTAGATCTCGCGGTTTGTGAGATTGAACCCCGTGTGGGTGCAGAGCCTGCTTGGGATTCTCTCTCTCCCTCTATCTCTGTCCCTTCCTCTCTCACTCACTCTCTCTTTTTTTCAAAATAAATAACTTAAAAAAACGGAAATAAAATCTTCACAAAATTTTGTTTGAAACAGAAATGTATTCCCAGAGTAGTGTGCAAAAGCATAAACTGAGGCTGCTTGGAGGTTTCCCTCCCCTCCTCCACTGACTCCCCAGCTCTCTGAATGTGGTGGGGGCGGGGGGGGGGGATGCAGATGAAGGGAATATGTACCCATAATCAAAATGGTCTGGCTCAAAGAATGGTCTGGTGCTAGGAGAGTCTGGGGAACAGACTTCATTGCTGGTAAGATTTTAAACTGGTACCACTTTTCTTTTTATTTTGTAATGTTTATTTATTTAGTTATTTTGAGAGACAGAGAGAGAACTTGAATGCAGGGTGGGGCAGAGAGAGAGAAAGAAGGAGCAGGGGAGGGGCAGGGAGAGGGGAGAGAGAGAGAGAGAGAGAGAGAGGGAGAGAGAGAGAGGGAGAATCCCACCCAAGCAGGCTCTGAGCTGTCAGCTTGGAGCCTGGCATGGGGCTCGATCCCATGAACCACGAGATCATGCCCTGAGCTGCTGAATCAAGGGTTGAGCTGAAATCAAGGGTTGGAAACTCAACCCACTGGGCCACTCAGGGGCTCCTAAACTGGTACCACTTTTCATGGGGAAATCTGATATGGATTCAAACACTTTAGAATAGAACATATCCTTTGACTGAGCAATTTCAGCCCATAGGAATTTATCCTAAAGAGACAATGAAACATGTGCAAATTTTATCTACCAGTGTGGTTGCTGCAGTGTTGTTTAAAAAGAAGTAGTGCAAAATTGGAAATAAGGGAAATGTCCAAGGATGGGAGACCAGATAAATAAATGATTGCACATCAGGTGAGGAAGAGAAGAGACAGTAAAAAATGACATTTTAGGAGAGTATTTACTGACCTGGATGTACCATCACAATATACTGTTTGGTGATAAACCAGGTTGCAAAAGGTAACAACCACAATTTTATAAAAAGAAAACTAGGCCAACAGGTGGATGGAAGAATATGGAAATGTAGTGGTTATAAATTATTCACATTTTCTTCCTTATACTTTTATCTTCCAAAACTCTCGCAAGTAAATGAATACCATTTTCATGAACAGGAAAATGCTGTTCTTTTCGAAATAGGAACTACGGCCTCCCGCACAGGCCACTTACTCAGAGTCTCGCTGATATGGAGAAGGACTGTCATCACCTGTCATGATATACTCTCTCTTCTTCCATGTCAATAACCTCCCACACTAATCTACTCCTGCTGTCGTCTTTCGGACCATTCATCAACCGACAACGTTCTCGCTGCCCTGTTTTTAGCCATCTGCGGAACGCAAGTTGACATAAAACCGGTTGATCTGTCAGCAATCTGCACATCAAGCTTGTGTTGACAAAATTAATCTCAGTCTAATGACAGCCCCCTTGGGGATGGTGAGTACATCCCATCGCTCTTAAAATCATCTGCCACAGGCCTTAGGGCAAATAAGGGAGAGACAGACAGACAGACAGACAATTGAGCATATCGTCACTCGGCAAGTCCGTCAGCTGTTTCCTCCTGGTCCCGTTGGAGAGTTAGGTTTGCTAAAGGGTGTCGTCTACCTCCAGATCCCACCAAGTCACAGCCCCTGGCAATTCCTTTTCCCCCCGGGACCAGGGAAATCAAAGCACCCTCAGCAGTGCCCAGTGGAGACACAGCTTCCACAAGCCTTCCTGGGAGCCTGTGACCCAGCCGGCTCAGGACCTCTGTATTTTCCCCCTGGGACAACACCTTCTCCCCAGCTGCTCTCCTCTCGGGCTGACCGGCCAGCTCCAGGGACCATTTTCTCCACTTAAACCTTTTATGCTTTGCTCAGCTTGTATCTGCCACAACTGTTCGACAAATTCTCACTGTTTGATGATCAATGTCATTTATGTACCTTCCTGGTAGAATTTTGTATAGCGTAAGCCTCTAACGGGTGAGCGAAAGAATAAGGCTATGGGGTATTCTTTTCCTTAGGACCAAAACAGTCTCCAGGATGTCATCTGAATGTGTTCTTTACTTCTTTTGTAGGATCCCAAGTATTATTTTCCAAGACTTTCGCTTTTTGGGAGGCAAAAAGCTATGCTGGATCTTCTGCGTTGAATCTTTGCTCTTGTGATACACGGGGAATATTAGTAGCTGATACAGGTTCTCAAAGACAGCACCCATGTTTGTTGAGAAATGCCCTGATGAGCTCCTAGGTCGGACAGAGAAGAATCCCATGGATGCTGGGAAGCAGGGCTGAGTTGGGGGAGGAACTCAATAAACATTAAATGAAGGTAGAGAGGGCGCTGAGGTGGTGGGGAGGGGGTCTCTGAACCCAACTGTGTGAGGGCCTGAGGTCCGGCTGTGGCCTTTATAAAGCGTCCCTCCTATGTCCCCTGCATCGTTGAGGACAAAGCCGACACCCGCACAAGTGCTCTTATGCAGGTGATGTTTTTAGGGGACAAACAGGGGACCATAGTGGGTATTTTGGCTGCATTTTTCCGCCATGAACTGCCCAGACCTGAGTTCACGCTATTATTTTTTCTTACCTTTGCAACCCAAACAGCTGCTTAACGCAGGTACTTTCTCTTCTCTCCTCTCCTTTATTCTCATGAACCGCAAGCGCGCCTTCCTCTCCTTCCACATAAGACACTCCCCCAAACACGCTAAAACCACACAGCCCAGAGGTGGGCTCCACAGTTGCCTATGTACCTTGGCAGCCGTGTCCTTTCCTGCTTCGTGCCCGACACCTGCCCGAGCTCACGCTGTCCTCCGGTCGTCATCGGAGGCTTCCACCTGGGGGCCAGCTCTGTGGGATGGCAGTCGCAATGATTTCTTCCATGAAGCCTCCAGAGGTTTCCCTCCAGCGTGTTCTTTCCTCTCTCCAGGGCCCCATGAAAGGCACTGCCCAGTCACCTCTTCCGCGTTCTCCCCACACACTCAGCCTGTCCTTTCCTCCTTCACGTGGACCTGGGATTCCCGTCCCTTTCTGTATGAGTTCAGCGAATTGTATGACCCGCTCATCTGCTTCCCTGGGGCTTCCCTCTGTCATTTACCGTCCAGGCTCCCCTTTTCCTTCCCCCCTCCTGCAGTGACCTCTCGTCCATTCTAGAAAGGCCACTTCTTCTCCCTGGTGACTCTCTTCCTCTTTCCTCCCTCCTCAAAGCCCTTATCGAAGTCAGTTCGGAGTGTCCTTGATGGCTTCTCTTTCTCTCCAGATTCCGTCTTTATTGTCTGGCTAATTGATAACAATACGCACCTTATTTTGCCAGGACTTGCATTAACTAGATTTTTCCCCAAAGCCATGCTGTGTTCAGAAGCAACGGGGGGTCTAGTGCTTAAAACCACGTGTGAAGGGGCGCCTGGGTGGCTCAGTCGGTTAGGCGAACGGCTTCAGCTCAGGTCATGATCTTGGTTTGTGAGTTTGAGCCCCGCATCGGGCTCTATGTTGACAGCTCAGAGCCTACTTCAGGTCCTCTGTCCACCCCCCTCTCTGCCCCTCCCCTGCTTGTTCTTTGTCAAAAAATAAATAAACTTAAAAAAAAAAAACGGTTAAAAGGGTACATGTTATGTGTATCTTACTACATTAAAAAAATACATGTTGGGGCACCTGGGTGGCTCAGTCGGTTGAGCATCCGACTTCGGCTCAGGTCACGATCTCACGGTCCATGGGTTCGAGCCCCGCGTCGGGCTCTGTGCTGACAGCTCAGAGCCTGGAGCCCGTTTCAGATTCTGTGTCTCCCTCTCTCTCTGACCCTCCCCCATTCATGCTCTGTCTCTCTCTGTCTCAAAAATAAATAAACGTTAAAAAAATATTAAAAAAAAATAAATGTTGAAGTTTTTATGAGCAAGAAAACACACGTGGTTGCACAGCAGGGATGTGGTTCTTCGGGGCCACCTCTCCCCTCAGGAAGCCCTGCATCATCTCCTCAATGACACAACTCTGCCACCTCTGAAGCAAATCTGACGCGGCTGTCGGTGGCCCCCCGCCTGGAGTTACCACAGAGTCTGAAGATGCCCTCCAGGAAGCCCCCTCCTGGGATCCGGGACCACATTTCCACAGCGTCGTCACCCCAGGAGCCGGACGACCTGCCCCCCCTGAACACCATCTAACAGACTTGACTTTGAGTCGGCTTATGGTTTCTCTTCATTCTTTCAGAGACTGCACACGGGTCTCCAGTGAGACCCTTCGCTGTGGGGACATCTGGTGACGGTCGCAAGTGAGGATCTGTTATTACAGAATTTGTCTTCCTTGCCGGGGTCGGGCTCCCCGGCGTGGCCACCGTCCCGTTGCCCAAACCGGTGCCCGTGGTCTTTCCGGTCTCTGGCCACGGAGCCCTGCAGTTGGGTTATGACGTCTTGCTCCCTGGCGTCTCCTATTTCGACTGCCTGACTTCCGCACCCAATTCTTGGGTGTCTGCTTCTCGGCCTCCACCTTTGCTCTTTGCTCCACGCTGCACCTGCTTCTGCAGCTCCGGCTGCCCCCTGGCCTCTGACGACCGCCTCTGCTGCTGACAGGTCAGTTCACCTCCCGGCCCAGGCTTCCCACTCACGCGGATCCGCGCCTGCGGACCCGGCACCCCCGAGCTGCCCAAAGCGGCCTTCCCCGGCACAACCCCCAGCTCTCTGCCAAGTGCGGCTGCTGGAAATGAGCGCCGGTTAGCTCCCTTCTCGGGTATCCCCTCAGAACGAGCTCCCAGCCTGGCAAAGGCCTCCCTGAGCGATAGGACGGGGGCATCATTCCGCTCGTGTTCGTATCCCCGCACCACGCCTCGTGCAGAGCAGGTATTCAGGCACGTTTATCAGAAGAGCGAGGCTCACCAACACCCCCCCCTCCTCTCAGCAAATGTCTGTCCCTGCGGAGCACTCACTGTCTGTGGCGCTCATCGTCACATCCGTCTCTACACTGGCGGGGCTCTCCCTCCTTTACGGTGGTTTGTTTTCTCGCTCCCTCCTCTAGCCTAGACTTTAAGGGGCGATGCCTCATCTGTAGCTGGTACGAGAATGTGCACGGCGGGGCGCCTGGGTGGCTCAGTAGGTTGAGCGTCCGACTTCGGCTCAGGTCACGATCTCACGCTTCACGAGCTCGAGGCCCGCGTCGGGCTCTGTGGCGACAGCTCCGGAGCCTGGAGCCTGCTTCCGATGCTGTGTCCCCCTCTCTCTCTGCCCCTCCCTCACCTCTCCCCGACTTGCACTCTGTCTTTCAAAAATAAATAAACGTTTAAAAAAAAAAAGAATGTGCAAGGTGGCCCATGATACTGGTCCACTTATGCCAATTTGCATCACGCTGGACCCCCTCCCCGTGTCTTCTATCATTACGTCACTTTCTGTGCACGCCGCTGCCTCCTTGGATAGCTCGAACCCCAAGGCCCCGGGAGAGGGAATAACTGTCGCGATGGAGGCAGGAGCTGGTGCTAGCTGGCCATAACTGCAGCGTGAGGTGGGGGGAGGGGGTCTTGGTGATGGGAACCTTGGGGAGGGACTGTCTGCTCTGCCAGCGGAAGGCTTTAGGAGTCACCCGTTGCCCCCTTGCAACCTGTCTTCTATGAATCCCGGATGCCTGGGCGAGACCCCTGATTCCAGGTGCCCAAAGGCCGCTGGACTTGAGCCTCCTAGTGTCAGACTCCTGGCGGGGTTCCAGCTCTATCACAGTCAATGGCCCCGCATGCTATTTCAGAGCGACGTGCTCTGCCCGGCCTCCTGCAAATCTAAGTGACATCTGGAGAATAGGTGGCTTCATCCTGCTCCAGCTCTCCCAGCACGAACAGACCTACGCTGAGCAGTGAAATGAACACGGTAGGAGGCGACTGGCACCTTCCTTCACTTTCCCCAAAGGAACATTTGACAAACACGATGCACGGTTCAATGCTCCACTCTCAACAGCGCCCCTGTCAAAACACCCGACACTGCCTAACCTCGAAGTCGCTGGATCAGGCGGGAGAACTCTGACTGATCTCACCGTTAAACTCTCTCGCTTATTGGCATGACAACAGGGCTAAATAGAGCTGAGACGAATATGAGTCTATTTTTGGCCATTCCTTACGGAATTCATGCACACTGTGTATTCTGCATCCTTTGGATCCTTGAGCACACTTGGAACTCTGAGGCAAACGCTCATTTGTAAATGTTACAGCTGCCAAGGCCGGCTGGCCGCTCGGCCGGGTAGCGTGTTAATAACTCTCGCGAGGAAATGGGAGGACCGCTCCGAGCTGGGTTTGGGGCAGGGGGTGAGGCCGGCTCGGGCGTGCTCACCTTCACCCTGTCCATACAGGCTTCCATCTTAAGCTGCTCGACGGCCTTCCGCGCTTGGGAGATGCTGGTATTACTGTTATTCGACATGCCTTCTTTCATTCTCTGCCCCTGCAACGAGCAAAGTCAGAGGGTTGGAAGTGCGGCTTTTCCCCAAGGTCGGGAGGAGCCCTCGCTCTTCTCCCCGCTCCCACCACCCACAGCGTCTCTGTCCACGCCAGGGAGCGTCTGTGAGTAAACCCTCCCGGGACGAGCGGAAGAAATGCTTCACGAGGGGGACGGGAGCAAGACCTTGTGCTTTTGCCTGGGGAGACTTTCTCAGCCGTGAGTAGAGGGAGCGGAAGATACTAGATGGTCCCAGCGTTAATCCCCTGATTTTTGTGTGGTACTTTGTTAGCAGTAAATCGTTTCCCTACACATTTGTCCGTTCATTCCCCTAGCAGCCCCGAAGGCTGGCAGAACAAATTAAGTTTGGTTTTGTTGAGTCAGGAAAGTGCAAAACTCAGAGAAATTAAGCCAATAGCTAAAGGTCTCACAGCCAAACTTTGTGGATCCAGAACCCAAACGCAAAGCTTTGAAGCCTAGGTAAGGGGTCTTTCTATAGCTTCATAATGGCCCTCCTGGCATTCTACAGCTCTAAGTACAAGTTTCCCCTGAATACAATCGCTTTATTATTAATGTTAATTTGCCCTCATTCGAAAAATTTTACGGACTTGATGCTGGGAGCTTTTATTTATTTTAATTTTTAGAAATATTTATTTTTGAGAGAGCACACACATGCAAGCGAAGGATGGAGGAGGGGCAGTGAGAGAGGGGGACAGAGGATCGGAAGCAGGCTCCACCCTGAGAGTTAAGAGCCCGATGCGGGGCTCAGACTCGTGAACCAGGAGATCATGACCTGAGCCAAAGTCGGACGCTCAAGTGACTGAGCCACCCAGGTGCCTGAGTTTGTTTTTAAACAATCACAGACACACACACACACACACACACACACACACCCTATCCCAAGCAGAGATCTGTATTTGTAGAAGAAAGAAATTCTCCCTGATCTGACATGTAAGGATGCACATGACTAAGAAAACACTGGAATGCGAACTGTTCCACAAGAAAGCACAGACTTCTACACAGGTGCCCACAGTTCTAGTTGCCCCATCTAATGAGAGACCACTTGGAAGGGGCCTAATCATTCAACCTCAGAGCTGCAGGTGGGTCGCACAGGTGACAGTGGCTTCCAAAGGCACATAGTGAGGGTTGAGGAGACCCGGCCAGTATCTTGGTGTATAGGCCACGCTCTGTGGGTTTTCCACATACGTGCTAACTCTGTGGTTCAGGCGAGGCATGGCGGCAGCCTCATTTGTCCACAGGCAGTGTTTTGAAAAATAAAGGTTTCTTGTTTTTTTTTATGTTTATTTTGAGAGACAGAGAGACAGAGACTGAGAGACAGAGAGACAGAGAGATAGAGAGACAGAGAAAGAGAGAGAGAATGAGTGGGGGAGGGATGGAGAGGGGGAGACAGAATTCCAAGCAGGCTCCATGATGTAAGCACAGAGCCCAGCTCGGGGCTCGATCTCATGAACTGTGAGATTATGACCTGAGCTGGAATCAAGAGTCGGATGCTTAGCCGACTGAGCCACTCAGGTACCCCCAAAAGTTTCTTGTTCTAAGATATAGATCAGTCACCTAAATTAGAGTTTAACAGGTAGGTGTTCCTGTCTTGGTTGGGAACTTCTACTCAACAAGAAGAGAAGGAGAATAATGAATAGTTGGGGCTTGGAAACCCAGGGGGACAGCCACCTAAACCCTGCTATGTAGAGATGCGCTTATGTGTTCTGCATGTGTGTTCAGGTCTGTGTGTGTCCCTGTGTGTGCCCACAGGCCTGTGGTACGTACCCTGTGCCAGTCCATGTGTGTGTAGCTGTTCCTCTGTGGGTGTGGGTGTTGATGTGTATCAGCGTTCCTGTGTATCCACACAAAAGGAAGAACAGTCTGGTTCTCAACTTTCCCCGGCCTGATGCAAGGAAAAAAGGACCCACAAATCATTGCTCTCAGATCCTGATCCTCTCTTCCCATTCCAGAATTCATCCTTCTCTTTCCTCATATTTGATCTTGGGATTTTAGAAGTTGGGGAAGGCACCGAAGCAGGGCACAGTGATGGCTGAGTAGAAGGAAGCCGAGGCCAGGGTCAGCAGGACTGAAGATGGAAGACACGGGGGAAGGGCCAACCAAGGAGGAGGAGAGGGGCTCTGCACTGGGTGTGTGTGGGTGGGTGTGAGTGTGTTTAAGTGAGAGCAGGTGTCCCTGTATAGGAACTGTTACTAGCAGAATCAGAGCCTCGTCAGACCCCAGAGCGGCCATCTCCCTCCCTCTGGCCCCTGACTGGCTGCATTTAGAACACCCCAATCCCACCCCACTATTTTCTCATTCTTCCTCTGTTTACAAAGAGGGGCACATTTTTAACTACTCCACTCTGCAACACAGAGGAGAACTCTGGCTGAATGCTTAATATTCAGAAAGATCCCAATGAGCTGTGTTTGGCTTCTTGTGTCCTGGAGATAAAATAGGCTGGTGGGGTGGGGGCTCCAGAACCTGAGATGCATGGACTCTTAACCCTGCCCCGTCCTGTCAGCCCCTCCACCTCCTTGGTGGCCCCTCCCGTGTCCCCTCCAGACCATGTCTGTCCACAGCCCCAGTGTCACCTTCTCACCACAACCTCTGAGCCTTCCTTGCTCACCCTTTTCCTCCCTCTCAGCTTCAAAGTGCTATGTCCTTCCATGGCTGTCTCCTCGGTGACAGCCTTCCCTAGTGTCACCCAGAGCCACAGTCAGCCTAGTGGACAACCCAACTCATGGTCCCTCTCTCCCAAGACTTGTCGTCTTTCCTTTGTCTTTCCCATCATATCAATCCAACACCCTCCCCACTCCACTCACACTAAGGGGCTGCAAGGTGCTTCCGTGGAAGCCCCCCATGTGCTGGGACTGGTGCCATCACACACAGTCAGCCTTAGTGGGTCCTCAAAGCTGCCCGCCATCTCACTCCCATTCCCGGTTACCCCGTGTTTACTTCCCTTGTTGAGGCATGAGAGGAGATACCCCCTCTCTGGCTGCCTTGACTGGGTCTTGCCATACTGGCCACTGGGGACGGACCCAGGGCAAAGTCAGGAGACTCGCAGGAGTCTCCTGGGTCATCTGGCACTTGTGGCTGGAAGCCCGGCCTCATCCAAGGCTGACACTGCCCGCGTGGTGGGCCCGTCTCTCCTCAGGCTCTGCCCTGTCACTCGCCCTCTTTCTCCTGTAACGTTGGTGTCTCTGGGTGCCCTCTCCTCAGCATATACAAATAGTCTTTTTCAACACATGAAAACAAATAGCCAACAACGAAATGGAAATCCCTTGCTCTCCCCAATTTCCGCTCTCGCTCAATAAAGAAGAGGACGAGTAACTACAGCTGCCCGTAACTAAGAGTGGAGATGCAGAAAATAAGGGCAGAAGGCACTCTTCCTGGGACACAGGATGACGAGCCTGCTCCACTCCACCTCCTCTGCCCTGCTGCCCCCTGGCCCTGTCAGACCCCCTTATAGGACGTTGCTCTTACTGCCATCAGTGACCCATACTGTTTCATGTCTGTTCATGCTCTCTCTCCGAGTGGCCCGTAAGCTTTCTCCCAGCACACGTACCCAGGACCTGGACTGCGACCGACCCCCGATCTAGACACCTGTACTTCACAACCTCCCGAGGGGATTCTGGGCATGGGCCACAGGGGAAGAACCATGGCTGGCTTTAAAGCTGCTCCATCACTCCTCACCAAATTACCTTGTGAGGTGTTCCATGCACCTTCGGGACTCTCTGAATCAGCCCTTTAAAAAATGTAGGAGGGGCCTGGGTGGCTCAGCCAGTTAAGCATCTGACTCTTGATTTAGCATCAGGTCATGATCTCACAGTTTGTGAGTCTGAGCCCCGCGTCGGGTTCTGTGCTGACAGCGTGGAGTCTGCTTGGGGTTCTCTCTCTCTCTCTCTCTCTCTCTCTCTCTCTCTGCCCCTCCTAGACTCATGGGCACACACATTCTCACTCGAAATAAATAATCTTATAAAAAAAATTAATGAATGTATGAATCCCTGGGGAGCTTGATAAAACACAGATTTTGATGGAGTGAGTTGGGGTATGGTCCAACAGTCTGCATTTCTTTTTTTTTTTGAGAGAGAGAGAAAGAAAGCGTGAGTGGGGGAGGGCCAGAGGGAGAGAGAGAGAATCCCAAGCAGGCTTCATGCTCAATGGGATCATGACCTGAGCCCAGATCAAGAGTCAGATGCTCAACAGACTGAGCCGCCCAGGCGCCCCCAAGAATCTGCATTTCTAACAAGCTTTCAGCTGCGGCTGATCCGCGGACCACATCTTGAGTAGCAAGTGACATTTGAATTGCTCAATGTTAACATTGGAGTGTAGAGGTCCAGGTCCGATCCCCTACCTTCTCAAATGAGGAAACCTATTCAGGAAGGTTCGATAACCTAATTGCGTGGAACTCCTAGTGAAAGTGGGAGGAAGCATCTCCCTAGTGTGGCTCCCAGCTTGTCCCCTCTCCGGGGCCTAGTATGGCATCTGGGGGAGGAACAGGGTTTCCCTCTTGCCACCTGGTCTCTCCTACTCTCCCAGCACAGACTCACCCCTCGAGTGATCCTGAACTTTGCCTAACTTAGGACTGAGAAGGCCGTGGGGCCTCTTCCGTGGTCATCCAGTCATCCAGTTCTCCTCCCTTCTCCCCCAACAGGGGGCCCATCCACTCACATGGGGGAAGACGTGAGGGGGTGGCTTCATAAGGGCCCTATATCTGCTACGGAAGGGGGCAGGGGGACAGGATGGTGACAGCTGCTGGGAGAAAGTGACGTGTGAGGACCGGGCCACACACGGAGATCCTGACAGCCCAGGCTCACCCAGGCCCACACGTGCACTGCAGGCAAAGACACCCGCTCTCCAGAGGGAACCCGCTCCTGGACACGACACACCATTTCCTTACCTGCTGAGAGGTGCAGTGACAGGCCTGGGCAGGTGGCAGCAGAGGCTGACAGTTGTCAGAGGAGAGGCTGATGCGCGGCTCCTGCTTTGAGGCTCACCTGGGGACGCAACCAGAGACGGGTCGACAGGTGTGGCAGAAGCCGGCTGTCCCCCAACCGCCCGGCCCCCAGGGCCCTCTGCTCCTGCTTTGGCGCTGTCTCTGCAGCCCGCGGAGTCTCCTTATCAGATCACACGGGAGACAGTGAGCTACGGGCAGGAAGGGAAGCCCCGATCGCACACAGCGGAGCGGGAACACCTCGGGGCCACGGGCTGGCCCGGCTCTCCCTTCCCGGACTGCCGGTCACCCCCAGCCCCACGCAGCGACCCGCTTCTAGCCAACCTCTGCCCAACGGAAACAGTTTAGATGCCTTTTATTATAAAGAGCTAGGCCAATTGGAGGAAAATGTGAAGAGAGAGAAAATTACAGCAAAGAAAATAAAAACCAATTATAGTGCCTCTTCCCATTAACATTATCCCTACGCATATTAGAATAACCTGGTTCCAACCAAAAGACATCTAGCACAGAAGAGATGACTCAATCGGGTGGCTTTAAAGGTCTCTTCAATGCCAGGGACTCTCTGTGGAGAGGCGCCTGGCTTGTTGCCTCCCTTCTCTGGGACAACAGGCTCGTCCCCCAGGGGTTTTGTGACCACCCCACCCTACAGCATCCACGTCCCGGGGATCCCCGTGAACCTGCGGCAAAATAAAGGCTGGCCAGGAATGGGCTGGACTTGGGGGAAGGATGGGTGAAGTCGTGCCCGGTGCATTTTCCCCAGTCGAGGGCTGAGGGTGGATCAGTTCCCACGGTGTTCCCCTCACCCCCACCATCTTCCAAAGGGAGACAGGCAGACAGACAAAGCCCTAGAGAGGAGGCCTGCTGTCCTGCAGGGTCAGAGCGTCGAGCCTGCTCCCTAGGTAAGTGGCTTTGCAATTTTTTTTAAGTTTATTTATTTTGAAAGGCAGGGAGCGAGCCGGGAAGGGGCAGAAAGAGAGAGAATCCCAAACAGGCTCTGCATCATCAGCACAGAGCCCCACGTGGGGCTTGAACTCACGAACCGTGAGATCATGACTGAGCTGAAATGAAGAGTTGGGCGCTGAACTGACTGAGCCATCCATGCGCCCCTAGGCAAGTGACTTTAAAGCTGGGCTCCAGGGGTCCTCCCTGCCCACCTTCTGGACAGACAGGAAACCCCTAGGATGGGCGTGGGGGGCTGGGGAACAAGCCACCAGACCATCCCAAGTCCCCCTCCAGGTCCTGACCTCTGCTCCAGTTATGTGATCTTTGTCCTAAAATCAGATGTGCCCAGGACAATGCGCTCTACTCTCAGTGTCTTCATCCTTAAAAGAAAAGGCAGAGTCCTCTGAGTGGGTCCACATCACGGGTCCCCACAAACGTCTTGCAATAAATGCTACAAATGGAATGAGGAAAGCTAGGATAGAACCAGAAAAATACGGAGATGATGCTGATATTTGCTTTATTGAGTAGATTAGATATTTTGTACCTGGACACATCCTGTCAAAGGGGTCTAAAGGCTTTGTGCAGCAAATTCTCTTCTCAATTTTTTTTAAGTTTATTTGAGAGAGAGAGAGAGAGACAGTGCAAGTGGAGGAGGGGCAGAGAGAGAGGGAGAGAGAGAATCCATGCTGCTGGCACGGAGCCTGATGTGGGGCTCGAACCTCTGAAATCGTGGGATCATGACGTAAGCTGAAACCAAGAGTTGGATACTTAACTGACTGAGCCACCCAGGTGCCCCTCAATTTTTTTTTAATGTTTTATTTATTTTTGAGACAGAGCATGAGCAGGGGAGGGGCAGAGAGAGAGGGAGACACAGAATCCAAAGCAGGCTCCAGGCTCCGAGCTGTCAGCACAGAGCCTGACGCGGGGCTTGAACTCACAAACCATGAGATCATGATCTGAGCGGAAGTCAGATGCCCACCCGACAGAGCCACCCAGGCGCCCCAACCCCTCAACTTTTTTTAGTGTTTATTTTTGAGAAAGAGAGAGAGCAAGAGAGAGACTGGGGGGAGGGAGAGATGGGGACAGAGGATCCAAAGATCATGACCAGGGCCAACGTCGGACGCTTCACAGACTGAGCCACCCAGGCTCCCCTGTGCAGCAAATTCTCTGGACTGGCTCCATGAAAAAGGGTTTCCTGGTCACAGACATTTGAGAAATGGCCATTATTTCACTCGTGCCTTTGGAGGGCCGTGCTGCACACTGGCACATAAAGTCTCTGAGGAGTCCTGCGGTGAAGAAACCTGTTGCCCGAAACCCGCCATTCCCCAAAGGACTGATTCAGGAACACTCGGGTTTTGTTTTTGTTTGGAATGAACAATGCATCTCACACTTTGTCATCACACACGGCGGGTGAAGGGACCCAGTGAGCCAGCTGGCTGCACTGGCACCGGCTGCCCAGGGGGCTGAGGGGACGGATAACGGCAGCGCACCTGCACGCCATTCTCCGTGCACCTGCTGTTCTCCAGCCCACCGTGGGTAGGTCTGCCTCTCTCGGCGGTCCCTACACTGGCAGAATCAGAAGCACCCGGGAACTGAGTACCGCCGAGGCCCGGCTCTGTTCCACTCCCACGACCCTGGGCCCCGGTGCTCTTTCTGGGCTCTCCAGGGGATTCTGACACCTCAAGTCCCCAAACCACTGCCCAAGTCCATTGGTTCCGAGACTTTGCTGTGCATGTGAATCACCTGGCGCCTTAAAAGATGAGATGCCGCGGTCACACCCCAGACCACTAAGCCACACTGACTTTCGAGGTAATTCCGGGGTGCAAGCCGCATCTGAAAAGACACAGCGCTAGTCTGCATCTAAGCTGGTGCTTGTCATACTCCCGTCATGTGCTGCACGCAGATCTCAGACTCTCATGGACAGATCCAGGTGGGTCCGGGAAGGGGACAGACACACAATCTCAGGGTCCACCCAGACCTTTGGAATGACAGCCGCATTTTCACTGGAGCGATTCATGTGCAAAATAGAGTTGGAGATGTTCTGTGCCAGGGCTGGGGTGGGGGTGGGGGGGCAGTGCCACTTTATGCAGGGAGTCTGAGCCCAAGGTGAAGAGACTTGACTGAAGACACAGGAGTCCGTAGGTGGGGGATGGTAGCGTCACTGTTCTCCTGACCCTCCCGTTATTATTCGCGGTCCCATCCAGCCTTTTGGGCTGCTCTTACAGATGATTTTGTTGACTCTGGTAGTTCTTTGAGAGACTGTGTATCGAGGAAAGATGATCAATTTCTCCTTGTCCACTTGCCACTTGCATAGCATTTTGTATCCAATGCTTGGGGCTTTCTTCAGATGTCATCCCACCAAGTTGCCCTGGGCCCCAGGAAGGAGCTGTAGACACCTCCCAGTACCACCACTGCTTCTCAAAGCAAGACAAATTATTGGTGCTGGCAGGAATTAGCTCCTGACTGGTCTGCTTGATCTGTCACTGAAAAACACTGCTTTTTAATGGCCCTAAATATGCTGCCATGATGTTCTCATGGCTTTTTTCCCCCCCCTTAAATAGGAAAAACATATTTATCTGTAGACAAAATGCTGTGGTGGTCTCATTGTGGAGGCCTAGAAAGTTCTACCACGTGGCCATCAGCTGGCTGGGAGGCCCTCAAGGGCAGAGGGTGGTTTTACTAATGTCTGTGTGCCCAGCACCATCCCAGGACAGGCCCACTGTCCACGTTCATATAACCGTGACTCGTGTATATGTGAAAGAACAGGCTCGGGCTTCACAGCAACGATGCTGATTCTCCATGACTGCTGTGGTTTCGATTCTTAAAACGGAGCCAATTCAGCTCCCAGTTGTGAAGTGTAATGACCTAAAGTCACGCCTCTTTGCTGATGGCGTGGTGCTGGGTCTTGAGGGGCAAAAATCATAGTCTCTGTTCTCACCAGGCTTACAGTCCGGTGGGGCGTATCATGCATTGTTCAAAAAATTGTACTGGTGAATTCATTCTCATACACGGAGGCATGCAATTCTTAGGGGGTGTATAACCAAAGAACTGGACCTGACCTGAAGATCTATGTTGGTTTCTATGGGAGATTCTGAAGCCAGAAGGAGGAATGAGACTTGCCGGCCCCACAGAGCTCAGTGTCTGAGCGGGAACAAGTAAATAAGTAACGGTCATAGTGTGGTAGGTATATGCGGGGCTGAAGCCATTCTCTCCTTTTCTCATAATAATATAATTGTGGCTGATTCTGAGGGGAGCAGGACGATTCTGAGCTTACCTCCTCCCATGCACACACCAAGGCTGTAACTACATATAGAACAACCCTCTCTGAGGACGACCTAAAGACGGATAGAACAGATCTTCCACAGCTAAAGACATCAGGAGGGATATCAAAGGCATGAAGTCCTCCCTGGGGGGTGAGGAGCTCAAGATCCATACCAGGCACCCCTCTGCCCTGGGGATCTGCACCTCCAAGAAGACAAGCCCCCAATACACTTAGCCTTGAAAATCAGCAGGGCTTAACTCTGGGAGCTGACTTGCTACAGGAAACCGAGCCTCTCCTGGTAAATCTCTCATGTTCTGAGAACCAGAACTTTGAAAAGTACGTGGGTAATGTGTGAAGGAGATTTATTATTATTATTGTTGTTGTTGTTGTTGTTTATTTGAGAGAGAGAGAGAACGCGCACAGGGGAGAGGGACAGAAGGAGAAAGAGACAGAATCCCAAGCAGGCTCCACTCTCAGCATGGAGCCTGAAGTGGAGCTCGATCCCACGACCCTGGGATCATGACCTAAGCCGAAATCAAGAATCAGACGCTTGGGGCGCCTGGGTGGCTCAATTGGTTGGGCGTCCGACTTCGGCTCAGGTCACAATCTCGCGGTCCGTGAGTTCGAGCCCCGCGTCGGGCTCTGGACTGATGGCTCAGAGCCTGGAGCCTGCTTCCGATTCTGTGTCTCCCTCTCTCTCTGCCCCTCCCCCGTTCATGCTCTGTCTCTCTCTGTCTCAAAAATAAATAAAAAACGTTAAAAAAAAAATTTAAAAAGAATCAGACGCTTAACTGACCAAGCCATTCAGGTGCCCTGAGGAGATTTATTAATTAATTTTAGGGCATGTGCCACAGGGCCAGGGTTCTGTAGGAACTTTCTCTGGGAATGGAAGTGCTAGCAGGTGGCATTCTTCTTGCCCTCCTTCAGCGTAAATGACAGCAAGAGGAAAGACAACAGTTATATACGAGGGAAATCTCATATGGCTATCAGCTGATTTTCCAGCAGGAACTTTGCAGGCATGATATCTTCAAAGTGCTAAAGGAAAAAAACGTGCAACCAAAAATATTCTACCTGGCAAGGTTATCATTCAGAACTGCAGGAGAGATAAAGAGTTTCCCATATAAACAAAAGTCAAAAGAGTTTATCACCATTAAATTGGTCTTATAAGAAGTGTTAAAATGACTTGTTTAAGCAGAAAAGGCCATAACTAGAAGTAAAAAAAAATGATCAAGGAAAAAATAAAAAATAAAAAAGATGTAAAATATGATATCAAATATATAAAACATGGAGAGGGAGTAAAAATGTACTGCTTTTAGAATGTGTACAAACTTAAGCAGCTATCAACTTAAAACAGACTGCTATATCTCCATATGGTGTTTTATATGAACCTCATGGTAACCAAAAGCCACAAACCTATAATAGATCTACAAAAAATAAAGAGAAAGGAATCTTAGCCAAAGACTAAAGAAAGTCATCAAATCACAAGGGAAGAGAGCAAGAGAAGAAGAAAGGAACAGAGAAGAACTACAAAAGCAACCCGAAATAATGAACAAGATGGCAATAAAAACATAGCAATCAACAACTACTTTAAATGGAACAAACGCTCCAATCAAAAGAAAGAGAGTGACTGAATGATAAAAAACCCAAGTTTCATCTATATGCTGCCTACAGGAGACTCACTTCGTATCTAAAGACACATGCAGACTGAAAGTGAAGGTATATAAAAAGATATTTCATGCCTTGGAAATGAAAAAAAGCTGGAGTAACAATACTTATGGCAAACAAAATAGACTTCAAAACAAAGACTGTAAGGGTGTGCCCATATGTGGTTAAGTGTCTGATTCTTTTTTTTTTTTTTTTTAATTTTAATGTTTTTTTTATTTTTTTATTTTTTTTATTTTTGAGACAGAGAGAGACAGAGCATGAGCAGGGGAGGGGAAGAGAGAGAGGGAGACACAGAATCCGAAGCAGGCTCCAGGCTCTGAGCTGTCAGCACAGAGCCTGACGCGGGGCTTGAACTCATGAACCGTGAGATCATGACCTGAGCCGAAGTCGGACGCTCAACTGACTGAGCCACCCAGGCGCCCCTAAGTGTCTGATTCTTGATCTCGGCTCCGGTCATGATCTCATGTTTGTGGGTTCGAGCCCCACACTGGGCTCCGTGCTGACAGTATGAGGACTTCTTGGGATTCTCTCACCCTCTCTTTTTGTCCCTCCTCCTCTTCCTCTCTCTCCTCTCAAAATTAATAACTAAACTTAAAACTAAAAAAAAAAAATACTGTAAAAAGAGACAAAGAAGGACATTAGGTAACAATAAAGGGATCAACCCAACAAGAGGATATAATAATTGTAAATGTTTATGCACCCAACATGGAAGCACCTAAGTACATAAAGCAAATATTAACAGACATAAAGGGAGAAACTGACAGTAATACAATAAAAGTAGGGGTCTTTAACATCCACTTAAATCAATGGCTAGATCATCCAGACAGCAAATCAATATAGACCAGTGGCATTGAACGACACATTAGACCATATGAACTTAACAGGTACATATGGAATGTTCCATTCCCCAAAAGCAGAATACACATTCTTTTCCAGTGCACACAGACCATTCTCCAGGATGGATTACATTAGGCCACAAAACAAGTCTTGAAGAAAAATTTAAGAAGATTGAAATCATCTGAAGCATCTTTTCTGCCCACAATGCTATGAAACTGAAATGACTGGTTTCATTATGAGAAAATAGACCTGGAAAAACACAAACACGTGGAGGCTGAACAATATGCTACTAAACAACCAATGAGTCAATGGTGAAATCAAGGAGGAAATTAAAAAGATACTTTGAGACAAATGAAAATGAAAACACAACATTCCCCAACCTTTGGGATGCAGAGAAGCTGTCCAAAGAGGAGGTTTTAGAGGTATAGGCCCTCCTCAAAAAAAGCCAAGAAAAATCTGAAATAAACAATCTAACTTATACCTCAAGGAACTAGGGAAAAAATCCCCAAAGCTCAAGGTAGTAGGAAGAAAGGAAACAAAGATCAGAGAAGAAATAGATGAAAAAGAGGCGAAAACAAACAAACAAACAAACAAACAAACAAATGGGGCACCATGGTGGCTCAGTTGGTTGAGCATCCTACTCTTCATTTTGGCTCAGGTCATAATCCCAGGGTCATGGGATCGAGCCCCATGTCAGGCCCTTCGCTGAGCATGGAGCCTGCTTGAGATTCTCTCTCTCTGTCTGTCTCTCTCTGCCCCTCTCTCCCACTTGCACTCTCTCTCTTTCTAAAAAAAAAAAAAAAGTTTAAAGCAAACAAAAACCAATAAAAAAGGTCAATGAAACTAAGAGTTGGTTATTTGAAAAGATAAACACAATTGATAAAACCTTAGCCAGATTCATCAAGAAAACAAAGAGAGGACTCTAATAAATAAAATCAGAAGAAGTTACAACTAGCATCACAGAAATACAGAGGATTTTAAGAGACTATTACAAAAAAATTATACAAACAACCGTATAATTGGACACATAGTTGTCCAAACAAACTGGACAATCTAGAAGAAATGGGTAAGTTCTTAGAAACATATAATCTTCCAGGACCGAATCAGGAAGAAAGAGAAAATCTGAACAGACCAATTACTAGTAATGAAATTGAATCGGTAATCAAATCAACACTCCTAACAAAACTGAAGGACCCGATGGCTTCACAGATGAATTCTACTGAACATTCAAAGAAGAGTTAAGACTTATTCTCCTCAAAATATTTTTATTTATTTATTTGTTTATTTAATGTTTATTTATTTTTGAGACAGAGAGAGACAGAGCATGAACAGGGGAGGGTCAGAGAGAGGGAGACACAGAATCTGAAACAGGCTCTGGGCTCCGAGCTGTCAGCACAGAGCCCGACGCGGGGCTCGAACTCACGGACCGCGAGATCATGACCTGAGCCGAAGTCGGCCGCTTCACCGACTGAGCCACCCAGGCGCCCCTCCTCAAAATATTTTTTAAAAAATTTCAAAAAATAGAAGAGGAAAGAAATCCTCCAGATTCATTCTATGAGGCTAGCATTAACCGAATATCAAAACCAGACAAAGACACTACAAAAAAAGAATTATAAACCAATATCCCTGATGAACAGATGCCAATATCCTTGACAAAATATTGGAAAACTGAATTCAACAATAAATTAAAACGATCAGTTCACCATGATCAAGTGTGATTTATTCCAGGGATGCAAGGACGGTTCAATATTTGCAAATCAGCGTGATGCACCACATTACCAAAAGGAAGGATAAAAATCAGAGGATGATCTTAACAGACGCAGAAAAAGCGTTTGACAAAATTCACTGCCCGTTCATGAGAAAAACTTGAAAACACTTTCAAATCTTGACACAAAAGTCGTAATTTAAGAAATCCTACTTGGAAAACCAAATGCGAGGCATAAATTACAGCAAAGATTCCACCTTGGGAAGCCACGTTCACTTTCTGGGCATAGACTGGTGGCGTGGGCCTGTCAGGTCCCACACGTCCCCAGGAAGCAGCTCACTGGAGACAGAGTCCAACACACAGCCCTGGATCACTAGCCACACCTTGGCCTTGAGTCACTCTTTCCAGTACTGCATGGTACCTGTCATGCAGATTTGTTCTTGGGTCCAGTCCCCACAGGTTAGGGGGGGTTACAAATAGAAATGTAAGGATGCTGCTGTTTTCACCCTACAATCCTGTTAGATGCCAGGTGGCACTGCTTTGGGCATAGAAGCTGAGGAGTTCACAAAATCATTTAGTTAAGATCCCTCTTCCCTAGCTTTAAGATAAATCGGTTTTGGATTGCCACAACGATTTTATATACTGAGTCAACATGTTGGAGTGTCCCCACAATAAAGGAGGTCACATCAGCTTCAAAACAAGGGATGTAAAAGGGAGAGAGACCTTTTACCTGAAAGGTCATAACCACTGTAGTAGCAAAGGGCAGAGGCTTTATGTACCACGCAGAAGCATAAAGTGGTATTTGAGCCTCTCAAGGGAAATTTTGCTTCTTCCCACGGCCATTCCAGGACAGAGCTGGATATCCTGGGCCCTGAGCAGAGAATCAGGTGCTGTCACACCCGTCTTCAGTGGGAGCATGGTCCCCTCGGTCCCCTCGGTAGGGAACAAGGCCATGGCCAGCCCCACCCCTGCTTGAACTTGCACTCTGCAAAGCAGATACGGTGATGGTGGAGCTTGGGGCATTTTACAATCTGGGTCTCAGTATTTACATCTTGATTCCCTGACAGCATCTGCCTGATCTGATAACATCTCATCACACCGATGCCAAACAAGCACAGAGTTAAAGGAGCCTTTAGCCTGGCACGTACTGTAATGGACCCAAGGGGCAAGAGATTCTTAGGAGAGCACTCGGAGTCTGAAGGAGGCTGGAACCCGCTGGTCACCAGTCACCACGTGACTGCCCTCCTTATCTGGCCCCGATTAAGGTCAAGAAAATTAGAAAAGGTTGGCAGACCAGCTGCTATATTTAAGGGCATTTGACAAGTCGGTGCAGAATAAACAAGAGAAAGAGAAACCACGTCCGTCTTCCGTGTGACCCTTAATACTTCCCACTCTCTCATCTACGTGGCCACCCCAGCCACCCTCCAATCATTTCTTTGGCTTTGCAGATAGGGTCCCAAAATCTTATTTGACAGGAACAAGCATTAAAAGGGCCAAGAGCTGTTGCTTTTCCACCAGACTTCATAGAGTATGAAGTTAATTCTTTTACTGCCTGCCGGATTACAAACTCATTACTCGAACTGGACCATGCCCTTGACCATGCCCAAAGACTCATGTCCTGTGTGTGGTATCTTACAATATAGAATGAGATACTCTTCATTTGTCTCATGGCGACTCTACTGGTGGGGAGATCACTGCACCAAGGAGGAAGAGGCAGTTGAGAGGTGATGTGGCCGGGCCAGTGTGCTGGTGTCCTAGGGCCATCATAACAAATCACAAACTCGGTGGCTTGAAACCTGGTGTCATTTATTCCCATGGTTCTGGAGGCTAGAAGTTTGAAATGAAGCCCATGTTGAGACCATTAAGACCACGTGGAGCCACGTTCTCTTTGAAGGCTTGAGGGGAGGATCTTTCCTCTCTTTTTCCTGGTCTGGGGCCTCCCAGTGATCCTGGGCATTCCTTGCTTATAAACACATCACTCCAATCTCTGCTCCCATCTACACGGCCCCCAATTCTCCAAGTTTCTGTGTCCCCTGCTTTTCTTACAAGGGCACCAACCATATACTGGATATAAGGCCCTCCCTAATCCAGTATTGACCTCATCTTCACCAATTACATCTCCTATTTCCGGATAATATCACACTGTGATGTTCCAGGTGGGTGGGAATGGGGAGGGGAATTCAACCCAGGATCACCGCGAACCCAAGACTGTGGCCGTAGGTTTATGATCATTTTTACAAAGAGTCATTATGTTTTGTTCTTTGTAAGACCCATAAGGAAACACTTCTCTGAGAATGGCATGGTGTTTCATGGATGTGTGCAAGAAACTCATCTTGGGGTGACGGGAACACGGACTGAGAAGCAGTCTGTAGAACAAAAGTAACAACCTACAGTCCGTCTCAATTCCCTTACTTCACAAATGACACGACTGAGGTCTAGCCAGTTATTTCCCCAAAGTCAGGAAGCAGCTAATTAGTGAGAACCTCAAATCAATCACCCATTAGTCATTTATTCAGCCTTTACTATGTCAGGCACAACACTCAAGAAATGAGGGGGGTGATTCAAACATGGCTGTTGCCCTCTATTTAGTGTGGGAGACAGACTAACAGCAACATATGCAATCATAGATCCAAGGAGCCACCACAGAATCTGTGAAGGGGAGTGGGGCCCAGAAGGAGAGGATGGATTCTTCTTGGGGTGGACAGGGTGGTAAGAAGAGTGGGAGGGCTTCATCCTCACTCTGAACCTGGGAAGGCGAATAGGAGGCCACTAGGCAGAGGGAACAGCATGTGTACAGGCAGGCAAGGTGTAAACAAGCCTGGCATGCTCTAAAAGCTGCGTGCTTCTTTATTCCTGGAGCCCAGGGTCCGATCACGGAGGGTCTCAAATGCCACTCTAAGGAGGTGAGACCTGAATCAAGTAGGCAGTTAGAATCAAGTGAAGGATATTGAAGCAGAGAGGTAATGAGCGGCTTTTACATTTTAGAAAGATCACCTCAACCTAGTGTGGAGAATGTGCGAGAGGTGAATGAGACACACAAGCAGACCACTTCGGAAGCTCCACGAGTCTAGACGAGAGACCCGCTGCGTGCACCTGAAGCTCTGGCAGGGAGATGACGGGGGGTGATGGAGAGCTAGTACCGGGATGGAAGTGTGGAGAGGACGACATCGGGATCTGAACGCTGGGGAAGGTGGGGAAGGAAGGTGGCTGGCCGACTTTCAGGGAAACTCACCAGGCTCAAAAAAGAGAAAGCGGGGTTCTCAGGGGTGTGCAGTGAGCTCACGTGGGGCAGGCTGCACTTGGAGCGACTTGAGGACACCGAAGAGACCATGCCCGGCAGACAGGTGGACTGACGGGGATGCAGCTTAGAAGTGAGCTTGAGATGAAGATGGGCTCGGAGGAAGAGGGGGCAGGAGTCAGAAGGCAGGGCCAGGTGGGAGCCTTGGCTCAAACCAGCGTGGCAGGGCTGGGCACAGGAAGGAGACCCCTATGCTCATCTCTGCTCTGTTTCTTTGATCTTCAGTCTGTGTTTTCAGAATTGTAGAAGATTTAATACTGAAAAGAACCCACAAATTACTGGCTGTGGCTGACAGGCCAAGATGGCCGGGAGATGCACCACCTTCCGCGAGGATGCCTGGGCCAAGGAGCTGGTGCTGGTTGCGTCCTTTGCCATCGGGGGGCTCGCTGTAATTCTACCCCCTCCTCAGCCCCTTCACCAAATACTCCACTATCATCAACAAGGCCATGCCCAGAACTACCCAGTGCCCGTCTGTGATCATGGGAACACACCCCACCCCCTGTGCCCAGCGGCCCCCTGGGCCCCCAGGGGAGGCTGCAGTGGTGGAAGAAACTGTGAATACCTCAAGGGACAGGGAGGAGGCCCCCTCCCCTGTGGCCAAGAAAATGTAAAAAGTGAAAAATACCAAAAAACCCAGTAAGTTACTCATCATGGACCAAAGGGCACAGAATTGCTAGGACTGTGTCTGAGGCTCCGTAAAGTGAAATTCTGCAGAATGGAGAAGTGACAGCAGAGCTTCTGGGTCACGAAGGGCCCCAGCTATTATGTAGTTGGTACAGAGAGCGCAGTCTTAAATGAGGCTGTTGGCCATGGCCATTGGGTAGAACGTGGAGCTTGCTCTTGCAGAAACAGAGGTAGCCATGCAGGCAGCTGGCTCTGGGAACGATCTGAACTATATGCGTTTGAGCCTTGAACAACGTGGGAGGTAGGGGTGCCAACCCTCCGTGCAACCAAAAATCTGCATACGACTTCTGACTCCCCCCAAACTTCACTACTAATAGCCTACTGTTGACCGGAAGCCTTAACAGTAACATAAAGAGTCGATTAGCCCTTATTTTGTATCTTATATGCATTATACCCTGTATCCTTACAGTAAAGTAAGCTAGAGAAGAGGAAATGTTATTAAGGAGATCATAAGGAAAATACATTTACAGTACTGTACTGTACCAGTCGAAAAGAATCCCCATAGAAGTGGACCCTCACAGTTCAAATTGTGTAGTTCAAGGGTCAGCTGTATGCTGCGCCTCCCACACGATGCCATCAAAAACGTCAGCACACATTCAGCGGGTCATGCTCTTTGATGGGAGAGAAGCAGCTCATGCCGATTTGTCTGTTGGCCTCTCCCAGCCAGACCTTTCCGCCCCTTGGTATTTTAGCCATCTTTCTAGGGTGCAGGCGAAGCTTCCAGTATCTGAGGAAAACCAGTGGCTATCGTGAGCCTGGATGCACTGCCTCCCTCTCTGGGAGGGTTTCTAGCACAGGCCTCTTGCCTCACTCTGGTGGTTCACTCTAACATGGGCTTCAAATGCCACAGCCTGTGTCCTGTTAGGAAGCAGTAATCTTGGCGACAGGCCAAGCTACCCAATGAAGATGAGGCAGTTCCAACCTCTGGGACCGGTTCCAGGAAACACTATTTCTAAAGACTCCAGCTGCTGGCAACTGCATTTTATCTCTAACCATTTTTTAAGACACCATTTACAGGGAAATGCTGGGATTTCGAAGTGAATTTCTATGGAGGTGAAATTCACCTGGCATAAGTAACTATTTCAAAGTGAACATTCAGTACATCCACAATGTTGCACAACACCACCTCCGTCTAGTTTCGGTGCATTTCCATCACTCCAGAATAAAACTCCATACTCATTAAGTGGCTCTCCCCACAGCCCCTGGCAACAGCCAACCTGCTCTCTGTCTCTATGGATTTTTCTATTTGGACATTTTGTATAAATGGAATAACTCACGATGTGCCCCTCTGTGTCTGAACTGTGTAATGTTTTGAGGTTATATCCAGGGTGCAGCATGTAACAATACTTTGTTCCTTTCTGTGGCTGAGTAATATTCCACTGTATGGATATACCACAATTTTTTGCCCTTACTTTGTTTGATGGACAGTTGAGCTCTCCCTACCTTTTGACTATTGTGCTTACTTCTGCTTTGAACAGGCATATGCCTATATTTGTCGGAGTACCTGTGTTGGACCATTTTACATTCCGACCGGCAATGTAGGAGGGTTCCAATTTTTCCACATCTTCACCAACATTTGTTACTTTCCATTTTGGGGGGATTATAATCATCCTAGTAGGTGTGAGGTGGGACCTCATTGTGGTTTTCATTTGCATTTGCCTACTGGCTACGATGCCCAGCATCTTTTCATGTGCTTGTTGGCATCATTTACTTTTTAAGAGTGGCCTTAATGTCAAACTTTAAACATTTTGTAACAATCTCAAGCGTACAGAAAGGTTGCAAGTGTAGCACAGAGGATTTTTTTTCTCTGAACCACCTGAGTGTGAGTTGCCAGCTGACTCCCTATTACTCCTCAATCCTATGTGTTTCTTGGGGCACCTGGGGGGCTCAGTCGCTTAAGCATCTGACTCTTGATTTCGACTCAGATCAACGATCCCATGCTTCCTCAGTTCAAGTTCCGCTGACCTGGGACTTGAGCCTGCTTGGGATTCTCTCTCTCCCTCTCTGTCTGCCCTTCCCCTCCCTCAGGCTCTCGGTCTCTCAAAATTTATAAAGAAACTTAAAAAAAATATTATGCATTTCCGAAAAACAAGGACATTCTCTCCCATAACCACAATATGACCGCCCCAGGCAGGAAGTTTGCACTGCTCTATCGCTCTCATCTATGCCTCAGACTTCATGCAAGGTTCAAACAAAAAATACCAATAATGTTCTTCACGGCAAAATGAAACCAACCCTGCCAGCACTTTGGTCTTGGACTTCAGCCTCCAGAACCGTGAGAACATAAATTCCTGCTGTGTGAGCCACCTGCTCTGTGGTACTCTGTTGGTGGCCAAGGAAGGCGACTATAGCTCCTCACTGGTCATAAGAGGAAAGCCAACCACTTTGGTCCAGTACGATGCTGACGACCGACCACACTTTCAGACTCACGTGACTGTAACACAACACAGACCAATCTATTCCGAAAGCTAGGACAGAAGCCCCAGCTGGCCAGCACAACAGTATCGGCACATGCACGAGGAGTCCTTCAGAAGTTCCTACTGCAGTTTATACGGCGTTCAGGGATGAGATGTACAGTGGAGGGGCAGGGTCCACCTTGGGGCCACAGAGCCCTGCCCGCAGAAGCAGCATCTCTTCAAAAGAGCTTCCGGGTCCCCGCAGGGACATGCCACTTACAGAAGTCACCAAACACTTGGGAAAGCCCAAAGTATTGTGTCCACATGAGGTGTTTGAAGCTCCTTCACGGCTGCTTCCGGTCCATAAGTAATTTACCAATCAGGGCACGTTTTTACCACGAACGATGCTGCCTGACCATACAGTTGACATATCTGTCTTATCTGGCTTCCGGAGTAAGCCAGAAGAGTGGCTTCCCAAAGAGGCTCATGTCCTAATTCCCAGAACCTGTGTATACACTATGTAACATGACAAGGAGGAATTAAGATAGCAGATGGAATTAAGGTTGCTAATCAGTTGACTTAAAAAAAATTAACACTTATTTATTTTTGAGAGACAGAGTGCGAATGGGGGAGGCGCAGAGAGAGAGGGAGACACGGAATCCCAAGCAGGCTCCAGGCTCCGAGCTGTCAACACAGAGCCCGATGTGGGGCTCGAACCCACAAACCGAGAGATCGTGACCTGAGCCGAAGTCAGAGACGTAACCAACTGAGCCACCCAGGTGCCTCTAATCAGTTGGCTTTAAAATAGGGAGGTTATCCTGGATTATGTCGATGGGTCCAATACAATCACAAGAGTCCTTATTAGGGAGAGAAGGAGGTGGGAGAGTCAGTGTCAAAGTCTGAGATTTTAAGACGCTAACTGCTGGCTCTAAAGATGGAAGAGGGCCACGCCTCAAGGAACGTATGGAGCCTCTGGAGGCTGGAAAAGGCGAGAAAACAGGCTTTCCTTCAGAGCCGAAACAAATGCAATTCTGCCAACACCTTAATTTTAGCCCAGCGAGACCCTTTTCCGCCTTCTGACTTCTAGAAGTGCAGTACGATGAACGGATTGTTTTAAGCCACTCGTTTTGTGGTTGTTTGTTACAGCTGCAAGGCAGGGTAAGAGAGCTAGGTGGTGAACAAGGCTGGGTTCTTATGCAGCAGGGGAAGAGGGTGTGTGACCCTTTCACCCACGCCTGATATACAGCCGGCCCCTCCCTATCTCCTTCAGCCTCGCTTCCGGCACTCTCCAGCTGTATCAGTCTGCCCCGGCTGCCATAACGGAGTACCACAGACTAAGGGGCTTATGCAACAGACACTTATTTTCTTACAGTTCAGGGCGTCACAAGTCCAAGGTCAACGTGCTGGCAGGTTGGTTTCTTCTGAGGTGTCTTTCCTTGGCTTACAGACGGTCATCTTGCTGTGTCCTCATATGGCCTCTGTCTTTGTGTGTCTGTGTCCTAATCTTGTTTTTTCTTTAAAGTGTATTAATTTATTTTGAGAGAGAGAGAGAGAGTGTGTGTGTGGGAGCAGGGGAAGGGCAGAGAGAGAGAATCCCAAGCAAGCTCTGTACTGTCAGCGCAGAGCCTGAAGTGGGGCTTGAACTCACAAACTGTGAGAGCATGACCTGGGCTGAAATCAAGAGTCAGAGGCTTAAGTGACTGAGCCATCCAGGCGCCCCATGTCCTAATCTCTTCATATAAGGACACCAGTCACGTTGGATTAGGGCCCATCCACATGACCCCATTAATTACCTCTTTTAAGGCCTTCTCCAAATAGGGTCACATTCTGTAACGTTCTGAATTTGGTGGGGGGTGCAACTCAGTCCATAATACTCCGCCCTCCGGACCCCCAAAGTTGATGTCCTTCTTACATGAAAAGTAAATTCACCCCCATCCCAACAGCCCCAAAGTCTTAATCTTCTTCTAAAATCTCATCTAGGGGCGCCTGGGTGGCTCAGTCGGTTAAGCGGCCGACTTCGGCTCAGGTCATGATCTCGCGGTCCGTGAGTTCGAGCCCCGTGTCGGGCTCTGTGCTGACAGCTCAGAGCCTGGAGCCTCTTCGGATTCTGTGTCTCCCTCTCTCTCTCTGACCCTCCCCTGTTCATGCTCTGTCTCTGTCTCAAAAATAAATAAAACGTTAAAAAAAAAAATTAAAAAAAAATTAAATCTCATCTAAATCAAGTATGGAGGAGACGTGAGTTATGATTCATCCTGAGGCAAAAACTCCACTCCAGCTGTGAACCCGTGAAATCAGACAAGTTATCTGTTTCCAAAACACAACGGTGGCCTAGGAGAGACTTTTCCAGGCCGAAAGGGAGAAAGCAGAAAGAAGAAAGCGGTCATGGGTCCCAAGCGAGTCCTCTGAAAGACAGTGTGGTTCTTCAGACTATGTCAAATCCCATCTTCGCGACGTTATTTCAACAGAGAAGCTATTTTCACAAGGTGGGAAGTGTCTGACTGTCAGAGAAAAATGACACATTTGAATTGTCCATGTGACTTTTAATTGAGGAAAGGACAAACGCTGTCCTATTTCAGCTCTGAGCATTATTCAAGAATAATGAATTTTCCTATAAACATTCTTCAGCAAGCCACTAACTGGCACATTAGTCTTTTTAAGAAATGACATGATTTTGTTCCAAAGCATCAGGATTTAACTTTACATCGTGTGTGTGTGTGTGTGTGTGTGTGTGTGTGTGTGTTTGCAAACTTATTTCCCACCTCATTGGCTTCCTGTAAGATTTTTAGTGGGAAGACAGATCAAATAAGGTTTCTCTGTCGTCCTTGTCTCCATCACGATTCCCTCTCACCTCTAGAAACCTGTTTTTGTCTTGGTCAAGACTGCTGTTGGCAAACAGGCTCCTGACCCTCAGAGGAAGACTGTTAGTAAATTGCAGCTCTTGGAAAATCTGTAACACATTGCTGACCTTCTCACCCTGGGGAAGAGCTGACTTGGGAGGGAGCCCCCAGCAGGACCCAGAAAAGAACGACCAGAAGGCAGGTGAGGCCCCCGCATGACAAAGGTATTCAGGGATCTTGGTGAAAGGATCTCTGGCAGGATGATCCTGTGCCCTACACACAGCTCCAGGCATGCGGCCCCTTCCCTGGTCTCTCTCCTCTTGCTTAGGACTATACTTCTCTTTCCCACCTTCCAAACCTTCTTTTGCCACCCTCTCAACCTCTTTTAAACAAAAATACTTCGTTTTTCAGAGCAGTTTTAGTTTCACAGCAAAACTGAGCAGAAGGTACAGAGCTCTCCTGTGTCCCCCCCACCCCGACACCTGCACAGCGTCCCCACCACCAGCACCGCTGACCAGCCTGGTGCATCGGTTACAACTGATGAACTTGCACTGACACATGATTAGCACCCAGAGGCCACAGTTAACACTGTCGTTGTTCATTCTTGGCGTTATACCTTCTATGGGTTTGCACAAATGTATGATGACACATGGCCGTCATTAGAGTGTCACACAGAATAGTCTCACCGCCCTAAAAATCCTCTGAGGATGAGGTGTAATGATACCTGCCTTCATGGCACAGTTTTGAAGATTAAATGAGATCATGTGAGTGAGGGGTCTAGAAAACTGCCTGGCACAGTGGGGGGGGGGATGTGGGGGGGGAAGCCTCGGTAAGTGGCAGTTATCAGTACGATGGAGGCACGCGGGAGCAGGCTGGGCCAGGGGGTTTGTGATGTGGACCATCTGCTCTCCCCAGGGCTCTGTCAGGAAGTGCAAGCCTTCTGTGTGTGTTAACCTGTCAGGGAGGAAAGCCAGGCTGCCTGGAGTAGGGTGAAGCCTGAAAGAAAACCCGAATCAAGTAACCTCAAACACAGGGATCGTACCGCACTTACAGATGTTGACCTACACCTCCCAATCCATGGAGGAACCGGTGTGGTAGGTTAAACGACAGACACGCCCAAGAGTCTTAGACTTTTGTTTCCAAAGCCTGAGCCTCAGAGGTGGGAAAGAATTCAGGAGATAGGAGGGCAATGCCTTCACCAGAGCAGGGCGAAGAGTGGAGTTGCCCCAGGACTAGAGGGTAACCCTCACCAATAGCCAGCGTGGCTGGGGCTGGGGGTGGGAGTCTTAGGTGGGGCATGGGGCGGGGGGGGGGGGGGTGGTGGCAAGACCTAAAAACAAACTGGCCGCCTACTGCTCTGAAGCAGAGAGGGTCCCAGAGGAGAGTGTTGTGCCCCCAGGCAGGACCCGAGGCCACCAAGAGGCACTCGCCTCACGGGCCAATGCCCAGTTGGTGGGTGTCTCATTGGTCACCTGGTGGACAGATGCCTCGAGGACCAAGGGGGCACCTCTCCCACACCCTGGCCTTTCCTAAGTCCTGGGGAGACCCTGAGGCAATCCCAGGGAGGCTGGGGACACCTGGTAAAAACTGAGACTAAAGTTCCTTGCCAGCCAAAAGGATGCATGCTTCAGTGAAAGTCAAGTTATTGGAAAATCAGAAGAATCGCCTTTCTCCCCCGCACCAGAGTTTGTGGATTAAGGTTCACACCAGCCCTATTCACTCTGACTCACGGCGCTGGACGGTGGCCCGTGTTAATGACGGCTCCCCTGCTGCAGGCCCAGCTTCCTGTCCCGTGTGCTTCATTCAGCGGCTTCCCTCCACTTTTGTGATCCGAGTCCTCAGCCTCCTTTGATTCCGGGGCTTCATGCCAGTCCCTGGTCAAGGGTGCCTGCTCTCACCATCTCATCTGGCCTCCTCTGTAGCTCACTAGTCATTTATTACCAGCTGCCTCTTTGAAGGCCTGTTTCCTTGGAATCTTTGTGACTGAACCCGCGGCAGCCAGAGTGCCCTCATGTTAATTACCCCAGTGCCCCCCCGCCCCCCTCACAGAACTGAGCAGGACCAGAAACAGCCATGAAATCCCTCTCTGAGCAGAAATGGCATCTGCTCTATTTGGAAGTGATGAAGTTTAACACCTGCTTGGTATTTTTCACACAGGAGTTCATTAGTAAAATAGGTGAGGCTGACGTTCATATAAGGCAAGAAAAAGCAGAGGCTCTGATCAAGCTGTTTTGATTTTATTTCTGAAACCATATTTAATGTAATGGTGCGTGAACTCTTCTGAAACGTCAAATATGAGAGGCTTTAAAGAATTGGTACCAAACTTCCTCCCTACAATATTCAAAATCAAATACAGCAAAACCTTGGATTGCAAGTAAGTTGTTCTGCGAGCGTTCCACAAGACGAGCAAACATTTCTAATAAATTGTAACTTGATAAATGAGCGACGTCTTGTGATACGCGTAGTACGTGACGCCGAATGTCACGTGATCACAACTGAGGCAGTGGTTGTTCTCTGTCTCTCTGTCTCTCTCTCTCTCACTGCGGGATTGTGGGTAATCACCTCCCATGCTCAGATGCTCGGTCTCAAGCTGTGGTGTTTGGCAGAAATCAGTGATTTTTCAGAACGTCGGAAGGTGCCCATGACTGGCACTGATGTATTTGTTGTCACCTCAAAGCACCTGTGGACAGTCCTTTGCTTTTCCAGACAAGAGTGAGCTTACGAATGCTTGCTTCATTCTAGGTCAGGCTGCCTGCAGATATAGACCCTTTCCTCTGCCACACTATTGCCGGTTACATGAAATACAGTGCATGACAAGAGTTTATTAATACTGCACTGTAGTCAACATCCATGTGAGTGTATATAATGGCCCCCATGCAGTAAAGGGCTGAAAAGAAAGGAGGCAAGAAGACGATTACAGGAGAAGTTAAGAAGGAAATCATTGACAAGTACGAATGAGGTATGCAAGTGGCCAGCATTGCAAGACTTTATAAGAAGTCTGGATTGACCATTTGCACAATATTAAAGAAGAAAGAAGAAAGAAGGGGGCTAGGTGCAGCCAAAGGAGTCACGAGAATATCAAAGCAACGGCCACGTGTTCTGGAAGATGTAGAAAAGTTGCTTCTGGTTTATATAAATGAGAAGCAACTAGCAGGTGACACTGTGACCGAGAACTTTATCTGGGAGAAGGCAAAGGCCTTGTACACCGACCTTGTAAGTAAACTGCCAGGTACGTCAACAGAAAATAAAGGCTGCAAGGCAAGATGGTTTGATAACTAAGCGGAGAAGTGGCATCCATGCTGTTGTGAGGCATGGTGAGGCTGTGAGTTCAGATGCTAAGGCAGCTGAGGTGTTCACCACCAAGTTCCAGAAGCTCATGGTTTCCAAGCACTACCCGAAGGAGCAAGTTTTTAACTGTGATGAGATGGCGTTTTTTGGGGGGAGAAAGGTGCCAAAGAGGACCTACATTACAGAAGAGAATGAAATGTCCAGTCACGAACCCATGAAAGACTGTCTCACCCTCTCGTGCTAACACAAGTCAGGAGTTCAAAGTCAAGCCCCTGGTCGTGTATCATTCAGAGAATCCACGAGCCTTCAAGAAACGAAGGTGCATGGGGTGCATGGGTGGCTCAGTCAGTTTAGCATCCGACTTCGGCTCAGGTCATGATCTCACAGTTCATGAGTTCAAGCCCCACATCGGGCTCTGCTGACAGCTCAGAGCATGGAGCCTGCTTAGGATTCTGTCTCCCTTGCTCTCTGCCCCTCCCCTGCTTGTTCTCTCTCTCTCTCTCTCTCTCTCTCTCTCTCTCTCTCTCTTATGCTCTGTCTTCCCAAAATAAATAAACATTAAAAAATTAAAAAAAAAAAAAAAAAGAAATGCAATGTGCAGAAGAGCCAGTTAAACGTTATGTGGAGGGTCCAACAGCAAGGCTTGGGTCACTTGTATCTTGTTCGATTAGTGGATCAACGAGGTCTTGGGTCCTGCAGTGAAGAACTATCTTTTTGAAAAGAATCTGCCACTCAAAGCCTTTCTGGTCATGGATAAGGTTCCTACTCATCTTCCAGGCTTTGAGGATGACTTACTGGAGGAGCTCGAGTTTATTAAGGTCAAGTTCCTTCCTCCCAACACCACTCCGATCCTCTAGGCCATGGACCAGCTGGTCATTTTGTACTTTAAAAAGCTTTACACCGGAGCATTATTTCAGCGATGCTTCGAGGTGACCGAAGGAACAAACCTTTCCCTCTGAGAGTTTTGGAAAAGTCATTTCCACATCGTGAACTGCCTCAAGATCATCAATAGAGCACGGGATGGGGTCACCAAGAGAACCCTCAATTCTGCTTGGAGAAAACTGTGGCCTGATTGTGCTCTTGGGCATGACGTGGAGGGGCTTGCTCATGAACGGGAGCCACCGGTTGTCGCTGAGATTGTGTCCTTGGGGAAGGCCATGGGACTGGAGGTGAATGAGGATGACATTTGGGAGCTGGTGGAGACACATGGCCTGGAGCTGACCACCAACACACTGCCGGATCTGCATCGCAAGCAACCCCAAGAGGTTACGGAGGAGATCTCGTCTGCGGGGGAGGGGGAGGAAAAGGCAGAGGAATCCCTCACTTCGAACGAGAATAGGGAGAGGTGTAAAATGTGGGAAACAGTGCAAACTGTGTAGAAAAGCACCACCCAAATAAGGCCGTAGCAGTGCAAGCAATGAATTTGTTTAACGACAATGCAATGTCACATTTCCTCAAAATCCTCAAAAGGAGGCAAAAGCAAGTGTCGTTGGATAGTTTCCTTATTAAAGTCGCACAGAAAAGAAAAAGATTCCATTGAGCCACTCCACAGCAATGATTCCGTTAGCGACTGTGAAACTTGTCCTACACGATCACCCTCCTCCGTCTTGTCTCCCTCATACCAGCCACGGAGGTTTTCAAAGGTAAGTGGAATTAATTTCTTTTTCTACATATGTTGTATTTTCTTTATTATTCTAAATTATGTGACAGTATTGTCATCATTTTTATGTGAATATTTTTGGACTGTGGAATGAATCTTCTGAGTTTCCATTTCTTACGGGGAAATTCGCCTTGATATACAAGTGCTTTGGATTACAAGCATGTTTCTGGAACGAATTATACTTGCAAACCAAGGTTTATTGTAATTCCGATCCAAACCTAGAGTTGGCTGCCTGAGTTTACTCTTTGGTGCCTGGAATGTTTCCACAGTCATCGTTTGCTTTCATTATTTTATTTACTCACCACCCCAACTCTTCCTGATAAAAGCTGCTTTACACGTTTTCAGGGTCTCATTCAGATGCTACTACCCTCTCAAACAAAAGTGTCTTGACCTGGCTTGCCGCCTTGGTCCCTGGAGCTGAGCCCCACCCTCCATCACTGTGATGCTTCTAGACTTTTTATCGTCCTCAACATCTTAGACTTTGTGCTCTGGTATTCAAACAACGGTGCTTGTATATTTTCTTCCTTTCTAGACTACCAGCTCTTTTGAGAATAGGGAATTTTTAGGCTCATTTTTATAACCTCAGGGAAGATGGGAGTTTTCCACTTAGTACATATTTAATGAATTGAATTGAATGAAAAAAGCAAAAAACAAACAAACAACTCAGCATCACTCCTTTCTCTGAATCAATACCTCACGAACAGAAATGATGATGGCCTATCCAGAGTCAAATGTCCTCACCTGCAAGGACTCCAGGTCTCAGTAATCCTTTTTTTATTATAATTTTTTTTAATGTTTATTTTTGAGAGAGAGAGAGGAAGACACAGGGTCCAAAGCAGGTTCCAGGCTCTGAACTGTCAGCACAGGGCCCGACGTAGGGCTTGAACCCACGAACCATGAGATCATGACCCGAGCCGAAGTCTGATGCTCAACCAACTGAACCACCCAGGCGCCCCAAGGTCTCAGTAATTCTTTTGAAGGATGTTTATTTCCAAGTGGAATCAACCTAGTTTTCTTCCTCCCTAATTATGTGCTCATTATAAAATATCCAAACTCTACAGGAAAATATAAAGTTAACATCACCTGTAAATTAAATCATTTCAGTAAGACAATAAAGATTTTTGTTTATATTTTAATTTCATTCCATGAAAAAAACCCAAAGTAGTTCTAATACTAATGACTCCTTTAAAAAAGGCAGCATTCAGTGGAGGAATTTCCAAATTGCTTTGTATTATGGAATATTTCAGACATATAATGCAATTGAGAGAATAATACATGACACACCCTGGTCTCTCTACCACCCAGCTTATGAAATAAAACAAAAATATGTGGGTGAGGTGCCCTGGTACCTCTCCCCAGCAATCGCTCTTCTGAAGTCAGTTTATTATTCCTACACATCTTCAGACTTTTTAAAACATATGTACGTATCTCTAAGCAATACGGAGAATTATTTCCTATTTAAAAGTATTCGTAGGGGCGCCTGGGTGGCTCAGTCAGTTGGGCGTCCAGCTCTTGATTTCAGCCTAGGTCATGATCTACTGGTTCGTGTGTTTGAGCCCTGAGTTGGGCTCTGTGCTGACAGTGTGGAGCCTGCTTGGGATTCTTTCTCCCGCTCTCTCTTCCCCTCTCCCGCTCGCTCGTGGGCTCTCTTTCTCAAAATAAACATCCAAAAAAAAAAAGAAGTATCTGTAGATGGGATACTATGTTTATCCTCCTGAACTGTTTTCCGGAGCAGTTCACTGACACAGTGTTCCACTGTTATTTATCCCCCCCCCCCCATTTATCTTTTGTCCTGTTGATGCAGAACTGGTTATTTCCCGTAGTTTGTTATCTTGTACGATAACGTGATGAATGGATCTCTTGAGCAAGAATTTCTGTGGGGGGCACACTAGGAGTAGAAGTGATTGGTATCACCTTACCCGCACTCTTCACTTTTACTCTCCCCTTTCCAATTAAACAGGACGAGAGCAAGATGTTTGAGGCCCCCATTCATTTGGCATTAGCTTCACATAAAGCAAGCACAAGCTCGTAGAAGACGCCGCCGCTCTTTATTCAAGAAATTAAAATTTTAAAATTTCGAAAAGATCCTCAAATCACCGGCACCTGCAAGCTGTCAGACACACCCCTTCAGAGCAGGGTAAGCACTGGACTGTGCTGTTGGGGACAGCGGCCCGTGGTCAGTGGCGACCAGCAGATGGGTGCCGTGGCCGTGTCATCACAGAAGCCCCGTCGAGGCGGGGCAGCCCAGGGCAGGTGTTGGGTTCATCCTGGGAATTCTGGTGCGAGCACAGGGTTTGGAAAGTCCCGCTCGGCGTGGCCCGAGATGCCAGTTCAAGGCCCCGGTGGGTCTGTCATTAAACAAGGGCCACCCCCCGAGCGGTGTGGGCGCAGCCCGGCGCTTCTCAGGAAGCGTGGCCCTCAGACGTGAGGGACACATCCTACCCGGGAGGAGCTCTGAACCGCTGTCATGGCCAGTCATCCGGCGCTGTGTGGACGGGAGCCTCTGTCAACCGACATCCTGGAAGAGGCAGTCCTGATGCTCACAAGTGACTCTCAAGTGACTTCTGACCTGACCCTGTTTACACGTCCGGCGTCACTCCTTGCTTCTACTTCTTCTAAAAGTGGTGACACAGGGGCGCCTGGGTGGCGCAGTCGGTTGAGCGTCCGACTTCAGCCAGGTCACGATCTCGCGGTCCGTGAGTTCGAGCCCCGCGTCGGGCTCTGGGCTGATGGCTCGGAGCCTGGAGCCTGTTTCCGATTCTGTGTCTCCCTCTCTCACTGCCCCTCCCCCGTTCATGCTCTGTCTCTCTCTGTCCCAAAAATAAATAAAAAACGTTGAAAAAAAATTAAAAAAAAAATAAATAAATAAATAAAAGTGGTGACACAGGAATTAATCCTCAGCTAACCAAACGATGGCACAGACTGACAGGAAAACTTCATTCTGGGACGATATCACATCAGAGTTTAAAATAACCCTGGAGACGACCCGGAGGACCACGAGCAGAGGGTCAGCAGCTGTGTGTGAGGCGTGCGGTTTCCCAGCTGGACGACGCCCGGCACAGGGCAGGGCTTCGTTTACGGACTTTTCATCTTTGTGCCAAGACTGAGCGAACTGAATCTGCCAGGGCTGAATTGGAGAATCCTTCTTCAAGTCCAGCTGGAGCAGCTAGAATGTTCCAATGCTCCTTGTGAGATGAACTCTAGAATGTTCCGAGGCTCCTTGGGAGATGAACTCCTGGGGAAAAGATTTTTTTTTCTTTTCCAGATAGGAAGGGTGGATGAGAAGCCAGGACACTGGCTTCTAATCCTATTTCTGTATTTGATTTACTTGTCTGACTTTGAGCAAGTTTCTACCTCTGCATTTGGGGGGCGTTTCCCTTTGTAACAATGTGATCCTCTTGTCCCAAAAAGATTGGAGCCAAGCATGATGCCTCAGGTGGGAACAAAACCAGTAAGACAACTTAACAAATTTATCAAATATTAGACACTGTGGGGCTCCTGGATGGCTTAGTCGGTTGAGCACCTGACTTTGGCTCAGGTCATGATCTCATGGTTTGTGAATTTGAGCCCCGTGTCAGGCTTACTGCTGTCAGCACAAAGCCTGCTTTGGATCCTGTGTCCCCGCGCCCCATCTCTGCCCCTTCCCTGCTCATGTGTGCGCACGCTCTCTGTCTCTCTCAAAAATAAATATTAAAAATATTTCTTTAATGTTTGTTTATTTTTGAGGCAGAAAGAGACAGAGCATGAGCAGGGGAGGGGCAGAGAAGGACAGAGACACAGAACCTGAAGCAGGTTCCAGGATCCGAGCTGTCAGCAAAGAGCCTGATGTGGGGTTCAAACCCACAGACCGTGAGATCATGACCTAAGCCAAAGTCAGATGCTTAACCGACTGAGCCACCCAGGCGCTCCTCAAAAATAAACATTTAAAAAAATATATTGGACATTGTCACCTGACTTTCTGAGCTAAAACCTTAATGGCTTGATCATGAAGAAAAAAACGAGCAAACAAAGGAAACCATTCTAGTTTAGAAGAACTTATGACCAATGAATACTTAGACAGTTGTCTCTAAAAGACAAAGGAAGGCTGCCATCAAAGGCTGTCACCCACGAACACTGCTGATCACTGGCTACAAACGTTAACAGGATTTCTCCAAGGTGTATATTCACACTTTGCAGACAGATCGATTCGTGTTGGTCAAGTGAGCTATGCATGGAGGGGAATTTTTTAGCAGTAGTGAAAAAAACAAAACAAAACAGGACATATGAAATAAGCCTGCATGTGATCTGGATTTTTTTCCAGGAAAAAAGATGCAGAGTCCGACGTGAGTTTTTCTTTAACGTGTTGGTGGCTTGCTGGTGACCTCTGCAGAGTCGTTGCCCATGGTGAACTGTCCCTAAGTGGTACAGGTGGTGGTGGTGAGTGGCAGGGTAGAGGCTGGAGGTGAGCAGAGACAAGTTCCGCTTTTTCCAGGACCCCAGGAAGCCCCAGACCACTGATCGGTGGAGCCGATCTGACCTATGCCAGCCACGCCCCACCCCTACATGAAACACCTGAAATGATGTGGACCGTGGTGGGAAATCCTTGAACAACGTGTGAGCAAGAGCGTCTACAGGGGCAGTGGGGGGGGCGGGGTAGGCGGGGACTGGCTCTGGCTATTCCCCCTTTGAACCAGAAGTCAGCCAGTTGTTGGGAAGAGGCACTTTGAGATGGGGAAAGTCTAATCAAGATAATAAGGCTATAACCAGCAGGAAAAATGTACCCGTGGTCCAGCTCACCTCAAAGTCTCTGTAAGACTGCAAAGACAAGTATCCAAATCTGAGACGCGGATAAAATGAAGCTCTGGTCCAAATGCAGGAGGGAGACTTCCTACCAGTCCCACCAATCACTAAGTGGTCGCCACTTTGCCAGGGAGGGTGGGGGACAAACAGCCAGTCTCAGAACGGCCCTCTATACCTACACAGGACCCATCCTCTGGAAATTCTCCACCCAGTGCCCCGTGGCAGGAGCAAGGCTGCTTAGTGATTCTTCCTGCTCTGAACCCAGCAGCTGATAAAGGAAGGCAATGTGGACAAAGGCAGAGAAGAAATACATTTATGGTATATTTAGAAAATTTACCGTAACATTTGTTAACAAACCACAGAGTACTGAAAAGAGAAAGGATTCCACAGACCAGGGCTCCAAAGGTTTTAAAGCATAAAAGTCCCTTCTTCTTCTTTTTTTTTTTAAGTTATTTATTTTGAGAGAGAGAGAGAGAGAGAAAGTATGAGCAGGGGAGGGGCAGGGAGAGAGGAGAGAGCGAGAATTCCAAGCAGGCTCCACACCGTGAGCTTGGAGCCCTCCGGATGTGGGGCCTGAACTCACAACTGTGATATCATGAACTGAGCTGAAGACAGACACTTACTTAACTGACTGAGCCACCCAGGCACCCCTAAAGGTTCCTTCTAAAATAAAAAAAAAAATGCAGCGTCCCTATGGCAGTACTTTTGATATCTATTGACTCAGAAGACATACAGTGATATAAAGAATTCAGTAACACACTAACATTCATTTTATCTTACTGATCTCAAGGACGTCTATGCACACTTGCAAATCAGCAGTAGACAAGCACGTGACATTCTGTACGGAGTCTACACAGGGTTCCTGGGCTGGACCTGCCTTCAAGGACCTCGTGTAGTAGTTCTGGGTACCACTTGGAGGAAGCTGAAGGCTGGGAGAGGGAAGGTAATGTAACCCCAGTTGAACCAGCCAGCTAGTGGTTGAGAATCTCCCCCCACTGCCAGGGGTCCTCTCTCTGGGGGACCCTGGGGTCTTTCCTTGCACGGAGTAGGTAAGCCCGGACTAGGGTGGGGAGAAACCAGCTCTCTGTGCAGTGACAGAATATTCTGACGGACAGGTCTGTGCTTTCTCTCCGGGCTCCCTTGTACCTAACCCTTCCTCAGCCAGCCAGACACATCCATGTTGCCTCAGGGGGAACTCGGATTATTAAAGTAGGGCTAGAAAAACAAAGAAGTATTATGCTTTTTTCCTTCAAAGTAGGTTCTGAAAGCCCTTGCTTCAGGAACAAATTTTGGAGGCCAACGCTTTTGATTTATAAGAGAGGAAGGCTTGCAGAAAGGGAGGGCTCCAAAGATACCTAGAGAAAAACACCCCAGAAAGGCCAGGATTGACCTGTCCCTAGGACACCTGTGTTGGGAGAGGCGTGGCGAGCGATACAGAATAACCCAGGAGACTGGAGGACCCATGTGTAAGGAGAGCAGTGAGCACTGAGAAGCAGGCCTGCACCTGCTTTGTCTTTATCACACTGGGAGCCCAAGCTTGCTAGAACCTTGTGGCCACTCAGGGGCACGTCATGCATGCTAAGGCCATATTCTCTGAGGGCCTCCCGCCAGCAGACCTGCATATGGCCGTGGGTCCTCCGCAGGATGCCTGCCTGTGCCCCGAGGCAGACTGTCCCGTAGGACATCCTCATGTCGAAGACCCAGGGAATCTCGTGCACTCCCTCCAGAGGGTGGATGCCCCAGCATCTTGTTCCTGTACTTGGGAGGGGCACATCTGACCATCCAGAGGATGGTACCCTATTTCCCGATAAGGGCGTTTGGGGCCATTTTTGCCCCCTAAGAGGCAATAGAATGCAATAGAAAAAGCGTGGCAGCCCCGAGTTTGCATCCTGGCTCTGCCGTGTTCCACAGCCAAATTATACTCAAGACTCAGTTTCTCATTCAAGAATGGGGAGAAAACTTCATGCCTCCTGCTGTTTCTGAAAAGATCAAGTGGACAGGTGACGTGAAGGCTTTCAGGGAACTATAAAATGCGAATCAACTGTTAGCCCCCACTCCTTTGAAAACCTAAGCACTGCCTGTAAAATACTTGCACCACATATTAAGCAGACATATCTGGAGTAGCGGTTTCAGGTAAGGTTTATTGTGCCTAATATTTTTTTTTTAAACTTGGAACACTGTCTTAAAATTCTTCTGACCACTTATTTCGGTCAAAGACCGAGGGATAGGGATGTGTTATAATAAAGAACTCTTGAGATAAAGAATTGTTTCTATGGAAGAATGAGAATGAATCAAATAAGTCTGAGATAGAAAGAGATGTTTGGAGAGGGGAGGACCTTAAACGCATAAGGATGCTGTGCTCAACCAGAGTCTCTCCTTAATTACCCGGCCATAAAGGAGCCTTAAAACTCTGTGATAATGGAGAAAGGCGGGGTTTCCATCAGCACACAGCTCAGTGTGCACTGCTGGGGAGCTGGGTGAGCAGGGACAGGGAGCCGGCTTCGCTTCCAGTGGGCACCTGCCGTCAGCACGGACACGAGGCAGAGAGGCCACGGAGGCCACCCCTCCACTCGGCCAAGAAGGGCCCAAGATCCAGCTCCTGTCTGCCCACCTTGTCGGGGCCATCTTCTGATGCTTCCGGTCCGCCGACAACCCGTGAGGCAGGACACAGGCAAGAGCGGGCAAGTGCAGGACCTGAAGCCCAAAGGCTGAACTTTGAATCCTGGGTCTGCTCCTTGCTGGCTACGTAACTCTTTGGGCACATTTCTTAACGTCTTGCTCTCTCCAGTTGCAAAGTGGGAAGAGCCACGGTTTGTACTAGTTTCCTTTTGCTGCTGCAACAAATTACAACAGACCTACAGTTTAAACAACACAAATTTGTTATTTGAGAGCAGCGGGTGTTTGAAAGTGCACAGTGGCAGGAGGGCTCCTGGAGGCTCTGGGGAGAGCCTGTATCCGGGCCTTTTTCGGCTTCTGGTGGCTGCCTGCACGCCTCGCTCACAGCTCTTCCTCCAACTTCAAAGCCAGCAGCCTAGCATGGTCCAATCCCTCTGACACTCCCGTCCTTTTATAAGGACATTGAGCGGGCTGGGGGGAGCCCAACGTGGGGCTCCATCCCCCGACCCTGAAATCAGGACCTAAGCCAAAACCAAGGAGAGTGAGATGCTTACCCGACTGAGCCACCCAGACGCCCCTGCATCTCAAGATTCTTAATCACATCTGCAAAGCCTCTTTTGCTCTGTAAGGTAACATATCCACAGGTTCCGGTGTGGCCATCTTCGGGGGGGGGGGGTGCATTATTTTTCCCACAACAGTTGTCAAGGAATAAATACTTAACATAAGACACTTAGAGCCTGGCTTTAGTAAACACGCAATATGTGTTAGTTGCTGTTATTATTATTTGCCTGGGCAAAACCTCTCAGCCTTGAACGTCTTCCCCGTTCAAAAGCTGTGACCCAACCCTTTCATCTGGCCAAGTCCCGAGACCTCCTTCTGGAAGCCTCTCCTGACCTAGACTGGGTTGGGGGTCCTGCTGGATTCAGGTTCTTAATTTTGTGTTGTGTTTTAATCATCCATTTCTTCCAGCAGCTTGTAAATTCTTTAAGACCCGAGACCTCCGTTTTACTCATGTCTGTGTTCCTGCCTGCTGGCATAGTAGCACTTACAAGTCTTATCAAGGACCAAGGGCCCTTCCTGACTCCCTGGCAAGCGAGGGTGGATGCTGGTTCACGAGCTCCCAGGGGTGCTCAGAACCGTGGAGCTCCTGCATCCTGCCACAGGGGAGCCCAGGAGATGGGGGGGGGGGAGTCTGTATTTTGGGGTCATCGTGCTCTGCACAGAGGCAGTTCTTGAGGGCAAACGGCTGGTTTCCCCATCAGTGGAGCACTCTTGCGAAAAGCGGGGAAAGATCCACGCTCAGCCTGGAAAGGAAAGCTGGGCTCCTGCAGGTGTCTCGGTCTCATGGTGTTTGTGGAAAGTCACTGTCACACAGCCCCAAGGGCGGTGGGGGTGGGGCAGGCTGGCACAGGAGACGGTCTGGGAAGGCTCAGCTGGTTTGGGTTTTCTGATACATGGAAGGACGACCCGAGAAGTCATCTGCTTTGGTGGTTTATAAGACTTAAAACAGATTCCCTGGCCCTGGCTCAGAACTGCTGAGTAAGAATGTCCAGGGGTGAGGTGGTATTTCTGCAAACTACCCAAAGTCATTCTGCTATGCCGCCAGGTTGGAGAGCCACTGACGGATCTTCCCCGAATTTTCCAGACAAGCCTGTGCTACAAATACGTGGTTCCGAAAACAAGTGTGTAAAACCGGAAGGCACAGCCAGTGCGGCCCATCGTTACGCAAACGTGCTCTTTACCCACCGGGCCACACAGCGAGAATACCCAGCTGTGTCTTCTAACCTACCTGGATCTCCTTCCTCTGGTTAGCCCCCAGGTCTTCAAGAAGTGGGGTCTTGGATGCGGCCTCTGGGGGGCGCCCTCTAAGGTGACGCCACTCCTCGTGGGCTCAAACTCTCCACTGCCTGCACCCGGCACCTGGGGCGTCTGGAGCCACTCGGCTCACCAGGCCAGTTGCCGGAGCGGGGCGCATCCACAAAACGGAGAGCCTCGTGCTGTGCGCTATTTTGCCACGCGTCTCTTCCTCTGCCTTGAGTTATACTACCAAACGCTCCTTTTGGAAAATGCAGCTTCCTCACAGGCTGGGGGTGGGGGAGGAGACAAGGGGAGAAGACCCCTGCCCCGTCAAGGAAGGCAGCTGGGCGTGAATAATCTGTGGGTCAATCACACGTTCGCCTGCTTCCACTTTCGCTGCCTCTACACGCACGACACAAGTTCAATTCATGGCCTTGATCTTGGTCTTAATCTTGGATCCATACTGAGTCCTTCCATAAGCAGCTTATTTAAAATCTACAATGGCCCTTCCCTGGAGTTCTTTCTTTATCTCCCTTCCTTGTTCTAGTTTTCTCCCCAGCATTCACTCACATCTTAAATGCTTACTTATTAACTTACGCATTGAAATTACCTTTGATTTTCAGGCTTATTATTACTGGCCTGATCCTTCTACCAGAATGTAAATTCTATGAGCGCAGGGATATTTTTTGTCTTCCCCTCCGCTGCCCACTGATGGTTCCCCCAGCATGTCAAAAGTATGGCAAGGAAAAGCCAGTCAGACAGACAGTGAGGAACTGTGAGGGAAAAAGACAGAAAACCCCACCACGGGGCGCATTTCACAGCGGACAGAGGTCCAACGAGAAGGCAGAGCAGGAAGAACCAGGGGAAAGTGGAGAGAGGCCGGGGGCCCTGGATCAACGCGTCAGTTGCCATGGTTACTGTGAAGGAAGGACTGGGCCCTGCCCTCTTGCCTCAGGCCGCCCGAGCTGGGGGGTAGGTAGAGGGTGACCAGGTTTGGCAGAAGCACAAAACAAAAACTCACCCTGGGAGAGGCACGCTCTCACCGAAGGCTCATAAACTGTAATCCCCGCCATCCACATGTGGCGGGAGGCGGTACGGTGGGCATCGGATCAAATTCGCGAGCGTTAGGGGGACAAAGAGATCATAAACAAGAGACAGAGCTGTGCCTGGACACAGAAAGAATGAGTCATCCAGGGGAGCGTGGTGGTGGCGGCAGCTGGCTGTGGCCTCCCAGAGACTGGCAGCCGAGCAGCGTCAGGGGCCGCCGGCCAGGCGGTCCCTTCCGAGGGAGGCCAACACGTGTAAACCTGCGGCAGAAAGAGCCTGCATTTCACAGCATCGTTTTTGTGTCGGCCCAAACTTCACATCTGTTCTCTGAAGCCTCCCTACAGTGTCTACCATGACTCAGAACCCCCCCCCCCCCCCACCCTACCCCTGGGCTGTCTCCCCTGGCCCCTGCGTGGCTACCTGACCCCCACCCCCCACCCCAGGCTGTCTCCCCTGCCCCCCACATGGCTACCTGACCCCCCACCCCCACCCTGGGCTGTCTCCCTTGCCCTCCCCCGCCCCTCGCATGGCTACCTGGCTCCCAGCCCCTCTCTGCCATAAGCCAGCCTTCTGTTCCACGTGGGCGGGACCTCCTCACCTGCCACGTCTCTCTCTCCCCACGTGCCCAGCCCGCTCCCCACTTCCACTCACTAAACCAGGTCATGCTGTCACCCTGGGCCACCCAGGCGCAGGGCTCTCCCTGCCCCGCAGCCCCCCCCACCTCTGGTCAGACAGCAGTGCCGACTGATGCGAGGGCCTGGGCATCCTGGGGCCAACTGCAGCCGAGTCTTAACGCCCCACATCTCCAGCCTTCTTCCTCTGACCCGCCCCACACAGGGCCCCCCCCAACCCCACCCCTGCTGAATCCCGCCTCTGCTGAACAACTGCCCGGGATCCCCACTGGTCCCAGAACAGACTCCCACAGCTCAGGTGACAGTCCTCCTAACTGGGCTCGGGACACCTTTTCCTCTTCTCCGCCTGCACGCCCCCAACTGAGCCTCTGCACATGCTGGTCCCTCTGCCTGGAAAGCCCTTGCTCACTTGTGTGGGTTGGAAAAAATCTCGCTCAGCTTTCCGGGGCCTCGGCTGTCAGGCCCTTCCTGCAGGCGCTGCTCTCGGGAGGAATGAATGTTCCTGTTATCACCGCTCGCACAGCACGGCTGTCACGGCATTAATCCAGGGGCACACGGGTTGTTTTCACACCTCTATCCCTCCTAGATTATGAGTACTCTCAGGTCCTTATTCATCCTTAAATCATCAGTGCCTGAAATACCTGCTCACACGTTCATTAAATGAACGTCTTAGAAACACATGGCTTCTGCACAATCTCGTAGGAACGTATCTACGGCTCTGAGTCACACACATGCACGGAAAGGGTCCTTCCGCCGTGTCCCCCGATGAAGACGGCTTACAGCAGTAACGCATAGGAAAACCAGGGACAGGCAGGCAAACCCCGGGAAGCCTGGTCATGGCGTGGATCGGCGGACCTCTGCGATGACAAATCCCGTGACACAGACAGTTTCTGTTTAGTAAAAAAGCGTGCCTGGGTCCAGGCCAACGACTTAGTTCCGCAGCTGCTGACTATGGCGAAGTTCTAGCGCGAGGAGAGGGTTTGGAGAGAAGCTGGGAGGAATCTGACCCGTCAGGGGGGACAGCGGACCTGGGGTGTGAGGGCTGCTAATCCTGATGCAGGACACACAGGGCTTGTGTCCAGTCTCTTTGCAACAGTTCTGAGAATGCAGAGCCCCAGAAAGATTGCACTGCAGTGCGGACACAGCAAGCCCAGAAAGATCGGCAGGAAAGAGCCCCAAACTCCCCGATTCTGCAAGGTCAACCACCTGGGGGAGAACAGCACCGACACACCAAGCTCTGACTGGAAGGGGCAATGAGGTGAAGCCACTCAAGACAGACACAGGGTAACAGGGTGGTGGACCCAGAGCGGGGTCTACCCGGGTACCCAGAGTGAGCAGAAGGCTCCAGTGACCGTATCTCTGCTAGGTAAAATTCAGCTGAAGAAGAGACTACGTGACGCCAACGAAGGCCGATTTACGTATCTATACCTCACCTTGTTCCAGAAAAAATTCGGCGGCTGACATCACTGTCACTGTCCCTCTGTTATTTTCCTTAAGGTTCAAAGCTTTCGGATTCTCCACTCAGGCTCTGTCATCGATCCGCTCTTGGCCACACTCCATACTCATCACTGCCCTTAAGTTCAGGAGCCTGTGTCTTTCCATCCTCATGACATCTGCTTCCTCTTATATGTACCATTAAACGTACACTTGTACTCTCACATCATCTGTCTCTTTAACCAGGACGGAGCCCTCCCTCATCCATGTGGCCCCACAGGTGTCGGGGGTAAATAAACATCTCCAGAGCCCTGGAGCCCCATGGTTGTAAGTGAAGTTCACCGGGGTTCAGGGAAAACAGAATGTTCCCCAAATTAATGAACAGAAACTAAAACCAAATAGGGATTCTCATGCTTGTTCGGCATAACACAGGATTGGGACTCCAGCCTCCACCAAGGAAAGGTCCCGCTGGCAATCTTGAAGGAGGTTCAGATCATACCACCCCCAAATGTGCCACTTTGGCATAAGGGCTGTTTTGAGCGGAAGGCAATTAAGAAACAGCAGACACAGAAGGAATTCTCTGGCCTCGCCCTTTCCACCTAAAAGCAAGACATGCATTTCCTTTTGTGAAGGTGTTCTTGCCTTCTATCTCCCACACTAGAAGGAAGAAAATCACCATTATCACTGGAGAGATAACGTTGGCACCAAGATGGATCAGCACAAGGAAATCTTGCTAAAGTAACTCTTATCTTCTGTAAGTTTTCTCCATGTATTTATCTTCCCACAATTTACTGCCCCTAGAACCCCTAGCCCCTTTTTTTCCTTTGTCTTGTCACTTTCCCATAACTCATCTCCCTTTGTTAAAATAGTATATATAAGCTCTCAGGCCTAACTGCTTCTTCCGGTTTTCTCTTCTTTCCTGTGAAGCTCCTGTGTGCACGTAGAACAAACTGTTTCTCCCATTAATTTGGCTCTTTTCTCCTGTTAATCTCTCCTGTTGTCAGTTTAATTCACAGGCCCCAGTCACTAAATCTAAAAGGCTGGAGGAAAAGCTTTTTTTTCCTTCTGGCCATATTAGAATGGGTTCTGCTGTTGGACCTGGAAAGCAGACCCTGCTGTATGAGGAGTGTGCAGTGGGGTAGTCAGCAAATGCAGGCTGCCCCAGCCTATATGCTGCCAGATCTCTGTCCCCGCTGCGTCCAACATCCCAGGGACCAAGGATGAAGCACTATCGCCCACTGTCTGCCATCCCTGTCTCTGCCTCTCCAACAGTTTCCAGAACCTGAGCCACAGAGCCGGCTGGGCCACTGCTGAGGCCACCTCCAGCAACTTCCATACCCTGCTCTGCTTTCTACCCTCTTGCAATATTGCAAAAGCAACATTCCCTTGCTTTTTCCTTTCTGTTTCAAATTCCATTTCTCCTACTTGGACCCTCACTCTCACACAGTGCTTTTGGTAAAGATCTCTCAATTTTAATATTTGTGTGATAACCATAAGTAAATACAGTCGAATTTGGGTGGTAGGCCTATGGCGACACATATATTTTTCATATCAACACCTTGTGCTGTGGTTGTAAAGATGTTCTAATATGAATTTTGGAAGCAATATAAATGTTTCCCTTTTTCCTACTGCTATCTCCCTGCCCCTCTTCCTTTGGTGGTGACCCTAGGCAAGGGGTAGAAGAGAAGCCCCCACAGTAGCAAATTAGACATGAAAGCCAGGAGGAAACACAGGCATTAAGGAGAACTGCAGACAAGCACAAACCAGGTGCGGGTTAGTAGACCCAGGGTGGTTGCTCGTGTTGTGCACGCGATCACTGGCGGGGGAACCCACCTGGCCCCAGCGGGATGCTTACAGCATTTCTTCTACCTCTTCTTCCTCAGCCTCACAGCACACACCCCGCTAGGGCGAGCCAACCCAGCCACCCAGGGTGAAATGGTTAGAGAAATCCAAGAGAGGAAGAAATCCGCTCTTTTGTCAAGAGAGCGCATGCGTCGTCCCTGGGCGTGGCTCTCTCCACGCACACCACCATTTCTTCTCTTCCAGTGGTCTCAACGGCTCCCCCTTCGTATTTGTATAAGCTTTTCCTTGGTCACCACCACCCACCGAACCCCCTGCCATAACACTCCTGGACAGTTTTTGTTTGTTTTGCTAAAGAGAAACCTTGCGGGTATGGCGAGAAGGTTACATGAGATCATCCGTGTGACTCAGGGACTCGAAGCCTGGTCCGCCCTCCCTCCACCCCGCGGCCCGCTAACCTGGGCTCCCTCCCCGGGGATCGCCCTCTGAGGTTGGGCCATTGGTGACTTGCTTGCAGACACGCGGGAACCTCAAGGCTTCGGGGACCGGTGGCTTCTCCACAGCCACATATATGTCCTCACTCCGCCCAGGGCAGCAGAACCCACGCCACAAGCCCCCGTGTGGGAAACACAGCCGCACTCCCCCATCCCCGCAAGGCCTGCCATTTGTCCGCTGGTTTACACGAGGAAAACTGGGTGCACACCCCCTGCCATTTAACCTAACAAAAGCTCCTTGACAATTAAAGTGATTTGGAATGCTTCAGCTAGCTTACTGAACAGATCCCCTCTTAAGTACCCATTGTTTTCTCTGCAGTGAGTTTTTTTTTTTTTTTCCTTTCAGCAGTAATTCTTGCCTCTACTTCCTTCCTAAATGGAAATTGCATTTGCATTTTTCACTGATGATAATTTAAGTTATCTGGTTTATTCTTCATATGGTTGTAACCAACTGGTTAAAATCTTACAGGAGTATTATGCTAGTTTCTATATTATAATTGGCCTCCCTGTTTCTCTTTTCTGACACTCAGTTAGCTTCTCTGATTTTCAGTTAAAATACCCTTGCTGGCCACTGTTAAGAGGATGTTTTTGTAGTATTCCTGGTGTATCAAAGAAGTTAAATTTCAGGGCGCCTGGGTGGCTCAAGAGGTCGTTCTGACACTTCATTTCAGCTCAGGCCGTGATCTCGAGTTCGAGATCCCGCATCGGGCTCTGCACTGACAGCCTGCTTGGGATTCTCTCTCTCCTCTCTCTCCCTCTCCCTCTGCCCCTCCCCTACTCTCTTTCTCTCATAATAAACAAACAAACAAACAAACAAACAAACAAACTTTAAAAAAAGTTATATGTCAGTTCCTGGTTTAAGAAAACCCAACAAATCATCTCTCTAGCTTTGTGATAATAAGTCTCTTTATGTCTATCATGTTTATTTACCAATGAAAATACCAAATCAAGGAGGGGGAAATCTGGGCGATTAGAGAATAGAATATGCTCCTAAGGGTATTCTGAGAACAAACCAGGTAATATCTTAAAGACACTGTTTCAAACTTCCATGAAGAAAAAGGGCAATTTGCTGACATGCGTTGTTGCATCATTAGGCATTCTCCCCTTTTCACGTAGAACGAAAATGAGTCAAGGTAAGAAAAATGTGATCGTGAGACATGCCTGCAGATACAGAAGAGTGGTTTGTCTTGCAGAGTTCTGTCTTAGCCATGTGGCTGTCTTCCTCACGAAGCAATAGTTGTGTAGTGGTGACAGTGGTGGGGAGAAGTGGCATGATGCATCATCAGTCCTGAAGCCCCACCCCGACCTCCCGGGACAGCTATGGGGCACTTGCCACCCCAGGGCCCAGGGGGACGACAGGGCCCGAGTGCCCACCTAACGTTCTGCCGCTCCAAAGAATGTGCTGAGATATGAGCAGCTTTGGAGACTGCCACTTTAGCTTTAAAAGCTGTAAAGTGCGTATGGGAAAAGCTTTTTCCTGGTTTCTCTGCTGTCTACTTGCACGAGAAATGTCACAGGCAAATGCCAAGCCAATCACCGGACTACTGGGAATGAGCCTTTTGCTGTGCTAGTTCTCAGCCAGCCAGACTTCATCCACAGGTTCCCTTTGGGCAATTTTATTTTAAGGAGGGTGAGGATTGGAGCCCTGTGCTGGCAAAGGAGCCAAGAGGAAGTCCATCCTCCTAAATAGTTATTTCAGCTTAATAACGCTGAGGTGAGACGCCCGGTTAACCAGCAGAGCATCACAATAAACCCTGTACTTACATTAACCCCTACAACATATTAAGTGCTATATCCATCTTTTACCCAGACTGATAACCTAGTCAACTCCACGCTCCAAAACTAATTCATAGTTTACGTCGTGTGTCTCAGGACCGAAAAAGGCTTTCCACTGAACATCTCAGTTGTTCCCACACTAAGCGTGTTGCAGGGAACAGGGCCAGATCAGATGGCCGTGTGCCTCCCTTCCCCCGCAGCATGCGAAAATCAGGAAAAAGATTTCCCCAGAGCACCAAGGAGCCAGCCACAGAGCCCGGGGCCCCTCGCTGCTGCTCTGAGGCATTTACCGCTGAATTCTCCTGTCCCACTGTGGGAAGGAGGCCTCCCAGTGAGGACTCATGAGCAGATGACAGGACTGACACGGTTTAATGGGCAACACCAGCGCAGCCCAGGAGGCCTTCTGCTGGGACTGAAAAGGGCGGGCGCTGTGCCAGCCTGTACAGTCCTAGGAGCTAACGGAACGAGACGAGGATCGGCAGCGGTGGGGAGCTGGGAAGAGGGTGGGAGACCCGGCGCCCATGATCCACTTTATCACTCGGTCAAACTTTAACATTTTTGAATTTCCTAACACCCTAGCCCAAAATACACGGAAATAAGCAAATCCTCCCAAATGAAGAAGTCTTCTCCAGCCACACCTCTGCCCGGCCCCCCCCCCCCCCCCCCCCGCCTCACTCTCCCGTTATTATTTCTAAGGCAATTCAAACATTAAACCAAAGCTCCCCCAAGGCCGCTGTGCGCGCGCGCTGCGGGCGCAGCCCGTTTCAGCACCAGCCTCGGGGGACAGACGCCATAAGGGAGGGGAAAACCAAACCCTCGTCTGGTCTACTGTCACCACCAGAACTGCTCTGGGGACAGGTGTCCCAGGGTACTGCGAAATCATGAGGGCTTCTTTAGGCACTTCACAAATAAAACATTTCCACAAATAAAACGACCAACTAGCCGCTCCAGCCCTTCCACTGCGGTCCTCTTCAACGGGGGGGACGTCCCTGCCCGGAGAATGGCAAGCGTTCGTGACCTACATATGGAAAAGGGGTCTCGGGGAGCCTCCCCCCGCCTCAAGCCCCAGAGATCGGGAGACCCCGGGCACCGGGAGACCTCCCGTAAGCGTTCGGAGCGGTCTGTCCAAACCTGCGCTCGGGTTTGCCAAGGGCCCGGCCGAGGGTCGTGGGTTCGAGGGGCGCGCTCACCTGCCGGCGCCCCGCCGACGCCCACCTGCGCGGCAGCGCGAAGGCCGGCTCGCTGCGGGCGGCCAAGAGAAGCAAGGTATTCGTTTCGCGTGCTGCCACGGACGGCAGGACCACACACGCACCGAACCGCGTCTTCAGTTGCAGAGACTTTCCCGCCCGAGTTGCCTTCTGGCTTCTGGCTCGCCCCGGGCTCGCCGGAGCCGGGGCCGTGCCGTCCCTTCGCCGCAGACGCACCGGGCCCGGCCCGCCGGCGGGGCGCCCACTTACCCGGAGCCGGACGCGCGGGCCGAGGGCGCCGCTCACGCGCGGGCTTTGTCTCCGGCGCGGTGCTCGCGGGGGGCGGCCAGAGCGCGCGGCATCGCTCCTCGGCCGGGCGCGGGGCTGGGCGGGCGGGTGGGCTCCGGCTCCGGCTCCGCGCCCCGGCGCCCGCGCGCCTCGGCGCTCGCGGGCTCGCGGTGGAAAGGCGCGCCCCGCACCGCCCCCGGGGTCTCCGGGCCGCGTCAGCAGCCCCGCCCGGACAGGGGAGGCTGGGGGCGGGGGGGCAGGGGGGCGAGGCCGTGCCCCGCGCGCGAGGGAAGTCACCCAGACCCAAAGTACTTCGGCCCGCTCACACCCGCCGTGCGGGGCTCCCGGGGCGCGTCCGGGTGCGGTGGGGTGCGGAGCGCCAGACCCCCGGACCCCGGCCGCCCTCCCGGCACGGTGGTCACGCCCACTCCGCGGCAGGGTCTCGCCCGGCGCCCGGGAGGGGCCGGGAAATCCCGCCCGCCGCCGCCGACGTCACTGGTGCGTCACCGGGGCTCCCGCGCCAGGGCTCCGCGCACTCCCCGCGCCCCCCGCCCCGCCGCGCTCGCCCCCCGCCCGCTCGCGCGCCCCCGGCCGGGCCCAGCACTGCGCCCGGAGCGCGCGCGTCGCCTGGGGGGGGGGGGGGGGGAGGGGCTGGGGGGGCGGGGCTGTGGCCGTGGGGTCGCGGTCCTCGCGGGGTTCCGGCACCTGAACCCCCGCGTCCGCCTCCCGGCCTGGAGGGTTAGTTCCGGGGACCAGCCAGGCTGGGCGCGGCCAGTTTCCATCCGTCCCCAAAGAATCCGTAATATGCCTCCCAGCCCCCCAATGGAGGGCAGTGAGTGGAGAAACGCTTGATACCTGCGAAAATTCACAGGGCATTGTCTCCCTTTCCGGGCGCAGGGTAACGCTGACGTCGCTAAGTGACGGGGAACGAAGGGCCCGCCGAGGCAGCCCACCCTTTGGGGACTGAGGGCGAGCCGCGGGCAGCCCGCATCCCGGCCGGCGGCCAGGAAGGCGGGAACGACTTCCCGGTGTTCGTGGAGAGCAGAAGCGGTTCCCGCGGGGAAATCCAGGGCGACCCCTCGTTCCTTTTGAACTGTAAGCGTTTTGCGGTAGAGCTTTTTTAAGCCTCTTAATTATTATAGCCCTCCACCTCTGGGGGGAAAACAGCGTAGTTGCCGTCCATTTTCCGACTGCTGGTGAAATTACGCAAAACGTTTGGAACAGAGAAGCAACAAAGATTTCCTTGGTAGGACGAGGAGGCCGATGTTAGTTCTTTTGTAAAAACTATATAAAATCATGGCTGACAATTAGGAAATAAGTCTTGCAAATCTGCCTTCGCCGCGCTCACCCACCAAACAGCAGCCACTCCTTGATGTAAATGACACCAGATCACTTGTTTCTTAGATCTCTGATCCCCACTGACTTGACATTTGCCCCAGACAAATGTGCGGCTTTGCTGACTCCGAGTGTCTGACAGAACGCGAATGCAGAGTTCAGAGGTGCCCACCTGGGGCCCGCGAACATCTCGCAGCTTTTTTTTCACAGCTTGCAAGTGCCCATATGAGGCACAGAATCGAACGATGGTAAAAATGACTAAGCCTGTAAATGCACCTACAGCACTGACCTTTTTTTTTTTTTTCTTAAGTGAGAAAAGGTATATGGGTACTGCATTTAAAATTCAACAAATCGAAAACTGTACTATTTCCACCCCCACGTTTATTTCTCCTGCATTTCTCGCCTCGACAGCACGTCCTGCCCCCGCCCCGCCCAGGTGGTTGGCTAAGGCAGAATCCTGGTTTCCTATCTTCCCAACCCGCATCTCGACCAATCCGAAGGCATCAGTTGTAAGGGAAAGCAAGATCGACACTTCCCGGTACCTCCCTTCCTTGTTTATCTTTCTAATTGATTACACCATCCCTTAAGGCTGGAGTATGCCCATTTTAAAGAAAAGGAAGAGAGTCAGTGGTTCCAGAGTGGATCCCAAGACCAGCATCAATGGCATCACCTGGGAACTTGTTAGAAATGCCAATTGTCAGGACCCACCCCAGCCCTCCTGAATTACAAACTCTGCCCAGCAATCTGCTTTAAGCCCTCAGGGGAATTCTGATTCTGGCCCTCCTTGTTTATCACCTGAGACTACTGTAATCACCTACCATCTGGTTCTAGGACCCTGGACCCCCCACTTCCTTTCTCCCAGCTAACAGTCCTTGTTCTCAACTCTGTTGTCTGATGCCAATATGGAGGCGGCAGATTTCTTAGACTGGTGTTTACATGGTGTACCTTTCCCCATCCTTTTACGTTTAACCTGTGTCTTTATTCGTAAAGTAGGATCTCTATTCTTGAAGACAACACAGAGTTGGATCTTGTTTTGTAATTCAGCCTGACAAACTGAGCCTTTTCTTTTTATTAAAAAAATTGTTTTTAACATTTATTTATTTTTGACACAGAGAGACAGAGTGTGAGGGGAGGGGCAGAGAGAGAGAGAGAGAGAGAGAGAGAGAGAGGCAGACACAGAATCCGAGGCAGGCTCCAGGCTCTGAGCTGTCGGCACAGAGCCTGATGTGGGGCTTGAACTCGTGAACCGCAAGACCATGACCTGAGCTGAAGTCTGACGCCCGACCGACTGAGCCACCCAGGTGCCCCTAGATTTTTCTTCAAATCCTTGAGCATTTGGAACGGGTTTATAATAGCTATTTTAATATGCTTAGAGGAATTATATCATTTCCTTCCTTTCTTGATATAGTCCTGTCAAATGAGTTTTCTCCTGTTTTATGTCACATATCCCTCTTTCTTGGCATGTTTAGTAATTTTTAAATTGGATGCTAGACATTGTAAATGTATGCTGTTGTATGCCTAGATTTTGTTGCTTTAAAGAATAGGGATTTTTTTTTTTTTTTCTGGTAGCCAGCTAAATTGCTTACCCATGATCCTTTGATATTTTCTCTAAAGACTTTTAACCTTTATTCTATGACTCTTCTGGGGTCTTCTTTGCATACCTTTATGTTCAGTGAACTCTTCCCCTCTGATTGGTCAGAACTGAAATGTCTCCCCGCCCACTATGAGCTCTGGGAATTGATCAGCTTGTAGCTCCCTGGTCAGCCTTTGCTCAGAGCAAAAGTATTCAGCCAGAGCCTCCACCTGGTTCTTCTTGTCTGGGTGCCTTCTTTGGGCCACTCTGTGTCACAAACTCCAGTTTCTCAGCCTTGCAAGTGCTAACCTCTGTCTCTTCTTCTCAGCAAGACTTCTTTCTAGGCCCTTCTTAGGAACCCCGCCCCCATGGCTGCTAAGTGCCCTCTGGCAGGAGGCTGAGGCAGCCTCTGTCCCAGGGATCACAGTCCTGTGCTGCTTGTATTTCACGCTTTGACAACCATGGTTTCTTGTACTATATCCAGTTTCCAGTTGTGTAGGAGGGCAGGGTGAGTCTGATCCCATTTTTCCCCGAAGTGCACGGAAGCAGGAGTTCTCGGCCTGTCGTTTGAGTTCATTCCCCCATCTCTTCACTTTTGCCTTTTGTCTCTGATGCTTTCCTTCAGCCTTGGCTTCCTTCCATCCTGGGCCAAGTCTAGAAGTTTTCTCTTTTCTTCATGATTTGACTAAATCATTGCTATCTTTGAGGAACCTGATCTAACTGCTCCTCACATCCCAATCTTGTCATTCTGATATGAAGAAGCCTCTACTGGAAAATTTACTTTATTGTATCCTAATCCTTCCTTCCCTCAGCCCTCATCTCCTTTCCCCTCCTTTCCTTTCTTTCTAAATCTCTCTCTCTACTGCCCTACTCATTCTTTGAGAGCAGATCTTATACATCTTTGTGTCTGCTATATTGTAGAGGCTCAAAAAATGTTAAATGAAACCCCATGTTTAATGGGACGTCAAGAAAATCCATGTGTTTATTCATTTGCTTAATTTTCAATATTTTTAAGGATCTGGCAAAGGCGATGTGGTGTAGGCAGAGGCAATTTAGGAGGAAAATTACAAAAAGCCTTAGCTTTTGAACATTATTCCTGAATAAAAAGTTTGTAAGGATCAACTAACTGATAGAGTGATCATTAAAAACTGCAACGTTAGTCTGATATGGGGAAATTAAAAGGATTACCAGATTGAAAGTCGGCTTGCTTCTGGCACAGTTCATCCCTGAGTGATAACCACATTTTTGGTCTCTCATAGGCATCTAAGTTAGCTTTTTTTGGTGGCTCCATAAGGACCTGTTGTAATCCTGGAATGTCCATGTGTGTACAACCTTGTCATTCTTATCCTATTTGTATAAGAATTATCCTGAGATGAACATAGAACTGCGATCTACAAAAGCCGAGGGCAAGAAAGGAAGTGAGACACTCTTTAGGGGAAGTCAAGTAAGTTCACTCCAAGGCAAGGAGCTCCTTAGCAAAGAAGAAACTTGAGGAAAGTGTGAAAGTGAAGATAATCCAAGTGTGGGCTTCATATTCTGTGGAAGACATGATCCAAAGATAAGGAAAGGCAACCTAGGACTTGGTAGGTTGAGTTGGGAAGTTTTCTTAAAAACAAGCATAGAAACAAACAAATGTGACACATACTGTCTATCTGTGCACCTACCCATCCCCTTGGCCATCCACCTCCCCCCCACCTCCCACTCCATCCATCCATCCATCCATCCATCCATCCGTCCGTCCTTTTCTAGCATGCACCTACCCTACCCTATTTCAATGATACTATAAATCGCCCAAAATATTTAAAAATTCCTCTTTTGGAATTACCTGCAGAATCCCAATTTTTTTGTGTGTGTTACCTTGTAATTGTGCTTTGTTTTCAACTAAGGCAGTTATCAAATATTTAATTTATCTGATTCAGCTCTGGATGACTTTTGGTTGTTTTTTAAATGTTTATTTTATTTTGAGAGAGAAAGAGAGCACATGTGCATGAGCAGGGGAGGGGCAGAAGAGGGAGACAGAGAATCCCAAGCAGGCCCTACACAGGGCTTGATCTCACGACCTTGAGATCATGACCTGAGCTGACATCAAGGGTCAGATGTCAACCGACTGAGCTACCCAGGTGCCCCTAGTTATTTTCAAAACTTACGCATGTTCGTAGGAGAAAGATTTCTCAACATTGAGTATATTCCAAATAGTCAACTGTAATAACTGAAAGAAATCATTCCCGGTAGGAAGTAAAGCAGTGGGGAAGAGGGTGGCTCACATGATAAGCACCAGGATCAGTGAGGCAGAACCGTAGCAGATGATGCTGACTCTGAGGGCCAAGGAGCATGGGTGTGTGTAAATACGCACCTGGTAGAAAGGGCTGTGGAAGACACCTGTTCTTTCCATCTCACTACAGGCTGTGAAACATGAGACCTCACAACTCTGTTCTCCAGACCATCCTGGGAAATAAAATAGATGTCTAATTCTTACGTAACCAGGAGTACACGAGTAGGTTTTACTTTCATTTATAATAAAGTATCTATAGAAATCTTGTAATGATATTAGCTAATTAACCATTTGTGTTTAGGTCCTATCAACAAATCTGAAAATGATTGCTTGATTTTTCCTAAAATCTCAGAAAAGATAGTTTTTATTTATTTCTTTTGAGAGAGAGAGAAAACGGATAGTTTTTATTATTTATTTCTTTTGAGCGAGAGAGAGAGAGAGCGTGACCAGAGGAAGGGCAGAGAGAGAGGGAGAGAATCCCAAGCAGGCTCTGCACAGTGCAGAGCCTGACATGGGGCTTGATCTCACAAACCGTGAGATCATGTCCTGAGCCAAAATCGAGAGTCAGATGTTTAACCTACTGAGCCACCCAGGCACCACAAGATTTTTTTTTTTTTTAATTCTTGATGCTTGAACCTGGATTCCAAGGATTTTTAAAGCTCTTTTAACTAAATTAAAATCTGGGAATGAAAAAATGGTTTATTGTTATCAGCCCTCAAAAGTTTTGGCAAGACAAGTTTAATTCACTTTGGAAAGGAGCCCAACGTTGCCACAAAGCAATCTTTTCCAACCTCATCTCTCATTAACTTTGTTCATGAGAGGAGAAACAAGCTTAGCATTTGAGCGAGAATATTAAAGCCCAGCCTCAAATAATCATCTAGTCGTTTTGACCTCAAAGGACACGTTGCATTATTTAATTTCTCTCAAACAGCTGAGTTGCAAGCCAGTGTCCCCAAAGTGGCAGGATATATTTTTCTGTTCAGGCCATATAACACACAATAAAATTAATAGCACCTCCTTCCCAGCTCATTGGACGTTCAAGTGTATATATTTCATATTGGCAAATATAGCTGCTTTTTTTTTTTTTTTTAATCGTGGAGATTAAATTGGACATAACCTGGGGGAAGTATCTGATAAATATTGTCAACACTCCATGTGATGCTTCAAAATGCCAGTTTGTGCCAAACCTAAAACCTCTTTTGCCTCTGACCTTAATCTTGACTTGTTATTTCAAATGGCCATCTACTCCCCTCACTCCAACTGTTGATGCTTTTTGGTTGATTTTCCTAGTTAAAGGTTTTAAGCCTGTAAAGTTTTGAAGTGCTTTGGCTTCATGGTATATGGAGTGTTATCCTGAGAAGGGGAAGATATTGAAAAATAATGCAGCTGTCCAAGAATTAGGACATATTGGGAACAAATGGGGACATGTTGGCCCCAATTTGGGATAGCTGAAGGGTAATCAGCAAAGTAAGGGTAATGTGAATAATCCAAGAACTCCATAATACTTTCAATCTCCAAGTGTTAGGCAATTGAATTTCTTTCCTCCTTACTCACTTTTGTAAACATTGACTTTATGACTCTTTAATTTTTGACACTTTAATTACAGCGTGTCTTGGCGTGGATCTCTTTGGATTCATCTTATTTGGAAGTCTTTGGCCTTTCTGGGTTTCAATGTCTGTTTCCTTCCCCAGGTTAGGGAAGTTTTCAGCCATTATTTCTTCAGACAAGTATTCTGCCCTGTTCTCTCTCTCTTCTTCTGGGATCCCTATAATGTGAACGTTGGTCTGCTTGATGTTGTCCTATGTGCCACTTAACCTATCTTTACTTTTTATTTTTCTGCTCTCATCAGGTGAGTTTCCCTGCCCTATCTTTGAGTTCACCAATCCTTTCATCTACTGATCCTTTCTTGCTCTCCATCAAGTCAGCTATTAAACCCTTTTATTCTATTTTTCAGTTCAGTTATTGTATTCTTCAGCTCTGTCATTTCTGTTTGGTGCATCCTTACATTTTCCTTCTCTTTGTTAAAATTCTCACTTTGTTCATGCCTTGTTCTCTCGACTGTGGTGAGCATCTTTATAGCCATTTTTCTTTTTGAACTCTTTAGCAGGTAAACCACTTATCTCTGTTTCATTGAAGTATTTTTCTAAGGTTTTCTCTTGTTCTTTCATTTGGAACATATTCCTATGTTTCTTCATTTTCTTGGACTTGAAATTTTTTTAATGTTTATTTTGAGAGAGAGAGAGAGTGCATGAGCGAGGGAGGGGCAGAGAGAGAGAGGGAGACACAGAAGCCGAAACAGGCTCCAGGCTGAGCTGTCAGCACAGAGCCGATGCAGGGCTTGAACTCACGAACCATGAGATCATGACCTGAGCTGAAGTCAGATGCTTAACTGACTGAGTCACCCAGGTGCCCCGTTTTCTTGGACTTTCTATGCATTAAATAAAACAGCCAACTCTCTCAGTCTTGAAGGAGTGGCCTTCTTCTGTAGGAGCTGAACCTTATTGTTCACCCCACCCCCCCCCCCCAGCTCTTGGTTGCGTCTCAAAAGTTTGTGATTATCTAAGCAAATTACTTATTCTTAGTGGCCTCCAACAGTTGAGGGTGTGCCAAGACCAGTCGGTGTACCAAGGGAGGATCTCAGACAGCATCTAGATTCAGGCTCATTGGGGGCCAGACCTTCAGGCAGCAGCTTTTAAGGTTCCCAAATATACTTTTTAATGCAAAGACTGAGAGATGGACATTTCTGTCTCCTTCCTCTGCACCGAGCCCTGGATGTTAAGCAGTTAAGAACTGTTTCTTTGCTCCTGTCCTGTTGAACCTATGAACATGAGCCTGTCTACCAGAACCAGTCTATTAAAGGATATGTATTCTGGGCAGCAGCCATAAGGACCAGGATGCCGGATACGTACATAAGCAGCTTTCTGGGAGACACCAGCACCAGGGGGCAGGGCAGAGGGAGAGCAAGAAGATGATGCCCGCTGCTCTCCCTGACCTCTGGAGAGGATTGCAATCTACCCCTAGATGTGTTTAATTAGAAGTCCCCCGCCCCCAACCCACTCTTCAAAGTGCTTCTTTCCTCTCTCAGAGAAAGACTAGGGTTTATGACCACGGCCTCTGTACTGTACCTTGGTTAAGAACTATTTTTCGGGGCGCCTGGGTGACTCAGTCGGTTAAGCGTCCTACTCTGGCTCAGGTCATGATCTCACAGCTTGTGATTCAAGCCCCATGTTGGGCTCTGTGCTGACAGCTCAGAGCCTGGAGCCTGCTTCAGATTCTGTGTCTCCTTATCTCTCTGCCCCTCCCCTGCTCATGCTCTGTCTCAAAAATAAAAATAAAAACATTAAAAAAAAAACCTATTTTCCATTTGTTACAGTCCTGTGAGAGCAACGAACATAAGCCCTACTGGCCACCAGCCTGGTGATCAGGGGGTGTCCCATGGGTGATGGCTGCAAAAACTGGGGCCCCAGTCATGTGCACAACCTCCTTTCTGGGAGATAACCTGGAGGCAGAGCGAGCGAGCTAGAGACAGTCCTTGCCGGCTTCTGCAGTCCGGTGGCCTCGAGATGTGTGTTGTTAAAGGCCTGCCCCTCGGGATGAATCTTTTAAGATAAACCACAGGCCTCTTTCACAGAAAGACTGGTTGCATTTCAGTTGCTGCCTCTGCACTGTGCCCTAGAGGTTTAGCCATGGTGAGTCCAGAGACCCCTTTAAATTTGCTATAAGCTTGTGGTCCTGTGGATGCAAATCCCATTGTCTTCCAGAGCTAGATGTTTTGGGGACTCATCTCTCAGGTGCAGGTCTTGAAAGTTAGGGGTGCCAGGTGTGGGGTTCAAACCCTTTGCCTCTCAAGGAGAAGCTTAGGGCTGTGAGTTCTCTGCTATCTGTGGGCGCCTCTCCGAGAGTGTGGTTTATGGTGACATTGTGTCTTCGCCTCTCCTCCCCGTTTTGATGTTGTCGTTTTTCCACCCTGCCCCCCCACCAAGATGTAAGAGCTGCTCAGCTAGTTTTTGCATTTCTTTCAGAGGGAATTTTTCTGTAAGTAGCTATAGATTCAGTGTATCTGTGCAAGGAAGTGAGTTCAGGATCCTTCTATGTCAGCACCCAGAACAGGAAAACCCTGTAGCTCTTTCTTTGAAAACATGGAACAATTCCTCCATGAGAAGCAGATCACCAGGTATGAGCTCAGAAGGGCTAGAATCTCCCTCCTCTTCTTCCACCCGACCCCATCACCTGGCCTTGGCCTTGTGCATAACTGGCATTGAGCCAACACAGTTGAAAGGAAGAGGGATCTGAGACTTGCAGGTAAGGAGGGGACACTGAGGCTGGCTGGCTTACACTGCCAGATGCTCCTCCTGAGTTCTTCTGAAGACGGACATCTAGAAACAAGGGTGCTCTACTCCCGAGAACCCTGAAAACACTTCAGAGGCAAGGCAGACTAGAAGAATGATTCTGGGTTCTTGGGCTGCCGTTCCTTGAATTCACACACCACTTTGCAACGCCCACCGGCGAGGCTGAGGAGCGTAGAGGACGCTCTTTCCTTCACTGGGCCTTTGTTCGTTGATGTTCCTGCCTCCGGCGCTGGTAAACGTGCTGTCTGGAACACGTCTGCCCCCATCTTTACCTGTCAAATTCCGATCATCCATCAGTTTGCAACAAAACTTTCCCTTTGTCAAGAGGCTTTTCTAGATCCTCTTGATCTAAATTGAATTCTTCCTGTTATATTCTCTCAGAGGACCCTACACTCTACCTTAACGGCACTTCCCGTATTTTGTAACTACGGACATCGTATGTTACTGATAGCGCGTTTCTCTCCCGGCCTGTAACCTCCAGGAATGCAGGGAACAGCTGTATCTTCAGCACTTAGCCGAGTGATACAGTGATGCACGCAGTAGGCTCTCGTGATAGATCGGCTGTTGGGGGTGGGAGGGGCAGATATATTTTCTTTAAAAAGTGTGCCTAAACTCTATTTAAGGGTAGTAAAGGCTGAAGTAAAATTTCTCATAAAGAAAGGAATTAAGAAACGAAAGTTATTATTTCTTAGTGACATCAGTGTATAGGAGAGCTAAAGAGAGAACATAGATGGGTTACAAAAAAATAAAAGCCACCAATCTGAGATCTGGTTGTAATATTTAAATGGTATAAAGAATAGGTCTTTACATCTATTTTTATGAAATTTATTCCCAGTTTGAAGTGGCAGTGTATACAAAGATGACAGAGCTTGTGATATTTTACAGAAATGTTTACTACAACATGCACATTATGAAGTGTTTCAAACATACACATATTAAGTTTCATGCTGAATAAATAATCCCCCCAAATTAATTTTTATTTTTACATAAAAATATAATATTGCACTCTTAACAAGACCAGTTATTTTGCATATTTTCTTTTTAAATAAATGATGAAATTCAGCCTTAATAAAAAAAAAAAAAAAAAAAAAAAAGAAGACCAAGTAGCAACCCTATTCTAATAGGGGACTAATTTAAAGTTCTTGGTAGAAAAAATGAAAGCCAGACAATAGCTGCAATTTTTTTTTTTTTTTTTTTTTTTTTTTTTTTAAACAAAGCAAGATCACTTCAACGTGAATAGGAATAATCTCGTCTCTGCACCTTCTGGACCTCAGAATGCAGACCTGGTCTGTGCAAACCGTGATCTAAATGCAGTCTGTGAGCGTGTCCGGTGAATAACAAGCATACGTGGCCGCTTGTCTCCTGCATCTATGGTGACAGCAGAGACGTTTGAATTGTATTCTACACAGTTTTTAAGCAGAATGTTTTAGAAAGTCTGGAAGTTACAAAAGTAGTTCTGTAAACACCATATGAATTAGATTTCCATAACAAACACGCAAGTTATTCTTAGGCAGGAATACATATTTTTATCCCGTGGTGACATATTACTGAGCTTATTGTACAGTGTTTTCAAAGCCAATAAAGCAGCACCCCAAGTAAAAATAGAGCCGTAATATCTGGTAGAGCTAGACCATCCCGAGATTTGTAGGAATTCTGGTTTATGGTGTGCCAGTTTTCTGAGGTGTATACCTAGATTTTTCTACTGCTTCTAGAATTCTCAGGTAGCATTGGTTAGGAGAAACAGTGGAAACCGTTTCCTGTAAGAATTACTCTGCGTCCTGTTGGAAACAAAGTAAGCAGTCTCCTTTTCTTTTGAAATTGTTTTGTGGAAGAAAACACTCCCTGCACATTAAATGTCTTACCTAGAATATATTATTGATATCTGTGCCATCTTTTTGCATAGTGGAGGCTTTCTATTGCAAATTGTTAGGTATTCAGCGCTCGGTAAATGGCAGATATTAAGATAATTATCATTGTGTTTAAATCTTAGTGACTCACCAGTATCTAGTGTTCTGGATTTTAAGGAGTTTTACGAAGAAACAGAATGTGTCTGAAATCAAAGATACCTGTGTTCTTGTTTGTGGCCATCAAAAAATTCTGGTTCTACTTTGAGCTAAGAAGGCAACTGGAAAAAAACTGCTTAACATTGAGATTCATTAGTGGTTTGTTTTAGTATTCACATGTTCCACAGAGTGTTCGGTGCCCAGACACCGACCGAGTGATTTACTTCTCAGATAAAGCACTTATCAAGTTCACGATTCTTATCCCTTTCATTAATTTTCGCTTTTTCTTTCTTTTTTCTTTTCTTTTCTTTTCTTTTCTTTTCTTTTCTTTTCTTTTCTTTTTTCTTTTCTTTTCTTTTCTTTTCTTTCTTCCTTCCTTCCTTCCTTCCTTTTCTCAGGGGGAGGGTGGATTATCTTGGCATAAAACTTTTTAAATATAATTTTTAGAGTATTTTATATAAACAATTAGGCTAACCAGTTGACATTCTACTGGCCCTTTTGGAATAACAGAAAAAGCAGAGACCCTAATCCTTTCTTTAGATTATGCTTATGGGTAAAAACTTTAAAGATACGATTTTAATTTATCGTGTAAGACTTGAATCTTGTTGCTTGGGACATACTGACACAGCCCTCTGGATTATCACTAAATTAGAACAAAACTGTTCTCTTAGGACCTTGTGAGGCTGCAGAATATTATGCAGGTGAAGAGGGCTGATCGTTATTTGGATGATTTGTTTGGTCATCCGTTTCTTCAAGTTCAACCTCCCAAAACCGGGAAGGTCTACAAATCGAGTTTGGAGCTAAAGTGCTTTGGAGGAGCGAGGTTCTCTCTCATTCATCCAGCTGCGTAGCTGCTGAGGAAGGAATAGAACATGGGCTGTTTGAGGCGCTGCTGGTCCTTCCGGCACCAGGCGATCACGGTCCCGTCACTGTTCGCGGTGTACAGATGGTGGCCGTCACAGGAAAACGTGAGGCTGTCAGAAAGAAATCCCGTCTGTACGTTATGTCTTAAAATTGCATTTGCAGACTGGTGATCACACAGGAATCAGTGTAAAGAAGCTAAGATATCTTTACCGGAGCAGAGAGCCCAACGAAATACCTGCTTACAACCCACCGGTTTCCAGTGTAATCCTAATATAGTTTAATTGCCCTGCTGACAACTTTGTGAAGCTCATCCTGACGAGGTGATACGGAAGAAAATCAGGATCAAGGAGGGCAGTGCATTCTGTTCCTTCTCTGCATATTTTCTCTTATTGCCTTGGTTATGCTTTATTACTTAAACAACAAATACTTGAGTATAGGAAAGTTTACAAAAAATAACAGTGCCACATGTTCTCTTTATAGAAACAAGTGGTGATTATTTTAGGGAGATATTTTATTTCCCTGAAAAAGGAAAAGGCAAATGTAGTGCACTGAAAATAAACTAATGTAATAACGTAGAATTTGAATGACTGATTTCCAGTTGATTTTTTAAGGTCAAGTGTGTTAGTACAACAAAGGGTAACTGGTTGTTTATCAATATTACCAAGTACCTTCCTGCCGCTATCAGTCATCCTTACGGTATTTTCAATAAGAAAGGGAAAGGATATCGTTTCTACAATTCAAAAGCTTCTCTGGGCACTCTCCCAGCATGTCTTCTGTTAGACTGGAGCTCCCAACTCACATTTGAAGCCCTACCAAGATGTGGACTGTGTCTCCTCTTGCAAAAGGTCTTGGTCAGCTTGGTGTTTGATAAAGGGTCAGCTGTTTATGACTGTCATCACATATTTCACATCAGTGTGCTTTAACAACTCTCTAACAAAAACACAGTCACAAAGTATATCATGAAGAATGGTGGGGGGGGGGCGGTTACCTTACAATCGGCTTATTTGATTTAGGAAATGTGATTTCTCGCACAGGCTTTAGGTCCCATGTACTCCATAACCTAGAGAGGGAACAAGTCATCATCTAATTATGCAAACTAAAATTTCCTTCACTAAAAAGTCCTAAATATTTGTTTATTTGTTAAAAATCATCTGGAAGGAAACACAATAAACAATTAACTGTAGTTCCTTCTGGGAAGTTTGCAGGGGGTGTATGTGGGAGTAAGAAAACTTGGTAAATTTTCACAGACAATACACAATTTCAAAACTACATTACAGCTAAGTTTGTTATTTAAAAATAAAACAGGAATATGGGGCACCTGGGTGGCTCAGTCGGTTGAGTGTCCGACTCTTGGTTTTGGCTCAGGTCATAATCTCACGGTTTGTGAGTTCGAGCCCTGCGTTCGGCTCTATGCTGACAGTTCAGAGCCTAGAGCCTGGAGCCTGCTTTGGATTCTGTGTCTCCCTCTCTCTCTGCCCCTCCCCCACTCATGCTCTGTCTCTCAAAAATAAACAAACATTAAAAAAATATATAAATAAATAAAATAGGAATAAGCGAAGAACCTATATCTGAAGGTGATTTTAAATCTCTATTAAATATTAACATGCCTAGATATGATCTCATAGTTTGTGGGTTCGAGCCCCGCACTGAGCTCTGTGCTGACAGCTCAGAGCCTGGAGCCTGCTTCGGATTCTGTGTCTCCCCTTCTCTCTGCCCCTCCCCTGCTCACACACTCTCTCTCTGTCTCTGTCTCTTAAAAATAAACATTAAAAATTAAAAAAAAAAAAAAACCTAATTTTTGAAACTGATGTGTCCTTATGAACAAGAGCAAACAAAGAGAACGAAAACTCCTCTTACCTTACAATTCCGTTTTCTAATCCCCCGGCAATCACATTGATAGATACTCCCTCTGGCTGGTTAGAGAAAGCAACAGAACAAATGATCTCTCTGCAGTGGACATGTCCAACGAGGTCCCCATTCACTGTCCAGAGTCTGAGGTCACTGCCTCCACCAGCTAGAACACCAAAATCGTTCGGCAGGTCACCAGAGTGTGGGTGTGTCCAGGACCCCGCGCCCTGGGTCCCAGAGGGCTGACTACCCCTACCCCTCCCAACCCCCCACCCCCACTGTGCACCAGGCTTGTTTGTTTCAGTGATAAAATTTACAGGGAAGTCATGACTGAAGTCTGTATAAATAAAATTACTACATTATAAGTCACACAGAGCTCTGTGTATTTACCTAGTGACAATGACCGGTGGGAAAATAAAAATATTAATTTATAATAGAGAGCAACAGGTAAGTTACTCATGTATCTGTGTGTAATTGTAATATTTTAGTATACAAACTGCCAAGTCTGAATTTGAAAGTACCTAGAGAGTTAAACAATCTCCAAAAACAAATGAAAACATTCTGTGGAACCATCTATAAGAAGTGACTTATGTGAATTTGAAGAGAAAAAAATGTTACAATAAAACTTAGCTGAGTCAAAAACTACTTCTTAAAGAAAAAAAAAGAAATCTAATTCTCACAATGAATCTTGTAAATCAATGACTTATTAAACTAATTCTCCCTGTTCAAAGACCATGAGTAACAAAACTTTCTGTAGTTTTCCAGAGGCGATCAGTGCTCCCCATCCTCTATAAAATGGGGGTGCAGGTTTGGGGCCTCGGGATGATAAGCCCAGCCTTCTTGGGAGAAGTATTCTCAAGCTGATCAAGACAGAGGTTAAGAGGCTTGATAAAGTTTGGATGCCATAGGGTTACTACACTTGATTTTATCTCTCCATTAGAACTAGCAAAAAAACTACAGAATTTCACTTTCTCCTTTATTAAGGCAATGACAAGATTTCATAGACTTCATATTTTATAGCAAAGAAACAAACTGTGCAAATACTTCTTTATGTAAAGATACGCTGAAGACCTTCAAATACCACAAACCCAACGCCTTCCGTGCCACGGCACCATTCCCGACCGCCGAGCAGTGGACACAGCCCAACTCCCGTGCACAGATGAACGGACACACCGAATGTGGTAGGGGCACACACAGCAATATTGCTTGGCCATGAAAGTGATGAGGTTCTGATACATGTTACAACATGGATGAGCCTCAACATCAGGCTAAGTGAAATAAAGGACATAAACAAGACGAAGAAGGACAAATGGTGTATGATTCCACTTACATAAAGTATCTAGAATGGACAAATTCCTAGCGATAGAAAGGAGGGTGGTCACCAGAAGCTGTGGGGCAAGGAGGAACAGTTATGGTTACAGTGTTTCTGTTGGGGGTGACGAAAAGGTTTTTGAAGTGGACAGTGGTGACAGCTGCTCTACACTGTGGATGTGACAATGCCACCAAATTATATATTTTTAAATGGCTTCAATAGCAGTTATCATGTTAAATATACTTATCACCTATGTAGAGAAAAACGATGAACAAATGGCCGGGTTTTACTTAAGACATCCCATTGATTAGGGGAGATTACAGATTCAGTATACGAAAGAAATACAATTGTAGACGATAAACTCATTTTTTCCTTGAGTAGACATTTATTTCACTCTTTGTTTTGAATTTAGTGTTTGATAAAAGATTTGAAGAATAAAACAACCAGACTTCTACTAGTCAGGTTAGAAGATTTATTGAAGGTACCGATGGAGGCGTTGAGCGTTGCATGTAATCCATAGCTTCTGCACAGCTTAGTCCCTCAGGACAAAAAATCTAAACGTGGTCCTGGACTCTATGAAATATGGTCCAGAACTTAATAGGCAAAGAATTACCCTAGAGGATTACCCAGCACGTTGGGCTACCACAAAACCAAGTAACTGCTCATCTGCCGAAGACAGTACACAGCCAAACGGAGGCCTTTACTCACTACCGGATGCTCTCACATAGAATTGAATTCAGCACATCAACTAAGAGAAAGTTGGGCACTCCTGAAAAAAAAAATATTCCTCCTATACATCTTCCCTGAGATTAAAATCGATTGGAGACTCACTGAATACCCTGAATTTCATAATATTGACTCTCTAACGCCATTGGCACCACATGACCAGGCTATGAACCCCAGTTAAAAGGCACGTATGTTGATCCAGTGGCAGAATGATTTTAAAAAATGCAGAAACCATCTGTTAGAACATTTACATAGTTTAATAAATTTCACTTCTCGTCACTATAAGAACCACATCCCATAATAAGGACTGGGGAATTATGATCAAGGGTAAAGAGCTTGCATGTGGAACTTCAGCCCCGATACAGAAATTTTATATATGTGTAACGTGTACACACAGAAACGTACATACACACACATATATTTATTAAAATTTTGATTTTTAAAGTTACTTGGATGGTACTCACTAAAGGGTGAAGATCTTTGGTAGGCTACATCTGATGACTTTTTTCCCTTCTTGGAATTAAGAATAGAAGTCCAGTTTGGGTTACTAAACATAAATTTGGCCTGTCTTTTAAAAATCATTATTTTTATCATGTTCTCTTTATACCAAATTCTTATTATGACTTCTCTTATATATGTACCAAGAGACTTAAAAAAAGTAGGGAAGGACTTTTTGTTCAAAGTGGGGGAAAAAAAAAAGTTCTAACCATTACTCTGTTGTGCTGTGTGCTACCTAGGGACACCTGAATAGCCTTCCAGTGAGTTAGTAATTGCAGCAAAAGTAATTTTGTTTCTTGTTCCCATATGACTAGCTGATATAATATCACAGATATAAATCACTACTGGCAGCCGGAAAGTAATTAACTTTACAAAATTCAGCTCCCTAAGGTCACTCCTAACTTCCAAATGTTGCCAAAACAAGAAAGTAGAGAACTCTATATAAATAATCATTATATTATTCCCCCAGATTCCTTCTTGATATGACATACTAAAAGCTGCTAATGTACAAATCAAGGAAGAACAATTATCGAAGTCATCAATCATCTGCCCACACTTGGATTATCAACGTCAACTGTTTAAAATCTTTCCCCTCAGTTATGATGATTAGCAAATAAAAATGTTTCCATGACATTATTTTATAACTGGATGCTAACACTGGCAAATGCTTTCATCTGATACCTTTAAAGCATGACTGAAGATATTACTTTTCTTGAATACAAGAATTAACAAATGTTTTGTAAAATCAACAATAAAACTCCAAGAGGTATCTGTAGCATAATAAAAAAAATAAATATCTGGTCATCGTTCCAGGTTCCTGGCACAGAGCTCCAGAGACCCTTGTAGTTTACCATCTTTTGTCTGCTAATGAGCTGACTCCTAGGGGGCAGGCCCTACACAGCTTCCGGATGGGGGCTGGTCGCCAGAAAAACCAAGGTGGGGGGAGGGGTTAGGAGGTTAGAATTTACAGTACTTCTCCACCTCCAGGGTGGGGAGAGAGGCTGAAGGTTGGGCTCAATTACCTACTGATGGCCAATGATTTGATCAACTGTGCCTCCATAACAAAACCTCGGAGAAACCCCTCAACAGCAGGGTTAGGAGAGTTCCCCGTGTTGGGGAGCACATTCCTGTGCCAGCAGGGGGGGTGCAGTCTGACTCCACAAGGACAGACCCTCTGGATCTCACCCTATATCCTTCATCTGGCTGTTCATTTCTATCCTTTATAATAAACTACAGTAGTTAGGTATAGTGTTTTACTAAGTTCTGTAAGTTGTTTTAGATATTTATTGAACCTGGTGGGGGGGGTCTTGGGAATTCCCAAATTTGCTAAAGAACTTCAAGTACTTTGTGTCAGAACTAAATTGCATTGTTGGGGCTCCCAGGTGACGGCACAGGATTAGAGAGCTGTTTGGTGTCTGCAAAGAGAGCATACATTTGGTTTCGGGAAAAAAACAAACGGGCGCCTGGGTGGCTCAGTCGGTTAAGTGTCTGACTCTTGATTTTGGCTCAGGTTATGATCTCACGGTTCCTGGGATCAAGCCCTACACTGGGCTGCACACTGACAGTGCAGAGCCTGCTTGGGATTCTCTCCCTCTCTCTCTGCCCCTCCTCCTCTCACACACTCCCTTTCTCTCCAAATAAATAAAATAAAGAAAAGAGAAAGAAACAAACAATATAAAACATGCAAGCAAAGGATAGAGGATCACCCACTACAGATATGTCAAAGATCCTCTACACTGAGCGGGCAGAAAAAGACAGTTTGTCAAAGGATCCTCTCAATGTTAAGATCTGCAAACAGAAAATTTATGAATTTTCCAACTGTTCTTTCCTCAAGTTTTACAACATGTATACTTGAAAAAAACCAAAACTAAAAATAAGACCTCTGATTAGGAGATCTAACTTTGTCATGCAAATTTTAAGGCAAATTATGCCTCCCTTTGTTATTCTATAATATTGTTCTCAGGAACTGGAAGAAATATATTCAAAACTGATCACTGGCTGATGCTTTGCACTTAGGAGGAAGGTAGTGAAGTTATTAGTAGTTAAAAAGCAGAAGCCAAAAAAGGATAGGAAAACAAGAGCGAAGAAAATTCAGATTAATTTACGTAGTAATAATTTGCTTAACACGTGCTCAAATGCAATCTTACATATATCAGAAACAGAGTTAAACTATGATAATACTAACTTTTGCATAAATTGGTGCCTAAACTGATGAGCTCACTCTTGGACTCACTGTATTTTAATACACAAATATGCTATTACCAAAGTATTTGGATCTGGCAGGGACCCGAGAGATGTAATCCAACAGTTTCACGTACGATGGAAGGAACTAGCTGAATGCTGTTAGCACAACGACCTCTGGGCTCTGGTTTCGGGGCTCACTCACCTGAGTCACATACAGTGGCAATGTCACCTGTGGTTTCACTGGCAGAGACGGCTGTGACAGGGCTTTTGTGTCCTGCCAGGCTTTGTACATAGCACAACCTGAAAGACAAAGATATAAATTTGCATATGATCATTAAATATAATTATATTCTCTTACTTGTATAATTCCTTTCCTCAGTATAAGGACCTTTTACTCAGAAGGCATTCCTAACTTTGTTCTTAACTGATTGTTTGATTTCAATTAGATTATAAAGTAAAGGTTGTATTTCGTGTTTAAAATTATTATAATGTAAAGATATTATTAAATTTTTTTTAAGTTTATTTATTTTTGAGAGACAGAGACAGAGAGCAAGTGGGGGAGGGGCAGAGAGAGAGGGAGACAGAATCCGAAGCAGGCTCCAGGCTCCCAGCTGTCAGCACAGAGCCCGATGCAGGGCTCAAGCTCACAAACTGTGAGATCATGACCTGAGCCAAAGTTGGAGGCTTAACCGACTGAGCCACCCAGGCACTCTGGTAAAGACATCATTATAGTGCATCTGTTTCACACAGTAAGAACTGAAACATTAAAAACAGCTGCGTTGGAGTTACAGCCCTCCTTCTGTACCTGTTTAAATCCCATATGATGCAGGTGCCATCTCTGCTCACACTTATCATTATACTGTAGGGTTTGCAAACAAATAAGCTGGTTATCTCTTCTGTGTGCCCATAGAGATGTATCTGGGACTCCATTTCTATCTCTGAAGGCTGAAATTTAAGAAATTCAGTAAAGTATAAGATAAAAACCATGACAAAAGTTTTCCTAGTACTGTATCTCAAAAATAAAAAACTGAAGTGACTCAAACATTCAAGCATATCATTTTTCTTTTTTTTAATGATTATTTATTTTGAGAGAGAGAAAATGCCCAGGGAAGGAGGAGAGAGAGAGAGAGAGAGAGAGAGAGAGAGAGAGAGAAAATGCACAGGGAAGGGGTAGAGAGAGAGAGACAGAGAGACAGAGAGAGAATCCCAAGTAGGCTCCATGCTGCCAGTGCAGAGCCTGACACAGGGCTCGATTCCTTGAACTGTGAGATCATGACCTGAGCTCAAATCAAGAGCCAGATGCTTAACCGACTGAGCCACCCAGGCGCCCCTCAAGCATATCATTTTTCAATCCATTTCAGTTCAACTTTGTCCTAAAGAGTAAAACTGATTAAACATTATCAAAGTTTTAATTGCCCATAATTTCATGAATACGCTTTTCATTTTTTGTCTTCTTGTCTGGTCTTTGTCCAAATACTCATGTATTTTTGTAGGTACGATTATTGCCGTACAAATCATTTTCAAGTTTGTAGTTTAAATTCTCCTGTAAGCATTTTGCATTTTTGATTGTCTTCAAAATGACTTTTAATGGTGTTATAATATTTTATACAGTTAGAATGTCTTAATTTACTTGAGCATTTGTAGTTTTTGACAGTGTACTTTCCAAAGGCATTGTACCAATTCATGAGGTCACCAGTGGTGATGTGCTCCCATACCATTACTTGTCCGTAGTTACAGATTGGTCTTCTACTTGAAAGACTGCAAACTGATGTTCCAAGGTCTGTGTTGGCTCACAGATGCCAGATGTCTCTGCTAGGTTTGACTCTTGCTTTCATTAGACTAAGCTGTTTATTGTCATAAATTATTTCAATATTTTACTTCAAAGGATATAGAAAAGTAGAAAGATAAGTATAAGAGAAAGCTATTTAACTGGCCACTCAGGTAAACTAATCTTAATATTTTATCCGATCAGTTTATTTTTTAAACAGGGAAAAAAATGAAACATTACATAGTTTGCATACTGTTCTGTCTTATTTCCTCTCTCATCAGAAGTTACCACCATCGTGAATTTTGTGTTTATGTTTCCCACGTTTCCCATATGTTCTACCATATGTTACCATAACTGTAAACAACATGGTGTTTGGTTTTCGTGTTGATAAACTTTAAGTATGTGTTATTATTCTTTAGGTATCTTTTGCATCTTGCCTTTTAGCTCACCATTGTTTTTGAAACATATCTGTGTTGATATATTAGCTGTTGCTCATCTATTGTAAGTGCTATGCAGTCCAGTGTTTTATGCACATAAAATACATATTTTACTCTTAAAGAATCAAGTGCCCAGGCAATACTAGGCCCACATTCTTTCTTGGAATGACCCACTTCAGCTGTGTGGCAGGGGCTTCTGCTCAGCTGGGACACGTGACCTTCAACCGAACACAATCACAGACAGTCACAGAGACGAGATGTGATTTCCACAAGGGCCAAAGTCCTGGCTCTGAGCTCCCCCATCTCTCTCTAACTGGGACCCTTCCCACAGGGCCAGGAGTCTGCAAGGCCAAAGGGATGTACCCAGAGCCCTTCCAGACCATGCTTCAGGCTAGTTGGGCCCGAGGGATGCCCTGTCCGGAAAGGCCTGGGCCCCTTCTTGTTCTGCCTGGGCTCTGCAGCACAAGTCTGTGACTCACTGCTCATTCCAGGTCTCTGAACATTTCCCAACCTTTGTAACAATCAAGGTTGCTTTGAATTGCATTTCTCTTATTATAACCAACTTTAACTTTTTCACGTATTCATGTTCTTACTTGTAAATTTGTGTTCCTGGTTTTATGTATCTGTGACTACATTTTAAAAAATCATTTGGAGGAGCTCCTCTACCTGTGGAAGAGAACGAACGACCAGGACCATCCTACCCGTCTACAGACACCTTAGCCAAAGTCAAGTCTTGAGATCTGGACACCCCAGGGAATTGTGACCCAGGCTGTAATGCCACACGAAAGGTGGTCCCATGGGACTCATCCTCACTCTTAGGGGGCAGCCCTTCAGGGACCAGCCTTTGGAGAAGGGCCTCTGTGGGACTCCCCAGCTTGCTCAGTCCCTGGGTATTGTTATTGATTCCTCTCACAAAAGCGTCCAACAACAGGGTCAATACTCCAGAATTGACAATGCCCTCAAGGCCAGAGCTCCCCCCTGCTTATTTACATCTCTGACTTGGGAGTTTTATGATAGTGTGTTAGCTCTTGGATGCTTTCATTGCACACACATGCGTGTGTGTGTGTGTGTTTGTGTGTGTTTACCCCATGATCATGAATAATATTTATGGGGTAAACACAGCATAGGACCCCTATAGTGGTTTTTGATAATTTTACAGATTTTACACTTTAAAATGACTGTAAGAGTTAGTGTTACTAGATGATTCCCTGACAGGTCAGAAAATAATTTCCATGAGCAGAACAGGAATCATGGCCTACTTCATTTAAAAATTTCTCTTGAATGGCATAATACTATCTCAGATAAACCTCATATTTATTCTCCTGCCACCACTGATTTAGAGAACAGAAATACAGGTGTTCACTTACATGATGATCATGTGGCCATACTAGTTAATTAGTGAAAAAACGGACTCAAGAGCAATTATTTTAAAATCAGTTATCACTTTTAGCAGACATTCTTCTCTAATCTATAAACAGCTTATAGATAATTCCTTCTAACAAGTCAACTCATGCACCCTTATGTGGAATACATTTTAGAAGACTATCTTGGGAGAATCAACAGAAACTTACAAGGCTTACGGTTAGATATGCTTCACTAGGTAAGGAATGTATTTCATAAGACCCTCTTGAAAATATTTCCTAACAACTACTTTGGTCACACCCTGCATGGCCCTCCGGGAGCCTGTCTTTTGTCGGTGTTAAAGCTACCTCCCATGAGAACATAAATACTTATAGAACCCCGGCATTCAGTGGGTTGGGAGAACAGAAACTGGAGACACAAGGCGTCTCCTGCTAACCACACAGGCACCTGGTCACGATGCAGGTTTCGGGGGTGCCAAAATGGTGAGGGGGTCCCCGAGGAAAAGCAGCAACAACATCGACAAAAACCCATGTTACCTCCCCTCAAAAAAAACAGTGCTAAAACCACATAGCTAACATGCATTTTTGGACATGGTTTAAATAGTAACTGTTAATCTCATGACTTGATTACTTAATACTAGTATCCTTGGGAGAAAAAGAAAACCCTTATAAATAAAGCTGAAAAATCTACTTCCAGGTAAATATATAACTGTGGAAGCGTAAGCAACATAAGATTTCCCAAGCTTCTAGTAACTTCAAAAGCAAAAGAAGCACGTCTTTCTGTATTCACACTGTGACAGCGAGGCCTCCCATCTGCTACATTCAAAGCTATGCTGTGCACAATTACTCCTGTACTGACAATTTCATCTTTTTTTAATCTGCACTACATGCTGTGTTAGTATACAATTAAGATTTTAAAGGATAGTGGGGCGCCTGGGTGGCTCAGTCGGTTAAGCATCCAACTTCAACTCAGGTCACAATCTCGAGGTTTGTGGGTTCGAGCCCCAAGTCGGGCTCTGTGCCGGCAGCTCAGAGCCTGGAGCCTGCTTCCGATTCTGTGTCTCCCTCTCTCTCTGCCCCTCCTCTGCTCATGCGTGCGTGCTCTCTCTTCCTCTCTCAAGAATAAACATTAAAAACATTAAAAAAAAAAAAAAGACCTTAAAGGATAGTAAGAATGGAAGGAAGAACCAAGCACAGGCTGTTCAAAGGGTTGGCAAAAACAAAAGGAAAAGTAAAAAGAGAAGAGGAAGCTAGTTTCTAAACAGGAGTCATGGTGCGAAGTCATCTGAGTGTGCAAGCACGCAACTGTTGTAGCGGTGGGGCTCCGAATATGTTTGGAGGAGAAGGAAACCGAAGGGTGAGCTTTGAAGACACACGTGCTGTCAGCAGTCAATATTAGAGATGATATAAATTAACATCCACTGTAGGCCTTTGGGAGCGAACAGGAGACATTCCCAGAGCTCAGATCCTTCTCTGCTTGCTTCCTCATCATTCTTTCTGTTCTGGTACAAAAGAACTTACCCCAGGCCCCTTCTCCCCAGCTCTGACCTCTCCTCCCAGACTTTCAGACCCTAAACTACACATACAAGTATTTTCCACCCCCCAAGTTACCATTCTTTTCTTGCCATGTTGCTGGTTTCCTGTGCCTGAAAAACTCTTTCCTCTTTTCTCTACTTAGGAAACTGATCCTTTCCGATCCAGCTCAAGTGTAACTTGTCAGGTTTTCTGACATCCGGCCCCTCTCTGGTGTCCTTCCAGCCTGGGTGCGAACTGTTCTCGGGGCACATACCTCACTCTCCTGTGAGAACCCACACGTGCCCATCTCTTGTGAAGAGCCACTCCCATGGCCCACCTGCACCACGACAGCGGCCTCTGGGCTTGGCACACCCGCCTCAGGCTCATACGCCCCAGTGTTGCTCCTGGCAGGTGCACAGTGGGCTTCCTACAATGCTGGTTAGATCAAATTTACCTGCTTCAAGCATTTCAATGGTCCCTTAGGCTAAAAGACAGAAACACTATTATGGTCATATTTATACCCCAAGAATCATGGCAAAGAACCTTAATAAGAGTTTAAAAGGGAATAAACTTGGACAGAGAAGTAAGAGGAACCTAGCATCACCCCATGCTAGCAAGACCAGTTTACCCAGTAAAACATATTTAATAATCTAAGAAAGAAAACTGCAATGGGGTGGGGGTGGGGCGGAAAGCACAAGAAACAAGAAAGTTCTAGAATAAAATAATTACTGAGTTATTACCCTAAACTTGCTACGTACCCTCAACAGCACCACAGAGAGTTGATTCAAGAAAGAACAACAGTAAATTAAAAATAAGTATTGCATAATATGTCTTTTCTTCACTTGACTGCTTTATAATTTAATTTTCAAATCCCGGAGATTCAGCAAATGGCTAAAATAAATTTCTTTCAGAAAGTGGTAGAAATCAAGATGGGCTATTTGGATTTTGCTGCAGTCCAGAGGCGTAGGAAGGTTAAATATTAGAGGTTCTAGACTTCCAAATTTTACAGAATCCTGTGGTATACTCCTAGACGTTCAGGTCGACACCAAGAATACACGCAAACGAACATCACAATGTGATGAAGAAGTATCATCACAAAAGAGATCATGACTCAAAATGCCATCTGTCTGTGACAACAAAAATAAGATCTTTATAATCATTTTCAGAAATTTTCGTGATCCTAATAAACCTAAAGAGTCAGATACGTGGCCTTTTATATTTTAAGAGCTTGTGTGAAGAAAAGACTAAAGAACCAAAGATTAGAGTGCAAACATTTCCAGTTAATCTTCTACAAACGAATTATACTTCATAAGCATTTTTTTCCCCTCACGAACAGGAAAATCCCAAACTAGCCGCGACATGAGCCCCAGGCCTACCGTGCTGCTGGTGAGCCTGTTTGCGTAGGCCGTGATGACACCACATTTGCTCCCAGTAAACAGCTGGCAGCTGTCAGGTACCCAGGCACAACTAGTCACCTTTGAAAGGGGACAAACCAAGGATCAGCGTGTTTAAAAGGCAGGAGAAATGTTTCTACTTCTCTGACAATTATTTAAAATATATATAACCACAACATTTAATGAACATTTTACTTGAAGTGATTAAAAAAGGGCAAGATATAATAACAGAGTATTCTGTAACTTTAAGCCAGATGTCTAAAGGCTATTTCTGAGTATTACAGTATATCATCATCTATGATTTTACATTTTTCTGCGCACACACGCACACACACACACACACACACACACACACACACACACACACACACAGAGTCATCTGTTCCTCAGAAGTTTAAATAAAACGATCCAGGCTGAATGTGTGTGTGATGTGTGCCTGTGTGCGGTTTTACACATTTACCTGATTTTTACTTTTTTTTTTCTTTTTTCTGCTTCTAGTGGGGAAATGGGGTACATTCAGATAGAGGTATTGCTTCTCACAGTTCTAAAGACTCTTAAATAGGAGGAGAAGGAAAGATAGAGGTGGAGAAGAAAATCTCGGATTATTCCTTTGGGGCTGTAAACCCTTCAGTCCTAACCAGGGAGGCCCTGTTCAAGGCCACTCAACTCTCTGCCTACTGAGTCTTCCTCTGGCTCCGGGCACCAGCTGACCCCCCCCCCCCCCCCCCGCCGTCCCCAGTGGCTCTGCTCCCCTGCGTCCCTTCTGTAGTCCCACCTGCCCCACAGCCCACGTCCCCTGACACTGCACTGTGCTGAGAAGACAGAGGTCATCAGCCACAGATCTCATCCTCTCCCCTCCTTTGTGCCTCAAGTGTCTCGGGGCTTCTCCTGATTTAGAGGAGAAAGCCCCTCGCTTTGAAGAACAGCCCCAGCCCCACCCAGTGTTCCGCAGAACCTTTGTCTGTACTCTCTCTGAATTTCAAGCTGTCTTTTGCTGGCTTCTTCCCCTGGACCTGTACATGTGCTCAAATGTCCACTACTTTCTTCACCCTGGCTCTCCTTAACCTTCCAGACATCAGCATCCAGTGGATCCAATTTTATTTTTTTTGAATTTCTTTCTTAAATAGTTCTATTTGTAAGGGTTAATATTTCATGACTTCTTTCTTAGAGGTCTTCCATAAGAACAAAGAGAAAACGTATTTATTTTTTATATATAGAATAAAACTCACTGTCTTGCAATTACCATACGGGTCTGCCGAACTCTTTTGTAAACCTAAGTTACAATTACAGGGTTTTAGGAATTTCATCTTCCCTCTGGCTCAAAACACTTTGCTGTTTCATCACTGTGGGAGTTATTTCATCAATTATTCCCAACGATGCTAACACAAAACAAGCAAGAAAATGAAGAATGATGGATCTCCTGGAAGGATAATGTACGATGTGAAATGAACTGTCATCCTTTGGTTTTCTCACTGCATTGTCCAAAGAGTGTTGTCATCTTTCAAGAAAACATAAAGGAAGGCTGGAGACACCATTTCTGTAGTCTGCTTTTAGCTTTTATCGAACACAGTTGGGAATTCAGAATTTTTCATGTTCTACTGATAATAGAAAAGAGAAGAAAACTGACAGGGGACTATGTTTCACGATTCTGAGATCAGTCAGAAGGTGAAGGCAAGGGGATGGCAGGACTCCCATCTCTGATGATGAGGATGCTGATCGCTGATCGTGGAGGTGAGATCGGAGTGTGAGTCCTCAGACGGTAACATCCGGGACAATTTTCTCAAGCTAAGGAACTGCTGAGGGAACGATAGGTCTCTAAGGATGAAGATAAAATATGGCGCTCTCATCCAGGTAGCCATTTGACTGGAAGTTCTTCATCACACGGTATTTTTCTAAAAGAATCTGGATGATCCTGTTTTGCTAAAAGGGCTTACAACAGTACTTTTGTTCTTTAATGATATGCCTGTGTGCCAAACTTTCCGTGATAGAAATGAATTTTGTGATGCTCAAATGCTTACGAAAATTTCTAATAAGGTGGTTTTTCATTGTCCTTTCGCTTACTTTTGTTACTTTACTGGTAACCAGATAACAAAAGGTCATGACCTTTTCTTCAGGTGTTCTGAGGGTTAAGCAAAGGAGTCACTGCTCTCCTTTCTTTCACCGCCCAAAATCCCCACAAAACAGCTTACTCCATTCTCACGTGCCCAGGGAATGAGAAAATGTTAGGACACATGAATAGGCACCAGGTGTTATGTAGATAACGGAAGTCGGAAAATGGCAAAAGAATTTCCCACGGAAAGAAAGTCACAGGAAGAGGGTTTAACGTACAATTTACTATGGGAAAAAGTTGTGGCAGTATCGTGTGCCTGTTTGTGTGTGTGTGTGTATGTGTGTGTACATATGCAGTATATATACTATATATATATACAATTGGAGACATTTTTACAACAGCTTTATGGGAGAGTAGTGGGGAGTCCCATTACCCCAGTTTCAAAGAGGAGGAAAGAACCTCAAGTTTGGAAAGGTGAGGGTGCTTGCCGAAGGCCACACAGGAAATAGCCAAGCTGGGACACTAACTCGGATCAGAGGGCTTTCGCTGGGCCCAGTGCTCCTTCTACCCCATCGCGATGCCTAAACGCCCAGTCTATTTTGCAAAAACCAGGCAGAGAAGATGGCACTCTGGCTACAGAAAATGACACAGTGACAAAAGACAAGCGAACACTGAGAAGGAAGCAATGCTGATTTTGTTCCCGCAGCTGACGCTGACTCGGTGATTATAACACTGTCTCTGTGAGGTACTGGGGAGAAGACAGAAGCTGGGGACAAAGTCAGGACAGCAATGGCTGGGAAACCGGAGCGCTGGAAACAAGGCAAAGTCCAGCATCGTCAGCTTCTGGGCTGGGTTAACTGCAGAATGTTAAAGACCAGCTGCTACCGGTCTGACTCCCTTTTAAAGCATTGTGTTTAATCAGTATTATAAAGTACTTCATAAAAAAGTTTACCTGATACTGTTGAGAACTTTGTATGAAGTTTATTGGAGGCTCACTTTGTTTGCTCTTCAACCTTAAAATGTTATCAGCATATCCCCAGCTCAGGATGGCTGACCACTGAATGTCGGTACTGTTCATGCTTCTCACACCTGGAGAAGGAGAAATGAAAAGTGTCCGGTTGCCATCGCTCCACTGTTACCGGCAGCCCCCCAGAATGGCGGGTTAAAAGCTGAAGTTTACGTAGCAGAACATAGTATCTTTCCAGTGCAAATCACCTTTACATTCATAAGATGGACCAATTTAAATTAGCTTTATTCCTTTCATGCTAATGGGATTCTAAGAGCGGAACTCTATTTTTTTTTCACTTGTGATGCTTTGGCTGGGATTTGATTTAGTACTAAAATATCTGTTAAGGAATTTTTATAAAAGACAATGATAGTCAGGCTTACTCTATTCATGTTCTATGACACTTGGACTTAGAAAAAAAACAACAAAAAAAACTAGGGACGCCTGGGTGGCTCAGTTGGTTAAGGTCATGGCTCAGGTCATGATTTCACAGTTGGTGAGTTTGAGCCCCGCCTCGTGCTCTGTGCTGACAGCTCAGAGCCTGGAGCCTGCTTTGGATTCTGTGTCTCCCTCTCTCTCAAAAATAAATAAACATTAAAAAAAAAACTTAAAAAATAAATAAATATAAACTAGATACTACTTAAATAACTTTGTAGATACCACCTGCTGAAGAATCAGTATAGACAACTAACTATCAATATTAGAAAGAGAACATGGCTACCTTAGAAGCAATACCTGTCCTAGGAAGGGTTCATTCCATCCTGTCAAGTGCAAGGGCTTTGCATAGCAGACTTTGATTTAAAGAGGTTCTGTTTTCTCTTTTTTACAACATAGTTTTATGTCTTTGGGGGATAAAGATTTGGACATTCTGACATCCCTTTTCAGTACTATTCAAAATCTATTCTTGTTGGTGGGCTGAATATAGGTAATGCAGCATAAATGCCATACCCCGTACTGGCCTGAAATTTGGATTGCTCAAGCCCCTTTCGGAGAGACAACGTGCTTTATTTATTGCAGCACCTATATAATGAGCCCACATATAGAGGAGTAAAACAAATGAATATTTGTTGAAAGAAATCAACAGCACAGTGAAAATGTAATTCACAGATTGGTTTTGTTTTGTCGACTACAATACCAAACGTTGACATCAGTTTTGCAATAAAGGAACTGGAATATACTCACTTCATATAAGCTGCTCTAAATATAAGCTGCTGGGGAAAGGAACCACATTTCGGGAGTCTCAGGGCCTCTCGAATTCCACCATAATGCCTGGCATGCAGTGGGTACTCAGTCAACCAAGTGTTCAGTGAATGAAATACATAATATAACCGTTCCCAGTTTCTCATTCCAGCACTTACAAGAGGCACCACCTTTTTTTTTTTTTAAAGAAAAATAAACTTCTCCTTTACCGATTAGAATAGTGAAATTTAAATCGCAGTTTGTAAGAAAATGGCTTTTTCAGCATGCACAGGCTTGGACTCAAGCCCCAGAGGCTGATACAGTGGCTCAAATGGGACCCAGGCAAGTATGTTTTGAAAAAAAGCATCTCAGGCACTTCTGAGGCACAGTTTACAAGTAATTGGCCTATCCTGGGTTTAAGATCATCAAAAGGATCTCAGCTTAGTTGTTACATTGTGTTATGCATGTAGAGCTTAGCAGAACCACACAGTTATTTGATGCAAGGGTGCGCCACACCACGCAGCTGTTAGCACACGACCGAACTCTCATCTGCAAGCTGAGCCCTCACTCCCGCAAGGCCGCTGTGGAGCACTGGGCTGTTGCGTCCCGGGTGCACCGGCGAGTGCACACGGTCCCTGGGCCCAGGGCGCTTACAGCCTGATGGACATGTACTAAGCACTTAGAAGGAGTCAGGCACTGTGCTCATCATTCCCCGCATTATCTCATTTAATCTTAACAGCAAATTACCTGTGAAGTAAATCTTTCTGTCATTCCCATTTTATGGCTCAAAAGCCAGGATTCAGAAGGTTTAGGTAATTTTGCCAAGGTCAGACAGCTGCTAAGTAGCAGAGCTGGGACACAAACTCAAGGCGCTGTGCCTCCTGAGGCTGTGGCCAGGTCTGTGGCGTCCCCTGCACGCACCTAGATGCCAGCAAATCCCAGACGTGTTTCACAAGGAAACGAAGCGTAATCTGAACGAACACAGCTATTAAGGGCACACTCACTAAGGGCTCTGGTTGAAATGGCACAAATAAGGTAGACTGACGACCATATTTGACATATTTTAGTTCACCGTGCTAAGCGGTAACACTAGCCCTTTCTCTTCTGCTCAACGGAGACAAACTTCAATCCACTCTAATTAATTTTTCAAGGGAAATTATTCACACACTTTGGTACTTTAAGTATTATTAGCAGCAAATTAACTTGTAACACACCTCACAACTAATTGTAACATACTCATGAAAATAAACTGCTGATATTACAGTAGGTATGATTAAACAGATTTGCCTTACCCTACTAATTCACTAAACTGAGATAAAATGATATGCAGCCTCTTATTACAAACAAGCATAAAGGCAATCACTGATTCCATGATACAGACAAGAGTAAGTCTAAAAGAACTGCAGCCCAGCCAGCAGACTTAATTTCCTTAAGTGACCTCTGTCATAACGCAGTGCTGCACGTGCTGGAAGCCAGCTGCACGGACCCCCAGGAGCACGGTGTATCAAAAATAATGTTAAACACAAACATTGTGACTGTCAACAGGCGTCTATCTAGGCCACACGCTGGCTTTTAGGTAAATCTGCACACGCCTGATACGAACAGATGAGCGCCCCAGGCATTCATTCTAGTGCCCAAAGCCCGTGCCTAGTAAGTAGGGAGAGTTCTTTTATAGTGAACGAAATGGTTAGTTACGTTAACCATGACGTAATTACAGCCCTTTTCCATGTGTTGCTGTTAGCGAGTTAGGGCACAGAGGCTGAGACAAGAATTGCTTTCCAGGCATACCTGTTTTTAAGACCTATTTTCAAGGCTATCATGACTTCCTTGTTTTGTTTTGTTTGTTTGAATCTCATGACTATACCTTCTGAGGTACTAATTTGCTAGTCTCCTCTGGGATTCAAGGGCCTCAAAAGATATATTTCTATAAAACGGATGCTTTCATCTTGTGAGCATAACCACATGATACTTGTTCTTGGCTTTGACTCCTCCTCTTATTTCAAATGGCACTGCATTTAATCCCTCCCCCCCCACCCCCCGCCAGGTGGTATGTTTAATTCCTACTTTGCACTAAATAACCACACATTTGAATGATTTTCACCATGGACTCAAGACTGAGAAATAAAATAGTAGCACAGATGAGCTGGAAACAGTCAAATCTCATGAGAGAGCTACTGAGAATGTTTTCTTTTACCTTGTTCTTTGCTGTATGTCATCAGCAGACAGAAATTTTGGGACAATCCACAGATGGCTCTGGTGGGCAGAGCCTGGAGAGAACCAAATCTTTCTCCGTGGGGCTGGCTGAAGCAGACCACAGGTACCGGAGCACTTGGAGAGCCTACATACTCCCCCCACTTCAAGCCTTTTATCCACGACAGAGGGCTCTAAGAAGAAAGGAAAAGTCAAGGGTAGTAAATAGAGAATGACTTCTAACTGAAATTCTAAACAAAGAGTAAGCAACCTGATTAGAAGCCCTTTGTAGGCAAGAATTATATTCTACTTTTTACTGCTCTATGCTTAGCATATGGAAATCTGTGTTCCTTGTTGCTACATGCAGGGGTGAAAGTACAGATGGGGCCCCAGTCCGCATGCAGCTGGGTTCTAGCTGGGCCGAGGGGCAGATGAGAAACAGACAGACGCACAGACAATATGGCAGGTGGTGAAGCTCTAGGAAGAACAACGGAGAAAGGGAAGAGAGCAGGGAACGAGGGGGTTACTGTCATAGATACGGAATGAGGGAATTGAGGAGGGGACATCTGAGCAACACCTCAAAGAACTGGGAGAGCAAAGTGGGGCTGTTGTCCGGGGACAGGCCGTCCCAGCTGAAGAGAATGGTGGACACGTGGGTCCTCAGTGGGAACGAGGCGGGTGGGTGCCACGTTCCCGCTCCAAGTGGATATACGGCTCAGATCTATGTACCAACCGCAAACAGCTGATTAACACTAAGTATTAGTAGATGAAATCGCATTTATTACTTTTCAGGGATGTACTATTAAATTATTTTGACATGGTAAAATAATGGATTCCACTGAAAGACACAGACCCTGGTAATGATAATTACAGTGATTTGTGAGGCTTCAAAGTCTTAAGGGTTACGTTGACAAATAAACATGAAACAAAAAACACAGCTTTCAACTATGAAACACAACTTTGGTGATCTGGTTTTGGCAAAACATCTGATGTTTTCAATTTGAATTTTACTGGTTGTATCACTTTTGTTTGTGTTCAACACACACATGTGATATATGTGAGCTATGAGTATAAAGAATTTCCAGGTGTTCTTTTTTTTTAATGTTTGTTTATATCTGAGAGAGAGAGAGAGCGTGTGCACACGTGCGTGCAAGCCAGGGAGGGGCAGAGAGAGAGGGAGACACAGAATGTGAAGCAGGTTCCAGGCTCTGAGCTGTCAGCATAGAGCCCGACGCGGGGCCTGAACTCATGAACCATGAGATCATGACCTGAGCCGAAGTTGGACGCTTCACTGACTGAGCTGCCCAGGCGCCCCTAGAATTTCCATGTGTTCTATTTGTGTTCTACATTTAGTGATTTAAGTAACCTTATTTTAAGAAGTGACTGTCAAAACAAGGTCTGTGAAAACCATCCTTACACTGCGTCATGGTTTATTGTAGCTGGAGACACACCGCTTTACGTCACGTCCAGGACCCTCACAACCTCCTTCCCTCGCCTCTTTGCTTTCTGCTGCAAACCTTTACAACGTTTGACAGTTCACAGCCTCCCATCTTATGCTGCTTTGATAATGAGGAATTTAGCTGAGGGTTAGAATCCATTTTTCTCTTCAGGCTTGTTTGCTCTACTTCTGTATTTCAGAGGAAAAATCATGCCTATTTTCCACTTTAAGAGGCAACACTTCGTCATCACAGTCTGGTGGGGCCAAAGATACACGTAAGGTTCTGCTTTAATTGTGAACCAAACGTTCACGCTTCTGGTCGGTACTTTTGGTGGAAGATGGTAACCAAGACCCTGCCACGCCCACGCTCAGACTATTCTCCAGTCCTGGACGGTTCCCCTCCTCTGGTGTGCGGGTGCCTGTGATACCCCTGCCTTGTGAGGCTTTCCCTGGGAATAGCCCTCTGGGAGCCGGCTGTCTGAGCGGAGCTCCCCAAAGCACTCTCTCGTGTCACTGACACAGCAGCGCTGTTAATGGTGTGCACCTGTGCTCACTGGCCGGCGCACACCTGCAGGCCGAGGCCCTGTTCACTGGGGTGTCCGTGGAGTTGGGGAGAGGGCCTGATATCTCTGGAGTTGGATCAGTTTTTGCCAAATACTATGAAAATTCAAATGACATACCGGGTAGGTAATTTCTTTGACCTGTTCTCGGGTGTCCCTGAAAGCAAACTGTACTAACAACCCCACGGCAGCAGGGAGCTCTCCTTCGATGTTGAGCTTGGATCCGGGTCTGCTCGCGTGGGCCGACTGGAACAACTGACGAGGGGTCTGGCCGTAGGTTTTTATCATGGTTTCTAGGGCCCGCCTCTGAACAGGGTCTTCAACTGCAGACACATCCATTCCGAAATACGTCTGAAGAGTAAAAGGGAACGAGAGGTGGTATATACAGAGTGAGATTGGCAATGACACCAATGGGGAAACAACTTGTTTTATTCTCTAGGTAGTAGTTTACTCTTCTCTATTTCAATGGAAATGGCTTTTAATTGTGTTTGATCAGTTAGTAATTATTAATGGTCTTGATGAGATAAGAAGAGAAGTAATCAGTGTTCCTGAATGAGTGAATGAAAATTACGTATCTGGATTGATGGGTGCTAATTGTGTATGTTTATAAAATTGATTTTTACTTTAACCTCAAAGAATGTAAGACTTCATTTATATGCACAGCAGAGGATATCATCAACAAAATGAAAAGGCAGCCTACTGAATAGGAGCAAATATTTGCAAATCATATCTCTAATAAGGGATTGATATCCAAAATATACAAAGAACTCCTACAACTCAACAGCAAAAAACAAAATGAAGAACAACCTGATTTAAAAATGGGCAGAAAATCTGAATAGATATTTTTCCAAAGAAGACGTCCAGATGGCCAACAGACACATGAAAAGGTGCTCAACGTCACTCATCGTCAGGGAAATGCAAATCAAAACCACAATGATATATCACCTTGCACCTGTCGCTAGTATCAAACAGATAGGAAACAAGTGTGGGTGAGGATGTGCAGAAAAGGGACCCTTGTGTATTGCTGATGGGAATGTAAATTGGTGTAGCCATTATGGAAAACAGTATGGAGGTTCCTCAAAAAATTAAAAATAGAAGTACCATGTGATCTAGAAATTCCACTTCTAGGTATTTATCTGAAGAAAACAAAAACACTAATTTGAAGAGCTAGCTGCACCCCCATGTTCACTGAGGCATTATTTATAACAGCCAAGCCATGGAAACAAGCTGTGTCCGTTGATGGATAAGTGGATGAAGAAAATGTGATACACACACACACACACCACACAGGAATATTATTCAGCCATACAAAAGAATGAAATCTTGTGACAACATGGATAGACCTTGAGGGCGTTATGCTAAGTGAAATAAGCCAGAGAAAGCCAAATACATAGGATACCGATTATATGTGACATCTAAACAAGCAAATGAACAAGCAAAAAACGAAAAAACTGAGCTCATAGGTACACAGAACTGAAATGAGTTAAGGCGGTCAAAAGACACAAACTTCTAATTATGAAATAAATAAGTCCTGGGGATGTCATGCACGGCACAGTGACTATAGTCAATAACGCTGTATTGCATATCTGAAAGATGCTAAGAGAGTAAATCTTAAAAGTCTTCATCACAAGAAAAAAATTCTGTAACTATGCGTGGCGATGGTTGTTCATGAGACTGTGGTGCTCATTCCACAATGTATATAAATATCGAATCATTATGTTACATCAGAAACTAAGATAACTAAGATAATGTTACATGTCAGTTATGCCCCAATTAAAAAAAAAAGAAAACCAAATGAGGTTTTTCTTTGGACTTGTCTTTCAGTGAGGACTCATGAAAATATAACCAGGATGTTCAATTAAGCTAATCTAAAATAACAGCTTCTACAGGCAGATTAGCAAGTGGACATACTTTTTCTGTAACCACCTGTCAGATATTGGTCAGAAAACTAGAGTCAAGAGGTCAGCCAAAATCATTTCAGGGGGTCAACGAAAATGACGAGACAAGGTAACTTTCAGCTTATGGCAACACAGGGGCAGAAGAAAAGCGGAGGACCCCGCCCTGCCCCAATTTTCTCAATTTGTAGAAATGAGGACTAGAAGTTCAAAGCCATTTGTATCAGCCTGAAATTATGTGATATCCAATACTCTTTTGTTCTTCAACATTAATATGCTCCAAGAAAGGTTTTGATTCCTCTTCTCCTAAGACACAATGGATGGTTTCACAGGAGGGTTTTCTGTTGCTAACTCATGTAGGGGCCAAGGGCAGGCTGCCCCAATGGGCTGCTTTGGCATACTGATTATTTTAAATAAAAGTTACTTAAGAGACCGGCTGTGCAAGGAGACCCAGACCCTTCTCTGTCCCCCTGAGAGCTTCCTCCAGTAGCAGGAAGTAAAAAGACATCCTTATCACCAGAGATGGGAAATTTAGAGTGGAGAAGGTTGCATAAACAACTCTTGTTACTTTTTACTAACCTACTACCCCAGCCCAAATTCTGTTTAGAAATCCTTACTAAATGAAGCTCCCAAAGTTAGGTTTTCTTCGTTTTGTCAATCCCTCATAGATTTATTGTCCCTTCGTCTAAAAAGTGTAAAAACTGCCTGCCTGGGTCTTAATTTCATTTTTGAGCCTCTTTGTGCATGTAAGTAAACTTTGGATTTTTTTTTTTTTTCTCTGTTAAGCTGTCTCATGTATATTTAGTTCCTACTCCAGCAGGAAGCGCCTTGAAGGGTGGAGAAAGAATTTTTCATTCCCTTCACTCACATATGCCATCTTGGGGATGTCTATGGATCTCAGCTATTGAGGCATATTTTCTCTTAGCAAGGAGCCTGGATTTTTGAGGCCTATATGCCTCCTGTTTTCCTGGACTGAAGAATCAGGACTTTGAACACTAGGATCATTGAAACCCAAGCAAAGTCTTTTTGATTTCCGTCCTGTAAGCTCAAGAGCAACACACCTATGCCTTATGCATCCTCGGAGAGGATCAATTTAATCCTGATTTCCTGTCCCTGTGTTTGCTTTGGAGGTTTTCACACACGCTGAAACTGACTACAAGTTGGCAGAGAGAAGGCTGTGATGAGCCGCCATGTCCCTTCGGCCTCCCTGGGCCGTCTTGGTGAGGCTGTTGGTGGAGGCCAGAGCACTGCTCGCTCTCCTCTGCAGGAGGCAGAAGACCGGACGAGAAACAACGCCAGAGTATCCCATTCTGACTAAAACATGGTAGAGAGGGCGGTGTCCTCCATGCTGTCACCCTTTTTAGGACATGAAGCTGGAGAGAAAGGGGGGTTAGGGCAATAATCGGACTGGAAGTGGGGTAAAAATTCAGGATTTGTCACAGTCCTGTTCTTTCTTCCTCAGTGTTGGGGAAAAAAAGACTGTGTATAATGTTAAATTATGGAAAAAAAATCATTCATTAAAGTGATATCGAGGAAAAGGCAAAAATGAAGTTAAGTACGATGTTGGCAGCTAGTTCAAGTGTGGTGAAAATTCCAGGCTCTTTACTGTAAAGAGTGCTACACTTTTCTCCTTCCTGCTGTTGCCTCCGAGAGTCGGATGGGGAGCAACATGCATGTCCTTCTTAGCCGTCAGTAGTTGGGTACAGACCTGTCATGTTTTGTGCAGACCCACTTGTACAGGGTAGCTTTTAGCATTTAATCAGGCATAGCCAATTTCATTACATATCTAGACATAACGTTTCTATAAATGCCAAAATAAAATTTCAAAGATTCTTCAGAAACTAAATAATCTTCAACACTCACCACCACTGCCATCACAAGGGATTAAATACTTGTTATAAGTGCTTATCTAAGCATGGTCATTCTTTTTATTATTATTATTATTATTTTTAATGTTTATGAGAGAGAGAGAGAGAGAGAGAGAGGCAGAGAGAGAGGGAGACACAGAATCTGAAGCAGGTTCCAGGCTCTGAGCTGTCAGCACAGAGCCTGACGTGGGGCTCGAATTCACTAACTGTGAGATCATGACCTGAGCGGAAGTCGGACACTTAACGATCATGACCTGAGCGGAAGTTGGACGCTTAACTGACTGAGCCACCCAGGGGCCTCTCAGGATTATTATTTCTAATAGCAAACAGATACTAATTAAATATCTAACAATAGGGGATGGTTAAATAAATTATTGTTATATGGCCATCCTATGGAACAGTGGTATAATATAAATGGAATGATATATATGTATAAAAAAAGTCTGGAAGGTGGTTTTGATATTTATCTCTGGATAGCGATATCAAAGTTGATTTTTAAACATCTTCCTTTTGCAGTCTGTATTTTATACATTTTTCTAACGAGGCACAAATATCGTTTCTGTATTAAGGAAAAATGATGCCATTTCAAAAGAGAATGCACATGTAGGATAGTGTGCAGGAAAGAGTTAACGTGGCAGGCCTGAGCTGCTCTCCTTGCAAAGACCCGCTGTAAGGCTGGCCCTTGGCTGCTAAAAGGGAACACGGGTTTCAGGAGAGTTCCTGCCGTTTCCTAACTCATAGGAGGGGCTCACTGTGCCTCAACTGTTTGCACAAACGATGTGCTTATACTGAACACCTGCCTTCCTTCCGGGAGTCTGGGATTTCAGTACGTGTGAGAGAGAATACTTACATGACCAGCCCTCAATATAAACACTGGGCTCTGAGTCGCTAATGAGCTTCCCCGGCAGACAACAGCACACGTGTTGTCGGAGGAGGTCAGTGTGTTCTTTGTGATCTTCTGGGAGAAGACTCTTGGGAACCTGTGCCTGGTCTTCTCCAGATTTGCCCTATTCATCTTCTCCTTTTGCTGATTTTGTTTTGTATCTATCACTGTAATAACTGTTAGTATGACCATACGCTGAATCTTTAAGTCCTCATTTAACCTGGGGATGGTCGGTCCTGAGGAACCCGCAATAGATAGATAGCATCTTTTTTTTTTCCTTAGTTATTTTTAAAGAGGCGAAATATAAAACCTGAAAAGTCTAGTACTATTGCTAATTCTCTTTGATTTTAAAGAAACAGCCTAACAGCTAACCCTTCATTCAGGTTCTGCCTTACATAAATGCATATTTTTTAAAAAGCCACTTACAGCAGGATGAAAAACATTGATGGCTTGAACGGAAGCCTTCCCTTTTTGCTTATACCCGAATACTAAGTCAATCCATTGACAGATGTTCTGGGACACGTAGTCAGACTCTAGAGCCTGTCGATGAATGAGGATAAAAAGACGGGGATCGTTACGTGCCCAAGGAGGGAGGTTGACGTGATTAACCCGTTCACCGTTCTGACGCACACCAAAATCAAAACCTAGAAGAGAAGATTAATATTAATGCTTATCTCCCTAAAGCATGCTTTGTTTGGCCTGAGCAGGGTCTTAAGAGTTTCCAGAAACAGACATTATGTCCTATCACCAGGAAAAGCAGAGGCAAAGAGAATAGTGACATCATTGTTCATTTACTTACTTACCTACTGATAGAGCCACGTGGGTGAATGCTATCCTAATTAAATTTCAGATTTCCAACTTTATCCTTCTACCACTTTATATCATATTGAAAAAAACAGCAGAAAATCACTGCCCACTAATTTCAACATTCCACTTATCAAAACTTCTAATGTATTACGTGCTCAAATATCTATTCAATTATAAACTTGATTAAAATCAAATTGAGGCTTTGTATAAGCATTTCTTAAGTATTGATGTTAACATCATAGTAAATTTAAGACTTTATTTAGTAAATATTAGCATGCTGTCATTTAAAAAAAATGCAACTCATACAAAGTATGCACATTCCTAAATGAACTGTCTATTAAGTTTATGGTAAGACTAGAGGTCTGTCCAGATATGATTTCTACTAAGCATTCCTATGGACACCAAAATTATGCCTACACACTGAATAAGAGCATTCTTCTATGATGTAGATAAGCTGTTTTCTAATTGTTTGGAAGGGTAAACAAAAATCTTAGAAGTGTTTATTTTAAAAAACTGTCCTGAAAGAAATGTTGAAGAAATGTTTTTGTGCTACATTTTATGGACAGAAAATGTGGACACCATAACAGAATAAAAATGAAAAAGGATCTCTTCGAAGCTGATTACGCTCCATATAAAATTAAGTTGCTGTCTGCCTCCTTCTAGATCTTGTGAAACCAGATAGAAGGATAGTCGCTAAGTTTGGAAGTATTTTGAAATGATCTGGTGTGCAATATAAACCAAGGGCTTATATAAATTGACATGGAGTGCGGGTGGGAGCCCTCTCCAAAAGCTCAGCTCATCCTACAGACAGCTGCAGTGATTGAAGACAACTGGCCAAGAAACTGCAGAATCTGTTTCTGCAGAGCAGCTTCGGGAGAAGCAGCAGGGATTTACGGATTTCACAGCAGTGAAAGAGGCACCCAAGGGCTGAGCTGGGGAGGGGCTGAGCAGCAGGGGGTCTGCATAAACCCAAATCATTCCCAACTGTCAAATGCTCTGGGGACACATCACACGGAGCAGATGACTGAAAGTACGATGAAAGGCTGATGGGAATGCTGATAGGAAATGACATGACGTACATGACAGCAAAACTATATTTTCCAAAAATAGCTATACCAGCACTTGCTGTGTTGCATGCTTTTCCCGGATCTCGCTACTCCCCCATCAAGTGGCACAGTCTGAGCCCCTTCCCTCCGAATGTGGGCGGGCACTTGTGACTGCAGTAGGAGTGCCACTACGTGACCACCAATTCGAGGTTGGAAGAGGCCGTGAAGCTCCCGCTCGTCTCTCTTGGGACACTCGCCTTTGGAACCCTGAGTTGCCAGGTAGAGTGTCCAAGCCCACCATGCTGTGAGGAAGCCCAAACCAGTCCACGTGGAGAGACCACATGGAAAGGCATGGGGATTACATAAAGAGAGATGTCCTCCAGCCCCCAGCTGTTCTGATCCCCTGGCTGGTCCAGCTCCAGTTAACCTGAATGCAGACACCCAGCCAAAACCACTAAAAGCACTGGGCTGAGCTGTTCCTGAATTTCTGACCTCCAAAACCTGTAATGATAATAAAATTATTGTTGTTTTGAGGCACTAGGTGTTGGAGTTATTTGTTATGAGGCCATAGATAACTGAAACATACACAGACAGAGGAAACAAGCATGGATTTAAGTGAGTCCCAAACTGCAGGTGCTGACCATTCTTGGAGGCTTCTCATCTGGGCAACACTATGAAACGTGCTCCAGGTAACTAGCAGCGTGGGTTTATTAATGATTCTCCAAACAGCTCCAGAGAGGCTAGTTAGTATAGAATAAAGTTCCAAAGTAATTTTCCTAACATGAACTTCTCTAAAGCTATGACCATCAATTTCATATATTCCTAAAGGTCACACAAAAATATGGAATTAAGTAATGCACGAAAATGACCCACCAACATCTCTTAAATGGTTACCTGATCTTCTATTAAAAAACAGGTATGGTTGGGCAAGATTGTTGGGTCCCTGGCATCACAGAAAATTTGATTTTATCCTCTACTATCCCTTTTTGGTATTAGAGGATTTTGGTTAGGGTGTTTTATTTCTAACTTGGTCACTCCTCATAAAATTGTTGAGATTTTAGTCAACTTACACTGTGCTTTCAATAAATTCATAACTTTAAAAAAACATTTTTTTATGTTTTTATTTTTGGGAGAGAGAGAGGGAGAGACAGAGCACGAGCAGGGAGGAGGCAGAGAGAGAGGGAGACACAGAGTCTCAAGCAGGCTCCAGGCTCTGAGCTGTCGGCACAGAGACTGACGTGGAGCTCCAACTCTCGGATGGTGAAATCATGGCCTGAGCCGAGGTTGGATGCTCAACCAACTGAACCACCCATGTGCCCCCATAAATTCATAACTTTAAAAAATAATGAGCATATTATAACCTTTGCAGTCCGAAAAAAGAATAAAGCAATTTCTATAACAAAATAAAAATACATGTTTACAAATACCCTTAACGGTTAAAAGTTACCCGTTTTCCACACATATTTAGTCCTTTAAAATACTTAAAATTTTTGAGCTCACTTGGAAATAAAATCATATACTTGACAAATAAAAGTATTTCTCTTATTTGGGGATTCAAATTGTAGGACTTTAAAAAGCTATTTTTATTTTTAGAAAATTATAAAATAAGCACAGAAATATAAATTAGGAATGATTTACACACCTTCACGGTTGACTAAGAATTCTGGAAGATAAAAAAACTCTGGGATAAGTTCTTTGACATCAGTCATGGACTCAAAAGATGAGAGGCGCCAAGTTGTATTTGTAGAATGAAAAGTTCTGTCTGGAATGTCAAAACTTTGATCTGCAAAGAAATACAAGTAATGCAGTTAAGACACAAAGACCTTTTTCCATTTGAAGCTGGTTACAATTAATTTACTTCTGCTACTTCAAAAAGATGAGAGTGATGGTCGTTTTGTTTTTCCACAGTTTCAAAGAGGTTATTCATGTTCTTGAAAGGAAATAGTTCTATACATGAGACCGTATTATTTTAAATCTGTGTTATGTTTTCTTAGTACATATAACCGGATGAATTTATATCATTTATTTGTTTAGCTGATTATTATCTGTCTACCCAAGCAGAATTAAAGTCCCGTAACAGCAGGGGCCTGGGGTATCACCCACAACTAGCACATACTAGGTGCCTGAAAATGATCTAATTCTTGAATGAATGAATAAACAAGGAAAGTTAAAGTTCAAGTAGGTATAATAGTTTTTTCCCCATCAGAAAGCAAAATTATTCCTCTACCTTTAATCATGAGGACTACTTCTTTTTTTTTTAATTTTTAAAAATTTATTTATTATTATTTTTTTAATGTTTAATTATTTTTGAGACAGAGAGAGAGAGAGAGAGAGAGAGAGAGAGACAGAATGGGAGATGGGAGTAGGGGAGAGGCAGAGAAGGGGAGACACAGAATCTGAGGCAGGCTCCAGGCTCCTGAGCTGTCAGCACAGAACCTGACACGGGGCTCGAACTCAACTACTGTGAGATCATGACATGAGCTGAAGTCGGACACTCAACTGACTGAGCCACCCGGGGGCCCCTGGACTACTGTCTTACTTTTTTTCTTTTTTTTTTTGGAGGGCGGCATTGCTTTTTAGTAATGTTCCAGCTCTAAGCTAAAGAATGAAGTACAGTTTCCTATAAATCCAAATGAAACTAAGCACAGTCACTCCTTTGTTAAGCTTTCCTGGTGCAGACTACTAACAGTCAAGAGCTGAGTTTGATTTTGCCTCTTTTCTGTCAACAGTTGTCAGACTTTGTAGCCACAGGGCAGGCCTAGAACATTAAATGACAGCCAAAGTCCAGCCCCTGAAAACACCGGCTGTGTAGTGCTTCTTAGGAACCATGTTGTACCATCTAAAATGTCCTTGAAGTTGCTGAAATTCTGAACAGATCTTTTCATGGAAAGAAGGTCACAGACTGATCTCAGCACCAAGCAGGCACAATTTTAAGAAGATACGTGGAATTTCTCCCCCAAGTCTGAGCTGCCCTGCCCTGCAACCTTTCCTACTACTTTTATTACTTTCTCATCTATTCTGTTGTCAGTTGGCTTTGGAGAAAAAAGAAGCAATCTAAATGGAATCTAGAAAAATTAAAGGCAATCCCGTAAGGCTGCGGTGGAGTCACAGGATCCAGACGAGACACGGCATCTAGACGGAACCGTGGGACCAGAGGAGCACACTGAGGGTTCTGTTCAGATTTTCACTTTCTCTGCTGTTTCTTAACTTAAAGCGACACTACAAATCCCTATAATCTAGAATGTGCACGTACTAACCTAGCGGTTCTTAACCTAGCACTTCTGTCCCCAGGGGACTTTTAGCAATGTCTAGAGGCATTTTTGGTTCTCACAACTGGCTGGGAGAATGCCACTGGCATCAGGGGTGTAGAGGCCAGGAACGGTACAAAATATCCTGTAACACAGGGCAGCCCTCACAACAAAGAATTATGCAGCTCAAAACGACTACAGTACCACGGTGAAAAACCCTGGACTAAACCAAGAGTCTAGAAATAAATTCAAATGCCAACATAAATCATTTGAAGCTAAAGAGATGAAATTTATTGGGACTGCAGTAGCCTGTCCTTTTTCCAATCATCCTTAAATACAACGAAGAAAACTTAGCATAATAGCAGTGTATCTTTAAGAATCAAGAAATTTTAGTTGATTGGGTGTTTACATTAATAGATTCTTGGGCTACATGAAAAAAAAATGGAGGGAAGTAATAGTTCTATTACACACCTCAGTGGTCCCAAACTACATCAGAAACATTCCTTTTTGTTCTGACTGCCGTGTTTTAATAATGGGATTCACAAATCAGAACATGTCCAGAAGGATTATCAGAATAGTAACAGGTTTGGAAACTAGAGCAAAAAAGATGGTTTACACGTTAGTTTTTAAAACTCTTCCGTAAGTACAGAAAGTAAGCAAGTCTTATTTATTTTTTGTATTCCTTGCAGCAAGCAGCTGGGATAAAACCCTGCATACAGGAGGCTCTCAGCCTGATGTCAAATTAACTAAGGGTAATTAGCCTCAGGATAAACAGGACTGAAAGGGAGAGAGGGGACGGGGTAATAATCTTCAAATATTTGAACAGCTGTCGTGTGGAACATTTGTTCTGTGTCCTTACACAGGGAGAAATATAGGAAAGCCCCTTCTATAGGCCAGGTAGAGACAATACAAAAATGCATTCCTCCAAGAGGTTGCATATGAATAAAAATATCTAAAGAAGTTCAAGAAGGGTTGAGTAAGTGAGCGGATGACGATTCCACAAAGGATTGTGGGTGCCATGAGGAACTACAGAGCTCATACCATAGTTCTCATTAGAAACCGAGAGGTAGAGTATGTCCCTATTTGCACACAAGTCAGTAAATGCGTCTCTAAGTGATCTTCCGGCCTGCAGGCTGCCACTTAAAACACTGAGGTAGATTATTAACTAGAAAGTTACTAAGGTGAAGGTGGCGGTGTGGCTCTCCTCCTAACTGGTTACTTGCAAGAAATTACAGTAACATATTCCCCCAATGCGATAACTTATGTGACCTGAAATAACTATTAAATTGAACATCTTTAAAAAGTGAATTTCATACCCATGGACAGGGTAGATTTTATGGTATATGAATCATATCCTAATTTTTAGAAAATGAATGGCATTTTTATAAGCTTGGACATGTCTAATTTGCAGCTAAAATTTGACACATTAGCAAGAGAATTTGGCCTACTACAAATTTTTGGAAGAGAATTTTACTGAAGGAATAAGTAGAATTCGTTTTCGTGTGGTTTTGTTAGTCTCAATACATTCTCAGCAAGTATGTCAGGTTTTTTTGTTTTTTCCTAATGACCCAACAAGATATTTTAGGTAGTTATAAGATAATCCTTACCTTAAAAATAAGACAGAAACAGAAAGGATGGGGAGGGTGGGTGGGGCATGGGCTAGATGGGTGACGGGCACTAAGGAGGGCACTTGTTGGGATGAGCGCCAAGTGCTACATGTAAGTGATGAATCACTAAATTCTACTCCTGAAACCAATGCCACACTGTACGTTAACTACCTTGAATGTAACGTAAAAAAATGCGTTACAAAAATCCTTACCTTGGTAGGCTAAAAACATTTTCGTGAACGGAGGCATCCTGACCAGGAAGTGGAGCACCGTGCCGCTATTGGAGTAGTGGGAGCCGTAGTGGTAGGGCTGCACGGGAGGCATGGGGTCGTCCTCCCTGGCTCCTTTGCGGTACTCCTCCTCCAGGTACTGAAGGAAACAGGGAACCAAGAGAGCGTTGGTGGGAAAGCGCTCCAGGAAACGCCGGAAAAGCCTCACCGGTTTTCTTTTCCATCCTCTGCTAGCACCCCTTTGACTGACACCTTTCTCCATGGCTGCCCTCCCACCTGTGTTCGGACCGTGTCCCCCTCGGTGCCCTGCTGAGAGGCCTGGCCACTCGAGAAGCAGATCTCAGTCTGCACCTTCACTCTCATTCCGTCACAGGAAACTCACCTGTTCTGCACCCTGCCTCCCAACTAATGGCTTCTAATGTCTCAGTTGACCAAGCTGTCAATAAATGAGAGCAACTACTGTCACCAGAAACTCTGCATTTTAGTGGACGAATTTCAAGCCATAATGCTATGTTCTTTAGAGAAATTCTCCAGCAGTGGAAAAGCAACGGCAATGGAAAAGCCGTATCACATTATTGAAATTCGCAGGCACTGATGTTTAACACTTTATGGCTGTCCTGCAATGTAGTTACGCTGAGATAATAAAGAATACAGTGATTTTTCACTACTCCTATCTTCCCATCATGAAGTAGGAAGCTCAACCAAATATTTAATATCTGTCACTATTCTCATCTCCCATAGCTTCTGTCTGGCTCTGATAACAAGTCAGGTGATAGTGAAATTTGGAGTCACTTCTCCTGGATTCCATAGCACCGCCCCCTTTTCAACTGCTGGAGAATCAAGGAGTGGCAGTTATAAGATGCCTGGAGAGATCTTTCTGGAAATGTGACATAAAACAATGTGAATATTAGAAAACTGGTCCAGCTGCTCCTACCTTGATGCTGCTTAAGATAGCAGCCTGTTGGCTAATAGGTTTTTAAAAGGGTTTCCAGCAGAATTCCATTAATGTTAATTTTACAGAACTAGATAATTTATACTCTTTGAAAAATTTTTACATTTATTTTGAGAGACAGCACGAGCAGGGGAGGGGCAGAAGGAGGGAGAGAGAGAGAATCCCAAGTGGGCTCCATGCTGCCAGCACAGAGCCTGATGCAGGGCTCGATCCCATGAACAGTGAGATCAGGACCTGAGCTGCAATCAAGAGTCAGACATTTAGCTGACTGAGCTACCCAGGTGCCCTGATAATGTATACTTTTAAACCTTTAAAGTCTGGTAAATTTCTGCTAATAAACCAATGCATGATTTGCTGAATGTGAATAATAAGGAATTATGGTACATTATAAATAGACTGATATTATTATATAAATAAAACTAGGGAATACAAATAGCAGGCACCTGAAAATCTCTGATTAAAATTTTTTTAAAATGTTTATTTTTGAGAGAGAGCGAGCACACGTGCGTGAGTGGGGGAGGGGCAGAGAGCAAGGGAGACACAGAATCAGAAACAGGCTCCAGGCTCTAAACTGTCAGCACAGAGCCCGATGCGGGGCTTGAACCCACGAACTGTGAGATCATGACCTGAGCTGAGGACGGACGCTTAACCTACTGAGCCACCCAGGCGCCCCTCTCTGATTTTCTTTTAAAAGGAATGTATTTAACGTTTAAAATCATATAATGATTTCCAGTTGTCTGCCAATCAAAGCACTTTAAGAAGGGGAAAACAGAAAAATCAATACTATAAATTTAAAATTAGGTAAAACACCAGTCTATAGAATAAAACCTGAGTTTTCATTTACCAAAATATGAGGAAAAACTAAACCTACCTTGTAGGTGTCCACATAACGATCTTCTTTTTCTTTATATTGCACAGCTATAGGCTTAGAGAGATTTCTACAAATGAAGAGATGATAGAAAAACATGAAATGTTTTGATACTGGCAAGATTGAGCTGCCTACACATCCATATCCCGTAAGTAAATCAGTGACCAGCAAATACTGGGCTCTTAATTTAGTGCTCACACATGTTGCTTTGCAACTAAGAGCCATCTTTGAAAATCATGATTTAGTCAATTGATTTAATCATGATTTAAGAGGTCGAATTTTTCTAAACAGATCCATACCAATATTAGGAATTCTTAAATTTTTCTTTTAATGTTTATTTAGTTTTGAGAGAGAGACAGAGACAGAATGCAAGTGGGTTAGGGGCAGAGAGAGAGGGAGACACAGAATCTGAAGCAGGCTCCAGGCTCTGAGCTGTCAGCACAGAGCCCGACACGGGGCTCGAACTCAGGAGCTGTGAGATCATGATCTGAGCCGAAGTCGGACGCTCAACCGACTGAGCCACCCAGGCACCCCAGGAATTCTTGACTTATGAATAATCTAGACAAGAAGAGCTGTCCCTCCTCCTCTCCCCACTTCCTCTACTTCCTTCCGAATCACAGCTGATGTTGCCCAGAGCAGCGGATTCCTGCCAAGCCCTGAAGTTCCTGTGCCCGTTTTCCAGACCTACACCTATTAGGCAGTGAAGACAAAAGGGCAGTTTGGACGGGAAATATGATCATGAGGAGACGTTTTACGATTATTAGACTAGTTACTGAAAATTGAAGAAATGACACTTAAAATTTTTTTTTAATTTTATTTTAAGTAGGCTCCATGCCCAATGTGGGGCTTGAACTCATGACCCCAAGATTAAGAGTCACATGCTCTACTGAGCCAGTCAGGCACCCCAAAATGACACATGTGTAAAATGATCGAGTGGAGATTTGGAGTGTGAGTAGTGAAGTAAGTATTTTGCTATCTAATTCATAGCTAGGGACCGACATGAAGTTTCACAGCGTAGAACATGTCTGCACGCGTGTAGGTGTGTCTGTGCTGGTGTTCACGCAGCATCAGGGAGGCGAGAGAACTCTACGATGAATCCTCACTTTAACAAGCCACACGGTCAAGTAGCATCCCTGGGCGGCATTTGAAAGAGCAAGAGGAAAACACCCAACGAAGAGCGGCCTCGCTGGCCAAGGAGCCATCTGGTCTGGCAGCGGGTGCAGCCACCTGGAGTTTCAACATCTGGCTCCCTAACGAGATCAACATCAGGATGTGCCCAAGTTTCAGTAAGTCAAACCAGGTCTGCTTAGCTTAATATATCTATGGGGGGGGGGGTGTAATTATTTCCCAGGGATATTGAAATTTGTGATATTAAACACTAACTTTATTTTTGAGAACTTTCTCATCCTAAAAAAAATTGTTAAAAAATAAAACAGTTTTATAGAATTGATGCAGACTCACATCGCAAAATAGGAGAAATCATGTTTAAGATCCAGGCATGCAGTTTTTTTCTAAGTAGTGTAAATAGGTTTTTTTGAACACATGTAACACTTATTGTTGTGGTTGAAAAATGAGAAATTACTGATGAGCAGAGTAACCCCAAAATCGGCTATAAAACTATTACTCACAGGTAAAACATTTTGGTATATACCTTTCCAGGAGTTTTCTGGGTTATCTGCACATGTATACTCATATTTAGAATAAAAATAACACTTTTCCCCACCTGTATCATATATTTCTAAAATACCATTTTTAATGGCAGCAACATGAAACAGTTTTCTCAAACCTAGTGTGGGGCATTTAAGTTGTTTCTAAATTCTGGCTACTTAAAAAAAATGATGTAAGGACTCTCCACAAGGATAAATGCATGCAGGGCCAGGCATCACCAGCAACAAACTGCACAGAGTTCTTGCCCTCGTGAAACTTACTCCCAGTGGGAACCTTTCTGGTAAAGTACACGTTCTTAAGTATTCCTAAGAAAAAAGCCCCAGAAGTTAAATTGATAAAACAGAGTATGCACACTTGAAGAGTTCTTGGGCTACACACTCAAATTGCCTTCCAGAAAGATTGAATCTATTTATACCAGCAGTGTATAAAATGTCTACATGTCCGTCAGGAATGTACAAAAATGTCTGGAAGATAAGGAACAGGCCACTTGCAGTTGCTTAAACTGACAAAGATATAAAACTGAATCTTATTTCTGGAAAACTATCTGAAGTAGGCCTACTTTTCAATAGTTATGATTAAAATACTCTAATATACCAAGTATAATTTGGAGTCAATTTCTCTTTAAATTACATACAAGAATTTTTTTTTTTTTTTTAAACTAAATCACCAGAATGTTTCCTTATCAACAAAGACTATTTGGTTACTCTAAAATGTAGACCATTCAGGAAAGGCAGGATAAATGCTTAATTCTTTTGCTTTACTTATTTGAAATTTTTTTTTTTGAAGTTTATTTCCTTAGTAATCTCTACCTGCAACGTGAGGCTCGAACCCACGACCCCAAGATCAAGAGTCACATGCTCCTCTGACTAAGCCAGCCAGGTGCTCCTTAATTCTTTTGCTTCGTTTGACAAATTTCCAAAGTAAGGAATTGGTGCCCATAACTAGGTCCAATGGTGACCAGCAAACTTGTCTGGGGGGCGGGGGCCCTTTAAAAAAGTATCATTATTAAGTGTTCTTTTTATTTAAATGTGTTTTAATCGATTGTAGTCATTATTCTTTCCGATGCTCAGATTGTGCTATCTTTGGCAGTGAGATCCACTTATGGTTGGCTCCTGATTCCTTTACTTCTTTTGATTGTGGTAAAAAACACGCAATCCTAACATTCCCTAAGTATACAGCTCAATAGTGTTGATCATATTTACATGGTTGTTGAACAGATGTCTAAAACTTTTTCATCTTGCAAACCTCTATACCCACTGAGCAACTCCCCCCTTCCCTATCCCCTGTTCATCCCTGACCCCAGCAACCACCACTCCACTATCTGCTTCTCAGTCTGTCGACCTTAGACAACTCACATAAGTGGAATCACACAGTATTTGTCACTTAGCACAATGTCCCCAAGGCTTATCCATGTTGTAGCAGGTGACACTCTCTCCTTCTTAAGGCGAAACAGCATTCCACTGTGTGTGTATACCGCATTTCCCCCATCCAGCCATCCAGCCATCCATCCACAGACAGACACTTGGGTTGCCTCCCCTACATGGCTGTGGTGAATTATGTTGCAATGAACTTGGGTACGCAAACATGGCCCCCAAATCCTTCTGACAAGACTGCATTAGTTTCCTTGCTTTCTGACACAACAAATATCCCACATTCATCTTATATGTCTTCTTTTAAAAAATGTGGAGGAAATGAGAGAATAGGAAATCACCATTTTGTAACCCCTAGGGAAATAAATGACTCCAGAAATAATCAGCAATGACAGAAACAAGTTCAATGGAAGCCTGAACCTCTGGATCAATCTGAGCATCACTCCAGTGGGATATCATATGTCTCCTGATACGGGGCGATGTGAAGTTCACACCATCACCTGTAAAGGATTCTTGCCAAAAAAGGTTGAACCTTAATCTAAGCAAGCCTTTAGAGCTAATTTCCAGTCTCTAGGAAATACAGAGGCTAAAGGAAGAAGCTAAATACTAACGCGGGAAAGGGGGATATCCTACAAGATAAAAGACCTGTTTTGTTTTGGTTTTTTCAACAAATCAATGTTAGGAAAAAAGAAAGAGAAAAATACATACAAAAAAACAAAGGCTTATTCTAGACATATGTCTTTAGAGACAGAGCAACGAAAGGTGTTTTTGAGCCTGATATAAACAAATCAACTATAAAAAGACATGTTTAATATACTGGGGGACATAGGAAAATGGACTGGGTATTGGATGACATCATGAAATGATTGTAAATTTTCTTAGATATGGTAATGGCACTGCAACGTAGCAAGTAACAGAACATTCTCTTTTTTCTTAAGGAGATGTGTACTGAAGAACACAGGAGTAACATGACAAGATGTCTGTGATTTGTCTTAAAAAGGGAAAAAAAAGATGATACAAGTTTGGCAAAAATCTTCATAACTGTTGAGTTGTGATGGACAGATGGAGCTCATTGTATATTCATTCTATACTGGTGCATGGTTGAAAATTCCAATAGGACTTCAATGAAACAAAGATAGCATAGAAACAAAGGTAAAGGTGATGATGTGTTTAGTTACCTGTAGACCGAGGGATCACTGAGGTCAAGGGTCTCACTAACGTAGTCAGCAAGTATAAACGGGAACACTGGATACTGCATGAGATCGTTGAAGGATCGGCCGGCATGTTTGTTTAAGTGAGTCAAATATTCAAAATTTGTAATTTGTCCAGTATACCATAAATTTGTCAGAGCGTTGATGTTGCCATATTCCAGGAGATTAGGGAGGTTATTTGTTAGTATACTGTGGTACACGTCATCACGAACCTGCAAAGGAAGGGGAAAACAAGCCAGGTTTTGTTTTAGGCTACTGAACCTTTTCTCCAAAGACTATGCACGTTACTAATCCCAAGTCCACAAAGAAAGTACTCGTTGCCCAATTAACACCAACTGCCGGGGAACTGAGATTCATCTCTTGATCTTCCCCCAAAGGCTGGGCTCCTAACCATTATGTTTTGCTGCCGAAGAAATTAGTTAATAAGAAGGTAAGAAAAAGTCTGTATAGAAAAATCACTCATATACAGATCCTAAAAAAAAAAAATCAATAAACGATGAAGAAGAACCTTCATCTAAATAAATGCAACATGATATCATAAAAAGGGAACGGTCTTCTTTTTCTTTTTTTAATGTTTATTTATTTTTGAAAGGGGGGGCGGAGAGAGAGGGTCAGAGAGAGGGAGACACAGAATCCAAAGCAGGCTCCGGGTTCTGAGCCGGCTCAGAGCACAGAGCCTGATGCGGGGCAAACCCACAAACTATGAGATCATGACCTGGGCTGAAGTCAGACGCTTAACCAACTGAGCCACCCAGGTGCCCCAAAGAGCATGGTCTTCTTAATTAGACAGACGTGGCCTGATTCCTAGCCTAAAACCTTTGTGCTACAGTTACCACATCTATAATATGGGAATGATAATATTTATTTCATGAGAACGAAATAAAACATCCTATGTGAAACAACATATTTGATTTTGACTACTGACTGAAAACTAATATATAAACTTTTTTCTTTTTTTTAGAAATTCACAAAACTTGTCACAGAAAAAGGTAATGTGACTTTTTTCTAAGGCAATTAAATGATGATTGGTAATAAATGGAAAAAAAAATAGACAATCCAGGCCTTTACTAAAAACAAATTTGAAATATCCATCTTAAATGTGTATATGCTTCAGGCATAGGAATGAGAGCCACAGATGTGGCTAACCAGAGACAGGACCGAAAGTTAACGAGGAGAACGAGAAAATGTAGCTACAGTCTGGGACAGGCAAGACTGCAGCGTGTTGAAGAATCTACACCTCGAATCTCTTTCACAACAATGTGAATGTACTGAACACTTCGAATGGTTAACATGGTCATTTTATTTTACATATTTTTTTTATCACAATTAAAAAAAAAGAAAAAAAGAATAGGCTCAAGGGAAGACAAACAAAACCACAAAACCTGTGGTTTAAATCCGAAGGCTGCCAACTTCTAAAGCTAAGGTTGATAGAAGGGAATTTAGGACAGATTGCAAACCAAACTCTGCAAGAAAAGGGAAGCATTCATTCATACGGCAAATATTTATCAAGCACCTACATAGCACTGTATTCAAGCTGCTGCAGTCACAACACTTAACAAAGCACTTACATTTTTTTGGAGACAATGTTGGATGTTATTAAGTCCAACAGAGAAAAACAGAGCAAAGAAAAGGAGACTTGGGGGTAAGAGTGACAGAGGGGTTGCTATTTTATTAAGAGAGCAGTCAGAGAAGGTCTCTTTGATAAGGAGACATTTGATCATGGAACCTGAAAAAGCAAGCAACTGAATCATGTGGATTTCAAAAAGGAAAGACATTCCAGGGACCAGTAAGTGCAAAGGCCCTGAGGCATCAGTGTGCCTGGTCAAGGAAAATAAAGTTATTGTGGATAGAATAATAGAAAAGGTGAGTTAGATAACAAGACACCAGATTACTCCGCGCCTCATTCAGCTATTACAAGGACCTTGGCATTAACCAAGTGGCACAGGAAGTGATCAGAGGGTTTTGACAGGAGGATGGCATGAGCCCGCATACCTTAGCCATTGTGCTGAGAATAGCTTGAAAGAAGGGGGAGTGTGGAAGCAGGGAGGACAGTTAGAGGCCACGGTAATGATTTAGGCAAAAGATGATGGCGGCTTAGACCAGGATGGTAGGCAGCTGTGTTAAGTGGTCAGATTCTGGATGGATTTTGAGGGAAGAGTCAGCAGGACTGATAGAGTAGGTACGGGGCATGCAAGAATGAGAGGAGTCTAGGATAATCCAAAAAGTTTGGGCCTGGGCAATCAGAAAGATTAGAGTTGTCATTGATTGAAATGAGGAAAACTGCAGAGAGGTTTTGGGGCACGGAGATTAGAAGTTCGGTTTTGTATACGTTTAATTTGGGTGTGTTCAGGGTGGTATGGCCGTAGACTGTATATGTTAAATTTGAGATGCCAGTTTGACCTCTAGACGGAGATACCAAGTACAGAGCATTCCTGGGAGACGTTCGGGTAGTGATACAAATTTGAAAGTTGTTACAATACAGATAGGATTTAAAGTCACAAGAGCGGATGGGAAGAGGTCTGTGACACCAGCCCTGAGACCCTCGGAGAAGCATCAGCAAAGAAGACTGAGAAAGAATGACCTTGAGCCAGAAGAAGAGCTGAGGGAAAGTTATGGCCCAGAAACCTAGTGGGGAGGGTTATTTTTTTTTTAAGAGAGAGAAAACAATCATCGGTGTGAAATGCTTGGTCAAGGTCTGTGCTGACAGCTGGGAGTCAGGAGCCTGCCTTGGATTCTGGGTCTCCTTCTCTCTGCCCTTCCCCCCCGTTTGTGCGCGCGCGCTCTCTCTCTCTCAAAAATAAATATTGAAATAAAATTTTTAAAAAATGCTGCTGATAGATCAAGTAAAATGCGGACTAAGAAATACGACCGTAGGGTATAGTGACATGGAGGTTACTAGTAACCCCGACCAGAGAAGTTATAGGTGAGGTAGTGAGAAGAAAATCTGACTGGAGCATTTCAAAAGAGAAGTGGAAGCAACGAGTCCACACGACTTTTTCCAAAAGCTTTTCTAAGTGGCAGCTGAAAGGATGTGGGGGTTCAGAAAGGGTTTGGAAACAACAGAACCTACTCTCAAGTTTAAATTACTCTTCTCAGGTCATTACGCATTCATTTACTTTTTACAGACAGTCACTTTGGAGAATCTGAATTTAATACAGTTTTGAAGGACTAAAATAATTCTAATATAGCCAAGGGATCGCTGTCATTGGGACTAAGAAATAAGGCAATTTTCATTTGCTGTTAGAAACAGGGAATCAAAGTTTAAATAAATCAAACCTTCGTAAAATCAGTATGAGTCCAGTTACACCGGCCCCATGATAATTTCAAAACCATGTATCTGTTCATAAAGCTGAATTTACCTTGGTGTTATCGAATGCTAACAGGAGTGTCCTGCCATTTGTTAAAAAGATTTCTACAGCATTGTCTCTCAGCTGCCACCAACGCTTGTGAACTTCTTTAATTTCTTCATATGTCCAGGAAAATGATGCTGGTTCCAACTCTCCCTGAAGGCTCTGAGACAAAGGAAGGAAATGAAACTGTTTGCTTTACATGAAATATAAATGATCACTGCAATTTTAGATTTTTAAAAATCTGAAAATGAAAATGTCTTCCTTTTGTGGCAAAACCGCAGATAAGATTCCCTGAGCCACCCCCGACCCCTCCCTCCCCAACCACGAAACACTTCAGAATACTGGATAAACGTTAAGGAATTAAAGAAATACGGGCTTTATTTTGTAGGGCAGTTTTAGGTTTGCAGAAAACTGAGCAGAGAGTGTAGACAGCCCCCATGTATTCCTGGCCCAAACTCAGAATTTCCCTGTGATTAACATCTCCCATTAGTGTGATTAGTCTGGTGCCTTTGTAATAACTACAGAGCCAATAGTGAATACGTTATTCTTAACTGAAGTCCACAGTCTGCATTAGGGTTCAGTCTTGGTGTTATGGTCCCATGGGTTTTGACTAATGTTTACTGAGATGCATCCACCCTTACAGGATCGTACAGAGTTCCCTTGTGCCCCCCTACTCACCTGCCCCTCCCCCTCAGGCTCCTGGCAGTCACTGATCTTTTTACCATCTCATAGCTTCCCCTTCGCAGAATGTCACGTGGTTAGAATCACACAACATGTAATCTTTTCAGACAGACTTCTTTTAAAGCTGAGCTTGCGGGACGTAAGGGAAAGTGAAATCCCCAGGAGCCAAAAATAACAAGAAATTTGAAAAACAGCAGTGAGGTAGAAGGGATACTGGGGTAGGCTGGCTGTGCGTCCACATGCACACGCACGTATGCACACACCCCAGCTTTAGAAACTTAGTGACTTAGGTTAACATCCACTTGAAGAAAGCAGATGAGGCCTTGGAGTTCTCTGGATCAGAGTATGGAAGTGTACGTACGTCAGAAATCTAAAACCATTAAGGGACATTTTCCTGATGACAGACAAACACACGTGTCCATCAGTAAAGAGGAATAAGCAGGAGCCTGTCTCTTCTGGCCCGGGGACTGGGTGAAGAATAGAAAACAAGCCTCTCCCTGAAAATTCACATGTGGGTCTGCCCTCCCTCACATGGGTCTGGGTTAAAATGAACCTATGGGCATGGCCTGGGAGCTCCCCAGCGATGACACATAGTCCCCATGCCTCTGAACCTTCCCGGAAAGGCAAAGCACTCTCCTGCAAATTCAGCCCCATTGACTAAGCTCACAGATCAGCACGCACCAAGTAGCTATGTTCCTCTCCTGTGTGGTCAGCAGAAGGAAGGAAAAGATAAGTGGCCACCAGAAGGCTGGATCTCCCTGACAGCATTGATCCTGGCCTCCCTCAACAGATCTCTACATTTTAGAATGAGGGGTTAGGGGCCATAGGTCCCAGACTTTTTTTTTTTTTAATGTTTATTTATTTTTGAGAGAGAAAGACAGAATGTGAGTGGGGGAGGGGCAGAGAGACAGGGAGAAACAGAATCCAAAGCAGGCTCCAGGCTCTGAGCTGTCAGCACAGAGCCGACGTGGGAATGGAACTCACGAACTGTGAGATCATGACCTGAGCTGAAGTCGGCCACCCAACCAACTGAGCCACCTAGGCACCTCCATAGGTCCCATATTTTTTTACCATCACTGGGCCCTTCTCAAAGTACAAAATGAAGAAAACTTTTAAAACAATTTGTCTAAATCTTTTGCAAATTGCAGTTGAATATGTGAATTATGTTACTCAATGCTTTTAATAGAAAAATCATGGTAAAAGCTCCTACGAAAGTTTAAAACTAGTTAGGATTTATCACATCAAATTAACCTGCATCCGAGGTTGGTTTGTTTTCATCAATTTTCCCTTTTGGAAAACTGCATTGACTTTCTCTGTTGTGTTGGAACAGGGGCTCAGAGCGAAATTTAGAAAGCAATTGCAATGACTACCTTATCCCAGGCTCTTCATCCTTCTAAAATCTTATTTGAAATTTTTAAAATTTGAATTGCTCTGTTGTATGTGTGCTATACTATTGTGCTAGATCCCAACTGACTTTTAGAAGTAGGGGTAGTAGATAATTACAAATGAAATTAAACTCTTTAATGAAAATGTAATATTCTCATATATAAAACTGAATTCCTTCTTATTGTGCTTCCATATCCGTTCATTCATTCAGTTCAGCAGATGTTAATTAAGCGTCTACGAGCAAGGTGCTCTGCTAAGTGCTCTGCATGAAATACATCTGTGTAAGATGAAAAGGGGGCACAAGATACTTGTACAAACATTTAAAAGGCAAGACAGCAGGGGCGCCTGGGTGGCTCAGTCGGTTAAGTGTCCGACTTTGGCTCAGGTCATGATCTCAATGTTCTTGAGTTTGAGCCCCGTGTCGAGCTCTGTGCGGACAGCTCAGAGCCTGGAGCCTGCTTGGGATTCTGTGTCTCCCTCTCTCTCTGCCCCTCCCCTGCCTGTGCTCTTTCTCTGTCTCAAAAATGAATACACATTAAAAATATACATTAAAAAAATAAAATAAAATGCAAGACAGCAAATGTCACATAGAAAGTAGAAACAAATATTATAAAAGCAGAGAAAAGAAGGATCTTTCAAACTATTAAAAAACAAGAGTATTTTTAGGAGAGTTTTAAAAGGGGGAAATGTCATCTTTTGGATCCAGAAAAGTGTTGGCTCGTGTATCAACTATTAAGTTCCCTGGTTGCTAAAAAGAGACATCTTGAAAAATAATGTGACCATACTTTTACTAGCTGGGATAAATGCTGTGGCAATTGCTACATAAATCACACTAAAGAATGCCTACTCAATTTTGGGGGCTATATTAAATATTTTCATGACTTTTTTCATATTATTTATTTTACAGCAAAATGTTATGTTTTAGCTCATTATTTTTTGAAATAAAATATGTATTCACTATTAAACCATATGTATTCTTATTTAGTATATCTTTAGGAATTCCTGGTCTTAGAAATTTTCTGAAACAAAAAGCCTATTTCTCTTACTACGGGGATCTCTAAACAATATTTTAGTGGTCTACAAACTGATTCAGATGGATAAAAATATGTGAATATATATATATATATATATATATATACACACACACACAAAATATGTGAGCTAAGAGTCATTTCTGTAATTTTCTGATTTATATCAGTACTTCCAGTAGAATAAAAATTATGATACCAAGACATGTGACTATCAGGATTAGTTAAGTTATTCAATTTTACAACATTTTCCTTTCTTTGTGAAGGTAAATATATTTGATAGTGAATTGGGAGTGGCAGGGAGTAGTTTTTTGTTGCTATTGAGAACAGTGATAGAAGGAATAAATTAAATAAATTAATTAAAATAACAGGAGCACTTTATTGTTTTCATTTTCATTTTATTTTTTAAAGTAGTTTTTAAAGTTTTTCTTTTAATTCCAGTTCATTGCCATACCATGTTATAATTTGTTCCAGGTGTACAATATACTAATTCAACTGTTCCCTACAGCCCCTGTGCCCATCTCAAGTGCCCTCCTTAATCCCCATCCCCTATTTCCCCCATCCCCCCCCCCACCTCCCCTCTGGTACCATCAGTTTGTTCTCCATAGTTAAGAGTCTGTTTCTTGGTTTGTCTCTCTCTCTCTTTTTCCCCTTTGCTCACTGTTTTAACAGGAGCACATTAGAATCTAAATCATAATACTAACTGCTATGAGGTCAGACTGTAAGCCAGAGGAGATGGTATGGTCTTTTTAAAAATATCTTTAAAAGAAAAGGTTTGGAATTAAGACCAATCTGCACACCAGAGTGACAATATATGAACTCTCCTAGTTCTACCTGTTTGCCAGTTATAACGAATTTATACATTTTGGAAATTTGTCTAGGTTTACATAGGTGCAAACTTAAGCCTCTACTCACCGAACTTTCAACTGTATCAGAAGCATTATCTTCCACAAAATACATTCCACATTTACCTATAGAAGTAATGGGATATGAGTTTAAAACTGTATGTGCACTATTATCATTTTTGATTACAAATATGACCTCTGGAGTCAATTGGCCTGAATTAAAATCCCAACACCCAGAAACAGTTCCTGTCGCTCAATAAATATATATTTTTTAATGTTTATTTTTGAGAGAGAGAGAGAGACAGAGCATGAGCATGGGAGGGGCAGAGAGAGAGGGAGATACAGAATCTGAAGCAGGCTCCAGGCTCTGAGCTGTCAGCACACAGAGCCTGATGTGGGGCTCAAACTCATGAACTGGGAGATCATGATCTAAGCTGAAGTCAGATGCTTAACTGACTGAGCCACCCAGGCGCCCCTCAATAAATATTTTTTAATGGTATCCAAGAGATTTTGGGCAAGTTGTTTAACTTCTTTGTGTCTTTACTTAATAAAAAAAAAGGGGTGTGGGGTGCTTGGGTGGCTCAGTTAAGCGTCTGACTCTTGATTTCGGCTCAGGACATGACCTCATGGTGGGGAGATCAAGCCCCATGTCAGGTTCTGTGCTGACGGTGTGGAGCCTGCTTGGGATTCTTTCTCTCCCTCTTGCTCTGCACCTTCCCTGCCCGCACTCACGCACACACGTATGTTCTCTCTCTCAAATCAAAACAAAACAAAAACCCCTAAAATAATTTTTTAAAAGAGGGGTGGAGGAAGCGGACTTTATTTCACAGGGTTAATGTGGGAATTAAATTAGAATGTATGTAAAATGCTTATAACGGTGTTTGGCACTCAGTGTTAAAAAAATGTTGGCCATTTATTATTGGTACTCTTCTTATATGACTAATACATTAATTTTATTTTCTCACACATTAACTGAAGTCAACTTGTAAACAAATTTTCTAGTCTAAGAGGAAGACTTAATTTTTATTTAAACACTCAATAGGGCAGAATAGACCTTAGAAGACAGCCCCCAGTTTTCTCTGCTTTATAGGCTGGCTGTGTTAGCACATGTCCCTACACCACGTATCCAAATGGTGGGAATTTCTCTGGGGCTCCGCCCTGTGTGCCGGTCACCCGTGAGCACTGAGCACTGTTGGCTCAGAGAAGGGAATCACCTTCATCCTTGTGACCACAGTGCTTAGTCCTGGCCAGCCTGAAGCTCTGCATGTTGAGCCTTGGAGACTGTAGCTTCAGTCTACGACCCTCAAATTGGAGGGTACGTCAGAATTGCTGGAGAGCTCATGAAATGCAGATTTCTGGGGGTGCCAGAGAGTTTCTGACTCGATAGGCGTGGGCCGGGGCCCAAGAATGAGCATTTCTAAGAAGTTCCCATGTGATGCTGATGTTCTTGACCTGGAGACCAGGCTTTAAGAAAACAACTGGCCTCTAGTATACAAATTAGTTCTTTAAGGGAACAGAGATCTAGTGGTACAACTTTATTCCTTCATATCTTGAGGAAAAGATTTCTCACTGAATGTAATTATACAGATATCCAAGGATTGACAACGTTGGCCTTTCTCTCAGAAGCACAATAGGGAGTATAAATTATGAACTATCTCAAGGTGGATATATTTCTTATGCACAGGTGTATCTTTTAAAACAGTAGGCATGTGAGTATATCGATAATGCCTCACTTTAAAAATCAAAATTGATATATAATAAAAGGAATGTTTAAATACAAAAATGTGTACTTATGAAAAAAGTCAACTTTATAAAAATTAAAAGGCTATTCATGTGCTTTTTAGAAAATAAGATTGCCACTTCCTGACATTTGTAAGTCATATAATGTTAAGGAAAAATTACCGATGTGATGTTAGAGAGAGTTTATTTGATCCAATGGCATTCTACCAAACAATGCTTCAAATTGTCTAAGAATAAAATAAGGCAGGGTGAATATGTGTAAAACTCTTCAAAATGTGACTTACCTAGTAACAGCTCACCAGCTGTCTCTCTAGACGGTGCAACGCTGATACATCTTCGATTCACTCTGTCAAAACATATATAAAATTACTATGATTAAATGTTTTGACCAATTTTAGAAAGTATATAGTATAAGCTTTATTTATCAAGTTAAAGATTTCAGCCCAGCACACTAGAGTTTCAAAAGCATGAGACGTCTTGCCTAAACCCACGTGAAAATATTATCTTGTATTTTAACATTCTGGTAGAGGAGAAAATGAAATTTTTAGAGAAGGCTCAGAATTCCTGTGCCATGTATACAGGATATAGGCATTCAGTTTTTTAGGAGAAACTTTAATATTTTGTATTTTCTAGTAATTATGCAAACATTGGGTCATGCCTCCGGTATTTCAAACACATGAAAGCATCCTAGTATTCTAGGAAAAACGGGATTTAGACTCAGAAAAGTTCTTCTCCTCTTTAGACAAGGAACTCACCTCCTTCGAATCTCAGGTTTTCATCTAATAAACAAACGGGCAGGGCAATTATCATTAGTGTCATAATGATAACGTGTCGTTAACATACAAGGACCCATTTAATACTCAACAATACTCTGGTACTTTGGGCGTTATTCCCTTCCTCATGTAACAGATACGGACATGGACACAGGAAGGCTAAGTAACTTGCCCAAGATCAGACATCTAGTAAGACGAGGAACTAAAATTTGGACCTTCAGTCACCGTTAGATGGCGTCATGCGGAAACCATACCCATTTCACAGAGACCTTAGGACCAGTCAACTGCCAAGATACACACGTGCAGACAAGGGCCAGAGCACGGTGACTGAAGCCCAGTGAGTCCTCGCCATCGAGAATGTCTTTTCCTTTTGGATTTTAGCCATTCGACTGTGTCCTCTCTTGAGCCATATTTAGGGCCTTTCCTAAAACCCCAGCAATTATCTAAAACAAATATTACACAAACACTACAATAAACTATTTAAAAAAATTTTTTTTAATGTTTTATTTATTTTTGAGAGAGAGAGAGAAAGAGAGACAGAGCGTGAGCAGGGGAGGGGCAAAGAGAGAGGGAGACACAGAATCCGAAGCAGGCTCCAGGCTCTGAGCTGTCAGCACAGAGCCCAATGTGGGGCTCGAACCCATGAACCGTGAGATCATGACCTGAGCTGAAATCAGAGCTTAACTGACTGAGCCACCCAGGCGCCCCTACAATAAACTATTAAAGTCTTTCTGACTCCTTCAACCAAAGAGAGAACATCTTATGGATTCACACTTACCTTATAGACTCACTTGCAGCTTTGTCTTTTACGGTCGAGGAGAAAGAAGAGTGAGTTTTATCTTCAAACAGGAAAGAGAGTGGTGGTTTGACCACATCTGCTAAGGAAAAAAGTAGGTATTATCTTTATCTGATAACTACAGTTATCTGCTACATTTGGATGCTGAGTCAAGAAGTCATTATTACCTTCTGATTTCTGTCTATCCCGAAGGAGGTACTTATTTGGAATAGTTAAGTAACATCTCTGTAAACGTCTCCTCTCTCGATTTGGTCCTTCTGTTGGATCCAGTTGCCAGGAAGTTGGATAGTACAGGGGATCATACCAGGCCACTCTGCCAGGGGAAATAAAAGAATGTTTTAAGTGTTTTAATCTATAGTACGTGGAGCTGTAAATAAAATCCTTACAGAAATTAAATAATCAAAAGTGATCTATTCAGTTAAAACCCTCAGCTGCTCACGTAATTAGACTAGGAAGTGCATAAACATAGACCATAGAATAAGATAGAAAGCATAGAAAATAGAATCATATAAAAAGTAAATGTCCTTCTGCTCCTGAACCCCGGCCTCCTGGTCCCCGCCTGGAGGCACACTCTGCCTCTAGTTTCTTGTTCCTCATAAATTTTTAAAAAGATATATCATGACTACTCTGCTTTAGCAACATGCATGCTTTAGCAGTACATTGGACTTAATATGGCTAGATAAAGAAAAAAATCCATTTCCAAGTTAAGTTTCTATATTTCCCATTTTGCCTACTATCTAACAAATAAATTGGTTCATTTTTGTAGTACAAGCCATATTTCTTAAGATGTTTAAAAAAAGTTAATATTTTATTTTAATTTTTAATAAAAAATGCTTAATTATTTTGAGAGAGAGAGTGCACTTGGGTGCATATGCGAGTGGGGGAGGGGCAGAGAGAGAGAGAGAGAGAGAGAGAGAGAGAGAGAGAGGGAATCCTAAGCAGGCTTCACACTGTCAGTGCAGACCCAATGTGGGGCGTGAGCTTGCAAACTGTGAGATCATGACCTGACCCCAAATCATGAGTTGGACACTTAACCAACTGAGCCACCCAGTCGCCCTCAAAATAAGTTAATATTTTAAATGAAAAAATAGAGAACCGTATTGAATATATTTTCAGACATAGATAAGAGAAAAAAAATCGCCCTTAATCCTACTACCCTAAACATACCACTTTCTGGTAGAAATTATTTTTTTTTCATTTTTAAAAATTGCAGTTATAATTATTACATATATACATTTCTATACCCTTTCTTCTTTCACTGGACATACTTTAATCTTCATTGTCACCATGGAAAATGGCTGACTAATGCATGGAGGGGGTGCATCATAATGTATTTAGCAATTTTGCCATTATTATATACTTGTTTCCAGTTCATTCACTAGCATAAACAATACAGAGATGAAAACCTTTACATTTACTGCCTTTATATATTTTGAATATTTTCCTTAGGACAGAATCACCAAAATAGGGTAACTGGAGCTAGAAATAAAACGGTTACAGGATTCCTGATACATGCTGTCAAAGTGTGCAAAGCCACCGGACCTCTGACCATGGGCTACGATATACATTTCTTCCTGCTCTGGGTATTAGCACCTAAAAAACTTTATAACAGAAAAGGTAAAATATGGCTTGTACCATATTTTATGGTGATATGGTAATATTTCAAGGTTTTGAAAAATCAAATTAGTCTCTGGCCATATGGAATATTTTCCTGTTTATTAATTCTATTTGTCTTATGTAGAAAAGTGTGATCACATCTTTTGCTCAAACTTTTCAGATCTTACAATTTACCTTTAAGTTGGCATGAGTTTTTAAAACCATAAAAATATTAACTCTGTGGGGGTACCTGGATGGCTCTGTAAGTTAAACATCCGACTTCAGCTCAGGTCACGATCTCATGGCTCGTGTATTTCGAGCCCCACATCAGGCTCTGCGCTAACAGTGTGGAGCATGCTTGGGATTCTCTCTCTCTCTCTCTCTCTCTCTCTCTCTCTGCCCCTTCTGTGCTCTCTCTCTCTTAAAATAAACAAACTTACAAAAAAGTAAAAAAAAGTTAATTCTGATTTGCTGAAAATAAATTTTCGTTTTGTTGCTGTTGTTATAGTTATTAAATACACTGGAAAAAATTAAAGCTCAAATCTATTTCTTTTTTTTTTTTTTTTAACATTTATTTATTTTTGAGAGACAGAGTGAAATAGAGCATGAGCAGGGGAGGGGGAGAGAGAGAGAAGGGGGACACAGAATCCAAAGCAGGCTCCAGGCTCTGAGCTGTCAGCACAGAGCCCGATGCAGGGCTCAAACTCACGGACCTTGAGATCATGACCTGAGCTGAAGTTGGTCATTTAACTGACTCAGCCACCCAGGTGCCCCTCAAATCTATTTGTTTCTTCTTGGTAGTTTGTTCTATTGTGTTTGAGCTTAAAAAGTTATCCATCTATCAGAGTTGATAAATGCCCCATTTTCTTCCACTTTATAAACTTAATGAATTTAATTCTTTTGCTCACCTGGAATTTTCTTTAGTGTATAATGTTTAGTCCATTTTAGCACCCCAAGTCATGCTAACCAGTAATCTTAACCAAATTTAGAGAACACGTTAATTTTCCTCTTTTCATGATCTGTGATGCATCTTCTAAGTTTTATTTATTAAAGTCTTACCTAGAAAAAGATCTATTTCCCAACTATCCCGTTTCCGTGATTTCTCTATTCTTCTGCAAAGGTTATATTTTAAAATTAAAGTCAACATATAGATTTTATTATCTGGAAGAGCTAATGCCTCACTTTCTCATTATCCCTGCCCACCCGCCCCCGCCTTGTCCCTAAGAATTAAAAAAAAAAAAAAAGATTCTTACAGGATTATATATAGATTTCATTATTTCATGATGAAATAAATCACAAGTGATTAAACAGAAAATATTTCAACTAATGAAATAATGCTGTGAATCTTTATTCTGAAATGGAAATAGTGTCTGACATCACCATATAAAACAACAAAGGCCCACTCTGCTTACCTATCATGCGTCAGCTGTTGGATAAGCTCCTGCCAGTGTCTGCTGGCACTCAGATCTACCTTGTACATGCTTCTGATATGCTGGATCACCTTTTTCCTCTCAATTCCCTGGGAGAGAGATACTGCCTGGGTGATATCTGCAGCGATCTTAGATATATCCTTTGATTTTGAATCCAGACGCTGAAAGAGACTAAATAAACAAGCAAGGCTGCTCGTAAGTGAAGCCTAAGTGGGACGTTAAAGAGCTATGGAAGCATGATACTTGAAAACTAAAAGTATGCGTGAAATCTAGTGGATTCAGAAAGGCATGACTTTTAGAACACATAAAATCCTACCTTTGTTGGTTATTGTTAACTGTTTTCTGCCAGGTGTCTTTATTCGTACCTTCTTCAGTTTCATATTTCTTTTGTTCCTAAAAGATTTGGATAATAATATGCACTATAAAACTAATTGTTTATCATTTAACACTGGCACAAAGGCCAACAAACTAATTTCATTTCATTTTATTTAATGTTTATTTATTCTTGAGAGAGCATGAGCAGGGGAGGGGCGGGGGGGGGCGGGGCAGAGAGAGAGACAGGGAGACACAGAATCCGAAGTAGGCTCCAGGCTCTGTCAGCACAGAGCCTGACGCGGGGCTCGAACCCACGAACTGCGAGATTATGACCTGAGCCGAAGTCGGATGCCTAACCAACGGAGCCATCCAGGTGCCCCCCAACAAACTAATTTTAAAACCAAGTTAATAAAGGAAAAAAATAATGTCCCCAGGAGACCAGAATATTAAAATACAATAGCCACAAAAATAATTTTATAATTTCCCTTTGCTTCTACACAATCTGGGGCACAGATATTGGGGTGGGAGAATTAAATGGGCTGCCAGACCTAATGCCCCAGGTGCTTGCTTCCTTATTTGTTTCAAGGCGGATGCTTCGACTTGCTCGTCACTATAAAAATCTTTCCTTCACCGAAAGCTACCGAAAAGGGATGAGGATGACAACAGAGGATAAAACCCTCCTTGCAATAGCCTATTTATTCTCTCATAATAAAAAAACATCATTTCAATAAAGTTCATCATAAATGATATTCCACAATAAAAAAATCTTTCACTCTTTAACTACATTCAGTGGGATCTCCTTAGAAAACCGTGTCTTATGATTTCACTGACTCACCTCTTTGATCATTTTGATAAGGTCTGCTTTTGTTGTTGCACTGGGAGGTAGATACTTATGACCACACAGTTTTAGAGCATTCATAAGCAATTCCGCTGAGCCTAGTTCTTCTTCAGTCAATTCATCTTGGTGATTATGTATCAACTCTGACAAATACAAAACTAACTTGGCTCCATGCTTTAAGAAAAAGAAACACTTTTTTAAGTCATACGGTATTTTTATTTCTTACATTTAAATTGTTTCATAGTGGTTAAGTTAAATTATATACTAGGTTTATTTGGTGGCATTGGGTTTGAATAAAGAAGCTGCAAGAGACATGTTGGGGACAATCGAAAAAATTTGGTTATGCATTGAAAATATGATGACCTTACGGTGTAAACTAATTTTGTTAGGTACGATGATGTTATGGTTATGTAAGAAAATGTCTTTTGAAAAAGATTTCTGTAATTTACTTTAAAATACTTCAAAACAGAAATGATGTCAATATGATAAAAATACTACCAATTGTTAAATCTAAGTGATGGCTATATGTTAATACTCATTATACTATTCTCTATTTTTCTTATGATATTTGAAAATTTTCATTGTAAAGGGTAAAGGAAAAAAGAAAGAAAAAGAAAAGAAGTAAGAAAAGAAGGAAAAGAAAAACAAGCAAATGAGCTTTGGCGGAAAATTTTTTGGAGGGGATTTGCTAAAGAAATATAGGAAATAATCTTGGGATAAAGGAAACTATTTCCTAGTTCTCAGAGAAAAAAAAAATGAACTGGACGGGAAACTCTCCTCTGAACCTTCAGGTAAGAGAATTATGCTTATTTATTCTTTCTCCTTTGATTTCTGGTTGGTGGAATAGAAGTTGGTGAAACTTCCAGAACAAAACCCGTTTTTGGATTAGCTTATAAGTACTCATTACTCCCTAAGGGACACAAAGGTGAAAAACTCTAAAACCAGTGAGACCTCAGCACTCAGTGGTCTGTGCATGTCCAGAGAAGGGTTGATCTAGGCCAGTCTTTTATGAACTGCCCTATAACCGAAATGAGAATGTTACTCAAGGTAATGACAACTGTCTTTCGTAAACCTACACCTATTTTAAGTGGCCTTCCGTGCTATAGATCTTACACCTAACTGTTACGTGTACACTATGTGTTATTTGAACATTAATTATGCCAACAAGTGAAACATGCAGAATTTTACTTTTTACAAATTTACACTGATACAACTACCACTACATTTGGCTTTATGACATTTTAAACTGTGAACAGTATTAAATGTCAACAAATGAACTTGAGAACTCTTACATCGTGGGTGATATTTAAATTAACACACTGAATTGCATTGTGTCATTTCCCAAAAAACGTAAGATGAACATATGCGATGATGGAAATAGCAAAGCTCATTTTAATGCAACATTTTAATTTAGTCAGGAGACAGCTGCTACCTGACCAAAAGAGAAAAAAGAACAGACACTCTACAAGTAAAAGGCCAGAAGAGTTGGCAAATAAAGAGAAATAGTAAATGGCTAGGCTATTTTCATATGTGTGTCTTAAAGGTAATGCTCTTGATGTAATCTAAAAATAGTTTAGTTCGGGGCACCCGGGTGGCTCGGTCAGTTAAGCGTCCGACTTCGGTTCAGGTCATGATCTCACGGTCTGTGAGTTCGAGCCCTGCGTCGGGCTCTGTGCTGACAGCTCAGAGCCTGGAGCCTGTTTCAGATTCTGTGTTTCCCTCTCTCTCTGCCCCTCCCCTGTTCATGCTCTGTCTCTCCCTGTCTCAAAAATAAATAAACATTAAAAAAAATTTTTTTAAGTAAAAATAGTTTAGTTCAGTATTCAGTGACATTCTCAAATCACCTTGAAAAACTATAAAAAATGTTTTTATTCATCCTGAATATCCAAAAAAACCACATAATTTTCTTAGACACTTAAGGTGTTTCTAGAATCTCATGCTAACACCTGATCAATAATTTATTGATTGTAGTTCCTGGGTCTAGAAAAGGTGTTATTAGGGATGGATGCAAAAAAGGAAAAGTCTTGTTTTCAGACTTTTCAGACCTCAAAATACTGATTTAAGGAAATGAATCTATTAAACACAAATCCTTAGAAAATAATAAAACACTAAAATGTGTGAAAATAAAATTTTCAGGGATGTGTCTAAGAAGGAAGAGCTCTGAATGGACTGAAGAAAGGGGGGAACGTTTTGAAGGTGGGGCAAGGGCGACGGGCATATGGAGAAATTGACAGACGGGTATACAGACGGACAAGGAGAGGAGGGAAGGTCCTTCGTGCTGAGCAGACAGCATGAATAGAGCAGCATGTCAGTAAGGATACATAGGATGGGCAGAGGTGACAAGAGACAAAGATGAGCCGATCTTAAAAGAGGAGGAGCTACAGACTGAGGAGTTAATCAGACTCAAGTAATAACGACAGAAGAGAGGCGTTGGGCTTTAAAAATCAAGCAAATTCCAAATGGAGCTTGTAGGCAGCTCTAAAAGGCACAAGAAGGTCCCTAAACACTGTTATGAAATGATCTCTGTGAGGTACTGTTTAAAGGGCAGAAGAGTGTGCATAGTTCGCTATCTTTCTCTGTGTTGAGAAGGGGGGATAATATATACACTGTGTCTGTGTGTACACCCTCTCTGAATGTGCCATGTTTCAGCTTTGATTTTGAAACCAGATAGACATTTCACATAATTAAAAACGAAGTTGAACAAATAAAACCCAATGGAATCCCTAAAAATGGAAAACCAATGGGAAAAAAAAGAACATCACTAGTTAGATGAAGTTGGTGGCATAATCGAATACAGAAAATTATTTGAAGTGCTTTTACAATACCATATTTTCATGGTACACTAAGGACAAGAGAATCATGAAGAATTCTTAATCTGCATTCACTGGGCTTGTTATTAGTGATAATGTTGGTCATCTTATTTTGAAAACGTTATATATACAGAGCAAAAAAGATAGAGCAAGTAAGTGTCCTGATGGCCTCAGGAATCAAGATTATCCACATGAATAAAAGGAAATACAAATATGAAATTCAAGAAAATGTGAAAATATCAGTATGAACTCATGATTCATTTTTCTTTCTAAAATAATATGTATTTCCTAGCTTTGTCCTAGCTGAGAAGAAATGACAACCAAGCAGAAATGAAGGTACTTAGTCCCCAGATTTGTAATTTCTAAAACATTTTTAATGCTATTCTTTTTTTTTTTAATTTTTTTCCTTAATGTTTATTTATTTCTGAGACAGAGAGAGACAGAACATGAGCGGGGAAGGGGTAGAGAGAGTGGGAGACACAGAATCAGAAGCAGACTCCAGGCTCTGAGCGGTCAGCACAGAGCACGACATGGGGCTCCAAGTCATGAACAGTGAGATCATGACTTGAGCAGAAGCCAGATACTTAACTGACTGAGCCACCCAGGTACCCCTAGATTTGTTATTTCTAAATACCATTATCTCATGAAAAGGAAACAGAGTCTTCTTGGGGAGAAGTCTGCTTCCAGATCTGGGAAGGAATGTGCAAGATGAGTCAGGACATTCTTGTGTTCCAGAAAGCAAAGAAGTTAATCGCATTGACTTGATAAAAATTGAAAAGGCTATGTTAAAAGAACACAACAACTTGAATCTACAGAGGTGTTAATTTGAATATCAAATGGAATAATAACTGGAAAGGTTTGAAACTACTCATAACATGTATGAAAAATACCTGATTTCATAATGACACCTCAAAAATAAAAACAAAGACAAAAACTGGAGGTTGTTAGGGCACCAACTCATTATTCTAAAAATTAATAAACAGGGAAAAGAAACAAGCTTTTACCTGACCCTTCCGACAGACTACATTTTGGGGTCGCCAAATAGATGATAAGAGAATATCCCTCCTTACAGAAGAATTAGTGCTAAGAGATGCTGGTGGAATGAGAAACCCTGAGAGATCACGATTTTACAACTCCTAACGGAAAAGTGGATCTTGGCAACGATCATCGGTGGCAGCTAAAACTATTAGGTTAAAGATTGAGGGTGAACTTTATAATGAATGGAGCAGGCTGACAACGTCTGGAAAACCAGGGCAACTAGACATTCTCTGTCTCCTGCTATGCTGTAATGGAAAATGCAAAGTACTCTTAATAGTCTTTTAAAAAAACAAACACAAAACCAAATATGAAATCAAGAGCAGGAATCTAGTCAAGCCTCTAAACCGGTATCCTAAAGGATACAATCAGCTAAATCCAGAATATGGGAAATTCTACAAAAATGACCCAGTTTCATTAACACATAAATGACATTTTAAAAAATGGTTGGGGAGGGTAATCACCATGGATTAAAAAGATTTAACATACTTCAAACAAATACTTTATGTGGGCTGGCCTTGTCTGGATCCATAATCCAGCAAACTATTACAAAAATTCTAAGAAAATTGGGAAAATTTAATCACTGAGTATTAGATTATTCGATTAGATTACTGTTAGAATGGATTATCGGATGTGATAAACTAAAAAAAATTTTTTTTAATGTTTTTTTTATTTTGGGAGGGGGGTAGGGGCAGAGAGAGAGAGGGAGACACAGAATCCGAAGCAGGCTCCAGGCTCTGAGCTGTCAGCACCAAGCCCCAAGTGGGGCTCGAACTCACGAACCGCAAGATCATGGCCTCAGCAGAAGTCGGACACTTAACCAACTGACCCACCCAGGCGCCCCTTGAGTGTGATAAATTTTTTAAAAGTCCTTATCAATCAGAGATGTAAAGGTAAAGGTATTCACAGGTGAAATGATTTGATACCTGAAATTTATTTCAAAGCACTACAATGAAAAATTAAAGCTCGGTAATGGTCATGCGGGTCTCTGATTTCTCCCAACTTTTAGGTATGTTTGAAAGTTTCCATAATAAACTTAAAAACCAGGTAAAATAATGTGGTCTTGAGGTGGACAGGAGGTTATTGTAAGGATCTGAGCACAAGAGGTGGAAGTTTGAATTAGGATGAGGCGGGAAGAAAATAGTTAAAGACACAACTAAATAAATGACTGGTCTTGGTGATGAAATGGATTCAAGGGAGAGGAAAAACTCAACCATGGTTCCAAGCTGAACTTCATAAAGACACCACTGACAGAGATGATGTAACAGAAAAGGGGAACGGGGGTGGGGGAAGGAGGACTGTCAACACCCGGGCTGTGTTTTGATGGATGGTAACTCTGTGGAGTATAAAGGCTTGAAGGAACATCACTGCGAATTCTCCACGGAAGGAGACTGTGGGCTGGATGTGCTTTTGCCTTGGGAGAGGGAAGACAATGCCCTGAGGGCACGTGAGAGAATCTTAGCATTAGAAAGACCAGGTAAAAGCACCACTTCAAAACTATAACCTTTTGGTTCTTGATATATGAGTTTCCCAGGTAGTAAAAGGGATACCTGTCTGTATGTAGCATCGATTACTGTATTTATAGGCGTATAATTTAATACAGTAAAGCATACAGATATTAAGTGTTCATTTCCGAGTTTTGACAACTGCATACATCCATTTACCACTACCCCAAATAAGATATAGTACATTTTTATTGCCCCAGAAAGTCTCCTAATGCCTCCTTCCAATCAACTCATTCTCCCTCCCCCTTCCTGACAGACACTACTACTGTCCTGAATTCTGTCACATTATCTTCATTTTGCCTGTTCTTGGACTTCATATGAACAGAATCACAGAAATGTGGGCTTTTTTACATTTGGTTGTCCTCTTAGTCCATACAATGTCTTTGAGCTTCATTCATAATGGTAGGTGTATCGTAGTTGGTTTCTTCTTATTGCTGTATAAAGTCTTTTATATAAATATATCACGATTTGGTTATACATTCTCTTGGTGATTGACAAGTTTGCAGCTTTTAGTAAAAAGGCTGACATGAATATTCTTATACAAGTCTTTTTATGGACATATGTTTTAATTTCTCTTAGGTAAATATCTAAAAATGAAATTTTAGGGTCACAGGTTAAATGTATGTTTAATTTTATAAGAAACTGCTGAACAGCTCTTTAAAATGGTTGTACCATTTAAACTCTCCATCTATCACTCTTTAAGTGTTAGAATTTATAGACTGAAATTCTTTTAAGTATGTCAATTTTGATCATTCCAAATGATCAACACATTTTTAAAAATTTTAACTTACTGCAAGTATTTTTGGAAATATACTACATATACTATTGTTTGAGCTACTCCATTTAGATGTTTCATGGATAATATAATGCTTTTAAAAAGAGAACACAAAGAAAACATTTGAAGATTTAGTAACAAACCACAAAGCACCTTTTAAGAGCTTAGATACAGAATTTCTTAATTTAAGCACTGGAATAAGGAATGGGAAGGAAACGGGGAGGTCAGTCTAAGTTTGGCATAGAGTAGCTGAAGAAAGATCTCAGGTGATACTTGTTTGGTAAGAAAACCATATTTAGGCATGAAAATAGTTTAATGTCAGTTCTTGTTTTGAACAATTTTATATTTCACTACTATGGTTTTTTTTAATGTTTATTTATTTTTTGAGAGAGAGAGAGAGAGAGAGAGAGAGAGAGAGACAGAACATGAGCAGGGGAGGGGAAGAGAGAGGGAGACACAGAATCCTAAGCAGGCTCCAGGCTCTGAGCTGTCAGCACAGAGCCCAACACGGGTCACAGCCCACGAGATCATGACCTGAGCAGAAGTCGGACGCTCAACCAACTGAGCCACCCTGGTGCCCCTATTTCACCGCTAGTTTTTACTTACGAAGTACTGAGATAACTTACTTGCAGGGATGGACTAAGACAGTCTCGCAGTATTTCCTGATGATTTGGTTCACGAACTATTTCGAAAATTTGCTTTCTCTCTTGAGAAGAGTGGGCTGGTGACACAATATGGACCAGGAGTCGGCCAAGTTGCATTCTGAAGGTTTCCTTACAAGACCATAAGATTTTAGTCCACTGCTGCTTGGAACCACTGGTTTTACTTGAACCCTTCAAGCAAAACAAGAATGCATTAGGATCAGACTTCCTAAGCAATAATATACTAACCTCTCAGAGCCCTAAAGAAGATCATGGGACATGTTTTTTTGTAGATGTTTTTTTCAGTAGTCAAAATTAGGATGACACATACATCCCTACAAACGGGTGGTTATACTAACATTTATAACAGCAGTGCTCAAAACAGCCAAGAGGTGGAAACAATCCAAATGCCCACCGATGGATGAATGGATAAACAAAACGTAATATAGACATAAAATGAATATTATTAAGCCTTAAAAAGGAATGAAATTCTGACACATGCGTCAACATGAACTTGAAAATACCACGCTCAATGAAATAGCCACACACAAAAGGACAAATATTGTCTGAAATATTGTAACTTATATGAGGTGTCTAGAAAGTTAAATTCATAGAAACAGAAAATTTAACAGTCGTTATCAGGGGCCGGGGGAGGGGTTATGAGGAGCTGTTGTTTAATGGGTACAGAGCAGTTTGGGATAATAAAAAAGTTTCGGAGATGGACAGTGGTAATAATTGCACAATAATGTGAATGCACTTAACACTAATGAATTATACCTTTAAGAATGGTTAAAATAGGAAATTTTATATCACTTGTATTTTTTTAAAAAAGAGAGAGATGGATTAAGAAGCTAAAGTCATTTAAATTACCTAGGGCTTAGACGTTAAAAAAAAAAAAAAAAAAGAACCATCAAAAGAACAATAGATTGACTGATTTTACAATATGAAAGAGAAAGATTCATTATAAAGAATATTAAAATACTGAGTAAAACGGTCGCAAACTGACAACTACATATAAACTGAGCATCAATATGACCATCAATGTTCCTTGACAAGTAACGAGACAAGCTGCTTCAACTGTGGCCCATTGGAGGCTAACCTGATCCTGATCAAATCTCCTCTATCTGGTTTAAAACTGGAATCAGTACATTTCAGAGTTTATTCTGAGTTTTGGAGCTGGCTCTCCAATTACCCCCAGTCCTGAGGGCCCCGGGTAAATCATTTGGCTCTAAATAAAACCTGCAGACACCCCAATCTAGCTTAGATTTAGAGACTGGCAGAATCATGATTTATGAGTTCCGCTAGAGTAAGATTGGCTTTCGGTATCTCTAAAGTGTACAGACTGATTTTTCCCCTGGGGTCGAGCGTATGTAGCCCACAGAAACCTAAGCGTGTCAGTGATGAATGGAGCCTGATACTTGTTAGCATCCTCTATACAATTGTGAAGGTGTCAGATATGTGTAAGCCAAGACCTAACCTTCCTAGTAATTCATAATAATAATAATAATAATAATAATAATAATTCAAGAGTAAGCAGACACATAAAACAGCTACTCCTTTTGTGTAAATGAACACGTCCCATGCAATTAATTTACTTACAATAGACACTTTGAATCCTTCTACCAGGTATGTGAATATCTCCTTCTGAAATGGATTGAAAATGGAAGGCTGTTCCTGATGAACATTTTCTTCAGAAATTTCAGTCTGGGAAACTGAGGTCTTGCTTTGAGTCACATTTTCTGGAGTACTCAAAATGTCAATAATGTCTGGATTAAACTCTTTGAATTAAAGGAAAAATAAAAAGTTAGATAACTAGCCATTACAAACGGTAAAAATATTCTATGGAATCACCAATTCCATTGTCACTATATAAATGTGCAGCGAGTGTATTAGACATAGAAGATACAATATTCTAGAGAAAGTAAATTCATCAAAAACAATGTAGAAATTTAAACCTACGTAAGTCATACAATTCTGAACTAAATATTTACTTTACTAATGAAGATGATTTAAACTGTGAAATTATTAAAGCTCCGAGGTTCTTGTACAAACCAAACATAATGACCACGTGATATTTACATTAGTTGGATGTGCAGAGCCATTTCAGTGCATGTGCTATACCATTAAATCTGAGCATGTGATAAAAATGGTACAATTTCAGAGTTTAGCCTGGGATCCGGTTGCCCCAAGTACAAATTGGAAAAGTTAAGAAGAAGAGCCTTATTTGTATGTATTATGCTTTTCTAGTGATGAACAATTACTATGTTCTTCTTCCTGTTTTCTTGGGGTTACTTGAACATTTTTTTTGAATTCCATTTTGACTTATCGATAGTGCTTTTGAGGGTATCTCTCTGCATGGCTTTTTAGTGGTTACTGTAGGTATTCTGTTTTATAAGTAAATACATAAATCAGTAGCCCCTAGAAAAAAATGCAAATCGAAACCACAATGTGGTATCACTAGACATCTATCAGAATAGCGAAAATTAAAAATTGTGACAATTCCAAATACTGGTTAAGGGTGTGAAGAAAAATGCATCACTCATACATTGCCGGTGGGAATGTAAAATTTGACAGTCATTCTGAAACATTTGGCAGCTTCTTAACAAAAACACAGCACACAACTTCCCTTATTGCAGGAGAACGGAGACTTACACTCACACAAGAACCTGCATGTAACTGTTTCTAGCAGCTGGCTTTATTTGTGGTAACTAAAAACTGGAAAGCAGCCCTGATGGTCTTTCAAAAGGTGAATGGCTAGGCAAACTCCAGTACGTCTGTACTGTGGAAAACTACTCAGCAAAACAAAGAAGCAACAAACTGCTGATATGTGCAGAAGCCGGGATGACTCTCCAGAGAATCACGCTAAGTGAAAATAGCCAGTCCTAAAAGGCCACATACTGGATGATTCTATTTATGTAAAATTCTTGAAATGATAAAAAATAAATGGAATTAGAGATTAGAGGTTGCCAGGGACTAAGGAAGGGGTAGAGGTGGGAGCAAAGCGGGTGTGGCTATTAAAAAAGCGACAGGGGTGCTGGGTGGCTCAGTAGGTTAAGCATCGAATTCTTGGTTTCTGCTCAGGTCATGATCTTGTGGTTCTTGCTCTTCTCATGGGTTTCAGCTCCACATCGGGCTGAGATTCTCTCTCTCTCTCTCTCTCTCTCCTCTCTCTCTCTCTCTCTCTGCCCCTCCCCTGCTCATGCTCTCCCTCCCTCCCTCCCTCCCTCTCAAAATAAATAAACAAACTTCAAAAAACCCCCACAAAACAAAAGGCAACAGAAGCACTCGCATGTGACAGAAACGTTCACCTTCTTGACTGTATAAATGTCTGTATCCTGGTCATGACGCTCAACTCTAATTTGGCAGAACCCACTGGGGGAACTGGAGAAACGGGATATGGGATCTCTCTGCAATATTTTTATTTTTTTTTTTAATTTTTTTATTTTTTTATTTTTTAAAATTTTTTTCAACGTTTTTTATTTATTTTTGGGACAGAGAGAGACAGAGCATGAACGGGGGAGGGGCAGAGAGAGAGGGAGACACAGAATCGGAAACAGGCTCCAGGCTCCGAGCCATCAGCCCAGAGCCTGACGCGGGGCTCGAACTCACGGACCGCAAGATCGTGACCTGGCTGAAGTCGGACGCTTAACCGACTGCGCCACCCAGGCGCCCCTCTCTGCAATATTTTTAATAATGGTATGTGAATCTACCATTATCTCAAAGAAAAGTTACAAAAATATATTGGAGGTGCTGTCCTGTTTTAAACTCAATGGTCACTCTAGGCCTGCATTTAACACATTAAGAAGTAGACTTTTATTCAAGACTATTAGTTCCAAATAAATTCTTTAAAAATTTTTGTTTAAAGTTTATTTATTTTTGAGAGAGAGAGAGAGAGAGAGAGAGAGAGAGAGAGAGAGAGAGAGAGAGAGAGAGAGACACTGAGCACGAGTAGGGGAGGGGCAGAGAGGGAGACACCGAATCCAAAACAGGCTCCAGGCTCTGAGCTGTCAGCACAGAGCCTGATGCAGGTCTTGAACCCATGAACCGCAAGATCATGACCTGAGCTGAAGTCGGATGCTTAACCAACTGAGCCACCCGGGCACCCTGCAAATGCATTCTTTTAATAGTGTAAATGTTACGAATGAAAAAATGAATGCTGTTGACAATTTTGAGACCTCATCAGTTTGCTCTTAAATTATTTCCCTTTTAAGTGCATATGTGAGCAAGCACATATTCATCCTCTAGTCCCACCTTGATAAATAATCCTGTTAACTGCTAAAATGGTGAGCCTCTGTAGTCTCTGAGCAAGCTCTGTCTCAGATGCCTGCACGGGGTTCTCCTGGCTCATTCTCCGTTGCATCATCACATGCAGTTCATCGCTTGCCACTGAGCGCATTTTCATCAGGAGAGAGTCAGTCTGAGCAAGGGGAAATTTTCGAGCACCTTCAAGTATATAAATTAAAAACATCAAATGCCAGAGTTAACAGGGATCAAGGAAATTATTTTTGCTGCAACGTTTTGATTAGTGGACCATGAAATAAATCTTCACTAATACAAAGGAAAGAGCATGATTCAGAGAAAGTGACGTTTCTCCCTCGTTAAAGAAATGCAACAGTACTTCTGATTTCAAAGTCCAAATCAGAATATTGAAGCTAGGGACATAGCTTAGTGGGATGGACATCGTTTGGCAAAGTTTGAGTTTTCTGAAAAACACAAAAGAGTTAGAAGGGTATATGTAGGTAGTTCAGAATGTTCCGACAAAACATTTTCAAATACTGTTGCACTTCCTTGTATTCCAAAATAATCAATAGGTTTTTAAAGCACATCGTGTTTCAGTAAGAACATTACTATTTCCAGATAATTCCCATTGTTGAATTTTATAAAGTAGTTTTGAAAAGCATATATAAGTGAGATAGTGGAAAGCAGTCCAATGAAAGTGAAGAGATCGGAAAGGTGAGTGTAATTCCAGTGCTTTGCTATTGAAATGATTTGGTGCATATGCATCATTTGGAATTCAATCCTACAAAAGCGTTCCCTGAGCAGTATCTCCTCAGATTGAGCAGTTAGGAATGTCATTCCTGCATCATCACTGCACCTGCTCTGAAAGGTACCACACAGGTAGTGGATCCAGGAGGATATGGGGAGAACGAATCTTGATTTAACGGACTGAAGGGGAAAGGCATCGGAAGTTGACCATAGGAACCAAAATGACGTCTTGGTCGGTGAGGAATAATGGAACCCTTCATTGGAATTGAACCTTTGTTTTAAATGACAAAAACATGTATCAATTTCCATAAATAGCTTCCATACACATTACTTACATATGACTAAATTATGATAGGTTTTAACGACTCCTCCTGTAAGATATTTAAATATTTTAATAGCACTTTAGATTGTCCAGTATCTCAGGTACTCAGTATTTATCACTTAATACATGTTGGTGGGTGGGGTTGCATTTGAGACAAAAACAAAGCAAATAAAAAATATTCATATCCAGGATATATTCAAGAGTAATACTGTCAGACTACGTCTTCAGTTTAAGTAGATTCTTCCTGATGTCTACATCTCTGGCAGCTTTCATGCTGTCTAAGCAGCAGATAATCCTAATTCAGAGGCAGAGCAATATACTGAGTAAGAAAATGTGAGGTCTTCACAACTACACACTTGAAAAAGAGGGAGGGCATTTCAGCACCGAGCTGGGGTAGCCTCAAATATACTTCTTTCAAAGCCTCAGTTCCCTCATATGTTAAGATGTAGATTAGAAAGTAAAATAGAGCTCATCTCAAAGGTAGATATTTGTCACTATCTGATATTTTATTAAACGTATTTGTTTACAGGTTTATTGACCATTTTCTACAGTAAAATGTAAGTTCCATGAAAGCAGATAAAATAATACCTGACATGTGGATGGTGCCCAATAAATATGTGATGGTTGAATGAATGGATAAAGAAGGTTGTTCTATGGATTAAATAGTAAATAAAATAATGGATGTAAAACACAATGCCGATCTCATACAAAGCATCAAAAGTTGTTAATGGTTGGTATTGTTACTGATGGCTGAAATATAAAGGAAATTCATTTGTATGTGGATCATAATAACACAATGTATATATTTATATTTATTTCTGACAGTTTATATGTATGTATAGCACTTTAAATAATACCCTAATGCTTATTTCTACCTTCACGAAATAAGGTGATGCGTAAAGTTTCTCATAGTGATAAGCAGACAAGTGGGAAAAAAACATATAAAAGAACGTACATTGCTATGCTGTTTGTAATAGCAAAAACAAGTAAAAAGTAAAGTAAAGGGATCAAGGGATTAAACAGTAAAGTAACACAAAGTTGTTAATAAACACAAAGTTATTTAAACACAAAGTTGTTTAATAAAAAGTAAAGGGATCAAAGGGATTACTGTAAGACAAGTAAAAAAAAAGAGAAACTTTTGGTTTATTGATAAAGATTAGGAAACAATTGATGGCAAATCAATATAATAGATTATTATGTGTTCATCAAACATAAAGAGTATTTTTATTATATGGGAAGATGTCTATAAACACATTAATTAGAAACAGAAGGTAGAGTCCGATACCATTTAGTGACATCTCTCTCTCTCATCTATACCAAAAAAAGATACAAAGGCTAAGGAATTTGAGATCTGTTAACTGGGTAGTTGGAACCATTGAGGCTGTTGAGCAAGATAATGGCACACGAGCCAGGCTGTAGAAAGATTAATCTGGCAATCAAAGAGTATCTAAGAGTATGAGAACTTAAAATCTACATATGACGAAATGCTGCTGAAGAAGCTTCGGTCCCATGCCGTGGATATCCTGGCGCTGACAGTCTGAGGAGACCTGTCGATGACCAGCGCAGGGGGTGTGTGGCCAGAACAAGCTGCAGCTGCCGGCTGTCCCCACGAGCCCTGCTGGAGGTGGGGGGGTGGCCGTGGGGCTGGGGTGTCACATTCTCAGCAGTGTGCAGTAAATGCTAAGTGAGTCTATTTAGGAAAAAACCATCTCCCCAAAACATTGACCACTAATGAGAACAGCTTGCTTCAAATCTTGGAAGGAACAGCTTATTATATCTCAATGATGGACATGACGGCAGTATAAATCCTTCTTAGTAACTTAGCATCGTGAGCAGATAGCCCTAAATAGGCTGTTATAACCATGCTGCTCCAAGGCACAGGAGCTCTGGTATCTTGCAGCTTTTGTACCTACGGCGTACAAAGCCAATACCCTTTTGACTGAGAATGAAGAAATAAAACACAGTCTTTCCCAAATATCTGTGTAGAACAGTGCGGAAGGAATTACAAAGCAACAGCATAACACATATAAAGTGGTATTTTTCAACTGGATTCAGAGACAGGATTTAAATAAGGGCCGTAGTCAAACCAGGAAGAATTGGTGGGAGAAACCCACAAGGGATGGTCCTAGAAACACGACAGGGCTGGAATGAGCGGATGTGCTGTAGGACACGGAGGGAGGAGTGTGGGTGCTCCTGTTCCAGCAGGAACTTATTCCAGTGCTTCTATAAAATACAGGAACTGGTCTGGTGCACTTTTAAGGTCTTTTTTTTTTTTAATCAAGCTCGAACTCTGTAGGGCTCTACAAACCTCATGCGGCTTACAGCAACTGCATTTACTCAGATACAGCGACAAATTTAAGCTCAGGATAAGAGACCAGAGGAGTCAGGAAAAAAAGGAGAGTAAGGTTTAAAGAAAGGACTAAAAGTCCGTCATGCACTTTAACAGGACTCACACAGACAAAAAATAAAAAAGGACAGGCTTGGAGTTCCGCAGGGCTCTGAGGCTCAAGGTGATAAAAATTCTGGTATCAAAAGAGAGAGATGACAGACTGTTAGAGAAATCACAGAACAAAGAGAGAACAGCAAGAGCGCTGCTGTGGCAGCCCTGGCGTGAGCGGATCAAAAACGAAACCACAGATCTAGGTACAAAAGCGCAGAAGAAATGGACATGGGAATGAGAAACGTCGGCAGGAAAGAAACGGCTCCTGTGACTCAACGATACTGGCAACAGAGCATTTTCCTGTATCAAAGGGGGGTGAATTCCATCTCAGCAGTCACTGACTATCTAAGGAACCCTGCAACGGAAAGGTGGTTCGAAAGCCATCTTCTGGCATGTGGTCAGCTGAGCATGACTGCTAGACTTGGTGAAAGGCAGAATGCTACCTAGACAAGAGAGGAGGTCAGTTCAAGAGGAGAGGCTGAGTTCAGATGTCACATTAAAGAAGGATGTACAGGGGCAATAAAGTTGTGTGGCTGTCTTAGAAGTTTTAGTTACATAGCTTATATTTAGCATAATCTAAACATACTACTGCAAAAAAAATGTATATTTAATAGCTTTTCTCTACAAATGAGTTTTTCACATGGTTGTAACATTTCGCATAGCACTGAACAAAACAAAGTTGTTTAATACAGGTAGAAGAAAGATTTGGATTTAATTTAAAAAAATTTTTTTAATGTTTACTTTTGAGAGAGCGAGAGAGACAGAGTGTGAGTGGGGGAGGGGAAGAGAGAGAGGGAGACACAGAATCCGAAGCAGTATCCAGGCTCTGAGCTGTCAGCACAGAGCCTGACGTGGGGCTCAAACCCACAAACTGCGAGATTATGACCTGCACCAAAGTCAGACACTCAACCTACTGAGCCACCCAGGCTCCCCTGATTTCGATTTAATTTAAAGGCCCTTAAGATTGTAAGGGTGATTAAACTTCAAACAAATTACCAACTACTCTGGGGATACGCGTGTGCGTTTGTGTGTGTATATACATGCTGTATATCCGTATCCATCCATATATATGTATGTGTATACGTGCATGTGTGTATAGATCCTATGTGTGCGTGGGGAGGTGTTTATACTGTCTTTCCGGATCGTGTGCATAAATGTCACAGAAGATTTTGCGGGAAAAATAAGGAAGGCTAACAATATTGACACTTGCCGATATGTGCTAAATCACAGCAAGTCCTGATGTCACATGCACTCTACCCACACCCGAGCCACCGTCTTCTCCCGTCTGGACCGCTGCAGTAGCCTCCTACCTGGACCCCTACATTTCTTGCTCTCCGCTAACCCACTCTCTACACACAAGCCAGAGCGGTCTTTACAAAATGGAAACCTGCTTATGTTAGAACTCCCCCTTAGGATAAGATCGTTAACGCGGCCTATAAGATTATCTATGCACTGGCCAGTGCCATCCTATACAGCCCCATCTGGCATCGCTCTCCTAAATCTCTCCAGAGTATTCCACTCTGGCTAAATGACTTTATTTCAATTCCCTGAAGCTTAGCCTTTTCCTGCTGTGCAACATTCCTTCTGCCTGGAAAACTCTTTCTCTGACTCTCTACCTTGCTAGCTCCTTTCTCTCACCCTTTACATCTACACTGAAATCTCACTTCCTCAGATACTTCCCTAACTCCTGATGTAAACCACGTTGCCTATTAGAGTCTCTACTCTGATCCTCTACATTTCTCTACTATTTTGTAATCTCTACAAGTGCAGAATCTGTGTCTGCTTCTAATCATCACTGTATCTTCAACATTTACACAGTGCTTGGCACACAGTAGTTGCTCAAGAGATAACTGAACAAGAACAGCACTGAAAGAAATCAGTAGAATGGTTTTTCCAGGGAGGAAACCTTTCTCAAATTTTGTAGTTTAACTTTTTAAACTAAAAGATATTTTAAAAGTGTGAATGGCATCAGAGTACAGGAAAGTCATGCCACCCTCAATTTATAATTATTAAAATATTATTTCAGTACTCACCAGCGATGCTCTTCCGCGGTTGAAATATTGCATGATGAGGAGGAGAGGGTAACCGGAATGTATCTGCAAGGTTTTCAGAGTCATGATTTGCTGTGGTCCTTATAAATTCCATAGCAGCTTGGAGAACTCTAAACTGCAGTGCAACAGCCATACCTGAAAACAGAAGACACTAGAATGTTTTCAAGCTATGTGGATGTTAATTTTTTACACTGAGTTGCTTTTTATTTTCATGCAACATCTAAACTGCCAGTAATGTTTTATTAGACATAGATTTTAAATTTTTGATCGATATGGGTTCCTGATAGTAGTAAACATTTTTAAACTGCCTTTAAAAGAAATTTTAAAGCAAATTTCCAAATGATCACTATAAAAAAAAATTCAATGGAAAAAAACTAGCTCACAAATTTATTTCCTCTTACATCGTTGTCTTAAAGAACAGGCTTTTAAATATATAAGGCAAAACTGAACCAGAAATTGTCACATTTCGTAGTTAATATTTGCCATTAAAGAAAACTAAAGAGGATTTTTATTCAACATAAACCTTTTAGTTCTACTTGGTAAAAAAAAAAAATCAAACTTTTTTTAATGATGTATTGCCAGCTACTGGTCATATGAACATATCGTTTGTTTAATTTTTGCCACCTAAAAGACTTCTTTTTAAAGCTGATAGATATTATCATAAAATGAAGGATGAACCTTCAGTAAAATAGCTTCCACAAGAAAGAGATTTGGTTCAAATGACATTTTTGGCTCCTCTATAATCCCAACCTCGGAAATCCATAAAAACAAAATCTTACTTTGTGTCCTCTTGTTTTTGCTATTTTGAAGATAGCCAAGCAGTACGATGAGGTCTTCGATGACTCTAAAATACTGGGGGCCTGAGGAACTGCAGGCATGAATGGTCACTGCTACGAAAAGCTGTTGTATATCACAAGCAAGCAATTTGTATTCATTCAGAGGAACGCTAAAGAAAAAGAACAGAAAACTTAAGGCAAAGAGAACTGGTTTAAATTCTTGTTCTTCCGGCATTTGCTCACCCATTCAGTATTTATTCGTGCCTACTGGATGGTGGGGAGTTTGAATTGCATGCTAGAAACAGAAATGAGAAAACATGCTTTGACTCCTGTCAAAAAGTCTATTGTCTTTTCTTTTTAAATGTTTGTTTATTTATTTATTTTTGTGTGTGACAGAGAGAGAGAGAGAGCGTGAGTGACAGGCAGGCACTGAGAGAGAGAGGGAGACACAGAATCCGAAGCAGACTCCAGGCTCCGAGCCGTCAGCAGAGAGCTCGACGCAGGGCCCGAACCCACGAACCGTGAGATCGTGGCCTGAGCCGAAGTCGGATGCTCAACCGACTGAGCCACCTAGGTGCCCTGAAAAAAGTCTACTGTCTTGAAGAAGACCAGACAAGGAAAGAGAGAACTATGAACAGTAAATGGTGGTAAGTGTAACAACAGGGATTGACACACTATACACCATGGGAACACATAGATCCCACATAGACCCCAGGAAAAGTGAAGATTTAGTAGGTGTGAACAGGGACGTTCTGAGATGGCTCCTCAGAGAAGGTGAATTTGAATGCATTACTTAAACTCTCTGAATCTCACACCAAGTTATAGTTATTTTAAGGATTAAAGGAGATAATAGATTTGAACATCTGTTAATCAGTTATAAATAATAAATATGAATTAGTTACTTCTGTCCCTCAATTAAAAAAAAATTTTTTTTAATGTTTATTTTTGAAGGAGAGACAGAGTGTGAGTCGGGGAGGGGCACAGAGAGAGGGAGACACAGAATCCGAAGCAGGCTCCAGGCTCTGAGCTGTCGGCACAGAGCCAGATGTGGGGCTTGAACTCACGAACTGTGAGATCATGACCTGAGCCGAAGTTGGAGGCTTAACCGACTGAGCCACCCAGGCGCCCCTGTGCCTCAATTTTTAACCTTGATAACCTTAGTATATGATAGTAAGCCTGAATACTTCTCACCATTTATTTTTTCCAAATCAAGCCAAGAGTTGGAAATGGTAACTGTTTGGGGTCAATTAATAGGGTAGCATGTAACGACATTCAGTAAGTACAAGTTATTAAAACAAAACAACAAACAACAACACACTACTTTCAGAAGCCCGTAGGCAACTCTTCCCAAGTGTTGTGTTATAACACATGCATTGTGTTATAATCAAGACTACGTATTTTGAGGAAATAAAATACTTTGTATTTCTTATATGCCCAGCACACAAATCCTGAACTGAATAGGTACCCCCCAAAAATTGAACGGAACTCAGTACAAGGAGTCTCTCTTGTACTCAGAGAGCCTCCCTGGCTTCTGCCTTCTCTTAAAGGTTACTGTCTGCCTTCTCTTAAAAATTATAGATAATATTTAATGCCTTAATGTACAGTAATGTGCTTCTGGAGATTTATATTTTAACATTACGCTAATAAAAATGGTATGCTGTACATCATAAATGCAGAAACCAAAGGCACAAAATCCAAGTAGAAATATAATCTCCTCACATATTTTTTAAGGCTGTTAATCAATTTGGTAGGCAGCCATTTGCCAATGTACTTCTGGAAATGAGAAATTAATTTATGGTAGTAGAAAGTAGGAGAGCATCACAGTTCAAAACATAAGTGTTTGAAGGGAGACAGGTTCAGTTTTAAACCCTGTGCTACCCACTAGCTATGTGATCTTCAACAAGGCTCTCTCTCTTTCTCTCTCTCTCCAGTCCTCAATTTCCTATTCCTTCTGGGGATAATAACTTTTATAAGACCATTGTGGAAGCGTGGTAAATCTATTTAAATACAGTTAAATTTATTCAACTTGCCTTCAGGTTCTAAACACCTAAAAGTAGGCCATATACACATCTTCCTTTTCAGTAAACTTGTTGAAAATGATAGAAAATATGCCCCCTCCAAATACAATTTAATTAATCCAATCTAATTAGTTTGGTAGGAAGGATATTCTTTTTTTTTTTTTAATTTTTTTTAACGTTTATTTATTTTTGAGACAGAGAGAGACAAAGCATGAACGGGGGAGGGTCAGAGAGAGGGAGACACAGAATCTGAAACAGGCTCCAGGCTCTGAGCTGTCAGCACAGAGCCCGATGCGGGGCTTGAACTCACGGACCGCGAGATCATGACCTGAGCCGAAGTCGGCCGCTTAACCGACTGAGCCACCCAGGCGCCCCATGGAAGGATATTCTTTGAAAGTGTTTTGAAAAATCGGATGCTTTAATGTAACCTATTACTAAAGTCTTTCCTTTCTAAAGTATTTGTCAGATGACACAGTTTTGTTTTTATTTTTGTTTTAGTTTTTTGAGAGAGAGACTGAGCGCAAATGGGGGAAGGGCAGGGTGGCGGGAAGACAGAGAATCTTAAGAGGCTCCACGCCCAGTGGGGAGTCAACACAGGGTTTGATTCCATGACCCTGGGATTATGACCCGAGCCCATATCGGATGCTTAATTGACAGGGCCACCCAGGCGCCCCTCAGATGATGAAGTTTTAAATAATGATTTAAAACTTACTTTTCTTCTAATCCATTCAGGGCTGCTACTGTATTACATAACACGTACAGTAGACCATTATCCAATAACATATCTGCTACCTTAGAACAAGAATTTAATATTTGGAGAAGCAGTAGGAGAGCACTATGCAAGAGCATGTTGTCATATAGAGAGGTCTCTATTAGTCCCAGAACAGGAATGACAGACCACTTCTGAAACAGTCCCATGTTTTTCACATCTTCCAGATCAAATCTGCGAGAAAGAACACACAATTAAGAGCACGTTAGAAGCAATTAACCACTAAACAAGGAAAAAGGATTGCAGTGTGGGTCATTCTGTTAACTTGATTTTGAAGCTATAAAAAATAAACGTGGAGAGAAAGGAATCTCAACCTGTAAGATCACTGACCTCTCCAATAAAATACAAGCATTGCTAGAAGTCTGTCCCAAGTTTGTAAATATACAACATTCAAATGAAATATGATACAATTTCATGGTTTTTAAAATTTTTAAGCTTATTTATTTTGAGAGAGAGAGAGAGAGCAAGAGCGAGCGAGTGCGTGTGTAAGCGGGGGAGGAGCAGAGAAATAGGGAGAGAGAAAATCCCAAGCAGGTTCCGAGCCGTCAGCGCAGAGCCCAGTGTGGGGCTTGATCCCACGAACCGTGAGATCGTGACCTGAGCCGAAATCAAGAGCTAGATGCCTCACAATTTCATGGTTTTTAATTGACTTGCTTTAATTTGTCCACAGGCCCCTTATGTGTCCAAAAGAACCCTACTTCAGGGGTCTATATAACAAGTGCACAGGAAGTTATTGTTAATTGACTATTAGTAAAACTATTAACAATAAACTAGCATACAATTACTAGCATAATCATGATAACATACAACATACATAATTTATATAATAATTATATACTATTCCATTAACATACAATAATAATGATGATGATGATGATGATAGTATCCGAGAGACAGTGAACTAGTAAAAAGAGTTCTGGTGAAAGGAACGAATCCTGAGTTCCTGTCCCGAGACTATTTGCCTCTGTGATGGAAGGAAATGTAAGCATTTTGTACCTTATTTTCCTTAACTGTCAAATACGTGTGGTGACATCTGCCCTACTTTCTTCTCAAAGCTCTTGTGACAATCAAATGAAATACTGCAGAATTGCTTTGACAGAGCTAAAAGCTGTATGCAGATGAAAGTACTGTTGTCATTACTGCAACCAGTAAACTCCTCAAGGTCTGAGTCAGTCTACTTAATAAGCAGAAGACACCTAATAACGAGGAGACACACATTTCTCACTGCTTGAGCACAGACGGGGATAACAGTTGCGCTTCGTGGCCCAACCAGGAATTCCAGGTGAGGGATGACTCTTCTCCCAGATGACCCGGAGGCTGAGGGACGGGGGAAGCCTCTCTAAGGATCAGTCGTGTGATCTACTGCTGGGACAATCAGTCGTGTGATCTACTGCTGGGACAATGGGAGCCACCTTCTTTTCAGTTACCCTCCTCGTGTTAACACTACATGTCAAATCCTAAACGATCACCTGCTTTCCTTTGATGAAGCACTGGCTTCTAGTTTGTAACTAGTGAATGAAATACAAAGGCAGAAGTTAGAAACAATACCACGTGGAAAATAATAAATTGATTCACCTGGAAGTACTTTTAGAGGATTTTTTCTAAAAATGACCAAATAACTTTGTTAAGAGTCCGCTTAACAAATTTTATTTTTAAGACAAAAGATCCCCAATGACGGTGGAGGGAAGAAGCCACTTACTCTTCATCAAGGCCAATACGTCGACCAAAGAACATTTCAATGAAGCATTCTAACAATTCCTGAGTTCCCCGGTGAAGATACAACTGGTTGGCTAGCAAGGAGAAGCCACGGTTCTTTAGGAATTTATCTTTTTGTTCCTTAGAAGCTCTATTAAAATATGCATCTAAGAGCTAAGAAAAAAAAATTAAGACAATTTACATAATGCACTAAAATTTTATATAATGTACACAGATCAGACAATACTTGTAAGTTGTTATTTAATTTCATATGTATAGAGCACAGAAAGCTAAAAAACAATGCCACCTCCATAGCAAACCAAAAATAATCTTTGTTTCTGACAAGTTTGGAGTGCTCACGCTGACTTTATCTTGGAGACCTTAATACTTTCGTTATGGGGAAACTAACTTTTTAGTTGAGCATTGACACCTGGTAGATTGGTAACCTTAGTCGAGTAGAAGTACAAAAGCTGTGCTTTATTCTGAAGGAAAAAAATCGGCGAGCCCTGCACTATCCTCTCTCTCCACACGTGTGTGTGTGCGTGCACGTATGTATCTCCCCTAGACTTCGACTTCCAGACTTCCGGATGGATTCCATCCTGAGCACAGAGCCCTATCTCCACCCTTCCCTAGCATCTTAAATGCAACATGTGTAAAACTCAATTACTTATTTTCTTTCCACACTCATGTCTTTCGTGGTTCCCGTCTGAGAGCACACAGCAGTGCCACGCTCCTAGACTTCACGGCTAATTTTATCGGTGGCTCCTCCGGTCCTGATTCCTTACGTGTGATCACTCATTCCGGCGAATGCCTCTCAAATCTGGGTGTGCTCTGACTTGCCGCTTGCCCGAATCAGGAACTCATCATTCTCCCCTGGACTACGGTGCAAGCCTGCTAAACAGAACACTTCCACGTCTCTCTCCCCTGCGATCGCTCCCTCACAGTGGTGACAGACTGACTGTTCTTCCCCAAACACACATCTGTTTGCTGCCCTACTTAAAAAGCTTTCTGAGTTTATAGCACAATACAAGATACACTTTTTGTACGGATCCTTCTCTGGTTCCCCCCATCACAATTAACTGCTTTTCCCACGCTCCCATTCTTCTGTATTAATATTCCGTTGAAGCACTCATCACCAGAAGTCCTTACGTTTTACTTAGTGGGGTCTATGTCTCTCTCCCTCACTGGACTATAAGCTCGTTGAATGCGGGGCTTCTATCATTCCACCTTGTATCCACTTAGCAACTAGCCCAGTGTTTTGTACCTGGGATGGAAGCTCAAAAAATACTGGGTTGAATTGCAAGTGATTAAAAAACATCCTACATCAGACGAACTAAAGAAAATGAGAATCGTTACAAGACCCTTACAATATTGGCCTGTTTTCTAACGGAAAGCATTCATATGAAACGCTTATTCACTCGACACTACGCTTAGTCCCTAGTATATACTAGACACAAGCTGCCCGCCCTCATGGAGCGGAGACTCCAGTGTGGGAGACTGAAAGATCAAGCACACAGGTCAACTAAAAAGATAATTACAAGACAAAACGAGGATGCTATGATAGGATAAATGAGGAGTAGGGTGCTAGAGGGAAGCTGTTCGGAAAGGTGATCAGGTCTCCGTAAAGGTGACACCTGAGCTAAAACCTGAAGTAGATGTTTAAGATTTGATACTACACTGCAGGGAAGGTTTCCAATGAACTATGTGTTCCTTATAATTGGTAGACTTAAAAAACATATTGATATGAATCAATATATGGAGGAGAGCTTAAAATTGCATGATAATTCATATAAAAATACGAGAAAGAAGGAACCAACTACGGTTGACCCTTGAACAACATGAGGGTTAGAGGTGCCAGCCCCCCCCCCACAGTTGTAAATCTGCATATTACTCGACTCCCCCAAAACTTAACTACGAGTAGCTTACTGGTAACCCGAAGCCTTCCTGACAACAGAAACAGTTGAGTAACACACATCCTGTATGTTGTATGTATTCTATACTGTATTCTTACAATAAACTAAGCTAGAGAAAAGAAAGTGTTATTAAGAAAATCATAAGGAAGAAAAAATATATTTACAGTACCGTATTGTACTTATAAAAAAAAAGTCCGCATATAAGTGGACCCACGCAATTCAAAGCTGTGTTGTTCAACGGTCAGCTGTGTATCAGTTCATTCTTCCTTAGACTAAAGTTTTAGGTCTACTTTAACAGATACATTCGAGTTTTAAATCAAACGTACATTTATTTTTCTGAATTAAAACAACGCATCTAGAACTGGCCCTTACTTTAATAACTCCTTGTTGTATAGCAGGTGATGGGTGGTTCACGAGGACTAAAAGCGTGTCTGCCTGGATGAGCTTGTCCATCACATCTGGAAGCATAACATCAGGCAGGATGAGAAGGACTCCACTGAGGAGCTCGTATAATCCACAGCAGATAGGTACCAGACAGTCTTCCGTTACGCTAAAACAGAGACCCCAGAAGTCTCGTGAACACAGTATCAGGAAGAAAAGCACACGGTGATTTCCTTAAGAACTGTGAGGAGCAGTAGTAATTTCAACATGTGAAACCAAAGGTCACACAGTTAAAAAAAAATGTTGACCTGTGACTAACAACCTTGCCATCACTTGTTACCATTTTATTTCTCATCGATCTACTTTAGGCACAGGGCCCACTAAACACCATTCTATTCCACAGCTATGACGTGCAAGAGGGTGGTGGTCACCAGCCGCTTGCGCAAGGGAAACTATCTAGAATGACATAAACAATTTGGCTCTTTGGTCACACTAGCCACGTTTCGAGGGCTCAACAGGCACACGTGGCTGGCGGCCCCTGTACTGCACAGCACAGGAGAAGCATCCCCACCACCGGGGAGACTCTTACCGGGTGTTGCCACTGGCTACTATAAATCTTATAGTTTCCCTGAGGAGTTTTTCTCTAAATGTAAACCACAAGGCACTTTTTCTTTAGGAGCCATTTACGGTTTAGCCTTTGGTAAAACATGGAATTCAATATTATTTAGTATTAGACTAAAGAGAAAGGTACCTTTCTGTTTGCTATGAATATACATGTTGTATATGAGAAGTGATGTAAGACATTTCCAGAAGGGTAGACATCCTTCAAAGAAGAGCGAAAGAAAAAGTGGGGGCGGGGGGAGCATGCGAAAGCAGTGAGTACCTGTGAGTACTTGCAGTGCGGCTGGAGTTCGGCTCGTAACTGAGAGAAAAGGCGAAGTTTTCCCAGTCATCCGGGTTCCTGTCAAGGAGACTCGGCCAGCGTCCAACGGCTGCGGATCCGTTGTGTGAAGGAAAAGCCAGCCCCAGGCTTGCGACAGTGCTGTGGCTCTGTTGGAATGAGGCCAGTCCCCTCAGGTGATCAGGGCGGCGTGGGTAGGACTCGTCATCTTCTGATTTGGGTTCTGCTCCCAACTCTTTGTGATCTACTCTGACCCCCAGAAATTCCAAGGTTCCTTTTGGGACACCATTGACAGAGGCGCGGGCGGAAAGGGCAGGTTCCGTTTCACACACAGTTTTTGCGGACTCACAGCTACTGATGAATGCATCCTCTTTGTCTTTCTTCAGTGTCCCGGAACTCACCAGAGAATTCAGTTTCTCTGCTTGGGAAGCAATGTAATCATCTGCAATATTTTGTAACGTGTCAATACTACAACCCAAACTTCCAGTCAGTTTTTGTGGCTGCATTTGAGGTGAAGCAGTAGGAAATGCTGGTAGGCTTCTAGAACGCAGAATGTTGGCGATCGTCCGTTGTGGGATAATCCTGGAGGAATTGTTTCCTGGAGAGAGTAGACAGAAAAACACTCGTTAAAAATCTACTAAGTGGGACCACTTGTGTCCTGCACTGTCAGTCACAACCACAGCAGTAACCCATTTATCTAGCGATGCTAAAGAATCCACACAGGTTAACGTTAACTACTGCTTAACATTCTTTTTAAAAAAAAATGTTTACTTATTTTTGAGAGAGAGAGAGCGTGTGCATGTGAGCAGGGGAGGGGCAGAAAGAGAGGGAGATAGAGGATCCGAAGCGGGCTGTGCATAGAGAGCAGAAAGTCTGACGCGGGGCTTGAACTCACAAACTGTGAGATCAGGACCTGAGCTGAAGTCAGATGCTTAACCAACGGAACCCCATTACTACTTAAAATTCTTAAGTGCCCCAACTATTTTTTCTTTTAACTACTTTTTATTAAAATCTCCCAAAAACGTATGTCTTTTCCTGTCTCCTTAACAAAATACAGTGTTGACTGAATGATGCAAAGTCATTAGGATTAATGGCTCTACTGTCGTGAAATTAAGTGAAACTTAATTTGCCTCAGGCTAGCAGTCACTAGGATGCAGTTTGATATGGTGTGAAAGTGTGGGCTTTGCTACAAGGTAGAACTGGATTCAAGTGATGGTTCTGTGAGTTAGGTGGTCTTTTAAGTACATCATTTAATTATTTGGGTATTTGTTTTTACAAATGTAAAAGGAGGGTTCAGAATATCTTCTTTGCAAGGCTGCTTTAAGGATTAAGTGAGATCATACTTGTGATGCTCCCAGCATAGTGTGTGGCATATAGCAGGTGCTCAATAAAGGGAGTAATACCCATGCTTGCTGTTATTACTACTAGACCAAATGGCCCTAGACTGTTTTGTCTCTCATCCATTTCCGTAGTCACTTCTTCATGAGAAGCAATGGCGCTTTGTCTTCCTGTGATAGCTGTCCAGTTTGCTGCTTCTAGTACTCCATGTCCAGGGAGACCAGAAAAATCACTGCCATTCTCAGTGCACGGTGGTAAAGCGAGTGCTGTTCAAGGTGTGGTTTGTGGGCTAGCAGCACGGAGATCAGCACTACCTGCGCGATTGTTAGAAATGCATACTCTTTAGGCTCACCCTAGATCTACTGAATCAGAATGCATGAAGGAGGGCCCAAAGATCTGTGTCTGAACAACTTCTCTGGTCATTTTTTTTTTTTTTTCCATGCTAAAACTTGAGAAGCACTGATATAGAGTAAACAGGCACTGGGTGAACTGTTTTAGAGCACAGGCCTTTTGGCAATAATAGTTCTATAGCTCAGAAGTTTTTCCTAATTATTTCTACATTTTGGCTGGAGGGCTAAGGCTGCCAAAAGATTCTGTTCAAAGGATGTGGAAAAAATGGGGGCATGACTGTATTTGAAAATGTACATTTCCTATAAAATTCCAAATAAAACTAGTTAAAACACAGTCTTAAAATACTATAATAAAAGGGCATAAAATGTGCTAGCAAATAACTGAAACACTTTGGGAGAGAAACAAAACTGGAAATTAATAGCTATATATATATATATCCCGTCCTATCTATTCTTATCTCTACCTAACTTGCACTACTGATTAATTTATACTAAAGCCAAAGATAAGACAGGTTGGGCAGACAATAAGGGCAATGTCTCAGGCTAGAAGAGACCAGCTGTCAGAAAAGGAAAAGATATACAGCCGGTTGGCAACTAGGAAACACGTACCTACCTACTGTTTTCTCTATTAGAGATGAGGTAGTCTGTTAAGAGTGAATTAGGAAGACAGAAAAGTACAGTCTTAAAGATTTAAGCTTAAAGACTTGAATAGACTTGCTATGGAAAGAGAAGAGGCAATTGATTTTGAACTTACTGAAAAACTACAGGGCAGCATTAAAAGGCCAGCTATAGTTAGAGACCCTTGTAAAGACAGGGATTCTCTCTAGCCGCTTTCAGCAGTATGGGGATGGTTAGATGGAAGCAAGGCTGGGGTTTGTAGGTCAAGAATGCCAAAAGGCCAAGGGGACGAGGGAGCTGAAGACTGTGTCCAGGAAATGACTGGCTAATGAGATGTAGGCTGGATAGGGAAAATAGGCAGAAGGGAACACAGGATGGTGATAAAGAAACCAGAGAGGAGGTTATTGTCAGAGAGTGGGATCCTGGAGTTTCAGAGGTGGGAGGTGTTCTTGATGAAGTCCAAGACAGAGGCATGCATATGGTGGATGAAGGAGAAGGAAAGGTACCCAGGGTCAAGGGGCGAGAGGTTGGAGCACCGGATGGCCATCACGGGGCGAGTGAAATTGTCTAAAACGATGTTTAGGTAGAAGGGAGAGAGTAAGCCAAACAGTTTTTGAAGAAAATGGGAAAATAAATCAGAAGCTTAATGAAAGACGAATGACTATGATAAAAGGAAACAGAGAATTCCAGAACAAGACAGCACGAGCCTCATCTGTTTCCTAAGTTTTCTGCAGTATCTCTGGTTATATTGAGTGTGAGCCCTGATCCCAGAGAGTAGTGAAATGGATTCCTTACATATATTCTACAATTTTTAAGTCTAACCTTCCATTTATTTGGTCTGAATGTCAGTATATCATACTGTTACACATGCAAAATTTATTTACCTACAAATACTCAGAGCTAAACCACGAAGGGTTACACTTTCATTATTGTTATAGTTACCTTCAGGGGGCGAAGCAGTAAAACCAGATGGGCTTATTACCATAAATCCAGGACTAGTAACAGACTTTCCTCCACTGCTAGAATGTCTCAGGTACATGATTGACTGTACTTTCTCCTGAAAGATCTTGCCATCTGGAATCAAAACAAATTTTTGAAACAGTAAAATTTTTTTAAAGGATGAAACAAAAATACAACTTTAAAAGCAAATCGTTCAATATACATTTTTACAAAAAGACGTTCAAAGTGAAAAATATGGCATAGCTTATACTAACGCACATTTGACATGTAAGTACACGCTATAGTTCTTATTACGTGTAGATTTTTTGACTATTATTTGCCACATTAACTTTTATTTTCTTTGAATTCCAACTACACTTACAGTTACTTTTATATTTTAATAGCTAACTTTACTCCTTGAGGAAAGTGCTATCTCCTGCAGTTTTAAATATCCCCTTCAATGTCCAATATGACTCAAAATTGATACCTCCAGCTTAATCTTCCTTTCTGAGCTTCATACGCATGAATTCAACTGCTCGATTTATTGAATGCACCACAAATGCAACAAATCTAAATCTGAATCCTCTTTCTGTCCTAAATTCAGTCCTCCTGTTTTGTTCTCTGGTTCATTTGGCAGAAGTACCCATTTCTCAAGTATAAGCCTGGAGTCCCCCTTGACCACTACCTTGTCTTTATCCACAGCAATTCAGTCCCCAGGTTCTACTTGATTCTGTTCTTGAACTCTCCTCGTCCCTATCATAATGCTATAATTCAGGCACTTAAGCCTCTCACCTGGAGTCCTGTTGTAGACTTCTAAATGGTATTCATGATGGACATCTGGTCACCCTCAAATCCTCATAGCAATCAGAATTCCGTCAGATGTCAACTCCTGCCTAGAACCTTCCAGTGGCTCTCTGTTGCCTCCTTACCACTCTACATAAAGTCCAAGCTTCTGGTCTATGAGAATCTTCACAACCTGTCTCCAGACCCCTTACTCTAGACCCCCTGCCAGCCTTGTTTCTCCCATTACACTTCAGCAGCACTGATTTCTCACAGCTCCCAATCAAGCCATTTGCTTCGTCTGGAAATCCCTTCCCTTCAACTCCTACTCAACCTTTAAGACTCAGAGAAGACATCATCTCCTCCAGGAAACATCTCCTCACTATGCCCTACACTATGAGAAAACAAAATATTTATATCAATTTCCACACAATGTAACTAACTACTTGTTTATGGCTCTTTCCCCTCAACTAGCCTGGAAGCTTCCTATGGGACTGGACCATATCTTACTCATCTTTGCAACTACCCTGTTTCCAGAATCTTGACAGTGCTTTGCTCACTAAATTGTGTGCTGAACCTAACACAAAGTCACGTCGTTTAATTTCACTTGGATTTTTACTGCTGTTGAATCATTTTATTCATTTATTACATTCCTAAATGCCTGTTTTACCACCAGTTTCCATGCTAAACGTCCTATCTAGTTTTCTCATAGGTACGTTCTCGCTTGCTTTCTTGCTGCATTACATTTTCCTGGTTCTTTTAAAACTCTGATTATTCCATCCTTCTCTTCTACTAATTACTCTTTTTTATCATTCTGTCCTTAGCTTCCTTCTTCCTTCTCTGTGTCTACACTTTCATTCAGTGCTGTCGTCTATTCTCAGGGCTTCAAACTCACTTCTATGTCGGTAGTTTATCTTTCCTGGATCTTATTGTAGTAATTTACTTACATCATATTTTTTTGCTCAAAACAAATAGACACAACAAAACAAAACCCTTCAGTCACCCCTAAATAGAATATAAGTTCAAATTCTTTGGCATTTCATTCAAGGACCCTTTTAATATGGCCTCACAGGGCAAAATAAATAAATGGTGGTCCCAAACTATATATATATATATATATGTGTATGTATACACACACACACATTTATTTATTTTTGAGAGAGAGAGAGAGAGAGAGAGAGAGAGAGAAAGTGTGAGTGGGGGAGGAGGAGAGAGAAGGAGACACAGAATCTGAAGCAAGCTCCAGGCTTTGAGCTGTCAGCACAGAGCCTGATACGGGGCTCAAACCCACGAACTATGAGATCATAACATGAGCTGAAGTCAGACACTTAACCGACTGAGGCACCTAGGCGCCCCCTGCCTTTTTTTCCCCCAAGCTATATTTATGGTATTATTTCTCACTAATCCTTTATAGATCCTGCATATTTAGGTAAAATTCATTATTCTTTATTTTCTCTATTTTTTCTCCCTTTAAGTCATTCTCTTCACCTGGAATGCTAATTCTCCAATATACCTGTCAAACTGTACCTAAATTTGTCAGTGTCCATGTCAGATATAGAATCTATTAAATCTTCTCTCTCCACAGCTGCGTGATGAAACCCTCACTCCTTTAAAATTGAATTAGTCCTTCTTTTGTATCTATTAGGTACTTACCATATATTGTTTTTTCTATAGTTATTTGAGTTATTTGTCTCCTCTCTCTTCTTGGCACTGAAGCTCTCTGAAGGCAGAGACCATGTCTGGTTCATTCCATGGCCTATGCCCTGTCCCAATCCCAGTGTGTAATTAGGGCAGTTCTAGCACATAGGAGCCATTTAATGAATATCAAACAAATGTGAATTGAGTAGGAATTAAAAGAACAAAAACGAAGATAGCCAAAATCTAATAAAAATGATTATACCTACCTATGTGTAAAGAAAAGTAGAAGTTTGTGGGGTTGTGACAAACGTAAGTATTAGTAGGAGGGTGAACTGCTAAAAGGAAATTGAAGATAATTGTCAATAATTCCAAATCTGGAGGAGATCCAAGGACTTCTGCTATAATTTTCACAAATGATCTACAAACCTCTCGGGGCATGGATGTAAGCTGCCCCTCTTTGTGTTCCTGAAAAAATAAAAATCAAACTGTCTTTAGATTTAAAGAGAACCGTTAACTAACATTTTTCATTTAAGCAAGACACTCCTTTTAAGACAGAATTGTGTTGTCTACTACTCTAATCTGACCAGATTTACCATTAAGCTGAGTTGCTACTTCCCAATTCAAGCAATCCTGTCGTTAAACATTCATAAAAATCGATGGCAACTTAATTCTAGCTCATTTATCTTAACCAACAAGACGAAGTTACATCAGGGCACTCACGAGCATGGCTCAGGAGCCAAACCGCCTCGCTTTGCACTCTGGCTTCTCCACTCACTAGCTATGTGATTTGGGGCATATTTAATATCTCCATGCCCCAGTTTCTTTCTCTATAATACGGGAAGGATTGTGTTACTTCACAGGGTTGTCATCAGGCCTAAATGACACAAAATTCTGAAGAGTGCCTCACATACAGTAAGCCCCACATATAAATGTTAGCTACTATTCGTTCTATTATGACAACTACTGGCACCCCTCGGTACTCCCACGATGGGATCGGAAGGGGAAATTCACAATAGGCAAATCTGGTTACATTCCTGCACCGCGAGCCGGTCCGCAAAGCTCTTTCTCACAACAGCTGTGAGAGGCTGCATCCTTCCTTTCTCGAATGTGAAGCTCAAAGTGACTGTAGGACTAACTTTGACCACACAGAAAACATGTAAGTAATGCCACTACAACTCACTCCCAGACCTCTGAGCCGTCTCTACTGCGTCATCGATTGCCTGGTAGAGGGAGACCTGGTAGGGTGCCAAGTAATTACTAAACATAAAGACGGGTATAAATAAATAACTTATATCCTCCAACCCCACCAGGAGGGAGCAGTTGGCCTCTAGATCAAGGCCGAGGGAGTTAAACTTCCCCATCTTCCCTCTCCCTATACATGTGATACGTCCGAATATATGAAACATCTCCACACTCACTTTTCTTCATTTGCTCTTACGTATTCCTGAATCAGAAAACTTAAAACCTAGATGTTCACCCTGAAACCTCAGATTTGAGAAGAGAACACGGAATCTACAGAAGAAAGCCCAAACTCCTCTGCCAAGATCTCACAAGTGCCAAGTGGCCTAGCCAAGGCAAGCCAAGCACACAGGTCTCTTGCCTTCCAACTCAGGGCTACCTCTGCCACAGCCAAATAGTGCCCCTTGTGCCTTCCACCATCCTGGTCACCACCTCAGCCCTTCGTTCCCAAGTCTATCCCGGCCCATGTTTCTTCAATCTTGTCCTCTCCACTGACTCCTTATAAAAAGTCACTGCTATCTTACATCATTAAAAAAAAAAAAAATCCCGTAACTTGAACTTTGGGAAACTTTTGTTAATTTTCTGTTTCTCTTTTCTTTCCCTGCTGAACTTTTTAATCATAATTTATTCTCACTGTCTCCAATGAGTCTACCACACATGCTGCTGAAAGTCTCCGAAACCTGGTCATTAAGAATTTCTATCGGTGGCCCTTTATCTGTCTACATTTTCTTTGAACCTTCCACATTATTTGGCTCTAGAGACCACCTTTTCCTTCCCCCCTCTGCCCACCCTTGGCTTTCACTTTGTTGTTTCCTGGTTCTTCTCTGAGCTCTTCGACTACTCTTTCTACATCTGTCGACAGCTCCTTTTTCCTGTTTCATACATGGAAATGGATATTTCTGGAGGTGACCGCCACAGGCCTTTCTACGATCCTTTTACTACACTGTTTATCTTATAGAGCTCATCCGTCCATCTCCATTGCTTCTCTGTGACATCCATGCACACAATTCCCCATCTGTCCTCCTCATCCCCCTCCCCAGTTCCAATCTTGCACATCTACGTGCCCAGTGGTCACGACCACCGAACGTCCAACCATAATCTCAAATGCAGAATGCGTAAGCTGCAGAACTTGTGTGTTCAATTCCTTCTTTGATGATGCTATCATCCTCCCAGATTCCCAGCTTGAAATTGTGCATCATATATTTCACTTCTCCTGCAGCTATTTAGACAGAATCAAGCCCTATTAGTTCTCTTTACAATCTCTTTCATATTTTCCCCCTACTTTTACACTCCTGTTTTCATCACTTGAGTTCAAGTGCTTTGCACTGTACTCATGAACTAATGAAATTGCCCCACATCCAATAAACTACCAATTTACCTATCTTCCTTAAATACTCTGAGATGTATTAAAGGCAACAATTAAGTTCATTTCTTTACATACTTCCCACAATACCTAATATAAAACTATTCTTAATTAGTAACTGTTAATTGGATAATGGGCTCTCTGAATGAAGAAGGGTGAAGAAGTATATTTTTCAGGAAATGGAACTGGTGCCTAGATTTTTCTAGCATTTTTATAAATATATGAAAATGAGAATATATATATATAGAAATCCCCAAGTTTACAAGTGTTACTTTTCTGACATGGAAAGACTGAATAAGATCTTCACACTGTCTTGTGTGCTCTTTGAAAATTAGTCAGCAAGTTTCAAAGTGGATATACAAAGAAACTGATTTAGAGAAAAACTGCTGTGTAAATGTTACATAAAATATTCAGCAAGCAAGGGGCCTCAGAGATCACTGTATTATATTCCTGAAGACAATAGTCTAATTTACCACAGGGCCCAAGAAAGGCAATAAAATGTTTTTGTTTTTTAGAATTGATTCATTCAGTGAATATTTATTGGATGCCTATTATGTGCCAAGTACTGGGGTTACAATGAGATCAAGAAAAAACATTATCCCTGCCCTCAGCAGGTTTACAGAGGGAAATAAACCATAGTTTCATAAATGACGATATGACACTAACAAATGCATGTGTGTGGAGAGAGAGAGAGAGAGAGCGAGTGGAGGGAGGGGAAAGGGTTACACTAGATGGAAAGAGAAGGGAGGGCTTCTCTCAGGAAGTAAATTTAAAGTGGAGGCATGAAGGATTAGCCTGGCGGCCAGATGGAAAGAATGGGATCAAAAACTTCTCAACCAGAAAAACTATGTGCCCTGCGAGAGAAAAAGGTTCAGGAACCTTTTAAGGAAGGTTTTAAGGAAGAGAAAAAAAAAAAAAAAAAACCAGGGGGGCTGCCCTGGCATGAGATGAGGCTGGAGTGGTCACTGGGGCATACATGCTTTCTTTAAATATTGCCACAGGTTCCGGATTTCATCCCAAGTGCAATGGAAAGCCACTGGTGTCACCGAAACAAAGGCATTAAAAACAGTATTACCGCTCCCAGGGAACATCTGTACTTATCTGACCTGATCAAGTTCTACTAGAGGCCTCGCTGGAGAAACAAATGAACTTGAAAAATATTCTCATACATCAACCAAACTGATAAAAGGACAGCTGTGAAAGCAGAGCCAAAACATCAAACCAGAAGCCAGGCCACAGCACAGACACTACTGGTGAGGTCGGTGCCACTTTTTCACTTAATATTTTGGATACATTTTCAATATGCGAATTCTAGAGATCTTCGGCAAGCTCACACTTAGTCAAACAAAACATACTTGCACTTGTTATTTAAGGAGTGTGGAGTGAGTTTCAGTCAGCAATAATCAAGCCTCAGACGGGCCTCGCTGGCTACCGGACCGCCACTGTGCCAAGCTTGCGACAAGTACCCATTTTGCTACGGTTGATACTCAAATGCCCCAGCATAAAGAAACAAGGCAGAAATAGAGCTGTTCTTCTGAGATTGAGTTAGGAATGACGACAGTGTGAAGACTGAGCAGTAGGAGGCCGGGGGTTGAGAAAGTCCTCTGCCGTTTGCTGAAAGAAGGGAGCCAGGAGATCAGGGAAGGCGGAGAAGAGAAAGAAATTCCACTGAAATCCCACAAAAATTTGAGTTCATAACCTTGAGCGAGTAAATAAGGGATTACAGAGAATCTCCCCGAAGCAGAGTTACGTGGAAAGTACCTGCAAAACCTGACAAGTCAGTAGAAAGTGATGGACCACGCGAGCCTTCAGTAACTGCTTTATATTGAAGACGTGCTGCTGGTGCTCTGCTCTGATGAGGACCTCCAGAGCCGCCAGCAGGGCTTCCCAGGCTCCGCGCTGAGAAAATAAACACACACCAGTCAGCACGTGGTTACTGAAAGCCGTGCCACACGCGTTTTAGAAGAAGACACGTGACAGCTCAGTCTACCCGTTGCGTACATACTCAGGGTCAAGGATTAAATGTGTCTGAAAAAGCACATCTTAACATTTACTCCAGACTATTATTATTGTTACTATTTTCTGTCAGGAGGTCATTTCTAAAGACGTTGAATTCCATGTGGCATTAGGTGCTTCACTACATTAACCTTTCTGTGATGTTATATAATATATAGTATTTTCAAAAGATGAATTATCTTGAGGGATTTATTCGATACGGAGAAAACACACACATGATCAATATAATTGTTTACTAATAATGCGTTTTCAAAGAGCATTATTGCAAATGCATAAACTTCAATGCTTCTTTGTGTATACAGCATTTGAGTAAATAACTTTAGAACAAATTGTACTAAATTGAGAAAACTCACCGATAATGTGAAAATTCTGCATTTTAGGCTGATTTACTTTTAAGTCCAAATAACAGAATTCTCTGCATAATTACTGTATATCTTCAAACATCCTTGTAAAGTCCCTTAAAAATCATTCTCCCATGTGGAATCAATCTTAAATTACACTCAATAATGTAGAAAGAGGAATCTTATACAGACAACCAATATTGAGAGATAATCTTCACCTCATTTTGTTATTCCAAATGACCTTTTAACAAAGCCGCTAACAAAAGACAAAATTAACTGGCTTGGGCCACAGGTCTTGCTATTTCTGCTGCTGTTATTTGATAGTAACAAACAATGAAAAGGCCAAGGAATTGAACGACTTAATCATATTATTATAACCCAGGCCTCTCTCCTCATAAGATAGGGCCACGAGGCCCTAAAAGAAAAAGGCATATGAGAACTTGGAACACAAGGCAGGCCAGGTATGAAAACTTGCCTCAGGTCTGAAAAAACAGTACCAAATAGAATGGTGGCAAAGTAAACAACCAACCAAAAGCAAAAGACAAACTCAGTTAACAATTCTTAATTAGGACAGAAAATCTTATTTCCAATTCACAGAAGTATCTGTATCACTTTTGAATTCAGTAAGAAATGTTGTGTTTTTTGATCAACAACCTCAAATTAGCATCCTCTTTTGAAATACTAACCACAACAACTGTCTACCTTTAGTTAGGTTGCATCTTCCAGTCTACAACTGAGCTGATTCTTTCCTATACGTTCGTATTTATGCTGCCTTTGTTTATATCTGCTATCACTGTACATTTGCTTTTTCCCCATGCAACGTTACACATATTTTTATGCATGCATATATATATATATACATATATATATATATGGTTATTATTTAGTCTGAAAGTGAGAATTTATTCAGAATGAGAAAAGAAATCACGACAAATTACAAAGTTTAAAAAATTGTAAGTACCATAAAATCTAGAAAAAGCAATGGTTCAATTAGCTGCTTAACACAACACTATGAGACTTCCCCATGTATGGCTGCATATTCTTTGATGTCTTCTTTTTTTTTTTTTTCTTTTGAAGAATAATTGACATACAATATCATATTCATTTCTGGTATATAACACAGTGAATCAATATTTATATATGTTATGAAATGGTTACCATGAGAAGTACAGTTACCATCTGTCACTATACAAAGTTGTTATCATATTATTGATATGGCTTGGGCCACAATATATATATCATATTATATCCCTATGCTGTATATAGACATCCCCATGTCTTATTTATTTTATAACTGGAAGATTATATCTTCATATGAGAATACTTTTGTAATATAATTTTCTATAGGAATATTTAGAAAAATAATTCTGTCCTCTAGGATGCTTGGTCAAAATTTATCTTTATTAATAATAGATTACAAAGGTTTCTTTCAGCTTTCCAACAGATTACTGATAATGAATAAATTTGGGCAGACTACTGCCAAATTTAGGAATACCTGATTTTTTTTTAATTTTTTTTTCAACGTTTTTATATTTATTTTTGGGACAGAGAGAGACAGAGCATGAATGGGGGAGGGGCAGAGAGAGAGGGAGACACAGAATCGGAAACAGGCTCCAGGCTCCGAGCCATCAGCCCAGAGCCTGACGCGGGGCTCGAACTCACGGACCGCGAGATCGTGACCTGGCTGAAGTCGGACGCTTAACCGACTGCGCCACCCAGGCGCCCCAGGAATACCTGATTTTTTAAAAAAATCTAAAGGCGTATGCTGAATACCTATATAATAAATTGGTCTTTATGTTTGACGGTAATGTTGTTATGCTCTAAATAACTCTAGAAAATCTATAATCTACACTACAACTAAGGAGCTTATAAGAGCTTATACCAAAAAGATCATTAAAAACTAGGGCAGAAAGGAAATAGTCTTATATTCATTCCCTGGCTGGATCCTTGTGAAGACCATCCAGTGGTTGAGATGCTATGCCTAGACCTAAGATCACACCATGTTCCTTAACTTATGCCTATAATGAAGTCAAGGCTTTATAGCCTTTCCCTATATATTCTGATTCAGCTTTATGACTCCTGGGCAACTTGGCTCCCCTACTTAGAAGCGTGTCCATTTCCCTCACCTTGACCTGACTCTCTAGACTCTTAGCATGATTCCCTTTCAGAGTTTATGATAGATGTAAGTTCCCAGTTGATTCAAATGAGCTCCATGTTTTCCAGCCTGCATACTGCTCTTAGCTAATCCCAGGTAGCTCAAGTTCTCATGCTGACCTTCCAGCTCAGCATTACCCATGGCTGCTCAAAACCTTGCACAGGAAATAATCGCCACACTTCCATTAATTAACATTACACTGAAGTAGTAAGTTTGTTCTGTTCTTTAGAAGAATGATTAGATGAATATTTAATTTAGATGAGTATTTAATTTTTTTTTTTTTTTTTTAGAGAGAGAGTACACACATGAGTGGGAGAGGAGCAGAGGGAGAGAGAGAAAGAATACCAAGCAGGCCCCCCACTCAGCATGGAACCCAATGTGGGGCTTGATCCCATGACCCTGGGATCGTGACCTGAGCCAAAACCAAGAGTTGGACACTTAACCAACTGAGCCACCCAGGTACCCCAAGAGACATGTACTTTTAAATATTCATCTAGGGGTGCCTGGGTGGCTCAGTTGGTTATGTATCTGCGTCTTGATTTCAGCTCAGATCATGATCCCAGGGTCATGGGATTGAGCTTTGTGTCGGCCTCTTTGCTGACAGTGCGGAGCCTGCTTGGTATTCTCTCTCCCTCTCTCTGCCCCTCTCCCACTTGTGTGTGCATGCTCTCTCTCCCTCAAAACAAATAAACAGTTTTTAAAAAGTACACATCTCTCTGTGCACAAAGGAAACAATAAAGTGAAAGAAAACCCTACAGAATGGGCGAAAATATTTGCAAACCATGTATCAGATGAAGGATTAATATCTAGAGTACATAGAGGACTCTTAAAACTCAATAACAAAAAATCAAATAGTCTATTTGAAAAATGGGCAAAGAACTTGAAAAGACATTTCTCCAAAGAAAACATACAAATGGCCAACAAGTATATGAAAAGATGCTCATCGTCACTAAATATCAGGGAAATGCAAACCAAAACCACAATAAAATATCGTCTCATACCCAATAGGATGGGCACTATCAAAAAAACCAGAAGATAACAATTGTTGGCAAAGATGTGGAGAAATTGCAATCCTTGTACCTTGGTGATGGGATTGTAAAATGGTGCAGGTCTTATGGAAAACAGTGCAGGGGATCCTTAAAAAATTAAAAACAGAGGAGCACCTGGGTGGCTCAGTTGGTTAAGCATGGACTCTTGATCTTGGTTCAGGTCATGATCTCACAGTTTGTGGGATCGAGCCCTGTATCAGGCTCTGTGCCGTCAGCACAGAGCCTGTTTGGGGCTCTCTCCCTCCCTCTCTCTCTCTTTAAAAAAAAAAAAATTAAAAATAGAATTAATATATGATTCAGCAATCCCACTTCTGGGTATATATCCAAAAGAATTGAAAATAGGATCTCAAAGAAACATTCACACACCCAAGTCCATTGCAACATCGTTCACAAAATCCAATATATGGAAGCAACCTAAATGTCTATTAATAGAAAGAATGGATAAAGGAAATGTGGCATATACATACAGTGGGATATTATTCATCTTACAAAAGAAAGGAATCTGGTCATGCACTATGGCACAAATGAACCTTAAAGACATATCCTAAGTGAAACAGCCAATCGCAAAAAGACAAATACTGAATGGTTCCGCTTCTACGACATATCGAAAGTAATCAAGCCCTTAGAAACAGAAAGTGGTACGGTGGCTGCCAGGGAGAGGGGCAGAGGGCAGGAGAGCTGGCGGAGTGTGCAACGGGTGCAGTTGCAGCCAAGCAAGACGAAAGTCTTAGATACCTGCTGTTCGACACAGTGTATGTAGTTAATACCGTATGGTGTGCTTACAAATTGTGACGAGGGTAAATTCATGTCATGTGTTTTTTACCATTAAAAATAAAAGCACATGCCTTGGCTTTATTCCATATCTTCCAGTCAAGCAGGAGCTCCTCTAGCAGTTTAACATCTTGGATTATAGCATTAGACTCTACATCCAACTTAAACTCTCCACTCTCGTTGACATGAATGATATCCTCACCACAGCAACCTTCAAAAAGAGTCTGTGGAAAATCAGCGTTAATACAAGATGCATTAATAACTGATTAATCTAAAAATTCAACAGAAACATTATTCTTTCCATCTTTGCAGTCATAACATTAAATTCACAGGGAGACTAGTGAAGAATTCAACCTTTCACAGAGTGTCTTTAATTTGTTTTGCAAAACAGTTCAAATAATTAGAAAAACACAAACTGTGAAATATTTATAAATGATTATTCAGTTTCAAACATGGGTAAAACCAACATTCCATTTTATTTATTTATCTTTCTATTTTTCTTTTTTAAATTCAATGAATCTGTTAGGCTTTGAAACCTTTTCCAAAAAGTACTAAGGATTCATGCCATAAATGTATGGATCTTGAGGGCAGGGGTGAAAGCAGTCTTTTGCCTTAGTACTAGTACCCTCAGACAAATATTTTCACAATGTTACCAAGTGCTTTTAGCTAGAAAGGTATTTAAGTATCTGATGATAGCTGGATCAAAATAAAAACTAATGTAACCTTAGAAAACTAACTCTCTATCAGCACTGCCTACTGGAAATGGCACAGCACTAGTCGTCCAGAGAACTAGGTTCTCTTCCGTAACTGGGAGCTGAAGCAAACAACAGTGTCTCTGTGGGTCTTAATTTCAGCGTTCTACAGAAGCAGGGGCCAGCCTCTAAGGGATAGCAACACTTCATCCAGATCTCAAATTCTAGGAGTTAATTTTTTTCTCTCACTCTTCTCAAATGTTTGAAAGAAGGCAAAAATGTAATTATGTCAATGATGAAGAAAGCCAGAAGAGCATCTTAGTTTGGTTAAATATACACTGTTGAGTTTCCTTCATTTTCTTCAGGAATAACCGAAACGTGAAACTCTATTGTCGGAAGACTATAATGAAGAGAAGTATCATTGCCTATGAAACTATGAGAATAAATTTTATGAGGACATACCTTCAAAACATGAAAACCAACAATGCATTTTTGTTTAATCAACACCTGATGAATCATGGAAAGTCCATTACAATTTTCTAATTCATGTATTCTCTGTTGGTTGTATTTAATTAATGAGAGTATAACTCTCAGTGCTAATGCTTGAGTTTCTTCACAGTTGCTGAGTTCCACAACCTAAAAAATAATTTATTGAGAGAAAAATTTAACATGTGGGATTATATATTATTATATAACATCAAGCCATCAGTTTTATTTGAAAGCTATTTTTTTTTGCTCACACTTTGTCATCATTTAAGAATTATAAACAAAACTGAAAGACATAAATCCTACAATTTTAGTCTCTTGAATATAGTATAAATGAACGAAAATAACACAACTGTATAAGTCAGTAGCGTTTTATTAGTGATTTGAAATGTCAGCAAATGTCATTTCAGTGAATCAACAGATAGGCTGTGCGTTACATGCTGTGGGAGATAACAAAGAAGCAAAGGCATGATACGTGCCCCCAGTGGGGCCTACTATCTAGTCAAAAGACAAGATGTATGTATGAAAACCAGAGATTTGCCTTGTACTTCAATTAAACCAGTGATTTCTGACAACTACTATGTATAAGAAAGACACATCTTACTATCACGATTAAAGGCAAAGAAGAATGAGATAGTATGAATGTCACAAGGGCACAGAAACTACTCCTGACTCTACTCTGCTTGGGTTAGGGAAGTCTAAATGGAGAGAAGATGGCCTGGAAAGACAGTAAAATCCTAGAAAGTAGGAACAGCAGGTGGGTGGGAGCGAGAGACAAGAGACAGGTGAGGGTCTAAAACTCGAAGTTCCCGGTACAGCTCGGAGGGTGCAGTTTGCTTATTTGGCTGGATGGCAGAGATCTGGTTCAAAAGGCAGGCTATGCATGGAAGGTTTTTTTGTTTTTTGGGTTTTTTTTAATGTTTATTTATTTTTGAGAAAGAGAGAGGGAGGGGCAGCGAGAGAGGGGGCCAGAGGATCCCAAGCAGGCTCTGTGCTGCCAGCAGGGAGCCTAGAACTCACAAAGTGTGAGATCATGACTTGAGCTGAAGTCAGACACTTAACTGGCTGAGCCACCCAGGTGCCCCAACACATGTAAGGTTTTTAAGGAGACTGAATTTTCTTTTTGTAGCAGAGAAGGAAAAATGCTAAAGAAAGTTTCTAAGTTTTAAGTGTTACAATGTACTTTAGAAGTCTTATTGGCAAGATCCTGAGTGTGTGTAAAAGATGAGCCATTTTCTCTAGGATCTAGTCATTGTGTGAGAGTAATCATAACAAAATTATGTGTAATAACTTGATGAAAGAACAAAAACCAAGGATACACATTTTGAAACTATAAGTTATAAAAGGTGATCACAGAATGTTGATGAGTTAAAGAGCTTTTCATTTTAAAACACGAAGGGAAAATCTACTCAACTAGATACTGGATGAAAAAAAAAAGTTTGAAAAAGGAAGAAGAAAAAACAGGTTAGAGTATGGTGAGTCAATCCTGACAAAACATTTATAAGAATGGTAATGACAATAACACACACTGATATGCCTATTATTGCAAAATTAATCAAAGGTGGTCCCACTGAAGGAAAAAAATCCAGTTGGGGAGGCTGTGGAAATTTGCAAATGTTGCAGAAGTTACACTTAGGAATAAAATTCTGAGGAAAGAAGATCAAGCCTGCTTTATTTAAACAAGGATATGGGCCTTGAGGAAGGAGATGATTAGTACCATTTGTACTCCTGATTTTGGATTTCAGCGATCCCTGTAAACAGTCAGTATATATTTATTGATTGTCTACTCTATGTCAGGAAAGATATTGTCCCCACCCTGAGACGACTAAGTAGAACAGATAATTTAAACAATTTATTCTAATATAGTACTCATGACACAAGTCAAACTTTTTACATTTCTCCTTTTCTTTAAGAAAGCTAAACAAACTCAAATTATTTTGGGGGGAGTTACTTGCTGACCCTTGGGTTTTTTTTTCCCCCATGCAGCTGGAAGCTTGGGAAAAACAGGCTTCACAAACCTTATTTTAAAGAATACATTCCTTGTCTATGGCCATGCCACCTTGAATGCACCCAATCTTGTCCAAAGAACATCTTTCTTCTTTTTGTTACTATAATATGTATTCCTCCTCTCATTGACAATTTAAATCTTATTTATTTATTTGCTTATTTTATTAATGTAATCTCTATGCCTGATGTGGGGCTTGAACTCATGACCCCGACAGAGATCAAGGGTCGCCTGCTCTACCGACGGAGCCAACCAGATGCCCCATTAAATCTTGTATATTTCACATTTAATTGTCTTAATTACATTTCTGGATAATAGAAAACTTCTAAAATCTCCATAAGTTAAGAGAAATTTTCACCACGTGTGGCAGAAAGCTTGATGACATCATAAACAATATGATTTCTTTATCTTAAAAGTTTAATATGGTTGATGTATAACTGTTTCTGTAATTAAAAATAAACACTGAAATTTAACAGTATTAAAGAAGTAGTTTGGTTTCAGATAAAACCATACTCAGTGATTCTTACCCTGGCAAAGAGAAAAACAAATATACCAGTTCCACCGATCTCGTGCAGGACGCCTTGAATAGTTTTACATTCCATAGGCCGGAGATTCTTTAGATAATGAGGTTCTAACAAGATGCTCTGAACTTCTTTTGAGCTGAAGGGCCTCTGAGAGAGTTGGGTTTTCATCTGGCCTTTAAGTCTAATAACTGGCTCATAGATGGTATACTGAGCAGGACAGTTAGTTGTGTAAACAACGGAAAGACTTTCCTGAAACACAAATATATTCCTTTAGCAACTAAACAAAATTGACAAAAGTAAGTTATCAACCAGCAAACAAGCATTTCAAAGTGGAAAGTTACCCAACAAATTGTTCTCTTTGATAGATGGTACACGAAACAAAGATGAATGTGGGAAGCAAGATGGCTCCTCACAAAGGAGATCAGTTTCAATGGCAGTGAACAATTGTATAAACCTTGTCAAGGCTGAGAAGATTCCAGGTTTAACCATTTTAGAATAAACATGAAATTACACTGTTACTACTAAGAACAGCTGAGTCTTATACACCACACTCATTACATACCAGGCACTGTTCTTTGCACTTACAAATATTAACCGATCTTGACAACCTTATGAGATGGGAACTCTGCATCAATGTATTCAAATTTTTTGCTTTGGGGAATGTGTTTGTTCACAGGCTGGCTACTCATTTACAAGTGACTCTAAGTCAGATCCTTCCACCAGAATAAAATTCCAGACTATCAGCATTCCTACTAAAACTGAATAGAATTTTCAATATTTCTCCCACGCAGAGGGCAGTTTCGATCAGGTTCTGACTCCGGTGGGGCACACAGGCTTGGGGAAATCATGTACCCTGGTTCAGTGTTTTCTCCCAGAAGCTGTGGGGGCCTTAGGCTGTGATCATTTTCAACCATGGCGATTTAAACTTAAACACAATTTCATCCAGACATCATCTAGCATATTTGTATACCAACTAAAGTGACAACACGGTCTATTGTATATGATATTCTGGGTAAAACAAAATCTTAAACCTGCAGTAGTTTTCAACAGAAAGCTGACAAACGTTCATCTACGTGAAACAACTCCCACCTGGCACCAGCGGCTTGCCAGACTTTTCGCTCATGAACTCATAATCCCCAAATTACTAAATCAGGCTTAAAAATTTGCTTTCTAAAAAGAGTTGTCGCATCAAATCCTTAGAATTTTCATTTGTGATAATTTATGTTAAATCTTATGACTTCAATATATTCTTTTCAAGCAAAATAAAAGGATTAAGGAAGTGTGTGTGTGTGTGTGTGTGTGTGTGTGTGTGTGTGTGTGTGAGAAAACAAATGGATTAACCAAAAACTAGAGAGTTAAAATTATTATTTGAACAAACACTGGTTGTGTAACTCCTTGGTCTGCCTAAAGCATAGATTCTCAACGTGTGGTCCTGAACCAGCAAGCAGCAGCCAACAGCGTCATCTGGGATTTGTTAAAAATGCAAATTGCTTGGGCCACACTTCAGACCCCTGAATCCAAAAGTCTGGCCCAGCAACTTGTGTTTTAATAAATCCTCTGGGTGACTCTGCTGTACGCTTAGGTTTGAGAAACATTTCCCTAAAGCATGTTTTCTTAATGGTGACACATTTGGGGTAGGATAATTCTGTGCTCTATATAATACTGCCCTTGCATTGCAGAACATTTAGCATCCCTGGTCATCACTCAATCATAATGGACCGGCCAAATGCTCCCAACCCCCCTTTTTGGATACTCCTTAGGGAGAAAACTATTGTATACACAATATCAGATCATAAGTCAAATTCCATACGTATCTACTCTCTATCCGCTTTACCACAGTTACATATTTAACACCACTTAAGACTTAACATGTATTTTACAAAATATCTCTGCTAGAACTTCTCCTTTCCTTTAGTCAAATGTTACAGCTTTAAAATAGAATTTATTTTGATTGTGCAATACACATCTCACTAACAACAGCAACAACAACAACAACAAAATACATTCCAAACTAGTAGTCTCCTTCAAGTAAAATCTCTGACCTATAACTGTACCTCTCATAAGAAGCAAGAGAAGGAACCCAGTTTCCTGGCCAGATCTACCAGTTTTTAGTAGATCTTCTAAGACTATGAAGGCTCAGCTTTCTAGTTGCTATAATGAAAAATATCTACCACAAACTCCTGAACTATACACTTGAACAAAAAATTACAATAGTGTATAAAAAAACAACATGAGAGTCTCATATAACCAGAGTTAGCAATATTTTGCAAGCAAAATTCCTGGTTGTTACTGATATCAAAGAATAAATATTTTAAAATCAGAATATTTATAAATAAAAATAATACTATCAATAAAAATTACTACTTATCTATAAGTATGGAAATGAAATATAATGAGCACTATTTTTTACGCTAACAGATGTTATATTTGCACCATATCATAAACATTTTTCTTGAATGATTAGTACGTATAAACTAAACTAATGCTTCGTATGGAAATATAGTTCTAAGGAAAAGGGAATAAACATTTGAAACCCGAAAACAAATTCTGAGTATTTCAGGTTGCTTTTTTTTTTTTTTTAAGAAAGAAACATGTTCTTAAGGAAAGAAAATGTTGAGTAAGAAAGAAGAGAAACTTTAGAAATCTAATTCATAGCTAATTACACATTTTATAACCATGAATTATCAGTTACTAAAAAGTTTAAACTTATGAAATGAAAACTTACAATTAAGAGACCAATGTCCACTTCCTTCTTGGTCATAAAAAGTTCTCTGATTTTTTCACATCGCAAAATGTCCTTATTAATATATTTGGAGAAGTCATTCGCAGGCTTGCCATATTTACATGGCATTATAGATGTATGGTTGGGTCCACAAGCATATAGATAAAAGGCCTCTTGTGAATCAATCTTAGCTCCTGAACAAGAAAATAAAGTTATTTATTTATCATACTCCAACCAGAATTTTTCATAAAAAGAAATCAAGAGTTAGTTATTTTTGTCAGATTCTTTTATCTCTATAAAATTGATAAAGTCTCACATTCCAAATTGGTGTCATGAGCAAATAACCTATGCCAAGTATGGACGGGAAATGAATTAATATACATAAAGTTAACTGTGAAGCTTGTGATAAAATAAAATAATAAAATTTCTATTTTTTCCTTAAGATAGAAAACAGTTACTTTGGTTTTGTTTTGCCTTTTTTAAATAAATGGAAACCATACTTCAGTAAATTCCTTTTTAAAATAAATATGAATTGATATCTCATTCCTCCATTCTTCTATCTATTCAATAAACACTGCCTGAATGCTATTATGTGCCAGGTTTAGTGATTATACATTTTTTATTTTTATTTTTAAGTTTTTTAGTGATATATATTTTTAAATCATATATTTCTTTTTTTCCCTAAAATTTGATATTCTTACAGAATATACTAAAATTGGGCTGCCTGGATGGCTCAGTTGGTTAAGCATCTGCCTTCGGCTCGGGTCATTGATCTCATGGTCCATGGGTTCGAGCCCTGTATCGGGCTCTGTGCTGACTACTCAGAGCCTGGAGCCTGCTTTGGATTCTGTGTCTCCTTCGCTCTCTGCCCCTCCCCCACTCGTACTCTGTCTCTCTCTCTCTCACAAAAATAAACATTAAGAAAATTCAAAAAAAGAATATACTAAAATTATAAGTAAGAGATAATCATTCTAAGTTTACTTGTCAATTCTGTATTTTCCTAGATTATAAAACAAAATTGATTTGATATGCGCTTCCCTTTTGGGGGATGCTGGTAGGAGGTATGACATACACCCCTGCATTAAACATATATATCAATTCTAAGAAACATCTATATTATAAAAATGTTGAAATATTTTAGAAGTGCATCTTGGTATCTAGGAAATGTAATACTTACTAAGTACAAATGAAGGAATAGGGATTAATATCCTGGATTATTATCCAGGAAAATTTACTAGTTTAATACTTGTTAACTGAAAGAAGAAACTGGAAACGCTTTGAAGGAAAAAAGTATACCGTTGAAGAGGAGTAAATTTCCCAGGTCCCATTTTCCAGCCAATTGCAAAAACTCTTCTTGGGATGATGAACAGTGGCCAATCATGCAAAATGTTTTATTGCTATCAGATGACAAGCTTGTTCTTCTCGGAAGCATAAAGTCCAAAGTAACATCAGGTTTCCTGTGTTAAAAACAAAGTTAAGTCAATTACTTCAGTGAGGACTTGAATAGTTTAAAGGTGTAAATGTTTAATAATGGGAAGTTTTTGAACAGTGTTCTCGGTTCAGTATCAAACAGTTGGTGATGGGGAGAAAGAGAGTGGATTCTGCTGTCTCCTGGTCCCCAGTGCTAGCAGTATACAAATTCCAGAAAGAGGGGAGTAGAACAGACATGCCTGATGGCCCACAGCAGGCCATGGGAGGAGGGACCGGACACCTGAGGCAAGTTTTCTTTGCCATTTGACCTCTGCACATGCGCCTTCCTGGTTTACAAATACAAACCAACCACCTCCCCCTAATTTTACCAAGAAGTCTCCCACCTTGGTAAACCATTCCTAAAACATCACCTTCTATGAAGCCATCAAAGACTACTCAGAAAAGGAGTATCATTTCTCAAGGTTTGGTTCTGACTAGCCACTGAAATGCAATGCTTTTCTGCATTTTCTATTTTTTTCAGTGCTCAGTCATAGAGTTTGGGTTAGTCTGTTGTATTTACAGGAATCCTTACAAAAGACAGAGTAGGAAAAAGGAAACTGACACTTCCTCAAAGAGAGACACACACGATGAGAGGATTTCATCATCCAGTTGGAAGTCCGGAGTGCCAAGTTCTACCCCTTTTGGGGGAATATTTTAAGCTGCATATGAAGATAATGAAGGTAACTTATAAAGGCAAAGTTTGTGAATAAGATAAAGACTTAGAATATGCTAATGTTCATAGAGTTTACCAAGAAATTCTATGTTGGTATGTCAATTTACTTAAATTTAAAAACTTTTCCCTAAGGCTTTCTGTTTTATATTTAACATAAAAATTTAACTATTTTAATAGAAATATTTTCTGATAAAAATGTGAGATAACTTTTTTTTATTGAGGTATAACAGACATACAGCAATACAGTGAGATCATTTCCAGATTGCATGCATCTTTCTTGAACCAAATACATGGCCGTGACCGAAACACTATTGCCACCTATTGGCAGTATGACTTAATACAGTTTTTAAGGGTGAAGAACACTTTGCAAGATGAATTCAACAAATGTTAAGTACCTACTATGTGCCATATATTCCTACCACATTTGTGTGCTGTTCATTAAATAAGAATGTAAACTATTAATAATTTGTTTTCAGTGTTACATACTGTTAAAAATGTTCTCCTGAAATATATTATTTATAGAAATTATTCTATTAATTCAGAAAGTGCCAAGTTTAAATCAACAGAATAATATATTCGTCCTTGGTCACTTGCTCGTTGCTCTCTTAACAGATGAAATCATCACTTTGTACCAATGGCAAAAAAAAAATTCCTTCAAAGTAATGTAGAAATATATGAATTGACTATGCTCACCAACCATCCACAATGAACCTCTAAACCCTCATTCTGAACATGTCTAGTTAGTTTATGACTCCTATACCTGTCAGGTGGTCTGATTCAGAAAAAGGCCGTTGGGGTGGCAAAACACAGGGTTCTAAGGCATGGGCTGTATCTGGGTTCAGGTTTCAGCTGTACCCCATACTTGTGGCATGACTTTACCCGCTCTGGGTCTCTCTCAATTGCCTCATATGTAACATAGAGAAAACAATATACTTTCTTCCTAGTGTTGTCAGGAGGACCAAATGAGGTCACCTGTGTGAAGTGTTTCATACAGTTCCTGGCACATGGTGAGAGCTCGTGAAATGAGGAGAGGGTCCATGAGAAAGAGGCTCGCTATGCACAGCCCTGTCCCCAACTCCAACCGACCTAACTCAAGGTTCTGAAAAAAAATTTTACTAATTGGTTGAAGTCTGAGAACTCCGCAGAAAATATTTTATTTAGAATATGGAAGCTTCAATGACATATTTTCATGGATTTTTTGAAATGAATAAACAAAAACTGAAGCCTTGGTTTTGTTCCCAAAGCCTGTTCTTTCCTGTGGTGGACCCTGGGGAGGGACTCCCCTAAAGCCACTCACAAGCCCCCTGTCCTCTGCCTTCCTCTGGCATTGAGGCTGGACAGCTCTAAGCAGTCAACTTGACAGCCTCCCTTCCAGCAATGAGCCAGCACACAGCTTTCCCTTGGCTTCCACGGGCCTTCCCCTCTGCCTGGAAGGCTCTGCCTCTCCCCTGCTCAGAGCACGTCCCGTCTCCCCTCGAGGTCTCAGCTTAAATAATCCTTTCCCAAAGACGCCTTCCCTGACCTACCTTTTAAGTAGCAAACCTGATATTTTCTGTCTGGGGACCTGTTTGTTACCTCCACAGTATCTGTCATGATTTGGATATAATCATTTCATTGTGTTTGCTCCTTGTCTGCTTCCCCATTAGACTGTGAGTTCCAAGAAGGCATGGAACCCAAGTCTTTTTTTTTTTATATGAAATGTATTGTCAAATTGGTTTCCATACAACACCCAGTGCTCATCCCAGCAGGTGCCCTCCTCAATGCCCATCACCCACTTTCCCCTCCTTCCCACTCCTCGCCCCCCCCCCCCATCAACCCTCAGTTTATTCTCAGTGCCAAGTCTTATTTACCATTGCCCCCAGGCCTGATACAAGCACGCTGGGCACATGGCAATTCCTCAATAAATATTTAATGGATGAACAAATGAATGAATAAGAATAGGCTCATTTATGCTAAGGGCATATGTTATTTCTGTGGTCTTATCTACTTCGAGGGATTTTTAAGAGAATTGGGAGATAATGCACGTAAGGCACCTAGCAAAAGGTGTGCAACATAACAGGTAAGAAGTATTTTATAGTCCATGCGATTAAATCTAGCCTCCTCATCTTGACATGCATAACTTGCCTATCCAGGTAGCATTACCATACCCATTGCTTTTCTTTCTCATTACTGAACTCAGACTCTTCCTTCCGGCCAGCTTGATCCTGTCCCATGCTGTGCCACTATCCAATTCTGTATCCCCTTTCATGGTTACTTCATTCATAAAATACTTCGCAACTCTTACAAATCCAAGATACTTTATAGTTCTCTCTGGCTTATTTTACATTAAGATATTCCAGAACACAACTCTTATTAACTTGACCCACAATTCTCCTGGTCGGTAAAAATCACACAGTATTCCTGAATCTATCACATGGCATGTTCTAGGACCCCATTTTAATCTATTACCTGATACACACTAGCTTAAATTTTGCTCCGGTCATTCTAATTTCTTTTGAAACCCTGACTTAATTTAGGTCTTAGCCTTATTATCCACTTAATTGAAATAATTCCTTGTGGATTCATTTTATAAATTTATAGGCATGAAAGACCAAACTATAGGTTCTGTTCCTTGATCTATCATATATTCTATATAAACATCTAAATGTCAGTTTTCTGCATGTTCCCTCAAACCCAAGTATTAACTTGCATGAGAGATTAATTTTGTATTAAAGTGATACACAGGAAAAAGTATCCGACTCTGACATAGACTCCTGCATTACCATACAGCACATCGTATCTATAGTTTCCTGTGATCTGCTTCAGAAGCTATGACAAACTAAACTTAAAATTTTAATGGAAGTTAGTAAGTATTTACTAAAAACGTTTCCTACCTCTGCCCAGAGATCCATATGGAGATTTTCCCATGGTTATTCTTCTTCCCTTGGGGCTGCTGTAGGTAGGTGAGGACCAAGTGTTGCCATTTGCTGGGGACGAAAATATTCTCCTGTGATTCAACCTGTGCCAGTAAAATAGCTTTCATGTCATCGTTTGAATCCATGCACATACTACAAAAAAGAGAAAAAGTATAGGCTGAAAACATGAAATTTCTGATCTCAATATTTAATAAATGTCTAAGAGCTATAATTCCAACTGTTTGAATTAGATTAAAAATCAGTTCTATTTTTTCTAAAGTGTATTTATTTTGAGAGAGAGAGAGAGAGAGCACAGCAGGGGAGAGGCAGAGAGAGAGGGAGAGAGAGAATCCCAAGCAGGCTCTGCACTGTCATTGCAGAGCCCAATGTGAGCTCAGTCTCACAAACCATGAGATCATGACCCGGGCTGACATCAAGAGTCAGACGCTCATCTGACTGAGCCACCCGGGTGCCCCAAAAATCAGTTCTATTTTTTTTTTAATGTTTATTTTTGAGAGACAGAGAGAGACTGAGCACGAGGCAGGGAGGGACAGAGAGGGAGGCACAGAATCCCAAGCAGGCTCCAGACTCTGGGCTGTCAGCACAGAGCCCAATGCCAAGGTTCGAACCCACGAACCATGAGCTCATGACCTGAGTTGAAGTTGGAGGCTTAACCGACTAGGCCACCGAGGTGCCCCGGTTCTATTTTTAAACTAATTTGAAAAGTCAGTAGGTCTTTGTTTTACACCATAAAATCTGCTTAGTTATTTTATTATATTATTACCTCAATTCACGAACTAAAATAGATGAAGCTCATTTGCTGGTGTGAATAATTTAGGCATTAATTTTCAAAATTCAATTTGAAAAAAAAATGTATTGTTACTATTTATTAAATGTTTTACTTTATTTATTTTTGAGAGAGACAGAGCAAGCGGGAGAGGGGCAAAGAGAGAGGGAGAGAGAGAGAATCCCAAGCAGGCTCCGCACTGTCAGCACGGAGCCTGATGTGGGGCTCGAACTCACAAACCGTGAGATCATGACCTGATCAAACCAAGAGTGGGACACTTAACTGACTGAGCCACCCAGGTGCTTCTGTATTGTTACTATTTATACAGTCATTGCCCTTTTAGAAATTACAGTGTAATTTTTGGTTCATACAAAAATTAATACATGTTGTACATAAATGTCTAAATGCCAAGATGTACTAGGGGGTCTATCCTACTTGGAGGGATTGCTGAGAGAATTAGGATATAATGCATACAAAATACCAAGTAACCTTTATAACAAAAAGCATATATCCTCTAAATACCATATCTTTGTTTAAAGTTTTATAAAAATTGTATGATACTCATTCAATCCAACTAAAAGATTTGTATACCAGTTAACAAAAGAGGTAGGAAAAAAAGACAAGACTGCAAGAAGAATTGAAGTTTATCAGGTAATGGCTATTAAACATATAATCTGCATGGAAACCAGCTGTCTGATAATAACATCTTAAGGTGATTGCAATCTGATAGACTATTTCCATAGATAAGACTTCAGTGAGCATTGGTCTAAAATCTAATTGAGAATTAACATAATCTACTTTCAGAGTTTAGTTATAGATTTTTGGATAGAATAATATATTGTTACAGAGGTGGTATTAATACTTGTTAGAATGTATCTTTTTAAAAACGGTTTTCTGATTTGCTGTAATTATCTTTATTAGATTTCACATCAATGTCTCATCTAAATTATTTAAATATGCGATCTATTCGCAGGGGGTTGAGGATAATCGATACCGGAAGATAAAAGTGCCATTGCGGGCATCAGCCCACACTTGCATCATCAGAGCTTTGGATCCCAAGGAAATCATATGAATACATCCTTCTTCTATGAGCTTTTCACCAGGATTTATGTACTCGGCACCTTCCAGTCTGTTGTTCTCTATGATAAAAAGACGTGAGAATAATCAGTAAAGCAGTTGATAAAATGAGGGGAAAGGTGAATCTAAAAGAATACAAAGCATGGTTGTTCATTTGCAGTAAATTATTTACCTGGATGTTCCAAACAATATTCCCAAACTTGAGATGTTAGTTCCAAAAAAGCACCAGGAGCGAAAACAGTAACTGGGTACACTGGAAGTTATTAAAGTCTTCAAAATATATGATAATTAAGGGCTAATTGTGGGAATGAACAGATCATTGTGATGTCACTGTGGTGACCTATTACAAACTGTGCCACATTTCTCTTATTGATTGGATTCGGTCACTCTGCCATTACAGACCCTGGCCCACAGAGCACACACCATTGTCACATGCGCGGCCAAAAATCATCCTATAATTATTACAATAGCATGATTTAAAAAAAAATTGATTTTTGAACAATTGTGCTGTTTGAATATATTCTTTGTTTAGACTCCCTGATGAATCATCTTTGCATATAATTGCTAAGTGATTCTGAAACTCTAAAATGTTATTCTAAGGCAAGCTAAGGTAATGCCATATGCTTTGGGCTATCTGGTTATTCATCTTGACTTCAAGTGGTTTCTCACCACACTGAATCCTCAAGCCATCTACACTGTTACTACACTGCCTGACTTCACATAGAGCTATGTTAATGAAGATGCACCAAAATACAAAATGCACGTCCAAGGGCTCAGACTTTCAGAGAAGATGAACACTACCAGCTATTAGACTGCTTATATATTTGTTGCCATTTTCCAACAAGTATAAACACCACCAATTTTTAAGAATATTCCCCCTAAATTCATTATTTTGAGGACTATTGCCCTAGATATGAGATGTATAGAGAATTCATATCTGATGTGCTACTAATGTTTCCATATCAAATCTGACGTTGCATAAATAAAAGACTAGAACAGAAACCAGTGTGTACCCAGCTACTGTAAAGTAGAAATATAACAAATAGTTAATACAACAATCCTCTGAGGTAAATTTTATTGTCCCCATTTAGAGGGTGACAGAATTGAGGTGTTGAGAGATTAAGTAACTTGCTCAAGGTCACAAAGTTGGTTTAGGGCAAAGGATGTGTCATCACTATAATATCTTCTTCATCTCTCCCTTCAAAATTTTGGTATATATACTATTTTTAAATGTTCTTTTTTAATGTCTATGCAGAATTGTCATTCTAAAATATATGTCTTCTAATATATTTCTACAATAAAAAAAATTTTTTTTAATTGCCCACTACTCCACTTTTTCTCAGGTCATTGTGTATACTTATTTCATTTTATCAGAGACTGTCTGCATTGTGATTGCCCCCACTTAAATCTGAGAAAGAGATCTGCACAGTTTACAGTACAGGGGTGGCGCCCAAGCTCTGAATTAAATATAGGTGAGTCTAAATCCCTCCCCATCACTTACCAGCTATATAAACTGGTCATGCTGTTTCATATCATCTGTGGATATGGACAGTGCGAGCACTCACCTTACCGAACCGTCGTGAAGATTAGATTGAAAACGTAAGTAGAAAGAGTGGGGCAAAGTAATGCACATACAGAAAGCACTCAATGTACACGGGGCAGCAGCAGCATCGATAAGATCACATATATGTTGCTTCAGAGCTATCAATCCTTAGTGGCAAAGTTCAACTCACAAAAGAAAATGCTAGAACTATTTGTTTTTGTTTTGTTTTGTTTTAACTTTGGCTTCCTAGGCTAACCCGCAAAAGTGCAGGAGTACACTATGCTAACAACACGGAAATGTGTCTGGAGAAGTGGATTCCGAGTTCCAGCTGCGGACATCAGGTGACACTTCTCACTCTCCCGTCTTGACAGCATCATTAAGGATTTCTTTTCTATCAGTGTCGTGGTGGAGGACCCTGCCCGAAGGCCTAGTGTTCCGAAGCAGGGAGCCAGCGGGATGCGTCAGCTTTGCCCCGTGAAGAGCCCCTGCGGCCAGGACCTCCACGTGACCCCTAACCAGCTGTCTCATCCAGTCATTTCATCCATCCCATGGACCCTAACAATTAGCCGACCTGCTTGGCTTCTCACCACCATAAACTGCTTTTTAACGAACAGGTTCTTCCTGCCCTCGTCATATGAGGAACCAGACCCAGTTTCGTGGCGGCAGAACAGAGATTGGATCGGTTATAGAAAGTACTGGAATAGAAATGATTCTAACCGTGGAGAAAGGCTGACTCACTCAAACGCAATGTGACAGGAACTAGGAGAGGGGCACTGCGGACCGATGTGGCGCAAGGAGGAGAGCTGAGTTAAGAGAGAGAAAGGAGATGAGATGGGGGCTCCTGGGGCCTGGGGTGAAGGGGACAGAAGGACAGAAGAGTGGCTCTCGGGCTTCTTCCTTTACTTCTCTCACACCAGGAATCACCCTAATCCAGTCATGGGACCAGGAAAGAGGCAGGAAATGGGGCTGGTGATTCCCCACGGCAGTTGTACACGTGGGGGTCCCTCCGCCGCAGCCCCCACCTCCAGCCCCAAGGCCAAAGTACAAAAGAAAGTAGGGTTTTTGAAGCTATCTCACCAGCCAGGCTTTGGGGAGGCAGGGCCTGCCATCACTAAGGCACCTAGCACGAAGAACATGTCCAGCGCCAGTGAGAAATCCCCATGTCCTTACAGCTCAACCCAAATGCCCACGTGAAAAAGCTCAGTGAAACAGACAACAGATAACAGCGGGAACATCATACCTGCGCCATCCAAACTACTGTCCCGCAACAGTAAGGATTTGTTTCTTTTCTTTATCTTCTTTCCTTTCTCCATGGCACTCTCCGCTTCGTGGATGCACTCCACACTAAACCACAGTGAGACGCTGAACCCTTCTGACAGGTGTGGCCAGCAGTTCTGCCCCAGCAACGGCAAGTGGACTGGGGCTACGTGCCAGGAGGAGAGCAGCCGCTGGGGGAAACTTTCACTGTCGGCCTCTTTCCTGCTCTGCGAACTCTGTGCCCTCCGTAATAATCCCAGGGCCTTACTGTTTAGAATCCCAGGACTCCTTTGTGATGAAACGCCATTGCTTAAATTCGGCGTATGCAGTAAAGGGAAGGTTAGATACTGTGAAGGGCTCATAGCAATGTCGCTTTCAATAATTTTCAGAATACCCAAAAGAAGAACTTCCTAGAGAAAAAGCAAAACAAAACGTCAGGATCATGTTAAGGTACATAATAATTTTGAAATTCTGGTTATAAATGACAGTCTGTGCTGCCAGATTCTCTGTCTCCCTCTCCCTCTGCTCCTTCCTTGCTCTCTCTGTCTCTCAAAAAATAAACTAAAAAAACTTTTTAATAAAAACAAAATAAATTAACTACAGTAATTATATCTGGAATCATTTCTACCAAAGAAAGATGTTTATTTCTAAGTAGACTATAGTTGTTTCTCTCAATTTTACTTTTTATTTTACTTTATTTTATTTATTTATTTTTTTAGAGAGACAGAGAGTATGGGTAGGGGAGAGGGGCAGAGGAAGAGCAAGAGAGAATCCCAAGCAGGCTCCACATTCAGTGTAGAGCCTGATGTGGGGCTTGATGTCATGATTTCTTGGATCATGACCCAAGCCAAAATCAAAAGTCGGACACTCAACTGACTGAGCCACCTGGGTGCCCGTCTCTCAATTATTTTTAAGTGAAGCACAGAACCAGACACCTGACAAATTCTCCAGATTTCTGGATGATATTTCTAACATGACTGACTTCATAAAATTGAGTGGCTCAATTACTTTCCAACTTACTTTACATGAGTTTTCCCTAATCAAATTAATTTTCTTTCATCTGCTTTTGGTAAAACAAAATAAGTGTTTTTAGGTTTTCTTTATAAATTACAAATTTTTTGTTAAACTGAAGTGTAGAACTGTAGAAGAGACAAGAGAGGAAACGAGCATCTAATTAAAGAGAAAAGTAATGACTAAGGAGACAAGTAAAAAAGTAGAAAAGAGTAACCTAGTACAATGCCCTACCAATTATATGCCCTATGCATAAAATAACAGCTAATATTGATGATGATGATGATGATGATGATGATGAGAAATGCACTCAGGGAAAGTAATAGAAACATTTCGGGGTGCCTGGGTGGCTCAGTGGGTTGTGTCCGATTTTGATTCAGGTCATGATCTCAAGGTTTGTGGGCTTGAGCCCCACGTCAGGCTCTGTGCTGACAGCTCAGAGCCTGGAGCCTGCTTCGGATTCTGTGTCTCCCTCTCTCTCTGCCACTCCCCTACTTACATGCTCTGCCTCTCTGTCTCTCTCTCAAAAATGAATAAATATTTAAAAATGTTTTAAAAAAGAAACACTCCAAACTACAGTCACCAAACGTCTACATCAGTGGCTTTTAACCTTGTGCTCCATAGAGTCCTCTCAGGGTCCACAAGCAGGAGTAAGGTGGGGAAATGAGCAGGGCTCAGTGACATTTAATCTTGCGTCACAGAAAGTAGCTCCCAGGTTTTCTGTTTGATTTGCATATGCTTCCAGTCAAGGTCTCATTATAAAAATGAGTTTCTCAGCAAAGAACAATCTAAAAGTCACTAAGTTACACCAGTGGAAAGAAGTGATACAAGATACCTGAAGAGTAGATACTAATTTTCTAAAAAAAAAAGGATAATCCTTAAAATGGTAACAGCTACTCATAATTAAGTCCTCTTTAGTAATTAAAATTACTTGGCATTTCTTGAGCACAACAACTGGGGGTGGGATGAGGTAATGGGACTACGATCCCAACGAGAGGCTGGTTAGCCAAAACTGAAGTGAAACAGTTAAAATGTGGGCAAATAATAAAATGATTGAGAATCTCACACATGATAACATGGAGTTGACTGTATAATAATTACCACAACAAAAGAGAGAGCTTAGTGATTTCCAAATAGTTTTTAAAATATCCTATTAGGTATCCGTGAAAAAAAATTAAATTATAGCATATTTACTGTACAAGGAGATTTCTCCAGAAATATTCTCAAAAGAAGGGTTAGCTCTTCCGAACACGTTCTGGAGCTCATCAAAGATACCAAAAGATCCACCAATACTCTTTGGCATGCTAAATTAAAGAAAGATAGGGGGGAAAAAATTAAAGCCAATACAAAATTAAAGACACAGAACAAACAATTTCACTGAAAGGGATCAAATACTAGTTTCACATCTTCAGTGGATTATAAACAATCTAATAATCCAAAAATATGCTGAAAAAATAGCAATATGATTAAATGCAAACCAACCCACCCAGTGACAACCCCCCCACCCCCACTTTTCTTAAAGGTTGGTTAGTTCCCAGTAAAGGTATTATTTAAAGAAGCATAAATTAATACAATATTTGTTAAGTAAGTTGACACTGTTAAATACCATAAAATGGTCTGCTACCTTCTCATCTTGAAACTGTTTAAATTATAAGTATTACTTTCTAATTAGATGACATAGATAAAAGTGTAAATATTAAAGATTATGAAGATAATTAAATATCACAAACTATTTTGAACGCTTTCTTTATTCCATTGTGGGGTTTAGAATAAAATATAATTGGTAGTACATAAATTCACAGAACTTTTTAGAATAAAGTGATTAATTTTTGTAGCACGCATTTTAGTATTCAAAGTACGTTTACATGCATTATCTCAGCTAATCCTCAGCAAAAAAATTCCTACAAATGAAATACTATCTCCATTTTAGACATGCCAGAAATAATCCTGATGTGCAACCTGAGAACAGAAGCCACGTGTAAGCATCATGTTTTGTAGAAGCAGTGAACTGACGCAACGAGACTAAAATAGCACCGACTTTACCCTGTAACACAAACCCATGAAAGGTTGTAGAGTAAGAACTATGAAAACTAGTCACTACAGGAAAATAATTAAGTATTTCTCCTGCCTTTCCTTTATGAACTCTATCTCAGGGTAACCAAATAGTTGATGACAGCAAGTTTTCTTTAAGTATTCCCGTTTATCAAAGATGAAATCACAGCATGTTACCATTTTGCAGTGCTATGCACTGTGCTATGCACCTAGGCTATGAGCATCCATGGCTCCTGGCACCTCCCCAAGAGAGACGACCAGACATTATGCGCCTCTGGTTGGAGGCACGGACTCCTGCCTGTAAAATATTCTGGTCAAAAAATGGAACCTAGTAGGGTCACCTGGGTGACTCACTTGGTTAAGTGAGCGACTTCAGCTCAGGTCATGATCTCACGGTTTGTGAGTTTGAGCCCCGAGTTGGGCTCTGTGCCGACAGCTCAGAGCCGGGAGCCTGCTTTGGATCTGCGCCTCCCTCTCTCTCTGCCCCTCCCCTGCTCACGTTCTGTCTCTGTCTCTTCAAAAATAAGTAAACATTAAAACACTTTGTTAAAAAAAAAATGGAACCTAAATCTGATTAGGTTTCTAGGTCTTACTACCAGTGAAAGGAAATATAAGGGAGAAAGGATCAGGTTAAACAACCTCCCGGGGACATAATCACCAAAACTCAGAATGCAGGAGACGCCTCATGATAAAAGACCTGGCTTCTTTAACGACGACAGCAACAAAATTCAAGGACTGAGAGTAGACATCCACAGAAGAGAAGAGTTGAGACATATCTACTGACTGTAACGTATGAACCTAACTAGGATTCTGATTTTAAAAAACACTATCAAATAAAGTGTTAGATAATCACGGGGGGTGGAAGGGGAGAAGTAATATGATCAAAATAAAGTATATATGGGTGCTTAGACTTTTTTTTAAGTTCAACACAGACAGGTACCAGTTCAAAATGAGGGGATAGAGATATATATTTATATTTCTTTGTCTACTACTGAAAACTTGCTGAACTAAAAGTACAGAATTACAAGAAGAAAAGAGATCCATAACAGCAATAAAAGGGGGGAGTCAGTGGGCATTGGGGGCACATCAGACTTAAAAACATTTCTTGAAGATGCAAGAGCAGAGAGATAAGACAAGCTGCAGCCTAGAATCTCTCTGAATTACAAAGCGGCTCAGAGGAGGAGGAGGAGCCAATCTGTCTGTCTACATTCTGGAGAGGAAGTAAGAATGAGGCTACAAATGCAGGGATTAATACAAGGTTTGTCTGGAAGCACCTACCTCTCTCCTTGATCCTGAATATAGGGCACAGGTAGCTCAGCTTTGACTTCCATGCCCACACCTTGATAACTCTTGAAAAGAAACTCAACGGATTGCCGGGCAAAAGCTGAGCTGGAGAGTGGGACGTTAGCACCAGGGCTACCAGTTATACAAGTACAGTCTGCAGACAGGCCAAGCAGCTTAACCAAGGGAGAGAACAGGGACTAAAATATAACCCGAAAGCTATTCACCAAGCCATGCATCCTGGCATTGGGCTGTGTTGCCTGGATGAAGGGATGACTTTTTCTTAGCACGAAGACACTATTCACAAGCCGTATGTGTGGAGGAAATACTTTTCTAATGTACACAGAATGTCTTATGGGGTAATAGTGGCCCTAATGGCCCCCCAAAGTAAAGATTTCCTTATTATGGTATTTGGGGAACTTCAGTCATCAGGGATTGTCAACAGATTGCCCATTCAGGGAAGGTGCCAAATAGGAAAGCAAATTTACTTTTACATCATTAGCTCCAACGGCTTTCTTAAATAGAAATGGGCAATAAAAGGTTCAAAAAATATTTGAGAATCAGCAACATAAAAGAGAAAGAACAAGATATAAAAGACAAATTGATAAACTGACCCCCGAGAGAACATAAATAATTTAGGGTAGGAAAGATATCTTTCTAAGATGTTAAGGACTAGATCCAGATATATATCCAGATATGTGGGTGTTCAACCAACTGAGCCATCCAGGTGCCCCTACATCCAGATATATTTAAGAAGATATTTTATCCTTATGTGAAAATGGAATAACCAAAAATCAAATGAACAAAAAGAAGCTCTTAAATATTACAAGATAATTGCCAAAATTAAAAATTGGACAAAAGGTTGGAATAGAATTGAAGAAATCTCCCAAAACACAGCACAAAAAGAGAGAAGTAGATAATGTGAGAGGAAAGCTAAGACAATGCAAAGTCAATCCAAGAAGGCCTGAGATTACAATTAGGATGTAAAAAAGAAGAGAGCATAAAACACAGAGAGGAGAAAATTATTTTTAAAAATACTAAGTCTCAGGGTGCCTTGATTTTGGCTCAGGTCATGATCCCAGGGTTGTGGGATCGAGCCCCACATTGGGCTCTGCGCTGAGCATGGGGTCTGCTTAGACGTCTGTCTGTCTGTCTGTCTCTCCCCCACCTCTGCCTTGCTCCCCATCTCGTGCACTCTCAGTCTCTCTCTCTCAAATAAAAATTTAAAAATTTTTTAAATTAAAAAAAATACTAAATTTCTGTGACTGTTAGACCTTTCTAGATATGACACCAAAAGCATTGTGACAAATGCAAAAATAGATAAATTGGACTTCATCAAAATAAAAAATTTGTGTTTCAAAGTATACCATCAAGAACATGAAAAGATAAAGCCAAAGACTGGGAGAAAATATGTGCAAATCATACTTCTGGTAAGGGGTTTTTACCTAGAATACATGAAATCTCTTACAATTCAATGATTAAAACCACAAATTATCCAAAATAAAAATGGGTAAAGGACTGAATAGAAATCTCTCCAAAGCTATCCAAGGAAGAAACACAGATGGCCAATAAACACAAGAAAATAGGACTAACAACATTAGCCATCAGAAACATGCAAATCAAAACCACAATGAGATATCATGTCACACCCACTAGGATGGATATAACCAAAAACATAGGTAATGACAAGTGTTGGCAAGGATGTGAAGAGACAAGAATCCTCCTATTCTGCTGGTGGGAATGTAAAATAAGTCAGCCACTTTGGAAAACAGTCTGGCTGTTCCTCATCTAGTTATACATAGAGTTACCACTGGACCCAAAAGAAATGAAAACATATGTCCACGTGAAAACTAGTACATGAGTGTTCATGGCGTTATTCAGAATAGCAAAAAAGTGGTGATGGTTGCATAACTGTGAATATACTAAAAAACACTAAACTGCATATTTTAAATGGGTGAACTGCGTAGTATATGAATTGTATCTCAATAAAACTGTTATTAAAAGGTAATATAATAGAATTTCTCAGAGCTAAGCTAGAAATAAGTCTTCAGCTCAAAAGGATCCACAATAAAGTGTCTACCACAATAAATATAAACATATGCATACACTAAACAAGTAAACGGAAGAAGAGGAAAAACTTTTCTTTACAGTATAATCCCAATTAATAAATATAGAAGTAATAATGGGAATAGAAAATAGCTATTTGGCAAATACCACAGTAAACAGCAACTTTACAATGTAGAAACTCAACAAGACACCACTTTAACCAAGCGATCAAAGTCAACATCACAGTAATAAGATACAGATACACAAACCACAATACGACACACGCAAAAGGCACGTAACTTATGAGGCCTATTTGCCAAAAACGCGTAACTTGAATTTAATCATGAGGAAACATCTGACAAACCTGAATTAACGTTTCACGCGTGTTATACTTCTCCAACTAAAATCTAGATTTCTCCAACTAAAAGCTAGGTTTCTATCTATTATATATAATATAACCATTTTATATACTCATTATGAATTCCTCAAACGTCTGTGAGAGCACTGAGTGGAGAGTGGCACTCAGTATCTGATGAAGCAGCAACACAGTGTTTAGACTACAGTTGCCGTGATGCCACTTCTACGTACACGACCCTGAACAACTCACTCAGTCCCTTGGAATCCAGAGCTTGCTCTCTACAAAATCAAGATACTTATACCACGTCTATTCTATTGGGTGTTTCTGGGGAACAAGAGAGATGATGCATATAAAGCTACTTTTGGAACCACAGAGCACTATGCCAGCGAAAGCCATTATTACCAACTCTTCATTTCACATAACAACAAAATAATTTTAAAGCTATTGTGTAAAACTAACAGTTTCAACGCACCTTGAAAATCAGAATCAGCCTGTGTTAAAATACTCAAGAACCCTCCTAAAAGATTTTTCACAGTTCCCTGAAGATTAAAAAAACAAAACATAAGAAATTAAATTTCTTACCTCATGAAAGCATGAAGCAACTGTAATGTCATAATAAATTGATAGTTTACTGTATATAAATATATAAATACTTTAAAATAACTGGAGAGAATGCTATGTATATAATTACATACTTTTCATTATCTTTTTTTTTTTAGGTGGTGTATACATTTATTTTTTTATACTGTTTTTGTTTTCTGATTTTTCAAAAACAGTGACCATATTAAAATTCAATGTAATTTTAAAACTATCACCCATTCTCAGAAATATACTAGGACTAGTTAGCCAATGACATTAATTTTTTTATGCTCCTTTAGAGGACCATGGAGTTAAAATATTTTCAGATTTTCCACTCATAGGTAAAAACATACCTGAGGCATTATAAAAGATTAAGTAGTCATCTCAAATAATTTTCAGGCAAGTTGGGTTCAAAATAGAGAGATGAGTAACTGGGGCATGAACATGATAAATACTGATCACATTTAACTAAATGCATCTTTTACCTGTTGCATGAGGAGAAATATATTCTTTTCTTTCTGTCTGATGATTTTCAAAAAACTCTCAAATACATGGACAAGTACATCAAGTTTGGCTTTACCAGCAGAAAGCAAATTTAATTCCAGCATAAAAATCTCAGGATATATTATTTCCCCATCTGTGAGGTTTTCAAGTAAGTCCTTCGGATCGCCTGATGCGCTGAAAATTTCTACTTCAGGCTTTACGTCTACACCTGACAGGGGAAAAGAAAAGATTGTTTTTATTCCCTAAACACGGAATAAATATTTCAAATCTCATTTAACATTTAGGAGATCTTGTGGCAAAGTGCTATTTATAAGAAGATTCTCACGATGCCCTTTCCTACAAGGTGCCTTTTGATTACAGTAAGTATCCTAAATAATCAAGTCTTGTGGATATTTGAAGATGAGTGAGTGGCTTAAAAGTAGTTCTGGTCTTCAACAGAATTACAAATATCAACAGTAAATTTTATAGACATGTGATACAGATTTAACACATTCCTCTGGCACAAGTGGAAAAAACCACTATCCCAAACTTTCTGCTGCCAAAATACCTAAATCACAGGGTGGTTCATTTGCCTGCCCATATATCTGTGAAAATAATAGGCTTGGCTAGCGGTTGGGTGAATCCTATACTTTGACTTCTTCATAAGAAAGATAGACACTGTCACCAAATATTACACTTTGGAAAATTTAACTGATGTGCTCTTAAAAGTGACTGCTTGGGGTCTTTTAAAAAAAATGTTCATGTAGTCAAGAAATGTATAAATGTCTATGTGGACTGGAGTTCTTTAAATTAAGATCTAGTTGAGGGGCTCCTGGGTGGCTCAGTCGGTTGAGTATCAGACTTTGGCTCAGGTCATGATCTCCTGGTTGACAAGTTCAAGCCCTACGTCGGGTTCTGTGCTGACAGCTCGGAGCCTGGAGCCTGCTTTGGATTCTCTATCTCTCCCCCTCTCTCTGCCCCTGCCCCACTCATGCTCTGTCTCAAAAACAAATATAAACATTAAAACAAATATTTTAAAAGAGCTAGTTGACAAACCTATAAAAAGGGGGAAGTCTGTCATAAAACGTTAGTACTCTGGTAAAGCCAACCCCATTAAAGCATTATTTTTTTCTTTTTTTTTTTTAAGTTGTTTTTTTTAATGTTTATTTATTTTTGAGACAGAGAGAGACAGAGCACGAATAGGGGAGGGTCAGAGTGAGAGGGAGACACAGAATCCGAAGCAGGCTCCAGTCTCTGAGCTGTCAGCACAGAGCCTGACGCGGGGCTCGAAACCATCAGCTGTGAGATCATGACCTGAGCCGAAGTCGGATGCTTAACCGACTGAGCCACCCACGCGCCCCAAGCAATATTTTTTCAAAAGCACTGCCTCAGAAGGTGGGGGGAGGGGGAAATGGAAAAAAAATTCAAAAGGTATAAATTTGCAGTTATAAGATAAATAAGTACTAGGGATGCAATGGACAACATGATGGCTATAGTTAACACTGCTATACGATATGAACATTTTTTGTTAATGTTTATTTATTTTTGAGAGACAGGGCGTGAGTGGAGGAGAGGCAGAGCGAGAGGGAGACACAGAATCTGAAGCGGGCTCCAGGCTCCGAGCTGTCAGAACAGAACAGAGTACAACGTGGGGCTCGAACCCACAAACCATGAGATCATGACCTGAGCTGAAGTCAGACACTTAACTGACTGAGCCACCCAGGCACCCCTACATTGCTGTATGATAATAGAAGAAAGTTGTCAGCAGAACAGAACCTAAGAGTTCTCATCACAAGGAGAAATTTTTTCTTCTTTCCTTTTGATTGTACCTATATAAGATGATGGATGTTAACTGATACTATGGTGGTAATCATTTCACAATAGATGTAAATGAAACCATCATGCTGTGTAACTTAAACTTACACAGTGATGTATGTCAATTATTTCTTAATAAAACTGGAAACAAACAAGAATAGTTTAATAAATCAAGTAAGCTATATGAATATGTGTGTGTGTATACATATACACACATGTATATTCTTTCAATTAGTGGCTGTGCTTTTCTTGTTTTCACTCTCTTTATGGTACACAAATGAATGAACGAATACTTGCTATGCGTCTATCAAGCCCTTTCAGTGGGATATCAGTGACTGTTCCTTTACTTAATGGGAAGGAAAAAATAGACTATGGAGGACAAGCTGCTATAAACTTAGTGAGGACTAGCAGTACATAAGGGACTGTCATAAGACCAACTTTAGAAAGATAGAGACTTCCCAGAAATCTCTTGGCTCCAATCCATCCATTTGTGGTGTTGTTGTTCTACCCAAGTTTTAACCCCAGGGACAAAGGATCGTGTACAATGTAGCTCCATCCTAAGGACAAGCTGGGATGTGGTGAACTAAGAAAAAAGTCTATGCTGCAGCATCTTTGGATTTCACAAAAAGATGTCTGTATTCCTTACGTTATTTAATCTTCATAACAAACTGCTTGAAATGCTCTTCCTGTCAATGTGTGTCTGGATAGACTAACATCTTCAGCAAGGCCCTCTCTGACCACCCGATCACTACCATATCACCCTGTTTTATTTCTTGATACTGTTCACTTCTGACACCTATTGCTTGTTTTTTCTATTGGAATATATATGAAAGCAGGGACTTTCTCTACCCTGTATTCTCAGGCATTCAGTTAATGTTTGTAATACCAAAATGTATCTGTTTTAAGTCGCATATACAAATGCCAGAATTTACTGTTGAGATCAAATAAAACGTAGCAATGCCTCTTTTAAATTGCAAGGCAATACAAAATTCCAAGGTGGTATTATTATAACCATTTTTCTAAGTAATAATCTGACTTGCAAATCCGTCCACAAGTACTTCAGTGATATTTTACCATCATCTCGGGTTTCACTGTCCTCAGGGTTGCTTTCACTGTCTGCTTCATAACCTTCTTCTTCAGCCAAAAGTTTAAGACAACACTGAGAATCCTCAGCTTCTTCCGAAAAATCACCAGGTTGGGATGACAATCCTTCTTCAGACTGATGACTCTATAAGATTGGTGCAGTTAGAAGGCAAAAGTAGTAATATTTGCTCATTTTTAATAATAGAATATTTATTACTCAAAAGTGATTTTGAGGATAGCTTCACTGTTTTCTTTATGAAAAAAAAAACTCAGGAATCAATATTAAGCACTATAAATTATGAATTTCATGCAGCAAGATTTTCCAGAATCTCTGGACTTTATTAACACCTCCAAAATGGGGGTCTGTAACAGAGTAAGCTATGGGTCATTTCAGTTTTACTGAAAAAGAAGTCTGTGAAATTTCACACTAGTTGTACAATAGCAAATGACCAAAAACCACAATGAGGTGGAATTATACTTCTTACAACTTTATGCTAGTAAATAAATACCATTTTTCCACATTTATTCATGGAAAAAGATTTTTCCATAGGATTTTTATAAATGAAATGTTTCATAAAATAGATAACCAGAGTAGACAGGAAAATTGTTCAAAGGCATTAATTTTAAGATTTCAGAATGAGACTATCTACATGTATTCTTGATTCTCAGAAATCAAGAATCCAGCATTAACTTCCTGTGTAGTATAGTGCAACCTGAAATCTTGCTTTTCTCATAAAAATGCTACTAAGATATTCACTTTAGAAAACATCTTCACTTACAGAATCTCATAGTGCTTTATCACTGCAACATTAATAGAAGGTAGATTAAAGGAGGTATTGTAACATTTTCCAGTTAACCAACTGATCCAGGAGCATGATGAAGGCATTAGTAGCTACTTCAGTAAGTTTTTAAAGTTCTGACAAACAGCAACGTAAAATATTACGGCAGAAGATTATAAAATGTCATATACATGGCTAGACTGAGAAATTAAGAAAGCAGTTACATAAAGGACAGGTGCCAATTAATTGAAGGTAAAAGAAACAGGAAAGGAGAGGGAAGTAAACTAAATATGCATCACGGTTTCAGGAAAAATATTAAAATAGTTCTTTTAGAAAAAAAATGCCAACACGAATGACTGAAAAACTGTGCTAATTTCTTTGCAAGTACTAGTCATTTTTATGTTGAGTGATTTAAAATGAAAGTGAATAGAGAGTTCTGGAAATATTAACTGTACCAATATAGGATCAGAAAAGAGAGCTGAGTCATCACCATGCCTGAATGATCATTTAATAAACTATCGGTTATACGCGAGACTTAGCAAATCAAATAATACACTTCTGTCTCACTGAGAGCAATTTGTCAGTAAACTGCCAGATTAGATGAAAACAAGCACGTCACATTGCTCTCCTGCTTTTCATGAAACGGGGCACTGAGTGAATACTGTCCATCCCACGTGATGGAGATATGACTCACAGAAGGAGATATGACCAGATCCTGGCCCGTGTTCTAACCACATTCATCAGTGGCTGGTCCCATCCCATGCCCGTCTGCCTCTGCTAGTCATACCTAAAAAACACAACTGAATGTTATCCATACCTTCTCAGTCATAGCATCATGGTGGTCAAAATCTACTGAGTGATTCCCCAGTGCGACTCGAAGCAGGGCATCAAATAAAGGCTTTGCTAATTCTGTTTCAATCACCTTTGACTGGGAGAGATGGTCCCTCATTTCAAACAGTATGTTTTCCACAGACAAATTCTAAGGTAAAATAAAGGATACTGAGAATATTAATAACGTGCTTACAAAATTAAACAATGACTAAATATTTACTTAAGATGTACAAAGTTATTAGTACATTTATTTGCAGCAGATATGAAAGTATACTGACTATAAATATCCAGCCCTTATACAAATATCCTGTTATAATTAATAACACTTATTTATCAAATGTTTTACTCATCTTATTTCATTCTGAATTTCAATGTATCATAAATTGACTATATCACATACAAAAAAAAATAGTTGAAACTTCAGAGTTTTGATTAACCACCTCTACATTTTACAAATGCCTTATTCTTAGAGATTCCATAACAGTCAAAGAAGCACTTATATTCTAATCCCTCCCTCTCTCTCCCTTCCTTACTCCCTCCCTTCTGTCTTTGAAGGAAACTCTTGCTGCTTATCTATGTACCTATATTAGGCAATGAAGCCATAAAGATGGATACGAAACTGACGTCTCCCTTAAGGAATTGCCTCCGTCCAGCGAAAGAAACAGATACACATTGACAAGATATCATCATGACCATACTAGAGCTATAAACAAAGTTCTCTGAGAGACAAAAAGAGAGAAGCTGCCTGAGAGACCTGTCAAAAGTGTCCCAGGGGACACCCAGGGGAGGGGTTGTGTGAGATGGACCATAAAGAACAGAGGTAGACAGCACACATACAGAGGGAGAGAGTATACTAGGCAGAAAAACAGGCACAGAAGTACAGAAGTACTACTAAAGAGTGGCATCTTGAGAAGCTGTTGGCTAGCTCCATATGGCTGATGGCAGCATGGTGAAGGATGGCAGGAAATGAAGCCAGGCAAGGAAGTGGAAACAAGACACCGAAAGACTTTGTGTGCTATCCTAAGGAGTTTGCTCACAATGTGGAAGCATCGCAAGTTTTTAGACAGGAGGAAATAGGGAGACAGGGGCCGTAGTAGGGAGAGACTGTTGGCTGACAAGTTAGGGATGAGTTATGAACAGGCGATCTGCCATATTTGAAGTTTCCTTAGAAGCAGGGCCTGAAACTGAGGATTCCTTTTTTAGTCGAGAGGTGCTCCCAGGAGAAATCTGTAAGGTCATGAGGGAGGCAGGCTATGTTGCGGGGAAAATCCAGGCCAAGAGGTCATTTCAGAATAAATGCAGAGCCCCAGCCCAATTCCATCGGAAGCTCTGGAGGCTGAACTACACCACAAAGATTGTCCCCACTCTGCACAGCTACATCCATCCATCACTGGCTATGGGCACCCTTCCCAGGCATCTATAGAAGGAGCATCTCCATGAGCCAAGGGCAGTCCTTGGGAGATGAGTGCAGATGTGAGCCCTTGTAGCAGATGGCAGACGGGTGCATCAGCAGGGTAAAGGGGATCTGAGCAGGGCACCAGACAGCATGACACCGAGATTGCAAAGTTTGAACTTTGAAACACAAAGTCCACGATCACTCATGACATTTAATGCATATCTAATGCCTTTCAGGGTCGGTAACTTTGACATACGCGGATTTTGCATTCCAAACTAAACTATAAGCTTCCTGAGGGCAAGAACTGGGTCATGTACTCCTCTGTCCTCCCCAATACCTGGTACTGTGTTAACCATACAGGAGCTTCTCAAAACACAATCTTTGGAAAAACAAAATGACCTTTAAAACAAAGAAACTTAAAAACAAAGAACTTTAAAAAAAAAAGGAAAAAAAAAAAACAAAAACAGGGCACCTGGGTGGCTCAGTCGGTTAAGTGTCCGACTTTGGCTCGGGTCATGATCTCACGGTTGGTGAGTTCGGGCCCCATGTCAGGCTCTGTGCTAACAGCTTGGAGCCTGGATGAAGCCTGCTTCGGATTCTGTGTCTCCCTCTCTCTCTGTCCCTCCCCCATTCGCACTCTGTCTCTCTCGCTCAAAAATAAATAAACATTTAAAAAATCAAGAAAAAACAAAAAAAGAAAAAAAGTATTTCTATACACATACATATATATTACATAATAGCTGAACAAAGGACCAAGTTATTACCTGATTAGGTAACTCTGATTCCATCTTTTGCTGACTAGCTCTGATACTATGAAGACAAATGGCCAAAAGGGCTTCCAGAAGTCGTATGCTCTGAAGTGAGGTCTCACTTTCTTGACTCATAAATACCTTTGCTTCCTCAGGAGCAGCTTCAGTAGCTGAAACATGGCCCGTATTTTTGGAAGAGATATGCTGTGACTCTAATTTACCTAAACTGTCAGCACTCTGTTTTGGACTACCCATTCCTGATGGCATGGAGTCTCTTTTCATAGTCAAAGATGATAGATCTTCCTTCACAGTGATCTCAGATTGAGAAGTTCTATTTAAATCTTGGTTTTCATGTACATTTAGGTCTCCTTCCTTTCTTCCTTGCTCTTCTTCATGACTTCTGAACAGTTTCTGTATGATCATAAATATTAATTTATGGCACGCTTGGAAACCACCAAGCCTATAAAACTGTTTCTGGAAAACTGGACTCAACATGTAGATCCAACGACACATGGACCAAATGTCTGCCGCTTGGTGCATGTGTTTGGGAGAAGGCAAGACAAGGCTCTCAGGAGATAAACATGGCGGCATATGATGGAAAGGCTCGCTCGCTGTACTGTCATAGCCCGAAGTATCTTCGGAATCATTGGCCGACTCTCTATCAGATTCTGCTTCTTTACTTACACATAAGAATGCCACACAGAGGAACAGGTTTATCATGTTGATATGAACATCCTGATTAACAAACTTCCGTTTCCTTGGATAAGCGTCTTTGAGGCTGGCATAAAATTTGCTAAGAGTCTGAGGAGAATCTGAATAAGCTTGCTGGTTACGAAAGGAAGTACCTGCATTTAAAGATGACAATTCCTTCTGTTCGCCGTCTAGCCCATCAATACCTGGAATTGAAGAATCTTTTTGTTGATCCCCTAGGCTGATTATCAGAGTTTCAAATGCTTTTAGGGAATGACTTCGAACATCATCTAAGTAATTTAATTCAATTATTTGACTTACTCCATTACGACTTAAAAACAAATCTCTTATTACCCTGTGAGGGAAAAAAAAATACACGAGATTTTACAAACAGAAACGTCATTTATACAGAGGCAAATATACCATTTAAGTATGTCATTGTTGCACGTGGTATATACTACTCATCCAATTCATCAATTATTTTGCCAACATTCTTCATTAGATGAGGATCTCCAATTACTTTCTACTTGCTTTCACATCCTTCTTTCAACACTGCAATGACTCAAGCATCATTTAGAAAGACTGGATCACATGCATCCCAAGTTAAATGAAACAATTCAGGGAAAAATACTTTTCCCCAAATGGCAGATTCTATACAAGTTCTAAATGCCACAACCACCTCCACACTTCAGATGGACGAATGCTGCAAGCAGGCAGGCATTTGGGTGTCCATTTGTTTGTCTGCCCCATGGTCTATCAAGACGTTTTGTTTTACACCTGCCCCTCACAAAGGGAAGGAACCAAACTACCGAGCTGAAGATTTTCAGCCCTGTCTCAGGTGAGATTCTCAGGACTGGATCACTGGAATCCTAGTAATAACTAATATAAATCAGCTCAGCAAAGATCCAGGGTGTCCACAAATATACCAAAGAGTTACAAAACTTTTGAATAAAGTCAGTTCTTTTTAAACAATGTCAGAATGTCAGAAATTAAAAAAAAAAAAAGACTGTAAAGATAACGATAGGCTATATTTTATTATGTTTTTAAAATGATATATGCATTAATTTGAAAGGCCAGACTATCAGAAGCTAGCTTTAGTCATAAAATTATTATTTTTTTTTTTTAATTTTTTTTTCAACGTTTTTTATTTATTTTTGGGACAGAGAGAAACAGAGCATGAACGGGGGAGGGGCAGAGAGAGAGGGAGACACAGAATCGGAAACAGGCTCCAGGCTCCGAGCCATCAGCCCAGAGCCCGACGCGGGGCTCGAACTCACGGACCGCGAGATCGTGACCTGGCTGAAGTCGGACGCTCAACCGACTGCGCCACCCAGGCGCCCCCATAAAATTATTTTTTAAGTACTTGACAATCACAAAATCTAAAACACTCATTGGTAGAATTCTAAGTAATTTTATTTTTCTTCTTTTTGCTTTTCTGTATTTTCTATATTTTTCTGTATGCATTGTATACATAATAAAGGTGGCTATGGTATTTGAGAAATAACAATTCCCTTAAATCTACTGCCTTGACAAATAATTAGCATTTTAGGTATGTGCATATTTTACAAAGTTGTAAATAAGTGGGTGATATTTTTAATTTTGTATGTTTTATAAAACATTATAAGCTCTTTGTAAACATTCTTTTTAATGACTAATAAATATTCTATCAAGTAAATATAAATTAATTAATTTAACCTTGCCCCTGCTGTTGGATATCTATGTTGTGTCCATTTTTTTCCCCTCAGCGATATATTTAAACTTCACTTTTTTTCCCCCACTGAGAAATTAAAATCAATGGCTCTACGCTCTGCCCTATAACCACTCCAGTAAAATGAAATAAATAGATCAATCAATCAATCAAGGTAAAAAAAAAAAAAAAAAATCTGACCTGAGATGGGAACATTCATTCTTTGTTGTTAAACTAAACTTAAATCCTAGGAAAGAATAAAAGGTCAAGACATTCAAAAGCATACAAGAAAAAAATATCTGCACCCACGCGCACATACAAACCTTGACTTAAGCAGAGCAGGCAGAGTTTTTAAGTAAATCTGAAGCACTTCCGGAGGCAAACACTGGTTATGACGGCTGCACACGTGGGCCTGAGCTGAAGTAATGCTAAGGTGTTGACAGTGACGCGCTAACTCGACGCCTCTTTGGAGCACGGGATTAAATATGCAATTATACAGCTTCCACCGAACAATTACATTGCCCTTCTGGATTAAAGTGCAAATGTGATTTGCAATCTGCACACTACGGAACCTGTCTTCTTCAAAAACAAAATTCTGATAAGCCTCTAAGGCGCCCCATCTCCACAGCAGGTCTTCGGACCCACTGCTGGGCAGGATCCCTTGAGATCTGTGAGAGGGACTGGACGGGCTTGGGGAAGGTTCAGCCTCCCATGGGCTTCCCTGCAGTGCTTCCTCTAATTTGGCTAGCTGGTCAGGGTCAACGGTACAAATGTTGCAAGCTGCTTTCTTCATCTTCTGTGGGACCTCGGCTCCTCCTAACTGATCCAGAATAAGTTTGTTAAGGACATTCAGTATGTGCGGCTGGAAATTTTTCAGCGCCGGTGATTTGAACGCATGGAGCAAAGGAACGATTACGGATTTGGGGTCCATGCAGCAGCATATTCCGACGTTGTGCACACCAGACAGAACCTGGACGCAGGTGCTGCTCAGGGAAGCCTGCTGCAGCAAGCGCAGGCACTGGTGGGCGCACACCGCGATACAACAGCACCGCTCGGGATAATAAACGTCTCCGTCTGCGGTCTCCTCGAATGGGTTTTTGGAAACCTGGTTTTTAAAAGCCGACACCAGGAGACCTGAGAGATCCCTGTGGTGGTGCATGAAGTGCGAGTATTCGCACCGTCTGTGCCTTTTTCTTGTGCACATTGAGTGATGGAGTTGGTCCGATTTCACTTTCTTGACAGTGCTCATTATTTTCATCACGCTGCTTATCAGGGCCTTCAAATGCTCTGCGGCCTCCGTAGGAGCTCCCTCTCTTAAAACCAGCCATTCCATTTGAAGAACTGTGGTTTCAAATAAGTGGAATCCATGGTGCTGGATGAATTCTTGAACCAAATCCATGGCTTGACTGAAGAAGAAGGGGTTAGAAGCTGCGTTTTGAAGACAACAGATCAGGATCTGCAGAACTCCTTCCAGAAGCTCAGGTAAGAGGAGGGCCCTGTGACGGTACTTTGAAAACACAAAGCCTTCTCGAACCTCCTGTAGTGTTCTCTTTCGTCTTGGTGCAAAAGGGTCAGGCTGCTTTTCTAGGCAAGTTCTAATTTTTAAAGCTGCTCTAAGCAATTCGGTTAAGTTTTTTCTAAGATTTTCTGGCATCGCCTCTGCAGCACTAATATCCACTGACATAAGATGCAACACTGTTCGGAAAAGCATCCGTTGAACCAAAGCCACCGGTTCCTCAGTCCAGCCTGCAGAAACCATCTGACTCTCCAAATTGTCCCTTAGATTACAGCAGTCCCCAAAGCCCGCTAGGAATTCAGTCAGCGTGGGCACTACAGTGGCCGCTAGAGCAGAATTATGATTCAAGGTAATGTCAAACTTACAAACTTTCTCTAATAAAGATAACAAAACATGACATAAGTCAAATGGGGAATTGTTCATGTGACTGAGAATCGACAAGGCAGCTGGCTCACTCAAAATGTCGGTGTCTGACTCCTGTCTTGGAAGGATCTCCTTGGAATTTTCCAAAGCCATGGTGTCGGGAGGAGTCCGTTCTTTGGTTGCTAAGTGGTCAAGTTTAGCTGTAAGGTGGTCTTCTTTAGGAGACTGTGTTGCAAAATGCTGTAGCAGACGGGGCCTTCTGTGCTTATTCATTGCCACGCTCTTGTCATCTGAATTGGCTTCTGAATCTGAGGTGGAGAGCTGTGTCTTTCTTGCATCTCTTACAGAATAGCGGTGGGTGGTTTTACGCTGTCGTCTGCTTTTTCGAAAAACATTTACTTTTGCAGAAACCTGACCGGATGGGGCACTTCCTTCTAAATATAATTTTTCCTGAGTAGATCTTTGTGAACTTGAGTTCTTTTCTTTGGCCAGGATTATATCAGCTGAGAACGGCAGATTAAAATCTAATAAAATGAAGAAAGAAAATTTAGAATACCTTAATATGTTTTCAAACTCAATTTGTGTAGGTGATTATTCTCTTATCTATCTTCCACTTTAGGAGCTTTTCCTCCGTTAATTTTTACTGGGGCTGATTTCCCCTAGTGATGTGTTATGTCTCCAGATCACTTTCCCCCCATAATTATTTTTCTCATGCTCCGTCCCAGGTAGCACTGGTTCAGGGGATACAAACTGATTTGGAACACAACAAAGGAGAACAAAATTAGGGAAGAAAATCTAATTTAAAAACCATACTTTACACTCTGACATCAACAGACGAGACTCTAGATTATCTAGGATTTGGCACTACTCTTCATACTATATTACAAATCTCCTTCAACAGTCCCATTAATTAAGAAACAAAGGCATATTATATTCTCAAAAACGGTACTTAGTCTATATTATTGATATAACTTAAGAACTTTAAGATTTCCCGAAATTATTTTAAAAGCATATAATAGATTATTCACAAAGATTGAGGTTAAAAGAGTTCTTCAAAATATTACTGAATGTGCCTCACAGTGAGCTAGGAACAGGCATCCCCGTTTTGTCGTCAGTGCCTCGAACTGAGGGCCCCAGCACATGGCCCACGCACAATACCTCCCTCTGGGGGAAATGCATAAATCTTCCTTACTAATTAAAAAGTTCAGAAAATCGGTCTTTCCCTTTGCACTGCTATGTAGAAAGATCTATGTGAAAAATATAGTTGCAATTTAGAACAAATAAATAACAATCTCTCAATAAAAGATATCGGCCTTAATTAAGAGAGGAAGGGGAGAGATTAAAAGGAGTTGGACAAATTCTACCGATGCAAAAGACGCAGGCAAGGAAGACAGCTTTCCCAAAAGAATACCAGATATCTTAAGTGCCAGACAGTTTGTGAATTCTACAAAATCAGAAGTAAGAGCAGAGAGTTAGTGAATCATCCAATAAGCAGGATGGCAATCTTACAAGACCTTAATCCCCTGAAAAGAGCTTGATATCAGAAATTAAAATGCATACGTGGCATTAAAATCCAATATATAAAGATTTATCTTTATCCTGAGAGATCACTAAACATTTCACAATTCACATATCCCACGTATCACATAATGGTCAAGAGGAAAACTGTAATTCCTCTACTGAAACATTTAAACGAAGTTTCATACACTTAATATGATATATGTGTGTGTGTAAGTTTTTTCAAAATCAGAAACTAACAACAGATATTGACCTTAGTGAAAGAATTCTACCCAGCCTTGAAACAAAGTATTCCTTCCAATTAACCCTCTCAAAGAAATGTTAAAACAAAACAAAACAAAACCCTAAACTAAACAGCAAAAGTCACTGGTAGAGCACTGGTCATAGAAAGCAGTCTTTAAAATAAGCGAAGGAAATTTCATTTCTTTTTTTGAACATTTCACTATCCATTTCTCAGACAGGGTGGCATACCTACATTTACTCCTTCTGCTAAGTGATCTCCTTCCTCATATGTTTTCTAATCGTCATTAGAGTAACCCCCTAAGAAGCACCATGGTTTTTGTATGAGCAGAAATAAAAATGTGTTTGCGTAAAGAACTTCTCATGTCAAGTCTCACACTAATAGACACTGTTCTGAATTTGAACTGTATCAACTGTCAAGGCAGAAGGAGCTTTTCAACGGAACTTTTTTTCCCCAGTGGAATTTTGGTAACGCAAGTGATATGATAAAAGAAACATACCTGCTGCCTTCTCTTCTTGAACAGGTATCTTCCATACCAGTGGAAGGAGTGACAGGAGTAGAGTGAGGAGTTCTTCTCTACACGTCAATGCCTGTGTTAGAAACAAAACAATCCTTCATGTTCTGAGGTCACGAGACATGTAATTCCTAGCGCTTTGTCTTAAATTGAACCAAAAGTTCCTTTTTTTCTTAAAAGGTTGCATTTGAGAAGCTAAGAATCAAATTAACTGATCTCAAATCCAATTAAAGTTGTGATACTTTTCAATTTATAAACCTTTCCAATGACAGAAGAATGTAGGAGTATTGGACGGTATTTAGCACACTCTTGCTGATTTTTCCCCAAATAGCTGTTATTACCACCATGCACATTGCAAGAATTCCTCATCTATGAAAAAAAAATGTGCTAGGTGAAAATGAAAAGTTCAGCCCTATTAATTAGCAAACCAATAATATGAAGCTACTAAACAAAAAGTCTTCATGCGGTTAAATGTAAAACTCAGAGAACACAATTTTAAAAGGAGAAACTGACATGATTAATGAAGAACATCTATGAAGAAAGACTTATTAGTGAAGGTAATCTAATGAATATGTATCAACTGCACACTATGTCCACAGCACTGACTGTCTTACCCTTTCTGGAGGATATGGTCCAAGCCCTGGAGAAGGTCCCTTCATTTGGTCCATAAAATACATACACACAAACAGTTAAAGAACAATAGAAGGCATGTGGTATAAGTACCTGGGTGTGGTACAGATACTCGGTGTCGGAGATCAGAAAAAGGAGCGGTCATTGCCAGTCAGAAGTATGGAAGTGGGACTGGAAGCAGAGAGCCAGTCTGGACACTGACGTCATGGGCAGTAAAGGAATTGACAAATGAAGTTCAGATTCCTCACTTTAGTCAGTGGGCAGGGAGTCACAGTAATATAATCGGATTTGCTTCTTAGAAAGACCACTCTAGCCACTGTACAGAGGACAGAATTGGGGCGGGAGGGAGAGGGATTGATTGATCAGTGTTTAGAAGCAAGGAAAACAATAATCTGGATAAGAGATACTGATAAACAGAAGTGCTAACAGTAAATCTGAAAAGGAGACAGAATCGAGAAATTGCAAAGAAGAACTGAAATAACTTACAGTTGATTATCTATGAGGTGGAAGGGGGGAGAAAAGAAAAATCTGAAAGAACTTGGAGAATTCTGGTTTGGGCAACAAAGTGACTGGATAGATAGATCTGGAGCTTAAGAAAAAGACGCGAAGTACACAACTCCCAAGTCTTTTGGGAGTCCCTGCAGCAGAAGTCAAGGGCACAGGAGATTTCCTAAGGAGAGCATGAAGAATGACAAGAGTGGACGGATGGCTTTGGAACGCTCACCATTTCAAGAATGAAGAAGGTGCTGGAGAGAAAGATGTCTGGAAAGGAGACTGAGAAGTAGCGCCCCCAAAGAAATGTAGAACAAGAGAAATCAAGGGAAGAGAGCAGTTCAGGAGAGAAGAGAGGAAACCAGGTCAAGAGCTGTTGTTCTTTAGTTGTATAAAATGATGGCAGAAAAGCATTTATCAAGTAGAGGGTCACCAGGGACCTCAGCAAAGGGGGCATTAATGCAGTGATAAGGGTGCAAGTTAGATGCCACAGGCTGAGAGTTGAAAGGAATGAGAAGAGCAGAGGTGCAGCATTCAGACTGTTCCTTCTAGTGCCCTGGTTATGGAAAGGCTCAGAAATACTTCAAAGGGAAAATCCGAATTTCTTTTCAGGCTTAGAAGACCCTTCGCGACATGATTCCTACTGACTTGTCCAGTGTCAGCTCCTGCCACCACACCTGACCCAACCCCACATGTCCAGCTACGAAGGGTTTCCTGAACACTACTGGTCTGTACTCCCCAATACGCCTGCCTCACACGCATTGCTTTTTTTGCAGTTGTCCACTACCGTCCCCCCATCGGCCAAACGCTAACTCATTCTTCAGGCAGGTCTTTAGTCCCGCTGTGGAAAGCCTTCTCTAATCCCCTCCTCAGGAAAGCTACATTTCAGGTTCCTGATTTACTTCTCATACAGCAGGCAACTTGCTGAACTGTTCCTGTCTAAATGTCTCTATTATTCAATCAGGAAATATTTACTGAGCCCCTACCATGGGCCAGACGCTTTGGATGGAGTGGTGAACAAAGAAGACAATATTCACTTTCTCACAAAGCTGATGCTCGGGCAGAGGAGATGGAAAATAATGGGCACAAATAAGAAAACTCCAGACAGAACACAGTGCTATGAAGAAAATTAACAGGACAGGGATTATAGAGTGACGGGCCACTTGAGTAGATACTTAAATGAACAGAAGAAGGAATCCACGCAAAGATTTGGAGGAAAAGGGCTCTTGGAAGTATACGAAGGGTAGGGAATGAGCTCGGCTATTTCACAGCACAGCAAGCGGGCCAGTATGGCTGGAGGGCACAGGTTGGCAAGGTGGCCAGTGCCAGATCCAAGGTGGCCTGTGGGCCATGTGAAGGAGTTTGGAGTTATCTATGTGTAATATGGTCTTTAAAAAAATGTAAACCAATTTGGGGCACATCATTCCTGTAGAGTCCTCCTAATCGGAGTCTTTCTCTTTAGCAGATGAACTAGTCACATTCTAATAGAGCTTGCAGAAACCTTAGGAGTGTGTGAAGTGCCACAGCCCTTGCTCCAGGACAGGACAGGACAGGACACTGGCAAATCCTCATCGCTACGTGAACAGGCATTCCTGCCTCCCGACCTCGGTATGACACATTGTCTGGAACTTCTGTCACTCCCTCCCACTTAGCTAAGGGGTCCCTCACTACCTTCAAGGCCCAGCCCCAGCTAAACCTCTTTTGTGATGCTTTTTGTTCCGCACCAACCCAAGTTTACTGTTCCCCCTCTGGACTGCATGCCTGTATCCCCATTTCACCAAGTGGATTAGTTCTTGGAAACCATGGGCCCTTCAAAAGAATGGGGTTGCGGCAAGTGCAGGTTTTTGGTTTTTGCCATCTCTGCTGGAAGTGCATTCTGAGGAGAACACCCCTCGCCTCTCCGTGGCCCAATAGAACAGTGACTGAACAATTCTTGACTTCATTCAACCACAATAATTTCTAACACAATTCATCACTGGGGAAGCTCTTGGTAATCCTCTGGACCTCTTACTTTCCTAGGTATTGCATATTTCCAGATTTACTTATCCTTTCGAATTCCAAAGAAACCACACATCTAATTCCATCCTTTTGCAAGCCATAAAATCGTTTTCTCTTATTTTGCAGGCATCCTGGCAAACTAGGGCAAACCAAGCTCTGGTTTTCTCTCCCAAGGTCCTAATTAGTCACAGTGTCCAGAAGAATGGGGTGTTGCCTCACGTCAACCAAGTGGAGAGTTCTCAACATGGCCTATTAGGCAATTTAGGCAATACATGCTATAAACAGATCCATCGCCTGGCTATTCCTGGACTGTCCGATCTATAGAAATCACACCCCTTCTCAATTAATACTTACATTTTTTATGTTTCTCCTTCTGCAGGGAAAATGACTGCAACATGTCTTTTTAAAGTTTATACCAATAATAAACAGGAAAAGCACTCTCATGCGGGTGGTACATTTTTAGTTCAATTCAAGAAATATATTTTAAGTGCCTACCAGGTGTCAGGCTGTTCCTTTTACAATTCAAGTGTTTAGACTGGAATATTAATTGCCTACCCTAGTCGTCTAGAAGTAATGGTGGCAGGATGGGAGAGAAAGGGCAAATGAGCCAGGGGAAGGGCTGAGATGGCAAGCCAGACGGATGTCCAGCAAGTCGCAAAGGCAGGTGGGTACCAGATCATGGGGTTCGAGGACCCCAGGATGACAGGCTAAGCGTAGAGCTTGGATTGCATTCAGAACGTGACGGAAGACTACCGGAGTCATTTTAATTGGTATTAATGGTATTACTTTAAATCGGCACTTTGACATGTTAATTAAATTGAATATTCCAGACATAAGCAGAAATATATGTTAAGTCCTTTATTCCTTCTGCCAGAGTGTTATAATTATTTCTAATATATACGTGTACACATACATATATAAGAACATGACTCTATTAGTACTGTAAACAGCATCTTTTTTCTTTTATCTTCTAGCTGTAGAGCTATAGCTAAAGGAAACAGTGATCTTCCGGAGTTTTCTGTACGTATTGCTTTTAAGAATGGCATTTTTGTTACTCCATCTTTCTCACATTGAGTTGTCATTACTTTCATATTCCACTTCACCATTGCATGTTTTTTAATTTTTTTTTTTACATTTATTTATTTTTGAGAGACAGAGAGAGACAGAGCACAAGTGGGGGAGGGGCAGAGAGAGAGGGAGACACAGAATCCGAAGCAGGCTCCAGGCTCCGAGCTGTCAGCACAGAGCCCAGAGCGGGGCTCAAACCCACAAACCGAGAGATCATGACCTGAGCCGAAGTTGGACGCTTAGCCGACTGAGCCACCCAGGCGCCCCAGTATTGCATGCTTTTAAAACATGATATCAAACAGAAATAACCATAAAGAACTATTCTTCTACTGATTCTATTGTGGAGCTTCTTCCTAAAAATATTACTGGTTTTTCTACCCTTTGCATATGGCACCCTCTGAATCTATTTTTTGAGTTTTTGTTAAGAAAAATGGATTAACTTTGCCAAATGCTTTTGATGTCTCAGGAAGCTAAACACGCTGCTTTTTCTCATGGATGTCAAACATTATGGTGATAGTTTTTCTTGAATTATAATGGGTGCCACACTTTTTTTTTTAAAGGACCAGATGGTAAACATCTTAGGCTTTTTGAGTCCTAAATGGTCTCTATTACATATTCTTCTGTTTCCTTTAATAACTCTTTAAAAATTCACAACTATTCTTAGCTTGTGGGCTGTCCAAAAACAGATCACTGGTGGCAGGATTTTGGACTGCAGGCCACAGTTTGCCCAGCCAGTGCCTGGTGTCGCTCCTCTTTCCCTGACAGCAAAGAATGGTGACAAAATGGCTGTATTACTCTTTGTTAAGACTCCAGAAAGACTTTGGGTGGCACCTAGTAAATGTCATCAGCTAGACAAAAGTCCTACTCGGAATCTTGCGAGAATTATTCCATATAAGCTTTATGTGCCCAAAGTAGAGAGGTCTGTCTCAGAAACAGTTATAGATGTGGCTTTTGGGGAATGTAGTGAACACCATTAAAATTCAGAGGAGACCCGTTACATTTTTCAAGAAAGCTGTATTATTGAAAAATACCAACAGCCACTTTTCTCCATGCATGAAGCAGGGTAAGAAAGCTGCACATGATAAGCTATGTCTTACGGGAAAGAGAAGAAACCCCAGAGGAGGGAGCCAAGGGTCCTGGAGAATCATGGAGTAGGGCAGAACCATTCCCTGTCCCAAGAATAGGGGGCATTGACAACACACGCCTGACAGGAGTTCAGGGGGGCAGTGACCGCTACGTGCCTCTGGTCACTCTCCTTTTCGAACGCAAGCATCTAGTGTGGTTAACTTGTCCCTCCTCATCATTGTGGATGGCTGAGCGTGGCTCTTATGTTCACAGGTAACTAAAGTGCTGCACCTGGAAGCCTCATCTGCATCCAGAACTGACCTGTATCATGAGATCATGAACTTCAAGCCTGCTGCCATGATGGGACGAAACTTTGAGAGTCCTGCGAGAGACGGAATGTGGGAGGAATGCTAACAAATGTGGCCAGAGAAGGGGCTATGGTAGATAAAGTGTGGCCACAGACAATCTTCTGAAATGATGGAGTCTATGTTCCCATCCCTTAATTCTGGGCTGGCCCTGGGGCTTGCTTTGACCAAGAGAACGTGGCAGAAGTGATGTTATGTGACGTCCCACAGCTTCTCTTCTCACCCTCTTGGAATGCTGGCACAACCATGTTAAGAAGCTGAGTCTCTCCTACTGAAACGTGAGAAGCCGTGTGGATGAGAACTGAGGCAGCCGGGCCAGCAGCCCCATCCAAAAACCCTTAGTCTTCTGCCGACAGACCGCACATTCAGAGATGAGCCCAGACGACACCGCAAGAAGCCAAGGTGGTGGTCCCATTTGAGCCTACCTGAACTTCCAACTCACAGAAACACAAGCAAAGCATTGGTGTTTTATGCCACTAAGTCTTTGGAATGTGGTTTGTTACACAGCAATCAATTGACACAGTCATTGCTCCTATCTATTAGCCTGGGTGTAAAGGGAGATAACTCAATGGATTACCTACTCTCTGTGGCTAGCACCACCGTCTGGTGGCTAAGCTGATACTTTCACTACTCCAAGAAGCAGGCCTATCAGCACCCCACTATTCCCTCATTAATGCTGGACTAATCATATGCATGGATAAATCTTGACGTGTGTGTAAACAGAATCCGTAGACCTAGATGCAGCAAACTCAAGTTGACTTACTATTATCACCTTTACTAACTTTAAAAGTTCGCCTTATTTTCCTACTGAAATAACTCTTGCTAATAAATATTACCAAAGACTTACTTGTCAAACTTGAAGAATAATTTTCATTGCCTATTTTCTTGTTGAAAAACCTCCCCAGTATTTTCAGAATAAACTAAAGTCTCCTTGATGTGGTAGACAAGGCTTGCCATCACGTGGCCCCTGCCTTCCAGTGTCTTCAGTAGCCAACACCACACACACAGCCTTTGTTCTAACTCCTCTAAACGACTGCTAGGTCACTGAATATGTTCTTTCTCCTCTAGCCACCAGGGTCTACATGTGCAGTTTCTCTGGCCTCATGCTTCCTCCCTCTTTAAATGGCCAATCCCTACTTTGAGGTACCAATTTCTAAGAAGCATTTCCTCGCGACCCACTCCTCTGCACTCCCCAAATATTTCCACACTGTTTTGTCATCACTGCTTTTTTTTCAACTTGTCCATCTCTTCAAAGGCTGAGAGGTCCTGGTGGGGCACCTGGGTGGCTCAGTCAGTTGGATGTCTGACTTCAGGTCAGGTCAGGTCATGATCTCGCAGTGAGTTTGAGCCCCGCGTTGGGCTCTGTGCTGATGGCTCGGAGCCTGGAGCCTGCTTTGGATTCTGTGTCTCCTTCTCTCTCTGCCCCTCCCCCGCTTGTGCTCTGTGTCTCTCTATCAAAAATAAATAAATGTAAAAAAAAGTAAAAACTAAAATAAAACAGCCTCTTCAGTTAAAAAAAAAAAAAAAGCTAAGAGGTGCTGGTACAGACCGTCTCTCTTCTTTTATCTCTACATCTAGCAGAGGTGCTGGCATTTACTTGGTACTTAATGGTCTGCTGAATAAACCAGTGAACAAATTATGTAGCCATATTTCTAAAGGTCTGATGTGTCTTTATAATACTTATTTTATATATTCCAATGATAAACCATGTATGTTAGTACTATGTATTAAAGTGATAATACTACAAAAAAATTAGGAAGAAAAAAGTACTCTCTTACAAAGAAAACAGCTGAAGATTAAAGAAACCTATTATAATTCTTTTTGGGTTTATTTTTTTTAATATTTTTAAAAATATGTACTCAAATATGTGCTGTCTGCACAGAGCCCGACACGGGCCTCGAACTCACGAACTGTGAGATCATGACCTCAGTCACTTAACCAACTAAACCACCGAGGCACCCCTTTTATAGGTTTATTTATTTTGAGAAAGAGAGTACACGCGTGCAAGTGAAGAGAGGCAGAAAGAGAGGGAGAGAAAGAAAGAGAAGGAGATAGAGAGAATCCCAAGAAGGCTCTGCTCTATCAGTGCAGAGCCCCACATGAGGCTCGATCTCATGAACTGTGAGCTCATGACCTGAGCCCAAACCAAAAGTCAGATGCTTAACCGACTGAGCCACCCAGGCACTCCAAACCTATTGTAATTTTTAAATAGTGCTTTATTCATAAATGTATAACCTCCTCCAATAAAACTTCATATTTTACTCAGCAAAATAAGTAAAAACTTTATAGAACATTCATAAAGTATGAACATATATGGAAATTATATATTTATATATTGGAGTTTTAAAAAGTAGTATTTATACACTTGTGTTGGTAACAAGTCATTGTAATTTTCTATTCATTACATCAGAATTAAGCTACTTATATTTATAACCAGGGTATAGAAGAAATCAGAAACCATTATTATCAATGTTATATGAAAACACGTAGCAATTTTGTTGGAAGGGATCTTTTAAGTCACCCAACTTGAAGTATTTATGTTACTGATAAGGGTATGGAGATCTGAAGAGGCCACCCATCTCATTAACACTGGTGCCAAGGTTAAAAATCTATGATAACCCTTCCTTTTTGGGCTGGACAAATTTTCTTTCAAAAAACTTATAAATATCTGCATATCAACTTCAACTATGCCATCTTTAACCATTGAAAAGAATATATTTTTGCTACGTACGCAGACTGTGTTTTCCCCCAAAGAATAAACAGATTAACGTGTCTGTGTATAACAGATCACCACCAAATGGGGTTTATCCCAGGAATGCAAATGATGGTTTCAACATTTAGAAACCATCAGTGTAATTCACCCACATTAACGGAATTAAAAGAAAATAATATGATGGTCTCAACAGATTCAGAAAAGGCATTGACAAAACCCAATATCCATTCAGGATAAAGCTCTAACAGACTGGGAACAGACGGGAACTCCCTCTTTCTGATAAAAGGCATCTAAGAAAAACCTAGAGCTAATATCACGTTTGGTGGAAATACTGAATGTTTTCTCTCTAAGGTCAGACATAAGGCAGGATGTCCACTCTCATCACTGCCACCTACCTTTGTACTAGAAGCCAGTGCAAGAGACAAGAAAATGAAATAAAAGGTATACAAACTGGAAAATAAGTGAAATTACTATCATTTACAGATGATATGATTGTGCACGTAGAAAACCCTAGGGACTCTACAGAAAACTTTCAAAATAAACATAAATAAGTGAATTTAGCAAAGGCACAGGGCACAAGGTCAATGTACAAAAATCAATTACATTTCTATGAGCAACAAATGACAGAAAATAAAAAAAATTAAATGCAAACTACAATAACATCAAAAAATAATATGCAGAAAAATTTACCAAAAAAATATGCAAGACTTCCATACCAAAAACCAAAAAATATTGCAGGGCAATTAGAAAGACTCAAATAAACAGATATTTACACCATGCTGATAGACTGAGAAACTCAACATCGTCGATTCTCTCCAAACTGGTTTCTCAATTCAATGCAATCACAGCTGAAATCCTACCAAGCATTTCTGCAGAATAAGCTGCTTCTAAAATGTATATAGAAATGCAAAGGACCTAGAAGAGTCAAACGTTCTTGAAAATGAAGACCACATTGAAGAACTTGTACAACCTAATTTCTAGACATACTGTAATGGCCACAGTAACCCAAACAGTACAGTATCAGTGAAAGAACAGATGACAGACAAATGGAACAGAAGAGTCTAGAAATAAACTCCACATAAATGGTTAACTGATTTTTCACATAGGTACCAAGGCCACTGGGGGAAAGAGCAGACTCTTAAGAACAAATGTTGCTGGAATAACTGGGTAACTACACAGGGAGGAGGGGGAGAAAGGAACTGTAGCTCCTGCCTCACACCATACACTAACATTAACTCAACGTGGATCACAGACCTCAAAATAAAAATACTAATTAAAAAGATTCTAGGGAAAAAAAAACAACAACACCTTTGTGACTTTGGGATGCAAGATAAGGATTTCTTAGAATACAAAACATGCTATTCACACAAAAACCCCTGCTGTTCTAAAGGCATTGTTAAGAAATGAAAAGGCAAGCCACAAAGAACATATTTGTAATCCAACAAAGACTTGTATCCAGAATACATTAAAAACAAACAAACAAACAAAGCCCCCTGCAACTGGATACCCCCCTGCAACTTTAAAAGTCAGAATAACCTGACTTTTAAAACGGGCACAAAACTTAAACAGACATTTGACAGAAGTCCTACAGCCAGTGAACACATAAAATAGCACTCAGCATCATTAGTTTTCACAGAAATGCAAATTAAAATCACAGTGAGATACTAGTTCATGTTCACGCAGGATGACTAGTATCAAACAGATTGGCAATGCCAAATATCAGAGAAGGTACGGAACAACTGGAATTTGCATACCTTGCTGGTGAGAATGAAAAGTGGTACAAACACTTTGAAAAAACAGTCTGACACTTTCTTATGACGTTAAACACCTACCCTTCGACACAGCAATTGTATGCCTAGATATTTACCCTGGAAAAACGAAAATATATTCCCACAAGGGCTTTTTTAAGGACGTTCATAGCGGCTTTATTTGTATTAGCCACATGGAAACGAAAGCCAAACGGTTAAACAACAGGCAGACGGTCGAATGGTGGTATATCCACACAACAGAACACCAATGAGAAACAAAACAGTGGATTACTGATTCACGCACAACAGGTGAAGATCCGAGACGTGAGAGTACATGCTGCCTGATTCCATTTACGTGAAATTCTAGAACAGCAAAACTACACTGAGGTGTTAGAAACTACAACTGTGGTTACATTGGAGTGGGAGAAGGGGAAGGGCTGCCTGAAAAGGGCATGAAAAGCTTTTTCTAGAGTGGTGGAAACGTTCTAGACTTTGACCTAGGCCGTGGTTACACAGGTATCACCCAACTGTATACACTTTACATCTGTATGTTCTTGACATGTAAATTATATGGTAATAAAAAGTGAGTTTGATTCTTTATACTAAATATCTATCAATAAAGTCCTGGCACAAAGGTGGAAGGTAAGGGCTTAAATTGTCTCTCCCCAGAGCACCCAGGAAGTGCTCCTTCGTGAGAAGCACACACAGAAAAGCTGAAGTTCCTATTGAAAGGCACAGCTTTGAATCTAGTGTTTTGATTCCACGTGAAATGATTAAACTTGTACAATTAAATTCCCCTTAAAGATTCAAATGATCATTCTCCATTTCCTGGTTTAAATAATTAAGTGTTAATAAGCCCTATTTTTTATTTATCTTTATTTTTAAATTAAAAAAAATTTTTAATGTTGATTTATTATTTATTTATTTTTAAATGTTTTTATTTATTTTTGTGGAAGAGAGAGAGACAGAGCCATGAACGGGGGAGGAGCAGAGAGAGAGGAAGACATAGAATTCAAAGCAAGCTCCAGGCTCCAAGCTGTCAGCACAGAGCCCGATGCGGGGCTCGAACCCATGAACTGTGAGATCATGACCTGAGCTGAAGTCAGACACTTAACCGACTGAGCCACCTAGGTGCCCCAATGTTTATTTTCGAGAGAAAGAGACAGAGTGCAAGCGGGGGACAGGTAGAGAGAGGGAGACACAGAATCTGAAACAGGCTCCAGGCTCTAAGCTGTCAGCACAGAGCCCGACATGGGGCTTGAACTCATGGACCGTGAGATCATGACCTGAGCTGAAGTCAGATTCTTAACCAACTGAGCCACCCAGATGCCCTTTTTAATTATTTTTTTTAATGTTTATTTGTTTTTGCGAGACAGAGAGACAGAGCATGAGTGGGGGAGGGTCAGAGAGTGACGGAGACACAGAATCCAAAGCGGGCTCCAGGCTCTGAGCTGTCAGCACGGAGCCTGACTTGGGGTTTGAATCCACCAACTGTGAGATCATGACCTGAGCCGAAGTCGGACGCTTAACCGACTGGGCCACTCAGGTGCCCTAAAAAGCCCTATTTTTTAAATGGCTATTTATTTGCTCCCTACTTCTACTTCTACGGTTCCTACTTCCCTTGCTCTAAATAATTCCAAAAGTGAATGACTGGGGAAAAGGGAACACAAGATATTACCCTAGGAAAAAATATTGTTGAAATTATGACTTGAATGATTTCGGTCATTTAATAATACATCAAAAGGTATTTTATGACTTAAAAGAGAAAGCATATAACTATCGAAATAGAAAGTAGATTAGTGTTTGCTTAGGGCTGAGGGGGATGGGAAGGATAGGGGAGTGACAGCTAAAAGGAACCAGGTCCCTGTTCGAGGTGATGAAATGTTCTAAAATTGACTATGGTGATGGTTGCGTGTATCTGTGATTATGCTAAAAACCACTGAGTTGTACACATGAAATGGGTGAATTCTAGGATATATGGATATCTTAATACAGCTGTCATTAAAAACCTCCTGAAATTTTGATTGGGATTACATTGTGGAATCTATACATCAATTTGGAAATAAAAAGTATCCTTACACTATTGACTTTTCCAATACGTGAAAATTACATAGTCCTACATTTATTTGGGTCTTCTTTAGTTTCCTTCAATACTGTTTTATAGAATTCTGTGTAGAAATCTGTGCATATTTTATTAGATTTATTCCTGAGTATTTGATATTTCTGATGCTATTTATGTATCTTTAAAAAAAAAAGAGAAAGCACTAAATTGTTCTAATGTGGGGTAAGAAAATGAACAGAGCATGATATGCTTATTATATCACCAAAATTTTGAGATAAAAACCATTACACATGATCTAACAAATAATTTTTTCTAACTTTAAGTTTTATTTTTGAAAAAAATCATACAAAATACAAAAATTAAATTATATGTAGTTACATAATTAATAAATAAAATTCATGAAAAGGAATCAAAATATATAAACCTGAAAATACTCTGGAAAATTTCATGACAGGTGGACACCACAGTGAACAAATACTTCCTGATATATATGTTAGGCTCCTTAGCTTATTGTGAGAACAGAGGCATTGTTTAATTTTAGTCTCTGTCTTTACCCAATATATGTATTAGCAAAATGCCTTCGTAGCAAAGAAATTTTAACAATGGTTAAGTTTATATCTGAAGCCAGTAACATATATCAGTGTTTAAAAATGTCTGTCATGAGGCGCCTGGGTGGCTCAGTCGGTTAAGCGTCCGACTTCAGCTCAGGTCATGATCTCATGATTTGTGGGTTTGAGCCCCACGTCCGGCTCTGTGCTGACAGCTCAGAGCCTGGAGCCTGCTTCCGATTCTGTGTCTCCCTCTCTCCTGCCCCTTCCCCCTCACGCTCTGTCTCTGTCTCTGAAAAATGAATAAGCCTTAGGAAAAAAAAAAAAAAAGATTGGATGACATCTCCATCTCCCAACTAGCTTTAAAGTTCCGTTAATTCTATAATAAGGAAACAATAAAATGCTATATGTTCGGACCATACTTTAAGCAAACACAATAAGGTACAAAAACCTAGACGTACACAAAGCATTCTCTACTTTTACCCCAGAATTAGTAAGCTCCCTAAATATAATTTACACTAAATTTTTCAAAAAATATATCTGACATTTATTGAAAGTGCGAATTCATAATGTTTCTGAATCGTACTCTTATATCCTTAGTAATAATCATAGTTATCTCACACTGATATTAGGACAAAAAGCATAATATGGATGAGGCCATCTGAGAATCCTAAGGCCATTTATAACCTAAGACATTTCTGACATTTTGGAAAGTATCCAAATAAATAGTATGTTCATAAATGAGGCTGCTTTTCTTTGTTGGGAGTGATGTGAGAGATAGGACTTTATCTCAAAGAGACTCTCACAAACTATGTAACTCAGAAATCATGTATCTGTAATTAACTACGATATACTGAGGAAAAAAATGATCTGATACGAAATGTTACCTGATCGATGATAGAATCTAGCTTGGTGAGTAACAGAAATCCTCGGCCGTGGACAAGGTAATGTCCAAGGGTTGCCATATGTGTCTCCTCTTCCTCTTCCTCCCTGGCCTCCACCCTCTGGACCACTGCATTGCAAAGCCGGTTGACATCCGTCAGAAATTCACGTGCCAGTGAGTTACTGTCGGTGCTCATGACCGAGCTATAAGATAAATATTACAAAAAAGAAGATTGGAGAAATAAAAATGTACGTTTAAAAACAGGTGTCTTTAAGGCTGTTTGTTTTTAACTAAAGCCTGGCTTTAAATTATCGGGCATTGGTACTTAACCCTATAATATTTTCAGACACAGATCTTATCTAGCCAGGGCTCCTTAAATATTCTTGCATGGCAGCAATTAGTCCCAGGTATGGAAATGGCTGAGCACAACCAAGAACGGGAAGTGAAAGCACCACAGAAGATGCACTAGTGACTGGTGGCAGTTAAGGCAGATCCCCGCCTTCTTCAAGAGCCGCATCGTAGAATAAAAATACACTCATAAAACAGTCTTGCTTTACATGGTTTAAAAATATGAATGGACCTTTTAAAAACTATAAACTGTTTTTCATGTGATGGAGCTGACAATCAGTGATGCCCCCCGCTGCAAACACCAGAGTTCAGTTAACGGAAAGAAAAAGGATTTACCACCAGGTAAATAAAAATTGAACAATTCTAGCAGCTTAAGTTATGCCACTTTGCTTCCTACTACACATTTAAATCAAATAAAGGACAATGTGACATTTTAAGATGAAGGAAAATAACGTAAAGCAGACAAAAGAGAGGAGAAACACCAATATAAAGAAAAACGTGTAACTATTTAAAATATTTTTTTAAATCTTGATTTATTTTTGAGAGAGAAAGAGGAAGTGGGGGAGGGACAGAGAGGAAAAAAGACACAGATTCCGAAGCAGGCTCCAGCCTTTGAGCTGTCGGCCCAGAGCCCGACGTGGGTCTCAAACACACAAACCATGAGATCGTGACCTGAGCTGATGTCAGTCGCTTAACCAACTGAGCCACCCAGGCACCCCAAAACGTGCAACTATTTAGAAAGGAAAAATCATGAACAATAAAATCTCCAAAGAACTTCAGAACAGTTTCATCTTAGGGCTAAAGGTACTTTTGAAACAGCCAGTAACCTTTAAAAACTTTTTAACCTGAAGAGGTTAAATTAAATAAGATGCATATTGTGGAGTCTTTCTTCACCCATGGGCGTTGGCAGGAACCTGCCTCAGAGCCCCTGCTGAGAAGGCAGTGGACCATATGACCATGCCTACTGCCAAGGGACAAGGCTGGCATCTGAGCACTAATCAGCCGAAGCACACCTGATTCATGGGGCAGCCGATGAACATCTGGCTGCAAGATGTGACTTGTTCAATGCAGCTTGCAAAGAGGCATTGAGCTAATCGGGCTTTCTTTCTTTCTCATGGGAATTTGAATTAAAGGGCATAGCTGATGTGCTGAAAAGTCACATAAATATGAAAAGTCACATAAATCAGGAGGTGGTTGAGGCTCAGAAGAAGCCAACTGGGTGAAAATGAACGACCAGGATGCAAAGAGAAGCAGATAAACACAAAAGGGAGAAACCAAAGAAATTCCTAATACTACTTTGGTTCCTGTTCAGTCTTGGGCCTGATCGATTTAATTCCTGGATTCCTATCAGGATCCTAGGTATTATTACAAAGCAATCCTTTCTTTAGTGTAGCAAAGATCATTGCTTTTAATATTATTGATCACTAGGAAAAAGAAAAGTATAAAAAAAATGTACATTACTCATTTATCCAAAATTGCAGCAATAATTTCTCTTACATAAATGCTGGTTCTCTATAAGCTTTCATAAGGTAAAATTATTCCATACATCAAATAGTTTATAATAATTTATAATAACACATACTAATTATATATATGTATATAATAATATAAACTAGTTCATATTCAGTCCATAGTTATCCAATTTTATTAACTTATTTCACCTAATCTGTCACTGATTTTAAGGTACATAATTACTTACATAAGAGAAATAATTTTAGTGTTCCACTAAAACAGAAATAAGACTGCCAGTTAAAGCGTAACACACTGCCTTCTTATCACTTAGAATTTTCCATACAATATCCCCTTCTGGGCCATCAAGACCATCCACCCTGCACTATCTCCTACGAGACGCACCATCTCCCACTGCTCCTGGGATTTTCTTCCAAAGATGCTGACATCATTCTGTGAGTTCTGATGCAGGTGTTTTCTTTTTTTTTTTTTAATTTTTTATGTTTTTATTTATTTTTGAGACAGAGAAAGACAGAGCACGAGCAGGGGAGGGGCAGAGAGAGAGGGAGACACAGAATCTGAAGCAGGCTCCAGGTTCTGAGCTGTCAGCACAGAGCCCGACGTGGGGCTCGAACTCACACACTGGGAGATCATGACCTGAGCCAAAGTCAGACGCTAAACCGACTGAGCCACCCAGGCGCCCCGATGCAGGTGTTTTCTTGATCTTACCAGATGGGATCAGCAAAAAGTTTCCGAAAACAACCCGGAAACATTTAAAACTCATCAGATATCGTACCGATGGTGCATGTAACTCAGCTGAAGTACTGATATGAACAGCTGTGACCAAGTTCACTCGTGAGCAGGCACGAACAACCCCTTCGCGAGGGCAGCCTGCCGACAGGGCTCCCTAGACACCACGAAGTGCAAGGCACGCTGCAACTTGAGCAATATTAAAAATGTGAAAGATCTAAAAATTGTGGTAATAATTAGGGTCTATTTTCCAGAAATTAAGGTAACACGAATATTTAATAGTGAAGAAATAATTTCAATCCCACTTCCTGAAAGCACAAGATGTCAGGTCAGCCGAAAGCATTATAATCCATGCGGAAATGTAGGTTATTCCTGATTTTTAAACGTACCTAAAATAAACACACAGTTACATAAACAGGATCTTATACGTAAATGATCTACTATCTGTTTTGGTTCACTCTGGGCGTCTGTTCACCTGCGCGCTCTCTCACTCTTCTTTGCGGCCCGGCATCCTGCTGCAGGTGCACATTACATGTGTTTCATTATACAGATGTACTATTGACTATGCAGCAATCTCTTGTTGAAGATTTAGGTTATTTCTCATTTTTATGATCATAAACAGAGCTGCAATGAACATCCTTGCACTACTTGAACATTTATTCTCTATGTCCTTGTGGTGGAAACTTGTCGGAAATATGTATTATTTTAAACATGGTTTAAACAGGTTTTAAACATGACTTGTTAGGTCTGCTCCTAGATGTTTTGCAGTTTTCGCTGCTATTCTAAATGGGATTTTGTTTCCATTATACATTCTAAGTAGGATAGAAAACTGGTTTATAGGAGGCAAATAGGAAGTAGATTTATTTTGATATAGTAATCATATACCCAAACTTCTTACTTTTTTTTTTTTTAGAAATTTCCAGATATAAAACCTTCTCATTTACAAATAACAAAAATTCTGAATTTTTCTATCCAACGTTCACATGCTTTCCACTCTTCTATCTAACAGCTTTAGTTAGCACTAACACAACAACATTGGTAGGGGTGACAGGGGACACTTTTGCTCTGCACGTTAAGAAATACTCATTTCTTCCGACTCATCTACTAGGAATGTTGAATTTCACTGAATGCCTTTCAGCCACTCTGAATGCCAACTGAAAAGATGACTGCACGGTATTTTAAAAAGATCTTTTTAAATACTTTGAATACCCAGCAAAGTATAAAGGATACATAACATGAGGTCATAGCCAATACTCAGACTTAGCAAGTATTAAACATTATGCTATGTTCAGATCAGTGTGTGTGTGTGTGTGTGTGTGTGTGCGCGCTCATGAGCAAAGAAATCAAACCTTACAGTACAGGAAAGCCACACCCCACCCAACTTCTTCCTCTCCTCAGTTGGTGTTCATCATTTCTATACATGTTTTTATAGCCATAAAATATTCAATATTGTTTTAGCTATTTTTAAAATGTATATAAATAGTATAGTATATGTATCCTTTATAACTTTGCATTTCCCTCTTAACATTACGTTTGTTCCTTTAAACCGTTGTGCAATAATGCCACTGTATGAATACACCACAATTTGTATGTCCATCTCTACTACAGGAAAAGAAAGCTTAGTTGTTTGTACTTTGGGGTTTAATGAACGTCACACAACTATGTAGTTTCAAAGGGTTAGACTGAAACAAGTATTTTGACTGTTAATATCTATTACATTAAATACTTACCAATCTCTCAACACTTCTGTAACATTTAGAGTCCTTATAATTTGAGCTCATGAACTAGATGAAACAAATATTCTTAGAATAAAGTTTCACCTATTAAAAAAAAAGACATACATATTAATGGTAATAGTAAGACACAAATAATTTTAATAAAGCTCTGACACAAAAATCAATGGCCAGTCTTCATATTTGATGTAAAGGAAGCCAACAAATTTCTTGAACCTCAAGAACACACTAAAAAGTTTCTGTAGCTCCAAGAATGGAATCTTGAGACAGGGAGTGTTAGAACCTGATCTGAACAAGGTGACTTGACCACAGCTTCTTACTCCTCCTCTGCTCCCAGCTCCTTCCAACCTCCAGAGGAATCACCAGTTAACTACAGAGGAAGGAGAATCAGGCCAGGGTCGATCTTGATTGGAATGAGGGAGGCAGTGGCATACCACCTGCATGCCGTGGGGAGCCAAGTCACTACTCTCCTGTGACAGTGAAAGGCATTTGAGGATCTATGAAAACTCAGAAAAATACTAAAACCAAATAATCAATAAACTACCACTAAACCTCATATCCATGTTGAATTTTTAAAAATGAATTAATCTTTTGTGTACAATACCATGAAGGCTATTTCTAGAATACTAAAGGATAAATTTCTACTCCTGGTGTAGCCGCAAGAATGCTTCTGTTTAGTTACCAGTTTTCGCTCTATAGTTTTGACTAGACAGAGGTATAAAAAATATTTCCTTAACACAGTTACAAGGCAACCATGAACATTTATTTTGAATCACAAATTTTAAAATCAGAATGATCTTTAATTCTTTCAAGATGCTCAAAGCTAGAGAACTTTCTTAAATTCCCTTCAGCTTGGCAAACAGTACTTGTACCACATTGTTCTAGGCACTTGAGGATAAAGTCTGCAGGCAATGGGATTAGCTGTTCGACTACACAGGGCTTTATGTGATGTAGGAAAAGACACCCTTTCCCAGACTGCAGCAGCCCCACAGCTAGCAAAGTACAGGATAGATTTCGGTCCCAATCCTTCACCCTGAGCACCAGACATCAGTCCATCAACTGCCGGACCAACTGAAACAGTCCTGGAATGAAGCCTCACGACACCATCCATACCTGCTCCTGCTGCATCCTGAACTACTAAAAATCATCTCGATATTTTGAACTCTAAAATTACAGAAGGGGAAGTTACTGATCAAATTGTGAGCCTAAATATGGTATTTTATTAATTGCTTTGACTATTACAAGGTGGAGCCATCAGGGATGTTATGCGTGATGCTATGGTGATTCCAGGTAACTCAGCATGGCCATTAGAAGTGGAAGTTGACAGGGGCGCCTGGGTGGCCTCGTCGGTTAAGTGTCCGACTTCGGCTCAGGTCATGATCTCACAGTTCGTGGGTTCGAGCCCCACATCGGGCTCTGTGCTGACAGCTCGGAGCCTGGAGCCTGCTTCGGATTCTGTGTCTCCCTCTCTCTCTCTGCCCCTCCCCTGCTCATGCTCTGTCTCCCTCTCTCTCAAAAACAAATAAGCATTAAAAAAACAAAAACAAAAAACAGCGGAAGCTGACAGACAACTGGATCCGTCTGTTTTTCCCTGTTATCAGGGAACACTTCTAGGCCACGCTGAGGGACTTCTCTAATACTTGAAACTGGGATGGCTTCTTTATCTATATTTTACGCAGCCCAGCTTGGATATCCATGGAGTTTCATTCTATCCAAGATTGTCACTCTATCAGCGGGCAGAGTCAGTTGTGCCCCCCACCTTCCTCTACCCCACGATCACACACACAGCTGCACTCCGACATTTATCATCCTGTATTATACCGGAGGGCCATAAAGTCTGCAAATACAGCCTTGGAAACTAGATTGAAGATATCCTCAGGGCATTATATGTATTTGCCTCTGTTTCCAAACTACATAAACACCCTGTAGTTACTTATGACTGTCTTACCCACTAGGTCATGAGTTCCTTAAAGGCCAGGAACTTAATAAAAAGTCTTATTACTTTTTGTACTTTATAGCTAAAACATCAAATTTAAAAATCGTTATTAGTATCATATTCAACTTTTTTTAAACTTTAAGTTCATTTATTTATTTTGAGAGACAGAGAGCAAGTGAGTGAGTGAGCAGGGGTGGGGCAGAGAGAGAGGAGAGAGAGAATTCCAAGCAGGCTCCATGCTGTCAGCACAGAGCCCGGTGTGGGGCTTAAACTCATGAGCCATGAGATCATAACCTGAGCTGAAATTAAGAGTTGGATGCTCACCTGACTTAGCCACCCAGGCACCCTATCATATTCAACTTCTAATGCAACAATTCCTATAATGCCATAAATAAATAAAACTTTCTCCTAACAATATTATAAGAACTTTTATATTCTTAAAATAAATGAAAAGCATAGCAAAATACCTATAATCACACAAATGACCTCAGGAAAATAATGTTTCACTTCTTCTTTTCTTTTTTTTTTCTTTTTTTAATGTTTATTTTTGAGGCGAAGGGAGAGGGAGGGGCATAGAGAGAGGGAGACAGAGGATCCAAAGTGGGCTCTGAGCTGACAGCAGACAGCCCGATGTGGGGCTTGAACTCACGAGCCATGAGAACATGACTTGAGCCGAAGTCGGACTCTTAACCAACTGAGCCACCTAGACGCCCATAAGTTTTACTTTTTCTAATACAGTGACTGGTGAAGTGTAAAACATGAATGGCCGAATCAAAAAGCAAAAACCTGACAATGTATTAGCTATACCTGTTAGTTTTATTTCATCAGAAATTTCATTAATATGGCATTTACTTCAACAAATATTTATGGAACATTTACAACCTGCTGGCTCCTATTTTTGGCACTAGGAACAGTGCAAAAACAAAGTCCCTGCCCTCATGGATTCCAGTGAGATACAGACAGATGGAAAACAAACATATCGTAAAGTCAGGCAGTGCTAAGTGTTACAAAAAAGTAAAGGAGTAAGGGTACAGAGCAACAGGAATGCTACTGTCATAGAGATTCCATAGCGATAAGGCTAAAGAGGTAATATCTGAGCTGAAGCCTGAATGAAGGAAGACAATGGGTCATGTGAGCATCTGGGGAAAGCAGTCCAGGACTCCGAGATTAGTTTCTGTTTGATGCACTGGATACTGAGTGCAAGAGAAGAAGTTAAAAATTATTACAAAGAGGGAGAAAAGCTACTCATTCCCACTTGCCAGGGACTGAAGTAAGGTGTAGAGAGGTGAAAAAGAAGTGTTCCCCTAGAACTGTTTCTCCTTAAGAATAGAAGTCGCCTTCCCGCCTGCCCCCCACCCCAAAAAGTCCACAAGACTTTTTAAGGCTGTGTGAAGAGCAGCAGTGTTTAGTGATCGACAAGACAAACAGGACAGGAGGATGGGACGGAACATAAAGTTCTATTTTCGCTATGCTAAATCTGACAGGTGGCTTGAAAACCAAGTAGATATTTGGATACACCAAACTGGACTCCAGGTGGGGAGGCTGGAACTGGTGAATCAATTTGGGAGTTATCAGCATACGGAAGGATTTTAACAGGACGAGAAGGATGAAATAACCCAGAGCAGTGCTGTCCAACAGAACTTTCTGCAATGACAGGACTGTGGCTAGTGGCCACACTATTGATCAGTGGGGAACAGAAAGTGAGTATAAATGAACCAGAGAAGAGATTCTAAGGCTCAGCCCACGGGTTAGCATCCCCAAGTCGGGAAGCGGAGCAGGATCCAGCACAAGACACTGAGAAGGAGCAGCAGGTAGGGCAGGAGAAAAATAAGGAGAGCGGTGCCTCCCAGAAACCAGGTAAAGAAAGCTCAAAACAGGAAAGATTGATCAACTGTGTCAAATATTGCTGACAGGTTGAGTAAGATGAAGACTGGGTAATGACCACAGGATTTAGCAACGTGGAAGTTACTGAAACCTGTCAAAGAGTAGTCTCAGCGGAGTGGCAGAGGGTGGTGAGGAAACGGAGGCAAGGGGGTTAAGACAGCTGTTTTGGGAAGTTCTGCCACTGGGTGGCAAGGAAATGGGTGGTAGCTTGAAGGGAACATGGGGTGGGGAGGTGGTGCTTTTTATTTATTTTTTAATGAATGACATTATGGCACGTTTGTAAGCTGAGATACTATTATAGCACGTTTGCATAGCATGTTTCTCCAACAGGGGAAGGAAAATAAATGAAAAGCTAGAACGAGAGGAGGTAATTGTCGCAGCAGTGAGTAGGCAATATGAAGAGTATCTAGCACCACAAGTGATAGGAACAGGGACGGTTCGCGTAATGGAACAAAAAGGATGACAGTACGTGAGTACACGCAGGTAGATTAGCAGCTCTGGCAGCGAACAGACCAAGATTTGGGCGCTTTTGTTTCCTTGGTGAAACCAACTGCAAGGTTCCCGGCTGAGAGTGAGAAGTAGGAGGAGGTGTTAACCAATGAGTGGAACAGGGTCAACACAGCAACCCCTAAGAGACCTCCCCCTAGGCTGCCATTAGTAACTAAGACTGAGTTCGGGTGTTCAATCCCCGGCCCTGTATTATGGTGCAATTCCCCAACACGTTCCCATGCACAGAATGATAGAATGGATGATGTCAAATACCGTTTGGGAGATATATCACAGCCTCAGCATCTCCTAACCTGTGCATGTGGCATCCCTGCCAAAGGCGGAAACTGGGCTACCTGGAATGAATTGTTCTTAGAAAATCCCTGTAACCATGACTGCTCATCTTTACCTTTTGTAAATATTGGAGAATCTTTTAAAATGATCTCTAGAATCTTCTGCGGAAGTAGCATCAAGCTCATCGAAATGTATGTTCATATATATACACACATGTATTTATGTTCATATATATACGTATGTACATATACATATATATGCATGTATATACACGTATATACATATATGTATATGTACGCATATACATATATACAAATACATACATACATAATTTTGGAACTTTAGTCCTCCACAGTCTTCTAGCAGTTTTCAAATTCACCACAATGACTCAAAGATTACCAGTTTGTCAATGACATTAACACATTTTCTCAGAATCTGAACCTGAGATGTGAACTCATTTAGAGCAGCCAATGGTTCTGGTACAATCTCCTCTCTAATCCTGGGCTTAAACTTTCTCCTATTATTATTCTTACATCCAGTCTTACTAGTCTATGTATAGATCATTCTTCATCATCAAAGAAGTCAGAAACACAACAGAAGCTGAGAATTTTCATTTACTCTCTGTATCCAATTATAGGGTCAGGGTTTTTGTGTATTTTTTTAGATCTTTTTAAAACATTGTGTGTATAGCTGACACAATATTACATTAGTTTCAGGTATACAACATAGTGATTCAACATCTCTACACTTTATGCTGTGCTCACCACAAGTGTAGCTACTCTCTGGGGGTCAGTCTGTTTAAAAGAAAAAAAATCTATTATTTGCTTGCTGTTTTCATCTTCTACATATAAAATGTAAAAGGTCACCCTTAACCTCTTTCAAAACCTCAGCTCATTATTCTCTCTTAGTGTTGGACTCCATCCGCCGCCGCCCCTTTTTCTGAGAGAGAGAGAAAGCGTGCACATGTCCGTGATCGGGGGGAAAGGGGTGGGAGGTGCAGGGGGGCAGAGAGAGAGAATCCTAAGCAGGCTCCATGCCCAGTAAGAAGCCCAATGCAGGGCTCAGTCTCACGACCCTGAGATCATGACCTGAGCTGAAATCAAGAGTCAGACACATAACTGACTGAGCCACCCCGGCATCCCTGTATTCTCTTGTTAGACGTGAGATCTGTACCTATATCTATATATTTTTGTTTCGTATCCTTCTTTCCTTCTTCTACACATATTATTTTAAAATATGAGTTCATCTGGCCACTTACCTCTCTTTTCTTCACATTATCTCCAGTGGTTCAGTAAAAACTCTGCCTATGGCCACCTTACAACCACCTTCCCTTCTGGAGACTATATCCATGGCATCTTATCTATCTTTTCTTTGAAAAAAGATATGTATTTCTAATTCTCGAAATTCCAGCTTTGATCCATATTCCTCTTCCTGTTTTTTTTACTGATCCATTTAGCTACCATTTACTAAAACACCCACTCTGCGCTAGGCACTAAGAATGCAAAATGTGAAAGTAATTCCATCTCTGCGCCTAAGAAGGTCCCATTATGGTGGCAAAGGCGAACCAATACACAGGTACTGTATACTGATGAGGGGACACTGAGCCCAATTTGAGTAGTCAGGGAAGCTTCATGATGGACACAATCTTTCAGTAAAAGTTGAGCATGTAAAGGGAGAAAGAAAAGGGGGGCAGAAAGGCATTACAGACAGAAAGAGCAGCTCAAGTCAAGTCCCTGAGAGAATTATGGTTAAGTGTGGTAATAAAATACAAAATGAGAAGCAGGAAAACAAGGATGGAGAGAGCAGTGACCAAGGATGAATAAAAGGACCTCCTGGTGGGCTCAGAGCTCAGCAGAAGTTGAAAACCATGAACGCTGGGTAGTGTCACTTTTCTCAGATGTTTGAGATTCTCCCGCAAGGCTTAGCTGCTTGGATCTAACAGTAGATAACACAGATTGTGTCGCTGACACAGAGATGGGAGTTTGGGTGGGTGAGGCAGCAGAAGTGAAAGGGAAAGGGAATCAAGGGTACAAGTGAGAGAACAATCCATACAGTCAAAACTGGGCTGTAGACCGGGTAGGAAAGAGAAAGAGGCCAGGTAGATGCTGACATACAAGTTGAAATACAGGCAACCCACGTCTATGAGATTAAAGGAAAAAAATGAGGGAATTAAGGATATAGGAATTTTGGAATTTTTAGATTTCTGAAACAAGCAGTTCCAGACCATAACATCACCCAGAGTGTGACCCTGCAAGTAGGTGTCTGAAATGCAAGTTAAGGTCACTGCAGTTAAGTAACCATGAGGCTGGATCATGGTTAGCTCTCAAATAAAAGTTCCTCGGTGACAGGGATTTTGTCTGCTGCGTTTACTGCAAAATCGACAGCATCTAGCACAGTATGTGGCACAACCTTCTGTTGAATTTCTTAAATGAACATCACGGATTTCTCCCAGGATTCCCATTATTTTCACCTGTCTAAGGAGCCCTCATTGTGGGTCAAAATTAGGCTCGGAGTTATCAGCTCCCCTGACTATTTCCTTAACCTTCCGGAAATGAAACGGTCAATAAAGTAAGTCAACAGCAGCCCTGCTTTTACTGAGTGAGACTTCCCACAGACATTTGGACAGCCGACTATGATATCTCAGCTCTGTTCTGGTTCTGTGATTAATTTCCACAACCTATTATCCAAAAGATCACAGAATTAAGCCATCACCGTCAGTCTTGTGGATTCTGACATAGTCATTTCCTTGACGTACAGTATAAAACTACTACACCTCCCCCCTACACCACGTCATTACCACAGATATTCTTCAGTTTTAGGCATTTTTTAATACCTTGTCCTTTCTGTTTTAGTCAGTGCTACCAATAACATTACATTTACCACTGAAAATAAAATCCCACGCTCAACAATAGGACAAGAAAGGCTCTCTAGGTCACCAAGTTGCCTCCCTAAGAACCATCAAACCTATCACTAATTCATTCATTCATTCATTCAACCAAAATTTATTTCTTATTCAATAAATACTTACTAATCTGCTTACTCATTATATTTCCCTAGTTCTAAATCTGTTCTGAATAGTCCAACAGTCAGCATTGTGACAGTGGTGCAAATAAAGGCAGGACATTGGGAATCTAGCCAGTACTAGCCGCAACACAGAGCTGTGTCAAGTTGGGCTTCCTTTTCCATAAAATGTCTGTCCCACAGAATTACTGTGTGGATCTTCAAAGATTATATAACATCAGGAAACGTTCTTGGTAAACACTACAGCTTTTTAAATGCTCAGTGCTAGGGGAACAGCAGAGAGTGCCATCTGCAGGAAGAAAAAGATCATCGCCACCTGTCCTCAGAACTGTGTATGGAAATGTTGATGTTCTGCTCTATGACCATATAGTTTCCAAGGAAGCACTGAAAATAAAAGTAGGGAGTACCTGTCTTGTGACTTTGACAGAAAAGGAAAAGAGGAAAAAGACAAGAAAAAAGTTTATAATAATGAACTTTATCCTTATAGCCTCATTAGAAATCACACATTTTCCTCGGGAAATGGTAACACTGGAAGGACTCAATTCCTAACTTTAACCAAATGCCAAAATCCTGGTAAATTCATCTTTATTTTTTTTATTATTAAAAAATTTTTTTATGTTTATTCACTTTTGAAAGAGAGAGATAGAGCACAAGCAGGGGTGGGGTGGAGAGAGAGGAGGACACAGAATCTGAAGCAGGCTCCAGGCTCTGAGCTGTCAGCACAGAGCCCGACGTGGGGCTCGAACTCACGAACTATGAGATCATGACCTGAGCCGAAGTCAGACGCTCAGCTGACTGAGCCACCCAGGCGCCCCTGGTAAATTCATTTTTAAAATAATATTAAGTGCTTGCCTAAATTTCCTAATTATAATAGTATTAGGGAAATTGCCATTGGAAAGAATATCTTAAAAAATTTCTTTTAAAATGTTTATTTTTCAGAGAGAGAGACAGAGACAGAGACAGAGACAGAGTAGGAGCACAGGAGGTCAGAGAGAGAGGGAGACACAGAGTCTGAAGCAGGCTCCAGGTTCTGAACTGTCAGCACAGAGCCCGACGTGGGGCTCGAACCCACAAACCACGAGATCATGACCTGAGCTGAAGTCAGATGCTTAACCAACTGAGCCACCCAGGCGCCCCGGAAAGAATACTTTTAGAAATGTATTATGTACCAAGAAGGAGGAGACTGCTATCAATCACAGGATTATTGTAAGGATTGACTACAATACTATACAGAATAATAAATATTCAGTGAGTTCTTTTGAATCAGAACTTGCCACTATTTGAAGCAGACTTTTGAAAATAAAGGCTGTTTGTTATGGACTATTAATCATGCTAAATCCCATCTCTCCAGAGTTCAATATATATTGACTAAAGACTGATTCGTGACTTTCTCAAAGATCTCACATATTCTTTGTAACAAATCACTAAATCTAAAAACCCTTAGGAGAAAAACTTGATAACACTATACTATTTCATAAGTGACATAAATAAAGGTATGAACATGAATATGTTAGAATCATACATTTTCACAATGGCAGAAAAGTTTAGACATCATATTATCCAACCACATTCCACAGTTAACAAAAACTGAGACTCACAGGTCCACAGTCCCATGGTTAGGTCCCATGACAGTTGTCTTGGGAGTTACATGATATGTTTAGAGCTAATTAAGTAGAACGAAAATAACCAAGTTTATTAACCAAGACGTGACCTTTCTCCTTCTGTCAGGTCAATTAAAAATTAGACAATGGGCAAAGAAGTTTCCTTAACACTAAATACTATCTCTGAATGTTATCCGGAACTTTGACTCAAGTCTGCTAGGTTTCAATCTACACACCTGGAAACACACTTCAAGAACCTCTCTACAAACTTCTGTTTGTTGCACTAAGTGCAAATGCAACTAGACAGTAATCCTGCCTCTGTGTCCTATGCTGTTTCCTTCCACCAGTCAAATATCCTGCCACCCCAAACTTCTCAAGGTATTCTATAGCTTCATGTTATCTTTTTGCATATGTTTCCACATTTCTCTTTTACATCAAGAAGTAAATGAACTGGAGAAAAAAAAAAAACCCACAAAACTCTGCTCCTCCTAGAAAGAAATATTCACATTTTAACAAGAAGTAACACCTTCAGCTCTAACTGGAGTTACAAAGTACGAGACGCATTAGTCACAGAAGTCAGCTCTGATGTAGATGTTCCATATTAAAAACATAGGACTACACTAATCCTTAACCAGTAAATGTGTGTGTGGGGGGGGGGGGGGCGGGGAGGAGGAAGAACAGTTGTACTGTTCCTACTTTTATTCTGTATTATGCATTTATGTATTTGTATTATAGAACGCAAAAATGTGCTGAAATAATTTTAATTTATGTACAATTGCTTAGCCTGATTTAAAAAACTCAATAAAATGAAAATGGCAGTGGTGTGGGGGCAACAGGTGGAAATCTAAGCAGTGGCCCCAGAAAAATGAACATATTATTTTTTTTTTTCACATTTCAGGAATCGACAAACACCCACCTATTCCCCTCCCCCTCTCTAAGCCCATGAAGTCTTGGTTAACACTCTCCATCGTGGCTGCCTGGACACCTGTACCCGGCCCAGAGAGAAGTCATCATGACCCCTCATTCGACAAAGCTGGCCTGGGTACAACATAGCAAGGCAGAAGTTTGAAGTAAATTGAGAGGAAGCCACACCAAAATGTACCGAAGCTAAGCCCTTCCACAAGCAGTTCATTTTCCCTACAACAAACAAATGGGGAACCAGATATCTCAGAAGAACCTGGGTTTGATCCTGAGCACCGTAAAAGAATGGAGATTGAGACACTGTAGTTATAGTGAGGTGGCAACAAGAAGAACTACAAAGACTCATCAGGGGAAATCATCTCCTGCCGCTTCACAGCCTCCTAGGAGGAATGTGCTAGAAGTTTTACACCAAATGGCTCATACACCTTGAAATCACATCTCTGGATTTTTATAGAATAACAAGAATGATGGTGATGATACAGCTAACATCTAACACAACTACGAGACATGAGGCACTACTGTAAGCACACTACGATGGTAGCTGGTTTATTCCTCATAAGGATGTTGTAAGTACAATTCTCTCCCCACTTGTCACATGTCACAAACTGAAGCACTGTGAGGTTAAGCAACTGCTTCAGGCCACACAGCTACTACGCGTCAGAGGCAGGATACAGACTCAGGCACTCTCTGGATTCTGCATACAAATTTCTATTCTCCCAAGCAAACTTCAACTCCTCCCTCCAACAAACCAGCTCTTCCTTCCTCACTCCTATTTCAGTTGATGGGCTCTACCCACTTACTCAGGGAAATGCTACCAGAATAGCCATTTCATCTGGGGCCCAGTCAGTTCTTCCGTTTGACAGCTTTGCTGGTTTACCTCTGCCATCTGCTACTTGCTAACTCTATGACCCTGGCTTACTTGGCTTCCTCTCTCTAAGTCTCAGTCTTATCTAAGAGCATGTAAAATTGTTGCGAATATTCATTCATTCATTCAAGCTTGTGCATGCAAATGGGAGAGGGGTAGAGGAGAAGGAGAGGGAGAATCCCAAGCAGACTCCACACTCAGCGCAGAGCCCAAGGTGGGGCTTGAGCTCACAACTGTGAGATCATGACCTGAGCTGAAATGAAGAGTCAGATGTTCAACTAACTGAGCCACCCAGCCACCCCTGCTGTGAATATTTTTTATTAATTTAAATTCAAGGTCGCTAACACACAGTGTAGTATTGGTTTCAGGAGTATCCTGTTGTGAATATTTAAATTACATGGGATAACTCACATAACATGCGATGCATGGGGAGGGGCAGACTGGAGGAAGATCAATAATTATTAGTGATTATGATCATTACCTTGAATGCCTGGATGCCGGAGCATCCACAGGCCCTCATCCCCTCTCTCACTTGTAATACTGACAACCTCTTAATTGGTTACTCTGCCTGGTCTACTTTCCATCCAATCCAAATTCTACAACTGCTAAAAATGTCATTCACGTTTCCTAAAATAATAAATGACACTCCAATTCCTAGGGAATAAGTTCCCAACTCCTTATTATCGTGCTATGTCATTCCCTCCATCTAACCTTTCTAATCTCTCGGCACATCTCAGAACACGTTCCAGCACCCCATAACTCCTCCTAAGGGTGCTCACTGTCTCAACACTATTTCACTAATGTTGCTTGTCATGTTGTTGCTGCTGCAGAAATTCCTATTCATTCCCAGTTCATTACTTTCAACATGCCTCTTAAGACTCACCGCCTTGTGTTAACGGTATTGTATTGTTTCTTTCCAAACAAGATTATACTCCCCTTAAGAAGGAAAATCAGGTCTCATTTGTTTCGAAAAAAAATCTTTTTGCCTAATACAGTGCCACAGATAGTAAGAGCTCAACAAACAAACACCAATTCATTTGATACTAACTTTGATAGAAAACATTTTAACATTCAAATTCCTTTAGGAAATTTTCCCACAACTTAAACTCTGAGAAATAAATAGCCACATTTACAAAAGCCTTTTTCTGTTCGATAGCATGAGGAAAGTGCTACAAAACACGTAAAAAACGTTACCAAAAAGTATTTAGATTAAAAACAAAAAACTTTAGCAATAAAATCTTGGATGTTTATTCTTCCTATTTTAAAGATTATAATGCAGAGGACACAGTTTAAAAGTTCTTTAAAATCAATTTTGGAAATAACGGTTTTCCGTATCTCCTAAAGAAACAATAAAAACCCAGATTGGGATCTTATCCTAAATGTGAAATGAAAATAATAAAAATGTTTTATATAGCAGCACCATAATCATCAGTTTTTAATATTTGTCTTGTATAAGGTAAACGATTCTGCAAATTGTTTCAGAAATACTGAACACAGATATACAGAAGCTGTAAAGACACCACGTAAGTGTGCATGGCAATAGTTTCCTCTTATTCCTTCATAATTCTTATAGACAGTGTGAAAATTAGCTTCCCTTCTAAAAACAATTTGGTTGAGGCAGTCAATTACAGACAAATGTGTTCACTGTTATAAAACGTGGCACATCAAGAAAGATTAGCAGTGAGATCAAGTTGAGACCCAGCTGCTTACTCTGCCACTCTCTAACCATCTGTGAAGATGGATAGATAGATAGTAGGAGAGAAGGTACTGAGAGTGATAGAGAACAGAAATAAAAAAGGAGTATATATTAAGCAAATGCATTTCAACTTCAAACTATGCTTAATATTTTTTTCTACTACATCGAGTATCATCACAATTTAGTTTCTACCACTGTGGTAAACATGTAGACATGTGTAAAGAAGAGGGGTTAAAGTTATAAATGAATTACATACTGAAAACCAAATGCTATCACTTTTTATAGTATATCAGACATCTTTTGGTTAGGAGATTACTTTCATAAAGTGCATTAAAATGTTCAAGAGGTTGGCAGTATAGTCTAAAGAATACTACACTAAAAACCAAAAGATTTTAGGTTTTCTGTTTCTGCCTCAAACACTCTTTAGAATCTTAGGCAAATGTTTAACCTTTCTGATCCCCATTTTTCTCATACATATTAAAACAAAAACAGGGGCACCTGGGTGGCTCAGTTGGTTAAGTGTCCGTCTCTTGATCTCGGCTCAGATCATGACCTCACAGTTCATGAGATCTGCCCTCACATCAGGCTCTGCACTGGCAGCACAGAGCCTGCTTGGGATTCTCTCTCTCCCTTTCTCTCTGCCCCTCCCACGCTCATGTGCACACACATGAGCATACATGCTCTCTCAAAATAAATAAAAATAAAATAAAAACAAAAACAAAATAGATGATTTCTAATTATTTTTTGGGTGTGAACTTCCATGACAGTATAGTATGCAGAAAACAGAAATATAGTAATAGTAATATAGTAACAGTAAGCATCAAAGTTAATTTAAAATTAAAATTACACATTCTAAATGTTTCCTTAAATTGTGCATAATCAAGTTTTATCAAAACTACCTTACTGGGATTCTATTTTTAAAAATAAAGTGTAGAGAAAATGAGTATGTTTCAGTCGTATGGAACATATGACTTCAGAAATATTCTCCGGGGGTGCTTGGGTGGTTCAGTCAGTTAAGCACCTGACTCTTGATTTCAGCTCAGGTCATGATCTGGCAGTTCATGAGGTCGAGCCCTGCATTGGGCTCTGTGCTAACAGCACGGAACCTGCTTGAGATTCTCTCTCTGCCCCTCCCCAAGTTCTCTCTCTCTCTCAAAATAAATAAATAAACTTAAAAAAGAAAAAAAGAAATTTTCTCCAAAATATTTAAATAAGGCTAACAGAAAAAACTTAAAGAACAGTTACCATCTTTGGAAGCATTATTAAAGAGGAAATCCAGAAGACAGTAAAGGATTTTAATCTTTAATAAACTCTAAGTTACAATGCATTTAAGATCCAATAAAGTCTAGACAAGTAAATATTAAAAAGTAGTATAAACGCAAGCTGATAGAAAGACACAGCTGTTCTGCAAGTTACACCAGTAAAACCTCCTTTTACCATCGACCAGGATACACTGAACTGTATACTTCAATGAATCAATACCCAGAAGCAGTAACAATGAGTGATTTTATGAACAGATAAATGTTTTGTTGCCCTTTCAAATAAGCCACATTTATATAATAAAAGAGGAAATCGTTCTTACCATTGTTTTAATTTCACACCCATCCAAACTCAGTATAATAATTACACTGTTGAAATAATACGTATGCAATTACAATTATTATTATTCCATCTAAGGAACTCAGACAAATGAACCTACAGAACTAATTAAAATTCTAGTGTAGCAAATCACATTTTGATCAGAGCAATCTTAAAGATCGAAGAGAAAGAAGAAAGGAAAAAATTAATATACTATTATTGCTCTTTAAAAGTTCATAATACTCAAATGAACATATAGAATTGATTTCACTTATGCTAAGTAAATTACTAAAAACAACACACTCAGCCAAAACCCAAATGCTACCACAGATAATTTAAATATATTTAACTAAAATATATTTCCACTAAGCAAAGACACAGTTAACTTTGAAACAGTTAAACGTAAGAACAAATTCCTAAAAAAATAGCAAATCCATCCCAACAACTATCTTGGGGATTGGACATGGTTAAACCATGCCAAAAAAAGCAGGCGTAAAAATAGAGAAAAAACAGAAGCACCTGGGTGGCTCAGTCGGTTAAGTGTCCGACTTTGGCTCAGGTCATGATCTTGCTGTTCATGGGTTAGAGCCCCGTGTCGTGCTCTGTGCTGGCAGCTCAGAGCCTGAAGCCTACTTCAGATTCTGTATCTCTCTCTCTCTCTGCCCCTCTCCCACTTACACTCCGTCTCTCTCTCTCAAAAATAAACATTAAAAAAAATTTGTTTTAAGTAGAGAAAAAATAGGGGCATCTGGGTGGCTTAGTTGGTTAAGCATCTGACTTCGGCTTAGGTCATGATCTCACAGTTCATGGGTTTGAACCCTGCGTCGGGCTCTGGGCTGACAGCTCAGAGCCTGGAGCCTGCTTCAGATTCTGTGTGTGTGTCTCTCTCTCTCTGCCCCCTCTCCAGCTTGTGCTCTTCCTCTCTCTCAAAAATAAATAAACAGGGGCACCTGGGTGGCTCAGTTGGTTAAGCATCCGCCTTTGGCTTGGGTCATGTTCTCGTGGTTCGTGAGCTTGAGCCCCACCATCGGGCTCTGGTGCAGAACCTGCTTGGGATCCTCTCTCCCCCCTCTCTCTCTGCCTCTACCCTGTTTGCACTCTCTCTCTCAAAATAAATAAACTTAAAAATTTTAAAAATAAACATTTAAAAAAAGTAGAGAAAAAATAACCGACAACATTTTTCACAAAACTAAAACAAATAATACTAAAATTTATATAGAACCACAAAATACCCTGAAAAGCCAAAGCAATCTATTTTTTTAGTGTTTTTAAAAATTTTAATTCCAGTATAGGGGGTACAACAAAGGGGTACACGAATCCCTTTAAATTAGTTAGGCAAAGCTATCTTGAGAAAGAACATAGCTGGAGGTATCACAATCTCACATTTCAGCATATACTACAAAGCTATAGTAATCAAAACAGTATGGTACTGGCACAAAAATAGACACATCAGTAGAAGAGAATAGAGAGCCCAGAATAAACCCATGCCTACACAGTCAACTAATCTATGACAAAAGAGGCAAGAAAATACAATGGGAAAAAGACAGTCTTACCAGACGAGTTTCTTATACTATATGTGGAAATAAGTTCAAAATGGATTAAAGATCTAAATGGAACCATAATACCTAAAACCATAAAAATCCCAGGAAAGAGCTCAGGCAGTAATGTCTCTGACACCAGTCACAGAAACATTTTTCTAGATATATCTCCTAAGGGAAAAAAAAAAAAAAAAAAGGCAAAATTAAAACTATTGGGGACTACACCAAAAAAAAAGTTTCTGCCCAGTGAGGGAAACCATCCAAAAAACAAAAAAGCAACCAAATAAATGGCAGAGATACTTGCAATGATATATCTGAAAAGGGGTTAACAGTTAAAATATATAAAGAACTTATATGAATCAACACCAAAAATTAAATAATCTGATTAAAAATGGCTAGAGGGCCTGAATACACATTTTTCCAAAGAAGACATACAAACAGCCAACAGACACATGAAAAGATGCTCAACATTGTTAATCATCAGAAAAATGCAAATCTGGGGCACCTGTGTGGCTCAGGTAGTTAAGTGTCCAGCTCTTGGTTTCTGCCCAGGTCACGATCTTGCGGTTTCATGAGTTCGAGTCCTGCGATGGGGCTCTGCATTGGCAGTGCAGAGCCTGCTTGGGATTCTCTGTCTCCCTCTCTCTGACTCTCCCTACCCCCCACCCCCACCTCTCTCTCCTCTCTCTCTCTCTCAAAATAAATAAACTTAAAAAAAAAGATGCAAATCAAAACCACGATACAATATCATCTTACAACTGTCAGAATGACTAGAATCAAAATGGCAAGGAATAACAAGTGTTGGTGAGGATGTAGAGAGAAAGGAATCCTTGTGCACTGCTGGTGAGAATGTAAACTTGTATGGCTGCTATGGAAAAGAGTAAGGAGGTTCCTCAACATATTAAAAATAGAACTACCATATTATCCAGTAATTCCTTTACTAGGTATTTACCCAAAGAAAATGAAAACACTAATCAAAAAGATACATGCACCCCTATGTTTACTGCTGTATTATTTACAAGAGGCAAGATGTGGAAACAACCCAGGGGTTCATCATTAGATGAATGGATAAACAAGATGTGGTATGCATATACAATGGAATATTATTCAACCATAAAAAAGAATGAAATCTTGCCATTTGCAACAACAGGATGGAGCTAGAGTATAATGCTAAGTGAAAAAAACTCAGAGAAAAACAAATACTATATGATTTCACTCATATGTGGAATTTAAGAAACAAAACAAATGAGCAATGGGGGAAAAGAGAAAGAGAGAGACAAACCAAGAAACTCTTTTTTTTTTAATGTTTATTTATTTATTTTTGAGAGAGAGAGAATGAGAATGTGAGTGGGGGAGGGGGGGAGAGAGAGACAGACAGACAGACAAAGACTACCAACCAGTCTCCTCACTGTCACTGCAGAGCCCAAAGTGTGTCTCAAACTCATGAACTGTGAAATCATGACCTGAACCGAAATCAAGAGTCAGACACTTAACTGACTGAGCCACTCAGGCGGCTCAAGAAACAGACTGAATTATAGAGAACAAACTGATGGTTACCAGACGTGGGTGGGTGGGTGGGGGGTTGGGTGAAATAGGTAATGAGGATCACGTATGCACTTCTCACGATGAACACTAGAGTAACATATAGAATTGTTGAATCATTTTATTGTACGCCTGAAACTAATATAACACTATGTTAATTATATTTCAAAAATAAGGAAAGAGAGAAAGACAAACAAAAACCAAAAAGGAAGAGGAAAGAACATTGTTTTTCTCAGTATTTATCAAATGACTTCAAAAATTGTCCCAAATATATATAACGTACAATATATGTAAATGTTATATATACATATATAATATTACATTAAATATAATTTTATATACCTTAATATTCTCAAGTACCATAAAAGAGAAATATTACTGTTATGATTTTAGACAGTTGAAATATCCAGAGATAGTCAAGAATGATAGCCAGGAAATTGGATAAGCTATTCCTAGAAACCACATTTTTATGGGTCTGGAAGTCTATATTCTTTTTGGCTTCTTAAAGAGAAGAGACTTCTTAAAAAGAGACTTTGCAAAAGAGATATCTTAAAAGAAAGTTCAACTTTCCCAGAAGGGCTTGGGATAATTTAATAAAAATAATAAAATAATAAAATAATATTACAACATGTTGTGATTTTCCAGTAAGATGTGAAGAGCGTTTTGTTCATCTATCACAATAAGTCCATATATTAAGACCTCTATTTTACTTATTTAAAAAGTTAGTCTTCTACAATCTGTCAAGTCCAAGAATGAAAGGAGAAGAGGCCTTAGCAACAAGAAAGTAGCCCGAATAAAAATCCAGCAGGTTGTAGGAGATACAGTTCTGGAATAAGAGTCAGACTGAGGCTCGGTGCCTCCATCTGTGTGCCAGCATCCCCAGAGCTTTGATTCCCCGTGTACAAAATGAGAAGGTGGAATGAGATTATCTCTTGTTACTTTTCAAGCTCTAAAATGTTGCGTTGACAGTGTTTGTGAGATGTGTTAATGTTGTATCTAGCAAAAGAAACTTTGGTCCAAGAACTTGACAAAAATTAATCCACGAAAATTATAAAAATCATTAGTGTTCTGGGATCAGGAATCCTGAACTAATAAACTTTATGCGCATGCTTCCCGCTCCCCCCAAAAACTGTAGAGAAAAAACAGAATCCTAGAGTTAGTCCACAACCTAGATGTCACTTTTCACTATTTCACCAAATTAGGAATTCTCTCTCTTCTTCCTACCTATTCCAGGTTCTGATAAATTGTAGTTACTACAAAGTTTGTCTTACTTGATTTATGATGTAGCTTCCTCTTACTTTCACTCTTTTCATTACAACAAAATTACTGACCTCACTAGGAGGCATTGGTTGGAAATCCAGCTCTCTCCTAGTTTTCAACCCCTCATCTCCACTGACTTCTTCACTGTCTAAAATAAATAAATATAAGTACAAATACAAATATAAATATAAGTATCCAGATATATCCTGTTGATACCCTTGTCTTTCAAGATTCCTCAAGGGTAATCTATACTTGAAGCAGTCCTCCTGCCTGGCCTCAGCTCACCTCTCTGTGCACTGCAGTCTGACTTGTGCTCACACTTCTCTACCAAAACTACTCAGGCCAAGATCAACAATAACCTTCTAATTGCCAAATCCAACCCAATGGACACATTCCAGTCCTTATCTTCTCTGACCTCTGAGGAACATAAAGCAAATGAGACTATTAATCATCCATTCTTAAATCTCTCTTCTTTCTGGATTTGTGAGATGACAAATCTCTTCTGGTTCTCCTTCTACCCTTCTGACCACTCCTCCTCAGTCTCCTTAGCTGGATTCTTCTTTGCCAGCTCCTTCATGTTGGGGAGGCTCTGGATCCTGTCCTCTTCCTCACTTCCCATTCTTTGTGTTCTCTTTTGATGATCTCATCCATTTCTAAGGTTTCTAGTACCACCTATATGCTAATGGATTCCAACTCTTCATAGAGAGATGAATCCAGAACTTCCTTCAGATCTCCTGACTTTTCTAGAACAAGACATACCCAGAACATGTCCGGGCAGTATTATAGGGCTGGAGAGAATAATCTCAGGCTAGTAAGCCCCATTCATGTCCCTCTAACTTAGGGCTCAATTTGTTCATTCTCAACATCCACAGCCCTTTTCCAAGATGATAGCTCCTCTTGTTACATATCACAGATATGACTACCCATCTTGATTTGCCTAGGACAGCCCTAGTTTATGCCTGCTGTCCCAGGGTAACTATTAATGACACTCTTTTCATTTTCAAAATAACACGTATTTGGTCAATAAATTATATGATGACCCTACCTGCCCACCTATCCTTTCTGATTTTTCATACGCAACTAGATGAGTGCTTCTTCCTCCCTGGACACTTCACTCCCTAGCTTTAGGAACCCTAGTTCTGTTGCGAAGAAATGTCCCTGTATCCTCTACCTTTACACAAGAGGAGCATTTAATCTCCTCCTCTTAATAAAGCACTATATACACCCAGATCCCAGGCCAGGAAGACAAGTCGGTATTATTCTGGTTATCATCTGGTTCTCAAAGTGACTTGTGCATCATTATTACCCATTTTATCTACTTCTAAGGCTAAATTAGAGCTATATTTATAGTTGTCAACTACTGACTTTGAGTCTCTCATCTCCATTTACTGAGAACTTTGTTACAAAAGTCCTGTCTTCCTCTCCACACAAGATCTGTTGTTTCTGAGGGCTTCATTATCCATAAGAAAAATAATCCCAACATACTAGGATTTAGAGCTCTTTGATTTCCTCTTCTTCAATGACCCCTACTTTGGAGAAGAACAGCATAGTGTATTAAGTGGGCATAAGGGCTTTGGGGCTAGAAAGAATCAGGTACTTCCTAGTTGTGTACCTTTGGGAAAGTTACTTTACTTCACCGAGCACCCATTTCTTCATTTGTAAAATAGAGTCCCTAATATGTGCCTCAAGGGATAGTTGTGAAAAATAAGTATGATAAACTATGGAAGGCATTTAGTATAGTGACTAGTATACAGCAGTACTTGATAAATTGTAGTTTTATTAATATTATGATTGTTGCATAAGCACTATTAATCTTGGCTACCCATCATCACTGGCCATACTTTGACCCTTATTATCACTTGCAACTGTTCTGACTCTAGAATCTTAAAGTTAGGACCTCACATCACATGCCTATTTTTCCATCTCTAGTACTCCTCTACTTCCATTAATCCTACAGCTTACTCATTGAAATTCTTCACCCTCTTTGTTCTCTACATTTATCAGCTCCATCTTGGCTTGGCTGTCTTCTTCAATCAAGCAGGATACCTACCTATGGTTCAGCTCTTCAATTAGCAACTTCATTAGCACCCTCAGTTCCTTGACTCTGTTCCACCCCCTTCCAGGTTCTACATCACAACCCCCCTTCCACTCCCCATCCAGATTTAGTCTAACCAAACATTTTCTGCACTGTTATGGAGAACTGCTGGAGAAAACTGCTTAACCATTCTGATTGGCTGCTCTACTCATTTGTGATTTCAAGGGTGTTTATCACTATTCAGTAATTAGGTTAGTGGTCCCTGGCCAAGTCCCTTTTCCCATCACAACAGTAACTCTTCCCATGAAATATACCCCAATCCATGCTCTTCCTCCTCAATTTCAGCATATAACCTGATTCCCACAGAGACAAGAGATGCTATATTATATTATGTATCTAGTCTCTATTTCCTTTTTTTTTTTTTTTTTTTTTTTAAATACTAGGAAGATACATCACTGCTCTTCTACAGGGTAGCCCTTTCACCTGTGCTCTTGTTCCCAACCCTTCCATTTCTGCTGAGGTTATGTCTGATTATCTTCTTTCTCTTGTGACTTCAATTTTTGTGACTTCAATTTTCTTTCCTCTTCAATAGACTCTTTCTATCAGCCCACTAAAGTTCCTTGGCTCTTTCATCTTTAAAGAAAAATAAACCTTCCCCAATGCCATCTCCCAGCTCAAGCTTCCCCACTGTCCTCCCTTCCTTACCAAAAGTATTTGAAAGGATATGTCTACTGAATGAATGAAGCCTTTTTTATTTTGGTTAGACTTTTCTTCTGAGCTCCAGACCTATATATTTTGAAAATTCTAATTATACCTGACTCTGTTCCAACAAAGAAAACAACTAGTCTCACCAAACTGATGTGAACTGATGAATTTCACATCTCCAAATCTGTTCCACCACCTATATTTTCAAAATTAAGATCAATTACCAGCATTACCATCCACCCAGTCAGACAGTCTAGAATCCCCAAAGCCCACTTTGATTCCTCCCTTTCTTTTACTCCGTATCTAGGCAAGTCCTTTCTAATATCTCCCACATCTGTCCCCTTTGTGTCTTCCCAGGGCTCCTACCATTGAGGACTCCTCATCTGACACTACTTGACAGGGATGTTGTGAGAGTTAAATAAAATAATAAATGGGAATGCAATTTGTAAGATGTGAGGTGCTTAAAAAGATTATTTAATACTATCATATCTTTGACAAAGTGAGCAAGAGGTTAATATGACTTGTTCTTAAAAAACTAACTCTGGGTCTTAATAATCAGTGCTGTGTTTTCTAATCACAGATTACAAAGCATCTGCTTGGCAATCTGGTCTATAATGTTTCTAGGAGTCATTTAGTGTCAAAATGTTCAATGTATAGTTTCTAAGCTTCACTTTCCCCTACCTCATTTTTCAATTTGAAATATGTGATTCTTCAGGTTTCTGGCAAAAATCTTCTATCCCCTTTACCTTTTAAAGATGAATTGTATCAACATTTCTAAGTATGCACAGTAGTCTTATCATTCATCCATTTCTTCCACTCATTTAAAGTGGCTAGAAGTTCTCTTATTTCCTCACACATTTTGAGTTTCAATTTCAAGGAATCACATTTGAATGGAACAATGACGAGCCTTTAGGAAAACTGTTTGAGTCCTTTCTTGATTAATTAAGATGATCATACTTTAAGCACTACTTTTTCATATTGTTAAAAAAGATTTTTCTTTTTTTTTTTCTTCCCCACAATTAGACCTGAGAAGCATTCAAAGTTTCAAAATGTATCAGGTCTCTCTCACTTACTATAAATCAAGGCCAGAAGAATTAAGAGAAAGAAAGACAAATACCGGTGAGAAACAATAGCAAAAGAAAGCAGTATCAAAGAACATATGGTGTTCCCATGGACTGTTTATAATTAGTTATTAGTATGACGTCTTTTTATGTACTTTCAGAATATATTTAGGCTGAAAATCCATTTAAAAATATTAGTTTATAGCCTGGGTTCTTTTTTTGGAGGAGGGGGTACCAAATTACTTTATTCGAAGAAATGATACAAATAAAAGAAGTAGACGGCTTGGTACAACTTAGAGAAAAGGGAAAGGTAACCCGAACAGTCATGTACTTGTAGCCTGGTTCTTAAGGGAAGGCATAGACCTTAAACTCTAGAATCCTGATATATTTTTGATACAAGTTTTACAGGCCAAATTCTATGGCCCCAAATACTGCATAATTTGATGAAAAGATCTCCGTTTAACATGTGATGGCCCATTTATTTCAAGCCATCTTTAATGAAACAAAAGAATTAGGATAATCCCTGTATATTACTGACTTATTAATAAAGTATTAAAAATACAGGTCATTTCCATTGTAATTTCACAAATGGCCAAGTGAAGCCACATTTGACAACAAGATTTCTGAGACTTAAAAAAATTCTTGAACTTAAGCCAGGCATCTAAACATAATTTGGGAAAAGCTTAGTCATTTGAGGTGTTCAAGTTAAACACAGCAACAAACTAAAAAGGTACTCTGAAATTCTGGATTATACGGCTTTCTCTACAAAATGAAACTAACAAACAGATGCTCTGAGTGCAAGCAAATAAAAGCAAAGCTACATTTCGTGAAAAGAATGAATAAGTTGGTCCAAAAGAGCTAAAAAGAAAAGGAGTCTGAAAAAGGTTGGCAGTTCATGGGTGAAATACTAAACCCCTGTTAAAGTCAAGATAATGTGAAAAGTGTCTTCAATACAAAGTTACCAGAATCTACTACCAATAATCTCTACTTGGATATCTCATTTTGTGGTCTTCTAACCAACTCCTAACCCACTGCCCATCTCATAAACCTCATCTCAGTACGTGTCTACTGCATCTTTGCACTCGCTTAGGACAAAAACTGTAGTTGTCTTTAAGTCTCCTGTTGAGTCTATCCTCAATTCAGCCAGAAATCAACCTCTCCACCAATTCTACTCTGGTCCAAATGATAATCATCCATGGCCTGAATTATGGCAGGAGTCCCTGAGCTGGTATCTCTGCTTCTACCCTCTCCTTCATCCGAAGTCTATTCTTCATCCAGCCACCAGAGTGACCCTTGCAAAGGTCTCATTATGTCTCTTCTTTATTCAGAGGGATGAGTCCTTTTCTCACTCAGAGTGTAAGACCAAGCCCGTGCAAAGGCCTCCAAGACCTCACCCAATCTGATTGCCCATTCCCACTCACCTGATTTCATCTGTACTACTCTTACTTTGCTCACTCCACCACAGCCAAATCTGACTTTGAGCTGTCCACAAACATGCCCAGTACATGCCTGCCTCAAAGCTTTTGCAAGTGCCTTTCCGTCTACTTGAACACGCTTCCCCTAGAGAGGGGTACGGATTACCGTCTCCTTTCTGGTCTTGGGCTCAGACGCCGCGTTCTCTAGGAAGTCTTCCCTGACTACCCCTAGTTAAAACCCTTTTCCAGTTCCTGATCTCTCCCTCTTCCCTGCTTTTTCTCTCTAGTCCTTGACACCGAATGACATAGCACATATTTTATTATCTGAGATCCCCCACTAGAATGTAAGCTCCATGAAGGAGGGGATATTTATGTGTTCAGACAACTCTGACACACAGTACATGCTCAATAAATATATACTAAATTTATGGATCATTTTATGGCTTACACACTGCTTTCATGTAAACTAAATTATATAGTAACTCATTTTCTCCTAATTCTTGTCTCCAAATTCTCCAATCTTTAGGCAGTAACAATATGAAGGACAGCAAAGAGTTATTAAAAAAAAAAAAAAAGTTGCTGACTACTTGTAAAGCTCTTTAAAACAGATACCCCGTATTAATAACTACATCTATAAAATGAAAGCTCATTGTCAACATCTTTATTAGCATAAGGTTTCTGGGTGTGGAAGTTTAAAGTAACAGCAGATCACCCAAGAATCATCAGGAAGGAAAGCCCAATTCAGTTTGTCCTATCAATTTGTTAAACAAACCCTAGGAAGAATGCGGGTTGAATTCAATGTTCAAGAAAACGTTGGTCCCTATTAACACCCACGTACTCAACACAAGATGCAACTCCCTTAAAATTTTCTATCTGCTTAAAACAAACCTCATCAACTGCCAAGTGCTGTCACTGGGTGTGTATGGTCCGTTGAGCATCTAGGGAATGTTTTGTTTTGTTTCGTTTCGCACGATAAGAATTAAGGCTAGAGGGACGGTTCTTAAAGCCTCTGGCCTTATCTCCGCCACTACTAAACAACTCGTTGACCTCCACGCTGTGGTGCCGGTGTCTTCCTGGGTTATTTCCCGAACAGTTTAATCCTGCCAGAGACCAAGAGGCATCTCAGCCAAGGCTCCAATGATGCCGGAGACAGACAGCAGATGTCTCAGAGGATCCTCTGGAGAGTCTCTCGCCCCGGCAAAGGGTGTCACAGGCATAAGAAAAGCAGCAGACCAAGGCACACGGGGGAGATGACAGATGGGTGAGGACCGCGGGACAGGAGCTCAAGGAGCGACTGGAAGGGTGGTGGCGCGGAAACTGTCAACTCCCGTCCCCGACCTGCCAGTCTGGGCCCGGTCGGGGTGGAGGCAGTGCCACCGCACAGGACAATAAATACAATCAAGCTAGCAGCAAATCGCCGCCAGCCTACTCGACCTCCGCCCCTCCGTGAGCCGGGAAATAAAGTTGGTGGCGGGTGGCCGCTTGCAAGGGTCCAGGGGGGCCGGGAGGAGCTCCCGCCCGCCGCTCAGCTGCTGTCAGAGGCTGCCCGGGCGCGGGGGGGGAGACATCTCGGAGACCCGGAGCCAGAGAGGACGCCTGAGGACGGGCTTGGGGCCGGGTCCCCCGCGCCCTCAGCCGGGTGGCGGCGACCCCCAGACCCCCGCGACCGCCGCCACCCCAAACCGCCTTCCCTCCAGGCCACGGATGGTGTCCGGGACCCCAAGCCCTCTGCCGGCGTCGTCGGCGCGCAGCGGCCGCCTTTACCTGCTCTCTGGCTGCAGCCGCCGCCGCGGCGCCCTTCCACTCACCGGGAGAATCCCGAGTCGTCGTCGCTGTCGCTGCCGCTGCCGCCGCCGCCGCTGCCACTGCCGCCGCCGCGAACTCTCCACCCCCGCCCCCTCAGGTAACCCAGGAAACCGGGAACACCACCCCCTCCCTTCCCCCGTCCGGACCCAGACCCTCTCTCCTGCGCGTGCGCGCTTGCCCCTCCTGGCGCGCCCCGAGCCCCGCCCCTCGCTCGTAGGGCACCGTCGGCGTCGCAGGCGTGACGCGTGGAGCCACCGAGCCAATAGGGAAGGGAGGAGGGCGGGCCGAGCCTCAGGGCGGGAGGGACGGAGGGGTGGGGCTTGGGGTTTCTCCCAGTGCCGGGGAGGTTTGCCTCTGTTCTCACCCTGCTGGTGCGTCGCGAGGCTGGCTTTGTCAGACCCAGGGGAGAGCGACCATCGTTTGAAAAGCGTCTAGCACTTGCGCAGCGTCCGCTTCCTCCATTTAACAGAGACACTCGTTCTGTCCTCCTTGTGTGGGTTCAGAGGATGGGGGCTGCAAGAAGAAATATGGGAAGGGGTTGAGAGAGGGAGGAAAGGTTACCCGAGAAGAAGCCTAGCCTTCCTTTGGGGCCTGGAAAAAGCCATTTTGCAAAGGTAACGGTACGCTTCTTTCAAAAAACGAAGCCACTGTTGAAGTAATTCAGCACAAATGTGTATTTTTCAATTTAGCTCTCTTCAAACACATTTGTGTAGTGTGTGCGTACTGTCTACATTCTATACCTTAAAATAGCAGTGCCTCCAGCAGGTGGGAGCTGTAGGGTTAACACAGCATGTTTTGGCTGTATCACTGAGTGCCTGGGCCAGCACATGGCTGATAGGCTGCTGCCGCCAGCAGTTGGGCGTTTTAGAGGACATCCCTGCTCACCACCCAGTCACCGTGACAGCCTTTGTGCGGAATGTTAGAGGTACTGGGGAAGATGGTGAACCGGATTCAAGTCTTACCTAATAATACAAATTACAAGCAAATAGTCTACAAATTGGCAGTGATTGCTTTAGAATCAACAACTCCTGTGATTTTTGCACAGGAATCAAGAACTGGAAATATTCAGGATGTTATATCTTAGGGAAGTAAATAGTTGATCAGTGATGTGGTTGGAAGTAGCTCTTGGGGAAAATTCTGCACTTTAAAAGATCTCCCCACTGAAGTTCAACCTTTAACAGTTCGTACCTTTGGGCAGAGGTTGCCCACTTCCTCTGGCAATCTTTTAGACTGCAAATACTCCAAGGATGGACAACATACGAAGTCACTAACAAATTAGTGAAAGATATGTCTTAGCGAAATCACCACTCATTTAACAAATAATGAGCACCTACTATGTGCTAGGTACCGTGCTAAGTGCTGGAGATACTTTGGTGAGTTTCCCTGAACTAAAAGAGGAAGAGGAAGCCAAACTTGACCTGTTTCACAGTTTTACCTAACAGTGAACCCACTCTTATTTTCACATCTACTTTTACCCGCTAATCTTAAAAACACCTCTTTTTTTTTTTTTAATGGACAAAGAAGTCATGGAAATAATAAGTAACAATCCAGTTTCTGTTTCTCTTGAATGTAAGATAATAGGCGATCATGATTTTATTAAAGCCAAACAGAATGAAACACTTTGTGTTACAATGGTACCCAGTTGGCCCTCAAAGTATTATTTATTTGTAAAAGGCACAAGGTAATGTCATTTGTGTCTACTCTTTTCTCTGTGTATCTGCGTACTAACTTTTTCAAAAGTATCTAAGAACCTAAGGATGCCTGGATGGCTCAGTGGGTTAAGCATCTGACTCGTGGTTTCAGTTCTGGTCATGATATTATGGTTTTGTGAGTTCAAGTCCCAGGTTATTGGGATTCTCTGTCTCCTCTCTCTCTGACTCTGATCCTCCCCTATTCACGCTGTCTCTGTCTCTCTCAAAAATAAATAAACTTAAAAAAATTAAAAATAAAAAGTATCTTAGAATCTAGATATTAAGCATACATAATTAGATAAACTTAGTTCAAAAGATTTCAAGTGAACACAAAAAATGTGTAATCAAGTACATTCATAGAAGAAAGATAAAAGAAAAATTAATAAATATATAGAAGGAAGCCTTACGTACGTACGTGTATCACATGTTGAAAAACTTTGTAAGTGGGAAGTCTAGATAATTTGGCTCTAAAATTAGATTGTAAAATCAAGGTTTTAAAAGATGCAGTTAACGTACAGTTGACCCTTGAACAACGCAGGGGTTGGGGGTGTTGACCCCTGCGTAGACGAAAATCCACATACAACTTTTGGCTTCCCCAAAACTTAACTATTAATAGCTTACTGTTGACCGAAAGCCTTACTGAAAACGTAAACAGTTAATGAACACATATTTGGTAAATTTATTACATACTGTATTCTTTTTAAAACATGTTTATTTTGACAGAGAGAGAGAGCGTGCATGTGTGCACACGTGCACAAGCAGGGGAGCGGCAGAAAGTGAGGGAGATAGAGAATCCGAGCAGGCTCCACGCTGTCAGTGCAGAGCCTGATGCGGGACTTGATCCCACGAACCTTGAGATCATGACCTGAGCCGAAATCAAGAGCTGAACACTTAACTGACAGCTTCATGGATATCTATAAATCAGACCATGTCACATCTGTGCTAAAAACCCTGCAGTGGCTCCCCATTTCACCCGTGCGAACCCCAAATCCCTTACAGTGGCCCACAGAGCTCTACACCACCCAGATCCCCACATTCTCTTCTCTTCCTGCTCTTCCGTCCCTGAAGACCTACTGTTTATGGAACCTTCCAGACACATTCCTGCCTTAAGGTCTGTGCACTGGCTGTTCCCTCAAATTGAAATGCTTTTTTTTCCCCGACAGCCACAGATATAACTCTCTTACCTCCTATATCTTTGCTCAGATTTCACCTTCTCAGTGAAGTCTATCTCAACATTGTCCTGAAACCTTGACAAGAGGAGTCTCTGTCCTGGGTCCCTCACTTGAGTGTTTGAAATTGTTCGGGCCCACCCCCGCCCCTCCCCAATGCATACGTTAAAGTCATAAGCCACAATGTGACTCTGTTCAGATGTTTAGAGGAAGAGCCTTTAAAGAGGTAGTTAAGGTTAAATAAGGTCACAAGGGTGGGGCCCTCATCCAATAGGACTGGTATCCTTATAATAAGGGGAAGAGACACCAGAGCTTTGTGTACATGCGCATGCACACACACACACACACACACACACACACACACACACACACACAGGAAAGGCCATGTGAGGATATGATAAGAAGGCAGCTATCTGCAAACCAGGGGAAGAGATCAACCCTGCTGGCACTTTGATCCTGGACTTCCAGCCTCCAGAATGTGAGAGAATACTTCTGTTGTTTAAGCCACCAGGTCTGTAATATTTTGTTACGGCAGCCCTAGCAGAATACTACACCCCCCAAAATAATTTCAATAAGAGCATACTACATAACTTACACATCTATTACGCTTATCTTTATTGTCTCCCACATATAGACTTCATGAAGGCAGCACCCTTTGTTCTGTTTATGATGTACCTGGAGTCCCAGAACACTACCTGGAACATAGTAAGCATTCAGCAAATATTATTGAATGAACAATGTAATGAAGACAAGGTTGTTCACATTCAAATAAATGTCCAAATAGCTCATTATAATTTTGGCGGAAGTTTGAAACTTTAATGCCCACTGCACTGTACTGGAGCAGAACTAGATTTCTGAAGAAGCGGTAAAGCAATTGCAGGGCTTTCATTTCTGTAAGAGTAACATGGTCAAAATTCTGCAGATTTCCACATTTGACTACAGATGGAACAATGGCTATATTAAAAAATTATATATAAATTTAGTTTTGGAGTGCTTTATGTTATTAGGATGTATTTGAATCTTTAAAAAATGCTCTTTTTAGTAGGCACCCTAAAACATTATTGAAGAAGTCAATTTTTTTAAGATTTTATTTTTAAATAATCTCTACACCCAACGTGGGGCTCAAACCCACAACCCCGAGATCAAGAGTTGCACAGTCTACTGACCGAGCCAGCCAGGGCCCCAAAGAAGTCAATTCTTAACTTATGTCTCTATTAAGTTGTTTAACAATATTCACTCTTTCTTTTTGCAAAAATTATCAAATTAAGTTTTAATAACATTCTTAATGTAATTTTCTCCAAGTCACTGATAGCATTTTAAAACCCTCAAAGTAGGTGTGTTTTACTTTAAAAACTTATGTCGTTACAAGATTTGTAAACATCAAAAATATCCTAAGAGGTGCTCTTTTCAGCCAGTTAAAAGTGTTAAAACAACCCAAATCTCTCTTCTCTGTTGTGGAAACTTCACGCTGAGTTTCTTAATGTCCCACTTTCATGCGTATGTATTTGTGGGCAGCAGTGTCATTAATTCTCATAAAAGCATTTTTTTTTCTTTTTAAATTCTGAATTGTCTTTCTGCTTAAAACAGAAAACATTTGTATAGTAATAAATTCAAATGTTAGGACAAATATACAATATAGAAAATGAAAGTCTTCTGTGATCTCCTCCCAGAAATACTCACTAGTAAGTGATGTATTTGTCCACAGATACACACAGATACACACAGATACACACACACACACACACACACACACACACACACAGCCATAAAGTTGTCACCATCATTGAAAAATGAGGAATTTGAGTCCACTATTGAGCATAATTCTTATCCAAGTGATTTACTTGCCATTTCTTATTTTAATAGTTGATATTTGTTTGTCTTACTTCCCAATATGTACCTGTGCTCAACAAGTTTATGATGAACATTGAGTTGTAACCTGCATGAGCTGTCTCTTTTGGAAGAGTCAACCCAGTCTGTCCTACACAATAGGCTATTAAGAAACGTTAATAAGAAATGCGTGTTTGCTATCCATTCCTGTTTATAAAACCAAGGGATCGTAGCAAATTTAAAATCACAAGAACCCTCTAAATCTCACAGCATCTCATTTAGAAGATCAGAAAAACAGAGATAGTTCAAGTTATCCACAGGTTCACAGAGCAGAATATCACTTGACCAGTTCAAAGAAAGAGTTGGAAAGGGCTGGTCAGACTCAAGGTAAGGAACAGGTAAAGACATATATGTGTTTCACTACCTACTCAAAAAAAAAAAAAAAACCTCAAAAAAAGATTCTTAATATGTACACTTTCTCTGTAGTTTCATGTATACCACGATTTTGGACCACTTCAAAAAATGTCTCTTACTCTACCTAAAACCAGACAACAGAATCCACTAGTAATATCGTTAGAGTGATCCATTATTTCAGGCTTTCATTCAGTCACTGGGTATTTTCCATGTACTTGCAATGTTCAAGGTTTTGGGATACAAAGGTAGAGGAAGGCCTAGACTGTTGGGGACTCCAGGCAGGTAGACAAGCAATAACAGTAGAGGGTGATGAGGGTTAGGACAGCGTCATGCACCGGGATTTCTCGGGCACTGTGGAGGGACATCCAACCTCATGTATGGGATCAGAAAAGCCTTTTGGATTTCAGGCAGGCTAATTTTTCCTATATACACCTTTAGTGCCCCCAGTCTAGGACCAAATTTTAAAAATGAGACTAGGGTAGCGAGTTTTTCATAAAGTTAAACTTCTTCAATTCTGAAGACTGTCTTCTATTCTGAAGCTATGGCCTTCCTCCTTTTTATAGAATTTAAATGTTTTTTTGTGTGTTTTATTTTAGATTTGAAAGAGGCAGAGAGAGACAGAGAGAGACAGAGCACAAGCAGGGGAGGGGCCGAGAGAGACGGAGACAGAATGGAAAGCAGGCTCCAGCTCTGAGCTGTCAGCACAGAGCCCGCCGTGAGGCTCCATCTCACGAGCAGTGAGATCACAACCTGAGCTGAAGTTGGACACTTAACCAACTGAACCACTCAGGCGCCCCTTTTAAAAAAATTTTTGCGTGTGTGTTTTATTTTATATCTGAGAGAGAGACAAAGACAGAGTAGAATTTAAATAGCCTTCCTTTAGGATATGGCAATATTAGCCACGCATATGTTCAATGTCCTTTCTTGACAAATTGATTGGCAATAAAAAGTTGGCAAACTAGTCCCTGAAAGGGTTTGTTGTTTGTTCTTTTCATTGATGTGGTTGCCGTTGTTATTATTATTATTATTGTAGCAGTCTACAGAATCCATGTGTCCAGAAACCACTGACAGCTAGGCCAGGTGAGGCTAGGTGGGGTGCTCTAAGGCCATGTTCCTTCTCAGTCCAGCAGCATCAGCGTTACCTGTGAGAGATCCGGAATCTCAGGCCACAACCCCAGACTTACTGAGTCATACTTGGCATTTCAGCAAGATCCTCAGATGATCTATACACACGTTAAAGCTTAAGAAGCACCATTCTAGGAGAGGGAAAAGCATTATATAAAAACTGGTGGGAGAGATCACGGTGGCTGGAAGATGCTTTCCAAAGTAGAAAGAGTAAAGACCATATTTCACAGAGGGTGAGGGTGATGTTAGCAGGGCAGGCAGGAGGGTGGGTGATGATTAATATTTTCCCTCTGCACCAACTATAGCCAGATAGGTAACTGCTCCATATTTCATCCTGGTCATTTTATTTTATTTTTTTAAATTTACTTTTTAAAAATGTTTGTTTTTCAGAGACAGAGAGAAACAGAGCATGAATGGGGGAGTGGGGAGGGAGGGTGCAGAGAGAAAGAGAGAGACACGGAATCTGAAGCAGGTTCCAGGCTCTGAGCTGTCAGCACAGAGCCCAACGTGGGGCTCGAACCCACGAACTGTGAGACCTGAGCCGAAGTCAGGCACTTAACCGACTGAGTCACCCAGGCGCCCCTCATCCTGGTCATTTTAAACTAAGCCATGTTCCCTATTGCCTACAATGCTCAATCACTTCTTGCAGAACCTCAAAACATAGGTTAAACTCTTGTGGGGCAAATAAATATCTTGGGCCTAATGGGTGGCAGTTAGTGGGATGTTATCATCACGATAATAACAGGTCGTGCCGACTCTCCATGGTGGCTGGTGAAGGGTCTGCTTTAATGAGGACCAGACACCAAAGGAGAAAGGCTTACCCTACGCCAGGATGTTGCTACATCATGCGGATGGAAGGAGCCATGCCCCACCCGACTGCTTTGGTATCTAAATGAGTCTTCGTCCTATGCTAACATAAGGCTGTACTGAATGTACAAGAGGCACTTGGTAATTATAAATTAAGATATAAATTAAAGTATATATTTTTTCTCTTTTATCTGCCGAAAAGGGAAGTGTAATGCAAGAGAGTGTGACAGACAAGCCAGACCAATCTCAGATAGTTTTCCTCAACTTCTCTACCTCCCCTTAACTATTGTTATTTTTGTTATCTGTTTGTGTTTTCAAATATACTTTGAATTTATTACGTTGTGACGACTGCATTCTATCTTTTTGTGTTCATTGTGAGCAGATAGAAGCTGCTCAATAAAATTTTTGAATAAATAAGGGAAAGATACAGAAGAATACAAGTAGCTGGGAAAATTTTCTGTGACCTATAGTCAAGTCACATGGTCAACAGTTGTGAGAAGTTATATGTCTTTTTTTTTTAATTTTTTTAATATTTATTTTTGAGAGTGAGAAAGGCAGGGAGAGAGGGAGACATAGAATCCAAAGCAAGCTCCAGGCTCTGAGATGTCAGCACAGAACCTGATGAGGGGCTTAAACCCACAAACCGGGAGATCATGGCCTGAGCTGAAGTCAGACTCCTAAGCGACTGAGTCACCCAGGTGCCCCAGTTATGTGTCTTTTATACTTTAGGAGATTGAATTCAAATCCTGATTTTCGTGCCTGGAATCTCAGAGTATTCTATATCTGTGTGCATTCTGACGTGGACTCTTGTTTGCCAGCAGAGCTCTGTTTTACGCAAAGAGAAATCACATTTGTAAAAGTCACATGCTCATTTCCCCCGTTCATCATGTAAACCAACCTGAGAGGAGTAGCACTGTCACATATTTGGAATCAGAACTGAATATCAACGTAGTGTGGACTCACCTTAAGCCTAAGCTATGTTTACCTATGGGATTCAGACAGTGGCAGATGTGGGGGGTCCCGGTGGGACCTCCAGGAATAGATTTGCTTGAGTGAGGGAAGGGTATTCCGGGTGAGTTGGCACACAAGCTCCTCTAATAACAAAACCTGGGTCGCAGAAGGGAAGGGATGATGGTAGGGATCAGACAGCATAGTGTCTGATATTCGAATTTGTTCCCCACCGGCATCCTCGACGTTTCTATAGTCCTGAAATTTCAAAGATGTTTTAAAGGCACCTGCGATTAAAACTGGAAGAGCCTGTTTGCGTAGAATCCCTGGTCCCGGGCAGCACTATTTTCGTATCCATGCAACCACATGGTCGCATCAGAGAAAACAGAGTGGCCCCGTGAATATTTGCGTCATGCGGTGGGGCCTGCCGGGGCCTGCAAACCGTTTGTCAGGTAAGACATATTAAAGCATCTTTGTGTGTCAGCGGGGGCATAGTGAGACCACTTCATCAAACGTTTGCCTGGAGTCTTGAAGGGAAGCAAAAACCCTTCTCCCTGACCAGCTTGGGCTGACGTCAGAGCCATGCGGGGACCGTAGGGCCCTGTGGGAACGTAGAATCCATTTCAGAAACCCTTAACTTGTGGTCAGGTCTTGTGTTTTTAACGCAACTATTCCAAGAGCAAAGTTCTGCGAAAGCGGTTTCACTCAGCAGTATAGATGCAGCCCACGTGTGCCATATTATTGAAAAGGAAACATATGGGGGGCGCCCGGGTGGCTCAGTCTATTGAGCTGTCCGACTTCGGCTCCGGTCATGATCTCACGGTTGGTGGGTTCGAGCCCCACGTTGGGCTCTATGCTGACAGCTCAGAGCCTGGAGCCTTTTTCGGATTCTGTGTCTCCCTCTCTCCCTGCTCTCCCCTCCCCCCATTTGCGCTCTCTCTCTCTCAAAAATAAATAAGCATTTTTAAAAAATTTTTTAAAAAGAAAAGAAAGTGTATGATCTGTTTGGAAGTACAACATCTGATACAGAAGAGGGGTCCAAAATACACAATAACATTGGGGGGAAAACTGCAGACCTTATGTTGGAAAATCAAGCACTGAAATAGAAAATGCAGGCAAGGTATGTCTAGAGTCTAGGAATCTGAGAAAACCGTTTGTCAGGTAAGACATATTAAAGCATCTTTGTGAACTGCAAAAGACCTTAAATAAGCAAGTACTTAAAAATATCTGGGCCCATTGAATGACCCAATCTTCTGGATTTTTATCCATAATTTAAAAAATATCATCGCATCACTTCACATGTGTTGGCATGGTAGAATAGTTTAGTCGGAAAACCCCCAAGGCAACATCCCAGGAGCAGGAAAACTCAGCCTTCGGCTAGATGAGGATTCCTAGTCAGGAGAGGGTCTCACCAAAACGCATTGCCTCCCCGGGCGAGGGGTAAGTGACTTTATGGCAAGTGACTCTGCCCCAATGTGGCCACTGTGCAAGCTGCTACTTGACTCAGATTCTCCTGGATTCTGTGATTTCTGAAAGATTCCCCCCTTTCCATCTTAACCCCCCTCCCCCAACATCAGACACACTCTCTCAAAGAACCAGACACCAGGAACCAACAATAAAAATCGGGATCACAGCCCTGCTTCTGTTATTGCTGTTCATGCAGTACGGGTTTCTTCTCCAGACATTAAAAGCAGCAGCCAAGAATGCAAGGTCAACCAAATCAGAATAACAGATGACCAGGAAGTGTAGCATAAAGCATCATCTTAGGGTCGCTCACCCCTTAGGATAACCTCTCCTGACTGGTTTCCTGCCCAGCTTATACCATTTCTGGAACTCCGCTGCTGACTGATAATTGGGTCTAATGCAGAGCAAGGGTTTCCTGATGGGATACAGACCACACTGTCCTTACTGGCAGGTGTACCTCCGCTCATGGTTGGAAACGTGGTTTTGAGCCCTGCACCTGCCATCTATCATGCCCAGCTTAGCCAATCTAGTGGCCTGAGTTCTTCACACACGGATGCAGCCACCGGGTGAGCAGCTATCCCACCCACCTCGGCTGTCTCTCCACAAAGACAAAGAGAACATTCGCCACGGGGGAGAATGCCCTTGCGGGTATGTGGGGATTTCCTGAAATCTGATAAATTCCAGTCACATATAATAGAGCTGTCTTTGACAATAAGAAGAATCCTTGGCCCCCGGGGACTGGTTTCACCAAGGGGGTGGGAAATGCTTGTGTGCCAGCGACCTTCACCTCAAGTGCCGTGGAAAGTCACCCTATGTGCGCGGCCTCTGGTTACTGGCTCCCCAACCAGGTGCCTGAGAATTAGTGCAAAAGACGCCATTTAAAGGGAACGAGAACGGGAACAAAACATTTGCCTCCGAATGGATAGTCTCTTGCTTTATTTTCTTTAAGTTTACTTATTATTTTTGAGAGGGAGAGAGAGCACGGGGGAGGGGCAAAGGAAGAGGGGGACAGAGGGTCCAAAGTGGGCTCTACCCTGATAGCAGAGGGCCCGATGCAGGGCTCAAACTCACAAACCACAAGCTCATAACCAGAGCCAAAGGCAGACGCTTAACTGACTGAGCCACCCAGGCGCCCTGATGATTTCTTGTTTCAACACCAGGCATTGCCCTTATCTTTTCCCCTCTAATTAGAAATGCAACCCTTATTTCATACTAAATTCCTTTCTATGTTCCGGGCCCTTTCTGAGCTCTCTAGAATAGAGAAATACAGACCCATAAACTGAAAGCCCTGAAAATGGATCTTAATTGTCAGCAGAAATGCTTCAGAAGAACTACCATCTCAGTTTTTCCCCTTTGATTTAACTGCTATTAGTTAAATCACACAGCAGTGTGCCTTCTATCTTGTATACACAAGTGATTGATTGCATCACCCGAATCCTGTAATCGTTCCAAACAGGTAATCTTTGAACCGGCCACGGCTTCAATTTCAGGGAATGAAGTAGGAGGAACGGAGGAAGGAGACTACATCCCACTCAATGTTCATTTACCCGTCTATGTGGGGAAAAAAATCAGGAGTCTTGCCTTATGGTCCCTTCCCTTCCGGAGAAGTCTTTCTGAAAACACGGAAGAGAGGGATATAGTTGGTAAGATCTGAAAGTAACTTCAGTGGCCAGTTCTTTGAAGGCAAGAACTGTGTTGATTTATGACGCAGTCGACGTGTCATAATTTGGCACCCGCATCTTAACAGTGGCTCTAAACATGTCTTTGGCAACTGCTATTACAGGCCAGAAATAGCTATGCAAAGTAGGGTAAAGTATTCTACCTGCCGGTGTTCATAAATACTCCTGCCAATTCTGCCCCGATGGAACGCACACATGCTATATAGGCCTTCCCATCTAATTTTACCGAGAGTATTTTTTAAAGAATTTTTTATAATCTTGGCTCAGGGCTTTCTTTATCGGTGCCTATTCTGTAATTACACAAAAAATTTTCTCTTCAACTGTCACATTTTAAAATCCTGCCAGCCACTTTCCTATCAGATACCCCTCAAACGTCCCTGTAATTCTTTCTACTCAAAGATTCTTTTTTTAATCTGAGTAGGAATGATCACGTCTCACTGTGCTCTACCCTTTAAAGGATTCCACGTAGCTTCCTTTGAGAGATGAATATGAATCCAACTGACCATTTAGGCCTGCTAAAAATGCCCCAGGATGCATGGGGTGCCAATTGCTATGATAATTCAGATGATCTTTGTTGGTTTGTTGGTTGGTTTTGAGGTTACCAGCACGCTTTCATTTGAATTGCTCTTTTCTCCTGAATGGACAGGGACATTTGCTATTCTACTGATGGTGAAATTAGAGCCTAAAGAACTAGTCACTCACCGAAGGGGGCGGGGCAGGGCTGGAACACAGGATTCTGGCCTCTAAATTCCCAAGCAGGTCACAACCAAGTAATAACGACAAAACATACTAAGTGGATTTCTTGAAAGCATTTTCTTTCAAGAAGCAGCTCGCCAGAGTCTAATTTTAGAGTTCACATGTTATTAGCACTTTCACATTTCAAGGGGTTTGTAACTTCTCTACGTGGGAAACATTTTGCTGCAGGGCAGAGTCAAATATTCTTTTCGGTGTCTTTGCTGTGCTTTAATCATCTAACATTACTCCAAGGGAATGTATATGTGGCTACACGGCCATATTGAAGGTGAACACCTGCCATGCACAATTACCTTTGAGGAAGAAAGAATACGTGTTAGAATCATCATATGTTCCAGCAATTCCACCTCTAGGCGTATATTCCGAGAACTGAAAGCAGGGACTGGAATATATATATTTGTAACACTGATGTTCATACCGGCAGTAGTCACAGTAATTAATAAGCAGAGCAACCCAAGTATCCTGGATGAATGAAGGGATAAGCAAAATGTAGTGTATCCACACAATGGAATAGTATGCAGCCTTAAAAAGGAAGTTCTGGGGCGCCTGGGTGGCTCAGTCGGTTGAGCGTCTGACTTTGGCTCAGGTCATGATCTCACGGTCCATGAGTTCGAGCCCCGCATCAGGCTCTGTGCTGACCACTCAGAGCCTGGAGCCTGTTTCAGATTCTGTGTCTCCCTCTCTCTCTGACCCTCCCCCATTCATGCTCTGTCTCTCTCTGTCTCAAAAATACATAAACGTTAAAAAAAAATTTTTTTAAAAAAGGAAGTTCTGACCCAGGCTATGACATGGATGAACCTTGAGGACATCTTGCCAAGTGAAATAAGCCAGTCATAAAGGGAAATGTTTTGTATGATTCCACTTCTATGAGACACCTAGTATAGTTAAATTCATAGAGACGGAAAGCAGAGTTCCCCCTGCCAGAGGCTGAGGGGATAACGGAGAGTCAGTGTTTCATGGGGACAGAGTTTTAGTTGGGGATGACAAAAATTTCGGGAGATGGATGGGATGACGGCTGCACAACCATGTGAATGTACTTAATGCCACAGAACTCTACCCTTAAAATGGTAAAAATGGTAAATTTTGTGTTATATGTAGTTTATCTCACACTCGCACACATGCACACATACCGGGAGACGGAACAATTAACCCTGATCTGGAGGGAGAGGGATGGAAACGGCTTCTCAGAGCACATGGCTTTGTCTTGAAAGACGCGGAGAGGTGCGCTAGGTAGGACAGAAGAAAAATGTACTCCGGGCTGAGGGAATAACGCCAGGAAGTAATAAAGCCATTACAAGGTCATATTCAAGGAACAGCAAATAATCCAGGTGCCTGGGTACTTGCAGGTAAGTTACAGCAGATAAAGCCTCGGTGGCAGAGTGTGGGGGCAGAATCTTAAACACTCCCGCGTGCCCTGCAAGATGTTTGGGCTTTATTCTGCAGGCAGTGGGAAACCACTGGACTCCTCTGTTTAAGCTTGGAGACGTGACCGAGCTTACATTGTAGAAAGATAATGTTTGGCAGTAGTGTGAGGAGTGGATTGGAGGGGGAAGAGATTAGAAGCAGGGACTCTGGTGGGGAAACTTCCGAGAGCCCAAGGGAGAGATCAGGAGGGCCCAGCTGGGAGGATGTGTGTGGGGGGGGGGGGGGGTGGGTGGGGAGGGGCATTTGGAGAGGACATGGGAACCACAGAGAGGTGGGGAGAGAGGAGGCTTATGGAGCGGAGGGTAGCTCCCAGGCTCCACGCATGGCTTCATCCATACCCCCAGCCAGGCTGACCCACCCACACGCACTCCAGGTCCCCTGGCCCAGAACAGTTGCTCAAGACCCTGCCAATCGTGATGGTAACCGGGGCTCGTTCTTACCTCCCAATCTCTAAAATCCGGACTTCCACGCTGTCCTCAGCCCCCTCCCAGTTGGGTGGGCACCGGGGCTCCTCTTGGCTTTCCTGCGAGTCCCATCCAGCCTTCCCCTCCCCCCACGACTCCAGCCGTGGGATTTCTTACTTGTCCCTTCATGATACCCCACTCCGATCCTCAGCTCTGTGCTCACTCCTTCTTCCTCACAGACCAGTCTCTGGCCTCCAAGATGGGGTGGGGGTGGGGGGCAGGGAGGGACTTGAAATCTCCCTAGCATAGGTTAGGAATACGATAGAGGCTGAAGGTTGGACAGCAGCGAGGGAGAGAATGAGCGCACTCGGGGATTGCTGCATTTGACGCACCTGAAAATCCACCAGCACCCGTTTCTTAAAGGAGCCTTTGTAACTACTCCATGCCCCAAACAATCTCAGTTTGCTGGCCTCCAAGAATCAGAGCTGCAGTCTTTCTAGTGAGGGTCTTTGGCTCACCCCACCGCAGAGGAGTATCTTCGTTGGCCTTCCTTTCCGCACAGTCTCCAGCCTCTCTGAGCAAGCAGCCCGTAGGAACCAGCTCCTGAGAGCACAAGCACTGCCAGCAGCCATCTGCTAATCACCTTCCCCAGTGGCTCTAAAGTTCTCCGCCTGTCCCCAGCCGGCCCACCAAAGCAGCTCACACTCTTAGCTGGCCCTGGGAAGCCTCAGAAACGTGTTAACCTACCTGCACAGTGATTCCCTTCTTCGGGTGAGCAGGGGACTTGTCCCTTTGGTAGTCACACCGCAGGCTAATTAGCAACCATCTACTCTGTTAGCTGCAGTGAAACTGGTCTCCTCCATGCTGTTAGGCGAGCTGAGTCGCTTGTTTGCCGTGAACTTCTGGCTTCCGTTCAGCTGACTTAGGGGAGGATCATTCTCCTGGCATTATAAGAATGCACGCAGTTGAGTCAAACAGCCTGATAGACGGCGAAGGCAAACCCTGCCGCACTGTCTGATGTCACCGGGAGGAAGATACAGGAGCAGATGGTGAAGGCAATAACTTCACGTACCACAAGAACCTCAGAACACAACCTTCCCACGGAAGAAGGGATGAGCTGCCGAAACAGGCAATGCACCGAACACTCTGGCACTATAGCTACTCTGATCAAAGCCGAATCGTCATCGGGAATGGCTGCCCGTTTGCCCTACGCCGCTCTTGCCTTGGGTGATGGAGCTAGGCAATCTCTGTGTTGCCAGGAAAGCGAGTGGCCCTCTCTCCCTCTGGCTCTTTGGCAGGTGGCCACCCTTGCATCACATGGGGAATCTGGCAAATCAAGTCCAATTCCTTTGCAGTATAGCTGCAGCAAGGATTTCCAGTTAGTGATTCCGTGGTGACTCCAATGAGTCACAGCGCCCTGATGGTCCTGCAGAGGAGGAGGGCCTAAGTTTGTCCCCGTGAGGATCGTCATTACTCTTCGTTCGAGAATTCTGCAGTCTTTGGAGCTCAACCTGAGAATGAGAGTCCTGCGTCCAGCCACTGTCACTAACCCTCTGGTTGCAAACTTTCACCAAATTGGTGGTGTCGATTTCTGCCCTTCCTTTGTGCTGACATCTGTCTCTCTCCTTTTTAAATCTGCTATCATTTCTTGTTTAAAGTTTTTATTAAAAACTGCTGTCATTTCGGGTGCCTGGATGGCTCAGTCAGTGAAGCATTGATTTTGGCTCAGGTCACAGTCTCATGATTCATGATCAACTGTATGGGGCACTGTGCTGACATCTTGGAGCTTGCTTGGGATTCTCTCCCTCCCTCTCCCTCTGCCCCTCCCCTACTCATGCTCCCATACTCTCTCTCTCTCTCTCAAAATAAATAAATAAACATTTTTTAAATGCTGTCACCTTTTATTTTCGTATTTTTGTATTTTTTTTAAATCTACATCCAAATTAGTTAGCATATAGTACAACAATGATTTCAGGAGTAGAGGCCTTAATGCCCCTTATCCATTTAGCCCATCCCCCCTCCCACAACCCCTCCAGTAACCTTCTGTTTGTTCTCCATGTTTAGGTCTCTTATGTTTTGTCCCCTTCCCTGTTTTTATATGATTTTTGCTTCCCTTCCCTTATATTCATCTGTTTAGTATCTTAAAGTCCTCATATGAGTGAAGTCATATGATAGTTGTCTTTCTCTGACTAATTTCACTTAGCATAATACCCTCTAGTTCTGTCCACGTAGTTGCAAATGGCAAGATTTCATTCTTTTTGATTGCCGAGTAATACTCCATTGTGTGTGTGTGTGTGTGTGTGTGTGTGTGTGTGTGTGTGTGTATACCACATCTATATCCATTCATCCATCGAAGGACATTTGGGCTCTTTCCATACTTTGGCTATTGCTGATAGTGCTGCTATAAACACGGGGATGCCTGTGTCCCTTCGAAACAGCTCACCTGTATCCCTTGGATAAATACCTAGCAGTGCAATTGTTGGGTCATAGGGTAGTTCTATTTTTAGTTTTTCAAGGAACCTCCATACTGTTTTCCAGAGTGGCTTCACCAGCTTGCATTCCCACCAACAATGCAAAAGAGATCCTCTTTCTCCGCATCCTCGCCAACATCTGTTGTTGCCTGAGTTGTTCATGTTGGCCATTCTGACAGGTGTCAGGTGGTATCTCATTGCAGTTTTGATTTGTATTTCCCCGATGATGAGTGATGTTGAGTATTTTTTCATGTGTCGGTTGGCCATCTGGATGTCTTCTTAGGAGAAGTGTCTATTCATGTCTTTTACCCTTTTCTTCACTGGATTATTTGTTTTTTGGGTGTTGAGTTTGATAAGTTCTTGATAGATTTTGGATACTAACCCTTTATCTGATATGTCGTTTGCAAATATCTTCTCCCATTCTGTTGGCTGCCTTTTAGTTTTGCTGATTGTTTCCTTCGCTGTGAAGAAGATTTTTATTTTGATGAGGTCCCAGTAGTTCGTTTTTGCTTTTGTTTCCCTTGCCTCCGGAGACGTGTTGAGTAAGAAGGTACTGTGGCCAAGATCAAAGGGGGTTTTGCCTGCTTTCTCTTCTAGGATATTGATGGCTTCCTGTCTTACATTTAGGTCTTCCATCCATTTTGAGTTTATTTTTGTGTATGGTATAAGAAAGTGGTCCAGGTTCATTTTTCTGCACGTTGCTGTCCAGTTTTCCCAGCACCACTTGGTGAAGAGACTGTCTTTATTCCATTGGATATTCTTTCCTGCTTTGTCAAAGATTAGTTGGCCATACATTTGTGGGTCCATTTCTGGGTTCTCTGTTCTGTTCCATTGATCTGAGTGTCTGTTCTTGTGCCCGTACCAAACTGTCTTGATGATTACAGCTTTGTAGTATAGCTTGAAGTCTGGGATTGTGATGCCTCCTGCTTTGGTTTTCTTTTTCAAGATTGCTTTGGCTTATTCAGGGTCTTTTCTGGTTCCATAAAAATTTTAGGATTATTTTTTCTAGCTCTGTGAAAAATGCTGGTGTTATTTTGATAGGGATTGCATTGAATATGTAGACTGCTAAGTTTCAGGATATAAAATCAATGCACAGAAATCGGTTGCATTCCTATTCACCAACAATGAAACAACAGAAAGAGAGATCAAGGAATTGATCCCATTTACAATTACACAAAAAACCATAAAATACCTAGGAATAAATCTAACCAAAGAGGTGAAAAATCTATACACTGAAAACTATAGAAAGCTTATGAAAGACATTGAAGAAGACACAAACAAATAGAAAAAGATTCCATGCTCCTGGACAGGAAGAACAAATATTGTTAAATGCTGTCATCTTTTAAATCTCATATGTATTATGGATTTCTGAGTTAATACTGTTATTACCAAACTCATGTGTATGTATCTATAAAGATGATAAATCACTCCCTTTTATTGAGCATTTAAGCCAGATCCTGGGCTAGCACTGCTTTTAAATGGTGACACCAGCACTTGAATTCAGGCCTGTTTTACTTCCAATTCCATGCTTTTAACTACAGCCTAGACTGCTGATGGGGTGTGTGTGTGTGTGTGTGTGTGTGTGCAATATATGTATGTTTATATAGTCATCATAGAAGATGTGCATCATAGAAGATGTGATATGTTACGTGCCATGTATGTGTTAGGCCCTTGATAAACATCTTTTCAATGAAGAGTGATTGCATTTCCACCCTGTAATGTCTATTACTGTTGGGTCATGTGACTCTCCCAGCCACTCACAGTGAAATGAGTGTAGATGCCTGTATTTTCCATCCTTGCATCAGGTCTAGTGTAACTCCGGGACACACACCCAATGGAGCTCTAAGAGCCAAAGGGCCTGAAAGGAAGTTCTTTATCGTTCCAACATGAAAGCCATCTGAATGCTACAGATAATCAAGGCTCCAGGAAAATTCTTCTTAACTTTGAAAGGTTTGTTAGCTTGTTTCACATTGTGAAACACAAAAAAAGTCCCAAAGTATTCTGATACCTTAAAGATATCCCTCTCCAACTGTGACCTGTGTTTATCGTGATGTCCGCAGCCTTATTTAATTCTACCACGGTGTGATCACCTCCCACAACTGGATGGACAAATTAGTGTTTTCCTCCTGAAAGCTTTCTGGAGAAAAACATATCTGGGCCATGTTACGAACTTAGAGACCCTTGTTAAGGATGGAAATGATTCCTTTGGAAGACCGAGTACCTTTATGGGCTGCCACCATTTAGCTAAATGTTCTTCTGATGCACAGAGTCCTATCGATCGCTTGGAAAGTTGATGCAGAGGCCAAAATGCCTGATTCACCTTTTCAGTAGCAGCGATCCTCTCTTAGAAGTCCTGATTTTGCCAGATAAACAGGTCAGTTAAGTCAACACACACAGAAGCTAGATTTACCCCAAGATGCTTCCACCTTGAAAAGTCTGCGCAGTTCTGTTCTATGATGATATTGCACTTGGTGGGACTCCAGTAGCATGAAAGAGTTAACTTCCTGAAGGTGTGGTATTAATTTCATGTATTTAGAATTTCTATCCTGCCTAATTCTGAAAGGGCACCGGATAGTTTTCAAACATAAACATAATAAAATATAGGGTAATTTAAGATTGAAACTACAATAGAGGCTCTGTAAGTGGGTGACTATAACCAGTTACTTGAGATAAGCTGATTGTGATATTTAGGCTCTGAATTTGGCCCAGATTCCTGGTAACCAATGCAAAAAGGGAAATAGGACGGATATAATAGGTCAGACCAAAAAAAAAAAAAAGAGAGAGAGGAAAGAAAAAAACCCACAATGGCTTTTTATCTTTTATCTGATATAAATGATATTAAACTGGCATTAAATTAATTGGCATTAGATTCCAGGAGGAATAAGCCATTTATCCCTAAAGAGTTTTCTGTAAGCCAGGCACAAAGGGACAAATACTGTATGATTCCACTAATATGAGGTACTAGAAAAGACAATTTCATACAGATAGAAAGGAAAATGGTGGTTTCTAGGAGCTGGGGTTGGGGAGAATGGGGGCATTATAATTGAATGGGTACAGAGTTCCTGTTGGGGAAGATGAGGAAGTTCTGGAGTTGGATGGTGGTGGTGGCCATTCAACATCGTGAATGTACTGAGTACACTTAAATGAGTAAATTAAAAAAAGAAAGAAGGGGAGCCTCAATGTCGGAGAATGAAAGCTGACCTCAGACGTTGCCCAAGCTGTGTTCCAGTTAGTTAGTGTACTGGAATTTCCAGTTCAGCCCTGGGGAAGCAAAGTGCTTCAGGTCTCTACACTATAGGTATTCCCAGAATGAATTGTACAGAGTGCCCTTTCTCTGCATCTTGATCCACGCATCCATGCTCCTCCCTCTTGTGCTGGGATCCTCCACACTGTCACAGTATTGTCCCATCACTGCGAAACCCTTGGGGCACTGCGAGCCCTGCGTCAGCCTCTGTGCTGACAGCCCAGGTGAGACTGCTTTGGATCCTGTGTCTCCTTCACTCTCTGCCCCTCCCCCACTCACACTCAAAAATAAATAAACATCAAAAAATTTAAAAAAATTATTTGCCGTAGTTTCTGCAGACGTCTAAAAGATACAAAATGTACGACTGTGCTAAATGCAATGTGGTATCCCAGATCGGACCCAACAACAAAGACATTAATGGAAAACTGATGAAATCTGAATGAATAAACCATAATGCTTGGTTGTACTAATGTTAATTTCTCAGTTTTGATAAACGTACCCTGGTTAGATATGATGCTGACGTTAAGAGAAACTGGGTGAAGCATGGATGGGAACTCTCTGGACTATCTTTGCGATTTTTCTGTGAGTTCAAAATTACTCCAAAACAAAACATTTGCTAAAACAACCACCACGTTTTGGACATGAAATCTCAATGACACCTTTCTCCTGTGGCCCCTCCACAGAGGTAATCATTATCTGGAGTATGGTGTGTATCATTCAAACAGCCTAACGCAACTGTTGGCATAACTAATGTGTTGGCCAGAAGAAACACCTTTTTTTTTTTTAATGTAACATTTGAACTTTAGTTTATTTAAGTGTAATTACCATACAGTTTATGTTGGTTTCAGGTGGCCAATACAATGATTCAACAATTCTGTGCATTTCTCAGGGCTCATCAAGATAATTCCCTTCATCTATTTCACCCATCCCCCAAACACCTCCCTTTGGTAACCACTAGTTTGTTCCCTGCATCTAAGAGTCTGTCTCTTCTTTTTTCTTTATTTGTTCATTTGTTTTGTTTCTTAAATTCCACATATGAATGGAATCATATGGTATTTACCTTTTTATGACCGACTGATCTCACCTAGCATTATACCCTCTAGGTTCATCCATGTTGTTGCAAATGGCAAGATTTCATGTTTTTTTTTTTTTATGGTTGAGTAACATTCCAGTGTGTGTGTGTGTGTGTGTGTGTGTGTGCACGCACACACACACGCACGCATCACATCTTTATCTATTCGTCTATCAATGGACATTTGGGTTGCTTCCATATCTTGTCTATTGTAAATGATGCTGTGACAAACACAGGAGTGCAGGCATCTTTTCAAATTAATGTTTTCATTTTCTTTGGGTAAATACCCAGTAGTGGCATAGTTGGATCATAGAGTAGTTCTATTTTTAGTTTTTTGAGGCACCTCCATACTGGTTTCCACAGTGGCTGTACCAATTTGCATTCCCGCCAACAGTGCATAAGGGTTCCTTTCTCTCTTCATCCTTGCCAACACTTGTTATTTCTTGTCCTTTTGATTTTAGTAATTCTGACAGGTGTAAAGTGGTATCTCCTTGTGGTTTTAATTTGCATTTCCCTGATGATTAACGATGTTGAGCATCTTTTCATGTGTCTGTTGGCCGTCTGTATGTCTTCTTTGGAAAAAATGTTCGTTCAGATCCTTTGCCTGTTTTTTAATTGGGTTATTTGGGGGGGTTTGGTGTTAAGTTATCTAAGTTCTTTATATATTTTGGATATTAACCCCTTATCAGATATATCATTTGCAAATATCTTCTCCCATTCAGGAGGCTGCCTTTTTGTTTTGTTAAAGGTTTCCTTCATTGTACAAAAGCTTTTTATTTTGGTGTAGTCCCAGTAGTTAAGTTTGCTTTTGTTTCCCTTTCCAGAAGAGATATAGCTAGAAAAAATGTCCCTATGGCCAATGTCAAAGAAATTACAGCCTATGTTTTCTTCTAAGGTATTTGTGGTGTCAGGTCTCACATTTAGGTCTTTAATCCATTTTGACTTCATTTTTGTGTATGGTGTAAGAAAGTGGTCCAATTTCATTCTTTTGCATGTAGTTGTCTTGTTTTCCCACAGTATTTGTTGAAGAGACTGTCTTTTCCCAGTCGCATAGTCTCACCTCATTTGTTATAGATTAATTCACCATAAAAGCATGGGTTTATTTCTGCACTCTGTATAAAGAGCAACACCTTAAAAAAAAAAAAAAGAGGAAGAATTCTAAAGCCTTTGGACTCCAGCGGGATGCCAGGAGTGAGGTTCTTCCTAGACTGCCCCTCCTTCAGGTACCAGCCCTTCGAGGAACCCCTGTCCTTAATGAACCCCCTTTCTCCCTAACCAGCCACCCGGCCCACTATTGGTCCTACTATTGGCCTTGTCAAGGAGGTCACCTGTAAGCCACTGCTACTCCCTCCCTGTAGCCCCTTTCACTCAACCCTTGTTTGAACACTGTGCACTGAATTTCCCCGGGCTTGAGGATAAATGAGTAGCCAGTTTCCACCACAGTCTAGGTCAGCAGGCAAGAGTTCTGGGGCTCCACCATTTTCTCTAGTAGACTCAGTCTTCATGCCACGTGCCCGGAAGGCTCTGTATTTATTCAGCACCTGAGCTGTGCACCTAGACCACCACCAGTCCCTGCGCTGAGACGGGGACCGCCCCAGATCTCTGAGGGCCCGCTTCTTGGCTTCTGAGGCTGAGGTATTTCCCTCACGTCTAAAGGTCATTAGAAGGGGTGACAGTTCCGGGACCTTATTCATCTGTTTATTTAAAGATACCCCCGCTGCCCCATGTCTATTTACAAAATGGTAACTGTGAAGGTAGAGATTCACAGAGGCTCTCAAAGAGGAGGCAGAGAAAACCCTCCAGGGAGGACAGGAGGGAAGGCCCCGGGGGTTGGCAAGGCTGTGTAAGGCTGACTGGGAAAATTTAAGACGGCAAGCACCAGCCAAAGTCTCTGGGAAGATAAATAGGCTTATCAATTGTTCTTTGACCTGCAGATACTGGTCTTGTGTCAGGAAAAACAGTCCCTGCAGATTTTAGATTCCCAAAAGGCATCCAGGGGAATGAAGAATTCACTTCCTAAGCAAATAGTGTCCTAAATTCTTCCACGGGACGGGAAGTAGGGATGGGAACTGAATCTTTCTTTTATTGCACTTCAGCTCTTAATAGCTGACAGCGCTAACCTATAAAGCAAGGACACCTGGGGCGCCTGGGTGGCTCGGTCGGTTAAGCGTCCAACTTCGGCTCAGGTCACGATCTCACGGTCCGTGGGTTCGAGCCCCGCGTCGGGCTCTGTGCTGACAACTCAGAGCCTGGAGCCTGTTTCGGATTCTGTGTCTCCCTCTCTCTGTGACCCTCCCCCGTTCACGCTCTGTCTCTCTCTGTCTCAAAAATAAATAAACGTTAAAAAAAAAATTAAAAAAAAAATAAATAAAGCAAGGACACCTGTGTGAGTGCGTAAGTCAATATTTGAGGTGATGCGTTCTTGTTTTCTCTGCTAATTCACCTAATTTCTTTTGAACTCTCTGGGCAGTGTACTGGATTGTGAAATGTGTTATGTAATATGGACACCTAGAAGCACAGTGTTGAATGGGGGAATCACCCTAGATCTTATAGTGAAATAGGATTTTGTGATACATAAAGCTAAGTCATGTGGTTCTACTCTGTTGGGGGGCAAAAAGTAACAACACCCACAGTTTTATTAACAACCACGACCGTGACTGCTTACGTTTCCCGGTAGGAAAAAAAATGTTTCACATCTTATGCAGTGATGTGTGGGCAAGATTGCTGTGAACCACAAGCCAGAGTCCTGAGGCCTGCCCCAGTCCTGCTAAACCAGCGATTTGACAGTGGGCCTCAGTTTTCTCATCTGTGAATGAGAAGCAAAACTCTTGTATATGATCACTGAGAGGCTGCAATGGATATTATTCATAATGTCAGAGAGAAAAGTGGACATACACAAATATGAAACCCACAGGACAAGTTTACAGAGGCACATATTACATATCGAGAAGTGTGGCCATCACAGATTTTTAGCCAAAGAAAGTTCTCGCCAAAGATGACCAATGTCGAAACTGATTGAATATTTATGGGACGTTCGTCTTCTGAATGAGAAGGGTCTGTGTCTTCTATTCTAAATGGTTTTCAGAAAAGGAGTTTAAACAGCTTTGCCTGGTAACCGTCTGATGTTTAAAGAGCCTAATGGTGAGCAAGATAGTCCTTTTGTTGAATCCCCTGGGACCTTGGCTCTCAATCTCATGAGGCGGGGCCAAAAGGGCATGGATTTAGATCTGAAGCTGCCTTGGTTTGGCCACCTACTAGCTTTGTGTGTGAACTTGAGCAGGGCTGAATTACCCTCTGCCCCCCTCGCCTTTTGCCCATCAAGTGAGGATGATAATAATGTGTAGAGCTGGTGTCCGTGGAAAGTGCTTTATGAGCTGACAAACACGGGAATGATGATCATTCTAAAGATTCAAATTTATAACAGACAAGGTGTTAACATTCTAACTTTTTAAACAATTAATATCATTCATTTGCTACAACCCCGCGCAACCACATGGAAGAATTGCACAAAATCGTGTTGAGTGAAAGAAGCCGGACACAATAAGGTAGGTTGTATATGATTTTACAAAGCAGCTTCCAGGAAGCTGAGACTGTTTTTCTCTTGCTCTGTGTGTTGTTTACATGCGTGTGTTCAGTTTGTGAACTCATCACATTGTGAGCATAGGATGTGTGCCCTGTTCTGTACATATGATCTACATTAATAAAGAGTTAAAAGTTTTGATTTAGAAAAGTTAGATACTGCAGGTTAAAAAAAAAAAAAGCAACTAACAAAAATCTTCAGATTCTCTATCTTCCAGAGTTAGTGAAGGGGTTCAGAAAAAAAATGCTTCAAGATGTACCACGTTGGCATGTGGATTATTTTGAACTGATTGCAATGAAGGGCCAGTGGACTCAAGAAAAACTCTTACCTCTCTCTAAACTACCCAAAGGAATTTAGATAGGTGGTCTGGCCCAGAAAGAGAGCTGTTATCAGTGACAACTTTTCATCTGAAAGACCTGTCTATAGGGCAGGGCACACATCTGATTACCAAACGTCTATCTTTAAAAAAAAATTTTTTTTAATGTTTATTTTCAAGAGAGAGACAGAGTGTGAGTTCGGGAGGGGCAGAGAGAGAGGGAGACACAGAATCGGAAGCAGGCTCCAGGCTCTGAGCTGTCGGCACAGAGCCCGACGTGGGGGCTCGAACTCATGAACCATGAGATCATGACCTGAGCTATAGTCGGACGCTCAACGGACTGAGCCTCCCAGGTGCCCCTCGAACATCTGTCTTTATTGTCCTCTGAGCTACCCTCCCCACTTCCAGGGTTCCAGGCCGCTACCCCATTCCTTGGCTCGGGATGTTATTTAAGCCTCAACTGCCTGACTTGCCCATGATTTTTATTGCCTTGGTGGGGTTCTCGTAAATACAGAATTAAGCGTGTTTGTCTCTAGTTATCTGCTTTGTATCATTTTTATAGTTAGACCAGCCACAGAACCTAAAAGAGTAGAAGGAAAAACTTTTCCTCCCTGACAGTAGCCACTTTTAATATTTGGATGTAGATCCTTCTGGAATTTTTTTCTCTATAGACAAACATATGCTACAAAAAAACAGAATCATCCTTTGGTGACCCAGTTTTCTCACCGGGCAATATATTGTAGTCTTTCTGAGTCGGTAAATTATCGGTTATTAACTGCATCATACCGGAGTTTGTTTTATCAATGCCCTGTTTTGCTGTCACGAATACTGATAAACACGACTTGTTCAGACATCTCTGTTCAGTAGCTGGTTTGTCTTTTTTTTTTTTTTAATTTTTTAACGTTTATTTATTTTTGAGACAGAGAGAGACAGAGCATGAACGGGGGAGGAGCAGAGAGAGAGGGAGACACAGAATCCGAAACAGGCTCCAGGCTCTGAGCTGTCAGCGCAGAGCCCGACGCGGGGCTCGAACTCACGGACCGCGAGATGGTGACCTGAGCCGAAGTCGGCCGCTCAACCGACTGAGCCACCCAGGCGCCCCTGGTTTGTCTTTTAAGGATTCCTAAAACCGAAATGGGGGACCCTAGGAGCACACACATCTTTAAGGCACAGATTTTCTTCTAGAAAGACGCACCAGTTTACATTCCCATCTGCAGTGGGTGTGAACTCCCCTTTTCTCCGACGCTTTGCTAAAAGCGGATGCTATCATCCTTTTTAATCTCCACCAATCAGGAAGTTAGGTGTAACCAAGCACAAGGGTCCACAGTAGGGGGGTCTAAACTCTGACTCTGGGATAGAACAGACTTGGGTCTGTCTTCCAGCTCCAAGCTTTTCCCAAGTTCTAACATGGGGTAAATGATAACATTTCCTAAAGAGAACCGTTAGTTAAATGGCTTAACCTCTGACTGTTCTCCCTTCTTTTCCCCGAACTCCTGTCTGGTCTCATCTCCACCCAGCAGCCTGGATGTTCTCCTGTGAATGTAAACCCCATTCCACCACTGCATTAACCACTTTCTTCATACTCTTCCTTGACCACCGTACATGGAACCCAGTCTCAACTCCTTCATCCAGCCCAGCTGAGTCCACCTCTTCTGTGTCTGCCTGCCTCCCCAGCAAATGTTGTCAGGCCTCGCTTTCCCTCGCCCACCTTTTCGAGGCTGTTCTGTTCTCTTTCAGCGCCTGGTACAGGTCAGTCCCTAGGGCCTGTTTGCTCCTGCTCCTTCCTGTCTTTGCCGACTTCAGCTCGAAAACCACATCCTTAGAGAGCCCTTCCCTCCCTCCTTGCTATTTTCTCTCACGGCATCCTGTTTCTTCCTCCGCAGTTCTTATTACTATACGTAATTATAGATTTCTTTGTTCACATTGGTATTTTCTGTCTCTCCACCCCTCGGTAAGCTCAGCGAGAACAGAGACAAGGCCTTTTTATTCCATTGCTGTGTGTTCTGAGGGCTGGCCTCACTAGTAGGTACTCAATAAACACTGCGTGAATGAGACAGTCATCCGTTCAGCGTGTATTTATTAAGTGCCAGGCATTGTAGTAAGCACTCAGGATACAAAGATGGGTAAGATACAGCATTTCCTAACTTCAAGGAGCTCATAGTCTAGGGAGGGAAGCACATAATCGTAATATGTAGCAAATGCAGTGACTTGTTTCCAAGACAAAGACAGTATCACAGGGACAGGATGTCTAACCTCGTCTGGGAGAAAGGAAGATCCAAGAGGGTTTCCTGGAGGACATGTCATCTGATCTGAGCCACATAAAGCGGAGGAAAACATTATAAGCACAGGAACTGCCTGAGCCCAGATATGGAACTGAAAAGCAACATTTTGCGGGCAGGGAAACAGTCAGCAGTTTAGAAAATAAAGTGCAAGTCAGAAGATGCTGACAAAATATGTCCGAGAGATGGGCAGAGGCTGACCAAGGAGGGCATTGGAAGCTTGGATTTTTAAGTCAGAAGAGATCACTGGGAGTTTTAATGGGGGGCGGGTGGGGTGTGGGGAGGTGGCAGATTTTTTGAGAAGGACACATTTGGAGGCGGGGAGACCAGATAAAATACGGTAAGGACCTGACCAGGGGCAGAGGTAACAGTGAGAGAGAAAGAGAGTCGGGGACAGTTTCGAGAACCTTTCAGACGTAGAACCAGTAAGACTTGGTTACTGATTAAATGTGGGACAGTTTGGCCGGGAGGTTGCTGAGAAAAGAGGAGAGTCGATAGCTTGGCAGATGAGGTTATGACAGAATTCCATCAACCAAGAGAACACCTGGGAAGCAGGTTTGGCAAGCGGGAGGGAGTGAGGTGACACGTGAGGTCTGGGATACGCTGAATCCTGAATCCGAGGCGCTTGCGGGAACCCAGGAGGCATGGGCCCAGAGATCAGGGTTGGAGCTCTAGGTTTGGGAGTTATCACCCCCACCCTTGAGGCTGTGTGGAATGCAGTGGACAGCGGGGCCCAGTGTGGATCCCAGGGAAACCCCCACATTGGTTCTCAGCTAGAATGAGAGAAAAATAGATGCAGTTAACCGCCCCCCCCCCCCCCCCCCCCCGCCGCTAGTTATTTACTCTTTCATGCTTGTTAATCTCATTCCCATTGCGTTCTGACGGCCCCCAGGCTTGGGTGGCCAATCTCTAATAGCTAATAATAGCTGTGACTTGCTGAGCCCTTGCTCTGTGCTGTGTATATTCCAAGCGCTCTGCTCGTATTGATAGCTTTACTCCTCACAAAAGCACTGACTGAGCCACCCAGGCGCCCCTCCAGGTAGCTTTATAAAGCAAATCTGTTTTGGGGCGCCTGGGTGGCTCAGGGGTTACGCGTCCGACTTCAGCTGAGGTCATGATCTCACAGTTCACGGGTTCGAGCCCCGCATCGGGCTCTGTGCCGACAGCTCGGAGCCTGGAGCCTGTTTCGGATTCTGTGTGTGTGTCTCTCTCTCCTCTGCCCCTCCCCCGCTTGCGCACGCGCTCTCTCTCCCTCTCTCTCAAAAATAAACATTAAAAAGATTTTTTTAAGAAAATTTGTTTTTTCTGTTAAATACGTTAAATAACGTTCAAAGCCGAATAAATGTTGCTGAGTACAGCAGGATGCCACCATTTTGATGTGCACACAATTTCTATAAATATCTCTTGTTTTAGATTAAGCATCGTAGGGAGGAGAGTGCAAATCATGCGAATAACAGTGGCGCTCCCACATGTGTTGTAAACACTCCATGATTGAATCCAGCATCTTTGGGACAAGGAAAGCCGTGAGGGTCTCACTCACTTCCCTTTGCAATTCCTAAGGTTGAATAATATATTAGAAAACACTTCTCTGCTAAAAGAATATTATTATATAGCTTTATTTTATGTCGCTTCCTTATGTAACTTTAGAGAATAGATCCAAGATTCACTTTATCCGTTAGTCATCTTAGGGAAGGCTCTTTCTGTAAATTTGGTATAATGTCACATTTTCTGAATTTCTTTCCAAAGCTGGATAATGATGACCTGAATGGGGCATTCAAAGAAAAATATATAATCCTAGGAACATGAACATCTTATTGGTGTATCAGTGAAGTAATGGAAATATTCTAGAACTCTTTTATAGGCTTGCTGTTATAAGAGTGTAACCAAGAATTCCACTTAAAATTGGAAGTTAAAACTTTATGTACAAAAAAACAAACAAACAAACAGGGGGCTGCCTATTGGCCATAGTTTGTCGATTCGAGTTTTTGAAAATATTGCATGAAAATATAATTTATCTGAAACTTTACTCTAAGATCAGGCATGGGACAAGGATGACCACTCTTGACCCTTTAATTCAACATAGTATTGGAAGTCCTAGCCAGCTAGAGCAATTAAGCAAGAAAAACAAAAAAAGGCATCCGAAGCAGAGAGGAAGAAGTGAAACTGTCTCTATTTGCAGATGACATCATATTATATATTTTTAAAAAACCCTAAAGATGCCACCAAAAAAAAAAAAACCCCAACACCTGTTAGAACTAAAAGCAAATTCAGTAAAGTCGCAGGATACAAAATCAATATACAAAAATAAGTTGTGTTTCTTACACTAATAATGAAGCATCAGAAAGAGGAATTAAGAAAACAATCCCATTTACAATTGCACCAAAAAGAATAAAACACCTAGGAATAAATTTAACCAAGGAGGCGAAAGACCTGTACCCTGAAAACTAAGTCACTGACAAAAGAAATTGAAGAAGATGCAAATAAATGAAAAGGTGTATCATGCTCAAGGATTGGAAGAATTTATATCGTTAAAATGTCCATACTACCCAAAGCAAGCCCTATCACAATTCCAATAGCATTTTTTTCACAGAAATAGAACAAAAAAGCTTCCATAAAACCACAAAAGACCCCAAACAGTCAAAGCAATCTTGAGAAAGAAGAACCAAGCTGGAGCCATTGCATTCATGATTTCAAACTATATTACAAAGCTATAGTAATCCAAACAGTGTAATATTAGCATACAAACAGACACACAGATCAATGGAATGGAATAGACCCAACACATAAACCCACACATATATGATCAATTAATTTATGACACAGGAGGCAAGATTATACACTGTGGAAATGACGGTCTCTTCAATACATTGTGCTGGGAAAACTGCACAGCCACATGCAAAAGAAAGAAACTGAACCACTGTCTTACTACCACACACAAAATTAACTTAAAATGGAGTAAAGACTTAACTGTAAGATCGGAAATCATAACGCTTGTAGGAAAAAAACATAGGCAGTAAGTTCCGTGACATCGGTTTGGAGATGAGTTTTTGGATATGACTTTGAAAGCAAAGGCAAAAAAACCAAATGTAAACAAGTGGGACCACATCAAACTAACCACACAGCAAAGGGACCGTCAACAAAATGAAGACATAACCTACAGAATGGGAGAAGATATCTGCAAATCGTATATCTGATAAGGGGTTAAATATCTCAAATATATAAAGAACTCATACAATTCAATTTAAAAAATCTGATTAAAAATAGGCAGAAGAACTGAGTAGACAGTTTCCCAAAGAAGACATACAGATGGCCAATAGGTTTAGTGTTCAGGGAAATGCAAGTCAAAACCACAATGAGACATCACCTCACACCTGTTAGAATGTCTGTTATCAAGAAGACGAGAAATAACAAGGGTTGGCAAGGACGTGGAGAAAGCAAACCCCTGTGCCCTGTTGGTGGGAGATAAATTGGTGCAGCCACTATGGCAAACAATATGGAGGCTCCTCCAAAAATTAAAAATAGAATTACCACATGATCCAGCAATCCCACTTCTGGATACTTATCTCAATAAAATGAAACCACCAACTCAAAAACAACATTTGCACCCTTATGTTTACTGCAGCATTATTTACAATAACTAAGACATGTAAACAACCTACATGTCTATCTATCATATCATATATCATATATATCATAATGGAATATATATTGTTACATATATTACACACAACGAAGTATTATTCAGCCGTTAAAAAGAAGGAAATCCTGCTATTTCCTGCATATATGATCCTTGAGGGCATCATGCTAAGTGAAACAAGTCAGATGGAGAAAGGCAAATTCAATATGACTTTACTTACATGTAGAATCTGAAAAATAAAAAACCTGACAAAACAAAAACCAAATTCTTTGATATAGAGACAGATAGGTGGTTGCCAAAGGCCAGGGGTGAGGAACAGATAAAGTGGGTGAAGGTGGTCTAAAGGTTCAAATTCCCAGGGGCGCCTGGGTGGCTCAGTTGGTTAAGTGAGGGACTTTGGCTCAGGTCATGATCTCACAGTTCATGACTTTGAGCCCCACACCCACCTCTGTGCTGTCAGCACGGAGCCTGCTTGGGATCCTCTGTCCCCCTTCTCTCTGCCCCTCCTCTGCTCGCACCCTCACGTGCATGCTCTCTCTCTCTCTCTCTCTCAAAATTAAAAACATTGAAAAAATAAAGGTACAAATGTCCAGTTATGAAATAAATAAGTCATGGGGATATAATGTATAACATGGTAGCTATAGTTAATAAGACCATATTGTACATTTGAAAGTTGCTAAAAGAACAGATCTGAGGAGTTCTCATCACAAGAAGACAGAATTTGTAACTGTGTGAGAATAGATGCTGACTACACCTATTGTGGTGATCATTTTGTAATATATTCAAATATTGCACCATTGTGTTATACACCTGAAACTAATATAATATTACATGTCAAGTATATGTTCTCAAGAAAAATAAACACAAAATTTCTTACTCTCTTTTGACAGTAATGGAGAGCTATGGAAACTTAGATACTCTTTCCAAATAAGTCTCACAATAAGGCAAAAAAAAAAAAAAAAGAGAGAGAGAGAAAACATTTCACCCATTAGTAGTAAACTAAAATACCAAAAATCCCTCTTAAAAATGTTGTAAGACATACCCAAAGAATGCCCCCAATTCTACATCTGCCCCAACCCACTCCTGGGACTCTAAACACGTTCTTCTCATAGTGTAGACCCCAACCAGGGGCATCAACATCATCTGGGAACATGTCAAAAATGCATATTTTCAGGCCTCACACCTCACCGGTTGAATCAGAAATTCTGGGAGGTGGGGCCCAGCAATCTGTTTTTAACAAGCCCTCCAGAAACATCTGGTGCAGGCTGGTTTCCAGAACCACGACTCCAGAATCACATACTCCTGTTGAAGATTCAACTCAGCGGTTAGTAGTGTCCCCCATAGTAGATGCTAGCCATGCCTTGCCCAGGCTTCCCCGGGGCTCTGTCACCCTCACCATGCTGTCTGGCCTGAGATGCAAAGGCTCAGCCCCATCGCACCAAGGGGGACTCACTCTATGGTGCAGTTCCAGTTTCCAGAGCTGCCTGGAGGGGTGAACTTGAAGCCAGCCTCCAGACAAGACCCATCCCTGGTTGGGTTTCCGCTTGTCCTATCTGTCTCCCCCCACTGCCCTTCTCCTAAGAATACTTCCGCGATGAATCACTTGCCCAAGAAGCCCCCTGCTTCTTGGGAACCCTACCTGTGATAGAAGGGGTGACACGGGAGCGCTTGGGCAATTGGGAGGGAGCTGGTTGGCTATGGTTTCAGGAATCCACAAAAGTAAAGGAGGCACTGAAGAAGAATTCTATTCCTCTGCACAGAGGCTATGGTGATACTGATGACAGCAAGACTGCCTTTCTCCAGAGTAACAAAATGCCTTTGTTATGATTATTAATTTTGTCCTAAATCTCTGAATCTGAACCTTCCATCAAACTTCCCGCCTGGTGACTATCGAGGTCCTCGAGGCCGCGGGCAGGTTCCTTTTCCAGAATACTGTGCTGCCCCACCCCCCTCCTCTGCTCTTCATATTTGAAAATATTGTGACTAAAGGCAGGTGTTCTTTGGTGGTTGAAATTGACCCTTTGTCACCCCCAGGCTGGGTGAGTGTCCTCCTTGGTCTCTGTGGTCTCCTTTGCTTCCCTAAAGCAACACTTGCCATACCCAATGTTCACGTCATTGTCCATTTATTGCTTCATAAGCCCGAGAAGACTCAAGAACTCTGAACATAGTTCAGGCTAACATGGCCTGCTCCCTTGTTGTCTCAAAAAGGAAGGTACTTACAAAATGTTTGTTGGGAGATAAAAATGAGAGAGTAAATGAATGATTCATGTTACCAGAGTGCATAAGTTTTATGTGGATGCAAATTTGTTTTCACTCATACAATGTCCCTTTGCTTTTTTAATTTGTTTGCTCTCTTGCCTCCACGGATGGCAAAGACTATGTCTTCTAGTCCCCTTTCATCCCTGCAAAGACAATAGAACTAGTGTTTGATTGAATACTCAATTTTGAATACTTAATTAATCAGTCAACATGTATTCAAGTACAAACTATTTTAAGGATACTTTAAAGACAGAGATTTAAAAATAAATGAAACACAGCAGTCTTCAAGAAGCTCATGGCAGCCTGATTATTTGTTCTTAAAGAGAGTCTTGTTGAATGCAAAACTAAGTTTGGTTTAATATTTGTTCTGTTTAATATTTGTTTTCAGTGGCTCAGTTGGTTAAGCATCCGACTCTTGATTTTAGCTTAAGTCATGATGTCACGGTTCATGAGTTCCAGCCCCACGTGGGATTCTTCACTGACAGTGTTGAGCCTGCTTGGGATTCTCTCTCTCCCTCTCTCTCGCTCGCTCTCTGCCCCTCCCCCGCTTTCTCTCCCTCTCTCTCTCTCTCAAAATAAGTAAATAAACTTGAAAAAATATATATATTTGTTTTGTTATACTTTGTTATCCTTTTCATGGAAATACATTCACAAATCATCAAAAAGTTTCTTCTCCAGACCACGTGACCCCATTTTGTCAGCAAAATGGTGGGTATACCAATCCCGCTCTGGCTGTCAGCACGATCAGTATATGCTACCGCTTGGCTCAATCATGGGGATTGAGAGGCAAGGTTGCAGGTTCAAGTCCTACCGAATGTACTTGTAGGGGAGTCAGGGTCCCTATGGCAGGACATGTTTGAATCTGAATCCAAGTCATAGAGGTGGGCAGCCTCACTTTAAAGCATGCACCTTTAAAGTTCTGGCACTCGGTCCCCCGCTCCATGCTTTGAAATGAAATCAAAGCTTGCTTTGGTCTTGACTTTAGCTTTGGTCTAATAATGGTCTGATAGGTATGTCTATGGCAGCCTTTTTGATTTAACTCTTCCCCTTTAATGACAAGAACACAAAGTCTTTGAGTTTCTTGGCCTCTGTGAGGTGAGTCATGTGTTTTTACAGATACAGAAATTGACGGAGGAATGACTTACATAAGGCAGAAGAGCAACTCCAAGAATACAGTGAATCCTGTGCCACGAGACTGCCCAGAATTACTGGGCCCGCTGCCCGCCTTCTTGCCCCTACACTGTACCAGGCATAAATATTAGCAGAGGAAAACAACGGTGGCCCATTGAGGGGGGAAGAGATAGGCCCTGGTTGCATTTCTGTTCTCCCCATTTGGGGTGAAGAACTACAGTTAATGGGGCTCTTCCTTTTTGCCTGCTCATGTCCCAGTTGGCCTCTGGAAGTCAGCCAGCACTCGTTCTACAGCAAATGTGTGGTGGGTTCTGGGCAAAACAAAATTATAATAAAAACAGAAAAGGCGAACCATGACATTGGCTCTAATTGCCCCCGAGGGTCTTTTTCTCTAAGCTACAAGGTATGCAATCTTATATTTTCCTACTAGGAATGGAGACATTTTACTTGTCAGCCATACAAATTCTCCCACTTTCTTGGGTATAACGGGTGTTAACAAAAGCATCCATCATAATCTGAACATCAATTTGAAGCAGATACCACTGGGTCTTTTGTACGGTCTCATTTAATCCTCATGACAACAAATATTTATTGAGCAACTCCCATGTGCCAGACACTGCGTTGAAGACAAAAGATACAAAAAATAAATTGGGCCCAGTCCGGCTCTCCAGAATTGTATAGTCTAGGGTGGAAGATATAATCAAGATCAATATTATAATACAGTATTATAAGAGCAAAGTGGTGAGCCTAGGTTGCTCTGGGAACACATAGGAGGAGACCCTAAACCAGTGTTGGATGTCTTCTTGGAGGAAGTGATTTCTAAGCACTATTTGATGGAAATTATTATCTCCAGGGATGCCTGGAGTCAGTCGTGGAGTGTCCTATTCTTGGTTTTGGCTCAATCATGATCTCAATGTTCATGGGTCCGAGCCCAGTGTTGGGCTCTGTGCTGATGACATGGGGCTCCTTGGGATTCTTTCTCCCTCTCTCTCTGCCCTTCCCCGGCTTCTGTTCTCTCTCTTTCACTCTCAAGAAAAAAAAAAACAAAAACAGAAAACAAAAAATTATATATAAAAAAAGAAAAATTATTATTTCCAGAATTATCTTTCAGCCTAATAGAGTTTAGGGAAGACAGAATACTGGCCCCCAAAGATGCCCACATCCTAATCCCCAGAACTTGTGAATAGGTTACCTTATATTGCAGAAGAGCCTTTGCTGATGTGATTAAGCAAAAACTCTTGAGATGGGGAGATTATCTTGAGCTATCTGGGTGGGCCCAATGAAATCACATGTAATCCCCTCTGAGAGGAAGCAAGAAGGTCAAAGCCAATAGTGGGAGATGTAGAAGCGGGAGGTTGGAGCGGTGGCAGGAAGGGGCCATGGAATGTGGGCAGCTTCTAGAAGCTGGAAAAAACCCAAACAAACAAGAAAATGGGTTCCCCTCCAGAGTCGCCTGAAGGAACCCACCTGCCAACACTTGTTTTTAATCTGCAAGACTCATTTTGGACTTGTTCTTGGGGCTCCTGGGTGACTGGTGAGTTGAGCTTCTGATTCTTGATTCCCGCTCAGGTCATGATCTCACAGTTGTGAGATGGAGTCCCACGTTGGCCTCCAAGCTGGGCATGGAGCTTGCTTAGGATTCTCTTTCTCCCTCCCCTTCTGCCCCTCCCCGCTACTTGTACTGTCTCTTTCAAAAGAAAGGAAGGAAGGAAGGAAGGAAGGAAGGAAGGAAGGAAAAGAAAGAAATGGACTTTTCTAAAACTGTAATAGAATAAATCTGTGTTATTTTAAGCCGCTAGGTTTGTGGCAATTTATTACAGCAGCAATAGGAAATTTGCCCAATGTCACAAACTAGATAGGATGAAGCCATTTTTAAAACCGAGAGTGGTATCCATTATATCTCAATAAAACTGGGGGGGGGGTTAGGAACCCCCCAAAACCCAAGAGTGAATACTCCAAAGCATGGGCAGTCCTTCCAGAAAGCTTATGTCACCTTTTAAGAAATTCCTTGGCTATTTGCTCAACATGTTTTGAGGAGCTAGTCTACCAGGCTCCTTCCCTGCTCTCTTGCCTAAGGCACAACGTACACTTCTAGAGACAGCAAAAGTTATCAGATGCTAACATGCTAGAATGCTAGATCATCCATGGGCCAATGAGTTGTTTCTTGAGGAGCGTGGTGGAAAGAGAGCTGGATTTAAAGCTAAGAGACTAAATCTCCAGTCTTGGTACCCTTAATCACTAGCTCCGAGGCTTGAACAAACCTTTCACATTTCTGGGCCACATATGCAAAACAGGGGCTTGAGCAGAATGGTTTTTGACGTTCCTTTAGTCTTAACATCCTCCAATGCCTCAAGACCACCGATATGCCCTATCCATCGTCTCCTGCACACACGCCCTGAAGCCATTAAGCCCCCAATGGGAGTTCAGTCATAGTAACTTGGATGTCAGTTCATTTATTATTTAACCAAGGAAAAGGAAAGAAACTTCTCCTCTTCCAAAGGGGCCAGTGTTAGCAGAGATCGTCTTAAATTCCCTGAGTTTCAAAACTCTGCAGAGCAAGCTGAAAGATTACTTAGCAGCTAGCAAAGTTGAAGGGAATGATCTTAGTGTGGAAGTTCTGTCAACGTGTATAAAGTATTACTTGAATAGTTCCAGATAAACAATAGTTGTAGCTAATTCTGGAAATGGCCGTATTCCATGCCATCCAGTGCCGGAGCCTGAAAGAAGAGCTTGAAATAAGATCTGGATCTTTGGCAAGTGATCTTAGAGGCCCCAGGAACACTGGAGTCAAGGCCGTCTCAGATTATGTATTCAACCTAAACACCAATTTGCTGACACAGAGTGATCCTGAGGCTTTATCTATGCTGGGGAGATACCCTGTGGGTTTCAAGCAACCTAATGATAATACCTGCCATGCCACAGCTTTGCATCTTCGAAGCATGGAAGCCACAGCACAAATTTCCTCTACCTTTCTGGGCTGGTCCTACATACAATTCTGTGCATGCTGTTCCTTGACACTTCTCTGCTTTCTGCACTGTGGATGCCCTGAAACACTCAGGAAAACATACCGATTATTCACCCGACCAACCAACAATTAATAAACCATCGCGTGGCCTTCAAGTACTTTCCTTTCTTGACCTCCCTATCCAGCACTTAACACCCTCGTCATTCTCTTCTAGAATGTGTTTCCACCCGATTCTGTGGTGCTTTCTTCTATCCAGTCCTCTCCTCAGGGGCTCCTGCTTAGTCTCTACCTCTGGCCCCTCTTCTTCCTTCTGCCTGTCCACTCTCAGTCTCCCATGTCCATTCTCGGTTCGCAAATTCTGGATTCAAACCAGGATGAATCCCACCCCTGCCCCGCAGAACAGCTGTGTGAATGTGGACTAGTGAGTTGAGCTTCAGCTTCCTTATCTATACAATGGGGAGAATTGAATGCACCTCATGGCGTTGCAAAAAGCATTAAAGAAGTTAGTTTTGCAAAGTGATTGGCACATGGTAATCACTTGATCTGTGTTCTCTGTAACTTTTATTCGAATGATTGAGCGTTTTAGCTTGTATACTCTATTAGCACACTTCTCCTGTTTTTGCAACAACAGCACAACCCCTCTAATGATTCCTATGTCTCTTAGTGGTATCACCTGCCTTCCCATGTTCTAGACTCCAGACTCTGAGGTCAACTTTGAGCCTCTTTTCTCTTTTGCCCCTATATCTCATGAATCACCAAGCCCCACCCCTCAGTTCAAATCTGGCCCTTCCTCTCCATATCTATCCCTAATAGCCTGATTTGCATTGATTATTGTCTGGTTCCCTAACCAATCTTTCTCACTCTCATGTTTTTCTTACTGCCAACCCATCCTAGACCTGTGGAAATGTTCACCTTGGCACCTAGCTGTAATTACACACTTCACTGGTCCCAAACAAACTTCCACTGACTCACGCTTCTTGCTCAATACAAGGCAATTCCTCAAAGTAACATTCAGGTTCCTACACGGTAGGGTTGAGGCTTGGCTCAGACTGTGTGAGGGGGTGGGGAGAGGGCGGCCCTCCGGATGGCATGATAACGCGTCAGCTCAGGGTGGGAGAAAATGTGAGTCACCTGCTCGTTCTCAGTAAGCAGCAGAGAGTATATAAAGAGAATGGGTAACTCCGTGCTAAATAGCAAAAAATACCAAAAGTCACACGGGCATGAATAACATTCAATCACAATTTATCAAGCATTTTCTAAAGTGCCAGATCCTATGGCTGGGTGTTGGGGATGTGGTGAACGTAAGTGATACAGTCTTTGCTCTCAAGGATTTAAGATCAGAGAGACAGACGGGTAAGTCGACGGCCATTGGAACACAGTGTGAACCCCACTGAGCTCTTTGGTGGGAATACAGAAGGATGCCACCCGTGCATGTGGGGGTTGGCGGGGTGGGGGAACCGTCTTAGGAGGAAATGACATCTGAGTTGAGACAGAGGCATGAAGACTCAGTCGGCCAGGTGAGGGTAAAGGGGCAGGGTGGGGAGGGGGTGTTTCACGGTGAGGGGATCCCCTGGGCCCACCGAGACACAGACAGACCCTGCTGCTGTAGGGCTGAGGCTTCGCTGGGGGCAGAGGTGAGGGGTGTTGAGAGATAAGGGGTAAGCGGAGGGTGAACTAGGAGGAACTGTCTTCACCATCATAAAAGGGTTGGAGTTTATCCTGGCGGTGAAGGGGAGCTTCTGACCAGGGAAGCGTCTCATCAGACTTTCTTTATTCTCAGAAGCCGAGAAAAGAGCCAGGAGTTTAGTTGGGAAGAGGCTCCGTACATCAATAATTAGAACTCAAAGAATGTCAGATTAATTTCAGTGGTTCTGTTTCAGCAACGATTTCAACTTCAGGACGTTTCATTGGACTCGGTTCTTTACCTCTGACCCTTGCGGTTCATAAGTAACAAAAGTAGTCATCAACCGATTTATGTGCTGTTGTCTAAATAAATGTTTATTAGGGTCATAATTATGGGCTGTCAGGGTCAGAAAGGACCTGCTTGAAAATAAAAGCACGGGTGGACAGAATGATGGATCCTTCTTTTTTTTTTCTGGGTGGCTGCCTTAATTTAGCTCTGCCTGGCCTCTGTGGCTAACCCCGAGGCGGAGGCATAATGCCTAGAGGGGGACATTGAGGAGGCCTGTAGGCCCGGCCCGGCCTGACACCCCGCTTCTCAGGGAAATGAGGCTCTGGTGAGCTCTCCACAATGAACCCAAAGCAGCTTCACTTGGCAAGAGTTGGGAATGAGCGGGAGGGGTCAGGCGTCCCCAAAGAAGGGAACCCAGGCCCCATTATGTAAATAGATACCACCCCCTTTAGCCCAATTTTGAAAGACAGAGATACAATCACCCCTCCAGGTCCAGACTCAAAGGCTGCCTTAATAGAATCTGGCCCTATGCGGTATATGTCATTAGGAAAAAAAACCTATCTTGATGGCTTAGTCATTACAGAAGTGACAGTAGCATAATGCAACAGCCCTGGGAAAGGTTATTAGTCACAGAGTGGAGATGACTTAGATTTGATTACTTCCCACGGGGAAGGTTGAAGAAATGGCTCCCTCAAACCCCAAGTATTTTTTTTTAGGGTTACTGGAAATTTCAATGTCACCATTATCCTACAATAACTGGTGTTACCTGTTATTTGTATAACACTGAGATTTTATATATTATAGCTATGATTATCCCCATTTTAGATATGAGGAGCCAGAGGCCCCTCAACAGAGAGGTTAAGTAACTTGCTCAGTGTTGCACAGCAGATAAGTGATGGTTCCAGAGTGAACCCAGCAAATTTCTGACAAGAGCTTGCACTATAAAATATTACTTGCCCATGAAATATCACTGTTGTATGGATGAAATTTTAGAAAGATAGTTTATTCACTTATTAGATTGGCAAAGACTGGGAGGCTGAACGATGTCCAAGGTGAGGAGGGCTTGGGGAAAAGTGTGCTTGGCTACCCCGTGTAGACAAAGTGTTGGGTATCCATTCTTCCTTTCCAAGCAGGAGTCAGAGGTGTTCAGGTAGCCACCCGTCTCCAGCTCTAGAATGGAATCTGAGTATGTAAGGCCACTGCTTTCACACTATAACATGAACTTTGTTTGGCCAGTCATAGCCCGTGTCTTTCCAAAACATGAAATCGAGTAAAAATACTATTATACTTTTCATCTGGAGTACTGGTTTATGCGAGAAAAAGAAATATCTTTATTATTTAAGCTAATCTGTGTTGGGATTGTTGTTCCTTCACAGCTGAAAGCTCCTGGGTGACTCACTAAAAGTGTGAACTTTTAAAAGTGTGCAATACTTCTGGAGGGCAATCTGACTATATGTGTCAAAATCCAACTAAACTTACTCAGTAATATCACTTCTAGGAATATATCTCAAAGAAGGAAACGGCTGTATGGGCAGGGTAAAAGGATGTTCATGCAATCAATATTTTTAAGAGTAAAAAAGAAAGAAACGACCTAAATAATCAGCAAGAAAGATTATACATAAACTATGTTGTATTCCAGAGTCTATGCAACAAAACACTATGCAATCAGCAACATGATGGGATTTAGAAAGCAGTGAATTGTTCACATCCTGTCTCAGCATAAAAGACATGAACAGGAAATTAGTCAAGCCATTGAGTTTCAATGAAAAGTTAAGATGTGTGTGTTTTTTGCAACCACTGATGCATAATTGATAGAGTCAAAGATCATCACTAGATGCTAAAACCATTGGGTAAAAGGTTGTAGGAGGAGGTTGTCACTTGGTCTCCAAGGATCTCCCTTGAGGTTCTTTATTGATTACAACGGGGGGAAGTCACCACTATATTGAAGAGATCTGGCAGATGCTACTTAACCAAGTGATGAGACTTTGTAATCCCAACAGAGACAAACGAACCCCACGATGTGATGCGCTGTAAAGTACCAACCCCACTTAGGTCATATTCTTATCAGGAAGATTTAACCAGAATCTAGTCGATCTACACAAGTTCAGATTATAGGCCATTCTACAAGACAATGGGCTTTGACTCTTAAAAAACTCTGTCACAAAAGAAAAAAATAAGGCAGGAAAGAATATTCTGGAACACCACCGTCCAATAGAAATACGAGAGCCATATATGCAATTTAAAAAATTTACATTGCCACATTAAAAATAAAAGAAACAGGTAAAATTAATCTTAGTCATTTAAAATGGTAATTATTAATTAATAAGTTCAACAAATAATTTTAATTTTATATTTTTAGTCCAATATATTCAATGTATTAACACTTCAACATGCAATCAGTATACAGGATTACCAGTGAGATAGCTTGCGTTAGTTTGTGTGTGTGTTGAGTCTTTAGTACAATGTACATTTCAAGCCACATGTCGAGCACTCAATAGCCACATGGCCAGGGGCTTCCATATTGGATGGCTCAGTTCTAGATTACAGAGGATTAAAGAGATGTAATAACCAGATGAAATGTGGGAACCTGTTTTGGAACAACCACAAAAATAGCTCTAAGGGAGATTGTGGGGGTAACCGGGGCAATTTATAGACTGCATGTGGTATAGACTGTGTGTTTTTAATATTAGTATATATACATTAAAGTCCTTGAGTAATAACTATACTCAGTTGCGTAGGAGAATAGTGTCATGCTTAGGAGGTATATGCTAAATTGCTTGGGTGTAAGGTCTGATGTCTGTAACTTACTTTCAAATGGCTTCACAAATCACAGATAGACCATAAATAGACAGAGAGCAAGCAGACAGAGATACAGAGAGTGAGCAAGTGTTAATAATTGGTGAATCCGGGGAAAGGATGGTCAGATGTTTGTTGTAATGCTTTTTTTCAACTTTTTGAAGGTTTGAAAGGTCTGAGAGAAAATACAGATTCTAATCATGATGACGATGCTCCTACTGGGCTTTATAGTCTACGGTGTATTTTCACATATATTGTTAATTGGATCCTTTCAGAAGTCTGTGCAGGTAGATACAGATGGTATATTTTATCTTTGTTTTATAGTCAATGAAAACATTTCTTCACGTGCCAGGCACAGTACATACATTTGCTCTTCTAATTTCTGCAGGAGCTCCCAGAGACAGGCTGAGTCTCTCCCCTTCACCAGAGCTCACCCCTGAGGCTCTGGGAGGACAGAGGACAGTCAAGATAGCCAAACAAGAAAGTCCCAGCCTGACCTGACCTCCTTTCTCTCTTCACTTCCTGTTTGTAAGCCCTCTTGGACGGATGCAGAAATGGAAGCCCAGAGACGTTAGCAAACTTGTACAAAGTCACACAGCTACTAAGGGGCAAAGCCAGAATTCAAGCCAGACTTCAGTCTCCCATTCCGGGGCTCTTTTTTCACAGCACCCAAGCCACCTGTGGATCGGCCCTCCTGCCTGAACCTACACTCTGAAGGAGGTTCAGGCTCTGACGGTGACTCACATGAGAAGAAGTCTTGGCTCAAGGGCCCTCAGCACAGGAAGTTAATCGAGCTATTGAAGTTGAGCCAAGGAAAGGCCCATAAGCTCAGAGAGCGCCTCGCCAGAGAGAAGCTTTATCAAAACAAAAGCACAGCCACATCAACTAAATCATCTGATGCTCTGATTAAGAAGCATGAGTGGCCACCCCATGTGATCTGTGATGTGATCTGTGCGCTCCAGCCCAGGAGACAAGATCGGGCACAGATTTCTGCCTTCGGCGTAGGAGGATGGTATTCAGGCAGGATTACATTTGTGGGGCTGGGGAACGGTGAGGTGATGTGGGAGGGAGGGATGGGGACTTTCAGGCCTCCAGTCTCACAGCTATGCTGCATCTTTTTTTAAAGCAAATATAACTCGGTTTTCAGTGAACTTTAAATGACATCTAAATTTTTAATGGAAATTAAAATTTGTCATTTAGTTTTAATTATTTGATTAAAAAACCGTGTGCGTTACTGAAAGTCTTAGGCTGGAGAACAACGAAGTCATGTGTCAAAATACTCAAATAAGGAGAAAATAGCAACCATAACAGGAATCTAAGGGAACGGTGAGTTTTGCATCAGAACAGACTCAGTGCAGTGAGGACTTCTAAAGAGGGTTTGATAGACTCCTTCCTTCAAGGACCACCCCCTTCTCTCCCTTTGATGAGGGGATTCCAGCAGGGATCCACCAGGTAGCTATAAAGCAAAGAAGGTCATTTATGGAGGGTTGACCTTGAACCCCAAAGCACTTCTTGAACTGCTAGAAGGGGCTGCCCGGCTGTTCTGGAGATCTCAGGGTCCCGGTATACTGGGGGCAGCCAACCGCTCAGCTCTGGGGAAAAACGTGCACATGGGAGCAGCTGGGCACGCGCCCCAAGCCCCTCCCTCTGACTGTGGCAAGACCTGTGTTTAGGGGTTACACCTGCCTCTTTTCAAATAGCTTCTCAGTTGAAGATTCTGCAGCGACTGTCAATCTAGACCCCGAATCCAGGAATGTTCATAGTTAGTGCTGAGCGCGCATGACGGGACAGAGATTTAATCAGAGACCCGGTTTAGGGTGATGTTGGCGGTGGCGGTGAAGCCTGACGGTAGACACCAAACCCTTAGCAGAGTGGTCCTGGAGGAGCGAGTCCGGGTAAGCAGCCAAGATCCACCATTCAGACAGCCCGCGTGGGCCTGACTGGTGAGTGAATTCTGCAGAACTCTGTCTGCATCCTGAACTGGTCAGGTCTGCCTGTGACCTTCATCCAGACCTGTCTGGAAGGGACCGGGACAGAAGAGTGGCAAAGCCAGCGGTGAAGGACTGTCCGGAAGCTCTCCCACGTGCTCTCTCTGGACTGGCCAACCAGCACGTCTTCTCCGTCGTTCAGCTCGAATCCCCCCCAGGCTTTTGGTGGTGGTGTTTAATCTGAGTCTTTACCTTGCTGAGCACTAGGACACATAGGACTTATGCAGCCAAGAGCTGACAAAAAGGGGGTCCCTACACGGGGGCTTGGTGATCCTGTAGCCCAGAAGGGCTCGCTCTCCCCCTGAGACCCCATGCCCCCCGAGTCCCGAGGTGCTCAATCAGCTCCCAGAACTGGGAGAACCTTATGTGCCTGTCTCAGAGCCGAGTCCTCTGAGCTGGAGGTATTGAGAGCGAGGAAAGCCAGAGGGGCCTCAGCCAGTCAACCCGTAGACTTGATGTTGGCCAGCGCATCTTGTGACTTCCGGTATCAAAGATTTCTCCCGCTGAAAGGAAGGGCTGGAGCTTCCATGGCTCAGAGGCACTCAGTGGAATGCTCTGTTCTATTTTAGTGACACAATGGTCACATTATCCTTAAAACGAAGAAAATGCACTTGGGGCGTAATAATACTGCTTCCCTCGCGTTCTGTCCCATTCTTCCTTCCTGCCCTTCACCGCACCCTCCCCTACTCTTTGCTCTATTTTTATTGATGTGAAATTTATAGAACAAACAATGAACCGTTTTTAAAGCATATGACTCAGTGGCATTTCGTGCATCAGTGTTGTGCAACCATCACCTCCGTCTAGTTTCAAAACTTTTTCATCACCCCAGAACATCCCTGAAGGCATGAAGTGGCCTCTGTGGCTTCCCCTCCCTGTCAAGGCATGGCAGGAACCACTCATCTGCTTTCTGTCTCTAGGGATGTGCCTCCTCTGGACATTTCATATAAATGGAAACGTGCAATATGTAACTTCTTGTGTCTCGTATCTGTCACTTCATGTTATGCTTTTGAAGATCATCCAAGTTGTAGCAAATAACAGTACTTCATTCTTTTTAAAAATATTTATTTATTTTGAGGGGGGGAGGGGCAGAGACAGAGGGAGAGAGAGAATCTCAAACAGGCTCCGTGCTCAGCGTGGAGCCCGACGCGGGGCTTGATCCCACAACCGTGAGGTCGTGAGCTGAGCTGAAATCAAGAGTCGGACGCTTAGCCCACTGAGCCATCCAGACACCCCCAGTACTTCATTCTTTATGACCAAAGAGTATTCCACTTTGTGGGTGTAGCAGAACTCAGGCAGTCATCCGTTGATGGGCATTTGGGTCGTTTCCACCTTTTGGCTACTATGATTAATGCTGCTACAAACATTCATGCACACATTTCTGGGTAGATGTATGCTCGCACTGCTCTAGGGCCATATGGTAACTCTGTGTTTAGCATTTTAATCAATTGCAAAACTGTTTTCCAAAGCTGCTGCATCATTGGGCACGTCCACCAGTACAGTGGGAGGGTCCCTCGCCCTCTTATCCAGTGAAACAAAACAAAACCAGCAAAACAATCTGCTTATCCTAAAACACGGTGGCTGCCAACGGCCTCTCCAGAACCAAGTGCGTTTCCTAACAATGATTCACAAAGCAGCTCTGGTAAAAGGTGAGCCTAAAACGAACACACCCAGCTGGTCCACAAGCTGCCCGCAAAGGCGGAAGAAGCTGGTCTGTCCGCCGCTTCAGGGGAAGAGACTCTACTGAAGTTGTTCTGCTCCTGTGCAACCCCCACCCCCCACCACGGTCAGCTGCTCTTTGCCCCCATTCGAACGGGTCCATCAGCAGGTCAGCTTGGCCAGCCCCCCACTGAGCATGGACCACGTGCCTCCCCAGCTGGTGGGAGGACGCGTGGAAGAGGAAAGAGGTCAGGTGCAATTCAAGGAGCATGCTGCGATGTGGACAAGCCTGGAGCAGCGCGAAAAGGGGTGGCATTTTAGGGCTGGAAAGGACTTTGTGATCTCAACTCCAAGTCAGGCACGAGGTCAAAGTTGAAGAAACGAAGGTCACTCCGGTTCGGGGAAGCCAAGGCAAGAAATCGGGTCCTGCTACGTCTGTGTTCCCAGGCTCGTCCTATAAGGCTCACCTGGGGAGCTGGTAAAATGCAGATCCCCTGGCCAGGCCAACCAGACCTGACTATCAGGGGACAGAGGCTGTGCTTTTAGTGGGTCTGATCAGGAAACTTGGGGAAGATGCCACTCATTGTGAAGAAAATGATAAAGCTGATTTAGCAGCAGCAAAGTTGCCTAGTTCTTGATTTCATTGCTGATATCCCCTTGCATTGGAGTGAAAATGTGAAGTCATCATGTTTGTATGCTATGTGGTTTCTGTTAGTCTGCCTTAGGTTCTGATGGTCCCATGATTTAGATAGTCCCAGCCTATGGGACGCACACCTGCGTGCACGCACACGCACGCACAGAATGGATGGCGAGTTGCCCATCTCCTTTAAGCCAGATTATAGCAACTAACCTCACTGTTCTGCACCTTGCTTTTAAAAAGGAAAAAAAAAGAGGGTGCCTGGGTGGCTCAGTTGGTCAAGTGTCTGACTTTGGCTCAGGTCATGATCTTACAGTTCACGACTTCAAGCCCCGTGTTGGGCTCTGTGCTGACAGCTCAGAACCTGGAGACTACTTCTGCCCCTCCCCCATGTGCACGCTGCCTCTCTCAAAAATAAATAAATACTAAACAGATAAATAGAAAAGAAAAAAATATTTTCTTTAAAGATTTCTTATTTTTTGAGAGAGGGACAGAGTGAAAGTGGGGAGGGGCAGAGAGAGAGGAAGACACAGAATGTGAAGCAGGCTCCAGGCTCTGAGCTGTCAGCACAGAGCCTGACGCAGGACTTGAAGTCGCGAACCGTGAGATCATGATCTGAGCCAGAGTCGGACGCTTACCTGACGGAGCCACCCAGGTGCCCCAAAAGAAAAAAAAAATTAAGTGTGGTGTCTAATCTGATGAAAATTAAGAAAAAAAAAGCCCGTAGGGGTGCCTGGGTGGCTCCGTCGGGTAAGCACCCAACTTCGGTTCAGGACATGATCTCACAGCTAATGAGTTCAAGCCCCACGTTGGGCTCTGTGCTGACAACTCGGAGCCTGGAGCCTCCCTCTCTCTCTGCCCCTCTCCAACTTGCACTCAGTCTGTATCTCAAAAATAAATAAAACATCAAAAAATATTTTAAAGACTGTAGTAGATATTTTTAAAATCCTGATTTCACAGATAAAGAAACTGAGATTCTGTGAGTCTCAGATACTTGCTCAAAGTCATGAATCTAGTCACTCACTGGCTGTTATGGGCTGAACTGTGTCCCCCTTAAAAGATTATACTGGTGTCCTAACCCCCCAGTACCACACAGTGTGACCTTATTTGGAGACAGGCTTTTTCCAGAAGCAGTCGAGTTGAAATAAAATCATTAGGGTGGACCCTAATCTAACATGACTGGTGGTCCTTATAAAAAAGAGAAATTTGGATCCAGACGTGCACACGGGAAGACCTCCATGCGAAGACGGAGGCAGAAATTGGGAAGATGCTTCTACAAGCCAAGGATTGCCAAAGATGGCTGGCAAACAGCAAGAAGCTACGGGAGAGACATAGAACAGACTCTCTCCTGCCAGCCCTCCTAAGGGACCACCCTGCCAAGAATCGATTTCAGACTTCGGAGCCTCAGAGCTGTGACACAGTACATTTCTGTGGTTTAAAGCCACACAGTGTGGGACTTTGCACGGCAGCCCTACACTGGCCAAACTGAGAGGCAAACCTGGGCCTGTCCACACCTAATTAAAGTGCACCCGTCACTGCACTGCGACCACTTCAAAGAGCCCAGAGTGTAATGGGGGAAAGATGTGAGCAGATGAGCACCTGACTGTTCCACACAGCTCTACGCAAAGATCATGAGAGCACAGCGTAGGGAGTGGCTGGGAATGGTTAGAGGTGGTTTCAAGCGGGTGGTGCCTGGACGTGGCCTGTGTGCTCAAGTTGGTTCCAAGGTCATGGTCTAAACACAGTACAGCAAGCATAGATCTCAAGACACACACAGATACGCACACCCGTGCGCATGTGCACACACACACACACACACACACACACACACACACGAACAGTACCATGGACAGCGGAAAGAGAAGCCCCCCCCCCCCCCCCCAAAAGGCAAATACACTGAGTCCAAGCCCCATTCTAGCTCTAGGACAAGTCACATAGTCTCCCAGGTCCTTAGTTACTCCTGTAAAATGGGGATAATATATAGTAAACCTACCAACCCCAGTGCGTGGTAATGGACCAGACGTCCATTTATGGTCCATTTATACGGTTTATATGTGGGAAAGGGTGGCTTGCCTTTAGGTAGCGGTTTCCAAACTTGGTTCAGTCCGGCGAGTTGTTGAAATCTACAGATTCCAGGTTGCCTCTCCCAGAGCCTCTGATTCAGTGGCCTGAGGTGCTGCCATGGAGTGCATGGGAAAACACTCTCCAAGGGACTGTCACGGGCTGCCAGGGAGAAGGTTCTAGATAATTGCCGAACACCCAGGCAAATGTGCTGTTGTGGGTCGTGGGTTCAGGGAGCTCACGTGTGCTGGCACAACCAGACACATACTTTGTCAGGCCCAGGGAAAAATGAAAATTCAGGGGCTCCTTGCTCAAAAATTGAGGATTGTAAGACAGCAACACCAGAGCATTCAACTCAGCACAGATTCTTCTGAGTGCAGTTCCTGTGCTGAGTTAGAGCAGAAGCTGCTGGAGGCCTCAGTGGTGATGCCCGCATTGGGGGAAAAACAGCTCAGAGGATGCCCGCTAAAGCCAGTCTGATGCGGAGTCTTTCGTTTTATTGGCTAAAAGCACCTTGGGATTTTGGAGATGGTGTAGCATGGTCCAGACAAGTCAGCCTAAAAGACAAAGCCAAGGACCCTCAAGGCTCATGTCCAACGATCCAATTACAGGGCCTTCCCCCATGTCAAATTCTGCAGCCAGTCCCACGGGTTTCCATCCTGCTATAATTCAGACAGACACACAAGTACAGTAGCAATTGTGCAAATAGTCCCGAGCGGGCAGGGTGCTGCTCACCACATTCATTACTTTTGTCACGTTTCCAACATACTCTTGGTGCCAGAGATCACGGGCCCCTGACTATTCCGAAGGGTCTATTTCCTTTCTGTCGCGTGCAGCAACGCTGACAGGTGAGCACAAGAATGGCAACTCGGTAATTGGATTCACACTCTGATGTTGTAACAACTCCTGCCTGAGAGCAGGTCACGGGGAAAACACATTCTTCCACTGAACTCAAATAGCCTAAGCAATTTGTTATCCCTTCTCCTTCCGGAGGGGGGAAAAAAGATGATATAAATGTTGAATGCATATGTGCATGTATGTATGAATGTATGTATGTATGAAAAGGTGTATGAATGCATGTGCATGTCTGTATACGTGTGTGTGCACGTGTGTAGGTATATGTGTATGTGCAATATATGTATATGTGTGTATATATAAATATATACGCATATGTGTATACGTATTTAGGTACATTGTATCCATAAAACTAACAAGAGTTATGGTGACTATGAAGGCAACTTTAGTCAGTCAATATTTATTTGGGGGGAAAATAATGTATTAGAGAGGCTATCAACTCAGTTCGGAGAAAACTATCACCTTGTATGGGGAAAACTGGTTTCCTCCATGTCTGCTTATGATGCGGGACTTAAATCACCTCTGTACGGACCTCAACCTCCCTTTCCCTCCCCTGCCTCCCCCCCTACATATTTGCCAAGTCACAAGGTTCATAAAGCATATTTCTCCCTCATGCAAAGAAATAGGGACGGGCGTCTGGGTGGCCCTGTGGGTTAAGCATCTGACCCCAGCTCAGCTATGATCTCACAGTTAGCAAGTTCGAGCCCTGCATGTGGGTCTGTGCTGACAGCTCAGCACCTGGAGCCTGCTTCGGATTCTGTGTCTCCTTCTGTCTCTGCCCCTTCCCGGCTCGTTCTCTGTCTACTTTCTGCATGAGGCTGATGATGCCTGATTCAGAGGAACCATATATTGAGACAAATAGCTCAAGAGCGTGAAAGACACTTGTAGGTCTTTCCTTGTGTTAAATAGAGGGTTGCCTGACATAGAGCCACACCAAGGCCTCACACAGATATAGAGTCAGTAGTATCTCAGGCTGTTTACTATTTTACTTTACCAACATGTCAAAGATGCATCCTGAAAAAGTATGAGGAAACCGTATGCCCATTTATTTTACTTCATGTCAACCGGCCATCATTGGGTTTGGTCCTTGTGTCGTCTAGGGGTACCAACACTTCAGCAAGAAAGAGAGACTGAAGTTCTGGCCATTTTAGGAGAAAATAACTCATTTTTTGGAGAATCGTCTAGGGGTACCAGCTCTTCAGCAAGAAAGAGAGACTGAAGTTCTGGCCATTTTAGGAGAAAAGAACTCATTTTTTGGAGAAGCCTCGAAAACCAAAACCTACAAAATCATGGTCGGTATCACTGCATGTCTAACATGAAAATAAAATAAGAGAGAAAGCAAGACAAAATATTAAGATCCATTAAACGCAACTGCTGTTTTTTTCCTGAAAATCAGACTGGCTGTTTTAATTTCCCTCTCTGACTCTGAACTCAACAAAGGCAGGGCTGTTCCCATGTTTCTGAAGTGCAGGCTGTTGCTTGCAAGATGGACCCTGACGTCTCCAAGCTTGCATTCGACACACGTAACGTTCAGAGGGTGGAAGAATGAATTAACAGCGGCATGAAGAGAAAGCTTGGGGACCGGGGAGAGTGGTGATCGCCCGACACCGCGAACATCTGTCATGCCACCGAGGTGCGTACTTTACGATGGTTACAATGGTAGTTTTTATCTTTCATGTATTTTATCATAATAAAACAATTAATTAATGGGTGCCTACCAGGCATTGATTCAGAAATGGAAATGGAGAATAAAAAGCTCGAGGCTTCCCAAGTCCATTTTCATAGGAGCCCCATAACATAGTTCATAGATACCCAAATGTTATACTCAAAAGCACGTCCACTCAAGGGGTGCCTGGGTGGCTCAGTCAGTTAAGCATCCAACTCTTGGCTTCTGCTCAGGTCATGATCTCATGGTTTGTGAGTTCAAGCCCTGAACTGGGGCTCTGTGCTGATGGCTCAGGGCCTGCTTGGGATTCTCTCTCCCTCTCTCTCTGTCCCTCCTCCACTCAAGCTCTATCTTTCTGTCTCAAATAAGTAAATAAAAAAAATTTTTTTAAAAGGCACGTCCACCCAAGAACATATCCCACATACATTGTGGCAAGCCCATAAGGCTAGTGTCACATTAGAAGAAAAAAATAAATAACGGTGACTAGACATTATCCAAAGGAAATACTCTAAACCAGAAAAGGGGTTCGCAGAGATCGGCAAACTAGGGCCCTCTTGTCAAGTTCAGCCCCATGCCTGTTTTTGTGCGGTCTGTGAACTAAGAATGGTTTGCATATTTACAAATAGTTGAGAAAAAACCAAGAGAAGAAAACCATTTCGTGACTGGTGGAAATGAAATGAAATTGAAATTTCAGTTTTCCCAAACAAACTTTTACTGGAAGAGGTCCATTCATTTAGGTACAGTCCCTGGTGCTTTAGAACTATAATGGCAGAATCTAATAGCTGTGATGTAGATCATATGGTCTACAAGGCAGAAAATATTTCTTATGTGGCTCTTTAAGAAGAAGGTTGCCAACCCTTGCTCTGGAGGGTGGACAGGACTTTCAGATGAGGGTAGACCGTCCTGGAGCCTTGATAAAGTCAGCGTGCAGACAGAGGTTCATCAAAGAGAGAGAGTCCAGTCCAGAGCCTCAGAGGGTCCCGCTCTGCTGAGCTCCAAGGCCGGAGGCACAGCAATGCCAGAGAGCACGGGGGATGTCCTGGGACCTAGGCTGCTGTGGGTAACAACACTCCCACCTTCTGTGTGCTTTAACACACCCTCACCCCAGAATCTGCTTCCTGCTTTTTCTCCTTTCAAAGCTTCTGCGTGTGCTCATGATATGTAAATATTTTAGGTATACCAATGTTAGTAGGGGAGGGATGGGGGTGGGGCGCCTGGGTGGCTCAGTTGGTTAAGCATCCGACTGAGGTCATGATCTCACTGTTCCTGGGATCGAGCTCCGCGTCGGGCTCTGAGCTGACCGCATGGAGCCTGCTTGGGATTCTCTCTCTCACTCTCTCTCTGTCCCTACCCTGCTCATGCGCGCGCGCACGCTGTCTCTCTCTCTCTCTCTCAGTAAATAAACTTAAAAAAAAAGACAGAAGGGGAGGGATGGAAGCATTGCTGAAGGACCTAACGGATGCCCGATATTTAAATGTTGGCTCTTCACTTCTTCTCTAAGACTCTCCCATAAGGTAGGCATTATTAACCCCGCTTTATAAATGTTACTAGCTACATTTCCTTTCTTTTTCTGAGTGATTGCCATAGTCCCTGGCCTTCTTCCATAACCTTTACACACGTTAAATCATTTAATCCTCAGGACAACTCTATAAGTAGGTACAATTATCACTCTCATTTTACAACTGAGATCGTTGAGGCCGAGGTATATTCAGTAAGTTGCTCAAAAACAAAACACAGAGCCAGGATTTGAACCCAGGTGCTCAGCTAGACTGTCTTCCACCGCAAGCAGCAGAGAAGTTCTGGATCTCACTCAAGGAAACACAGGTGGTAACGGCAGAGCGGCATTTCAGACCAAACTTACCCTGCTTCCACTTGTGTGTTCCCCACACTGTTCCTTACCTGATCTTCCTCGTAGGCTCTGGTTCTGGGACATGGGCCACCAGAAAATGTCCATTAGTCAAGAAACCACTAGATCTCTCAATGTCTTCTGATACCCAGCATCGAGGACAGCTGTCTTTGTCTCCTTCTCTAAGAAGAATTTGATTGGCGGTAAAGTGAAAAGCTGTCCTCTTTGTGATGAAACTGACCTTCGGGATCCGAGTTGGAAAAGTGGCTTTTCGGCTCGCTCTTTTCAGAACTGAGATGGATTTGCTGGAGGAGAAAAAGGAGAATATCAACTCAGCTACCATTGTATATAAGGCAATGACTAAGAAGGCGAAATTCTTTCCTGATAGATTTAGTTGATCTAGAGAGAGAGAGAGAGAGAAGTTCTTTTGACTCTACACTGGCTAGGGAGGCTGGGGAATCTCTGAGGGAAATTTTCCATGTGTAATAATATATTCGTAATAATCTGTGATTCAGGTAGCTCGTTCTAAAAAAAAGGCGTTCACAGTAAACGGCGTAAGGGAGTCCGCAACGGACTCAGAGTGTGCCAGGGACATGAGCTCAACACTCCGTGTTCATGCGACTCCTCTCTGCCTAAAATGGATTGCAGCTTGTCAGCAGCTACTTGGAAGAACAAAATACTTTGAGACCATTTGGAAGGCCAGATTCAGGACACCAAAGAGCAAAAGGAACCTTTGTTTCTTGTTTCTTTAAGCGTAAGGGTTCTGACTCAGCAGGCTTAAGGAAAGACTGGACCCCAGGTGGCAGGAAAGAGACCAACCCCTCTCTCTCTCCTCCTTCACCGACTGTGCTTGCTCCCCACAGCTTTGCTCCCAGCGGGAGCCTGCAGTGTAGACTGGAGATGCCCCAGTGACCTTGCTTTGGAGAGTGAGGGAAAGGATGAATCAGAGGCATTTTTCAGGTGCATGGATTCTACTGCACCAATGCAAACAGGAATGTACTATCACGCTGGCGAGAATGTTCTTGCGAACAGCATCCTGGGAGACCCTGCAGTTTGCATTTCTAAAGGGAAAAAAAAAATCTCAGAAGCCAATAGGTGGTGGGTGTGTGCCCTTCTGTCTGTAAGAGTCGGCGTTCATTTTAGCTGGCCGCACGGCAAAAAGATGTGACAGCCACCTTTGGTTTTAAGCTTTAATCAATTTCCCTCAACGCTTGGTTCTATTTTGCAAACCCTTACAGAACAGCTGCTTTGAGCCCGGCCCTGTGCCAGCCTCTGGGACAACAAGATCAATTAGGCACAGCCCCCGACCACAAGGAGTGCAAAGTCTAGCACCTTCTGCAGACCTCTGAGAAGTCAATCCCAAGGGCCGCGCTTGGGATTGTTGACTTGTGCTTTTGAGGGCAGAAACGCATCTGGTGGGGGCTCACAGATGCATGTCCCCACTCCTCCCAGGGGGCCCTCCTGTCCTCCTGTCCACCACACAGAGGGTGAGGCAGATCTGAGGGTTCTGTAGTCCCACCCACAAAGAGCTGCTTCACTTTCGTCCCGGTGAAACTCTGGGCCCTCCTGTCATTATTGCCACGCTGCCTCTGAGAAGCACAGATTTCAAAACAGGGCTCATAATTCCTGCCAAAGCTATCGTGCCGACGTCAGGCATCTACACTGGCGTGGGCTGAGGGTTGAGTGCCCTGCCGTTAAAAGGAAAATCAGAGGTGGGAACTCAGCCGCCACCTAGAAGGAGGGGACACACGCCTGCTCACGGTCCCGGGTGCCCACACGTGCCTCCTTCCCGCTGCTTGGACCCAATCACTCATGTGACCCCATCCCAAATGTCCAGAAAGAAGAATCTGTCCTGAGCACCGTGTGTTGAAAACTAAACACGAGCACTTCAGTAGCTTCCCGGAAAGAATATCAGCAGGGCAGTGCGGGCTTTCCTCCGGTTCAGTCATGGGAACACGCCCAGCCCGAGTGTGTGTACTGGAATGATCTTCAGACCCTGATGCTGGAGGAGGGTCAAGTCTGCCATGTTTAGAAAGTGAAAGCCGCAGGCGTCATTTGGCAAAAGTCACCAGTACCCTGCGCAGAGCCTACCAGCCGTGTTCCAAGCATTCCGAGAGCTGTTCTGGAGCTAGTTTGGCAATCTTCTTATGGCAGCAAAAGATAAGAATGCTGAAAACTAAGAATTTCCAAGAATGCGCTGTGGTCCGGGTCTGGCGATGAGGGATTTAAGGGCATTGGCCCACGGGGTCCTCACCACCATCCCCTGAAAGGATTATTATCATTCTCAGTTCACAGATGGGAAAAGTTAACCAATCTGCCCAAAGATCGCGTGTCCAGTAAGTGATGGAGCTGGAACATGAACCGGGCCTGTGTGACAAAGTGACAGTAGTCACAGCCTGGGAGGGCTCCCTGCCTTGTAGTCCCCCACCTTCCTCCTGTTACCGGCTCGCCCCTGCCGCTCGGCTCTGGGGGCCGGGGGGGGGGAAGGTACAGAGGGGAGAAGTGGAGAGAGTCCAGACGGCCCTAGTCCCAGGATGTAGGGAGGAAGGAAAGTCATTCATTTCTTTGTACTCGGCAGCAAAGTCCCCCTTCCCCTCTCTTTTTGGACCTCAGGTCCATTCAATTGAGACACCTTGGCTCCTGGCCTCCTCTTATCCATTCAGGCGAAGCTTATCTGCTTCATTTTACGTTGTCTCCCCTTTATTCCCTCGCCAACATCCATTCTCACTGACATCTGGTTTACACACTAACCCGTGTAAATATATGTCTCTAGATATACATGGACACCTGAACGCACACATCGACGTCCACGTCCTTAGATACAGGCGTATACCCGAATGTGTACACAGATATACACATATATGTATACACGCATATGCACATACAGCATCACTTTGCGTATACGTCCTTAAGCCCTACAGATGGCCCCGTGCCATCGATTTTATTCTATGTCTTCTTCCCAGTGACCATGTTTTTAAGTTTTATTTACATTAGCGTTTGTAAACCTAGTTCGTTACTTCCGGTGATGCAAAGTATTCTCTCCCTGCCCTTCTCCCTGTAGCCCTGATATGCATGTGCGAGCGTGTGAGTGTGTGCACGTGTGTGTTTGCGCATGCGGGTAACAGCTGTCCGTTGTTTGTTAGCATTGAGAGCAGGGACTTGTTTTTTTTTTTCAATGCTTATTTGTTTTTGAGACAGACAGAGACAGAGCATGAACGGAGGAGGGCAGAGAGAGAGAGGGAGACACAGAATCCGAAACAGGCTCCAGGCTCCGAGCTGTCAGCACAGAGCCCGACGAGGGGCTCGAACTCACCAGCTGTGAGATCGTGACCTGAGCTGAAGCCGGACGCTCAACCGACTGAGCTACCCAGGTGCCCCAGGGACTTGGTTTTAATCACAGCTACATCCTCAGCAAATAGAACAGTGCCAGGCACAACAGGTTCTCAGTTAATATTTGTTGAGTAAATGAATGAACGCAACTCCACCACAATTTCTTTTCTCCCCAGTGAGGAATACCTAGCGGGCCTCTTACTCTTTTTTACCACAAACACGGAATGGAGGAGAGTCACTGGGTTAGGAGGTGTATTCATGTTGAACCCTCCCTTCCCCCCTCATGCCCTCTCCCCCCGCCCCGTCTCTCCTTCTCTCCTTTCTTTTTCATATATGTATATATATATATATATATATATATATACATATATATATATATATATATATATATATGCCACTCAATACACACCACTCAAAGTTCTTTGTCTGAGTCCCATGGAGGCAGAAGAATATTTGTGTTCTTGGAGGTCTCACTTCAATTAGCTATAAATGAAATCTTTCTAAAAGTATCTGCTATTCCTGAGCAGATACACAGGACCTCAGATCACATATTTTTAAAAATTTATTTGGATTTGACAAGTATATATGGAATCCCTCCTCTGTGCAAACCTCTGCGACAGGCAGGGAGGGGCATGAGGAGCAGATCCCCAAAGTAGGGGAGAAGGGGGGCATGCAGGGAGGAACACATAGCATGAGGGAGGGCGTGGGCGGCCAGGTGCAGACTGAGTGCCTGTGTCATAGAGTGTGGGGCCTTCTGGTCTGTTCTAGAAACCACGGGCTACAAGTTTGAGAGGAACAGGATATTTATAGTCTCCTGGTATCTCCCCCACAAATTAAAAGTAACATCATGTGCCTCTTGGCACGATACAGTAAGAAGATAACATTTTTGTAGCATTTCTGCCAAAAGCTCATAATCTGAACCTAATCACAAGGAACAAATCAGGCCCAAACGAGAGGCATTCTAAAAACTGTGTGGTTCCACATGAGCGACAAAACAAGGCTGAAGAGCGAGCCATCCCAGATTAAAGGAGACGAGTGCGCCATGGTAACTGAAAGCAACATGTGATTCTGGGTTGGTTCCCGGAACAGGGAAAAGCAGTTTCTCTAAAGGACGTTATTGGGTCGATTGGTGAAATTTGAATACGGGCTGCATGTTAGGTCATATATTGTATCAGTGCTAAACTTCCTGAAGATGACAATTGTGTAGCGGTTTTCGTGTTTCTTTTTTTTAAAGTTTAGATAGAGAGAGAGAGAGAGTGCGAGCAGGGGAGAGGGGGAAAAGGAGACAGAGAGAGAGAGAAGGAGAGAGAACCTTCAGCAGGCTCCACACTCAGCACAGAGCCTGACGCAGGACTCGATCCCACCACCCTGGGATCATGACCTGAGCCCAAATCAGGAGTCGGACATTTGATCGACTGAGCCACCCAGGCTCCCTGTATGGTAGTTTTATATACATACATATGTGTGCACACACACACACACACACACACACGCCCAGTTCCCACAGGCTAGGGCCAAATACTGCCATTCACCCAACTCTTAGGTGGTTTAGCAAAACCATCAGTAATGATAGCAAGTGTACAGAGGAAAAAGAGGTGAAACAAATGGGACAGAATATTAGTAATCAGTGGACCTGAACATTTCATTGTACGTTTCTTGCAAATTTTCGGTAAAGGTGAGATTCTTATTTTTATTTTTTTATTTTTTCTTTCAGTTGATATTTTTTAAAAATGAAACGTTTAAAAAGCTGTCCTAGTGTTAAAGGCAGGGGTTGAAACATGGAGGCAGGTGTAGCGTAAGAAAAATAGAGATGAGCCCGTACGATCCTTGCGATGTGCCGGGCACGTTTTACCTCTCAGTGATCTAATCGTCTCAGTCAGCTGCAGGAGGTGTTATTATTACTGCCCCATTTTTTTTTTTAATTTTTTTTAATGTTTATTTATTTTTGAGACAGAGAGAGACAGAGCATGAATGGGGGAGGGGCAGAGAGAGGGAGACACAGAATCTGAAACAGGCTCCAGGCTCCGAGCTGTCAGCACAGAGCCCGACGAGGGGCTCGAACTCACGGACCGCGAGATCATGACCTGAGCCGAAGTCGGCCGCTTAACCGACTGAGCCACCCAGGCGCCCCTATTACTGCCCCATTTTACAGGTGGGGACACTCACTCAAGATCTCACAGATAGTATGTTGAAGAGCTGGGTTCTGAGCCTGGGAACGTTGCCTCCAAGAATGTGCTCTTTACTGCTGCTGTGTCAGAATTAAAACCGAGGTATGGGGGCACCTGGGTGGCTCGGTCAGTTAAGCCTCTGACTCTTGGTTTCAACTCAGTTCACAATCTCGTGGTTTTGTGAGTTCAAGCCCCATGTCAGGCTCTGAGCTGACAATGAGGAGCCTGCTTGGGATTCTCTGTCTCCCTTTCTCTTCCTCTCTCTCTCTCTCTGCCCCTCCCCTCCTCAAAAAAAAATAAACATGAAAAAAACCTGAGATCAGAGACAAACATATCTTACGATTTCACTCATATGTGGAATTTGAGAAATTCAACAGAGTTTCAAACATAAGGGAAGACAAGGAAAAATAAGATAAAAACAAAGATGGGAGACAAACCATAAGAGACTCTTAAATGCAGAGAACAAGCTGAGGGTTGCTGGAGAGGCGTTGGGTGGGGGGATGGGCTAAATGGGTGACAGGCATTAAGGGGGGCACCTTTCGGGATGAGCACTGGGTGTTAAATGTAAGTGATCAATCACTGGGTTCTATTCCTGAAGCCAAGACTACACTGTATGTGAACTAACGTGAAGAAAAAAAAAAAAAGCTGAGATGCCAATCAGACCATCTGGCTTCAAATCCCACATTCATCATGTTCCTGACTGGGGGTCCATGAACAAGCTACTAGCCTCAGTTGCCTAAAATATTTTTTTTTTCAACTTTTTTTATTTATTTTTGGGACAGAGAGAGACAGAGCATGAACGGGGGAGGGGCAGAGAGAGAAGGAGACACAGAATCGGAAAGAGGCTCCAGGCTCCGAGCTGTCAGCCCAGAGCCCGACGCGGGGCTCGAACTCACGGACCGCGAGATCGTGACCTGGCTGAAGTCGGACGCTTAACCGACTGCGCCACCCAGGCGCCCCTAAAATATTTTTTTTTAATGAGGGTTATATAGGGTGCCTGGCTGGCTCGGTTGGTAGAGTGTGCAACCCCTGATCTTGGAGTCATGAGTTTAAGCCCCACACCGGGTGTAGAGTTTTCCTTTAAAAAATGAGGGCTATAAAAGCACTTACCTTATAGGGTTGTTCTGGCGTTACCTGAGGTAGAGCATTGTTAAGGGCTCAAAAAAAGTGCTCGGTGCATAACAAATGTATCATCACGCGTAACCTTCTGGAACCTGGGGCCCGTAGAGCGGTGGCTCCTAAATCCCCCCAAGTGTATGGGTGACAGGGAGTAATTAGACAGAAAGCAGCGACCACAGAGGCGAAGGCAGGTTTGAGTCAGGGAAGTTGTTATGTGCAAAATTCACATTTAGCAGGGTGAATGTTCCACGGGATGACTAGAAACCACTACAGACAACTGTGGAGGTTGGAATTTCGACCCTGTCAGTTCCTAGGTCCTTCCTGGATTGTGCAAGTAAATATCCATGGCCAGAACCGTCATCTACACGGACTCCCAAAGGGAGAGAATATTTTGTCTACGCGATAAAACAAACAGCTCATTCACTTTTGGGTCCTGTCTATACTGACAGAAGCCCCTCGGTAAGAGTTCTTGACTCTGTCTCTCGCTGTGTCTATCTGTCCCTCCCCCACTCCCCTGACACACACCATCACACCACCCAGGGTAGTTTTGGTCGGAATCCCCATGGATTCGTGTCTAGTAGCCCAAAACTCAGCCTGGCCACACTGACGGCCACTACTCTGCAGAGCATTTCTGTTGGGGATGATACGGGTCCCAGGAGTCCCCACGACAATCACCCCAGAGAACTCTGCTGTTTAAAGACAGATAGGTTTGGGGCGCCTGGGTGGCTCGGTCGGTTAAGCGTTCGACTTTGGTTCAGGTCATGACCTCATGGTTCATGAGTTCAAGCCCCATATCGGGTCTCTGTGCTCGAAGCTCAGAGCCTGGAGCCTGTGTCAGATTCTGTGTCTCTGCCCCTCCCCCGCTTGCACTCTGTCTCACTCTCTCTCTCAAAAATAAATAAACATTCAAAAAAAATTTTTAAGTAAAGATGGCTACGTTCAATGGGCTATTTTTGACTACAGTTGTTCCTTTAGGGATAGAAAAAGTTAAAGTTAGAAGTTATTTGTGGAGACTGTATATATAGAGAGAGACAAAGACAGGGAGACAGAGACGGAGAATGAATTAGCAACCTGGAGGTCAAGGTTTGGCAAAAATGATAACCAACAGGGAGCGGTGGTTGGGAAATTTAGACCAAAGTATCCACAGAAAGGGAAAAGACTTGGAAAACCTGAAAATCGTTCGTGTAGCCCATCAACGAAAACCAGTCCAAACAGAGCTAGGAACAGGTCAGAAGAAAGCGAACCCAGGAATATGGGCCTTTTGGGGGCAACCACTTTAGCTAAGTGTTTCCTGTTCTTCTCAGGGCCAGGCTAGGCTGGTTGAGCGTCGAGCCCAGTGTGCTGGGGGCAGGGTGGGGGGCTAGTGGATGGGCTGGGCTGGGGGGGGTGGGTACCAGGGGCTCAGGTATCCCGCAAAGGAGACACAACTTTGAGAAAAAGCCTATAGGTAATGAAAGCCTCAGACCGCTTTAGTGTGGGTTTAAACTATTTGTAGGTGGCCGCAGTGAAATGTCAAATGTCCTCTGGGGCTCGATGTAACACCCGTTAGTTTAAACCGACATTGTATCTTTCACCGTCCCTTGCCTCCACATTGCCCATGAACTATGACCTCAACCTAGCCCACGTTCTTAAGATTTTTAAGGTGAGCAATCAAACTTAGGTAAACATCCCCACCAGAGAGAGAGAGAGTAGCCATGGGCCCAGCTTCCTCCTGAAAGTGCGTGTATATATTTATGTCAAACGTACAATCACAACCCTTGTGTGTTATCGGACTCGCCTCTGTTGAAAGAGAATGCTTTGTTGAGGAGGCTGAGTGCCCTGGAAGGAAGTTGCTCAATGTAAGTGGAAACCAAACCCTAGCTTTGGTTTCCTCGGGAAATTTTGCAGTAACTGCTTCTCTATAATTAGTTAGCATGGGCTTGACCAAGGCCTTCAGCTTAGACCCAGCCATCGGATGATAGACACTAGCCACGCACAGACCTCGGAGCCGTCCCACCAGTCGTCTGTTCCGTCCTGGAGCCTGGACGCCTTGGAGTCTTGCGAGTTTGCCTTTGAAGGACCCACCCAGTCTGGGGGTTTGCCGTTGTTTTTCTGAGTCTGCTGCGGATCCAAGAGAAGGAGTGAGGGGAGGAGAGAGGAGGAGGGGCGACGAGGGCTTGGTGCAAAGCAGAGTCACCTCCATCTATCACCCATCTATCACAGGCACACATGTGAAAGGCGGTTCCCTTGTCAATAAAAGGGGGAAAGGAGTTAACAATCTCAGATCTGTTTTTGCTTTTTCACTGATGAGGAAATAAATCCAGAGAGGTTAAGTGGCCCAAGGTTGTGAGTTTACGGTAAGTGGCCGAGACTTCTGGCTTCCTGCCCAGGGCCTGTTCTCACTACTGACCCGCTTCCCGCCCCCAATATAACACTGCGGACGGCAGAGTGACAGGTGCTGCTGATAAACCTCCTGATGGCTGATTGACCATCCATCACTCATCAATCAGCTATTGATGTCTTATCAGGCCGCCAGATGGTGCCTGGAAGGTGCAGAAAGGCTTCAACTCATGCCATCTTTCCCACAAAGAGCTTGATCTGTACTTTGAGACGTGACACATATTCAAAACGTGTGAAAGACAGTGCAAAACCAGGGCGGGGGAGTGTGGAGATCAATGTCACGGCAATGAGAGGAGGGAGAACCCTCTTCAAGGAACCTCCCTGGTGGGATTTGCAGAGGTGAGCCCAGCGCTGAGCCTGGAGGATGCCTTCCAGACACAAGGGCAGGAGGGCAGCCCAGGCCCCTGCAGGGACAGTGTCAGCAGCAGAAACTGAGGGGTCTGTGAGGACCTGAGGGGGTCTCCTGGCACGGGGGTATGGTCACACTAGGAGAGATGGCCGCTCCCGATCGCCTGGACCTACTGGCTGCCCCCCTTCCCCTCCCGCCTGACTGATGGGCGAATCACGGTGATGCAGTTGCTTGCCAACACCCCCTTCTGGATCCTTCATTACCCCTCCCCCACCGGCCTTCTCCTTGGCTCTTCTAGCCCTTGATCTGGCTTCCCTACCCTTCTCACGGCCACCAGAATTCTCTTGCTAAAGAGCCAATGTTGCTATGTCCTCGCTCTGCTTTTAGATCCAACCAACCCACTGCCTGTAGGATAAGTCCCTGCTCCTTTGCAGGGGAGACCAGGCCCTTCAAGGGCTGACCACACCTACTTTCTCCCCTCCCCCCCCCCCCCCGCCCCTGCATCCTTGGACCCAGGCTCATGTCCTCATAGCCCCTTCCTACAAACAACAGGCATTACTCTCCGTGAGGGTAATGAGAGCTGAATCTTCCATGACTTTCTGGCATAGTTCCTTCAGCCAAGAAAGTCTCTATGACTATTTGCCTCCTGACTTTTCTATTGAGGCTCACCTCGAATGCATCACCTCCTCCATGAAGCCTCCCTTTCTTGCTGCTCAGGTTCCTGGCCCTGAGCTCTGATATCACATTGTTGTTCCTGTTCCCTATTTGTTTAAATATCTACCTCTTCTGTAAGCTGGGCACCCAGGGCCTGATTCTCATTCTGTTATGCCCAGGGCTTGCTATAGCTTATTGTTCATAGAGTGTTCTTTTTTTTTTTTTAATTTTTTTAATGTTTATTTATTTTTGAGAGACAGAGCACGAGCAGAGAAGGGCCAGAAAGAGAGGGAGACACAGAATCTGGAGCAGGCTCCTGGCTCTGAGCTGCCAGCACAGAGCCGGACGCAGGGCTCTAACCCATGAACCGTGAGATCATGACCTGAGCCGAAGTTGGACGCTCAACCGATTGAGCCACCCAGGTGCACCCATACAGTGTTCTTAATAAAGATCTGCTGAATGAAGGAGTGAATGAAGGAGTGGAAAAGTATGATAGAGAGGAATAAAAAACGAAGCCAGATTTTCAGGTCACTGGGGCAAAATCAGGAGAGGACACTGTGCAGATGTGGCCCCATGGAGAGGCCAACTCTGCCCCAAGAAAGGTTGGGGTTTGCCCCTCCTGCAGTCGTCCCCCTCTGTTACTGAGCACTCCACCCTCCAAGACTGAGATTAGGGCTGCAGAGTGACTGCAGAGGTCACAACAGCAGAACTTTCACACATTTTTAAAAACCTATTTTGATGGTAAAAGCCAAAAAATAACACAGGAAGTCAGGACGAAAAAAGAAAGTTAGCGACGATCCCATGACCTCAATACGATCAATTACTATTGTTTTTTGATGTCCAGTCCAGTCTTTTTCCTTAGGTCTTGTGATGGTTAATTTCGTGTTAGCCTTATAGGCTAAGGGATGAACAGAGGGCTGGTGAAACATCGTTCTTGGGGTGTCTCTGAGGATGTTTCCAAAAGAGATTAGCATGTAAATCAGAAGACTGAGTAAAGATTGCCTCACCAAGGCATGTGGGCATCATTCAGTCTTGATGTAGGGCACAAAGGCAGAGGACGGATGAATGGTCTCTCTCCTCTCGAGGTGGGGTGCTCATCTTCTCCTGACCTTGGCCATCAGTTCTCCTGGTTCTTAGGTCTTCACACTTGGACCGGTACTTACACCATTGGCTCCCCTGTTTCTCAGGCCTTTGGGTTTGGACTGGGATGGCACCATGGGCTTTTCTGGACCTCTCCAGCTTGCAGACAGCAGACTGTAGGGCTTCTCAGCCTCCACAATTCCGAGCCAGTCCCTCATAATGAATCTCCTTCTGAAATCAACACGCTGTACACCTTAAACTTACAGTGTTATATGTCCTTTGGGATGTGAAATGTTGGGGTCGGGAAGTGAACGTTCAAGAAAGGATTCTTGAGACGCCTTCGGTGCAAAAAAAGATGGTTTTATTAAAGCATGGGGATAGGACGTGTGGGCAGAACGAGCTGCCTTGGGGCTGTGAGGGGTGGCTGATTCTACACTTTCAAGTCGGGAGGGGGTTAGCCGTAGTGGAGTCTCCAAGGCATTTGGAAGCAAGGCTTCTAGGACCTTAGGAGCTATTTACTACCGTCTAGTAAACCATTAGTCATGAGACCCTTTAGATGTATATCAGTGGAGCCACGTGTTTGGAAGATGACTGCTAACATTTATCTTTGGGGGGAGTAGACATAAAGGAAGTTTCCAAAGGGATTTTTATATGTTAAAGAGGACCTACAGGATCCTGGAGAGGTCAGGCTAATGTCAAGCTATGGTTGCCTTTTGCCTCTAGCAAAGTATTCACATCAAGGCAGTTGAGCTCCTGGAGGAAGGTCACTCTGCCTCTCTCAAGTACTTGTCAATGGCTGCAAAGGAAATGAAATCTTCTTCTATATTTCTTTTGCCTTTGTTCTCCACATCAAACTGTCTATCAGCAAAGCTGTAAAAAAAAAAAAAAACAATCTCTTTCTATGTACCCATAAATCTCCTACTGGCTCTCTTTCTCTGGAGAACCCTACTTCATGTCTATAGTTGCAATTATGGTTTTTTAAGTAGAGCAGATAAGCAGGAAATCAAAATTCTTGAGAACATGTCTTTTATATGCCTTCCAGTGTTCTGCATACAATGGGCGCTCAATAGGTAATTTTAGGCAGACTGGCCTGTATCCTGACCAAAAGATTTTGTGAAAGGTGATGTCACCACCCTAGCAACCCTTCCAGAAGGAAGCCTGTGATAACATCTCTCCAGTACCTCCAGCCTTCTCTTTCCTGCCTGGAACACCACTTTCCTCCCTTCGTGTTGTATTTTTCATTACTCAACACGCCATTCGGTCAACAAACATTTAGCGAGTGCCGGTTGTAGAGTGGGTCCTGGGCTACAGTCCCCATGCTTCCTGCCCTGTGGCTTTGCTGACCTGCAAGCCTGTGCCTCCACCCTCGTGACAATCCTGCCCAGAGCCTCCTCGAGACCCTTTATTGGTGGCTCACCGCTCAGCGCTTATCCAGTTAAACCAAAAGTCCATGTGTACTCAAGTTCCTTCTTTTGTCTGTGCTGCACCCAGAAGCAAAATAATTGTCCAGCTGTCCTGAGAACAGCCAACAGTTGGGATTGTGTCAGCGAGTCTTTGTTCAGTTCCTATAAAGGACTGTCTATTAGGTAATAATCCGTTCCAAATGGAAAAGACGCCTTTCGTAAGGCCTGAAATTAATGATTGCCACATCCCCCTCCAGGCCCACAAACAGTTCTTTCACTACGAAAGAACAAGCCTGACTAACTAGAAAGAGTCTTGAAAACGTCTTTTCTAGCTCTAAAAATCATGGGATCTGGCCGCAGAGACAAGCAGAGGATGACAGTGCATGAGGGGAGCTCCTGTGAAGAGAGGCGAGCCAGGGGCGGCTGGCGTGGGCCGAGCTGCCACGCTGCTGCCCGCGCTGCTTTTCTTCCGTGCAGGGAGCATCAGCAAGGGTGGGCTTTTGGAGGGCGACGCCGTCACAGGACGGCGCTTGGACGAGGGCATCACCTCCACGCAGGCGAAACACCATGTGAGCTTGGGAGGAGCTCATCCCACATCCCGACAAGAACCGCGCTCACCCGTGGCAGCTCAGCACTCTTCAGCCTCCCCGTAAACTCACGAGGATGAGGCAGGAAAGAAAGTCAGATTTCGGGCACGCCGGCGCTCTTGCCGGACAGGCAGCTGGAACTTTCCGTAAGGCGCACGTGTGTGTGTGTGTGTGTGTGTGTGTGTGCACTCACACGTTGTCACGGGCTGAACTTTATCCCCCTGATATTCATACGTTGAAGTCTTAACTCCCGGGACCTCAGAATGTGACTGTGGTTGGACACAGGGCCTTTCGAGAGGTACTTAAGGTTCAATGAGGTCATCAGAGTGGGCATTAATCCCTCTGACTGGCGTCCTTACGATAAAGGGAGGTTGGGACACAGACACACAGTGGGACGACCACGTGGAGACACAGCGGGAACACAGCCACCATTAAGCCACGGAGATTGGCCTCGGGAGACGCCAAACTTGACGAAGGGGACCAGAATATGCCACCCCAGATGTGCTACTTCTTGATTATGTTGAGCTGAAGGCAATGAAGACGTAGCACATTCAGAGGAAAAATTTTCTCTCTCCCTGAACTGCCTGGAAGAAGTGAAAAAGGGGCCTGAGCTAGAACAAGAACAACGGCCGGAGGTAACTTTCTTATCTGAAAGACTTACCTGCGTGGCAGGACAAACGTCTGACTGCCAAACATCCGCTCTTTCTCATGGTCCTGTGCTGTGAATCACCCCCTCCCCTTTGAAGCCCCATAGGATGGCACGAAAGCCTCAGGTGCCCGACTGCCTTTGGGTCCCATGTTTTCATGGGGCTCCTGCATGTACAAAATTAAAATAGATTTTCCCCCTGTCGATCTATCTTATGTCAATTTAATTATCGGAGCAAAGAACCTAGAAAGGTAGAAGGAAATTATTTCCTCCCCTACATGGCCAACACCTTGGTCTCTGACCTGTAGCCTCCAGATCCGTGAGAAAATTAACTCGTATTGTGTAAGCTGCCTAGTCCGTGGTACTTTGCGGAAGCTCAGGCAGACTAACGCACCCACTCCCACACATTCACACGCTCTCACGCTCATGTAGAAACACTTTCACACACTCAGCCTCGCACACACACACACACAGACTCATATACTCATACACCATCTACACAGACACACATCAAACACGCTCACTCACACATATATCCTTATACACTCCCCCCCACACACATAGACACACACACACACAAAAATCACACTCTCACATACTCACCCACGCAGACATGCTCGCACTTATCTCAAACACAAACACTCGTACCCGTTCTTGCACAGACTCGCACTCAAACGCACACTCACCCACACAGATACATACTCTCACACACCCACACATGCCACACTTCACCCTCACCCACACTTCCTGAGCCCCGAGACTTGGGCTGTTGTGGCTCGGGCCTGCACGGAGGCCAGTTCCCTTCCTTTGGTCTCTCTCAACCTCATTCCTCTTGCTAGAACCTTCGATCCATCCGGGGCCTTCTGCCTGGAGTCTGACTTCTGGCATTCCGGCACTCCCTGCGTGCCTGGCACTTTGCTTTTCTGTCTCCAACTTTGGCCTGGACGGGAGCAGAGTGGCCGAGATGCTATTGACCGCAGGCAGGGCACACACACTCTGAGTCTCAAGATTCTTATCCCTAAAATCAGTAATCTAAACTAGCACAGTGGTTCTCAAAGTGTGGTCCCCAGACCAATAGCATCAAGGTCACCTGGGACTCATTAGAAATGCACATTCTCAGGGCACCCGGATCGCTCCGTTGGTTGAGCGTCAGACTCTTGATTTCAGGTCAGGTTGTGATCCCAGGGTCATGGGATCGGACCCCATGTTGGGCTCTGCATTTAGCATGGCACCTGCTTAAGATTCTCTGTCTCTCCCCCCCACTCATGCACACACTCTCTCTCTCTCTCTCTAAAAAAGTAAAAAAAAGACATGCACATTCTCAGGCTCCACCCACATATACTGAATCAGAACCTCTGAGGGGGTAGAGCCCAGAAATCTGTGTTTTAACATGTCCTTTGGGAAGTTCTGACCCAGGCTAAAGTTTGAGAATCACTGAACTGCAATATCTCTAAAATTTCTGTTCGGTAATAAACCTCCCAGACTTGCTGTGTGTATTGGGTTATTTATGAAATGCCTTCAATGCGTCCATTCCCTTCCAAACATCATCTCTACAATCCCCTAGAGTAGGCGTCACGAAAAAGTGTTTTCCGGAGTCGCCTGGTGGCATCCAACTTCGGCTCAGGTCATGATCTCACGGTTCGTGAGTTCGAGCCCTGCATCAGGCGCTCGGCTGTCAGCACAGAGCCTGCTTCTGATCTCGCTCTGTCCTGCTCGCTCTCTCTCTCTCTGCCCCTCCCAGCTCATTCTCGCTCTCTTTCTCTCTCTCTCTAAATAAATAAATAAATAAACTTTAAAAAACGATTTTTGAAAGTGTTTTCCGGATGAGTGACACGAGGCACAGAGAGGCTAAGTAACTCACGAGGGGACACACAGCTGGAGATGAGCAGGAGGAGGATTTGAACTGGGGCTGTCCCACCACGCTCTCTCCTGCCACAGTGACGAGGGCCTGACCCCCTATCAGCACCCAGGGAATGTCATTTTCTGGTGGTCCTATGACCCTCAGGTACCTGCCCTTCACACCTTGACCAGCATTTCTAGTGTCTACCACTGCCTATGTGAAGTGCCTTCCAGCTCCCCTCCATCCCCTCCCCCAGTTCTGCCTTCCTTTGGTTTTCACAGTGGCGAGTGGCGAGTGCCGAGGCACCCCAGCACTCCCCGGATCCCACAACCCTCGGAGTCAGCTTGGCTACTGGAGGAAAGCCACTGTCCTAAGTTCCGGACCGTGATGGCCTGGAAAAATGCACCCTCTCTCCTCACCGTCTCTCCTTACGAAGAGAACCTCCTCCTGCGGGTGGCTGTTGAGACCATCAAAGATCTGATCCTCACAAAACCCCAACACCTGTGGGGGAAAACGATGCTTGCGTAACGTTCCCATGGACGAAGCCTGAGGCATGTGGGCATTGAGCGGAAGGTGAGCCCTCTCCCAGTACAGGTATTTGGGGGCGGCTGGACCACCCTGAGGCATACTTCGCTTCTTTCCCATTTCAGAGAGGCTCACCCCGCCCCACCTGGTTCTCTCCCAGCAACAAACATCCTGCTATTCTCAGTAGGGCCTGCTTAGCGGTGCGTCCCCTACCGGGAAGACAGGGATTTTGTCTTGTCCCTGCTGTAGCCCTAGTCCACACACATAGAAGTGTCTCATCAATATCTGTTGATCGAGTGAATGACTGCTGTCCCGTCTACCGGTTTCTGCCTCACGGGAGAGCTTCACACACATGCATGCACGTGCCTCAGGGCCGGTGGAGGAGAGGCCAAGTTAGGGCAAGGAGGTAGGACACGGGAGCCCTAACAGAGGGAGGGTGATGATGGGGCAAGAGCAAAGCACAAGGGGCCGAGGGGGAGCCGGGAACGGGTCTTTGCACAGTTGGGACTGAAAATGAAGCCCAGCTGAGGGCGAAGGAAAAGTATCATAAACCGGAAATCAGTCCCAAGACCTGATAAGGATGTTTTTCAGATTATGGAGGAGGTCTGCTCACAGACAAATTATTATTTGTTGTGCCGAGTGCACAACGGTCACTGATGGTCGCCAGCCTGTGAACCTCCAATTCAGTCTGAGTTCAGATCAGCTCGTGGGGATGCCTCGTGGGCAGGGCTAATTTGGTAACATGCAGAGGTGCACCACGGGGGTTTTTGTGGGCTGGACTTTCACCCTAAGTGATGCTAGGTTTAGTTCTGTTTTCTGTCTGCAGAGAATTCCTGCATCACTTGTCCTTTGGGGGAAGCACTGCGCATAATGCGGTACACAGGGTGCCCTGCGCCAGATTTCATGGCAGCGTGACCAGGCTGGAGACTCCAAGCCGTCTGTGACCAGGTTAAAATTCAGTCCTCCCACCTCAAGCCCCTCCTCTTCCCCCGGGGCCCGGCCCCTCCGTTTTAATGGGTCCTCTGGTCATTCCCGGTAATTCCGCGACCCGGGCCCCAGCCGTCAGCAGAAGGGCGCGGCTCACCTTCGGTTCCTACGCCGCCCGCGGTGTAGAACAGGTCTGGAACAGGGCTGTCGCTACTGCCCTCTAGACGCAGGCAGTGGTTACAGAGATCAGCTCCGGAACCGAGGGGTGTGGTGAACCAAACTCCAGGCAAGGGAGGCGGCGGAAAACAGCAGCGATCTGTCCGCTCCTTTGCAGCGATAACCTGGTGTGTGAGGTTAAGTTCACACTCGTTGCGGGCGCGCCCTGCCAGCTGCCTTCCCGTGGGAAGGGCCGTCGGTTGTAAGTGAAGACACATGGTTGCTAGACAAACTGCCTCACCAGAAGTCAATCAGGGAGGAGTGGAGTTATCCCAGGGATGGATTTACTCAGTCCTGGCGAAGCCGCGTGACCAGGATGATCCAGCTTCGTGAACAGCCTTTCTATTCAGTTGTTCTCCCGGCTTAGGGGGTGTGTTCGATGTCAACAGAGGCTCTCCACTACGTGCACCGGGGACACCTATGGAGAGGAAAGTTGTAGGCATTACGTTCCTCCTGCTCAGCGCAGCCAGGCGTGTGATGCCTTCTGAAGTTCCTGTAAAAGTCATTTTATTAGGAATTAATAACTGAAGGCGGCAGGGGTGGGGTGGGTGGGGAGCTAGGTGGCTCAGCCAGTTAAGTGTCCATCCAGCTCTTGATTTCGGCTCAGGTCATGATCTCACAGTTTGCGGGACTGAGCCCCGTGTAGGGCTCCACAGTCAGTGGGAAGCCTGCTTAGGATTCCTTCTCTCCCTCTCTCTCTGCCCCTAGCTCCCCTGCAATAAACAGGCAAAAATAACCGTGAAGCGATGAAGGGGGTCAAAGGCACAAACTTCCACTTATAAAATAAATAAGTGTGGGCCTTGTAATGCACAGCAATGTGACTACATAGGTAACAATACTGTATTGCATGTTTGAAAGTTGCTAAGAGAATAGATCTCAAAAGTTCTCATCACAAGGGAAAAAGTGTGTAACTGTATGTGGTCTATATGTGGTGATGGATGTTTTCTAGACTTTATTGTGGTGATCATTTTGCAATATATACAGATATCAAATCATTATGTTGTACACCTGAAACTAATATAATGCTGTATGTCAATTATATCTCAATATAAGGCAATTTTAAAATTTTATTTGAAAAAAATTTTTAGTGTTTATTTTTGAGGGAGAGACAGAGTGCAAGGAGGGGAGGGGCCACGAGAGCGGGAGACAGAGAATCTGAAGTAGACTCCAGGCTCCAAGCTGTCAGCACAGAGCCCAACACAGGGCTTGAAGCCATGAACCGTGAGATCATGACCTGAGCCAAAGTTGAACGCTTAACCGACTGAACCACCCAGGTGCCCCTCAATAAAAAGAATTCTTAAAAATAGCCGTGAAGTTTTGTCAGCCATCTCTAGGCACAGAGTGGATCTTTGACTAGTAAACGAATAATGTGAAAATAATACAGCAAAAGGAATCTAATCACTAACTAAACCCAGGCTAAAATTCCTGATTCTTCTATATATTCAAAGAACTTGTGAATAATGAGCTAATGAGAGGTGCCTGGGTGGCTCAGTCAGTTCAGCATCTGATTCTTGATTTAGGCTCAGGTCATGATCTCATAGTTTCATGGGTTCCAGCCCTGCATCAGGCTCTGCTCTGACAGCATGGAGCCTGCTTGGGATTCTCTCTCTCTCTCTCTCTCTCTCTCTCTCTCTCTCTGCCTCTCCCCAGCTTGCACACTCTCTCTCAAAATATATAAATAAAATTTAAGAAAAATAAAAACTGAGCTAATGACACATTGCCCCAGGGAAAGGAGGTTTTATCTTTGCTTGAACTCCAGATGTGCAAGTAAATACTATAAAAACCAAATGGGTGACCAACAAATTCTAACTTTTTGAAATAGAGGAATTATTCCTCAATTATATCGCCAGGGTAGGTCAATGGCAGGAAGAGGTAAGGAAATAAAAATAGGAAAGGAGTCATTAAGCTCCTGGCTGGGATGATCACAAAACCCAGGTGAAAATGTGGCCATAGAAGATGGACTCTCCACAGGGTGGCCGGCTTCTGGGCTCTGAAGGGGACAGTTCAGTGATCTGACCTTCCCCCAGGACGGGGGTGGGGGGTCCGAGGAGAGCCCATAGCAGCCCTTTCTTCCCCAACCCTCAGGCACCTCAGGCCTTCCTGAGACAGTCTGCTTCGCCTAAGGCTATTCTGTTTCATTTCCCACTTTCCCTTTCAGGCCAGGGTCAAGGGAACCTAATAAGCAAATGGTTACAAAACTTCCGGAACACAGAGCTCCCTAACATACAAAACCCAATTTCCCTTAAGAAATGGGCAGCTGTCTCCATTTCTTTTTGGCAAGAGGTGACGTATAAAATATTTATATTCATTAAATAGAGTCATTTGTCCTAAAATAACATGTCAGCTTACCTCTGGGCAGGAAGTCTCATCTGCCCACGAGCACACCCATCTGCTTATACTTAGGGCCATGGTGCCTGCCTGCTGGCGAAAGTCATCAAAAAGTTGTGACCGCCAGTTGACCCAAGAGCTGGCCCCAGGCCATCAGAGGCTTCTCGCCCTCTCCTGTCCTTGGAATGTGGGTCTAGCTTGCGTTTCCTGCTCCTACAGTCTCCTCCAAGGATACAGCCTTGAGATAATGATGCGTCGTTGAGAACACCTGCAAGGTATACTTAACCCAGTTACGGCCTCTCTATAGATAAACTTAAGATGTGGCGGCAAGGGTGGGGATCCATTTGTCTTGCAGCCACCCAAGATGAGCCTCGTATGCAAGTTCCCTTTGCTTATTAAAGCTGCCTCCTAGGGGCGCCCGGGTGGCTCTGTCGGTTAAGCGCCCAACTCTTGGTTTCAGCTCAGGTCATGATCTCACGGGTCATGGGTTTGAGTCCCACATCGGGCTCTACACTGACAGCACGGAGCCTGCTTGGGATTCTCTCTCCCTCTGTCTCTGCCCCTCCCCTGCTCACTTTCTCTGTGTCTCAAAATAAATAAATAAACTTAAAAAAAAGAGAGAGAGACAGAGTTCTTGTCTTCACAAAACTCGCAGGCCAGTCTTGGAAGTGGATCCAGAAGTGGGTCATTTCAGTGCCTGGTGAGAAATGCCCCGGTGACGGAAAGTTGGGGACAGCGGCGGTGGGGAAGGCTGTTGGCTGGGGGCGATGACAGAAGGGAGAGGGAGAGGCAGAGTGCCGGGCTCACCTACCCCGGGTCTGCAGGGACCCTGAGGGCAGCACTAGAGTGCATCCCCTGTCCCTGGCCAGACTTTGCAGGAGCACTTCCTCCCCAGAGGGCAGAGCAGGTGGCCCTGCCCCAGACCCCCTTCTCTCGCTGTCACAGCCGCATCTTCCTCTTTGTCACTTTCACGTGCTACCTTCGATCATAGACAGGAACTACTGCAAGACCCGCATCAGCCACGGGTGAAGTGGGCTCCGGAGATCGGGGGACGTGGCTCGTGTGTGCCTCAGAGGCCACCCGCAGACTAAAGGGGTACGGCCCATTCCCTGGGGTGTGCACCTTCCCCACCCTCACCCCCACCCCCCATCCCCGCCGGGCACAGCACGTACCAGTGACCCCAGGAGGATGGACTCACGGGCACTAAAGCTGTGAAGCAGAACCAAGGAGCTTCCCATTTTCAAGGTTCTGCAATTGGCAACACGGGGGAAAAATCTTTCCCCATCTCTCTCAGCTAGAAATTCTTTTCATTGTAAAGACAATGCTTGCTTACAATAAAGCACTTTTTTGGAAAATGTTTATTTATTTATGAGAGAGACAAAGGGGCAGAGAGAGACAAAGAGAGAGGGCACAGGGGAGGGGCAGAGAGAGAGGGAGAGAGAGATCCCAAGCAGGATTCTTGCTGTCGGCACAGAGCCCAATGCAGGGCTCGAAACCCACAAACCATGAGATCATGACCTGAGCCGAAAACCAAGAGCTGGACGCTTAACCGAATACGCCACCCAGGAGCCCCATACAGTAAAGCATTCTAGAGACAGTAGAGGATATGGGCCGCCTGAGTGGCTCAGTCGGTTAAGCGTCTGACTTCAGCTCAGGTCATGATCTCATGGTTTGTGGGTTTGAGCCCCGCATCGGGCTCTGTGCTGACAGCTCGGAGCCTGGAGCCTGCTTCGGATTCTGTGTCTCCCTCTCTCTCTGCTCCTCCCCTATTCATGCTCTATCTCTGTCTCTCAAAAGTAAATAAGCGTTTAAAAAAAAAAGAGAGAGAGAATACTGATGCCTCATCCCAGACTCAGAGGCTCTGACTTAAAACGGGGCTGACACTGCGAACGGAGGGTTGACTAGGACCACCGGGCTCTGCCATGGGGTTGCTGTTAGACAATGGCTCGGTCTGGAGTCACCTGGGAGGTCTCCTCACCTGAATATCTGGCGGCTGATGCTTGCTGTAGGCTGGGGCCTCAGCAGGGACTACCAGGCCAGACACGTATACATGACCTCCCCATATGGCCTGGCCTTCCTCACATCACGGATGCTGGGCTCCTAGAGGACAGAGTCCAAAGGGACCAGGAGAAGCTGTTTTTACTTTGCTAGATTACCGTCAGATTTCACACGGCAGGCCCTCGTAGTCCACGGGCTTCCTTCGATTCAGATAGAGGGAGCATAGGCCCCTACTTCTCGGGAGGAACGCCAACATCTTATCAACACAAAATCGTAAGAATACGTGGGATGGGAGACAGTGTCACAGCCGTCTTGAAAAAATACCATCTGCCACAGGGCGGAGTTTGGACACATTCGGCTCATGACTTGTAGGCCAGTGCTTTCATTCTAGTTCACAAGCACATGGTGCAGTAGAACAGGCAGGAATTGACTACATACAGATTAAAATCTTCTTTTAACAGTATTTGTCATATATATGACAAAAGGCTAGTTAGCTTTATTTTTTTTTTAATGTTTATTTATTTTTGATAGAGACTCAGAGTGTGAGTTGGGGAGGGGTGGAGAGAGAGGGAGACACAGAATCCGAAGCGGGCTCCAGGCTCTGGGCTGTCAGCACAGAGCCTGACATGGGGCTCGAACCCATGGACCATGAGATCATGACCCGAGCCGAAGTTAGACGCTTAATGGACTGAGCCTCCCAGGTGCACCTTAACATTTTAATAATAGCAAGTCTTATTCTAGAGAAATGAGTAAGGACACTTTAAGTACAAGGGTGTTAATTGTTATTTACCAAAGGAAGGAAGGAAGGAAGGAAGGGAAAATGGAAGGGAAAGAAAGAAAGAAAGAAAGAAAGAAAGAAAGAAAGAAAGAAAGAAAGAAAGAAAGAAAGAAAGAAAGAGAAAAACAATGAAACATCCTAAATGTTTTTCAATAAGAGGGTTTGTGAGAGTTGATGGTCCTTTCACAGAATATAATACTATGCGGACATTAAAAGTGATGTTCATATGCACATTTATTTAAATAGAAAACAAAAATCCCAAAAAGTATATTTAGCAGGGTCCCATTTTTTGTTACATACATTTTACAAAATACATACAACAAGGTTTTGTGTGTGTGAGTGAGTTTTCATTTCTGGGATAAGAGATCAATGTAAGAATGGGGTGATTGCTAAATGGTAAGCTTTCTGGTGATTTCTTTTTCTTGTGCCTTACCTTGACTTTCTAATTTTCTAAATGTAAAATGTGTTGAACACAAAGACGTAAAAGTAAGATACAGTAAAAATAAGTTTGTTTAAAGTATTATGTAAAAAGGCTGGTGGGAAGGATGTGTACAGTGTGGCCTATAGAGCAAACTAGATCCGGACGTGGGTTCTGCTGTGATATTTGGTGGCTGACTGACCTTTGCCAAGTTACCTCACTTTGGGCCTCAGTTTCCTGACTTGCGCAATGGGTAGATAAATTCTACTTCACAACGCTGAGTGCATGGCCCTGACTGGGTACCACAGTCATCTGTAAATGTTTGAGGCAGATAAGGCTTTGGGAGGAACCCCCCAGGGCTACGTGCGGGGGGGGGGGGGGGGGGGGGGGGGTGGAATCTGCATTTAAATTGCACAGGCTTGTGCACACAGAGAAACTGCGACATTTAGATTTCCTTTGGCAGCAGATGAGGCAACTAACCGATATTGGGAAAGTTCTAGAGCAACAACATGGGAAAGCTTGAACACCATCTTTTGGGGAAGTTATCTGGGCCTTCAGGCCTGCGAGCCTCAACCTCCACCCCACCCCCACCAGCCAAGCAGGCACGGAGAGGCTTTTTCTGCCCTCTAGTGGTCTCTTCTGGAACTGCCTTTGAGAAGACCTGCCCAGGTGGGGAACCTTCCGTCTCACTCAGGCTGCCACCTAGGCCGGGCTATTCCCAGCTACCCTTCAAGCAAACAAGGAACCAACCACAGAGCCTGTTCTTGCAGACTGTTTGGCCCTTCCATCTCTTAACTCTGGTTGTTGTTGTTGAATTTTCTTTAAGTTCCGAGCAGGGGGGAGGCGTGGGGTAAAAGGAAGAAGGCCCACCGGGCGGGCCCACTCACTCTGGTGGGAGAACTGAGCCGGTAAGTGGGGGCATGGAGCCCTGCAGGGCCGGCCCACTCACTGCCCTGTCCCTCCCGGAGCGCACCTCACCCCTGCGGCAGAGAGGGCTGAGGGAGTCGCAGCAGCCCAAGCAGGCCAAGCGGCGGGGTGACGAGGCTGCAGAGTGAGGGACCGTGAGGACCACGGGACCAATGACTCCAAGAGCCACAGAGAGAGACCCCGCGAAGCCAAGCTGCCAAGCGCAGGCCCCACCGCTGGGGGTGCCAGGCCAGCCTAAGACTGAGGGGGCTGGGCTGGGGGCGTCCTCAGCAGCCAGCCCACGAGCCACAGAGACTTTAGATTGGGGTCTGGGTGGGGGGAGACCCCTAAGGAAGGACCCAGCGTGACGGAGAAATCACTGAATGGAACCGGAATTCTCCCCGAGTGAGCGGTCTGCCATCGCAGGGCTCCAAGTCTGAAAATCACGACGAGCTATGGAAGAAACTGGACTTTTCGGGTACATTTTTTGAGTACATCTGTATGATTCATACCCACTAGCTACACTGTAACATGTGTCCCAGTTGGACACAAGTGTATGTGAGGTGATCAGGAGACAGATTTTAACTTTTTTTTCCCCCTTTGGAGCGAAACTACAGACAAACATACAAGTAGAGATCACAGCCTTAAGAACTGTATCAGGTACGGTCTCGATAGGCAGGTGCGCTCACATTAATTTGAGCGAGGTTTCACGTTATGGGTGGGGTGTGGGGAACCAGCCTGAGCTGTTACCTCCCTGACGCCCAGATTGACTAGGGGAGGAAAGGGGTTCTTGGGACCACTGGCGGGGTGTGGGGAGAGGACACCTGGAGAGGGGGCTGTGACCTCTGGTCAAGAGATACACCCGGTCCTGGGAGGGAGACTCAGCAGGGAGGGAGTGGGCGGTACAGATCTGTTCTCGCTCTCTTCTTTCCCTCCTCTGCCTCCCAGGAGGCCAGGGGGCAAGGGAGTCATTATGTCATCCATGTGGTTTGGCCTCTTGGGGTTGGGATCAGGACGGGGAGAGCAGACGGACAAACGGAAAGTATCTGGCATAACCCCAAGCGGCAACAGCGTATTAGGTTTCTGTTGCTGCCGTAACAAATCGCCCCACGTTTTGTGACTCAAAACGCCACCGTGGAAAGTCTCACAGCTGAGTAGATGAGACGATTAGCATGGCATGGCTCAGGTGGGTCCTCTGCTGAGGGTCTCATCTGGCCGTGACTGTGGCATCTGCAGGACTCCACCCCTTTCTGGAGGTTCTGGGGTTAGAACCCACCTCCAGGCCCATTCAGGTTATAGCAGGACTCAGTTGCTTGTAGTCGTAGGACCGAGGTCCCAATTTGCTGATCGCCAGCCAGGAATTGTTTTCAGCTTGTGGAGGTAACCTTGCTCCTCGCCCATAACTGCCTTCCTCCATTAAGACACCAATGTCCAGGCGGGTCCTTCCTACCCTTCAGCGTCATCTTGCCTGCTTTCTGTTTTTGCCTTAGTTGATTCTTCCGCATTCCTCTTCTGGTTTGTTTTTTTAAATTTTTTAAAAAATATTTATTTTTTGAGAGAGACAGAGACAGAATGCGAGTGGGTTAGGGGCAGACAGAGGGAGACACAGAATCCGAAGCAGCCTCCAGGCACTGAGCTGTGAGCACAGAGCCCGATGTGGGGCTCGAACTCACGAGCTGTGAGATCATGACCTGAGCCGAAGTCAGATGCTCAACCAACTGGGCCACCCAGGTGCCCCCATTCCTCTAAGGGCCCACCTGCATTGTCCAGGATAAAGAATCCCCTGTTTTAAGTTCTTTTACATTTTTTTTTTTTTTACAGTTAGTATTAATTTTTTGAGAGGCAGGCAGAGTGTGAGTGGGGGAGGGGCAGAGAGCGAGGGAGACACAGAATCTGAAGCAGGCTCCAGGCTCTGAGCTGTCAGCATAGAGCCTAATGTGGGTCTTGAACTCACAAACTGTGAGATCATGCCCTGAGCCGAAGCCTGATGCTTAACCGACTGAGCCACCCAGGCCCCCAATAACCCTAGTTCTATTTGCAAAATCCTTTCACAGAAGTACCTAGACTAGAATCCTGGAATCTATACAATGTAGCCAACTACAACAGTGATCAGCATTTTGCCAACCTTTGGTAACAAGTTGTTTTTCTTTTTTTAATTACAGTGATTTTTTTTTTTTTTTGAAAACTAAGTTTTGGGGCACAGTCGGTTGAACGTCTGACTCTTGATTTCGGCTCTGGTCAGATCCCAGGGTTGTGGGGTCGAGCCCCATGTCCATTCTCTCCCTCCCTCTGCCTCTCTCCCCACTCGCTCCCTCGCTCTCTCTCTCAAATTAAAAAAAAAAAAAGCTTTATTGATATATAATTCACATGCCATATACTTCACTTATTTAAAGTACACATTTTATGGCTCTTGGTATATGACATTAATTTTTAGAAGTTGTGATAGAATATATATAACATAAAATTTGCCATTTTAACTATTTTTAAGTGTGTGATTCAGGGGCTGTAAGTACATTCACAGTGTCGTCAGGGCATCACCACCACCTACGTCCCCAACTCTTTCATTACCCTAAATAAAAACTCTGAAACCGTTAAGTGATAACTCTCTATTCCCCCTGCTACCCGCCCCGGTAATCTCTCTGGTAATCTCTCATCTACTTTCCGTCTCTGTGAATTTGCCTATTCGAAGGACCCCACATGTGTGGAATCATGCAATATTGGTTCCTTTGTGTCTGGCTTACTTCACTTAGCATAACGACTTCAAGTTTCATCTATGTTCTTGGAAACTTTTTCCTCTTTGTAGCTGAACATTTCATTGTATGAGTACATTTTATTTATCCTTTCATCTGTTGATGGGCACCCGGGTTGTTTCCATCTTTGGTTAAGGTGAACAGGTGATACTTGTCCATGAACACTGATGGACAAGGATCCATTTGAGCCCCTGCTTTCAATTCCTCTGGGTGTCTACCTGGAAGTTATGATCATTTTCTTCTTCTTTTTTTAAAAGTTTATTTTTGAGAGAGAGAGAGGATCCAATGTGGGCTCCATGCTGACAGCAGAGAGCCAGATGCGGGGCTCAAACTTACAAATCACGAGATCATGATCTGAGCTGAAGTCACTTATGCAACTGAACCACCCAGGCGCCCCAGAAGTACTGTAATTTTCTATCCAACTTTTTGAGGAACCACAAAGCTGCCTTCCTTCCTGCTACACCAGTCTACATTTCCACTGGCTATGCACAAGGCTTCCATTTTCCAAATCCTCCTCAACACTTATTATTTTCTGGTCTTTTTTGTTTGCCTGCTTGGTTTTGGTTTTGATTTTCTGACAGCCATCCTAACTGATGTGAAGTGACATCTAATTGTGCTTCTGGCTTGCATTTCCCTAATGATGAATGGTGTTGGGCATCTTTTTGTCCACTTATTGGCCATGTGTAGATTTCTTTTGAAAAAAAAAATGTTTATTCAAATCTTTTGTCCACTTTTGAATTGGGTTTTTTGTTATGGTCACTGCTGAGTTGTAGTTCTTTATATACTCTGGATACTAACCAGGATTTGCAAATACTTTCTCCCCTTCCATGGGTTGGTTGTCTTTTTGCTGTCTTAGTTGTATCCTTTGGTGCACACAAGTTTTTAATTTTGAAGACCGATCTATTTGTTTTTCTTTTGAGGTTTGGGCTTTTGATGTCATCTACAAGAAACCATTGTCAAATCTAAGGTCCTCAAGACTTTTTCCATGTGCTGGCCCCCCAACAATTAAAAGCAGCAGTCAGCAATCAGAACACACAACCCTGATTTTTGGAGAACAAGGTCCTTATGGCCCACCCTGGCCCCAGCAATGCCACTCTAGGAGCTTGGGCTGCTGTCCCCTCTGCCCCACAGTGGGGCTGCATGATGGCAGATGGCCACCACGACTCAGGAAAAGCTGAAATTGGCCGAAATTCAGCAGCCTCTTCATCAAGCTCTCCCCGGGGTGCAGCTGTGTTTTCCTACATCTAGAGATCCAAAGTAGTTCATGCAGACAGCTCCTGCCAGTGCAGTCCTTGTCTTGGTAGAGATGTATCCCTGGACCACCCCACTCTACCATCGGCCTTGATGTACCCTTTAGGTAACTAGGTTTTATGAACCTAAAACACTGTAAGTTTTAGCCCAAATAGAAGCTGTCCCCTTTAGGAAGTTCACGTTGGCAGGCTGTCACTGGTCCCACGGATGCTGTCATGTCCCACGCAGGCCCTCGGGTACCAGTTCCCTTCTGCCTACAACAGGAGGTCTGAGCATCATCACCCCTGCAACTTCTGAGCCCCCCCTTCGCTCTATCCAAGTCAAAGCCCCATTCCCATCCCACCCAAGGGCCAGGACGGAACAGTCCAGGGATCTCGGGCCATGGTCAGTGCCAGGAAAGTGTCTTTGTTCCTTCTGGAGGTGAGGAGAGGGAAAAGAAAAAAACACGGCTCATCTTCAGAACTGAGTTAGGAAACTCCGTTGCCTGCGGTTGAAGAACAGTTTTCTAGAACATGAAAACAATGTCCAAAAGGGTGGTTTGGGGTCCCTGGTAGAATGATTTTTTAATTCAATAAGCCCCTAAGTCTTTTGTGGGAAACAAACCACCCCTTGTAACACTGGGGATGCCACAGATTTTGTAGATTTTTTTAAAAGAGTTTTATTTATTTGAGAGAGAGAGAGAGAGAGAGAGAGAGAGAGAGAATCCCAAGCAGGTTCCACACTGTCAGTGCAGAGCCCAATGCAGGGCTCGAACTCACAAACTGTGAGATCATGACCTGAGTCAAAATCGAGAGTGGGACGCTTAACCCACTGAGCCACCCAGACACCCCAAGATTTTGCAGATTATTAAATGGCGATCTTCTCATTGTGAATCAGCCCCCAACATTAAATCTCTTTATTCAAAAAGCATAAAGACTTTTTTTTACGAAAAAAATTTTATTTTCTGCGCTGATATTTATACAACTGTAAACTCAAGGAATCATCCGATACTTGTAAAAGTCTGGGGGGAACAGTTAATAAGCACCTTCAGTGGTTTCCACAGTTTAAGAATTTACCGTCTGAAAACTTTTAGAATGAATCTAGTAGAATGAATAAAATAGTTATAAAAATTAATACAAAATCATGACGAACATTTGATATAGAGGGCTTGATATGGAATGATAAATATGAAAAGGTGAAACTAATTCATGGGGCTGGGCTGGATAAAAGACCCACACGTTCCCCAAACTGCGTGATTCTCGGGAATGTGTTTGGCTCTCACAAGGAACTCCGATCATTCAGGGCAAGGCTCGTTCCCGGTCCAGGCTCCATTGCGATGCCGCAGCACATGAGGACAAAGTGAGGAGGGGATACGGGCTGGAGGGGTGATGAGTGTACTGAGGTTTGCAGATAAGGGAAGGACCTCTTCCCCAAGGAGAAAAACAGACAAATTCTTCCACGTCCTCAAGCGAAGGTGTCCTTTGGCAAAATGTGCCGTTTTCTCTTTGGAGAGTTTTTCCTTCTTGCCGTTGCTAAATACCTTCTTCTCCCCTTTCCTCTTGGGTTTTCCACTCCTGCTCCTGACCAACCTCTTTGTGACACTTTCTGCTGAGCCTTCTCTGCGCCCTTACCCCAATCTTTACAGACTCCCATCTCCTGATGCCCCACTTTCAATCCAAAATCCCTACTGTTTTGCACCTCGGGGCGGCAGCTGATAAAAAGATAACACTAGCTGCTCGTACGGCCAGGAGATGTTTCTAAACAAACTGTAGAAACATAAACGTGAAATGTGGCGACGGTCCCTTTAATTACACCAATGAGCAATAACGGGTCTGGGTCAGGAGTATAAATACTCACTCTGGCCCTCGTAGGTGGGAACACAGCCAGCAAGAGCCGTGAACAGAGGGGGAAACAAAGGAGACACGGGCTCATGCTGACTGACTGTAGGTTGGCTCTCACCAGTGGAGGTGGGAGATGAAGGCCTATAGACCTGTCACCACTGGCACCAGCCCCCAGTGGGGCCATGCTGCTCAAGAGACCAGATGCTCGGATCCAGGTGCTTTGGGCAAAGTGGGATCGTTTGGTATCCAATGGTGTAATTTAAGGCACATCCAAGAATCCTCGTCCTCAAAACCCGACTCTACGTGTTGAAATTCCTACCACTGGACACTCCTTTGATTGAAGGGCTTGGCCTACCAAGGGCTGCTGCCGAAATGCCAGTAACTTATCTGGGAGGGAATGCTGACGATCGACCATACGTATCCACATGGCCCTAAGACCAGGTGGGTTTTGAACAAAACGGCAGGGCTTGCTCACTACGATGGGGGCCTTGGGCAGGATGCAGGTGCTATAGAACTTGGGAGTAGAAAGCCAGGAGCATGAAGAGGGAAATCAGAGCACCAAGAGAAAAAAAGAGGGGGAGGGTTAACTCCCTCCTTCATTCACGGCCTTGCCCAGGTGGCCCTGGCTGGTGCGTCGGGGAGTTAACAGGATGGTGGGTGTGTCAGAGTGAGGCTGAGCTTATAAGGCCACAGGGGGAGGGGGCAGCTCAGGCCTGGGCGGGCCCTGCTCATCACCGGGGGGATAAACTGGGGACAGTTTCCAGAGCACTGGGATGGGCACATAATCCGGAGTCGGGGTTTTCTGTCTTTGTGGAGGGGGAAGGGGCTTTCCCATTCCAGAAGCCGGCGGCATATGTTTTGGGGAACAGTGAGGGGAATACTGTCGGGGCTCAGGCTGGGTAGGACCTGGGCCTGATCGCCACCAGGTCGGACAGTTTTCAGTCTGGACCCTTTCAAGTAGGGTGACGCTGAGTACCTGCCGAGGGAATGAGGCCTTCTTGTCTTCATTTCCGCTCGATGCAGTCAACTCCCAGGGTGTTGTCAGGGCAACGGCAGGTCCTGCTTCCGGGGGTGGCCAAGCAGAGGTGGGTGCAGCCACCATTGTTCACCGAGCAGTAGTTGTGACCTGGGAAAGGCAGAGGTCAGTCCAACAGCCATCTAAGAGAAGAGCCCGCCCATCAGTCCCCTTCTCGGTTTCCAGGAGACCAAGCGTGTGGGTGCTTCCAGAAAGGGAATCCTCACGGTGATGGATTTGCCAGAGGGCAAAAACACTGATTTCTGAGTTGGGGACTGTGCGGATTTACCGTGAACGTTATCGATGGTCTCAGGGAGGGTCTTCCGGCTCTGGCTGTAACACGCAGCTGGGGTTTTCAAGCACAGAGGGCTCTCTGTCTAGCTTGTCCACTCGGCTTCGCACTGGCCTCGGGGAGGCGGGGAGCCAAGGGGGGTGAGGGAGGGGAGAGGTCTCCCAAGAGGCAACACAGCAGGTCCTGGAGCCAGGCTGCCTGGCTGACCCTCCGGCTGCACCACTGTGAGCCCTGTGACTTCGGGCTAGTGGCTTCCGTGTCCTTATGCATAAAACGGGCCCACAAATAGTACCTACCTCGTGCGGTCGCCATGAGGATTAAGCGAACTAGCGAACACAAGGCACTTAGCCCACCGCGTTCACATATGTAAAGGACCCAGCTCACGGTAAGCACCTTGTCCGTGTCTGTGATTATTATTAGAGGTAATTACTATTGTGGCTGTTAGGCCAAGTGGAGGGACCCTTAAAGCCACAGAGACCGTAACACGGATGTTCCTATCTGGAACCCGGAGACCACATACTTCTAGACCCGGCCCAAGATTCAATCCTTTTCCTCCCCCTTGTCCACCATTTCCAGTTCATTGCCTAATGTTTCCTAGGTATCGACTTGGCTCACTTCTTAAACAATGCAGGCCCTCGATGGAAGGGAGTGCGTCTCGCCTGCCATGTGACCAGACCAGGGCAGGTGGAGGCCCCACGGGCAGCAGGCAGGATGGAGGCGTGGAGCCACAGAGCATCCCTGGCCCCTGAACGGCAAGAGCACGGGGGCGTTACCTTGGGGACACTGAGACAGGGCCGTGGTGACACCGTACAGCCGGGTCTGCTTGTGGGGGTGGAAGGTATCCGTCTCTTTGGAGATGGCAAGATCTACAGCAACCACAGAACTCCTACAAAACACCAAAGGGCAGCAAGTAAAGACACATCTGGTGGCTCCAACCTTCTGTCTACTGGGCAGCGTCTTCTGGGGTTTCGGGGATAAACTGGAGGCCGTGAGGGGACACGCTGGGCTCACTTCCTAGCCATCCTCCCCTCCTCCTGTGGTGGGAACAAGCCTGCATTTCTCTGGCCTCTTTAAGAAAAAAAAAAAAAAAAAAGGACAAAGTTGAGCTAGCTCTGCCCCTCAGCTCTAAATTCCAGGCTGGGAAATCGGCTTTCTCTCCAGATGCCCGTGGTCACAGCTGCTTCCTCCTTTTTGCAGGAAGAGGTGGTCAAGAAGGGGCTGTGGGAATGTCACAGTTTAAATAGAATGAAGTGGGGGCACGGGGTAGGCGGGGAGCCCGCCGGCCAAGTGAGCCTGGGCCAGCTCCTGGGGGAAGAACAGACATGCTCATGAAGTCCAAGTTCACAGACTTGAAGCTGCCCATCCGGGAGCCCTGGGACGGTAAACGGCCCCTCCTGGCCCCCAAGGAGCCCGGCCCTCACCCTCCTACGCCCTCCCCTCCTGACGGGCAGAAGGGCGAGGCAGAGGGCGGGTATCCTGGAAGGTCAAGCCGAGAGGCCACATGGGAAGGGCCTGGCCTCCCCGAGACAGGGTGGCAGGCTCCTGCTCCCCCGCCACCACATACCCCGCCCCCACCCTCCCCCCTGCCCGCCCCCAGCTCACGTACATCTTCCAGTCTGTGTAATACAGATGCTTCCCGTAGCTGGTAACAGCGAAAGGATACTGGAGCCCTTCGAGAACCTTCCGTCTGCTCGGCTGCCCGGGCTTCAGACACTCCACCCGACTGGTGCCTGTGTGCAGCAAAGACAAGCCGTTCATAGAAGAAATGGCCCCTTGGTGTCAAAACGAGGAACGGAGGCAAGGGTGACAGAAAGTCAGCCTTACGATGACAGATCCCGGACAATACACACGACTTGCTCTTCGACAGCAGAAAGCGGTCTCCTCATCCTGCCTTGCCCCTCTCACTGGTCAACACCCACCTCCGCTGGGGAACCCATACCTGGTTCCCATGTGGGCTGGGCAGAGGACCATTCCTTGTCCCGCCCATTCCCAGAGCAGCTGGGGACCCGGTGGGAACGAGGACGTCTTCCAGCTCTCGCTCAAGTCCCTACGCCCCCCGAAGCCTCCCAGGCCCTCCCTCCCTGCAGTCAGAGCTCTTAACAACTGCTAACCTGCACCTCGGCTGCAGCCCCGCACAGCCTCCTATCAGTGCCTACACTGGGGCCAGCTCACGGCTTGCATTTTGATTTAATTATGCGTGCTTCCCTCCTGTGGTACAGTCCCTGCACCGCCCCCCACCCCGGCCCTGAGTACCTGACAGTATTGGGAACAGGGCAGGTACTCCACAGGCACTCGAGGGATGACTGACCTTGCTCCCCGACTGAGCCCACATCCCTCCCCTGAGGGACACCCCAGGCCAGGGGCTCACATCAGGACCCCATGCCTCTCTTCCCTGGCTCCACAAGTCTTGCCTGAGCCCTTGGGGAACAGATGCAAGTGACAGGATGGAAGTCACAAATTGCATAATGCAGAGATAATAATAGGATGAGAACAACTCTAAGGGTCAGCAAGCTTGTTCTCAAAGGGCCAGACAGTAATTAATTTAGCTTTTGTGGGCCAAGAGGCAAAATTGAGGACACTATGGAGGCATTTATTTATGGAACTTTTAAAATGTAACATTTAAAAATGTAAAACCCAAGGGTGCCTGGGTGGCTCAGTCAGTTAAGCGTCTGACTCTTGATCTCGGCTCAGGTCATGATCTCGGCTCAGGTCATGATCTCACGGTTCATGAGTTTGAGCCCCACGTCAGGCTCTGTGCTGACAGCATGGAGCCTACTTGGGATTCTGTCTCTCTCCCTCTTTCTCTGTTGCTCTCCTGCTCTCTCTCAAAACAATGAATAAATAAAAACCATTTATAGCACCTGACTCGTACCAAAACAGGCGGCTGGCTGGATGTGGCTCACGGGCTAGGATTGGCTGACCCCTGATTTAAAGATGGAACACTTGCCCTGGACACCGTCAAGCCTATAGAAACCATGCATTTCAGAGCAAAGACAGGCAGCTGATTTTTGTGTAGGAAAATAAAACAGGTATCTTATACTCTCTTCCCCATAACAGATCCCAGCCTACAGTGGGTGAGAATAACTGTTTAGGTTAAAAGGAAAAAGCACTGTTGCAACCCCAGCAGCCAGGCGCGGGGCTCTTCGTCACCTGCGTCCACCCAGCAGAGCTGAGCCGAGTAGGCATCGAATGTAAGGCCGTTGGGCAGGCCCAGATCATCCTGCACCAGAACCCTCCGGTTTGTGCCGTCCATATAGGAAGTTTCGATTTTGGGGCTTTCTCTGTTCCAGTCTGTCCAATAAAGGTTCCTGCAGGAGGAAAAGGAAGGGAAAGAGGAACAACAAAGATGTTATAAGAGGAATAACAAAGAACAAAGATGGATAAGAAAAATTTTATTTAAAAAAAAAAAAAACTTTAAGAGAACCCACGATGAACACATTAAAACCCAGGATGGCTAAAAGGGGTCTGGAGGTGATAAGACACCTTTTCCTTTGCAGGAGATACTTGGGTTTGGTTCTTGGTTTGAGTTTGGTTATTCTGGTACTAATGACCTCACTTTCCTTAAACGTAGCTGATACAGCGTTATCTCCATAAAGCTATTTAAAAGAACACAAAACAACCCACACCTGAGATAAACATCTGGGGATTCCTACATGCTGTCACTACACAGGGGTGCATAGTGGACCCAGGGGCTCGGGCACAGAAGCAGATGTTGACAGAGTTGGTGGCTGAGGTGTCTGCCATGGGGGGGGAGGTGGCCAAGCGGCCACAGAACTGGGGGTGTGGTCTCACGGGGAAGGAATCACAGCGTGAGGTGCAAAAGGTCTCGCAGGTAAGATTTAAAACTAACTGTAGGGAAAAGAAAAAAAAGCATTGATGTGATGACAAAACCCCCAGGAAGGGGTCTCCAAGGTGTCCATGCTGTGTGGGTCTCAGCCCCAGGGGTACATTTATGCCACTTGGACACCATTCTGGGGCTGGTACAAGGCAAGTGTTTATCCACATTCGACTCGGATGGAAATACCCAATTTCTGAGCCGTGAACTTAGAAAGTCCCTTCCTAAAAGATTTACAAGTAGAACACGGTTGATCAAGTCCATGGTCACAGGGAACTGTAATAAATGTTCTGGCATTTCACAGTGCATATCTGTAAGGCACCAGCTGTAGACCTGTTCATCCTGGAACTCATTCACTTCAGGAGACTGATGCTGGCATTAGAGCCTGACATTTGAGAGTATCTGAAAGAGCAGCTGCAAGTCGAATAGATTTACACAGATTTACACAAAGATACCCTCTCACGGAATCCGTTACGATGCCTCTGGGATTCACCAAGTCAGTCTCAAACAGCACCCGGCGCTGGGTCCCATCCAGCTTTGCAACTTCTATTCGATCCAAGCGAGAATCAGTCCAGAAAATGTTGCGGCCAAGATGGTCGAGGGCAATGCCTTCTGGGCTTCCAAGATCTAGAATCAAACACGGCATACTTCTGGGTTTTTAAAGCAAGTTAAGATTAGGTTTTGTGCATTACTCAGTGTTATTCCCCTCGGTGTTCAATCCTTGCACTTTGGAAAAACAAATGGGAACATGAAATGCATGTTGCTGATCAGATGAGCCACAGTCAAAGTGACAAGGTCACTCGTTCACTCGGCGGACCTCTCATTATGTACCAAGCCCATAATGACGCCTAAGTGGTGGCCCTGGTTTCCAGGAACTTGCAACCAATCTCAATTCAGACTGAGTTTTGGTTTTATGGGAACGTGGAGGGAGACACTAGACTTAGCCTGGGGAGACCTGGGAGGGATTTCTGAGGGAGACAACACCTCGTAAAGCTGGCTCCCCAAGGACCCACAGGAGTTTGTCAGGCAAAGATCCTGGATGCGGGCTTCCAGGGAGTGGGACCCGCACGTAAGTATAAAAGAGAAGATTGGATACAGCATGATTTTGTATGGCTGGAGTCCATGAGGACGGGAGAGTGCCCAGAGATGAAGTTAGGATGCCCGTGTTAAAGAGCTTCGAGCTTAACCCGCAAGCACGGGAGGGGGGGGTGGGGAGCATAGAACAATGCAACAAATCCATACACCTTGTTCATTAGTTATTGGGGGAATAGGGTCATCTCAGAGGAGTAACTGCAAGAAATCACAGCTGTTACTACTTTTGCACAGGTATCAGGAGTACAAAGAAGGGGTGTCGGTGATCGCATATAGCATTCCCAGAAAGTCCTCACTAGGTTTTAAGTAACTGATTTCCAAGCCAGGGCTGCCACAGAGTAAGCCAGCCGCAACAGGAACCTTCAGAGCCACCGAACTAATGGTTTCCGGACTATAAATAAAAGCAAATGAAACATCAGAACCCCACCAGGGTTTTAGTAGTGTCACTTAGGATTCCCTCCCCTCTACTGATCAGAGAACTGAAGATCACTTAGTATGGCTGGAAGTGTAAGCAGGAGGCAGAAGAAGCCAAGGATGAAGCCATCCTACCCGAGGGATCCTGGATATGAGAAAATCATGCCCCCATGTGTTCTTTCATCAGCGTGGAAATGGTTCAGAACGTCCGCTCTCTCGTATCAGCCTCCACTAGACTCCTAATATGACCATGACCCTGGATGCTGGAAACACCACAGCCCCATCCCCCGGAAAGGACCCCAGCCAGAGGCAGTTTATTAAGCATTAGAAACAGCACTCAAACAAGATTTTTGTTATTCAAACCAAAAGTAGAGATTTGTAAAGTATGAAACTGTTTCCCACGTCCCTAGAGGTGAAGGGACAGCGAGCCTGACCTCCAAAGACCTCTTCCGACTTTCAGACAAAGGTAGAATAAATCATTCTGGGGGTGTATCTGGAATGAGCACATTCTCTGCCAGGACACCAGTCACTCAGACACACAGACAGAAGAGTGGGGGAGAAAAGGCTGTTCAGTGACAGTACTTTGCAAGATATCCAGAGGAACCCAGAAACTCCATGTCTCTCTGGTTCCTTATCAACAGCTCTGATCCTGACCTCAAACCCAAGAGCAATCAAACCTCCTCCAACCAGGAAAACACTACTTTATGAACTATCATGCCAAAGGAAAGGTCTGGAAAGCCTCCCCCTTTACTGTGCAGTCAGGGCAATTAGGGAAGACAGCAAGGCAATATATTCCACACTGCTGATGTCAAAAGGAAACAGATGATGATCCTGATTAGAGATGTTTGGTTAGGAGTTTAGCTCAAGGAAAGAAAGAGAAGCTTAGGATTCAGGCTGCATGAACTAGAGAGGAGATACATACCCCCTCTTCCACTCACTAGGGATGCACCAACCTGTACCACAATGAAGATTTAAGTGGAAGTTTCTTTCTCCTTTATTTAAATATTTTAAAAATTATTTTTCAATAACTATTTTTATTTGTAAATAAAAGAAAATTTATTCCCAGTGATCTTTCTTCTACAAAGATCGCATTCTAGTTTAATTCTGTGTTTTCACAGTGGACTTTTGGCCTGGAATGTTTCTTACTGTGCTTAAAGCTTTCTTGGATAATTATCAGTTCCAGAAGCAACAGGAAATAGCAATGATGACCTATTCCCCTTTTCCACTGGGTTTTGAAGTCAAATCACAGACAATAGCAACCACATTTTTCACACACACACACACACACACACACACACACACACACACACACACAATGCAAAAAGGCATTTTCAAAATTCTGCTCATTAAACGAAACCATGAAAACTACCAGACATTATTTAAATAGCATGTCAGCTTCCAGAAAAGGAGTCAGGGTCTATGTCCAAAGCTAGACATATTTAACTCAACCTCAGCCTGGTTCCTGTTGATCATCTTTTGTGAAGGAGCCAAGAAAGGAAAAAAACTGCCCCATAGGCACCCTTCCGGAACATCAATTATTAGAGAAACATTAAATTGGGAGTGGGAAAAGTGACATGCAGCCCCAAGTAAAAAGAAATACCGAACGAGGCTCATACATTTTGAAACCGTACCTTTGATTTGAGTGTTTTGCAGAGGAAACAAGATGATTTTATACAACTATCATTGGCATAACAATGTCTTTCTTTTTCTTTCTTTCTTTCTTTCTTTCTTTCTTTCTTTCTTTCTTTCTTTCTTTCTTTCTTTCTTTCTTTCTTTCTTCTTTCTTTTTTATTTTAGGGATAGAGAACGCAAGCAGGGCAGAGGGGCAGAGGGAGAGAAAGAGAGAATTCCAAGCAGGCTTCACGATCAGCACAGAGCCTGATGCCGGGCTTAATCCCATGACCCCACCCTGGGAACGTGACCTGAGCCAAAATCAAGAGTTGGATGTTCAACCGACTGAGTCACCCAAGCGCCCTCACGATGTCTTTCGATTGAAAATACCTGCAAGTCAGCTGCTGAGTTACTGACTTAGCAACATGTAATATTTGACCTTTTCAGTAAAGGTGAATTTGTACAGACCCTTGGATTTTGGCTGTAATGGTCTTTAATCTTGAGAAAACATATCCACATAAAATAGTTGTGACTTGTTGAAAGTAGGCATTACAATAACGCATAGAGTTCTTGACCTTAATCAACCTCTGTAAGTTAAGGAATTGAGGTTAAATGCTGAGGGGGAGGCTGTGCCAAAGCGTCGTGCACCTCATTACCAGTAATGCAACTGAAATTTGAGGAATGTCTATGGAAGCCCAGCCCGATTTGCTGCACTCCTCTGACACAGGCCATCAGAACAGGTGCCAGTGGAGCTAAGGTAGAAAAGACATCTCCCCACCACCACCACGATGTCACAGGTTGAAGTGACAACTTTTGACTTGAAAACTGTCTTGGGAATAGACAGCTATCAGGGACGATATTTGCCAGTATGTGTGTAACCCTCCCAACTTTATGATCATCTGCCTGTTGCCTTTGGGGAAATCCCAGTGGAGCATACCATGGGGCAGGCATTCTGAGAATCAAGTCTAGGCTCAACAGGCAGAGGAGAAATGCATATCCAAAGTGGATGGTGGAGTTTGGCCCTTACTGTTCATTAAAACTGGGTACGTAAGCTTTTAGAGAAAGGCGTGGGCACTTACCTGTTTTAACTTTATTCATCTTAGGCCAGCCACAAGTCCCAGCTAAGGTGTTCACGATTTAACAATAAGTCCTTGGAGGACTTTCCAGAGAAGGCTGGAAAGGGTGGCGTTGAGGCCAAGGACCCAGTCAGCCTCAAATCACCATCTCCTGTATGCAACCATACGCCCACTCCTCTGCTCTCTCCCAGGAACCCTTTAGGCTTCCAGAAGCCAAACCAAGAAGGAAGAACGGTATTTGCTTGCCCACCTTGCCGAATGATGGTGGTTGGCTCTCCGCCATGCAGACTGGCTCTCCCAATGGAAGGCTCACTGATGTCGGTCCAGTAAACCATCTTGTCCACACAGTCGAAGGCCAGGCCAATGATGACTTTATCCTGGAAGTGCAGACCAGCCATAAGAGTGGCCCACTCACTAGCATTTGAGTGACCAGTGATGGTGGGAATCTTCCATGTGCTTCCTGGCATTCAGACACCTTTATTTTATGAAAGGTCTTCAAGTCTTGAGTCCACTTAAAAATGTTTATTACTGAGCTGTAGAAGTTCTTTATATAGTTCAGCTAAAAACTTGTCGTGTGTGTGTGTGTGTGTGTGTGTGTGTGTATTTCCACTCATTATGTAGTTTTTTTCAGTTTCTTTTTGTTGTTGTTGTTTTGGGTTTTTTCTTAATGGTGTTTTTAACAGAGCACAAGTTTTAAGTATTTATTAAGTTCAATTCATGACTGCTTCTCTTACACTTTTTTACATCATCTAAGCAACCTTTGCCTACCTAAAGATCATTTTTTAAAAAGACAAATATTGGAAAGGAAGAGGTAAAACCACTCTAAGACAACTTGATTGTTTCTGTAGAAAATCCCAGGGAATCTATAGAACTATTATAACTACCAATTGAATCCAGCCAGGTTGCAGGTACAAGGGCAATATAAAATGGTGTTTCTACATACTAGCACAAAATAAAAAATTTAAGAGAGTAATGTTTAAAATAACATTCAAAACAAAGTATTTAAGGACAAATATTTTTAAATGTGCACGATTCTACACTAAATGCTATAACACATCACAAAGTGAAATTAAAGAAGACCCAAATAAATGAAGAGATAAATTAGTTGAATAGATTGTAACATCTAATATTGCTAAGATATCAACTTCCCCTAAATAGAGTTAAAGATTCAATGCCATCTGTATCAAAATCCCAGTAGGCTTTATTTTTCCCTTTGGTAGAATCTTAGAAGCTTACTCTAAAATGTCTATGGAAATGCAAAGTGAGGCAAAGCAAATATATGAAGAACTCCTACAACTCAGTAACAACAAATGACTCAATTACAAAATAGGCAAAGGATATGAGTAGACATTTTTCCAAAGAAGATACACGGATGGTCCATAAGTACATGAGAAGATGCAGATATCGCTTGTTGGAGAAACACAAATCAAAACCACGACGAGGTCGCACTTCACACATATTAGGATGTCTGGCATTAATAATTAAAAACCTTAAGTATCAACAAGGATTTAGAGAAAGTGGGATCTTTGTACCACGCTCGCGGGAATGTAAAATGGTGCAGCTAAGGAAAACAGTATGGCAAGTTTCTCAAAATATAAAGAAAACATACACAGAATTACCATATGATTAGGAAATTCCGGGTCTGGCTCATCCTTAAAAAAAGTGAAAGCAAGGATGTGAACAGACGTTGGTGCATACATCCCCACAGCAGCAATATTCTCAAATGTCCATCGAAGGATGAACAGGTAAACAAAATGTGGTAAATCTATACAACGAAATATTATCCAGCCTAAGAAGGAAGGAAAAGTCTGGCACGGGCTACAGCATGGATGAACCTTGAGGCCATGATGCTAAGTCAAGTAAGCCCCTTCCAAAAGGATAAATACCAGATGGTTCCAAATATATGAGGCACCCAGAGGAGTCAAATCCATAGAGACAGGAAGCAGACTAGAGGTTGCCAGGGGCTGGGGAAGGAGCGAGTTATTATCTAACGGGGACAGAGTTTCTGTTTGGGATGATGAAAACAGTTCTGGAGATGGATGGTGGTGACAGTCACACCATCATTGAGAAGTGGTTAGAAATGGTAGAAACAGGGGCGCCTGGGCAGCTCAGTCGGTCAAGCGTCCAACTTCGGCTCATGTCATGATCTCGCACTTTGTGAGTTTGAGCCCCGTGTCGGGCTCTGTGCTGACAGCTCGGAGCCTGGAGCCTGCTTCTCTCCCTCTGTCTCTGCCTCTCCTCTGCTCACACTCTATCTCTCTCTCTCAAAAGTAAATAAAGATTTTTTTAAAAAATTTAAAAATGGTAACAATACACAAGACACAAAATAAAAGAACAGTGAGTATCTCTCCTATTGTATCAGTGCCCTCCCCTCCACCGGCCCCACCTCCATTTTCTGCTTTTCACAGCCTCCCTTGACATTTAACCTCTTCCCTTCATCGTGGGCGACAATGACTTTCACAGGGAACCTAGCCCACTCCCGCTACGTGAGCGTGTGCTTGAGAGGACACAAAAGGAGAATGATGCTCACCCTCAAAGGGATTTGTGTGTCAGTGAGGCAACAGGACAATACAAAGATCACTTATTCATTCGGCAGCTATGTTCTGAGTGCCAAGCACTGTTTTGGCTCTAACACTGCTGTGAAACAAATACCTCCATGAAACAGGTGGATGGTTTCTGGTCTGGCATGCTTATGTTCCTAGCGGGAATAGATACATCGGATACGGAACATGTACACTGACACATAATGTATCGAGCAGTACTGAGTGCTATGGTGAACAGAAAGCAGGATAAGGGGGCAGAGAGCAGTGTGGCCAGGGTGGCCAGGTCAGGCCTCTCAGAGAGGTGATGTGCCAACAGAAATCTGAGTGAGGCGAGGCAGTGCACTGCAGAAGGGTCTGGGAGAGAGAGGACTCCAGGCAGGTGCAAAGGTCCTGAGGTGGGAATGTGCGTGGTGTGTTGAGGACCAGCCAGAGGGTCAGAGAGCTGAAGCTGGAGAGTGGGGGGATAGTGGCAGGAAATGGGATGGAGGAGGTGGCCAGAGGACAAAGGAAGAACTGGATTCATTCTGTGTGAAGGAAGAGCCCGTCAGAGGGTTTTGTGCAGGAGAAGAACACGAATCCAATCGAGGCTAATTAGGAGGGGATTTGAAAAGCGTCTTCACTCCTTACGGGACCTGAGGGCCGCCCCCCCCCCCCCTTCCGCCCCACTGCTCTGGCAACCCTGACCCAATCCCGCCGGAAGCCCCCAGGTCTCAGGTCTGGTTTCTTGGCGAGAGGGGGTCAGGATCACAGATGAAACAGAACGGCTTTTCAGAAGCGTCCAACCCCTAACAGACAAAAATTCCCCAACTCGCAGAATGCATCTTTGATGCTTTGGAAAGCTCTAAGCCGAAGCTGTTACCGCCTCGGGGCAGATTTGAGGATCCTGAGGCGATGGTCTGCCAAACACGAGCCACTGTACTGAGCAGGAAGGGCAAGGTCAGACCTGGGAGACGCACACAGACCAGATCTGCCAACTCGTGTGATGCCCCACCCGAGGGGTCAGACACCACAGTGGCCTCCCCATGGCCTTCCCGATTCTGCTCCTGCCCTCCCAGCTACACAGGCGGCTCGGGAACACAGTGGCCCCGTCTAGAGACGGACACCTGCGGTCACGTGGAATCGAGAGGCTCCCGTGTCCAGGGGTCAAGCCCCGGTACTGGTCTAACTACACCCTGCTTGTTTTTCCGGGTCACTGAAGCAGAAGCTGTCACCAAGTGCACGAAGCCAGCACTCACCGGGGCATGAAGCAGCGTCTTGGCTTCTGACTTCTGCATAGTGCTTCCTTCCAGGGGGAGGCGCTCTATCTTCCCGGTCTGAGCAAAGAGTAAGTGGGTCCCAGGTGGCAGAGGGATCACAGCAGTGGGGACAGAGGGTCCGTGGTGAATCGGGGGGGCCACTGTACTCAGACCTAGGTGGCAGGAGATGTCAATGAGCAAGGCCTCTGTGCAGGAGGAGTGCACACAAACACACACACGGGGTCACGCCAGCTTCATGGCACCACAGGCGCACAGCTACTCAATGCCCATTTGTGTCTAAAAGCACAAGTTGCAGAAAGACCTCAGTCAAAGGGCATTTGTGAGGAAGAGGAGGTGGGGCATGAGTCTGCCATTAAAGGTCACTTGAAAAAAAATGGCCTGGACTTCCCCGAAATAGAAATAGAAATAATGCGACCATTCACGTCCTGCTTTGGGCATGGGCCGCGGCAGTGAACCAAAACAGCCCCTGGAAAGCCCTGCCCGCAGGGAGCTCACTTCCCAGTGGCAGGCACTAAGCTTCCCAATGCTGGGGGGACTAGCAGGGAAGCAGCCCCACGCACCCTGTCCCCGTGGTGGGCGAGGGTCACACTCACTGCTGTGCGGGAACACGCCCCTTCTGGGCTTTCAGGGACAGAACGAGGATCAGACACTAATTCGCCCCCAGGTTCCCCCTCGCCTCCTAAATGCTGACCCCGATGCCCAGCACGACGCCCCGGCTCCCCTGACGACAGAGTGTCCCGAGAAGGGTGAGGGGCACAGAGTGGGGGTCAGGAAGCCTGGGTCCCAGACCCAGCCCTCCATTCCCTTGCTGTGTGGATGAGTCATGGCTCTTCCTGGGCCTTCTCTCCCGCTCTCTGAAGAGAGAGGGCTGGACCTGGTCGTCACTGGGGCCATTTCCACGTCTTGCTCCTTGTGCCCAGTCAGTGACATAAACCCATCTGGCTGACGTCTTTACTCTCTCTGGAGTTCATCCCTCCTCTCCAAACTCACTGCCAGCCCCTAAGGTCAGTTCCCTCGAAGCTTCTCACCTGGATTAGTTTTCAGCACCTGGACGGCCCCTCCCCTCCCCCAGGGGCCTCTTACTCTTCTCTCGGCTTCCACGGTCCAACCAGCAATCCGTCTAAAACCTACATCTGGTGGCATCAATGCCTGCTCAAGACCTTCCCCGGACTCCCAGCTGCCCTCGTGATCAACGCCTCTGCTGGGCGTCTCAGATCCTCACCTCGACTCCCCTCCCACAGGACAGACACCCCTGCAATGTCTGTGAGCTCTCAGCCTGCTCCTGCTGCCTGGAATCGGCCTCTCAACCCCAGCCCCTCCCCCCCAATAACTTGGTTCACACCATCTGCTCTGGAAAGCCTTCCCCAACTAGCCCCCCATGCCCACAGAAGCCAGGGACACCTTCCTCTGGGTCTCCCGGCCCCGTCCTCTCTCACAGAGCTCCTCTCCCTGCCCTGCACCTGTTCACCTGTCCGCTGACCTTCTGGGTGCCACACTGTGACTCCCCCTTCTGGACCCCCAGCACTGACCCCAGCATCTGAAGCTCAGTGAATGTTGGCCGGATGGATTAATGACCACTTCCTGCTCACTTAGCAGCCTCTTAGCAGCTTCCCGAAAATATCTGGTAGGGGGTCAATCCCTGATTATTAGCTGTATGGAGAATGGAGATTCAAGGACTGACTGCATCTGATTCTGGTAACTTGTGACAGCTACCATTTCCTACGTTTGAGACAGAGGCAGGATTTTAGAGCCGGGATCCATCCAAGAGACTGTTCTGCTCCTCTGCTGGGTGGAGGCTGAGGAAGCCGAGACTGAGGCCATTCGGGTCCCAAGCCACACAGCCCCGCTGGGCACAGGCCCCTACTCCCTGCCCAGCGCTTCCCAGGGAAGGGCTTCGGTCGGCCTCTCCCAGGCCTTCAATGTCCCAACACCACAGACACTGGAAGGCCAGGCCACCACTGCAGGGACTGTGCCCCGGGGGACCCACAGCACACGCACCCTCTGCTACCAACCGAGAATCACGGCAGCCAGTCCCGCTGGCATCTGTACAGAACAGGTCTGCACAGGAAAGGAGGAGAACGGGTATGAGGAGGGAGGGAGGAAGGACGGAGAGATGGAGGGAGTGGGGTTCATGCGAGGGAGACGGAGAAGAGGGGTGCAGAGGGCAGACACAAAGTGCCACCTGCGTCCTGGGCAAGGCCCCCGGTGACGCTCACGGGCACTGGACCCCCGGTGACGCTCACGGTCCCCCAGGCCCTTCTCAGACACAAGCCCAGCACGGCGCTGCCCTCGGACTTACAGGGGGGACTCATCCCGGGCCTGGTCCTGGTGCCCTCCAGCTCACGGCCGTCGCGATCCACGCACCAGCAGTAGCCGGTGCTGCCGTGGCACTGGGTGGGCACGTAGTGCCCATGCTCGTCACACTCGGGGACGAACAGACCTGGCCGTGGTGGGTCCGCCGCCCCCGCCGCCCCGAGGATGTGTTCTCGCTCCAGCTGGCACCGCGTTTTCTCCATTTCTACGACAGAGACAAACGGAGGGAGACGGTCAGCTGTGTCATCGGTCGGTGCTCACCAGCCGTGGCTGCGGGACACCCACGCTGGACTCGGGCCCCCGGAGGCTGCCCGCTCATCACCGGGTTTTGTTTTGTTCGTTTTCTAAAACGTAAACTATCATCCTGGTTGAGGGATTTGACAGTCACGATTACGTTTGCGTTTTCTTTTGTCTGCTAAGCACTTTTTGGTTTCAGTTTGTGACAACTGAGGCAGAACGAACACGCCATAAAATTATTTCAAAGTGAGCGATTCCGTGGCATTTCGTGTAGTCACGGTGAGAGGCAACCGCCACCCCTACCGAATTCTGATCCACTGTCCTCAGCTCCATAGGAAACTGTATACCTAGAAACAGAGCACTGCTCTCTGTCTCCCCCTCCTCCCAGCCCCTGGCAGCCAGCCGTCTGTCTCCATGGATGGCCTCTCCTGGACACGTCCTATAACTGGGATCATATCACACGTGGCCTGTTGTGTCTGGCTGCTCTCCCTCAGCACAATGTCTTCGGGGCTCATTCACCCTGTAGCATCCGTCAGTATGCCATCCTTTTAGATGGCTGAATACTATTCCACAGGGTGGTTACACCACATTGGCTTGTCCATTCATCACCGGATGGACATCGCTGAAATTTGCTTTGGGAAACTTTGCTTCTCTGAAATTTGTCCTTTTTATCATGTCAAGCTGCTTGATTATCCACGTCAAGTCGAGGTCAAAGATTTGGGGAGACCAAACACCACAGGTCACATTTTCCAACAACTGTGTTTCATTTTAATGATGAGCTCGTGTTTGGCATGAAACATGGCCTCTTAGCCTTGCAACTCAGATCCCCACGTAGGGAAATACTTCTAGATCTTTGGGAATCGCCGATAAGAAGCTATGGCCTGGAATCAACAACTTCCCAATACACAGAGTTCTAGCTCGTTCCGAAGCAGCTGGAGTCCGGCCACCACAAGGGCCAGGCCAGCACCGCCCTCAGCCCTACAGTCTCCATCACACGAGTGATGCCCAGCCATCAGCAACGCTGACTGCTGACAGCCATCCTCCGGCCAAACCCAACTATGTCAGCTGCCTCTGTTTTCCAGGTCTTTCCATGTGCTGTGCGTGGTGGGACACTTCCTCCTTGACCCTGCTTTCCCTTCCTCCCAGTTCCTCCCAGTTACTTCCCCCAGGAAGCCTCGCCAGGCCCTCCAGGGCTGGGTCCTGTGTGCCTCCATAGCTCCCGGGGGGCCTGGGCTCACCTGCCCTGGAGCTATATCACACTGACAATGACACTGACTCTGTTCCTCGTTTGTCTCCCCAAGCGGATTCTACTGCATCATCCCTCACCTCCACTCAGGAAGCACCTGACAAGGGAAGAGCTCAAGGGGCTCACGGTCCAGAGGTGAGGGGACAAGAAAACACACTGTTACACTCTGTCCTGACAGAAGAGCCCAGGACAGGCCAGATCCACAGAAGACATCTCCTCCATGGGTCTCAAGGGCAAAGGGGTACCAAAGTGCTGTTTTGGTTTGTTTTTGTTTTTAAAGAGAGAGAGAGAGAGAACGAGAGCAAAAGGCAGAGTGAGAGAGAGAAAGAATCTTAAGCAGGCTCCCCACTCAGCACAGAGCTGGATGCGGGGCTCAATCCCACAGCCCGGGGATCATGACTTGAGCTGAAATCAAGAGTCCAGGCGCCCCAAAGTGCTGTTTTTTTTTAATGTATATTTATTTATTTTTAATTTTTTTACATTTATTTATTTTTGAGAGACAGAGACAGAGCATGAGCGGGTGAGGGGCAGACAGAGAGGAAGACACAGAATCCGAAGCAGGCTCCACGCTCTGAGCAAGCTGTCCACACAGAGCCTGACGCAGGGCTCGAACCCACAAACCGTGAGATGATGACTTGAGCCGAAGTCGAACGCTCAACTGACTGAGCCACCCGGGTGCCTCCAAAGTGTTGGGTTTTTTTTTAATGTTTATTTATTTTTGAGAGAGAGCGAGAGCATGAGCGAGGAGGGTCAGAGAGAGAGGAAGAGAGAATCCCAAGCAGGCTCTGCACTGGGGCTCAATCTCAGGAACCGAGAGCTCATGACCTGGGCCAAAATCAAGAGTCAGAAGCTTAACTGACTGAGCCACCCAGGTGCCCCTCAAATGTTCATTTGTGACCGTGTCTATACATGGCCTTCGCGGTGACATTCAGCACGCATCCTGCCAATAAATGTTTAAAGTACCTTTGTCTGTGTTGCCAGGTCTCATGTTAGCCTGCCTCATGTGGTTGTTCCCTTGATCGGAAGCAGTGAAGGTGCCTGGAAAGTGTGTGTTAAACCTGGCAAGGGAAAAGTGGGTATTGCTTTCCCTTTTAGCCCTAGGGGCTAATATTAAAAAAAAAAAATGATGTAGGAAGAGCCAAACAAAGATGAAACTAAGCCATGCAGTTGGGAATAAAATGTTGGGTCCTGTTCACTCTTGGACATAGAACTTATTCACTTCCTCAATACCTCCCGTGCGCACAGGGTTTTAGAGTTCCCGTACAAGGGGTCTCCGTTTACAGGTGTTTCATTTAACTCTCTACTAGGATCCTATGCAACAGGCAACTAACTGTATTTTTTTCTACCAAATGAGACCCAAGGCTCAGACTGGTGAAGGGCTCCCCGATCACAGCATGAGTAAGCAGCTCAGCTCAAGCTACAACGTGGGTCTTTGGATTCCTAGCCTAGCCCCCTGCCCCTCTGTACCCACAAGCCCAGTGCACGTACACAATGGGTGGGTTGTGTCAACAGTGACATACACAAGTGAGCTTAATACGCTCATGAAATCATCTGTGGCCCACAGACTCCTCTTCCTTCCATCACCATCTGTGTTTGATGTTGCCTTTCCAACTTGAAACCACACCTGGTGCTCTGTGTGCAATCAACCAAAGCAAACATCTGAGGAAGCAGAGGCAGCTCCATTCTACGTGGCTGACGGTTCTGCACTGACGTGGTGTTTGACCAACGTACAACATCTCAAGCGATCGGCAACTTTTACAGCGGAACTTTTAAGTGCTGTATCCTGAACTCATACAAAGGAGGGGAAAACCCCAGTTGTGACTCAGGAGATGGAATTTCAAGTATGTTTATGGAAAGCTGTGATGTCGCTGGGTTTCTTGGGATGGCTTCTCAGCCTGGCCACCAGGCAGTGGGAGCTGCTCCAGGGGCCCCAGCCCCCCATGGAGAATTTTCCACTGTGGGCAGGGTGAGGACGGGGTAATAACGATCCATTTCCTGGCCCTGTTTCTGGCTGATAAAATGACCACTCAGGCAAGATTCCTTTCACTCATCTAGTCTGATCTGCGCGGGGGAGGAAGCAGTCAAGACCTGCTATTTATCCAGGGAGAAGCAGGAAGTCTGGGGTGACTTTCTCAAGGTTGGGGACAAAGAAAATGAGAGAAAAATGAAAGAGAAGGAGAAATAAGAAAAAAAGTACCTTTTTAACTTTCTTGACTTACATTTCATTCTCTCGCTTGATTACATTTCTTTCTCTGTGCTAATTCGCATAGATAACTATTGCAGCCTCTGATATACTCCATGGGGCTGAGGAACTCATTTGGGGAGGCGCCATTTTTTTAGCCTCTTCCTGCCCCGTCTGCCCCCAAGAGGGGCTGGCTGCTCCTGGGGGCTCTTCCACACACAGAGACTTATTTATAATAAAAATAATCTAACCCAACACCAGAGTCTTTCTTTTGGGGCGCCTGGGTAGCTCAGTTGGTTGAGCATCTGACTCTCGATTTCGGCTCAGGTCATGATCTCACGGTTTGTACGTTCGAGCCCCGCATTGAACTCTGCGCGGACGGTGCAGATCCTGCTTGGGATTCTCTCTCCCTCTCTCTCTGCCCCTCCCCCACTTGCATGCTCGCTCTCTCTCTCTCTCTCTCTCTCTAACTAAATAAATAAACCTAAAAAAAAGAATTTCTTTTAAAAAGGGTTTTACTCGGGGCACCTGAGTGGCTCAGTCGGTTAAGCATCCGACTTCGGCTCAGGTCACGATCTCGTGGTCCGTGAGTTCGAGCCCCGCGTTGGGCTCTGTGCTGACAGCTCAGAGCCTGGAGCCTGTTTCAGATTCTGTCTCCCTCTCTCTCTGACCCTCCCCTGTTCATGCTCTGTCTCTCTCTGTCTCAAAAATAAATAAACGGGGGCGCCTGGGTGGCGCAGTCGGTTAAGCGTCCGACTTCAGCTCAGGTCACGATCTCGCGGTCCGTGAGTTCGAGCCCTGCGTCGGGCTCTGGGCTGATGGCTCAGAGCCTGGAGCCTGCTTCCGATTCTGTGTCTCCCTCTCTCTCTTCCTCTCCCCCGTTCATGCTCTGTCTCTCTCTGTCTCAAAAATAAATAAAACGTTAAAAAAAATTTTTTTTTAAAATAAAAAATAAAAAAAATAAACGTTAAAAAAAATAAATAAAAAGGGTTTTACTCAATTTTGAGAAAAATTGCTATAGAAAATTCTTTTATATACAAAGTTCAAGGAACTTTTTTGTAAACCAAGAAATTACTCAGTCCTCATGTTCTTTGTTTATAAAACAAAGGAAACGAATTATAGAATTCTAGAGCTGCTTCTAGCTCTGACTGGGAAATGCAAGTTTTCTATCATAGGGTTTGATTGAAGTAAAGTGCACGCTGAAACACAAACAAGACATGTAAAAAATAAAAAGTGTACATTAAGTTGTTCGTCAGCTTTCTTTCTCTTAAACTGTATTATCTCCTCGATGTTTTCATCTTCTCTTGCAGCCCTGCTTTCTGAACTCTTGAATTGCCTTTGTGTCTACAGTTGTGTGATGTGTCTCTAGGTGCGAGATGCTGGTAAGTGTGATGGGCGTCACACGTGAAGAGATGTGATCAAACATCCATAGGCTTGGCATTTGCCCTTAAGGACCAAGCTTTGCAACTCTAGCCCAGGACTTTGTATTATATGTCTCTTGATCCGCTAAGAATCCGGTCTCCTACTTTCCAAAAATCTAGCCAATTACATTCCTCCAGACAGTCCTCAGGCAAGGTCATTGGCTCTGGTAGCCCGCCTCCAAGACGGCCCCCATCTCCCGCCTCCTGGTAGTTTCACATTTAGGCAATTCCCTTTCAACGCTGTTAGGGGGCTGGCCTGTGACTAACAGTATCACCAGAAGGGACAGTGTGCCCCTTCCAAGATGAGGTTACAGAAGACCATGGCTTCCAGCTTGGGTGTTCTCTCTCTCATCACCTGGTCTGGAGGGAGCCAGCTGCTAGGTGTTGAAGTCACTGAGGCGCCCTATGAAGAGACCCAGGCTGTGAGGATGTCAAGTCCTCAGTACAACAATGCATGAGGAACAGAGGCCTGTCAGCAACCACGGGGATCCTTCAGCCTCTGATGACCCTCAAAGACCACAACCCCAGCTAATCCCCAGACAAAGACCTCATGAGAGACCCTGAACCAAGACCACCCAGTTAAGCGGCTCCTGAATTCCTGACCCACAGAAACTGTGAGATAATAAAGACGTATCGTTTTAAGCTGTCGACCTTGAAGATCATTTGTTACATCACAATAGATAACTACAAAGGCCTCTTCAACAATACGGGTCTGAACGGTGAATTTTTTTTTTACCGAACAGAACTGTAAATGTATTTTCTCTTCCTTATGACTTTCTTCATGAAATTTTCTTTCTTGTCTCTTACTGCATTGTTAGAATACAGTATGTAATACATACCACATACAGACTATGTGTTAATTGACTGTTTATGTTATCGGTCAACAGTAGGCTCTCAGTAGTTAAGTTTTTGGGCAGTCAAAAGTTATACGTGGATTTTCAACTGCGTGGGGGCGTCAGTGCCCCTAACCCCCGTGTTGTTCAAGAGTCAACGGGACCATGGTGGCTTTCAAACTTTCTGGCCATGACCCACAGGAATACATTCCGCTCAGCAACTCGATACACACATGTATACGCACACACACATACTCATCCGTGCAGATACAAGCATCATTTCGTGAAACAGTACTTTTTCCTACTACATATACTCTATATACTCTGATATCTTCTTGATTCTTGTTTTCGATTCCATCTCATTTAAAAGAAAATGGTGCTAGCGATCCATGGAACATACACAGGTCGTGAGCAAGAGTGCAGAAGCTTGGGGGAAACAAATCAGAATTTCTGGTCTTGCCTGTCACCAGTGGACACGGCAGAAGCTGTTGCCTTAACTGACTCACCCTCGAAGCCAGTTTAATTTTTTCAGCTAGTCCCTTCTGTATACAGTAGGTACCAAATTAAGTGCGGACTGTCCGACGCCCTGCACTTCATTGTGTTTGGCAGTAGGCGTCCGGATGACATTAGTTTTCTCGCCGCTAATATTTCAGAAAGTATTTTAGCCAGCCATAATCTAGAAATATACGATGAAAACCTCAGTGTTCATATTCCAGCTGAAAAATACAAAGTCGCTCTTGTGTAACCTCCACAATCCCAACTGCCTCTCTCCTACATGCAGGTAACCCCGTGCTCTGAGTTTTCGTTTTTCATTCCTCTGTATGCGTTTTGTAGATTTCCTACATATGTATACACGCATAGGTTTATTTTCATACAGCGTTATATATTTTTTAAGTTTATTTATTTATTTTTGAGAGAGACAGAGACAGTGTGAGCAAGGGAGGGGCGGAGAAAGAGGGAGAGACAGAATCCATAGCAGGCTCCGCCCCACGCGGGGCTCGAGCTCACGAATAGTGGGATCATGACCTGAGACAAAACCAAGAGTTGGGTGCTCAACTGACTGAGCCACCCAGGCGCCCCAAACTTTTTAACATTCTTACGTTGTTTACGTTTTTAACATTTTACTCATTTTAATTGCTGCATATTATTTCATTGTATGAATTGTTCCAAAACTCCATTGGTCCATTCCTCCCACCAACAGTCATTTAGATTTCTTTTCCGTTACAAGCAATACTCGGTGAACATTGGTATGTATTTCTAGGGCACATTCTCTCTTGACTATTTAACTAGATGTTGAATTTCTTAGGAGAACAGGATTGAATACATAAACAATCCTAGCAGACTGTGCTCATTGGTTTTATCCTTGTCCCAGCTTCATATCCCAGCCTGCAGGGATGAATTTGTTTCTGTTTACTTAACAGAGCCTTAAAGAGGGGGCAAGGAGTGAGGTTAAAAACCAAAAACAAAACCAAGAGATGAAGACATCTGCTTCTTTTTGAACTGGTGATATGAAGCAAGCTTAAGGAAATAATGCGATGTTAGTGATTTTTAGTAGCTGCTGAAGAGTCTTGACTAAGATCATCACGAACTCTTCTCTATGTAATCTGCCTGTCAGAATCGATGGGCAGCACGAACAGTTTTTACCCACAATTTCAGGAACAAAAAGTTGGCCCTGCCTCGGTTCATTCTGGGGTTGGCAAACATTTTCTCTCAAGGGCCAGGGTAGTAAGTATTTCAGGCTTTGCGTGCCTTATAATCTCTGTCACAACTACTGAATTCAGCCTTTGTAAGATTAAAGAAGCCACAGACTATACATAAACTAACAAGCATGGCTGTGTTCCAATAAAAGTTTATTTATAAAAACAGGAGGTGGGCCAGATTTGACGTGTAAGTGGTAGTATGGCGATACTTGTTCCAATCAGAAGGGAACAATGTAGATCAGAAATATGTATTATATACCCAAATTTTAACTTAATCTATGATTTTTTCCCCTGTTAGTTGGACAACTATCCTAAAAACTGGAAAACACCTAGTCCTGTTGAGAGCGGGGATAAATAAATACTTTAATATACTTCTGATAGAAGTGGAAACTGGTACATTCATTTGGTTCTTCAACAGTTATAAATCTGTGAGCACCATCATGGGCCACATGCTCCACGGGATACCGCTGGACATAAAAATAAAATGCATACGCACCCTACACTCACAAGCTAGTGAAGGAGACAGACATTGATCGCTATTAATTGCTTAAAAAGGTGGTGACATGGGGGCTCCGGGTGGCTCAGCAGATTGAGCTTCTGGCTCTTGATTTCAGCTCAGGTTGTGATCTTGTGGTTCGAGCAGCGCAGAGCTTAACTGGGACTCTCTCTCTCCCTCTCTCTCTGCCCCTCCCCCATTCACGCTCTCAAAAATATGTATTTTTTTAAAGGTGGTGAAATGGATATTTTGTCGAAACCTTATATATTTGTGTATTTATATATATAACATATTGACAGTGGCATAACTATATCTGGCTACAAACAGTAGCAGTCATTAAAAATAAGTAACTACGTGACTCCAGTCTACTGTGTCAAATACATTCTTAATCTCATGACGGAATACCGTGTGGTTTAGAGGACTGAATCCAGGCTTGGAGCCCATCAGACAGACCTGGGTTTGAGTCTCAGTTCTAGCACTTACTACGGGTGGGACCTTGATTACGCCTTTATCTTGGTAAGTGTCGGCATTCTCTGCCAATGGGGATCGTAATAGCGTTTGCTCCAAAAGGACAACGGTGAACATTACATGAAAGAGTACGGGGGAAGCTTCTAGCACAGAGCAGGTTCTAACAAACAGCAGCCAATTACACGTATTCACGCGACAGCATCTGTCGAGTGCCTCCCACGTTCCCAGAATTGAGTCCAGATCCGGACCCAGGACTATCATTATTCTTATGGTCTAATGAGATGCCACCCAAGCCTTGGGTCAGCAGGTAACTTCAGCAGGTGCACAGTCCAGGTATATGTGGTAATACAGACAATTCTGTGCAGTCCGTGGCCTCCACCTTTCCCCAGTGGTGGCCCTTCATGCGTGCTCCCCACCACCACCCTAGCTCTATTCCCCGTGACTCCTAGGAAGCTGGGATGGGTCACTTTTACGTGTGAACTTGACTGGGCCACAGGGTGGGGATATGCCAGATACGTGGGTGCCAGATATTTGGTCAAACATTCTAGGTGCTTCTGTGAGGATGTTCTGGATGAGATTTTACCTTCACAGACTGAGTAAAGCAGATGGCCTCAGCCAAACAGTGGAAGGCTAGGATAGAACAAAAAGGCTGGCCCTTCCCTGAGTAAGAGAGAATCCTTCCTTCCTAATGACTATGAATTGGGACACTGGCTTTTCTCTGCCTTCAGTGTCAAATGGAAACATTAGCTGTCCTGGGTCTCCAGTTTGCTAACTGTAAATCTTGGGATTTGCAAGTCTTTATAATCATCAGAACCTCCCTTATAATACATTCCTTTACAAACAAACACAGATAGACAGACAGACACACACACACACACACACACACACACACACACACACTATTAGTTCTGTTTCTCTGGGGAACCCTAATCTAGAGCAGTTCTTACCTGAACTGCTTGCTCAAGTTACAGGGACGACAGACTTCAGGTTGCCAGTACAGTTACGGTCTGTGTGGCATCCTCTGGAGTTGTGCAGTGCACAATCTGCATGCCCGTCCACTACAGCTGTGCTCTGATATCCCACCTTAACAACTCTGAGGACCCTCCATAGAGACTGCAACTTCCCCACCTCACCTCCTCTCCCAGGTTCAGGGACTCAGGATTCACGAATGTGGCAATGGCTTACCAACTCCAAACATCTCTGACACCTTACCTCCAGGCACACAATGGAAGCCGTCTCCGCGATAGCCAGGTTTGCACTGACATGTGAAGGAGCCGGGAGTGTTGTAGCAGAAGGCATCGGGGTGACATTGGCTTGGCTGGCATTCATCCACATCTGCAAAAGAGCCACCAAGCCCAGGGACAATGACACTTGTTCTGGAATTCATAGTTTATACAACAATTTAAACCACTTCGTCAGCTCTAAGGGACCCTGTTTCTGATCTGGGAACAGTGATTTAAAGTTCACTAAACATTACTCATCAAAACACAATCTCCCTGGGGCGCCTGGGTGGCTCAGTCTGTTAAGTGTCTGACTTTGGCTCAGGTCATGATCTCGAGGTCTGTGAGTTCGAGCCGCACATCAGGCTCTGTGCCGACAGCTTGGATCCTGGAGCCTGCTTCAGATTCTATGTCTCCCTCTCTCTGCCCTCCCCTGCTCATGCTCTGTCTCTCTCTCTCAAAAATAAACATTTTTTAAAAAGCCACTAACTCCCCAATTTCTATCTTGTGTATTTGTAAATGTGTTTCACTTTGATGATTAACATTTTCATGGAAAATTAAGCATGCAAAAGGAAAAAAAAAAGAGAAGATTCTTTTGCATATTATATAAAATGATCCTTCTCACCACAAATGAGAGCTTCAAAAATGTCTGAGAGTTTGGAGACATTATTAACCACTGACAGAAAAACCTCGGAGACAAGAGAAAATTCACATTTACTTTTCGTTCAGTAACAAAAAGTAAATATCCCAGGTATGCCTGGGTGACTCAGTCGGTTAAGTGTCCGACTCTTGATTTCAGCTCAGGTAATGATCTCACGATTCTTGAGTTCAAGCCCTGTGTCGGGCTCTGTGCTAAGGGTGGAGCCTGCTTGGGATTCTCTCTTCTTCTGTCTCTCTCTCTCTTAAATAAATAAACTTAAAAAAAAAAAAGAAAGTACTGTATCTCAGAAATTATAATCTTAGAAAAGCTTGGACTTTTCAGAAATACTACATGGTGTATTATTAAGTAAATTTGCAAATCAGGGGATCAGGGTACTTTTTTTTACAGTTATCTTACCTAAAATCATCTTTAAAAAGCATCTTGGCAGCCAACAATGGACTCACCTCAAGTCTGAAAGAATTCTGTGGAGACATTTACTCTCCCAGACTCTGCAGTCATTTATTTAATAAGGAGACTTGGCTTTTTCTGGAGCAGAAGGTGAGAGCAGACCAGGAGAATGGCTATAGCTATGTTACTAAAGAAAAAGCTGGACCTCAAGTCCCCATGTATACAAGGATTATCTGCCTTTTTGGAAAAGACAATCTCCTCAGTTCCTACCAGACAGCAGGGGTCTAATTGTTGCTGAAGCGAGCAAGTCACAGAACAAAATAGTAGGGGGAGGCTGAGCGTCTTCTCCAGTGAGAACAGCTTCCAAAGGAAAATGCATGGTTCACACTACCAGAGACAGACAAAATGCAGCCCATTTACCCAACAGAGTTGAAAGGGTAATTCTCAGGGCGCCTGGGTAGCTCAGTGGGTTGAGCGTCCAACTCTTGATTTCGGCTCAGGTCATGATCTCACAGTTCATGAGATTGAACCATGCCCTGGGCTCCGTGCTGACAGGGCGGAACCTGCTTGGGATTGTCTCTCTCCCCCTCTCTCTGCTCCTCCCCTGCACTCACTCTCTCTCAAAACAAATAAGCAAACTTAAAACAAAAAAGAATAGCTCTGTTAATTTCAGGATGAGTTGGTAATTAGCACATGGAATCTTTTCGGGTTACACAGGGAGAAAAATCAGAGGAACCACATACCTTGGCAGGCTCGGCCGTCCCCAGAGAAGCCCGGCAAACAGGAGCAGGTGTAGGAGGACCCTCCCATGTAGATACACTGCGCCCGCTGTGGAATGTCACAGTCATGGAGGCCCGTCGTGCAGTAGTTGATGGGGCGCTGGTCCACGACAGCTACAAACAAAATGTTGACACGGTGTTTGGAGCGAGGCCTCTGAGTGGTCCCAGTGACCTTCTAAGTTCCCTCTGCATCAGTGGTTTAGTCCACTGAGGGGAATGTGCAAGAACCCCAGACCTCTAGGCATCTTGCCGGGCATCATCCTCCGCTTTCCACTGGGTGATACCCATGGACTTCCTGTTGTCTGCCACCTGGATCCTGCCTCTGATGGTCTTTGCACACGGACACCATGGCTGCTCATCCAACGTGGTACTCACCCTCTCTGTCTCAGGCCACGCTCCATACCAGGTTCCCCCAAACCCAACTTCCCTTTCACCTGGAAGCGAGTTGGAACACCTGCAGGTGTATGTACACACCTCCCGTGGCAGTTCTGTCAGAGCATGTGAGGAGAAGGATCTGAGACTTCCCCACGGCGTCTTTCCCCTTGGCCCACCGGGCAGGAAGAACACGGTTGAACGTGGCTGAAGTCAAAGTCACCCATTTCCCACGAAGGAAGGAGAAATCAATTTTCCCCGTGCAGTGAGACAGGTGTTATAGAAAGACGGTGGGCTTTGCGGGGGGAGGGTAGGCGTCCCTGGGTTTCTACCAGGTGCATGTGTCCGCCACATGGCTTTGGGGAGGTCACATAATTTCTCAGAGCCCCAAGTTGTTCCTCTGTAGGAATTACTTCCTGCATGCCAAGCACAAGGAGGCCCAGTAGATGGAACTCCTGTTTTCTAAAGGGTCCTGCTGATAGAACTCATAGAACGAGGGCTCAGGAAGTGGGTGAGTGACACAGAAGCTAGCCAATAACACCCCACCTTGTTCTCTTCCCTCAAGTTGGAAGTCAAGGGCTGAGGTCTAGGGCATATTTTCAGTGGCTGGTTCAGGTTCTCTGGGGGTTCCCAAGGTACCAGTTAACTTCTGGTTTTAAAGCTCTAAGACCCAGGACAGAATCCTATCCCTCGAAATGGCAGAACAGAACCTCTCCTTCCCTCGAGGGGGCCCTCGGTGTCTGGATTATCCTACAGGAGGGCTTCTCCTCTTTCTCCTGAGTCTTCCCAAGACTGATTCCAGTTTTTCTGGTCTCATGTGCTTTGAGAGTGAGAACTCTGAGCACTGTCAGGGGATACAGAAAGGAGAGGATACTCTTCAAAGGTCTGTGGGAAACGAGAGGTTAGCAAAGTAGTGGTGGATGGAGGAGGTCTAGCCTGTGCACTTGGCAGCTTAGACTCCTGAAGTCAAGACTAAATCAACTCCCATGGGACAGGCGCCATCAAACTGAGTCTTATGGGCCAAAGGGTTGCTGGATTTTAAATTACTGCCAGCAGTCCACAGATATGTCTGGAAAACAGTGAGCTAGATGATACCTAACAAGTCCTAACACGTTCTGCTTCCTTGGACCCTCCTGCTGTCTATTCTTCTATTCTATTCTTTTCTCTAGGGTCCCCTCCCCCACCCCAACAAATCCTTCAGCTCCTGGTGTGAAAGGGGATGCTTTCAACAAATTAGGATCCCCAAAAGGTAGGGAAAATACTGGCCGACAGAACAACCAGGAAATCAGCCTCACTCTGCTTTCTTTTCGCTCTTCCAACAAATATTTATGTCATTTATAGTTTTTAAGCGATCCTTTTATAAATTACGTTTGCCCGGGGCCTCGTTTTGCTGCACCCTTCTCAACAGAGGGGAACCTTGGTGCAAGCACATATGGGTTTCGGTGTTCTCTCCCCACCATCATCTTCACATATGTATGCGTTTCTATAATCTTCAAATCGTTTCTAGAAAAAGGCAATTTATAACTGAATTTTTCTTAAAATTTTTTTTAATGTTTATTTTTGAGAGACAGAGACAGAGCGTGAATGGGGGAGGCGCAGAGAGAGAGAGAGAGGGAGACACAGAATCCGAATCAGGCTCCAGGCTCCCAGCTGTCCGCACAGAGCCCGATGCGGGGCTTGAACTTACAGACCATGAGGTCATGACCTGAGCCAAAGTCAGACCTTTAACCGACTGAGCCACCCAGGTGCCCCTTAATTTCTTAAATCTAGAAATTTAAGAAAATTGAATCTCTTTTTTTTTTTTTTTTTCAGTTCCATGCTTTGCTCTTTATTTATATGGTATGATAAATGCATCCGAAAAATGCATTCAGAACCAAAAGATGCCTATTTCTTCACTCCAGACTGGGACTAGCTGTACATTAGCCACTTTCTCCTGTCTTAGATCAATCCCTACTATCAGAACACAGTTTATTTAGTAACACTAATGGGACATGCAGACCTGCTTTTTTTTCTTAAACTAAATCGCTCTGCAAAGTCAATAGTCTCTGACTCTAAAACTGGACCCATTATGTTAGAAAATTGAATCTCTTAAGTCATGTTTTTTTTCTTTATGGAAGACCATGTTTCCATGCCAAAGCAATTTTCTTCTTAAAGCGGTTTTAAAAGCTGCTTTCACGATTCCAAACGGTTTCATTCTACTTTTTTCATTTTAAAATAATGACACCACTTTAAAAAAATGACACACTTTTAAAAAAAGACACCAGGGTGCCTGGCTCTGCTTTCTGCAAAGGCCTTGACCTCCCAGAGCTGGTAACCTCTCTAGAACTCTGATCCCGCCCATTCAACTGATGGGCAGCTACTGGGTGGGATGGTGGGGCAAGTTTGGGAAGGAGAGAAAAATTGGGCCCAAATGGGAATTAAAAATGAACTATAGCTACAAGTAGATGGTATGTTGGGGTTGTACTTTACCAGCTCCTCCGTTTGGGAAGACAACCCTGGTAAAGGAAGGGGCCCTGACCTGGAATGAGCAGAGTAGGTTGGCTGGGGCTGAGCTGCTGCCACAACCCACCCCCCCCCCCCCGCTCCCCCCCGGAGACACCTGCAGGCTGGCTCAGGCTGGAAATGAGGCAATGAGAGAGAAGGAAGAAGATGCCGGCAAGGGAGGGAAGGACAACTAAGGGAAAGAAGTCATGTGTTAAAAGGAAAACAAAGGGCAGGGTATAAAGAGCTCCAAGTGGGGTGGCTTCACACAGCCTCGAGTTACTTCCAGTTCTGAAAATAAGGTCACAAAAATGAAGGATTTATAATAACTTTTCCTAGCAATATGACAGGCAAGGAGAGAGGAGATGGGCAAAGGAAGAGAGGGGAAAGGCAAGGGATAACGATGGGTGAGGGAAGGTTAAGCCTAAGCCTCAGCCTGGCCCTCTTCCTGCCCTGAAGGAGGGGCAGGTGCACGGGGCCATGCACTGGGCAAAGAAACCCACGCAAGGGGTCAACAGAACCTCAAGTTTCCCCACGTTCCACACGCAAAGCCACCTATCCTAGAACCGTGGCCACTCAGAGGGGGTATCTGTGTCTTCATGTAAAGGTGATTTATGGGCTTTTTCCTTCGTGTGAACATACTCTGCACATTCTTTTTCTCTTTTTTAATTTTTTAAATGTTTATTTTTGAGAGACAGAGAGAGTGTGAGTGGGGGAGGGGCAGAGAGAGGGGGAGACACAGAATCCGAAGCAGGCTCCAGGCTCTGAGCTGTCAGCACAGAGCCCGACGTGGGGCTCGAACCCACACGCTGCAACATCATGACCTGAGCCGAAGTCGGACGCTGAACCGACTGAGCCACCCAGGGGCCCTGTATTCTAATTCACTGCAAAAGTCTGCATGCCGTGGACAAGAGAAAGTCAAAGGTTTACAGAAAATGCCAAACACGGAAGTCCACGAAGCTGCCCCTCCCATAATGGATGCCAGTCCTCATGAAAAGTTCATTTCCTCCCGCCAGCTCATATCCACTGGGCATGGGCCCCAACCCCTCACAGCTGGCAGGGCACAGGACCAGCCTCCTAACCTGTCCAAATTCTTTTCTCTTCCTTCCTTGCTGTGACCAGGAGAAAACTCTTCCTGTGACCAGGAGAAAACACTGCTTATTCCTTATTCCTAACCCAGGCTTCCAACCCAGGACACAGTTTTCATGAGGAATTCTGGGATAGGTGAAATGGCCATGAAATTATGCAGTGATGAGCCAGAGTGATTTGTTTGAATGCGTTTAGGCAGACCTGGTTTCACCCCCTGAGCCATCCCTCCATGCAGTGAGTCTCAAAGGAGCTGAGTAAGAGGGGTTAAGAGCCAAGTGGGATGGAATCGTGTGGGGCCTCCAGGCAGTGGGAGAGTCAGGAAACCTCACAATGCTGGGACCCGTGGAGCACAGTGATCTTCAGGTGGTTTTCACATTTGTTTCCAAGCAATGGGATCCACCATTCAAACAAAATCTCGCCCAGAATCTGATATGTAGAGAAATCAAAGGCTAGAGGTCGGGGTGGAGGCCAAATCTGCCCAGGCTTCCCTGTGTCCTCACTGGCAGCTCCCGAGGCTTCTTCAAGGGCTCCAGGGGACACAGTGAGCCCAGGATCCAGTCTGAGGAGTGGACGCCCAGAGACATTAAGTGTCTTCCTGAAAATCCGATGCCTTAGGAGTAGACATTTGCACCCCACCTGCCTTACACCCTGCCCTATCCTCCGGTGAGTGTGCATGGCAGGAATGGTCCGGCACAGAAACCCACGACATTACGCCTCACAGCCATTGGCCCCACGACTGCACACTCCACCACCCAAGTCTGAGCCCAAATGTAATGTAAACGGTGCTGTCATGAGAAGTAAACCTTGGAGGGGCGCCTGGGTGGCTCAGTCGGTTAACTGTCCGACTGGATTTCGGCTCAGGTTACGATCTCACAGTTCATGGGTTTGAGCCCTGCATTGTCTGCATGGACAGCGTGAAGCCTGGTTTGGATTCTCTCTCTCTCTCTCTCTCTCTCTCTCTCATAAACAAACATTTTTTTTTAAAAAGAAAATAAACCTTTGAATCGCCTTCATCTCAAAAAGCATGGAAGTCAAGCCAACTACACAGAAATGGTTGTTCTCTATCAAACAAGAAAAAGAAGTAACCTTAGCAGCAGAGCTGAAATCTTCACTCTGTGCGAAGGGGACCGGCTTTTCTAAATCAACAGATGTTTGGGTCACATTCAAAATTTGAGAACTGCCTGTTCCCTCCCGCCCTCGAGACATCACCTCGCCCTGGGACCTTGGAGTCTCATCTGAGCTTCAAGACAGAGCAAACAGAAAGCACACTAGGGTTTAGTGAACAGCAAGGAAGGGGCAATGAGACGGTTCACTGATGCCATAAAAGAAGAATCTGTTTTAAGTTGGGAAGAAATGTTGAGTTCAGATGGTCCATTCCGCATGCTGCTCTCCAGCCCTGGAAATCGCCACAAATCTTTGAACTTAAAATTCTTGGAACCAACAGGTCAAAGTGCGGCAGTAGGAAAAAAAAAAGCGAAGAAATCTAAACAATCTGGGTCTTTGTGGTTGGCCTATCTCCATCGCCACTAAAATCATCACCAACCTAAAGCATTATTAGCCCAATTAATAGCTTTAAGTCACTCGCTTTGACGAGGTTACTACTTGTGGCTTATAAATTCGAAAGCCATGCACATAATGTTCCCAACTGGAATTTTATTTTATTTTTATTAAATTTTTTTTAACATTTATTTATTTTGAGAGAGAGAGGGAGAGACAGAGCATGAGTGGGGGAGGGGCAGAGAGAGAGGGAGACACAGAATCCGAAGCAGGCTCCAGGCTCTGAGCTGTCAGCGCAGAGCCCGACACAGGGCTTGAATCCACAAACCGCGAGAACATGACCTGAGCTGAAGTCAGATGCTGAACCGACTGAGCCACCCAGGTGCCCCTGAATTTTAGAGGTAAATCACGAAAAATTCAATCTAAAGCATCTGTCAGGTGCTCCCTCCATATGAATTTCAAGACCACTGATTATGGGATGCCTGGGTGGCTCTGCTGGTTCAGCGTCCAACTCTTGGTTGCAGCTCAGATCATTATCTCACAGTTCATGAGTTCAAGCCCTGCACTGGGCACTTGTCAGTATGGAGCCTGCTTGGGATTCTCTCTCTGCCTCTCTGTCTCTCTCTCTCTCAAAAATAACTAAACTTAATAAACAAACAAATGAAGAAACAAGTGTAATTGTTTTAACAGGTATTAAAACAATGGAAAGAATTAAAAGGAAATTTATAAGAAGGAACGTAGTGCAAAAAAGCTTATAAAAGGTGAGGGGACACTATTACGATAGCGTAGACAATAACACTGCTTATTCGTTATACGTAGGACCCTCTGGGTAGTTGGGGGTAGGGAATGAAGTCTGATTCATCTTTGAAAACTGCTTCCCTCAACAACAGAAGCCAGCACTCGCCAACCCAGCCAGGACAATTACCTGGGGCAACCCCTTTGCCGTATGAACAAACGTCTTGGAAAGTTACCTACAGAACTTACCCACACACGTCCCCTCCTCTGAAAACTGATAGCCTTCCACACACTCGCAGCGGAAGGTTCCGGGGTGGTTATTGCAGATCGCGTGGCTCCCACACACCGAGGGCTGTTCTGAACATTCATCGATATCTACAACAAATTTTTTCAACAGGCAGACTTTTAAAAACTACTTCTTCAAATATCACCAGGTATAATGAAATAGAAGGCATTTTGGCCCTTGAAGGGATCAATTTTGAAACAAACTGTTCTATATTCCAAAAGTAGCGTTAGTAAATAGTGGTTTTTTTTCCTGGGCGTAACTTTCGAGAGAGATCTCAAGGTCCTCCTGCTGTAAACGTGGGCTTCCCGTGCCTGTCCTGGGATTCGCTGCTGAGCCTGGAGTTCACCAACACCAGAATGGTACACACATGTCAGAAAGATGTGCAGACAAGTGTCCAGACCGTGAGTAAGCCTCCTAAGTTACTGAACATATGTAAATATATGCTCCTCAAAAATATTACCTTTCTCCAGTTACGGTTACAAAGCAAAGTCGAACAATGTAAAGCCTGACTGTCAATTTTTGAATGTTACCTAGAGCTTAATGCTCTAAAAGGAAAGCTGTTAACTCACAAGGTTGTAAATGAACTAGCCGGGTGATGTCCTCTTGCATGATGATACCAAAGCCATCACATGGGGTAAAGTAGAACCAAAAAAGCATATGCTTTGGAGCTGGACGTACTGGGGTTCAAATCCTGCCTCCTTCAGTTACCAGCTTGTGTGCTTTTGGGCAAGTGGCTGACTAGTCAGCCTTAGCTTCCCCATTAGTAAATAAGCAAAGTGCTATTGACCTTGAGGGGTCCTTCTGAGGATGACAAAAAATGGATGTAAGGCAGAGCAGCACCTAGGATTCTCAAGAAATGTAGCTATTATTCTAATTTTTAAGGATTCAACCTATACAACCAGCCATGGGGATGGATTTGGCCAATTCTAGGAATGTGGCCCTCGCATGACCTCTCGGCATCGGGGTCCAATCTAGAGCTAATCCCACAGGAAGCCTGGTTGGCCCGGACAAGAAACCGAGCTAACCTGTCATGACCCTGGTTACCTGTCCACTGATGGGTTGAAATAAACACAATCACACAAGGTCTTTCCCATGCCAACCTCATTCTCAGAGGGTACACGGTTATTGCCGGCATTTCTAGAACTCAGACATGTAGACAGATTTCATGACGGCTGAGAACAGACAAGTCTCTTCCACCTCTCACACCCACCCCACCCCCCCCAATGCCTTAAGGTGAATCTTTCACACTTGGGAGACAAAGCCTCATGCATCCACCACCTGGTCAGTCTCTTCACTGGTAAAACAAATGCCCCGCTGGCCTAGTGGACGTGGCACAAGATAAGCATCTTTGCCACACCATTCCCGTACCCACGCAAAACCCCAAAACAAATGGTAACAGCTTTTTGAAAATATACTGCAATGAACGTTCCTGCGACACGTTTAAGATACAAGGTCTCACACAAGGGGACGGCTCCAGGCACAGCTGGAAGGTCACGGAACAAAGCCCCCTCCCCCAGCAGCCTCTTCCATGAGACTGGGGTGCGGGCGCGGGGATATTGAGCAAGTGTGGCCTCCACAGCTCCATCCACCAGCTGCTGTTCCAACAACACAGGAGAAAAAAAAAAATCATTCCAGCTTCCACGGTCTCCATGCGTAACCCTCAGAGGACACTCCCAGCACAGATGTCTGGACGCCCTGTACAGACTGCAGGACTCCACGGCTTCAACGCGATTGCCAAAGCACAACGGCACAGAAGCAAAGCTTTTCAATCAAAGGGACAGAACAAAATCGCTAGGGGAAGTTTTCCAAGTTCCATTCGCCCCCGGAAGGTTTATGGCAGGGCAGCTGTGAGTTTCAAAAAAGCTATGTAAGTGATTAGGAGGGAGCTCAATCCCTCATGTCCTAGGTGCTACTGGCCAACAGGATGGGGGCGGGGCTCACGGGATGATGGAGGGGACAGTCCCCTGGCACAACCCACACCTCCATAAAAGTCTGCACATATAATCCAAGCAGGGTAACACTTTTTCTTTAGAGCAAGACTCTAGCAGTTTCCCCACTAGAAGTGCACAGTCCTTAAAGTGTGGAAACTCTTCCTAATGTCTAATTTAAACCCATACCCCCCCCCTTCTGTAAATTGAGGCTAGGACTTTAATTCTTACTTTATTGGAAACAGTGCATTGGCGATAACTGTCCCTCCTAAAATCTCACAGTATCTGTTCAAAGTTTATTTTTCTTATTGTATTATCTGGTCAAACTCTTCTTTGGGAAGACATTTCCTCGCACACAGCTCATTCTCTAACCCGAAAGGAAAATGCTGGACTATTCCTGTAGTCACTGCTTCCTTTTTTAGTTTTTTTCAGAATGGCTACTTTTCATGTCTTTTCAACAACTCTAAATTTGCCCCTTTTATAAAGGCCAGGCTCTCTGAGGAGGGGACTTGTTCACTTTGATTTAAGGGTCTTGTGTGTGCTCAAGAGATGACAGGTTATCCACAACCATCTCTACAGACACCCAATCGAGAAACACACGGAAGCCATTCTGCCGGGCACCCGAGCTCTTGTGTTTTCATCTGGAGACCTTCTCCAAACTACCTTCGAGGGTCACTCTGCAGTGTCTCGCCAACACCGGGCTTGTTCAGGATGCCAACTGTCATTATATCCACATCACCCAAACTGAATTACAAAGGATCGTTCTCTTCTAAGTCATTTTGCAGGTCAAAATAATGCATGAAGTGATTTGCCTAATGCAATTTCCTATCAACGGCCTCATGTCTCCATGCATTAACGCTGTGAGGCATGTTCTAGTGACCCAGAACAAAAAGCAGCCTGACTGGGAATCTACCCACATTCCATGGTGCTAATCTGCCAGAGCAAGGGCTAACCCCAGAACAAAAGCAAGTCCCCACATGACCACCTGTCTTCCTGAGTGACTGCATCAGAGAGTTTTCTATGATAGCAATAGATTATGTAACGTATGGCTGGTTGTGCCTTGTGAACTGAATTAAGTGCTCCTTCTACAATAAGCTCAGGTAACAAGAGTGGAAGAATTAGCCAGAGGTCATGGCCCAGCAGCAGCGGGTTGGGGTATCTCCATGTTTTATTAACATTCTGTTGGCATATGAAGTTGACACAGGGCCAGGTAAAGACTAAGGAGGTATATGCTTCCCCCAAAGAAATGAGGGACCCCCTGCATGGTGTCCATCACCACCTTCACAGCCCTGGGAGATCTCTGCTCACTCGTGCTCTCTCTCACCCTCTCTCTCTCTTACACACACACACACACACACACACAGACACACACACAGGACCATGCTTTTTCAAATTCGCCTGAGCCAATTCAGCCATTCAAAACTGTTGGGCTATCTGGGGACATATTGGAAAACTGATGATCTGAGGCGATCAGATCCCTTCCCAGTGGTATGTTCCAAGGAAGGTGAGCCTCCGATTGAATTCTATCCCATGTACAAAGCTATCAGCAGGCTGGTAGCTTTGAAAATAGACTATATTTGACTATATGAAAACGACTATACAGTCTGTTCTTTTAAGCACAGGTCCTGCTCTCCAAGATTTCAGATGCCCCCACGAGGACCTCACATAGAGTTCACTCTGCCACCCTTTCTGTTAAATCAGCACATGAAGCGTGCCATTCATCAGAGGGTTGGATTCCAGACCTAAGGCATCGTTCCCAAATTTCAGGGCTTCTGGGCTCACCAGATTCTTTCTCCCGAGTCATTCAAGGGGGCTGCTCATCTTTCTGGCCAAACACACTTGTGTATGCTGCTCCTGCACTAGGGGGATCTACTTCTAACATTCCTTACGGTCACCAGTGAGCCCTGTGTCACAGATGTCGGGAGCTCTGGTTGAAGCACCTGACTTCCTGGCACTAGCTGCCTCTGCTGTATGGACTCTTCACTGAGTCAGGAATCCACCAACTGGCCCTTGCTACTGGACCTGATACATCACGAACGTATCAGGATCCAGCTGTCTACGTGCATGTATTAAAAATTAAATTATAATGAGGGGCGCCCGGGTCGCTCAGTTGTTTGAGTGTCTGACTTCCGCTCAGGTCGTGATCTCACAGTCCGTAAGTTCGAGCCCCGCACTGGGCTCTGTGCTGACAGCTCAGAGCCTGGAGCCCGTTTCAGATTCTGTGTCTCCCTCTCTCGGCCCCTCCCCCCTCATGCGCTCTCTCTCTCTCTCTCTCTCTCAAAAATAAATAAGTATTTTTTAAAATTTAAAAGGCAGAAGCGAAAGAATGGATCTCTAGAGCTGCTGGAAGAAATGAGATGGGGTTTGCGGGACACAGGACACCAGCAGTGCCTGGGTTCCTTACAGGGACCGTTACATTATTAATGTTAGAAACAGCGCTGACTTCAGCTTCCCTTTAAACCTGTGTGCGGTGCGGCTTTCTAAATTCTACTCTGCTGCTCGGAGTCTGTGCACTGGACCAGATGGAAGAAAGGGGCGGTACCCCTAACGTGACCACAGGAAACCCAGGGTGTGGGGCTTAACCAGGCTCGGCAGGCCCACCGGCGTCTCCTGCACCTACGCTCCCTCGCCACACCCAGCCCTCCAGTTTGCAGGATCTGGATACCCCCTCCCAGCTCGCTTCCCATCCCCTCCACAAGTCAGAATGGACGGCTGTACCGGAGCAGGTCCTCCCGTCCCCTCGGAAGCCGATGGAACACTCGCAGGCGAACTGAACCCCGGCGCCAGGGCGACAGGCTGCGTTGGTGTCGCACCCATGAGTGCCGATGTAGCAAGGATTCTGAAGGGCATCGGGGGAGCCATCTGTGAAGGAGAGACATTAAAGCCAAGTGAGTATTCAGAAACACCTGCCGGTTTTCCTCCTTCCACAGAAAGGAAGGCACAGCTGATGACCAGGAGAACAGCAGTGGGTCCTGGAACAAGAAACCAGACTCCTGTGTCACCAGGGGGCAGCATCGGCAAACTACATCCCTCCAGATCCACGCCTGCTTTTGTAAATAAAGTTTTATTGGAAACCAGCCGCATGCATTCACTTGCGAACAGTCGATGGCTGCTTTTGCGCTCGAATGACAGAACTGAGATCTTGTGACAGACGCTGCATAGCTGGAAAAGCCTAAAATATTCACATTTTTAAGAAAAAATGCGCCAACCCCGATGCCTAGAGCTACAGTTGTCAAAGGATGGAGAAAGGCACCAGCCCTCCTTGTCCTCTGTGGGGCTACGGAAGGACAAACGTGGTCAGCTGGAGAAGTGACCCGGGTGTGGGGGGACCCCACCAAAAATAACCGACAAAGAGAAAGACCTTAATACCCAACCCCAAAGATATGGAACCCCTGGGGCTTGGAGATTCGGATAATGTGAAGTCTGACGCCAAGATGTCATGCTCGCTCTCCAAATGCCAGCTCCTTCCACGCAGCCAGAAGCATGCACAGACCCGACCTCAGCCCCAGCAATGTGCTGTCACAGGCGAAGGGCATCGTAGGCGCTGTGCCTGACTTTCATCAGACTTTATTCAGATTTCCGCAGGCTCTGCGCACACATTCCATTCAAGGCTGAGCATGAGAGTGCTCTAAATGCCCTGCTGAAGCCAGCTGTAGCCTTTTGGATGGTCCGCTCTGTGGGGTAACTCAACGGGTTAGCATTCTTCACCCCAAACAGAACAATGAAGAGGCTTTAGGTTAGCAGAACAGAGACGCCTAAGCTAAGAATCACAGGTGATGAGATTATTTCGTCTGTCAGGCCATATTTTAGCATATTTTCATCTTCTCACTGAGAGTAAAACGTGAAAAGTAATACGCCAAAGAGCGGAGATAGATGCGTGGGCAGACACGCGATGCCCAATCTGAGCTGCCATTCCTACCCTTCACAGGACCGATGGAGTTGCTTAGCGCATAGCGCAAGATGCTCTCCTCCTGGTTGTACAGGACGAACACGCTGTCCACTGAGAGCTGCTGGGTGTTGGGCAGGGCCGGCCGGGAGGTGTCGTGGGCGCACTCCTGGAAGGTGATGGTCTGGCGCCACTGGTAAGTGTAGATGGTGGAAGGGGCAGCGCCATCTTGCCCAGGCTCCATCACGGTGTACTCCCGGGTGGAGGAGGATGTGATCACTGGGATGCGGTGCGACGGGAAGAAGGGAGACAAGGCAGGGAGACAAAGGAGGCAAGAGGCTTAGTCAAGGGCTTTAAAACTATTGGCAAGATTGCCTGCCCAGATGAGAGATCAGATGCAGCAGGTTGCAGAAGGCCATGTATTTCCGTGTTCGGACTCGCTTTGCTACCTAGATTCCCATACTATTATTGGGATTGTTTGCATCAGTAATATGTATTCCTTTTTCTCATCACGTGCTCTTTAGAAGTTCTGAAGTCACCCAGAACCACCCCAGAGAGTAAGGTCTGGTGGAAAGAGCACACGCGGGGAAGCAGATACATCCGAACTTACACCTTGCACTACCACTCACAAGGTGTGTGATCACAGGCCGGTTACAACTGTAGCCTCGGTTTCTTCTACAACATGGGTTGGGGTGCGAATGACATAATGCGTGTAAAATTTCTGGTCTCAAGCGGGCTACCACTATTAAGATAAACTACCATCTATGGAGCATTGACCACGTGACCAGCAGAGCGCTAACTGCTTCATACAAGTTATCTTACTTAGGATTCAATAAATAGGGGCTGCTATGTGTGACCCTAGATTAAGCAGTTCTCCCATATAAAAAATGAGACACTAAATGGGTTTCAATAACCAATTTTTGAAAAATTACTAAAGTGCTGTGAGCCAACCTCAACAGAGAAGAGAGACAGCCCTCCCCACTCAGAAGAGCCTCCTTTTCACCCATATGATGAAACTCTCAACTTCCTATTTAAGAAAAAAAAAGAATAAAAGGCTCTTTATATTTGTGTGCTCTGATGTAGTTCATAACAAAAGCCAGAAGATAAATAAAAGATCAGTGTAAGCTGCCTCCTGTCCAGCTCCCATGTGCTTGTGCTGCCAGAAACACCATCTGGTCGCAGGCTGACCGCAGACTGGGGTCCTGTTCCCCAGCTCTTGTCATCCCCAGGAGAGCCCAATCAAGCCACAAAGCCTTGGTCATTAGCACAACCTTTGTGGATGGCAATTTTATAAGAGCCTTCTAAAAGTTCCTGTTGTTTGGCTCAGCAGTTCTATTTCTAGGAATTGAATCTTAGAAAAGAATCAGAAATTTGGTCAAGATTTCTGATGGAGATGGTCATTTCAACTCGTTACAAGATGGGAAAATTGGAAATAGCTTAAACTTCAGAAAACACAATGGTTTAGGGGCGCCTGGGTGGCGTTCAGCTCTTGATTTCAGCTCAGGTCATGATCTCACGGTTCGTGAGATCAAGCCCAGCATTGAGCTCTGCACTGACAGCGTGGAGCCTGCCTGGGCTTCTCTCTCACTCCCTCTCTCTCTGCTCCTCCCCCATTGTGCTAGTGTGTGTGTGCACACACACGCTCACTCTCAAAATACATAAACATTAAAAAAAAAAAAGGAAATAGAATGGTTTAAAGTAATAGCCGTATAATAGTACAGACTCACTAAGCAATGTTTTCAAAGCCCACTGAAAATGAAGATATGATAATGTGATATAATTGCAATTTTACTTAAATAACAACTATATACCCAACTGTAGAATATGTAATAGAAATGCATCGATGTTAAATTTCCTGACTGTGTGATCATTGTACTGCAGCCACGTAAGAGAATGTTCTTGTTCTTAGGAAAAATAGGTGACTTATTTAGGGGACGGAAGATCACAACAACTACAACTTATTCTCAAAAAATATGTATAATTTGTGATATATATACGCATATATATATATATATATACACACACACACACACACATATGCGCAATGGAATGGTAAAGTAAAGGTAGCAAAATATTAACAATTGGTAAAGGTGCATAAATGGCAAATGTAAACTGTGTTGTTTTCAACTTTTTTGTAAATTTGAAATTATTTAAAACAGGTTAAAATATAGAGACATACATATGTACATATATACATACAGTACATACAGATATAATATCCATGCTGTACGTTATATCCCCGGAGACTTATGAGATCTATGTTGAGATATTACATGTATATGTTGGGGTATTTTATATATAAATATACACATATGTATATATACACACACACACATATATGGGGAAAAGGCTGAAAGGAAATAAATGCATTTAAATCTAATAATAATGGCATGGTTTTACCATTATGCTTATTTTCTTTTTTGCACGAATTTTCTACAAGTGTGTACTATGCCTGTAATTAGGGGAAAAGGTGATTTTAATAAGCTAGCACCCATCTATTTCCTGCTCTGAAGCCCAGGAGACAGTGCTGGGGCTGCAGCGGTGGGCGGGCCGGAGGCCGGGACCGCCCCCCAACCCCCTAGCCCCACCCCCACCCTCCCCCACAGCGCTGGCTGCTCACCCCCGGGGGAGTAGTGGTAGAGCTCTGTGTAGGGCTCGATGTGCACCGAGGAGCCGAAGGGGATCTGTGGCACGCGGCCCTCCAGCTCCGTGGTGATGGTCAGGTGTCCGTGCTCGTCGATGCCGCTGAACCGCTGCTTGATGACCAGCTTGCCCGGGTGCCCCACGAAAGTCACCTCGGCTTGGCGGGTGAACTCGCCTCCTGGAAAGCAAGGGCAGTCTGTCACCTTGCCGTCTGGGAAGCCCCCTCCTGTCAGCCCTAGGCTCACAGTGCTGCGCGGGAAGGAGGCCAGAACCTCCTCTACAGGTGCTTTAGTCTGATTGCTAGAAACGGAGCTGGCAACACGGAGGACAGAGCGGGGATGTCCATGCGGCCCAACTGAGTGCTGAGCATTGGAGAGACACTCCTTCCCAGCCCCACCCCTGCATCTGAGATGGGCTGGCTCAGGAATGGTGCTGCAGAACAGAGGACCAGCAGTGCTAGGTACCGACTGGGTAAACCAGCACACGTCCCCTAACCCCGCTGAGCCTCCATTTCTTGGTGATAAAGGAGTGATCCATTCTGCCTTATGGACACCAGAAGAGGTAAAGGATGTTAAAAACTGCTTTGCCAAGGGCACCTGGGTGGCTCGGTCGATCAAGCGTCCAACTCTGGATTTCTGGATTTCGGCTCAGGTCACGATCTCACAACTTGAGGGATCGAGCCACACCTCCAGCCGCACCTAGGGCTCCATGCTGACAGCACAGAGCCTGTTTGGGATTCTTGTCCTCCCTCTCTCCCTCCCCCATTCTCTCTTTCTCTCTTTCTCTCTCTCTCTCTCTCTCTCTCTCTCACACACACACACACACACACACTCTCTCTCTCTCTAAATAAACAAACATTTAAAAAAATTTTTTTAAAAAGTGCTTTGCCAAACGTCAAGCGTTCCCAGATGCCAGTTACAATGATGATTATCGTAACAGCTAAATGGTGGTCAGGAAGGGGGAGTGGCTTAGGGCAAACCCTGGCCACTACCGGAAACCACCTGAGGAGCACTTATTACAGGTGTTGGCTCAGGAAACCTCCTTGGTCTGTGCAGGGCAGTAGCCCCAGACAGGCAACAAAAATACCTGCCCCCTCTTCCGGCTTCTTCCCTTTTCCACATTTGCACACTCCCATTACAGCAGGGGTGCTGGCAAACAATGACCCCAGGGCTAACTCTGGCAGGCAGCCCTTGGGCCAAGAACGCTCCTTACATTTTTAAATGTTTTTTTTTTTTTTTTTAAAAGTCAAAAGAATGATGGGACGCCTGAGTGGCTCAGTTGGTTAAGCGTCCAACGTAGGCTCAGGTCATGATCTTCAGTTCGTGGGTTCGAGCCCCTCATCGGGCTCTGTGCCAACACCTCAGAGCCTGGAGTCTGCCTCAAATTCTATGTCTCCCTCGCTCTCTGCCCCTCCCCCACCCATATCAGTCTCTCTCTCAAAAATAAATAAGCATTAAAAAAAAAATTCAAGGGGCGCCTGGGTGGCGCAGTCGGTTAAGCGTCCGACTTCAGCCAGGTCACGATCTCGCGGTCCGTGAGTTCGAGCCCCGCGTCAGGCTCTGGGCTGATGGCTCGGAGCCTGGAGCCTGTTTCCGATTCTGTGTCTCCCTCTCTCTCTGCCCCTCCCCCGTTCATGCTCTGTCTCTCTCTGTCCCAAAAATAAATAAAAAAATGTTGAAAAAAAAAAAAAAATTCAAAATATCACCATTTTAATTAACCCCCCATATAAAGCAACACCAGCATGAAACGCTGTGCAGGGAAGGAGTAGCGTCTGCAGGTCTGACTGCAAAGCTCAACTCTGTCTGCCAAGGAAAGAGCATGTCTGCGTGAGAACATGAACGAGGTTATAATACTCAGGATATATATGCCTGAGGGGCAGAGAGAAGAAATATTAGGCCAAACATTAGATATCTTATGGGTAGGTCCACCCTTTTCCAAATATATATCCTCTCCTTTCTGAAAATGGCCACATTTCAGCATGTATTTACGCTCCATCACTTTTGGAGGGTTACCCTTGTAAAGCCCAGAGACCCTGCTTTTGGGGTGTTTCCACAACAAAGCCACGGCTGAGGCTCCAGCGAGGGGAGGCGGTGGTGGAGAAAACGGAGGCAGCGGCTAGGTACCTGTGACCCAGAACAACAGGCTTCAGGTCCCGGAAGTGGCCGGAGAAGAAGAACAGAGTCTCCTGCACCCAAGCTGTTCCAGAAAAGGGCCTCTAGCACGCACAGGGCTGCTGGCCTCAGCAGAGACCATGACTACTCTACAGAAACCTTCCTCCCAACCATATGCCCCTGTGTCCAATAAAGACTGAACTTTCCCTGGCACAGCCTCTAAGAAGCTTCAAGGAAAGTCAGGTTTTCTAAGACGCAGGAGGATTATGTTTATCAGGCTTAATTTACCAGCTAGAAATGACAGGTTCCTTTTCTCCAAGCAGATACTGAAGAAACGTCAACTATCAGTTCAGATTGGTTGGGAATCTGGAGGCAGGCTTGATAACCAGAATGAGGGAAACTGTGAGCCCCACACTTGGGGTGTGAGGATGTATAAAATGACATCACTTGCTCTGCTGGAGACTTCGAAATCCCGCCCCACATGAAATCACTCCCTGATCACAATGCAATTCTAGATAGCTTTAGTTAGTACACAGTAATGAAAAAATTGATGATTTTGCCTCAAAATCTTATTTCTGGAGCCACAAAATGTTCATCAGTAAGTTTTTGCAGACAGGAAGTTCCCTTTGCATTCACCCCCCAGCCCTCCCCCAGGGCCCCAGGCACCATCGTGCAGTCCATTAATTTCAACGTCTGAGATGAATTACCTGTGATGCTGAATCCATTCTTGAATCCATCTTGTTCCACCGCAAACATCCATCCAATGATGCCTCCAACAGGGGCCAGAGGAAGCAGAGAATAGCCGACGGTCTCGGGAATGGTGCTGATGGCTGTGTACGAGCGCCCGTGGTTCATCACCACATAAGAGTGGAGGTCGGTGTTCTCGAAGACAATGGGCACCGGGCTGTTCCCCACCAAAATCCTTCCTTTCACCTTGCCGTTAACTCGCTGCGGGGAACCTGAGCAAGAAACAAAGAAGCCAGCCTTTTAACAAAGAGTAACATGCCTGATAGGACCTGTACCTATAAAGCAAGTTAGATATTCCAACATCTTGGGGCGCCTGGGTGGCTCAGTCAGTTGAGCGTCTGACTCTTGATTTCGGCTCAGGTCATGATCTCACAGTTTGTGAGTTCGAGCCCCATGTCAGGCTCTGTGCTGACAGCACGGGTCCTGCTTGGGATTCTCTCCCTCCATCTCTCTCTCTCTCTCTCTGTTCCTCGGCTTGCTTTCTCTCTCTCTTCCAATCTCAAAATAAATAAACATTTTAAAAAGAAAGAATTAAATTCTATCAGTTATTGACGGCACATATCTTGTTTCTCTTCCTAGAGTACTAGGGACAGGACTTTCCTACCCAGCTCCTTCATTGGTCTCTGCAGAGTTTTCTGCACATATTTAAGTTCTTAATGAAGTCTGTTGAGTCACACTAGACAGAGGGGCTTGTACCTGACCGTCATCGCCCATGTTCAGAAGACCTTTCGCTATGTTCGGGATGCCCAAAGGTCACTGACAAGCCAAAGCATACACACACAATAACTACGCACACAAATTGTGTCACTGCACTGGGGAATGCTATTAAGTTGGGACGACTAATATGAAAAAAATGCATCCCCTAAACAATTACAGAAACAGGCAGGAAAGCCAAGTTAAGGAAACCAAACAAATTTTTTCCACCAAACCTTGAGCCAGAAAAATGTTTCCAAAGTAGCAAGAATCCAATAAATATTTAAACCACAGAACTATTATGGGGCGTGTATAGAATATCAAAATATGTAGCTGAACAGTTTGTTATATCTGAGCTTGCAAAACAAGCACAAACTGCTCAGCATTTCCAGCTCCGATATTTGGCATAGAAAGAGCTAAGGAGGCTGCTCTTTAAGAAAAAGTTTTCAGTGTCGATTCTAGAAGCTTGTCTCAGGGTGAGGGAAGTATAAAAGCCAAGCCTAAAACAAAGAAGCGAAGGCACACCATACCTGGGGGGTGGGGGTGGGATTTACATTTACAGAAGTTCAAAACATCCCCCTAAATTAACATGAAAAGTACACGTAATTTTCTTTCATTGCTTCAGATAGTATTTAACAAAACTCACTTTATCTCATTGTGACCCAGAAGAAAAAGAAATGTTTTTAGCAAATTAACTGATTTTACCACAGCTATGGCTGGGGATGCGAAAAACGGAAACCATTTCTGCAACTGAGTTTTATTTAGTCAAATTTGCAAAGCAGTTGGGGTTCCCGGTGAAACACAAGGAAAATGGCCGGTGACAAGTGAGGTGACTTGGTGTCTGAAGGGGACAAATGTTCAGTATGGTAGGGTTTTTGCTGGTTTTAATTTTATGGCCCTAACCTCCTGGACGCCTCACTGTCTGACCCTCTAGACCTTCACCGAGAAGATTCTTCTCACCTGAGAACATCAAGACTGGCTGGTCCTGTTGGGTGCAGAGCTCAGAGCTGATGTCCGCCCACAGCTGAATCCATTTTGGAGTCAGCCCCCCCCCATGGGTCTGGAGCCCGGAATTAATTGGTGTGCCCCTTATGCTCTGCCATCATCGTGCTGTGATTTTAGAGGCATGGGGGAAGGACAACCCAAGGGGAAGGGTGACTGGACTAGACTTTTCCCCACTACAAACTCTGGTCTACAGCCACCCACGTTGGCCCAGCTGGGGCTTAACAACCATTAGGCCAGTCAGGTCTTCGAGTAGCACCACATGGGAGGTTGGAAAGAAAGTGAGGGAAACAAGAGGCATTAACGATGCCAGGTCCAGGCCGCATTCTTTCAAAATTTCAGCCTTGGTCCAACATTAGGGGCAGTTGTGAAGATGGGCTCATTTCAAAGATGGAGGAAAAAACAGCGCAGGAAAGAAAGAGACCTCACCGTGCTAGAAAAACGGGCATTCCCCGAGAAATACCCTTTAGGAGAGGATGACAAAGAATGGGAACGAGATCTTAAATATGATTGCCCTACTAAAAAGACTACCCACCTTTAGAGATCTGGGTAAAAGCCAACCTTTCAAAACAAGCACCAAAACAGAAACTCCACTCCCTCCTTCCTCCCGCACAAATCGAACACACAAAAGCCGAGTACCTTCTGCGACACACTGTCGGCCGTTCCCAGTGTAGCCAGCAACGCAGCTGCAGCAGAAGCCCGTGGCGAAGTCCCTGCATTCCGCGTGCACAGAGCACTGGTGTCTGTTGTTGGCACACGTCTGGCGGGAATCCGTGTTGTAGCTGAATACTGTTTAGGGAAAACACGGCACACCGGTTAGCGTGTGCATGGCGGTGGACCAGGCTGGGTTAATGACACTGTGCGCCCCCAAGCCCTTCCCGTCTGCTGGGGGGATTCCAGGACAGTGCTCACACCTGTAGCTTCTTACGTAGTATGGTGGCTGTAGTATGCAAACCACCAAGGCAAATGGGTCTAAACGGGGCTTGAGACATCGCAAGGGTGAATTATTATAAAATGCTATAATCCTACGCACTGGGTCATGCAATCAATATTATCACTGTATCGATATTAGGCTACTACCACCAAATACAATCTTAATATGGGATCCAGGTAATGTAGCCACATGGGCTTGACATTTTAGGGCAGATCGTACATTTTTTTAAAAATTTTTATTTATATTTGAGGGAGAGACAAGAGCGTGAGTGGGGAGAGGCAGAGAGAAACTGAGACAGAATCCGAAGCAGGCTCCAGGTTCTGAGCTGTCAGCACAGAGCCCAATGCGGGGCTCGAACCCATGAGCTGTGAGATCATGACCTGAGCTGAAGTCCAACGCTTAACCAACTGAGCCACTCAGATGCCCCTGAGACCGTAAATTTTTTTAAGTTTATTTATTCATTTTCGAGAGAGACAGAGGGTGAGTGGGGAAGGGGCAGAGAGAGAGAGAGAGAGAGAGAGAGAGAGAGAATCCCAAGCAAGTCCTGCACTGTCAGTTAGGAGCCTGATGTGGGGCTTGAACTCACAACACTCGAGATGATGACCTGATCTGAAACCAAGAGTCAGATGATGAACCGACTGAGCCACTCAGGTGCCCCTAAATTTTTTTTTTTTTACTGTTATTTATTGTGGTAAAAGAAAATTACACATATAGACCTATCTCATAAAATGTGTCATTTTAATGACCTAAAATATTTTAAAACTTTGTTGCCTCTTTCTTCTCCCCAGGGGAAAACTCAGAAGCCCTTATACTCAAAAGCTGATTCGAAGTAATTCTTTAGTCATCCTTGGTCTAAAGGCCTTTGACCCAAGAAACAAAAAGAATTTCTATTTCCAATTCCTACTTCCCAGGTTCATTTTATTAGAACTATGAACTAGCTCATTAAATTTAATAATCCAGAGCAAATTAATTTGCAATGAACTTCAAAAGCACAAGAGGGATGGACTTTCAGAGGGGATAATGATCCAATTTATAAGTGACTGTTACGAGGGAAGATTAAAGTTTAACCTCAGGTGGATTTGATTAGTCTACACCCTCCGAAGGGAATTTCCAGTGTGTATAAGGGTGGCGTTTGGAGCTGGGAACCTTCGGGCCCTGAGCTGAACACACAAGACGAGACTAATTACTTCAGCTCTAGCTGTGGGCCCAGCTCCCAGTGGGTCCCTTATGGCCTGTGTATCTGTGGGTGACTTTTCAAAGAACACCGGGAATGTACTGCTGGCTACAGGAGACTGACCTTTCTAATAAAAACAGTGGGATTGGAGGGACAGGAAACATCTGTTCTAGACACATTTGGGGTTCAAGTCTAGGCTTTTACCAGTACCAAGCAATAAACCACCATAAGTTGTTGGTGCTAGGTATGATGAAAGCTTCACAAATGTTATGTCAGAGACACCTAGACAGGGAAAAGCAGAATAAGATTCCAGACTAAACGCCTACAAGTAAATACACCCCACATGTCTGGGGGGATCAGTCTGGAACAAGTTCTACGAGTAAACACACCCTACATGTCTCGGGGAAATCAGTCTGGAACCAGCTGTAAGCACAGAGTGCCATATGCTAGCTGTTAGCATCACCCCAAGAAATCCAGGGCGCAGCGTGTATAGGGGAGCCCTGAGACATGAGCACATGTCCTCATCATGCCAGTAAGGGGTAATTTCCCCATTTCTGTGCCTAAAAGGTAAGTACTCTTCCCCTGCCGACCAGATCTTGTCCATGCTTTGGGATATTCGAAAAGAACAAACACGTATAAGGACTTGGATGAAACAAACCAGAAGGAGAAATAAAACAGAGTGAATCATGTGCAACGGAGTAGATTTTCCTGGGGACCTTAAAACTTCGTAGTAGAAGCAGGAAAGAGTCGCAGTAAACAACATTTAAAGGCTTGGGCCATCTCATTTATATGAATGTTAATGGATTATGCGTCAGCCTGAAGAGCGAAACATAATAAATACAGTTTAATTTGAACATCTTTTATATGACAAATCAAAGCACGCTGGAGCCCAAATGGTTTTCCCTCAGAATGCAGCAAAAATCTGATAGAATGTGGTTGACTAGAAGAGACTGTATTTTAAAACTATCTTTAAAAGAGGGCTCTGTTTGTGTTGCATTTTTAAATCTTCACAAACCAACTCTGAAGCTGACAGGACCAGGGAGGAAAAATAATCAACCATTCTCCTTCCAAAACCAAGAGGAAATAAACGTCAAAGATAAACTGCGTAAATAGCCAAAGAAACTTCGAAAATGTTTTTTCAGGTGGGTGAATACATTTCTGATCCCAGAAGTCACCAATAAGAAAATCAGACTTGCAAAATAATTCCAAAGCACTTTTCTCTTTAAAACGACAGAAAGAAGTAAGAGGAAACTTGAAAGAGCACCCGCTCAGCAGTCCCCCGTAACCTCAGCCCTAATCCCAAAAGATTGGCTTGGAGTCTTTGAAGCCATCAGGCCCATCCACCGAAGCTCTACGGCTGAGAACGGGGTCTGCCTCTACTTCCCCAGCTCACGTCCTCACAAACCACCATGTGAGACACACGACTGACATCCCCCCAGCAGGACTCCTGTCTGGAAGCCCAAGTGTCCAGGAACATACCAGCTGCAACCTCAAAGGCCTTACCCACTCCTGTTTCCTCAACTTCATCCACGTCTATGACCTGTGGGTGCTGCTGGTGAAACCTCTCCCCCGGCAGCTGGAAAGATCTGGTCCTCTCCGTAGGAGGTCCGGGAGGTCCAGGGGGCCTCTCGGTGGGCAGGCGGCGGGGGGAGAGGACCCAGGGCACGCTGTGCATGCTGGGGTCTCCGCTTCTCGGAGCCTCATAGGGGAAGGATGTCGTGCCCACGTCCTCTAGGCCCAGATGTGTCACCGAGTCGTAATCTTCATCATCATATTCTGCTCCGTCGTCCAGTCCGAGGCTCACGTCGGAGGGCACTACACCGCTGGCCGTGGCCGGGCTCCCGATCTCAAACACCCAGACGCCCTGCTGCCCGGAGTTACTGCTCCTAGAGGGGAAGGATGGGCTTCTTAAAAACAGGCCAGCAACCACAAACCGCCCCCACTAACCAAGCAGAAGGAGCCCTGGGGGTCTGGCATCAGCCTGAAACCTCTGGCTCTGCCACGGTGCTCCTAAAATCCTTGTAATCTCTGGAGTGATGAGATGGGCTTTTCTCTGCCAATGAACGAGTGGTGGCTGCAACCCTGGGGAGCTTCAGGATGGGGGCGGGACAGTAGAAAGACCAGGGCAAGGTTGGAAGGTTGGAACTTTCAGCCCCACGCCCTGACTTCCAGAGAGGGGAGGGGGTTGGAGACTGGGTTAATCATCAAGGCCGATGAGTTTATCCATCATGCTTATGTAAAAAAAAAAAAAACCCTAAACGATGAGGTTGGGAGAGCTTTTGCGTTGGTGGGTGGTGTGCCCAGGGGTAGCATGGAGGGTTCAAGCCTCCTCTCCCTCCCACACCTTGCCCTATTCATTTCTTCTATCCGGGCTGTTTCCGACTTGTATCCTTTAAAATAAACTGGTGGGGCGCCTGGGTGCCTCAGTCGGTTATGTGTCCAACTCGGTTTCGGCTCACGTCGTGATCTCAACGGTTTGTGAGTTCAAACCCTGCATTGGGCTCTGCTCTGACAGTGCGGAGCCTGCTTGGGATTCTCTCTCTCTCCCTCTCTCTCTCTCTCTCTCTCTCTCTCCCCCAGCCCTCTCTCTGCCCCTACCACACTCTCACTCCCTCTCTCTCTTGAAATAAATAAATAAACGTTAAAAAAGAACATAAAATGAACTGGTGATAGTAAGAAAAGTGCTTCTCTGAGTCTGAGCCATTCTAGCAAATTATCCAACCTGAGCGGGGTGGGGGGGGGTGGGGTCAAAGAAACCCCCAATTTATAGAGCTGGTTGATCAGAAGTACAAGTGGCAACCTGGAAAATGTGGCTGGCATCTGCAGTGGGGCCGGTCTTGCGGGACTGAGCCCTTAACCAGTGGGGTCCGTGCTCACCCTGGGCTGTTAGTGTCAGAACTGAACTGAATTGTAGGACACCAAGTGGATGTCCAGAGAGTTAGAGTATTGCTTGGTATGGGGCTGGGAGGGGGGGGGGGGGGAGGGCGGGGGGGGGGGAAATCCCACCTATTTGGTGTCAGAGGTGTTGTGAGTGAAAACAGTACAGACTTGGATGATCAGAAATCCCAAGCCTATCAGCCATGGAATCTTGGACAGGCCTCAGTTTACCTTTTTATGTTCCAAAGGTACAGTGAGATGCAAATGAGATTCAGAATCTAAAGGCCTTTTATAATTAAAAAACACAGCAGAATAACCCTAATCTCTCCTCTCGGCACCATGTTTACTGTTCTTATGTGTCTGTGATCGGAAGTGCTCCTATCAGAAACTACGCAAAATGACCAGCTTCTGCAGCGGAAGGAGGGGACAGACGTTCCTCGGTGGGGAACACTGAGCAAGATGCTGGGGTGGGACGGGGGGATGAGGATCCAGAAAGCCCTGCAGAAATAAGATGTGTATTCAATCTGTCTGCCAGGGACTTCCAGGAAAGGCAAGGGTGTACAGGACCTTGCTAGCACCAGCTCATGAGAACCAGTTGTTAAATGTTAGCAATTTTGCAAGCCAGTTATTAAACACAGCCATTGTAAGTAATTAAATTACGTAAACTTATAATTAAATAAATTACATTAAAAAAACAAAGGCAACAAATACTTGAAACTCATCACGTTGATTTATTTTACGATCGCCTCCATGTTCTGGAAGTTATTGAAATCTATTGCATCTGCGTGCTGAGAATGGTTCTCTTCTGAGCCCCATGGTTGAGCAACACGAAATGGGTAGCCGGAAAGCGGCCAATAAAGGAGAATTTACACCATGGAAATAGGCAAGAAGTATAAATGAGGGCTTTCCTCACCCATATAAAGCCAGTTGCTAAGCAGGCCATTAAGTCAAGGGCAGGGGAGTTTTAGAGTCAATTTGACAATATGATGTTGAGGGAGGGTGTTCTTTCTTCATTTTTTAAAGCACACTGGGAGAGGAAAGATTTTAGTTTCAGAAAAAGTAGTCTGAGCTTTCCCTGCTTCCGCCAAATTCTACAAAATAGCCCAAGAGAGCACTATTTCTGTTGTGAGAATTTCTCCTCTAGTCCGTGTGGCGGGAGAAGGTTTTTCTCAGCCCTGGGTTCATAGCAGGAGATAGGGTTTGAATAGCTTTTATTTCTACCTTTATACTTGCAGAAGAGATGGTAGAAACAGTTTCAAATGAGCATGAGATCTAAAAAATAGGAAACCTGCTCATCCTAAGAGTGTATTACTTTTAGTTCATCAGGAAAAAAACACTACATAATATAAAAAACTACATACAAAGTTTAAATCTGTGGGAACACTTTTAGGTAATGTTCCATAGTGCCCATTATATCATATATCATCCTTAGTAAAATAATAAAATGATCATCTTAATAGTGAAATGATCATGAAGGGGATAATCGACTGAAGAACAAAGAAAGCGTACTTGGCCAAATTTCCAATTGATTCTCTGTCGTTGGCAAATATGTTATAAGCTCCATCGCTCTTCCATATAAATCCTTGTACACCTTGACTGAATGCAACCACAGCGGGAACTTGGGTCTCATCCTTCTTTGAAAATGTCGTGTCGAACTGCAGACCGTCTTCAGGATAAAGGAAAATGGCGTAGGAGCTGGAATCAGAGGAGGCCAGAACAGCCTGGAATGTGTTTCTCTGTGAAGATGAGTTGAGGTTGAGTTACTCAGGAAACTATCGATGGATCTTAAATTGTTCTATTTCCCAGACTACACAGAGAACATCCAGAGATGGCAATGTCCTCACCTTATTCTAAAAGTATTTTTGTAGCAAAAACCAAGTATTCCAGGATGGCTCCACTTAAATATTTCTGAGCCTTTGTCAACATGAAATTTTCCAATTAATGAACGAATACTTTCTGCATGAAGGTTAGCCAAAAATTACAGAGATGGTACCTCCAGACCTAAATCTTATGTAACTTGGCAAATTCTTATCCATAGAATTTGTTTCCATTGCTATGAAACTTATTCAAACATCATGCTCAACAGCATTTAGCATACATCTGTTGAGCCCAAGCAACACACAGTAAGAAGAATCGTGAGCTCTGGAAGAAAACAGATGTGGATCCAAATCCTTGCTTGACTCATCATGGGTTGTGTGACTTTGGGCCTGTTACTTAAATTCTCTAAGCCTGGATTTCTGAATCTGCCAGATGGAGAGAAAACCATCTACTTCGCAGAAACGATAGGAGATCTGTGTGAAATATGAAGGGCCAGGCACAGAGAGATATTCCTTAAATATTGGTTATCTTTTCTATAAATACATGGTCCCTGTGCTTGAAAATTTCTGGTCCAGATGGGAAGACGGACATGTGAAGAAAACATTGCAAAACTAGGGGACAGGAGTGCCTGGCTGGCTGAGTCAGTAGAGCATGTGACTCATGATCTTGGGGTTGGGAGTTCGAACCCCATGTTGGGTGTAGAGATTACTTAAAAATAAACTCTTAAAAAACAACGGGGGGCAGATTCTATAAGGGAGTTGTATCCAAGTGCTATTGCAGCCACAGAAAGAAGTGCCCGATGCTGGGAGGGAGGGAGCAGACAAGGCTGGGCAAGTTGGGAGGCTCAAGTACAAGTTCGACACCAGCCGTGGGAGTCGGGGGAGAGGCTGTCACAAGCAGAGAGGAAAGCAAGTGCAAGATATTGGAGGGGGGGGGTGGGGAGCAGGATGATCAGAGAATTGCTAATAATTTGGTGGAAATTGTGCTGCAAAGGGTGTGTGGAGAAGTAAGGGGAGATTAGGCCCAAGAGGCAGGCAAGGGCTCTGCACAAGGGGTTGGGCATTTATCACTCAAGTGACAGGGACAGACACTTCAGAAATGGCAGGTTTTAAGCAGTTTCCAAGGACGGCACTCACACAGATACAAAAAGCAAACTGTGTCACGCAGGCCCACGACAGACTTTCCCCAAGCGTGTTCTGTGGGATGTAACGGGTCTTATTCGGGAGGGGAAAAAAGAATCTGGCCAAAAGGTTTGGGGACTCCTAAATTTTTTTAAAACATTAAGCCAGTTTCGGGGCTCCCGGGTGGTTCAGTCGGTTAAGCACCTGACTCTTGGTTTCTGCTCAGGTCACAATCTCACGGTTGGTGAGAATGAGCCCCACACTAGGCTCTGTGCTTACAGTGCAGAGCCTGCTTGGGATTCTCTCTCTCTCTCTCTCTCTCTCTCTCTCTCCCTCCCTCTCTCTCTCTCTCTCTGCCCCTCCCCTGCTTGCATGCTCGTATGCTCTCTCTCATTCAAAATAAACAAATAAACTTAAAAAGAAAATTACACGGTCTTCTTTATTGTAGGACTTTTCAGAGTGAGTCACCAGGAGAGAGAGAAAGTTTTGCATCTCCAAATTTATTTGCCCGGGGGGGCTTTTTTCTCAAGGACTCTCGTGCAGGACTGGGTGTTCTATGGTACACACTTTGGGAACCACCAACCTGGAACCTCCTGTGTTTAAAGGGAGTGGTTAGGGACCTTTCAAGGTTCTCTCTCCTCTGTAATACTGTAAACATTAAATAATGGCGGAGTGAAATTATTTTTCTAAGGAGAAACAGAGGCGTGTCCTGAACAGTGACTTCAGATCTAGAGACGGCTTCTCGACTCACTCAAGTATTTTCCCTCCTTCGAGGAAGACTGAAGTGTACAAAGCTAACCTGTGGAGTATTTGCACTTGTACCTGGGTGAGCGCTTACCTTGCCTTCCTGGGCGGGGTCCTTGCTGGGCCCTTGGTAAGGGGCCACGGATTCCCAAGTGACAACCACTGCGCTACTGGGCTGGAAAGAGATTTCTGGGAACCCTCTCTGGACACACTCCGCTGCCAGCCGAGTGACAGAGGGGGATAAGTCTTCCCGGTAATAAACCTTCCCAAAGCCATCTGTCGTGTCCAAGTCCGCCAGGAAAGGTGCAACTACTCCGAAGGTCGGTGGGAAGAGCCCAGGGGAGGATTCTTTGGCCGGGGGTTCACTCATGGCAATAATGCCATTTGTGGTGACCTGTACAAAACCAAGCATAGTTACGAGGCATGTGGGAAAAAAAAACGTCTTCCTCAGGGACTCTGAACTGCCACTCACGGAACACTGCCACAGCCACCCCCCCATCCGTCAAATACAACGGAACTGGAGAAGGGCAGGGTCCCGAACTGTAAGACTCGGGACTGCCCTCCTCAGCAGGATGACCCAGTGGAAGGTTCCAGGGCCGAGAATCACAGGACCTGACTCTGGCATAGACCAGTCACCCAACCTCGGACACGTGTCTTGAACTTCAAATCTTGGGCTTTCCATGCATGCGTGCTTTGCCTCTCGCAAAGCACCCCTCACACATAAGCCATTGTGAAAGCCTTCATCACGTTCCCCAACAAACTGAGTAGTCGTTACATCCCAGGATTGTGTCAGGTGCTGTGGGTAGTACCCAGGCTCTGCCTTCAAGGATCCCATGATCCAGAAGGATATGGGGAAGGATTGACACAAACAGATGATGATATAATAAGTAACGAGTCAATAACTAAATTTGGGGGCACCTGGCTGGCTCAGTCAGTAGAACATGGGACTCTCGATCTCAGGGTCGTGCATTCAAGCCCCACTTTGGGTGTCGAGCTTACTTAAAAAAAGGTAATAATAAATAAATAAAATAAATTGGAAGCGTATCTCTTAAAAAAAAAAAAAGAAGAAGAAGTACACGTCGGGGCGCCTGGGTGGCACAGTCGGTTGAGCGTCTGACCGTGGTTTCAGCTCAGGTCATGATCTCACAGTTGGTGAGTTCGAGCCCCACATCGGGCTGTGTGCTGATGGCACAGAGCTTGCTTGGGATTCTGTCTCTCCTTCTCTCTGCTCCTCCCCTGCTTGTGCTGGCTTTCTCTCCAAGTAAATAAATAAACTTAAAAAAAAAAAAAAAGAAGTACATTTAAATGGGACATTATGGTATCATTAATGATTATGTCTGGTTTAATCTGTCAAAATAATAGCTAACACTTTGAGTGTTTATCATGTTCCAGGCATCTTTTTTTTTTTTTTTAAGTTTATTTATTTATTAAGAGAGAGACAGAGAAGCATGAGCGGGGCAGGGGCCGAAAGCGAGGGAGACAGAGAATCCCAAGCAGTCTCCTCACTGTCAGTGCAGAGCCCGACGCAGGGCTCGATCTCACGAGATGTGAGATCATGACCTGAGCTGAAAACAGCAGTCAGATGCTTAACCAACTGAGCCACCCAGGTGCCCCCATGTTCCAGACATCTTATTAACATTTAATCCTTAGAAGAACCCCATAAGACTAGATACTGTTATTTTCCATGTTTTTCTGGTGGAGAAAATGAGGTAAGTTAAATCAATTTGTCCAAAGGTACCAAGTGTCAGCACTGGGATTCGAACCCAGGGAGCCAGACTCCAAAGTTGGCCCTCTTTAATCACTGTGTACAGCCCCCTTGAAATCAGTTTTAACGCCCTACAAAAAGAGCTCAGTGTTCTCATCCGGCTAACCCCCACACTCCTTGGGGAAAAAAGGGAGGGGGACAAAGAGCCCCTTGATGGAAGGCACTTGGTGGTGGGAGTGCTTGGGTCTCCTGCAAAGCCATGCTAAGAATGAGGCTTTGACCCCCTTGCTCTTTCTTGTTAGTGCACAATCTCTATGATGACACAGAACACCGCTCCGGTTGCTCGTTTTACTCCAAGAATTTGTGAATAAGAATGCCCAAGGGGCGCCTGGGTGGCTCAGTCGGTTAAGGGTCCAACCCTTGATTTTGGTTCAGGTCATGATCTGGCAGTTCGTAGTCTGAGTTCTGCATCGGGCTCTGTGCTGACAGTGGAGAGCCTGCTTGGGATTCTCTGCCTCCCTTTCTCTGCCCCTTTCCCGCTTATGCATGTGTGTGTGTGTGTGTGTGTGTGTGTGTGTGTGTGTGTGCGCGCGCGCTCTCTCTCTCTCTCTCTCTCAAAAATAAGTCAACTTTTAAAAAACTGCCCTAATCAAATGGGAGAGATTTTGCAAATGGCACCTTAGTGTGCTCTTTAAGAGGCTGTGGATCAGAAGAACATGAATGCAAACAAGGCACTCTTTATTGTTAAGCAGTCGATTAGAGAAGGCTTTCGGCGGGAGGGAGGTTGGGTTTTCCAAGTCACTTATTTCCCCCCACCCCTTCCCTCCTTCAGCCTTCTCCTCCACTCGCTACAGACCTCACTACTAGAGAAGGGGGCGGGGTAGACACTTAAGAGAACTAAAGACCAAACCCTGCAACAGGCCGAGAACTGGGTGAAAAGGTTCAAAGGGGTGGAGCAGATCTGGGCTCCAGGAAGAGAAAGCCACAAGAGTTCTGGGAGTTCCGCGTGGACTTTGCAAAGCCCTCCCTTTACACCCGTCTTCACGGGCTGTTAACTGTTTAGAGGACACAATTTCCAGCACCATCTGGCACAGTGATGATTTTCCAGAGCGTGCTGCTGGCAGGCTGCGGAGAAGGGAGTCGGGGAAGGAGCGCTGCCAGCTCATTTCTCACCCTCTCGTCCCGGCAGCCCATCCACACATCTCCCCGCACGGACATCCCAGCGGGACTTGTGTGTGGGGGCGTGGGAAACAGCTCACTCTCCCAAAGCCTCCAGAAGCTGGCAGTTACCAGCCGCTAGTGGGAAGCGATCACACGGAGGCCACATGCACACAACTTAGTTTTAAAAAGCTGTTTTCCGGTGGCATTTAAGTCAGTCCCACAATTTTGAAAACATTCCCGGTGTCTTTTCTTATTTAGAATCTGGGCACGGGGCTGTTTCTATTATCACAAGGACTGCTTTGGGAATCGAGTGTTTAGACAAGTATCAAGAACACTGCAAATGCTTTGGACACAGACCACATAACCCTCATTAGGATCTGTCCTGCACAATTACTTTTCAGCCATTTTTTAATGGTACATGTGGCTCAGTTGCTGGTGATAACGAAGAAAGATGACAACAGAGTATAAACGTCGTATACAGAACATCCAGAAGTATCGTCTGACTCTTAGCTTTACACTTCTTCCGGGGGGCGCCTGGGTGGCTCAGTCAGTGAAGCATCTGACTTGTCCTTTCCACTCAGGTCATGATCTCACGGTTTGTGAGTTCGAGCCCCGCAGGCAGCTCTGTGCAGACAGTGTGCTGCCTGCTTGGGATTCTCTCTCCCTCTCTCTCTCTCTCACTATAAATAAATAAACTTAACAGAAATATGCTTTAAAAAGAAAAAACTCCCCAGTAAATGTTTCTTTGTTTGTTTGAGACATACCAATTAATGGCTGACTTGAACAATAATATTCTCTTACATTTGGATGCCAGTCTCACTGTACAAACCTCTCAAGGGTGTGATGCTCCCATTGTCTGGTTCCTTTTCTCCTTCTTTTTTTTTTTTTTTTTTTTTTTAAATTTTTTTTTTTTTCAACGTTTATTTATTTTTGGGACAGAGAGAGACAGAGCATGAACGGGGGAGGGACAGAGAGAGAGGGAGACACAGAATCGGAAACAGGCTCCAGGCTCTGAGCCATCAGCCCAGAGCCTGACGCGGGGCTCGAACTCACGGACCGTGAGACCGTGACCTGGCTGAAGTCGGACGCTTAACCGACTGCGCCACCCAGGCGCCCCCTTTTCTCCTTCTTAAAGTCAAGCAAGCAACAGAAGCACAGGGGACACAAAGGGAAGGGCCTAGAAGGTTCTTAAGAGGCCAGGAGGACGGACGTGGGCACTAAAACCTCCAAAGGGAACAGAGTGGGAACTACTCAGAGATCCATGCCATTTGCCGCATTGCTTAAGCCAGGAAACTGGAGAGTCGGCCATGATTCTTTTCCCTTTCCCAGGCCATGTCCCATGTGTCCCACCTCCAAGGTCCCTGGCATGCTCTCCAACCCTGCCACCAGCAGCACTGTCTCCCCAGCCCCATACAGTCACATAACTGGCTCACTCCCGTCCTCCAGAGCTCAGGGAGGTACAGCCTCTAAGAGAGGTAGCCAGCATAGTCTCCTCCTCTTCTTTCCTCTCTTCCCTCACTCCCTGGCCCCCCATTTCTGTCCCCACTTCCTGTTTGTGTCCTTCCAAGTGCAGAACACGCTGTGTAATGACCTTATTTACTCATGTGCTAGCTCTGGCTGCTTTCCCCGCGAGGCAGTGTGTCCCCTCGAAAGCCGGGACAGGGTCCACCTTGGTCACTACTGTAGCTGCAAAGCTTCGACAATGCCTGGTATGTGTTAGCCCCGTCCCTTCCTGACTTCCTCTAGAAAATAGGGTGAGGAGATTCATACAGAATAAGGCCTGAATACCAAGGTTGTTCTAGAAATAGTGCCCGAAGGTGCATGAGTTCCGTTTGTGAACGCATGAAGGATCACGGCATGATGTGTTAACGGAGGTCCTTCCCACTGGTCATTGGTCCATCACACCAATGATTAAAACAAGGAGTCTGGGGGCACCTGGGTGGCTTGGTCGGTTAAGTGTCCAACTTCGGCTAAGGTCATGATCTCACAGTCTACGGGTTTGAGCCCCGCCTCGGGCTCTGGGCTGACAGCTCGGAGCCTGGAGCCTGCTTCGGATTCTGTGTCTCCCTCTCTCTCTGCCCCTCCCCCACTCACGCTCTGTCTCTCTCTGTCTCAAAAATAAACATTTTTAAAAATTTTCACTTTTAAAAATAAAAAAATAAAAATGAAAAAATAAAACAGAGTCTGTTGGGATGCCTTGGGTGGTTCAGTCGGCTAAGCGTCCAGCTTTTGATTTTGGCTCAGGTCATGCTCTCAGGGTTCGTGGGTTCGAGCCCTATGTCAGGCTCTGCACTGACAGTGTGGAGCCTGCTTGGGATTCTCTCTCTCTCCCTCTCTCTCTACCCTTCCCCCCACCTCAAAATAAATAAATAAGCTTAAAAAAAAAAAAACGAGAAGGAGTGAGGTTTAAAAAAAGAAGAGTCTGCATAAATCTAAACTGGTAACAAGTCTCCAGATCTAACCACCAGTTTATAGGAAATACAGGGCCCAGAAGAACATGTTCAATGATACTGTAGGGACATGATCAGCAAAATCCAGAGTATGGGACACTGTGAAGGGCAAATACCCAGTTTCTTTAATAAATACATTTCAAGAAAAAAGGCTGTGAGGGGAACCTGTAGATTTAAGAAGTCCTAAGAAACGTATCTGCCAGATCTGGGTCCAGTGTCGGACTGATCCAATCTAAGCTGGCCTGGGTCCAGCATGAGGCCTCGGGGGAATAAAATTTTGTTTTAAGGAGGAACAAACAGGTTGACCTTACCAAAGATAATCTTGAAATACAGTGGCCCACAGTGGAGAACTTTTAACCTAGATAAGCTTATCCATTTATGAGGTATCCTACAGAAAAAGGGGTCTCAGCCAAGCACTCACCATAAAAGGTAGAGGGAAAATTATTTTTCCTGCCCTATGGTTTCTGGTGACCAGGATATGACCTGCTGGGACACCCCACTCCCTCCAGAGCCTACAGATGGGATCCTGGGAAAACTAGCAAAAGCCAGCAAACGGTGAGAATTCTCGCCAAAGTCAGCTGTCCCAGATCTCTATCTGTAGCGCCTGGTTGAGAGAGGAAGGTAAAATTTCATGCTGTCCCTTCCTTTCCAAATTCAGATTGGCAGGCAAAAAGACATTTGTAACAATAAGGTCTTTGAATTGTGACTCTCGAGAATTTACTTTTGGGTACCCATTGGTTGTTGATCCTTTCTCTCCCGGGGACAGCTACTGCCTTCTTATTTATCTTGCTTTGTGTCAGGTTGGGGGCCCCCCAAATTTGGCCAGAGATGTGCGTTGCACTCCATTTGCGGCTAGGGTCCTATCAACCATTGCCAGCTCTCAGGAGAACTAAGTCTTTCATTCTTTCCGTTATGTTCGGGGGAGGCTGGTGGTTATCTTGGGCAGGCAGTATCTTCCGCACCCTCTTTGGGGATGCCTCTTGTATTCAAGGGATTGTTCAATACTGCCAGGAATATTTACCGTTTGTGCCTGTTGAAACCTGACAAGATATTTGAAAGGATCTTGTTAAGTAGCTCTATGGTCAGAAGTGGGCCAGCCTGCAAGCCGGTCTTCAGAGATGAGAGGTGAACACTTTTTAGGCCTTCTCACCCGAACTAAAATGAAACCATGTAACCCGGAGGGAAAGAAACACATTCTCAAGTCTTTCCTGGAAGGATTTACTAAAATATTCCAAAGACCAACAGCTCTAAACCTAGAACACAAGAATCTTGTGATTTCCATCTTGGTTGAAGATCTTCTCCCTGATAAAAAGAAGCAAATTGAAGCCAGTGTAGTTAGATGGGCGGTTCAGCCCCTGGATACCTTTAAGACTATAAGCCAGTTTTCAGAATTAAGAGCAACTGTCCCTATCTTACAAATCTTCGCAAAACCAGAAATGCAGCTCTAGAAACAATTCAAAGTCTACCTATCTCGACCATCTCCCAAAACCCCCCTATTCATCTCAGAATGGCTACAGATGTTGTAAAAGATCAGAACTTTGGAATCAGAACCTTCCTGCTTTTCAGAAAATGAAGGAACAATTTAAGTAGTAATTACCCTACCCTTCTGATAATAGACAAATAGACCCTAAAACTCCTAGAAGAAAACTAGCTTTCTCCCAAGGTCCCTTGAAGATGTAAATGTTACCACGTTTCTTTGAAATGTAAATACCCCAAGGAGGTAAGTAAAACAAGGCTCACAGTCACCTGAGACAGAAGGGAAAAAGAGGGGAGGGGGAGGCTTTTAAAAATATAAAGTTAAAAAAGCTCTCTGGGCCCAAATCTAGTCCACAGCCTCCCTAAGGTTACTTGCCAAGGACAAATACAAATCTCAAGTCTCTTCCACAAATATTACTAAAAAGCTTCAGCCACCTGCCATCTGAGCAGATAAACTTTCCATCCGCCAGAAAGAAAATTTGGATCCAACTGTTCGTCTATAAACTAGTTAGTTTTGCCTCACGGCAAAGCTTTTAAAATAAAAGCCAGAAGATCTCTGTTGGCATCTGTCTATGTGTTTACGTATGGATATTATAAATGTGTGATTTTTCTTCTACTTCCACATAGTAATGCCACGATGAAGTTGTAAAGGGCTCTCTTTAATTGGCTTAAAGACAAAAACACATTCTATAAATCAAGTATGCTCTCAGAAATATGAAACTAACCCAACGGTTTTGCAAGTGATCTAGGATAATATTTGGTACACAGAAGCTAGTTTAAGTTTGTTGGTTTAATTAAAACAGGCTTGTCTTTAGAGTTTCATTTAGAGTTATCAACATTAAATATAGAATACTTTTATTCCACATAGATTTACTACAAGTCAAATAACTACTGATCTCTCTATTACAGAAATTTGTCAATAAGAAAAAATAACTTCAGATAATGGTTAACCTGTTTCATGTCTTGTGAAATTTTCATGGTTTACCTAAACATAACTGTTCAGAACAAGTGAGTTAAATGCATGCAAGTAAGATAAAAGTTTATAAATGAACTTTTCAACAATAATGATGCTTTACGATATGTCTACATAAAACTAGTTTCCAAAATCTTTTTCGTAACTTGAAACCTTAAAGTTATACTGAGATAAGTTAAATGATGGATATTCACTGAATATCTAGATCGTTTCCAAATAAGATAAAACACTGAAACAGTAATTACTGAACACAGACTTATTTATCATCCTTTGGCTTTCTTTTCTAGAGGAAGTCAAGATTTTTAGGGTGTATTAGTAAACATGTTCTGTGCCACATTGGAAAATTTACGATTAGGAAGAATATACTTCTAGAAATTATAAAATGTATTTATAAATTTGTCAGTCTACAATTGCTTACTTCTTAGTGTTCACCAGGAATTAAGGATTTTAATACTTAAGAATTCTAATTAACATATGTAATTAAACCTACTAGAAATAATAAGAGGTTTTTTTATTTTTAAAAAATTTTTTAAATGTTTATTTTTGAGAGAGAGAGAGAGAGAGAGAGAGAGAGCGAGCGCACAAGCAGGGGAGGGGCAGAGAGAGAGGGAGACACAGAATCCAAAACAGGCTCCAGGCTCTAAGCTGTCAGCACAGCAGGGCTCAAAACTCAGGAACCATGAGATTATGACCTGAGCCGAACACTCAGCTCAATCAACTGAGCCACCCAGGGGCCAAGATGCTAAACTTTATTAGGTTATATTGTACAAATGCATATTACTAATATACGTGCTCTAGAAATTGTGTGAAATTGCTAAAAATCTGGTATGTCCTGGTGTAATGTTATCAGTCCCATTTCCAGTTAATGTCTTAAAATGTTGTAGGTCACAGAAACAACCAAATTTTCTATTATAATTACAATTCTGTTATAATAACTCTCATCAGATGTTGAAACATGGTCATTTTATGTTTTTTGTCACTTATAGATGTTTATTTTACTCTGACGCTTTCGCAAAAGTGCCTCATCATCAGAAAGACAGGGGAAAGGACTCAACAAATACTCGAGAGTACACGTCTCTGGGAACTTGAAGATTATAAAACTGCACTGGGTACGAATTTCCAGAACTCATGGACAAACTGGATTAAAGCAGGACAAGAATTAATACCATGGGACTGAATGAACTAATGAGGATTATTATTATTTTTTTTTAACAAATTAGTCTTTGAGACATTGCTGGTTCCTTAATGTTTTGGTTTTTTTCAGCTTCAAGGAAAGCATTTTTACTTTTTAATTTTGTAAAGTTTGCCTTTGTAAGTATAATTTTTTTTTAATTTTTTTTTTCAACTTTTTTTTTTTATTTATTTTTGGGACAGAGAGAGAGACAGAGCATGAACGGGGGAGGGGCAGAGAGAGAGGGAGACACAGAATTGGAAGCAGGCTCCAGGCTCTGAGCCATCAGCCCAGAGCCTGACGCGGGGCTTGAACTCACGGACCGCGAGATCGTGACCTGAGTCGGACGCGACCCGAAGTCAGACACTGAACCGACTGAGCCACCCAGGCGCCCCGTAAGTATAATTTTTTAATGTTAATTTATTTTTGAGAGATGGGGGGGGGGAGAGAGAGAGAGAGCACGCGCACATGCGCACGCATGCAAGCGAGGGAGGAGCAGAGGGAGGGAGACAGAGGATCCAAAGCAGCCTCCACTGACAGCAGGGAGCCCGACATGGGGCTCAGAACTCAGAACTCACAAGCTGTGAGATCATGATCTGAGAGGAAGTTGGATGCTCAACCAACTGGACCACCCAGGTGCCCGTACCTTTGTAAGTATACATTAAATATTTACTTTTTATCCCTACTTGGTTCCTCCAGAATGTGGAAACTTAGTATTGTTATTTTCATATCTATATTGATATTTGCATAAGTTCAGTAAGCATCTGTTCTCCCTTGGACACAACGGGAAACATTGGTTATATGACCAAGGCTTCGACTGGTATGTCAGATTTGAGAATGTGCACAGAATCAGATAGGACCAAACAGCTTTGACAAACTAAAACTGACTTTGCAGAGCCAAAAACAGCACCTTGGAAAAACCAGCCTGGTGTCTTGCTTATAGGGGTCCTGGCAGCCTAACCAGGTAAGGACAGTCACTTCCCAGCAGCCATAGGAATCTCAGGATATCTTGGGGACCTCTTGAAGAGAGAAATTCACCCAAATCTATAGGGATTTCAGGTGAAGTTTGATGGTGAGTCTTTGGCTTGCTTGGCTTCTTAGTCTGGAGAGGTTTTAAAAGTCCAATCTAAGATTCCTTATGAAAAGTTCCAGCAAAGTGGATTTTTAGAGCCTATACAGTCAATCACTATTCTTGCTGCACTTAACGCAAATAGTCTGGTCAAATGTAATTTTTCTTTTTTTTTTTTTTTTAAACATTTATTTATTTTTGAGACAGAGAGAGACAAAGCATGAGCAGGGGAGGGTCAGAGAGAGAGGGAGACACAGAATCCAAAACAGGCTCCAGGCTCTGAGCTGTCAGCCCAGAGCCCGATGCGGGGCTCAAACTCACAGACCGCAAGATCATGACCTGAGCCGAAGTCGGACGCCCAACCGACTGAGCCACCCAGGCGCCCCCAAATGTAATTTTTCAATTTATTTTACAAACAGATTAGTCTATGATTATCTTTGATAGAAATAAGGGTGATTATTTCAGTAGAAACTGATAACACAACCTTGTGGATATCATAATTTTTTTTAAATTTTTATTTATTTTTGAGAGAAAGAGGGAGAGAACAGGGGAGGGGCAGAGAGAGAGGAAGACCTAGGATCCGAAGCAGGCTCTGTACTGACAGCAGTGAGCTCGATGCAGGGCTCGAACTCACGAACCGTTGAGATCATGACCTGAACCAAAGTTGGACGCTTAACCGACTGAGCCACCCTGGCACCCTGTAACCTTGTGGATATCAGATTCTACTCCCGTTCATTTGTGTTCGAGGTTTTGTGATATACCTCTAATTTGGACCAGATTCTTCAAGGTTCCTCAAATCAATTCTTCGAGTTTCCTCAAATGTCTGGCTACAACTCTCCAGACTGACATTTCCAATTTTCTCCTACCCTTCTCATTTGGAATCACTAAGAACAAAGACTGCCCTTGAACCTCCATGTAAGGGACTATACCAGGTCCTCCTCACTACCCAGAGAGGAGTCAACCTTCAGGGACTTGAACCTCAGGTCCACATCTCCCAAATAAAAAGAGTTCCTCGAGATGCTTGGAACGGCACACCAGCTGGAGTTATAAAATTAACATCGACAAGGGAGGCTCCTCCCCAGAAGCAGACAGCATCTCGAGGTGGACGGCCCCTCCCACGGTCACAGATCAAGATCTTCACCTCCACTATGAAGATTTGATTCCTTTTTCCTTTTCACTACTTGCTTTTTCTGTTTATGAATGCATGCAAGGACGATGCTCCCTAACCGTGGCACCTACCTCTGAATCTATTGCTAAAGCAGTAACTGCCCAACACAAATCCTTCCTCCCCAAAATTGTTCTCGATAATAGGACAGCCCTTGATTATCTTTTAGCTGAGCAAGGAGGTGTGTGTGCTATGGCCAGCATCACTTGCTGCACTTAGCTTAAGAAAGTGACTCCTTCAGGGTGCCACTGAAGCACCCTGGGTGGCTCAGTCAGTCAAGCGTCCGACTTCGGCTCAGGTCATGATCTCGCAATCTGTGGGTTCAAGCCCCGTGTCGGGCTCTGTGCTGACAGCTCAGAGCCTGGAGCTTGCTTCGGATTCTGGGTCTCCCTCTCTCTCTGCCCTTCCTCTGCTCACGCTTTGTCTGTCTCTCTCTCTCTCTCTCTCTCTCTCTCTCTCTCTCTCAAAAATAAATAAATATTAAAGAAAAAAAGTGACTCCTTCAATGGGGTCTTTCTTTGACTTTATTTGATTCTGACTGGTTTGGTTCTTGGATGCCATGGCTCCAAAGAGCACTCTAGACATTGGGAATTATCTTCCTTATAATAATCATAGTAGTCTCCCCAAAACACTGTGTTTTCTCAGAAGCTTTAAATGCATGTTTACGGCCGCTAGCCACCAAGCAGATGATCTTCCTAACACTAAATCATCAGAAAAGAAACAAAGAGAATAACTGACTTAAGGAATGTGAGCCCAAAGTCATGACCTGCAAATACCCCAGATAGATGCAGCAGAAAGGCATACTGACCTATGAATACCACGTGGAGGCCGCGGCAAACGGAGGATGAGGCAATAAAACCTGCACGACCTCAAGAGCTGGGAGAAGCATAATGCCTTAAAATCTGATCACATCTCTCAGGCTGAGAGCCTGATCAAAAGGGGAGAATTGCCAGTGGGGCGCTTGGGTGGCTCAGTCAGTTAAACGTCTGGCTCTTGATATCAGCCCAGGTCATAATCTCATGGTTCATGGGTTCGAGCCTCACATCGGGCTCTGTGCTGACAGCACAGAGTCTGCTTGGACTTCTCTCTCTCTTTCTCTCTCTCTGCCCCTCCCCCAACTTGCATGCTCTCTGAAAATAGACGAACAAACTTTTTAAAAAGGGGGAGAATTGTTAAGAACAAAACAAAACAAAAAAACCCACAAGACAACAAGCCCCAGTGGAGTCGCTTATGCTAAGCTCCACATCACCAAACCAAGACTTGACTTAATTACAGTTTCAGCTCTCCCCAAAATGGAATCAGAAACCAGTCAATCAGGAATTGCCTGATCAGCACTAGCTAGGTCATCTGCCCTCCAGACAGACCCCTACCATCCCGTAAAAGGAAACGGACTGGGCCATAACCAATCCATTTTCCACCTAGTATAAAAGTTCCTTGTTCCTGCTCCCTTCTGGCTAGGAATGTCTTCCATTTTGTACAGCTCCTCAGAGCTCATTTCTACCTGCTAGGTATGGATGCGGTCCAATGCCAATTGATTTTTGTTCAAGTAAACTCTCGGTTTACCTTCAAACACAGTTCTTACCTCGGGGCCCCAACTCAGGTGCCCTGACTCCCAATGGCACCAGCACATTCCTTGCTGTAGATTATGTGGTGTCTAAAGGGGGTGTCTCTTGATCAGCTGGGGCCCCACGTGTGGGGTGACGATCAGGTAGAAGCCCACCTGAAAACATCCCCCTGAGGGAGAACGAAGGAGACAGGAGTTTACTGAATCCAACACAAGGGCGTGGTGGGCAGGACAGCAGAGGAGAGGTGGTCTGTAAGGAGGCAGTGGGAGGGGGCTGCTCTTAAGGAGGGAAGGCGAGGCGGTATGGTGATGGATGGAATTCTCCCTCTTTTGGTAACTGTGCCTAATTGTTAGTAGCCCCTTGATCAGAGCCGAGGGCCTGTCTGTAGTCAGCCATGTGGTCAGTGTGTCCCTCTCTGCATTCCACTGCTCAAGCCTGTTTGCCTAAAAGTAGCCTCCACAGATTACACCACAAAACTCTTATGGACTGAATGTATTCCTGAGAAAGGCTGACTGAATTATTGACAGAGTAATAATAATAATAATAATAATAACTGTAATAAATAATGTAATAGTATGGTCTATACCACTTCTTTATTGAAACCAGCTACTTTCAGTACATTGACCGATGTAAATATTGCCCTGAAATCTTATTTACAGTTCACACTGGGAAAAAGAAGTTCCTTTAGCAAAGTTAAACTTCAGCTCAGTGTGTTACTAGCACAACTTAATGCCCCCTTTAAAGAACGTATCTAATGCTTAGGTGGCTCAGTCGGTTAAGCGTCTGACTCTTGATTTTGATCTCAGCTCAGGTCTTGATTTCAGGATCCTGAGTTCAAGCCCCAAACGGGGCTCCATGCTGGGCGTGTGGAGGGAGGGAGGGAGGGAGGGAGGGAGGCAGGTAGGGAGGAAGGAAGGAAGGAAATATCTAGGGGCGCCAGGCTGGCTCTGTCAGTGGAGTGTGTGACTCTTGATCTCAGGATCACGAGTTCAATCCCCATGTTGGGTGTAGAGCTTATTTTAAAAAACAAACAAATAAATAAAAATCTAAAAAATAAAGAATGTACCTATTCACCCACTCCAAGGAACACACCAAACAATAGGCTCTTCATCCATTTGCACAGCGCAGAACAAGTCGCTTACATCACAAAACACCCCAGGGTGAAATGCCCAGCACCACATGGCTAACAGCTGGAGCCACTTAACGTACAATTGTTTCAACTCAGCTGACATTATGAAGAGGTAGACAGAGCAACTATTCCCCATTTAAAAAAGCACTTCCTGTTTCATGTTTGTTCCTCTGTGAAGACAGACAGCATGAATCAGTGGAGAAAGTCTAAATGCAGACACCCAATAAATAACATGTTAAATTCCTTACATTCAAATGCACAGGGAAGAAGCTGAAACAACCATCTCTTGAGGCTTAAATGAGCCTAGTAGTGATCCCCAGGGCAGAAGGCAGCCTATGATTGTTGGGGAAAGCCCTCTCCAAAACAGATGTGGTTAAGAATACTGGAGGGTAGGCACAAATAAGAAACAAATGCGGTCCTTTTCCAAATGCAAATTGTTGTAATCAGTTGTACTGAGAAGACAATGAAATTGCATGCAGTTGCAAAAGCAAACTCCATGGGTGGGAGAAAGTGGGAATTTAAGGTAAAATTATTTGGGGTAAAGAAGGGAAAGGCAACAAACACAGACTGTCTGCCAACTCAGGAGTCCTTTACTACAGCTGTCCGCAGTTTTAAAAATTTAATACGACCATACTTCTTTTCACATACATAAAAAAGACAAGCAAATGGGACATAATTTAGTTTAATGTCATAGCCAGTAAGTGATGGAACCAAGATTTGAACTCACATTTGCTGGCATCCATAACCTCTGCTCTTTCTCTTGTATTTGCTGGCTACTTGGGAAGACTTGTAAGCCACAGTGGAAGTTGCAAAGCTTCATGGGATAGCTTCATGGATAAAGAATGGATAGCTAGAAAAAACTAAGAAACTAAAAGGGCCTAAGGAAAGGAAAACTTGATAAAGAAGTCCAGGAAAAAGCCAAGCTCGTAATACAATCGAGGAGGAGGTTGACTGATTTTAAGTCGAGGGCAAAAAAGGGATCTATGGCCTTACCCCCTTCTGTGGTACTTTACAAAGCATTTTTATTCCAGTTACCTGATTAAATCTAGTAAAGCAGGCATTAATATCATCTTCATTCTTCACGTGAGAAAAAATGAGTTTCAGTTTATAGGTCTTGCCTAAGATCACACACTAGGAGTGCCAGAACAAAACTCTTGAGTCCAAATTGCAGACCTTTTCCATTAACCCCACTGAGCCAGAGAAATGGCTCTGGCTTGAATTAGAAATAAAAATAAAAGTCTTCACACATAAAAATAAGGGACAACCTAGGGGTAATAGTTAAGAGATTTGCCAGTGGTTTCAATTTAATCCAGTTAATGTCTAATGGGAGACTTTGGATCAGTTACCCATCTCTTCTGCAGGGAATTTCTACCTGAGATTACCTTCCAATATTTAAAAATGGTCAGGGTCTTTAAATGTTCACTTCTAGTGTGTCTATCAAAAAAGAGGTAGAAATGTGCCTCAGCAGTCCAGAATAGGAGCCAGTCAGGGAAGGGAGAAGGGCTGGTCTAAACTCTCAGTCACTGGGGAGAAGCATGCTCTTCTTTGACACCCTAGAGATCAATATCAGAAGTTTCCCTGTGGCAACTGGAGCCCCAGAAACTCCCCTAATTTGGATTACACCAGCCCCTTAATTTGAACGCCAATCCCTTCATTTGAACATTAGAAATGATAAAGAAAGAATTAAGTATCCATCTGCCTTTCCAGAATGGACCATATGTCAATATCACCCCAAAGCCCCAGTTGATGAGGGAAAGCTACTCTTTACAAAGAAGTATGCCGGCTAGTAAATATACAAAGAATTATAGAGGGGCGCCTGGGTGGCTCAGCCAGCTGAGCATCCGGCTCTTGATTTTGGCTCAGGTCATGATCTCAGGGTTGTGAGATCTAGCCCTGTGCCTGCACTGAATGCAGAACCTGCTTAAGGACACTCTCTAAATAAATAAATAAATAAATAAATAAATAAATAAATAAATAAAGGGGAGCCTGGGTGGCTCAGTCGGTTAAGTGTCTGACTTCGGCTCAGGTCATGATCTCACAGTTCATGAGTTCAAGCCCCGCGTCGGGCTCTGTGCTGACAGCTCAGAGCCTGGAGCCTGCTTCAGATTCTGTGTCTCCCTCTCTCTCTCTGCCCCTCCCCCAATCATGCTCTGTCTCTCTGTCTCTCTCTCAAAAATGAATAAACATTAAAAATTTTTTTTTTCATAAATAAATAAATAATATAGAAAGAATGATAGAAAGAAACAAGCAAACCAGAAAACAAACTAAAATACGACTTGGCAACCCTTCATTTAATAGCTGAGTCAGGCAACGATCATCAATGGATGCTAAGCATTAGTTGAAAGGTTGGTGGGAAAGGGGTCCCCTCCATAAGACCAAAGTATCACCCCATAGCTTGCTTGCTGTTCACAAGGGAAAAAAACATGACTTGACAGACATGATTTCGCTGTCATCTCCTTATCAGTAGCAGATAGTACAGCAATAACCACGTTATCACTTGCCTCCTGATGTTATACAGTATGTCACAACTTCATTCATGAAGGACTCTTGTTAAATAATCTTTAGCCTACTCTATAATAAAAATACAAATATCCTAAATAAAAAAATGAGTAAAGGATTTGGATAAATGTTTCTCCAAAGAATATATATAAATGGCCAATAAGCACATGAAAAGGTGCTCCACATCATTAGCCATTAGGGAAATGCGTATCAAAACCGTAGTGAGATACCACTTGACACCCACTAAGTTGGGTAGAATCACAAAGTCAGATAATAAGAAGTGTTGACAAAAGATGAGAAACTGGAACCCTCCATACATTGCTAGTGGGCACGTAAAATGGTGCAGCCACGTTGGAAAACAGTTTGATAGTTCCCCCAAAATGTTAAACAGTTACCACGTGACCTAGTGCTGGGAGGAGAAGTTTTCCTCCACCCTTAAAGGTTCTTCTGGCTGGTCTAAGAATTAAATTGACACGAAACAGATTAACAGGAGAAAACCACATTTAGTTTCAAATGTACAGGAACACCACATGCATGGGGCATTCCAAGACAGGAAGGTAAAATGAGGCATATATGTTTATCCTGAGCTAGGGAATGAGATGGAAGAGTAGGGCAATTCACGGGGTGATAAGAGCAGATTTTTCATAATCAGAGGTTTGCCCTGCCACATTGATGGGTCACTCGAGTAAAACTTATCTCTGATAAAAACTCTCATCCTGGGAAAAACCCCCAACTGACATTCATTAGGTAGTTAAGGGAGGTGCAAATGTTTTCAGCCCACGAGGTCTTGATCACTTTCAGCGCAAAATAACCCACATGCTCAAGTGGCATACTTTATGGAGACTTCTTTTGAACCCCTTCACTTGCAATTCCAGATCTCACGACAGATTCAGGAGAACTGAAAGCAGATGTCCACACACAAACTTGTACACAAACATTTACAGCAGTATTATTCATAAACAGTCAAAAAAAAAAAAAAAAAAGAGAGAAACAATCTGGATGTCCATTAACTTATGAGTGGACAAATAAACAACAATATTAGTCGTGGAAGAATAAAGTACCAATCTATGCTGAGACATGGAGGAACGCTGAAAATGTTATGCCAAGTGAAAAAAGCCAGTAACAAAAGATCACATATAGTATGATTCCACTTGTGTGAAATGTCCACAACAGGTAAATCCATAGAGACAGACAGTAGATTAGTGGTTGCTAAGGATCAGGGATGTAGGGGAGCAGGGAGGAGATGGGATGTGACTGCTAAAAGATATGAGGTTTGTTTTGAGGGGAATCAAAATATTCCATAGTTAGAGGTGATGGTCACACAATTTCCTGAATATACTAAAAATCACTGAATCGTATACTTTAAAGGGGTGAATTTTATGGTATGTGAATTATATCTCAATAAAGCTGGTATTTAAAAAAATCAAGGAGGTATATAAAATCAGGGGGTAGTTGTATATACACGTATGTTTGTAATTTGTGAATCTCTCTGCAAGGAGATAAAAAAAACAACTCATGAATAGTGATTGTCTCTAGGGAGGGCAGTATGGGGCTGGAGGCCAGGGTGGGAAGATTTCCCTGTTCTCTGTTTTTACAATTTTCTTTTAACCATTCGCATTGTCTTCCTATTTCCAAAATTAATTTTAAAATAAAATTCTACATGCTTTCTAAAGAAAAAAAATTTTAACCTGAATTATTTTTAAGATTGCCAGTTTTCAGAAAATACAGGGATGGAATAACATACATAGAAATGGTCATTACATTACATTACATTACACAGAAATGGTCAAATGCAGAAGGTGGGGCATTCTACGGGACAACAGGCAGTGATTCTTGAATAGGCTGATGACTCAAAAGGGGGAGGTCAAGATTAAAACAGACTACAGAGATGCAGTCAAATGTAATGCTTGTCTTTCTTTAAACCCATCTGAGTAAGTCTAGCTATAAAGGAAAGCTTTGGGAACATTGGACAGCTGTGATATGGACTGGATACAAACGGATAATAGGGAATTATTATTGATTTTGTTACGTATGATAATAGTAGGCTGGCTATATAGGGAAATGCTCTTTTCATTTTAGGAATGGACACTAAAATAGTGATGTAAGTCACAAGGACTGTAATTTACTTTGGATACATCAGCAAAGGGAAATTAACGAAATAAATAGGGAAAACGGCTCACAACTGTTACATTTAGGTAATGTGCCTATGGGTGCTCATGATATTTTCTCCCTTTTATGTGTGTGTTTGAAACATTTATAATTAAAAATTAAATAAAAGAAAAAAATTTACCTGAGGACAAAAGAGGTTTAGAGACTTGCTCTCTAGGGGCTAAGAACCAACTTTTCTCACAAGTAATGCAGTGGTGAGTGGGGTCACGCAGGGGTGGGTAGTGCAGTGCACTGGCGGGTAATCTGATTAGTGGTGAGTGGGGTCACGCAGGGGTGGGTAGTGCAGTACAATGGCAGGTAATCTGATCGGTGGTGAGTGGGGTCACGCAGGGGTGGGTAGTGCAGTGGCGGGTAATCTAATCAGTGGTGAGTGGGGTCACGCAGGGGCGAGTAGTGCAGGCAGTGGCGGGTAATCTGATCAGTGGTGAGTGGGGTCACGTAGGGGTGGGTAGTGCAGTGCAGTGGTGGGTAATCTGATTAGTGGTGAGTGGGGTCACGCAGGGGTGGGTAGTGCAGTACAATGGCAGGTAATCTGATCGGTGGTGAGTGGGGTCACGCAGGGGTGGGTAGTGCAGTGCAGTGGTGGGTAATCTGATTAGTGGTGAGTGGGGTCACGCAGGGGTGGGTAGTGCAGTACAATGGCAGGTAATCTGATCAGTGGTGAGTGGGGTCACGCAGGGGTGGGTAGTGCAGTGGCGGGTAATCTGATCAGTGGTGAGTGGGGTCACGTAGGGGTGGGTAGTGTCATGCCCTAGTGAGCTTCATGAGAGCAGAAACCATGTGTGATGCCACTCATCACAGCTGCCCCATAAACCCAGCCCAAAAGTCTATACAGAACAGGGACTGATAAGATACTGTCAAATTGAAGGGGTTTGGGATGAAGGTAGGGTTCGCAGCTGACACCCAAGAAAGAATTCTTGAAGACGTCTTTGGTGCGAAAAGGCGATTGTATTAAAGCATGGGGACAGGACCCATGGGCAGAAAAAGCTGACAGGTAACTGATTATATACCTTCAGGTTGGGAGGGGGTTAGGTAAGTCTCTGAGGTATTTTGGAAGCAACGTTTCCAGGAACTTGAGGCGCTAGGTGCTGTTAGGAAAACACCATTTATCACCACTTAGTAAAACCTCAGTCATGAGACCCTTCAGATGGATACCAGGGGCCATAAGCTTGGAGTATGATTGCCAGCATACATCTTGGGGGATTTGAGATGAAGTTTCCAAAGGAATTGTATGTTAAAGCAGACTCACAGGATCCTGAGGGGTCAAGATAATGTTAAGCCAAGATCCCCTTTTGCCCCAGCAAAGTGTCATCATCAGGGCAGCTGAGCTCCTAGAGGGAGGTCACCCTGCCTGTTTCAAGCACTTGTCTATGGGCTGTAGGCTGTAAGAGAATTTAATTTTTCATTTGCTTTAGTTTCCCACATCACCATGCAAGCCCTTAAACCCCCTTCCTTTGTTCTTGGGTAGCCAGGAGTCTCCGGGGAATATCACACATATTCCACGTGGGGAGGGAGGGGGCCAGCCTGTATTTTTCCCTCGGCTCGCATAATACTTCCTCATCAAAATGAATAAATGCAGAAAGGAAAGGAAGAACGTGCTGTCTTACATGGCATAGTATAAAGACCGCAGAACTCAAGAGTCGGAAGATCCAAGTTCAAGTTCCAGCTCATACTTATGAACTGAGTGAACCATGACAAGTCCCTTAGCTGCACGTGGCAGTTTCCTCCCCTACGATACAAAGCTCATCCCATGCTGCACCTGAGCCACCCTGCAAAGCGACATGTCTCAAGTGAGCTAGCACAGGAGCAGGCCTCCTTGTTCCCACCTTCCAAATGGGTCTGGAACCCACCGCCCTCATCCACACACCGACTCTCCTCTGGCCCCTGGCAGCAGGCCTCTCTGGCTCTGAAATTCACTCTCTCTCCTCCACCTTGCCCCCCAAAATCCTCTGGCTGGAAGGCAGCGTAATTTTTTAAAAACTTTTAAAAACCAGACTACTTACAAGGGAAAATGTCAACACACACAGAACAGCGTAACGAACATCCATATACTCATCAATCAGCTCCCACAATTACCAACAGGCTCCACTTTCCGTTTTACCAATTCCTCCCACGCATGAGCATATTTTTTTTTTGAAACCTTTTAAATGAAATCTCAGACATCAAATTATTTCACCTGTCAATATTTCCATATGTATCTCTTCTAGAAGAGCAGTATGTGTCAAAGATGTCCTTTTATGGCCACTTTGTTTCAATCAGGACACGACAAGGTGCTCCCCCTGGCATTTGGTTCACATGTCTCTTAAACCTAATCTTTTAATCTATAGGCTTCTCCCCCTCACACTTCTTCTTCTCCCGTGCTGTCTTTTCCTTAAAGAAAGTGGGGAATCTTTTAGAAATAAATCATGTGACTCATCTTCTTAGAAATGTCTAACGGCATCCCGCTGATGATAAATGCCTAGGGTTCATTCATTCATTCATTCATTCAGTAAATCATAACAGAGCACCCACTATGTGCCACAGGCCACTAGTGGATGGGGGAAATGCGGGTGAATATGGCAGACCCTGCCTTCACAGGGCTCAGACTCTAGTGGAAAAGAGAGCCAACAAACAGGTAAACTAATAAACGAGCAACCTGGTTTTAGGTGGTGATGCATGCCATGATGTAAATAAGACAGCATGCCGAAAAAAAAAAATCACAAATGGGGGTCTGCGTGTGAGCAGAGGCTGCACAACAGGAAGGCGTAGCCACAGAACAGCGGGGCCTTGTGTCCCAGGCAGAGGGAAACCAAGCACCAAGCATGACAAGCTGGCTGTGGTGGGGAGAGAAAGCAAGCTGGTGTGGCCGGAGCCTGGCTGGTGAGAACAGGGTGAGGGATGGGGGCAGAGACACCTGCTGGACAGGGCCACAGGAGGCTTTGGGAGCGTGATGGGAAGTCTGGATGTCGTGGAGAGCGAGGGAAACCTTTCGAGGGTTTCTGACCTGGGGGTGACAAGGTCTGATATAGCTCTCCAGGGTCTGGGGCCACTGCCCTAGCTCACAGTGCCTTGCATTCCTGTGACATTACACACTCCTTTTCTCTACACTCATGGTCTCATGCACAGTAACGTGCACGGTCCTGCCCACCTGCCATTTTCACAGGCCTCGCCTCTACTCATCCTGTAGTTCCAGCAGGGTTGGGAAGGTTCTCCTGACCCCTCCATCTAGCTCAGGTGCCATCACGGTATCCGGACTTCTCTTTCATAGCACTTGTCACAGGGGCAACTGGCCAATTATGGGTATAATCATTGGTTCAATGTCTGCCTTCCCCAGCAGACTATAAGCTGAGAACAGAAACTGATCTTGTTTCAATCTGTATCTCCGAAGCCTAGCACCATGCCTCGCATATTAGGCAATAAACTGTTTGCTGAGTGAATGGATAGCATTATCTTCACATTGCACTGAATTTTATGAGAAAAAATATCCACTGTCTTGAAATAGAAATGCACATATTCAACCCCTGGTCACTCAAAGAATATTAAAAATCTAAGATAAAACGGAGCTCAGAGATAATCTTGTCGAATCTTTTCATTTTAGAAAAAACAAGACCAGAAACAACATGAGGGTGAGAAATGAAGTGATTTGACCTCAGCTGTAAGTTGATCAACAGGGGTACCTGGCTGGCTCAATCGGTAGAGCATGTGACACTTGATCTCAGGGTCATGGGTTCAAGCCCCAAATTGGGTGTAGAGATTACTTAAAAATAAAATCTTAAAAAAAAAAAAGTTGATCACCATAATGACTCAGTTTCATTTTAGTCCCAACTGGAAATTAATAATCTTTTAAGTATTCTATTATTCAACCAGGGCCTCTGCTAGACCATGGGGCACCTTTGGGCAAATCAAATGCAGGTGTCCTTTCCTGAGTGGCCCCAGTCCCAGGCTGAGGTTGAGGGCTTGGTCAGTGGCCTGTGGGATGGGCTCCAGCTCTCACTGCCCCCTTGGTCATGGCCCTTGTGCAGCAAACAACCTGTAGACCCTAGGCGCTGGCCCTGGGCTCAACCAACAGATTCATAAACTTCCCATGTGCCAGTAAGCGTGTCCCTTCTATGGATAACAGCAATGGGAATAGGACCTGATCTCTGGGAGCGGGGCGGGGCACCTCTCAACTAAGGATGGGACCCTGAATGCCCTCCTAGCAAACTGGGGCCACTGCTCTGGGCTGCCACCTCCAAGGAAAGTCATGGGACTATGTTGGACATGGAGAAACACCTATTTAACTTGAAGTTTTCTGTGAAAGAGCTTAAAAGAAATGTCAAACACGATTAAGAAGGAGAGGCTGAGGGGCGCCTGGGTGGCTCAGTCGGTTAAGCGTCCGACTTCGGCTCAGGTCACGATCTCACGGTCTGTGAGTTCGAGCCCGGCATCGGGCTCTGGGCTGATGGCTCAGAGCCTGGAGCCTGCTTCCGATTCTGTGTCTCCCTCTCTCTCTGCCCCTCCCCCATTCATGCTCTGTCTCTCTCTGTCTCAAAAATAAATAAAAATGTTAAAAAAAAAAAAAAAAAAAGAAGGAGAGGCTGAGGGATGCCTGGGTGGCTCAGTCAGTTAAGCATCTGACCCTTGGTTTTGGCTCAGGTCATGATCTCCGGTTTCATGAGGCCGAGCCCTACGTTGGGCTCTGCACTGACAGTGTGGAGCCTCCTTGGGATTCTCTCTCTCTGCCCCTCCCCCTTCTCCTCTCCCTGCGTGTGCCTGCACGCGCGATCTCTCGCTCGCTCTCTCTCTCTCAAAATAAACTAAAAAAAAAAAAGAAAGGCTGAAAAAGCTGAGAGTAAAAAAAAAAAAAAAAAAAACCCATTCAGAAGAGCAGCACAAATGTTTTGAGAACACACACTGAAAATGAAATCCACCAAAAGAACCAAGCAATTAATTTCTCGAGCAGGAGTGCTAAGGTTAATGCGGTGGGTGCAAGCGTTCAAACTGTAGGAACAACAGGCAAGAGAACGGAGGCCATGGCCATCTGGTTAAGTGGATGCTAACTGAGGGGTATGAACCTTGACAAGATTTCCGCCCTGATGGACCAACGCCAACACCAATGTGCAATGCTGGATGTTTCACTGCAGCAAATGGTAGGCACAGGAGTAGCACCACTACCCTAACAATACTGCAAAACCAAGTCCATATGCGGCTGCAAGAAATGACCCATGAAGCTGGCCTTAATGTCCACATGCAACCACCACAAGGTCAGATAGGTTCTGCAGATAGGTTGCTTCCCAGGGAACAGGATGAGCTATCACAGCCTGGCTCCTGATCAAGAGTAATTTAAAGAACAGGTGCTTCTGTTAATTTCACTTGCTTCTCAAATGTGTTGTGTGTTTATATAGATAAGCTGCACTTCAATTACTCTAAGAAAGCTGTGTATGGCCAGAAAGCTTAAATACTATTTGGATGGAATGCTTTCTCCTGCCTTGCTATACTTCCCAACGCATTAAGAAATACCAGGGAGTTTTCACCTTGACAGATTTGATGATCGGTTATGTGTAAAAGCACAGGGGCATATTTTTGTAGATGCCTTTGACAAAGCTAGCATCAGCTTGTTACATATGAGACCTCTTTTCTCAAAAGTTACATCAACTGTATAGCACCAAAGTACTACAGAATAAAGTGTAGAATAAAGGTTTGGGGCTTTTTCAAAAAAGACACAATCTCTGCTCTCAATGAAGAAGAAAGCCCGCAGTTTTAGAGCACCTTACTACATGATAAGCTGTCTGAATACATTAATTCAGTGAATGTTCACAACTCCATGAGAAAGGCAATGACGTTTCAGTTTTGCAGATGAACAAAATAAGGCTTTCAGAGGTTGGATAACTTACCCAGGGTCCACAATAAGTAAGTGGTAGAACAGAGATTCAAGCCCACACGTATTGGGCTCCAGAGACCCCACTCTTCCCACATTACCTACTGATACTCCCGTTGAACAGATTAAGTTATGTAAACATTTATCAATATACTAAGCTCCAAACCAGACAATATTGGAGTTACAGAAGAGTTCTAAGGACTGAGGGGTGAATGCAGTCTACAAGTACCGGTCAGTTAGAAAGGAGGAAGGGCCTAGAGAATGGGAGAGAATCTGAGAGGTTAAGAGATGGATAAAGTGAAAGAATGAAAGAATGAGTAAAGGGCCAAAGTGAGACATATTCTACTGTCTTAGAAGTGTTAAGACAAAGCTGGAAATGAAGCTAGAGTGGTAGGATGAGGCCCTGAATCCAGGTCAAGGAGTCCAGGGTCCTCTGAAGTCAGAATGGAGGGAGGGCACTAAAGAAATTGAACATCAGGGCACCTGGGTGACTCAGTTGGTTGAGTTTCCGACTCTCGACTTTAGCTCAGGTCCTGATCTCACAACTGGTGAGGTTGAGCTTCTCGTAGGGCTCTGGCTGACAGCATGAAGCCTGCTTGGGATTCTCTCCCTCTCTCTCTCTGCCCCTCCCTCGCTTGAGTGCACAAGTGCTCCCAAGCCCCTTCTCTCTCTAAAAAAAAAAAAAAAAAAAAAAGAAAGAAAGAAAGAAAGAAAGAAAGAAAGAAAGAAAGAAAGAAAAGAAAGAAACAACACAGTTGGAAAGTGTCACTGCAACAGGACAAGAAAGATACAGATGCAAGGGCCTTCTGTGAAGGTGAAATGGGGAACTGATCACCGTGTAACTCAAGCCAATGGGCAACTCTTCAGTCCTCACCTTTTGTGCCCATTTAACCTTGGTGGTTCACTCCCTCCTCCTTGAGACACTTTCCTCATTTGGCTTCCAGGACTCCACTTCCTTTTCATTTCCTCTCAACTCACTGGCCACATCCTGTCAGTCTCCACTGCTGACTCCTCCTCTTTTCCCTGACCAGTGGAGGCTCCCTTGGACCTCTTCTCTATTTGCATATACTCCCCTGCAGGGGTCACTTTAGTTCTGTTTTAAATACCATCTATGGGCCAATGATTCCCAATTTATACCTAAAGCCTAGGCTTCTCTTCTAAATTCCTGATTCACATACCTACTCCATCCCAGACCCTTTACATTAGGTAGTATATCACCTCCTGATATATAATTTACTTACTATGTTTGCTGTTTGTTTTCTTGGTCCCACTCCCCTGCTAGAATGTAAACTCCCTGAAGATAGGATTGTTTTGTTCACTTGCATTTTGAGTGCCCTAAATAGTGCCTGGTACATAGTAGGCACTTGGAAGGTATCTGTGGAATAAATGAATACAAAGAAGGGGTAAGGCAGCCTCAAAACAGTGTAAGAACCCGCATAAGGTACTATGAACAAGGAAAACCAAGTAGTAAAAGTATCCGAGGGGAGGAGGGAGGTGAGTGATTTTCACTTTGCCGCGTGGAATCTGAAGTGACAGACGGGCATTTGGGTGGAAACATCTGGTAGGATTTTGGAATTCTGGGACCAGTGTTTATTATTATTTCTTCATCTGAAAAGGAGGAGGAGCCGTTTTGAGGATTAAATAACGTGAAACTAGCAGGTCCTCTGACACATGTGGTTATACTCACCCGATACTTTTCCTTCTCAGTGAATGTTCATATTCCTAGCCAAGTGCCCAGGACCGTGCAGACCATCTAGCTCAGACACACATCCCTGTCCATCCACCTTTTACACAGTAGATGACCCTCGAGTCCTGGGAACGCAGCCCTCCAATGTCGGCCCTCTTTGAGGATTGCCTCCATTGAAAAACTGCTTGGCCCAGGATCACACTTCCTTCCAAGGCAGCCCTTACCCGTGACTGATCGCTGCAAGGACACAGAGGCTGAGCCCTCTCAGGCACACTGGAGACAGCTCGAGACACCCCACCTCCAGAGCTCCCAGGGAGCTGGCTGAGACCTTTGCTGGCGAATCAGCCTCTGCTCAGTTCTTCACCTCCCTGCCTCCATAAGTGTGGAAGTGAGGAGCCCTCCCCCAAGAAATAACCTGCTGGCTAATCTCCATTTCACAGTCAGCTTCCTGGGAAGCCTTGGGGGAGGGGCGGGGGGGGGGGTGCAGATACAACCAAGAGACCTCCGGGATTCTTTCTCACTGAAATGCAGAGTAAACCCAAATAGACCTGGAAGGTATGGCTTGACAGGAATCGGTTTTTTTCAGCAATAGATTTTCTAGGTCTTTAGAATGTAATGTGGTTAGTCTGATGCCACAAGTAAAGGAGGGCAGGAGGTCTCAAATTTAACACAGGGGTTCTGAACTTGGGGCTCATGAATAGAATTCGGTGTGTCTGTTAAGAAGGGAAAAAGAGAAATTTTATTTTTATTTTCAGTAAGTCCTAAGCGGTATTTTAGCATTTCCTTCCATTATGAATGCAGGCAACAAATCGCGGTAGTAGGAACTCTTAATGACCTTGCCACCAATAGGAGTCACTGATATTCCCATTTCACGTTTTAGTCATTGTAGGTGTCCTCAAACACTGTTCACAGTCCTCATGATCTTGAAAGTTCAGTAATTACCTGACCCTCCCCCCCCTTATACCTTATATTTAAAATGGCTAAAAATACACACGTTACTTCATACAATTTCTAATATTTGTATCTGTATTTGAACACAACTGATTTCCTTGGCAATCCTGTGGATGTTATTCTATGTAATTAAAAAATCTTATTCTAAAAAGGGGTCCGACAGGCCTCACCAGACGGCCCACGGAAGTCAGACAACAAGGGCAGCACTCTCTGTGGGTGGAGACTTGAAAGGCTCCTTCTTTTTAGGCAAAGCCGACAAGCTCCACGTGGGTGTTGTCCAAGGCACGGTCGGCCCGGGCCAGGCGACTAGCACAGCCATTTCAAGGGCAGGACAGGCTCCCGCCGCTGTTTGCGCTGTTCCCCCCACTTGTGGAATGCGCACAGCTTTATATGAAATCCACATGGTGCGCGGCTGGGGAAGGCGGCGGCACGGAAGGACTTTACCAAGTTGACAGCGTCCCCGGGCCCGGCCAGTTCTGAGAAGGCTCCAGAGAACTAAAGGCCACCTGGGCCCGCTCCCCCTTTGGGGCCCCCCATGGTGACAGTGCTCTGCTACAGGAAACTGGATCATCGGGTCGCCCTGTTTTCCCAGCGCTAAACTCTGGAGTGAAACGAGCTCAACTGGAGAGCAGAAACATTGCCAAGACATATCCGGAGTCCACACTCACACATGCAGGCTGTCGGCTAAATTCCCGGGGCAGAGGCCGGGTTTGGCGGTCTTTTCCTGACCCGGCACCTACGGAAGTCCCAGGGCCCGCGCGCCGCCTGCGACCCAGCTCTCGCCTTTGCCCGAGTCCCACCGGACCGGGTCCCGTCCCCAAGGGAACAGGACAATAGCGAGACGCGGACCGACTTCCCGGCGGCGATGCCGCCCACAGCCGCCGGAGAGGAAACTCCGCCCGGGGTCCCGGGGTCCCGGGGTCGGGAGGGCGCGCGCGGGGCCGCGCAGACGGGACGAGCCCCCCAGACCCGCGTGCTCCTCTGGCTACAGTGGCCAGGCGGCGCGGAGACGTCGGCGGGCCCGGCGGGGGCGGGAGGCCAGGAGACCCAGCGCCGCGCCCCGCGCCCCGCGCCCCCGCGCCCCCGCGCCCAGCGGGTCCCGGTCCCCGCCCACGACGCCCACGTCCGTCCGGCCCCGCGGGCGACCCTGCCAGCCTCGGCCTTCCTTCCGACCCCGGCTCGGCCCCCACGCCCTCCTCCCCGACGGCCCCCTCCGCCTGCCCCGGGTCGCACTCACGTAGACCGAGTTGATGTCGGATTTGTCGAAGAAGCGGAGCGCCCGCCTCAGCTCCAGGGCTGGGGAGACTTGGTCATCCCCAGCCTCCAGCTCCAGGTCCCCGTGTCCCGGGCCGAACGGAAAGAGCTCCTGGCGGCTCAGGCAGCCCCCGGGCCCCGCCAGGAGCAGCTGCAGCAGCAGCGCCCGCGTCCACGCAGCCCCGCTCCGGCGGATCGCGGCCAGCATGTTCCCGAACTCCGGTCCCGCAAACCTAGCGGCTCGGCGGACACGGCCGAGGAAGGCGGAGACGTAACCGGACGCCCCTCCGCAGCCCCTCCACGCCTCCCGCCTGCCTCCCGGCGATCCCACCCCTGGAAATAGGGGAGGGGAACAGGGGAGAGGGAGAGGGCCCCGCCCCGTCCACAGGGCGCGCCGCCGAGGCTGCCCAATGGCCGCGAGGGGGAGGGCGTGGGCGAGGGGCGACACCGAAACCCCCCGGCGGTTCCGGCAGCGTCACCCTCGACCCCTGCGGGGTCTTGGGCGCTGGTGACCCTAGGTTCCCGAAACCAGCCCGGTTGCCTCCGAAGAGCAGAGCTTGGGACTTTGCACCACTGTCCCCGGGTCAGGGCTAAGTGGGAGGGCAGGCTACGTGGAAACGCTCTGGATTCAGGAACACAGCCCAACCCAGGGCTGCTCGGGGGCGTCCAGAGGTCGGACTCACCGGGTCACGCCCCAGTTAGAGGAGGGGGTAGGTGCTGGGAATTAGCAAGCAGGGACTGGACCAGGAGCATGTTCCTGAATACATCCATCCAGATTTTCAGCGTTATTGAGTGCGGGCGGGATCCTTTGCCTGGTGATGTGGACGTTCGGCCAAACATGGGGTCCTACCCGCGAGACAAACTCACGAGTGTATAAAATAATTCAGTGTCAGGTGGGTGGGGTCCCCAAGTGATAAAGGGCAGTAGGGCCGGAATAATTGCCCAAGGAGAGCTTCCTGGGGGGATTGGGGGGTGGGAACAAACCAGGTCTTCTGGAAGGGATGGAATTTCATGAGGAGGCTGGGGAAGGGACGTTCTGGAACGTGGAGCAGCGAGTGGATTCAAGGCGCCATCCCCCAGTTGAGAATTTGGAAAAGGAAAGTTGAGAATTTGGGAGGAAGGCTTAATACCAAACCTAGAAATGTGAACTCACTCTAACACTCCCAGGACAACCATTGAGAGTTCTTGACAAAGGGAGATTAAGTGGTATCCTGACGAATGGGTTGATCATTAATTTGGCACTGGGTTGAAATAGAGATGGGACATTCAAGGCTGTTGAAAAGGAAAAGGGAGTGGGGGGAGGATGAGAAAGGAAAAGGTGGATATTGAGAAGAATTGAATCTAAGAGGCATTACAATAAAGAAGGAATGAGACCTGATTTTGAATTTGATATGAGGGTTGGGGAGAGGACTTAAAATTGGGTGTAAGGTTTTGAGCCCGGAGGCTGCCTTTTGAAGTCAGGGGGGAGGACCCAGGACAGTGGGTGTTGGGTATGTATTTGCTGGCAGACCTGTTAAAACCTGGAGGTGTCAACAGGGCTTTTTTCTTGCCTGTTGCCAACTAAAATTAAGGACCTAGGACCCAACTTGAAATAATTTTCCCAATAAACAGCAAATTCAGCATAATATAAGGAGCGTGAGTCCCGAACCAGTAGAAAACATAAAAAGCAAATGAAGTCCACTCTCTGAACATAACATCTTTACTCTACTCTCGACATCTTTTTCCTTTAAATTCATTAGCCATCAGAGAAAATACTAAGTTTCTACAGGTACTAATTGGCTTTGCAACCGCAGTAACCCTCAGGAACAGAGACCCATCCCCATTTTATTCAAGAGGGGCACAGAGATCAGAGAGGTTTAAATCATTCTGCTAAGGTCACATGGCTGGAAGGCTTCAGGTGATCCAAGCTGGTCCAGGATCAGCTCCAGGACAACCTTAACCACTATATTAACCTTAACCAATACATAGCTTCTGTATGGTATTACTGTGTGTGTGTGTGTCTTGTTGTTTTTTTTAATTTTTTTTTTAACGTTTATTTATTTTTGAGACAGAGAGAGACAGAGCATGAACAGGGGAGGGTCAGAGAGAGAGGGAGACACAGAATCTGAAACAGGCTCCAGGCTCTGAGCAGTCAGCACAGAGCCTGACGCGGGGCTCGAACTCACGGACCGCGAGATCATGACCTGAGCTGAAGTCGGACGCTTAACCCACCGAGCCACCCAGGCGCTCCATGTGTGTCTTGTTGTTAAAGTGACTAAGGCTGCTTGCAATCCGTGGCAACCCAGTGGATTTTCCTTCAACTCCCTCCGGGAATTGCAGTGCTCTCTGCCTCTGTTCCCCTGCCCCAAAAGTACTTCCTGACTACTCCATGCCACCCCTAGCTTCAGCTGCTGCACCTCTGGGCTTCCAGGCCCCAGCACTGCCCATTCGAATTGCCAAGAACTCCGTCTGGAGGCTCCTCTTCTTCCTCTGTGCTTACCTGCACACAGCATGAAGCCTGAAAACACCCAGCTGGCTTTTTCCTGCCTGTGCCTCAGACTCTCTCCTCCTTCAAACCCCCACCCCACCTCCTGTTTCGCTTCAGAGCTACGCTGAAGTTATTGCCTGTGCCTGGAATGCTCTCACCCCTCTCACGAATTCTCTCCGTTTTTGGTGCTCAGGCAGCTTCTGAACCTCCTATTGGTTCACGGAATTTTCCTCGGCTAATAGAGGAGCAAGAGCACTTCTCCAGTTTACTGGTTCCAAGTACCAAGACCATTAAGACACAATCCCTTTTGTGCACAGCTCACAGTCTATGGAAGACAGACATACCAGCAACACGGTGGGATGTTAATTAGTTTTAGCAGAATTAATACTAGCAACAGTTGCCTAAGTTAGTAGCTTCAAGTAGATGTGGAGAAATGAGATTTACAGAAGTTAGATAATGCACCCGGTTCCAGAGTGGGAAAGCCAGGATTTGAATGTTTTCAAATTTCAGTGTCTCTGAAACCAAAGCTCAGATTCTGCCACACCCTCCCGCCTTTCTATAAATGGAGAGGTTTCTCCCTCGATTTCCATCCACAAGGTGTATCTGCTCTGTTGTTTATACATAATGTTCATGCTGTATTTACATATGCTTCTGTTCACTTATTTCATCAGTATGTTCTTGCTCAAGTAAGTCTCATATGTACTGTAAACTGTCTGTCGTTTCCTATTTATAGCCCTGCACTCAGTGGACACTGCCTGGTGCTGGGGAATGTGACATCTATGCTGTGCTGCTGACTAGGACAATGTGGGCTGGCTGCCAGCCAGCCACTCCTTTAGGATTTCTAGTTTTAAATACATGTAGATGCATAATCTTCATCATAGAATACTTAATTTTATGTAGTGCCCTGGTCATTTCCTAAGTGTATATAATAATTAGGTATTTTTCTCTAGTTGTCTTGAGTGTCTTTTCCCCCGATATAAGCTCTTTGGGGAAAGGCTGATGTGTTCTATTCTTTTCCAGAGTCCACAGAGCCTCACTAATACTGTGTGCACATTAATAAAAGCTAACAGTTTGAAAACTCAGTAGTACTTTTAAGAACTATTTGATATCTGCAGTAGCATATGAACCCACAATGACATAATACACCAGTTTTTTTTTATTATCTTTTTTTAAACCTGCCACTTTAGAGACTCATACTTTTTCACTGACTGCTGTCATCTGGATGAGACAAAAGGAAGACAAAATTCAGGAAGCAGGCTGTATCTATAAGAAACCAAGTTAAACTTTCTATATGGTTTATTCAGACAAAAGTCCAGGCAAATGAGCAGAGAAATAGCTCAACTGGCTATTTCACTGAAAAAGACATCTGTTCTAATCTCACTCTCCTGTGAGGTTTGGCCACTGACCACATATGGTTATGGAAGATTCCTTTATTTACTAGATGTTATGTAGAAATAAATGTGTTATTGTCTCAATTCCAGGGGAATTCACCTGATTTGTGAATAAGATGATCACTATTTTAAACAACTTAACCTCAATTATTATCTCAGATAAAGATAACATAAATTAAATAACCATCCTCTAACAAAGGATGATAACTATTTGTGAGAGTATTTTTCTAACTATGTCACGTTCCAAAACAATGTTCATCCCAAGATAATATTATAGGAAACTATTAGGAGATCAATCCAAAAACTTTATGGCTTCTCAGATCCTACTTTTAATTATCTTATTCTAACAATGAGTTTTCACATGTTAATCACTTTTTTCCAATCTTTATTGAGGCATAAATGACAAATAAAAATTATAAACATTTAAGGTGTACAATGTAATAATTTGATATGCATATAATATGTGAAATGATTACCATAATAAAGGTAATTAACATATCTATCATTTCACATGTAGTCACCATGCCGTACATTATATCCCCAGAATTTACGGCATAACTGAAAGTTTATACCCTTTGACCAACACTTCCCTATTTTCTCCACTCTCCAGCCCCTGGCAACTGCCATTCTACTCTCTGCTTCTGCGAAAGAATATTGTGACCCGTATTCATTTTAGATGGCCCACATGAATGTTTCATTGAAAATAATACTGATTTAGGGGCGCCTGGGTGGCTCAGTGGGTTAAGCGGCCAACTTCGGCTCAGGTCATGATCTTGCGGTCCGTGAGATAGAGCACCGCGTCGGGCTCTGTGCTGACAGCTTGGAGCCTGAAGCCTGTTTCAGATTCTGTGTCTCCTTCTCTCTGACCCTCCTCTGTTCATGCTGTCTCTCCCTGTCTCAAAAATAAATAAAACGTTTAAAAAATTAAAAAAAAAAAGAAAATAATACTGATTTAGCCGCAGGAGCCCCACAAGAAAACAAATAGGAGGCATCCGTACTGGTAAAGAAGTTAAACTGTCACTACTTGCGCATGACATGATATTTTATATAGAAAATCCTAAAGATTCCACCAAAAAAACTATTAGATTTGATAAATAAATTCAGTAAAGTCACAGAATATAACATAAATATACAGAAATCTGTTGCATTTTTATACATGAATAAAGGAGTAGCAGAAAGGGAATTTAAAAACAATACCATTTACAACTGCACCAAAAAGAATAAAAAAACCTAGGAATAAGTGTACCCAGAGGTAGAAGACCTATACTCTGAAAACTATAAAATGCTGATGAAAGAAGCTGAAGATGACACAAACAAATGGAAAAATATCCCCATGCTCATGGATTGGAAGAATTAATAATGTTAAAATATCCATATGACTCAAAGCAATCTACAGATTCAATGCCAATTCCTATCAAAATACTAACAGCATTTTTCAGAGAACTAGAACAAAAACTCCTAAACTTGTATGGAACCACAGAAGACCCTGAGTAGCCAGAGAAATCCTGGGAAAGAAGACCAAAGCTGGAGGTATGACAATACTGGGTTTCAAGATATGCTACAAAGCTGTAGTAATCAAAACAGTTTGGTGCTGGCACAAAAACAGACACGTAGATCAATGGGACACTATAGGAAGCCCAGAAATAAACCCCATGATTATATGGTCAATTAAACTATGACAAGGGAGGCAAGAACATACAACAGGGCAAAGGTAATCTCTTCAATAAATAGGGCTGGGAAAACTGGACAATTATATGTAAAAGAATGAAACAGGACCACTTTCTAAACACCACACACACACACACACACACACACACACACACACACACTCAAAATTAATTACCTAAATGTGAGAACTGAAGCTATAAAAATCCTGGAAGAGAACACAGGCAGTAATTTCTGACATCAGCCATGGCAACATTTTTCTAGATCTGTCTCCTAAGGCAAGGGAAACAAAAGCAAAATTAAGCTATCAGGACTACACCAAAATAAAAAGCTTTTGTACAGCAAAAGAAACCACCATCAAAACAAAAAGGCAACCTATTGAATGAGAAAAGATATTTGCAAATGACATATCCAATAAGGGGTTAATATCCACAATACACACAGAACTTATACAACTTAACACCAAAAAGACAAATAATCTGATTAAACATGGGCAGAGAACCTGAATGGACATTTTTCCAAAGACGTACAGATGGCCAACAGACACGTGAAAAGATGCTCAACATCACTAATCATAAGGGAAATGCAAATAAAACCACAATGAGACATCACCTTACACCAGTTAGAAAGGCTAATATCAAAATGACAAGAAATAGCAAGTGTTGCTAAGGACATGGAGAAAAAGGAACTCTCATGCATTGTTGGAAATGTAAATTGGTGCAGCCACTGTGGAAAAAGTGTGGATATTCCTCAAAAAATTAAAAATAGAATTACCATATGATCCAGTAAATCCACTATTAGGTATTTGCCTGAAGAAAATAAAATCACTAATTTAAAAAGATGTATGTACCCCTATGTTTATTGCAGCATTATTGATAATAGCCAAGATATGGAAGCAACCTAAGCATCCATCAATAGACAAATGGATAAGGAAAATGTAATATGCATGTGTGCAGTGGAATATTATGCAGTCATGAAAAGGGATGAGATCTGGGATGAGATCTTGTCATTTGAGACAACATGGGTGGGCATACAAGGTATTATGCTAACTCAAATAGGTCTGACTGAGAAAGACAAGTACCATGTGATTTCAGATATAAGTGGAATATAAAAAAAAATGGATAAACAAAGAAAAAGAAGATTCAGACCTATAAATACAGAGAACAAACTGATGGTTGCCAGAGACAAGAGGGGTGGCAGTTGGGCAAAATGGGTGAAGGGAAGAGGGACATGCTGGCTTCTAGTTACGCAATGAACAATCATCAGAATAAAAGGCACGACATAAGGAATGTAGTCAATGCTATTATAATAATGATTTAATGGGACATATGGTAGCTATACTCGTGGTGAACAGAGCATAATGTATAAACTTGTCAAATCACTAAGTTGAAATAAATGTAACATTGTGTGCCAACAATACTCAATAAATAAATAACTAAAAAGTAATAGTGATTTGTGATAGATCATATTATCTTTGCCTGAGATTGTCAAATAACATTCAATCTGAGTCAAGTGCAAAAAAAGGTATTATTTCTTCTTGATTTTGTTAATAAATCTTCATAAAGTCCTATTCCTAGAGTGCCTGAGTGGCTCAGTCAGTTAAGTGTCTGACTTGACTTCGACTCAGGCCACGATCTCATGGTTTCTGAGATGAAGCCCTGCATGGGACTCCATTTTGACAGCACAGAGCCTACTTGGGATTTTCTCTCTCCGTCTCTCTCTGGCCTTCTCTGGCTCCTGTTCTCTCTCTCTAAACAAACAAACAAACAAACAAACAAACAAACTTAAAAAACAGTTCTGTTCCCATGTGGTAAACAATGTAACCAAACTTGAAATTTTGCATAAATTTTGCAAGAATTCAAATTTGCATAAATAAATAAATTCAGCATAAATTGTGATGACTGACTGATTGTAATGTACTTCACTATATGACTGCACTCAGTCATACAGCAAGAAGGTTGTTAGACCATGATGGCTTATTACTTTGTCTTAGCTAATTAGAAGACAAGTACTTACAAAACTATATTTGTAAAAATCTCCTTGTTGGAATGGGATTGATCAATAGTCACCATTTAGCTTCTGGCTCTATATTTAATGCTGAGAGTCAATAACGACTTAGCAAGGTGGGTAGGCATCAGATCTGCCAAAATTTTAAAAAATTGTAACACATTTCCTTATAAGATCCTTATGAGATCAAGTGTGCTTAGCAGGCTAAAGTAAGTGACTATGTTTAACTAGAACTTCTGTAGACAATCCACGCCAATGGTATAGGCTACTTAGATGCTGCGATTAGAATCCAGACCTTCTGGGGCAAGGTTGCATTATAAAGCGTTCTCTGGATATTTTATCTTTCTATAAAATAGATTAGACAACTGGCTTCAGGGGATTATTTTAGAGGATACAAAAGACTTCTTCAAGTCCTGATTTACCCACCAGCTTTAATTTTAATTAATTTAATTTTGTTTGCCTAACTTAAGGTTTTCCTTCCAATTAAAATCAGAGGCCACCTAAGTTTGGAAGTTATGTAAAAGCACCTTTTCATAAAGCAGAGAGAATTTCAGGAGACTAGATGTAAGGACACAATTGAGGATGGGAAAATAACAGACTGGGAAAACTGGGTGCTTAAGGCACAATTGTCCTGTTCCACATTCCCCCAGGGTCAGCCAGGTATAGCCATTCAAGTATTGAAGACAAGGCACACATTTGGTGCTAGACTTTTTTGATGAGTTAATTGACCCCGAATAATTTTACCTAGCATTTATATTTATACCTTCAATAAACCTATGCTGATCATGCATTCATCAATTACTATTTATTGAACACTTACTATGTACCTGACACTGATAAACACCTGAGAACAAAATATTCCAGTTGGGGGAGATGAACAACAAAGGAATGAACAAGTAATTAGATACTGTGTGAAGTGCTGATGGGTAAAAGTGCTAATGAATGAAAACAAATTAGGAAAAGACTTGAGAGTAGAGTGATGTGGGTGGGTGTGAGAATAATTTATTTGGGAAGATCAGGGAAGTCCTCTTCAAGTGCTTATTCCCCTTGGAACAGAGGCCTGAAGAAGTGAGGGAGCCATGTGGACAGGATAAAAGAGCAGTGTAGGCAGATGTCTGGATGGGGCCCCATTTGGAGCAGATGTGGGGACCGCAGATGTAAAGTTCCTCAGCAAGAATGGGCCCCTCTGCTCAAAGACCAGCAAGGTCAGATGGGTGAGCAGGAGTAGACCCTTTGGCCTTATTAGCCACAGTAAGGGCTTTTGACAGTTAGTAAGCACCTGAAAGTAGTTCAACAGGCAATATCAAAACTGGAAGTAATCAACCAAATTACCAGAATACTTCCAAGACTGAATTCAACGGCTGCCTCTGAAAATGGTACAAATCTAGTACCAGAGAACCAAGAAGGAAAATGATTCCAGCGTGAGACAAAATGAGACATTATCATTGGAAAGGTTTTAGTACAAAGAGCAAAATTCTATTGTCTTCTCACTGAACTTTAGGTACACTCAGTTCTGCTATAATGCTTGTTTCAAAACTGCAGATCTGTTCCAACACGAATGATATATTAGGGTACACTTTTAGCATAATGCGATTTTGCATTTGCTTATGCAAAATTTTGTCTTGGAGAAACACCAGATGACCACAGAAAACTGCACCCACTTGAACTGAGCCATGTAGGAATGTGCAAAATGCATGCCAGCACAGCTCCGGCCAGGACAATGAGCCACGCCCAGTCCCATCTGGGGTTACAACTTTCTGTCTGATTTCAGATATTCCTCCTTCCACTCCTTATGCTAACTGGCAAGCAGCTCCTTTTGCAAAGGTTGTCCTGTCCCCCTGGGCCCAGTGATCTTCTCTTTAATTCCTACTCAGCCTACTTCGTATTTTTCCTCTCTGTTCTTTTTCTCCCTTGACTTCATTTCTCTCATTTTTCTCTCTTTTTTGTTCCCTTCCTCCAGCACCCTGACCATGGGCTTGGGAGCCGTGCAAATAATTCTACAGAAAGTTTCAGGTGTTTCTCAAGGGAAAGGTGCCATAGGTGCTTCAGTATGTATGCATTTCTCAACCATTGAGCATGTATCAAACTGAGATAATATGCGAATTTCATGTAGTATTGCTGCTAAGGCATATATACATTATTTCGTATTCACTTTTTTCCAATCAACACTATAGTATACTGATTTTCCATGTTGGGACATATCTTTCATAGTTATTTCATACACACTGCATTTATTAGAGCATAAGTGATCTGACCATTGCCCTACTGTTAGCATTTAAGTTGTTTCTATTTTTTTTTTTGGCTATTATTGAATCACATCTGCAGTAAATATTGCTCTTTCTCTCTGGGGATTATTTCCTAAAATCCTCTTCCCCAAAGCAGGATTACTGGGTCAAAAGATGTGAACATTTTTTTCAAAAACCAACTTTATTAAAATATGATTGATAGACACTAACCTGTAATAAGCATGTGAACATTTTCATGGTCCTTGGTATGTCACTGTCGGGAGTGAGGGCAAAGGGAGTTGAGAGGTAGGACACAGACAAAAATCACAACCATCACTGGGGAAATAAGATGCGTGCCTTTAAACCTTTCTGCAGATCCAGTTCAAATGGATCTTCTGCAAAAATCCTTCCCATATCCCCCCAGAAGAATTAATCTCTCTCTTTCCTACATCCTATTTATCAATGATTTTAATGCCACCTCATCTTGGCTGAGAACTCTTTAGTTTACATAGTATGTCTACAACCTCATTTCTTCTGCAGTGTTTAGCCTCATTTTACAGATAAGGAAACTGGGACTCAGATTAAATGCCTTCCCAAGGACACCTAATGATCCAGAGGCAATGCCAGGTCTTTAAACACAGGGTCCTTTCCATTACAGAGATATGAAAGGACAACTCATATTAATGGTGAACTTTTCATTTTGGCTTTTGAAATAATGCTGATTTCTCCATGCAGCCTCTCCAAGAGGTTGGGCAGCCTCTCAGTTTTTCGAAACTCCACCAGGGACAAGAAAGCACATCCAGCTGTCTTCAGAACAGTGATTCCTGGCAGGGTGGACTGAGAGTGGGAAGCAGAAAGGAGGGTAAGAGTCAGAATCACCTTCCACAGATTCTGATAACCTGGGGGTGTGCCAGGACCTGGGAAGGGGGTGGGGAGACAAGTGCAGCTTACAAAGAGAATCTGGTAAGCAGCCTAGATGGACCATAGTCAATCAAAACTTAAGATCTGCCAACTGTCCACGGGATCATCGTTTCTCACCTGGTTCCATTGAGGACATTCCCATCATAATGGGATTTCCTGCTTATGGACCATTTAATTCTGATTACAAACTATTCCTACACACACACACACACACACACACACACACACACACACACACACAAAGGTGTAAGAATAAAGAACATTTGAACCAATACAATGGGAGCACATCAAGGAAGGGCATTTCAACCCCTCTTCATTATAATCCTGGGAAGAAATGTGTCCTACTAATGGCTGAGTGGCCCAGGGGGCAAAGGGCTGGCCTAGAAATCATGAGTGCCAACGAACATGAAAACCAATGGGTTGTTAAAAGTATTCTCTATATCTATCTAGTGAAAGCCTGCTGGGAAGTTCCTCTTCCTTCCTTCATCTGCTGCCTGGGATGCAGATGTGCTAGCTGGAGCTCAGCAGTTGATTGAAACCATGAGGTGTGAAACCATGAGGGAGAGTGCTGCAAGCTGCAAGGACCCCAAGGACTGCATGGACCCCCACTGCCTGCACTGGTGACCTCTGGACTTCTCTCATGTGAGAAAAGAATCAGAGTGAAGGGCCGAGTCCAACAAAGGGGATCAATCACAGAGAGTCTCTTGCAGAGTGTACCCCAACCCCTCATAGCTAATGGCACAAGCTTCCTCTGCAGGGTACATCCTGATTCTCATCTTTTCCAATGCTTGCAGGTTGGAGCTGGACTTTGGTCTGATAGGAGGCCTTGTACAGGATCCGGTCTGGAATGAGGGTATGGTAGAGGGTATGGTAGAGAGGAAACAACACCTACATGGTCACTAACGTATTAGTGCAGGTGCCTGCCTGGAGGAGAGCTTTTCAATCTGCGCATGGGGAAGGATTAGCTTTTATTTTATTTTCTTTTTATTTTTTAAAAATATTTATTTATTTTTAGAAAGAGAGAGACACAGAATGCCAGCAGAGGGGAGAGAGAGAGAGAGAGAGAGAGAGAGACAGACAGACTCAGAAGGAGGCTCCAGGCTCTTAGCTGTCAGCACAGACCCCAACGCGGCATTCAAACCCACGAACCATGAGATCATGACCTGAGCTTAAGCCAGATGCTCAACCAACTAAGACACCCAGGTGCCCCAAGGATTAGTTTTTAAATGCCCGATCTGTAGTGGACTGATACTTCTATTTTTTTTCAAATTTTTTTTTTTAATTTATTTTTTTTGGGACAGAGAGAGACAGAGCATGAACGGGGGAGGGGCAGAGAGAGAGAGGGAGACACAGAATCGGAAACAGGCTCCAGGCTCCGAGCCATCAGCCCAGAGCCTGACGCGGGGCTCGAACTCACGGACCGCGAGATCGTGACCTGGCTGAAGTCGGACGCTTAACCGACTGCGCCACCCAGGTGCCCCACTGATACTTTTATAAAAAACAACGAAAATGAAAAAATTTTTAAGTGCTAAAACTCATACTTTTAATTACTAGATTGAACAGATACAAAATTACTCTATCAAATTGCTATAAAACTTTCTAATCACAGATGCTCTCAGGTTGTGTACTTGTATCGCTGAGTACTGGTCACAATCCACAGACTAATTCTGGTCTGTAGACCACACTTTGGATAGCATGGACCTTTTAACCTATACCCAAAAGGAATACCGTGTGTGTGTGTGTGTGTGTGTGTGTGTGTGTGTGTGTGTGTGAGATGTATATTAATTGAAATGTCTCATCAAGATAGAGTGAATAATCCTATGTTAGATCATTTTTATACTGAACAATGCTATAATAAATGTAAGTAATCTGACAAGGTCACCACTGGTTAGTTTTCACCAGCTTGTTGGAGGCAGTGAAGTGAGTGAAAGACAATTCACTAAAGGTCTTAGACTCCCATAGCTAAACACATTGTTGGGCCCATGAATCCACCCGCCCTGCCTCCAGCTTTCTGGTTATGTGAGATAATATAAATTACCTTTTGGCTCAAGCCATTTTGAGTAGGGGTTTCATTTACTCGTAGGCAAAAACTTCTTAAAAGTTCTGGATGCTGACCTTCAGTCCATATGCTGATCCTTAAATAATGTGGCCATGCCCTCAGTCGGTAGCACTAAAGGTCTGCTTATAGTCTCTCTCAAAGAGAGAGGTTTGCTGGTTAATAGTCAGGAGCCTGGTTGAAAGTTGTGGTTTTAAGGCTGGGTTTTCCTACTCATTCTTCTGATAACCTTGGAACATTCTGGAACATCAGAAAGCTGTACACTTTGATCAGGTTGTTTGGACCCATACATGGTTGTTCCCACTGTGTTGTGACTTGGCTTAGATATAGTTGTCTCTGGCTCACAAAAGGGGATTCTGGAAGAGACACCTGTAGGAATCACTCACATTTATCACCTGTACCTTGTTGAGGATATGGCTTACAATATTACCCAGAGCCTTAGATTGCCATTAAATCCAAATGCCAGGAAAATCTTCATCTTCCCTAAGGTACTAATACGGGTTTTCTTCCAGAAATTTAACTATTTTCTTTTTTGTTCCATCTGCTCAAGGAACTATGAGGGCAAAATATAAGGTGCAGACCTTATATTTATAACTGCAGACCCTACGTATTAGCTCCTTTAGCATTTCTCCCATCTTGATCTTCCACTCCCATCTATATTATTCTCATTCTCAATTTTCAAATTTGTTGTAATTTTAATTGTAAAGCTCCTCAGATCAAACCTGCTAACCCTCTTTTCAATTTCTGACTACAGATTAAATCAGATTACTATGAAATTCAAGGGCAGGTTTGAAGAAAAAATAATTCATAAACATAAGCCATCCTTAAGGGTGTGGGGAGGGCAAAGGGATGATTTTTGGTGATGGAAGGGGGATGGAAAATAGATGTCAGGTGACAACTTAAGCAGGTCCTCTACCAAAGAATTGGAAACCATCTGATGGGCAAATGGATTTGTTACCTACAGTTAAAGCTGTAGGCCCCCTTGGGATGCCTGGGTAGCTCAGTCAGTTAGGTGTCCAACTTCGGCTCAGGTCATGATCTTGTGGTTTGTGAGTTCGAGCCCCACGTTGGGCTCTGTACTGATAGCTCAGAGCCTGAGGCCTGTTTCAGATTCTGTGCCTCCCTCTCTCTCTGCCCCTCCCCTGCTCATGCTTTGCATACCCTCCCCCACCCCCACCTCAAAAATAAATAAACATTAAAAAAATTGTTTTTTTTTCTTAACGTTTATTTACTTTTGAGACAGAGAGAGACAGAGAATGAACGGGGGAGGGCCAGAGAGAGGGAGAAACAGAATCTGAAACAGGCTCCAGGCTCTGAGCCATCAGCATAGAGCCCGACGCGGGGCTCGAACTCACGGACCGTGAGATTGTGACCTGAGCTGAAGTCGGACGCCTAACCGACTGAGCCACCCAGGCGCCCCTAAAAAAATTGTTTTTAAGCTGCAGGCGTTCTTAATACCATACTAGTATTTTAAGTATTTACTTGAAGCCCAGAAGGTGTTCACACTCCCAAGTCGATACACCAAAGCAGGCTTTGGCAAAGGTGAAGAGAATGCCTTCCTTTTGTAAAGTGAGAGGATAGTAGTTTTGAAAAGATTGCTAGAAAAGGAAAACTAGAGTGTATGGGCTGAACTGTATCTCCCCCAAACTTCATACGTTGAAGGCCTAAGCCCCAGTATATCAGATATGACTATATTTGGAGATAGGGCCTTTAAAGAAATAATTAAGTTAACATGTGGCCATTAGGATGGACCCTAATAATGACTAATGTCCTTATAAGAGGAAATTCGGACACCCAAGGAAATACCAGGAGTGCACAGAGGAAAGACCATGTGGAAAGGCATCACGATGGCAGCCATCTTTAAGCCAAAGAGAGAGCCCTCGTGGGAAACTAACCGTGCTGACGCCTTGAACATTTCCTCCAACATTTCCAGAAATAAATGTCCGCTGTTTAAGCTCCCAAGTGTGCTAGCGAACTAAGACACAGTGTGACACCTCAACTTTCTGAGTTTTCTCAGTCACATCTTTCTTTTTAAGTCTGTGCATTATGACTATGTAAGAACATATACCAAGACAAAAAAGACTGGAAAGAAATCAGCCACATGCTAACGACGTATGCATTAGGATGTATATACGTACACAAATTATTTTTATATCTTCTATTTTTAAAAATGTGACATAGTTGTATTCTTTTTCCTGCTTTAAAAATAACTTATTTCGAAACTGCTTAAAACTCACAAATAGGTGGATCATTTTTTTTTTAAATTTTTTTTTTTTAACGTTTATTTATTTTTGAGACAGAGAGAGACAGAGCATGAACGGGGGAGGGTCACAGAGAGAGGGAGACACAGAATCTGAAACAGGCTCCAGGCTCTGAGCTGTCAGCACAGAGCCCGACACGGGGCTCGAACCCACAGACCGTGAGATCATGACCTGAGCCGAAGTCGGACGCTCAACCGACCGAGCCACCCAGGAGCCCCATAGGTGGATCATTTTTAAAAAGGAATGCAATGGAACTGGAGGATCTAGCATGGATTCCTTTGAAACCACCCAAGTTTGTGTAGGCCTTGGAGGGTATACCCGACACAAACCCCAGTTGGAGGCCCTGCCGATTACATAACTTATTTGACCCATTTTGACCCATTTACTCTTTACATCCCATTCTGCATCCATCTGATAATAACCACTTGGACTGCTTGTCCAGCCACTTTCACCTGTTGTCGGCATCTTGCTCATTCTAGGTCTAGATCTTATGCTCTGAATCCCATGAGTCTTGATCTCCCCCAACCCGGCAATGAATAGTCCTACCTTGTCCTACCTTTTATAGTGTGATTACTCTGATTTGTATCATACTTAGTTCTCTATGTTTTTGTGCTCTCTTCATTGCACAAATGTTTGCTGAGTAGCTACTATGTATAAGCATGGATCTGAGGAAATAGGGAACAAAACAAAGTCCCTCCTCTGATGATGCTTCTTACAGGTGGGAAGACAGATAATAAACAAACGAAAACCTACAGTGTCCAGTAGTGACCCAGGCTGTGAAGAATAATGGAGCAGGGTGAGAAGCCAGAGAGAGGGAGGTGTGGGTAAGAAGGCATGCTAGTTGGATAGGGGCATGAGGAAGACCATGCTAGTTGGATAGGGGCATTGAGGAAGGAACCCCTAATGAGGGGACACTAGCCCAGTGGTTTTCGAAATGTGGGACCAGCAGCATCAGCAGCATTTGGGAACTTATTAAAATGCACATTCTCAGGGCCCTAACCTAGACCTAACGAATCAGACACCCTAGGAGTGAGCCCCATATCTGTGTTTTAAGAAACCTTCCAGGGCATTCCGATGCTGGCTAAAGCCTGAGACCCACTATGTAAGTCCATAAGACTCATCAGCTGGCATTTACACAGCCATCTCCGAATTATCCTCTAGAATTCTCCTCTGGTGCAGGGCCCTGCACACATATCAGGTGGTCCATGAATGTCTTTAGGCTGGATGGAGTAAGGCACTTTTCTTTGCTCAAGCTGTTCACCCCAGCCTCCATGAGGAATAGTGATGCTTTTGTCGCACATCCATGATGCCTTGGTTTCATAATCTCTTCTCACTTTTCCTTGCCCTCTTTCAATTCTCCTTCTAATTTCCCTTTACACTATTACCTTTTTACTTTTACTTTGTTTGACATGTACCTTCTCTTTCCTCTCATATTCTCTAATAAACAAGAGACATACCCACGTACTTCCCCTTTGATCCAGGTAATTCTGAAAATCAAATTCCTCCTAAACACAGCCACACAGTTCCTGTTTGAGTTCAACTGAAAGTAAAATCGTAGTCATTCAGTCATTCACTCATTCATTCATTTGTTCTTTCAGCATCTACTATGTGCTGGACATGGTTTCAGGCAGGGGTAGATAAAATCTATCTGTAAAGGGCCAGAGAGTAAATATTTTAGGCTTTGCAGGCCAAGAAGCAATGTCCTCAACTCTTTTTTTTTTCAAGATTTTTATTTTTAAGTAATCTCTCCACCCAACATGATGTGGGGGGGGGGGGATGGTTCTGATCTACAACCCCAAGATCAAGAGCTGCATGCTCTACTGAGCCAGCCAGGCGCCCCAGTAATGTCCTCAATTCCTGAAGCAGCTTCTCTCACCAAAAAGCCAGTAGTGGTTTTGTTTTTGTGTGTATGTGTGTTTTTTTTGTGTTTTTTGTTTTGTTTTGTTTTTTTCAGATTTTAAAATGTAAAAACCATTCTTAGCTTGCTGGCTACATAAATACTAGGTTTGGGCTGGATTTGACCCTGGGCTATTGTTTGCTGACCCCTGGTTTTAGACACTGGCGATACAACATTGCATGGGATAGATGAACACGACTTCTGTCATGGAACTTACATTATGGTTGAGGGAGACAGGAAATAAATATAATAAATAATATGTAAGAAATGCTTAGTGCTATGGGGAAAATAGAGAAAAGTGGAAACACTGGGAATGTGACAGGAGGGAACTATGAATTTTAAATAAGGTGGTGAGGAAAAGCTTCAATGAAAAAGTGTCAATTGAGCAAAGACTAAAAGAAAGTCAAGGAATGATCCATGAGGCTGTGCAGAGGAAGCGTATACCAGGCAGAGAAACAGTCAGTACAAAAGTCCTGAGGTTAGAGTATGCCTGGTATGGGAAGTGGCCAGAGGAGCCAGAGAAAGAATGAGAGAGGAGAGTGGTAGGTGAGGTCAGTGTGTATAGTCATGTGTTGTATGTGTGCATGTGCTTGTGTGGTGTTTGGGATGTGAGCAGAGGAGCAGTTGTTGAAAAAGGGATGTTCAGGAGCACCTCCTGGTCCCTGAACTCTGTCTTACATCCTGAGCCTGACCCCAGTTTGCTCCTCCCAATTAAATCAGAAAGGATCTGATATCAGCCCCTGTCCAGAGTCATTCCACCTGATTCTCTGTCATGGCTGAACGCGGGCCAGCGGTGGGAGTACAAGCTGCTGAACAGGGCCTCGGTTCTAAGGGAGAACTGAAAACTCCACTAGAACATTCAGGTAACCTCTCAGATTTGAAATGAAGGGAAAAAATAAAGGATTTCCTGTTAGAGTTGAAAGGTTCTGGCTTTGAAAGGACCACATCGGAAAGGACTGGGTGTTTTGGGTGGTTGTTTACAGGATCTTTACTAGAGGAGAGAAAATAAACCACTTCCTAGGAAAGGAAAGACCTCCCCTCCACCCCCCAATCAATGTGCATCATGAGGAAGGGAACGCAGGTGGCTCTGGTTTAGGGCATCCTTAGGCATATCCAGGACAGCTGTGACTTGGCTTGCCAGAATTCAGGCTTAAGAGGGCGCGCTCTTACGCTGAAATACAAACAGAAATGGACTTTGGGAATTGGGACCCTCGTTAACTCTGGTCTTGATCCTAAGTTATCCCCAGTGGGCCCACTACCACCCATCCTCCATACCACTGCCAGCGTGAGCTTTCAGACAAGACAATCCAGTTCCCACGATTCTTCAATTGTCCCCTCCTATCTCTTTTAGTGACTCCCAGAATTATAGAATTCCTAAGCCTGTGAAAGTTTAAGCAAAAATTGAGGGGGCCAATGTTGAATTGCCAATTTTTTATTGTTACTATTGCTTACTGATGGGCCACTTTACCACCAAAATAGAGGAATGATGTAATCTCAAAATAAAAAAAGAGTCTTTTTCAATTGAATATGGTTAACCACGAAACATTGGCTTTATATAAACTTGCTTTACTTACATAAAATTCACCTATTTATATGGATAACTATGTGATTATACACATATAATATGCAATGATAATGCATGTAATTTTAGACAATCCTACAGATAGAGTAGGCAGTTAGACATGCGCTAGAGGCTACAATCGTGATAAGTTACACATTAGAAACCTGGGGACACAACATCCTGATTTTGAGGCTTCCAAGACCTCAGTGCTAAAAGACCAGGAGCCACAGATGCAGAACATGTACCATCCTCCTCAACCTTTGTCCCAGGGTAACCTATAGCTTCATTATATTTACTTGGGGTTTCGACCTCCCCCCCCCCCCCCCCCCCGAAGGGGAAGTTGGCCATGACACTTTGGACAAGGACCTTGTAGGGCCTAAAGCTCCCCCACCCAACTGGTGGGGAGGCATCCCTGAGATGATTGGAAACAACCTAGCAATGACCCATAACCTGTGCAAACATATAACCCGGTGCGGACGCCACCTCTGGGCCTGCCCGCTCTCCCACCTTGAGAATGTACTGTCCTTAATAAACCGCTTTGTGCTTGCCACCTTCTTTCTGGTTGTCTTTACTTGAGCGTGGATGTCACATAAACCTTTCCTGGGAAATCCAACAACCAAGACCCGAACAAGGCCGGCCCCAGAACAGTGCCTGTGAGCACTAAGCCCAGCGTGAGTTCGGTGACAGCCCACGAGGCCCTCCCCCAGCCCTCACGACCCACCCGTCACGCTAGACGCACCAGCTATTCTGCACCCCTGCCTGTCAGGTTCCTGAGCTTCACCCTTTCTCCTCCCAGCCTTTGGGTAAGCTCCTGCTCGTCTCTCAAACCCTGCTCAGTTACCTTATTGGGTTTTCTTTGTTTCTGCCTCTTAGAAAACAGACTTGATTGGGCAGGTGCTCGGCGTGCTCCCGGCGGGCCCCGCGCGGCGGCCGCGTGCTCCCGGCGGGCCCCGCGCGGCGGCCGCGTGCTCCCGGCGGGCCCCGCGCGGCGGCCGCGTGCTCCCGGCGGGCCCCGCGCGGCGGCCGCGTGCTCCCGGCGGGCCCCGCGCGGCGGCCGCGTGCTCCCGGCGGGCCCCGCGCGGCGGCCGCGTGCTCCCGGCGGGCCCCGCGCGGCGGCGGGGGGACTTGTCCTGCTTATACTTGCGCGTGAGGAGCCCTGGCCAGCTGTGCGCGCCAGAGGCCGCGTCGCAAGGTAAGGTGCAGTTCTAATCACCCGCTAAGGAGGCAGAGGGAGGGCTGGGTGCCTGCCAGACCTTGGAAAGCGAGGGCCCTTTGGACCAGCTTCCCTTCAGAGACCCAGGGTCTCTTAGCCAACGTGCTGTTGCTGTCAGGCAAGGTTCTGTGAGGGGCGGCCCCGCGCGGTCTGGAATGGTTAGCAGCAAACATGGTCACCACCCGGTAGATGCCGGGCAACCACAAATGCCCCCAATTTTGCCAGCTGTCACCAATTGCCCCTTCCCCGGAGAACGACTGTGGTGGGGTGATGCAAGCCAAACACTTCTAGTAGGATCTACTGGTGTTTAACTTTCTGGCACCGGCTTGCTTGACCGGACCATAGGAGTCCAAATCCACTGGCAATCTTGAGTAGCACTCGTTGACCTCGTGTTGTGTAGCAGTGAACCCTGTGAAGTGGGCACTGGCATCTTTTATACACAGGAAGAAGGAAAATAGCCTGACGCCCTTAAATCAACTGAGGAAGTCATTGAAGACAAGGCAAGGCTATCCTCTCCTACCTTGGGTCCTACTTTTGAGTCCCCCGAGGTTCAACCAGGGGTGGGAGCCTATTTAAAGGGTAGAGCCTGGACCCAACTCAGGTGTGATCCCAAAGGCCTTCTGTTTTCTGGTTCTAAAAGTGTGAATATTTCTTCTGTATAACAGCATAAGGATATATCTTTTATAGCACTGATTAAAAGGTGTTTGGAAAATAGCTATGTACTCTTGCTTGTGTACTGAACAGAGAGCATTAATTAGAAAGCCTGGCAACTCCACGGAAAGACCGTAATAGGAGTATTACACTATTCCAATATGTTAGGAAAAAAGTGCTTTTCTGCAACATGACTACTTTTTGAAGTATCATTTCTTTGCCTAAAAAATGCATATTTGGAACCTATTGTATATCACAACCTAGAAGTAATGGTATGCATGCATATTTAAAAAAAATTTTTTTTAATGTTTATTTACTTTTGAGAGAGAGCACAAGCCGGGGAGGGGGAGAGGGAAAAGGAAACACAGAATCTGAAGCAGGATCCAGGCTCGATGAGCTGTCAGTACAGACACAGGCACGTGAACTCACAGACCGCAAGATGGTGACCTGAGCTGGTGGGATGCTTAACTGACTGAGCCACCCAGGCACCCCAATGTTTCTTTTTTTTTTTTAATGTTTATTTATTTTAAGAGAGAGAGAGAGCATGCACAAGTGCATGTGCAAGTGGGAGAGAAGCAGAGAGAGAGAGAGAGAGAGAGAGAGAGAGAGAGAATCCCAAGCAGGCTCCACAATCACCATGGAGCCTGATGTGGGGCTCAATCCCATGATGGGGCTCTGTCCCACAACCATGAGATCAAGACCAGAGCCGAAATGAAGAGTTGGACGCTCAACTGACTGAGCCACCCAGGAACCCCTGCATGTATTTTTCTATAAATAATTACACAAGACTGCATGCCTCATTGCACATTGTTTTGTATATTTAGCTTAAGAAACCGGGTTAGTGGACCCGGGTTAGTGGAAACCACAGTTAGCAGACCTGACTCTTCTTGTGAGGCAGGACATGGTAACCAAGGCGGGAGACCCCTGTAGCCACACCACTTCTGCAATCTTCATCCACTATCACAACTGCTGAGGGGTCTTGCCTGAAGTCCTACCCAGAGTCTCCTGAGAACACACCTCATCCTACATCAACAGCTCCATCATCTGGATCACAGCACTCAAGGAAAACTGCATCAGGATCCCAAGGGAATGGGAGTGCTGGGTAAGACTCCACTAAAGCCAAGCAAAGGAAAAGAAAAAAGAGTGCTTCAAGCCTGTGTGGTGTTGAGGCTTACGGCGATGCGAGCCAGCGCTGCCACATCAGAGCGGCCGTTGGATGCTACAACCACAGTGTGGGTTCCCTTTCCCCATTCACAAGTGCTTACTACAGGAATGGGATGGCTTTCCTGGCCTGTTGATGGGACTGTGACTGCAACAAAGGAAAGGCAATGTTATATTAAGGTGATTTCTATCCCCTTCTTTGCACAGAATACATACAAGTTTACCTTTTCTGTAATAAAAAAAAAAAACCCACAAAAAACAAAACAAACCCAAAACATAAAACTTTGGTAATATGTCTAAACAGTGGGGTGCCTGGGTGGCTCAGTCAGTTAACTTGATTTCGGCTCAGGCCACAACCTCGTGGTTTCTGAGATGGAGCTTTGCATGGGGCTCCGTGCTGACCGTGCCAGAGACTGCTTGGGATTCTCTCTCTCCCTCCCTCTCCCTGCCCCTGCCTTGCTCGTGAGTGTCCCCCCACTCAAGATAAATAAATAAACGTTAAAAAAATCTAAACATTAGCAAAGTATGTAACATTCAGAGTATCATAAATGTTGGCGTTTTAAAATGTTATATCACTCTTTGAAAAATATTGAGATAAACCTAAATTTAATGGTAGTTTGAAAACTGTCAACATCTATGTTAAATTATATGAGTAAATTAATTAAAAGACAGGAAAAAAAGATTTTTAATTCATGCCCTAGAATAGTATCATTTTTATATCTTTGTTATCATGTTGATAGAAAAAGAGAGTCCTTTTCCCTGACTAGACTCAACATTCCAGGTTTATTTCTAGGTCCTGTCACAGAAGGAGCATAGTAGGTGCTCATGAAATTCATACCAAACTGAACTGATTTTGAGCGAAAATTATCCTGTTCAAAGCAAAGTTTCCTTAATGAGAATGACTCAGACACGAGTCCATTAGGTAACAACACCACCTCCCTGGGGTATTAACATCAAATCCTACATGAGAGACCAAGTAACTATTCTCCATCCAGAAGGGTCCTGAGAAAAAATGATAGGTGTCCATACAGGCTAAAAGCAAATACAGTTTTAGGGTGCCTTGGTAGCTCAGTTGGTCAACTCCAACTCTTGATTTTGGCTCAGGTCATCATCTCACGGTTTGTGGGGTTTGAGCCCCGCATCCGCTTGGGATTCTCCCTCTCTCTCTGCCCCTCTCTGGCTCTGTATCTTTCTCTCTCTCAAAATAAATAAACTTTTAAAAAAAATTTAAAAATATATAATTTTGAATTGTTGCCCACAAAATAGAATCATTTGGTAAGATGATATTCCATAGATAATGCTAAGAAATAAAACACAGCTGATTGTCATATTGTTGGGGGAGGGGAAAGCAAATGAGTAAAACAGCGATCATGAAACTGTTGCTAACATCATCTTTAAAAGACATAATGTGTTATGGGTAGAGTTTTTTAACCTAACGTGAAAACCTAAAAAGAAAATATCATTTTCTATAAGTAGTCTAACCTAGGTGCAAACTGTAGTTTTCACTTAAAACCTGCTGGCTTAGGGCTTACATGGGCTTCTGTGTAGTGCGTACGCATTTCCTGTCAGCCAGGAAGCCCTGCAGATAAATAAATGCACAGAAACCCTAAGTGCTGTTAGTCTTGCAAATCCAGTAACTGTGTGGACTTAATATCCTTCATTCCAGTTAGAAGATCTGAAACTAAAACAATCAGCAAGCCACTCTTTTCAGTTCATATATGGTGTGACATTTTGTCTCGGCACACCCCCCGCAGAGTTGTTATGCAGCACAGGAGGGTTTACAAAAGTCAAGACTCATCTTCTTCCAGGAACTAGAGGGCTAAATATTTACAAACGCAAAGAGAGACTGTATGTCTGAGACCCTCTCAAGGGAGGAGTGGTTGACTGAGAGGGTCTTTTTTTTCCCCTTTCTAGGTTTACGTTGAAGATATATCATAGCAAAACAAATGATGAAAAATGAGAAATGTGTCCAACTGCTTGTTTGGACAACAGCAGCATCAGCTGGCTGGTTTGGCCCATCTGTGGAGCATTTTCAGACTTATTCTGCTGTCTTTGCATCAGATCCATCCTTTACCACTGTCTTGTGATATTAGGGCTCAGCACAGATCAGCTTTCCTGCTGTCTTTGAGCCTGAGCAATTAGGCCTGAAAAGTGAATTTTTTCTTCTTTTTATGAGTTTTATTTTAAGTTAATGACACCAGTACATTGTGGTTATTTTTTACCAAAATATCTAGATTTAGAAAAAAAACTTTTATAAATTACAAAAATAATGCAAGGCTGTTATAAAAAAATTCAAACATTCAGAAAAGCGTAATGTAAAAAGGAGACTTTTTCCTTTTCCCTCCATATATTCCACATCCAGAGGTAATATGGGATTTGTATTAGGAACATAGCCTCTGGAGTGCGTGTCCCAACTCTGCCACTCTTATTGGGAGACCTTTGGCAAGTTCCTTGGCCTCCTTGTGTCTTAGTTTTCTCATCTGTAGAATAGGGACAGTTACGGAACTCAACTCATAGGGTTGTTGTGAGGGTTAAATTCGTTATTACATGTGAAGTACCTGGAACAGTGCTTGGCACACAATAAGCACTGGATGTGTGAGTTACAGTTCTCAGTAGTGGTAATACTGTCAACGTGTTCTGTGTTACTTAGGATACAGGATTAGCTGCTGTAACAGAGACTCCAAACTACAGTGGCTCAAACACTATAGAGGTTTCCTCCTCTTTCTAGAAGCATTTGGAGGAGTGAGCAGGTAGTTGCCTCTGTTCCACGAAGGGGTCCTTGTCTGCATCAAAGGGTTATCTCTGGGTCCAGCTGCAGGAAGAAACAAAGGAAGTGAAAGACAACCAGCTTCCTTTTGAAGGATGTGACCTTTACTTGTATGCATCATTTCTGCTCACGTCCCTTTGGCCCGAATTTAGACCCTCTGCCAAACCTGGCTAAAGAAGGAGGCTTTGGTCATCCATGTACATGTAGGATTGGGCTACATTGCCCCCTGGGATCTCTATACCCACCCAAGCTAATGTAGTCTTTAGATGCCCATTTAAAACGTACAGGATTGGCAGGAGACCAGAATTCTATTACTAAATGAAATAAAGCAGGGATACTGAAAAACAATTAGCAAGCTCTGCCCCACAAGCTTTGTTTTTTTAATGGTATCATTTCACGCATATTGCTCTACACATAGATTTTTCTCTTAGCAATATGTTGGGCAGGTCTCCCTATGTCAGTATGTAAATATTTATGTTGCCTGTCAGTTCATTGTATTCCGGGAGCAGAGGTCTCTTAACTCACTGAACCAAGCCTTATTGATGGGCATTAAGACTGTTTTCAGTTCTTACTCTTATGGAGTTTCCATGTGCATCCTTCTACGTAGATATTTTTTGCAGGTTTTTTGCTGGCACTTCTTTAACATAGGTTTGTAGAAGTGTATATGGGCTTAAAATTTTGTTACATACTATAAAATTCTACTCTGAAATTATTGTGTCAATTTGAGCTTTTCCAATAACGTATGATAGTCTTCTTATCTATAGAGGAGAGAACTCCCCTTTAGAGAGACAACCATTTCTATCTGACAGCCTTGTCTGGAGGGACTGTGGTAAGAACCCCCACCCCACCCGTAAATGATAGTCCTGATTTATAGCTGGCTCAGTCTTATGGTACAGAAAAGGGACAAAAGACAAGAGGAAGAAACCTGACATTTATTGAGGACTAGGTATTATTATTATATATATGGAAATAGAGACACAGAGCTGTTATGTAACTTGCCTACTTCACCTACCTAGTAAGGCCTTGCTCCCCTCTCTTTGCTACCTCTTTTTGGGAAGCTTTCTTTATGTTTTCTCCTCTTAAATTAGCTTTATTGATGTATTACTTACATGCAGTACAGTTCAGTAACCTTAAATATGCAGTTTGGCAAATTTTAACAAATAGATACAGTCATGTAACCACCATCACAATTATGCTATGGAACATTTCCATCACGCCAAAAAGATCCTTTGTGGTTTTTGTTTTTGTTTTACAGTCAGTCCCTGTCTTCCACCCAGCCACTTCTCCATCTCAGTTTCCTCTTTTGTTAAATTGGCTAATAATAGTGCCTACCTTCTATGGTGTTTGCAAGGATTAAGTTATTCCATATAAAGTACTTAAAACAATGCCTGGTCCTTTAAGCATTAAGGATGTGTTTGGTATTCTTCTTTCATGATCATCCTTATCACTTGTTACTGTGTACCTGTAAGTTAACTAAACTTGGTTTCATTGGCACTCTGAGATTTCCTTGCCCAGTACCAAATATAACTGTCTGGATTATACAGAGGAGGCAGCCTCAGGAAAATGGGGGACAAGGGCTATCGTAAGGCAGCTACCCCAGCCTTTGATTCTGGGACAAAGTTGTCTAATCCATAGAGGGAGCTATTGGGAGCATTTTTTGCAGATTTGCACTAATATGCCCTTTCATCACAGTGGGGGGGGGGGGGGGGGCGGGGTGGGATTTGACAAAGGTTCAGGAGAGTTATAGCTCTACACTAACCTGCTGAGTTAGTGAGCAAGTATTAAGTGTCCCCATCCACTAGTTCCCACTCAATCTCAGAACATGTGGCTCTCTTTGATTAGATTACATGAATCCAGCTTTTTGCATACCCTAGACATGTATAGCACATTGTTGCAAAACTAGACATGCTTTAAAGTTAATTTGAAATCCATGTATCTTTTTCAATGCACAAGATTGTTGTTAAAGTAGCTACATTACATTCCCACAGACCTGCAACACTTACTTCCTTCCTGGCCAGAGTATTTGACTCACTTCTCAAAGCACTGGCTGTGTGGGGCAGTGTGCCACAGTAGACTGGGAGGAAGCTCTACAGAACCGGAAGGCAACACAGGACATCTGGTCTGGCCTGGCCCCACCACATAATGCTTTCAGGAGACCTGCTGTCTACACGAGGGCTGAGCCCGTGTGTAGCTACCCTATAAGCAAAGACAGAGATGGGCAGAGAAATTGCAAGTGAAAATTATTTATTCATAAAGAAGAGAGAAGATGGAAAAGAGGCAACTAAAACAGAATTGCAGTCCATTACAATGTGGTTTTTGAAGCTCCTGGGGCTTTCTTGTAAGTTCTGTGAGGGCCAGGCTGGTGTCTTACTTCTCTTTATGAGCTGCTCAGCAGAAAGCAGGCACACAGTGGGTTCTGGGTGAACTGTCTTCTCCCTTGGAAGCACTGCGAGTGGACAGTCTCCCTCTTCCATCTGCGACAATCCCCAGGATCCTTGTCCAGCGCTCTTCTTTGTACCCCCTCTGCATGTTGGTGTTCTCTGAGTTTCCTCCTCTTACTACTCTAATACCCCTTTTCAATTGATTATACATCTTCTACTGATTTAAATGTCCTTGTTTGTGCTGTGAATCCTCTAAATCTTCCTCTCCAGCCCCGATCTCTCTACTGAATGCCCAGTGGACATTTCCATTGCTGTCCCATAGACATCTTAAATTCAACATTTCCAAAACTGGAAATTAAAATTCTTTCCCTCAAGTGTGTTCTTCCACCTGATTCTTCATCTGGGTCCGTGACACCATCTTTCCCTACTTAAAGGGAGTAGGTAAAGATGCTTTGTCTAGAAACCTAAGTCTTCGATTTCTCCTTTTCCATCTCCACTCCCCACGCCTAATCAGTAGTCATAATTGTAGCTAATATTGATTGAGCACATCCTATGTGTCAGACATTATACTAATCCCTAATATTTTAATTTAGTACACTAACTATATGAGGTAGGTACTCTTAGCATCATTTGATAGGTGAGGAAACTGAGGCACAGATTGCTTGCTCAAGGTCACAGAGTGAATGGATAGCTGAACTGAAACTTGGATCTGTTTAATTCTAAAACTTGAGTTCATCATTGCCACTGTGCACCACCTTTGATCACATGTCCTAAACCCTCCTCACATCTGCATCTCTCTCTCCAACCCCTGCCCTGGGCTGGCCTTTTTGATACTTGCATCATTTCTCATGTGGACTAATGCCACCTTCTATTAATGTCTGCAGCTTCCAGCCTGCACTTCCATATGGCTAATGCAGAGTTCTAAAACTTTTCAGTGGTTTGGCATTGCCTGTAGGAGACAGCCTGACCTCCTAAGAGTGGCAAAAGGAAAACAGAGCTCTTCACCCAGATTTTTGCCATCATCTCTCTGCTTGCCCACACATGTCCTGTATTTCCATCTACTCCATGATGGGTCATGATCTTTCATTTCTTAGGGACTTTGCCCCCTTTGTTCTTTTTTGTGGACTGACCTTTTTACCTACACATCTGTGAATTCTACTTGTCCCTTAAAATTCAGCTCAAATGGTAACTTCCCTATAAAGACATCTGTGATACTGTGCTTTATAATAAGAAATATATTACTTAGTCTTTGTCCTTTTTCTGGCACAGAGCTCCTTAAACCCTTGGAATTTCCTAAGTGATAAGAGTCATAAAGATCTCTTTGTTATTCATAACAAGCTCTTTTCAACCACACTGGGTTTATGTTAATAAGGTGACTTTTTGAAAGACCCTGAGGATGGGGGCTGGATGCCAAATATAACTAGATTTGGAACTTTCAGTCCCACCTCCAGACCTCTGGGGACTCCAGTGGGACTGGAGGTTGGATCAATCACCAATGGCCAGTGATATAATCAATCATGTCAACATGATGAAGCCTCCATAAAAATTCCTAATTTAGAGTTCATTCATTCATCTGATAAACATTTAACACTTGCTCTGAACATGTCTTACACTAGGCATTTGGAGAGCTTCTGGGTTGGTGGCCATAGGGAGGTGTTGGAAGGGTGTGGGAGCATCATGTCCCTTCCTCCATACCTGGTGCTGTGTGTCCCTTCCTGCATACCTGGTGCACATATATATTAAGCAGCCTGTTTTCCTGTTCTTCAAGCTATTCTAGAAAACTATCAAACTTGAGACGGGGGAGGTGGGAGGAACCTCTGATTTTATAGCTGGTCAGAAGCACAGGTGACAACCGGGGCTTGCAATTGGTATCTGAAGTGAGGACAGTCCTGTGGGACTGAACCCTTAACCTGTGGGATCTGACATTATCTTCAGGTAGATAGTGTCAGGACTGAGTGAATTGTAGGACACCTAGCTGGTGTTGGAGAATTGCTTGGTGTGAGAACCGCCCCCCCCCCCCCGCCACACACATGTTTGATGCCAGAATTATTGACAGTAGAATGGTAAATAGAGGAGAAACAATGAGTTCCTCCCTTTCGACATCACAGCCCTCCTAGGCACAATGAAATGTTCTTTCCTCTGCTATGTTCCTGTTATTTCTTTAATAAGCTGCAGCAATAACTCCTTTATTTGCATGTTACCACAGAGTCCTTGCTGAGAACATACCGTTGCCATGTCCCTTCTAAAGAGGACGCATTGCCATCGTTACAAGTGGATTCTTAATCATTGGCCATTTATTCATTCAATAAAGTCTTACTGAGCTCCTTCACTTAAATCTCAGTGCTAAGTACAGGGGGTAGAAAATTAGTAAGACCGGGAACCATGCATTAAAGAGCTCTTAGCTCGTTAGTACACTTTCATTATTATGTACCTTATCTCTTAGGGCAGGGACCAGGTTCTAATCATACATGTGTTTCCAATTCCTAATATAAGGTGTGCTCAGGGCAAGTAAATGTTTGTCAAATGAATGAATGAACCTGAACTCTACTTCTGTTCCAACTTATGGATTAAAAACAGAAGTGAGGAGTAAGGATAAAATCTCTCTCCAGAGCCTGACATCTTGCTTTCCAATGAACATCCTCAGAGGATTCCAAAAACCCAAAGCACACTTCCAGAACCAGCACTTGCAGCATGGACCCCACCCACATGATCCATGTAGGGGCCCCTGGCTTGAGGCCCAGATAAAATTATTGTGATCATGATGCTAATGGATAGGACTTTCATAAACCATGGAAGGGTAGGATTTTGTTTTCTCCTGTGTCTAGAACATATCAACCTTAGTGAAGCCTTTAACATAAAAATGGGACCTGCATGGGGTCCCTGGATGGCTCAGTGGTTAAGTGTCTGACTCCTGATTTCAGCGCAGGTCATGATCTCATGGTTCGTGAATTTCAGCCCTGCATTGGGCTCCATGCTCAGCATGGAGTCTGCTTGGGATTCTCTCTCTCCCTCCCTCTCTGCTCTTCCCCGACTTGTTCTCTGTCTCTCACAATAAACAAGTAAACTTCGAAAAAAATGGACCTGCAGTTTACTTCCAACCCCTGAAATTACTGCCTTGGTTCTCATGTTCTAAAAACCCAAAAGGAATTACTCATTGGTATTTGTGGGTCATTATCAGGATAAACAGTCATTGTCAGAGGAAGAAAGAGAAGGGTACATGAGGATGACAGTGTGGGTCACAAGCAGAGTGTCCTCTAGATTAAGCCAGTTGAGGGGCACCTGGGTGGCTCAGTCGGTTAAGCTCCCGACTTTGGCTCAGGTCATGATCTCACAGTTCGTGAGTTTGAGCCCCACGTCGGGCTCTGTGCTGACAGCTCAGAGCCTGGAGCCTGCTTCTGATTCTGTGTTTCCCTCTCTCTCTCTGCCCCTCCCCTACTCGTACTCTCTCTCTCTTAAAAAAAAAAAAAAAAAAAAAAAAAGATTAAGCCAGGAGTTTCTGCCATCACCATGGAGCAATTTCAGTGTCCACTGTCCCATCTCCAAGAAGGTTGGGAAACCCCAGGAAACATAGAAATAACTCCCAGGACTATAATTCATCAGGCCCCTTGGTTCCAGAAACTAGGCAGAGCTGCCACACTGGTCCAAGCCAGTGACACCGGATAGCCCCAGGCTTGGTCCTAGCAAAGCTCAAACAAGGCTAGAGTATGGAAAAGTAGGAAGAGACGGCCCTTTGTCATCCCTCAGTTTTGGAGAAAACCTTCATGAATCTCAGCATCGTCAGTAGCAATGTGACTTGCTCCTCAGGTCTCAGGTGGAGGTGGGCCTCTGGGGCAGCCCCAGGAAAACTGAGGGATAGAGAGGGTCTGAGGGTCTTCCTCTGTGAGTGTGTATGTTTGTGTGTGACTGAGGGTAAGTGTGTGTGTGGGTATAACTTTCTGATCCCAAATCATCCCTCACATCTGCTCTTCCACTTAGAGGCCCTATTAAAGGCCACCTGAGCACTCCTCTGTCCCTCCCCTGCCAACCAAAGGGACGTCTCTCCTCTGTGTCTCCTAGCACACTTTGTCCTGTGATAGCGACCATTTCCTGCTATGCGTTGTGGTCATTTAACTTCTCTGCCTGACCTGACTGAAAGCCCCCTGAAGACCGTACGAGATCCAGTCTGGCTTAGGGCTCCCAGCACATAGTAGGTATTTGACGAGTATGTCATGACACTTGAATCAATCCCATGCTCAGCTGCCAGTGTTCTTCAGTACAGACTTGGAGAGTTTTCTCTCCCTACATCCGTCCCTTCAGCTCCAGAGAGCACCTGCTCAGGCAGCCTGGCACGGGGATGGGAACAGCAGCTGGCCCAGGCTTTGTCCTTACCACTCCACACAACGGAAGCCCCACCTGGCCCGGGGGTTTACAGGGCACCGGGTGACTGAAGGCCCAGCCTGGGAGCCAGAGGTGCTGGTCTGTGGGGTCTGGACAACATATCAGCCCTCCTGGAGCCTTAGTTTCTCTTTGGTGGCTAGAAGATCAGCCCCTTTCTACCTTCCTCACAGGGTATTGGGAGGTGACAGCAATGGCAGCTTTTAAAAAGCATTAAGCGAGGGGCATCTGGGTGGGTCAGTCGGTTAAGCGTCTAACTTCGGCTCAGGTCATGATCTCATGGTTCATGGGTTTGAGCCCCATGCTGGGTTCTGTGCTGACAGCTGGGAGCCTGGAGCCTGCTTCGGATTCTGTGTCTCCTTCTCTCTCTGCCCCTCTCCTGTGTGCACTCTCTCTCTCTCTCAAAAATAAATAAACGTTATAAAAAAATGTAAAAATAAAAAGCATCAAGTGATGCACTAATATCAAGTAATATTACGATGAAAATAATTTTGGTCTGACCTTTTTGGGGAGAGAAAAGTGTAGTTATCAGTGTCCTACAAATAAGCCATTGAAAATGAATGTGAATGAAGTAAAACTCAAAAGAGGAAGAAGAGAAAAGAATCCTGAGCCTTTCTGAAGCTGCTCCTTGGTGTGGAAATGAAGCCAAGACACTTAGCATTAACAGATCAGGCTCCCCAGGTGTGACTTGCCCAGACCAATGGTGAAGGTCTGTCCCTGACCCAGGAGGCCCGGACTATCGTGGGGAGAAACTTTCCAGCAAAGCTGCTGCTGGGTGTCCGGCTTGTTGGTACACGCAGCTGGCATATCTTTTCTTGTTGTCATTTTTTTTTTTTTTTTTTTGCTGTGGTTATCTCATGTTAGAAGTTGCTGGAAGTACATTTCTCTCTCTCCTGAGAGAGAAGGTTATGCTGGCTTTGCATGTAGAATCACTTCTCAGTTTCTCCAGACCAGTGGCCTTTCCTTTTCCCATTTTTCTTTCTCTAGTCTTTGGCTATTCTACTAGATGTTAGTATTTGAAGGGAGGGTAGATTGGAGGGGAACGTAAGTAGAGTTAAAATTACATCTGACAGTGGATTTGATAAATGTTTTAGTAGGGGAGAAGTTAGTATTTAACTAATGTTTTATTAAATTTGTTTCCCATATTTTTTCTTTTTTTAAAAAAAATTTTTAATGTTTAATTTTTTTCTATTTTTTTAAATGAAATTTATTGTCAAACTGGTTTCCATACAACACCCAGTGCTCATCCCAACAGGTGCCCTCCTCAATGCCCATCACCCACCCCTCCCCTCCCTCTCACCCCCCATCAACCCTCCGTTCTCAATTTTTAAGAGTCTCTTATTTTTAATGTTTAATTTTGAGAGAGAGAGACAGACCATGAGCAGGGGAGGGGGAGAGAGGGAGACACAAATCTGAAGCAGCTCCAGGCTCTGAGTTGTCAGCACATGCAGGGCTGGAACCCACGAACCTCGAGATCATGACCTGAGCTAAAGTCTGATGCTTAACTGACTGAGCCGCCCAGGCGCCCCTCCCATATTTTTTCTTATAGGACATTTTCAAAATTGGCCATTTATCAGAGAACAGAATACAAAATATCCATCATATCAACTTTAGTAAATTCATACATGGCATGTAAAAACAGGAGCTTCCAGAAGGTGGTGCCAAAGTCTGCCTTTTCTCCACCTCCTTCCTCACTCTTTAGAGTTTCAGTCTGCACATTTCACTCTCAAGAAAATGAAGTTTCTGTATCAGCACAGCCCAGCTCTAGTGAGAGATCCACAGCAGAAGATGTTGAGGGGGGAAAAATAGCCTCAAGAGGCATAGCCGTGGTTGACACAGCTAAGAACTTCCAGGTTTCCCGATTGTTGATGGATTTTGTGCTAATTTAGGTTTGAAGAAATGTACCAGCGGGTGAAGGTCAGCCTCGCTTCCCATCTGCCACCTCTGCCTCCCACCGACCTCAGGGAGGTCAGATGTTTTGCTTAACAGTGAGGTACTGGGAACCCAGGGCAGAAGAAGGCTCTAAATTTGAGAGTAAGAGACTATAAATGTAAGACAGGAGATCCTGAGCCCCAGTGGCTGCCACTGCTGTCTTTAGGCTCATGACTCTGCCCCAGGCCACGGCAAGGACACAAATGGAGATGAAAGAAAGGGAAACCATCCAAGTGACAGGATTGTCTCTATGCATTCCCTCAAGTCTGGGGAAAAGAGCTGTGCAGGTGAGGAAACCAAAGAGAGTGAGAAATTGCAAAGCCAGGCTAACTAAACATTGACACCAAGCCTAAGCATCTGTTAATTGCTATCTAGGTACGTGGCATTATGAAAACAGAAAAGAGATGCAGTCCCTGGCCTCCAGGAATTAATAATTAGGGGGAAGGAAAGATTATTCCATCCAGGAGTACGTTAAAGCTAGCTGGCACCTGTGTGCTAAGTGTGGCCATCTGTGTTCAGTAATACCGCGTCAGTAGCTTCATATCAGCGGTGGTGGGAGTATTTACACCAGGGAAATCAGTCAACACCGCAAATCATGGCTCCCCCTCACCCAGAGCTGAATGTTAACCATTTACCAGCACACAGATTATTTGTCCCACAGCACAAACTGCTTAAATAAAGGGGGAGCGGGACATGCCAAGGCTGGGAAGCAATGGAGAGTGTTGTGGGTTTGCATTCAAGGTCAAGCTCTCCCACTTGTTGACCGGCTGACCCTAGCCTCAGTTTCTATCTGTCTTTGGGACTAAAATCCTATGCTCATTACCAAGGTGACAGGGGTGACCTTGTAAAATTTGTGAAATGATGCATGTCTCATCCCAGTTTTATGAGAAATACAGAAGATAATGAACATTTATTTTTTCAATTATTCAATAATGTTCATTGATTTTTCCTATATGCCAGACATTGTGCTACCTGGGCAGTCATAAAACATAAAAATACTTTGTAGATTATAAGGCTTTTGTACAAAATCCTTTATAAACTAGAAGGTGTCATCCATGGTTTTTTTTCCTCTGCTTTCTTCATGTCTCCCAGTCTGGATACACTCAAGTTTGCCCTATGACACATCCTGCAACTCATTGTACTCTGATGCCTTCATTTAAACTACAACACATGGCAGCCATCAAGAACAATGGTATGGAGACAAAACTGAGCCAAGAAAATATCCTTGAAGTATTTCATTGACTGGAAATACGTAATAACAAAATTTGTACCAAATTATCTCTACATGTATATATGAACCCAAGAGAATATACATTAAAATATTCACAGTAGCTTTCTCTAGGTGGTGAGATTGATGATTTTGATTTTTCTTCCTTGCTTAGATGTAATTTTACTTTTTCTACAAAAATTACCCATGTAATTTTTGAGTTAAAGATGAAGAAAAACATAAAAAATTTTCATTTAGCTATTTGTTTTATAAAATATTAAATTTAGATTTGAAAGGAGCCTTAGAGATCTTTACAGACGAGGAAACTGAGGTCCAGGGAGATGAGAACTGAACTAGTTGGACTTCCTTCTCTAAATTGGACATTTTCTCTCCCCTCTTTCCAAATGTGTTTGCAGAGCTCTTGATTATTAGTCTGAATCTATGCACTTTGTAATTAGATTCTCATCTTTAATTATCTTTCTGACTTTTTGATGTCTCTCCTTACCCTAGTATGGTAGTTTTTCTTTCACTTGTTTCTTTCTTTTCTTTCTTTCTTCTTTCCTTTCTTTCTTTCTTTTTCTTTTCTTTTTTTTTTTTTTTTTTAATAATATTCAAGTGGCTGCTTGGTTTCTTTGACTTTTGTCTTTGAAAGACTCCTGAGGTAAATAAGCATTTTATCCTAATCAGTAGCCTCTTTAATTATATCTTCTCACATTTGCCCTTTGGTCTCTACCAACTAATTTTCTCAGAAATTTCCAAGGATGAATCATAATTCCTCAAAGCCATCATTCCTGGAATCAGAATATTTTTTTTCTTTATCTGATGTAGGCTCAAGTAAGAGTTCTTGTATTATTAATACAAAGGTTTTTGCCTTCTGGGCCTCAGTTTCCATCTGCTAAGTGGATATTTTCTCTACTCACTTGATGACTATTTCTTACTGAAAACATCTTGGAAAATCTGAAGCCCCTCCAGCCTCAACTGACAGACACTTGACTCCTTAGATTGCATCTGAGTGAATGGATCTGGGCCAGGGGTTGTGATGGAAGCTAAAGAATCAGAGCTGCCTCTCAAGATGGGGAAGCTTGGACTGTACGTGGGGGAAGCCCAAAGGACCACAGCCAGGGTCAGAGCAAGTGAATTTGAATTCGACTTTTTTTTTTTTTTAACTAAAGCCTCTTCTCTGACTGATGTCCCACACCCACTTACCCTGCTCAGGCCACCTGTGACTACAGTTTGCTCCCTTTTCTGTGGCCATTCATGAGACTTAAAACACACACACACACACACACACACACACACCCACAGAGTAAATGAATTGATGTAAGCTTTCAGGTTTTCTCTGAGAGTCAAGGGTGACAGTGTCAAGTACAAATATATTTCTGTATATTCTATACATATGTTATATGGAGAATATGTAGGTGTTTATATTATAGATATTATATATATATTTAATATATATAATGTGTAATGAATCTATATAATTAACATATATTAAATTAACATTTATATTTATATACTATGTATGCAAACCACAAAGGTAAGCTGCATATGTAATTTCAAGTTTTTTTTAGCAGCCTTGTTAAAAAAAAAGGAAAATGAGATGTGACAGTAATTTTAGTAATACACTTTATTTAACCCAGTATATCCTAAATATTATCATTGTCACATGTAACGAATAGTAAAAAAATATATAATCAAGATAGTTTACATTCTCTTGTTCCTACCAAGTCTTTGAAATCCAGTGTTCATTCCACATTGAGAGTACCTCTCAATTCGGACATTTTAAGTGTTCATTAGGCACATGTGGTTAGTGGCTACACATTGGAGAACACAGTTTGGAGGTGTATCTATATGAATTGCCAAGGTTTGTAAGATGGAGAAGAATATAAAATGGGACTTCCAAGTGCATTTAATCTTATTAAAGGTGTCCCCTCTGTGGAATTGGATACAGGGAATGAAGTTTTATGCAGTTATTTTTGTGTATAAATCAAAACTCCCAACAACCGTATAAGACGAGTAGAGAATGCTTATTTTACAAGGGAGGAAAATGAAACTCAGGTAGTCTAGATGGCTACCTAAAGGTGCCCCAGCGAGCAACTGGAGGAGGCAGGATACAAACCCAGGTCTTTGTAGTGCCAGAGCGCAGAGGTTTTCCCTCCCCCACACCCTCAGTGTTCCAAGCACACAGATGTCCTGGATATCTGGTGGGAGACAAGCAAGTAACCAAGTGTGGTAAGGTTGCTCAAGGCCAGTGTGAGAACACTAAGAAAGGGCATCCAGCTCAGACTGGGTCAGGAACAGCTTCTTGAAACCTACTGAGTCTGCTGAGGGTGACGGGGCTGAGGGAAAGGCCACCTCAGAGAGCTGCTGCAGGAAGGTGTCAAGGGTGGCTCTTTGGGGACCGCAGATGTCTCCAGGTGGCTAGAACAGGGCCTCCATGTGCTGTGGCAGATACATGGGCTGAAAGCAGAGAAGTCAGTGAAGGGTATAGAACCAAGGGATTTTACCCCCCAACGGCTATGGGGTTTTAAGCATGTGATTGATATTGAAGGGATTTGACTTACATGGCCCCACACCCTGGACACAGAATGGAGGGTGAACGAGGGACCCTGCCTGGGTATGATCCCACTTGTACGTTTCTTTTGTAAATTTAAGTTTCAAGTCTAACCAAAGGGGGTAACCCCCAGAGGTTAGGACCTGCCCGATCAACAGAATGAAGCAAGAACTCTGGGAGGTGCTTGATGTTCATGCCAGGATTTGGGGCCAGACAAATCTAAACTCAAGTCCTGGCTTTGCTGTTCTCTAGCTGTGCCACCTCCGCCAAGACTCAATTTCTACATCTGTAAAGTAGGAACCACACAGGGCCTAACCCGGTAGAGCTCTTGTGAGGATTAAGTGAAACAGTAGTGGCCAAATGTTTAGCAGAGTAGCTGGTACCTGGCCAAGGCTGAATCAAGCGTGCCCGATGGTGTCACTGTTACCAAAGCAGTGACACAGCCAAGCATCTAGGACCATGGGTGGATGGCAGCACACGGTCTTCCCAAGTCACTTCCTGTGTCACAGGCACCTTGGCATGTAGCCAGGTACAGGATACCTGTCCCATGACTGAGGTTAGTTAAATGATACAAACAATATGTAAAGTACAACTGTGGCCAGTGTTTCAGGGGAGAACTGTGCTCTAGTTAGAAGTGAAGAAAAGTGCTCAGTGTAGTTTTCCAGGGCTGTGGTAACAAAGTACCACAAACTGAGTGGCTTGATACAACAGAAAGGTTTTCTCCCAGCTCTGGAGGCTGGAAGTCTGAAATCAAGGCATCCACAGCCATGCTCCCTCTGAAGGCTCTAGGGGACAATCCTTCCCTGCCTCTTCCAGCTTCTGGTGGTGGCTGGCGACCCAGCATTCTTGGCTTGCAGCGCCGGCTGCAAAGGGTGCACCTGCATCCCATTAGCAGGTGTGGGCGCAGAGGCTCGAACAGGTGGAGGAACATGGCGGCTCCTGTTCTTCCTCTCCTGTGTCCTGTTTACACTTAGTTCTGCCTTCTCTCCCTCTTTTTTTTTTCTTAATTTTTTTTTGAAAGACAGAGAGAGAACGTGACCAGGGGAGGGGCAGAGGGAGAGGGAGACACAGGATCTGAAGCAGGTTCCAGGCTCCGAGCTGTCAGCACAGAGCCCGACGTGGGGCTCGAACTCACAAATCGCGAGATCATGACCTGAGCCGAAGTCGGACTGAGCCACCCAGGCGCCCCTGTCACTCTTTTTAATATCACCCAACATGGAGTCGAATATATTTTAAAATATTTTTGTACTTGCTGAAAAAAATCATCATGCCCTCTTCTCTAGCTATCTGGTGCATGAAAAAAGTGAGTTAGCTTTCAGAATATACATTGCTAATCCTTCCCTGCAATTTGTCAGGAGATATCAAGAAACTTGGAGGCAGGAATTTCAGTCTGGGGACCTGCTCTGAGGATAAAGATATGTTCATTAAGATGTTTTCCATGTCAATATAAAACTTTCTTAGGAAGTGTACTTTATCTTTCTGTTAAATAAAACAGCTTTATTAGGCTATAATTGACATGAAGTAAACTGCACATATTTAAAGCATACGGTTTGATAAATCCTGGCACATGAATAAACTCATCATTATGATAACATTTTGTAACTTATTTTTGTCCACTATTTTATAACATAGAATGTGCATTTTGTCAAGTTATGAAATATCATTTTAGAAAATTATTTTAGATGGATAGGAAGATGGCGGCGTAGGAGGACGCTGGGCTCACGGCGCGTCCTGCTGATCACTTAGATTCCACCTACACCTGCCTAAAGAACCCAGAAAACCGCCAGAGGATTAGCAGAAGGGAGTCTCCGGAGTCAAGCGCAGACCAGAGGCCCACGGAAGAGGGTAGGAAGGGCGGCGAGGCGGTGCGCGCTCCACGGACTGGCGGGAGGGAGCCGGGGCGGAGGGGCGGCCCGCCGGCCAAGCAGAGCCCCCGAGTCTGGCTGGCAAAAGCGGAGGGGCCGGACGGACTGTGTTCCGACAGCAAGCGCGACTTAGCGTCTGGGAGGTCATAAGTTAACAGCTCTGCTCGGAAAGCGGGAAGGCTGGAGGACAAAGGGAGGGAGAGCTGCTGAGCCCCCGGACGGCAGAGCTCAGCTTGGCGGGGAACAAAGGCGCCAGCGCCATCTCCCCCGCCCATCCCCCAGCCAAAATCCCAAAGGGAACCAGTTCCTGCCAGAGAACTTGCTCGCTCCGCGCAAACACCCAACTCTGTGCTTCTGCGGAGCCAAACCTCCGGCAGCGGATCTGACTCCCTCCCGCTGCCACAGGGCTCCTCCTGAAGTGGATCACCTAAGGAGAAGCGAGCTAAGCCTGCCCCTCCAGCCCCCGTGCACCTTGCCTACCCACCCCAGCTAATACGCCAGATCCCCAGCAACACAAGCCTGGCAGTGTGCAAGTAGCCCAGACGGGACACGCCACCCCACAGTGAATCCCGCCCCTAGGAGAGGGGAAGAGAAGGCACACGCCAGTCTGACTGTGGCCCCAGCAGTGGGCTGGGGGCAGACATCGGGTCGGACTGCGGCCCCGCCCACTAACTCCAGTTATACACCACAGCACAGGGGAAGTGCCCTGCAGGTCCTCACCACGCCAGGGACTCTCCAAAATGACCAAACGGAAGAATTCCCCTCAGAAGAATCTCCAGGAAATAACAACAGCTAATGAACTGATCAAAAAGGATTTAAATAATATAACAGAAAGTGAATTTAGAATAATAGTCATAAAATTAATCGCTGGGCTTGAAAACAGTATACAGGACAGCAGAGAATCTCTTGCCACAAAGATCGAGGGACTAAGGAACAGTCACGAGGAGCTGAAAAAAGCTTTAAACGAAATGCAAAACAAAATGGAAACCACGACGGCTCGGCTTGAAGAGGCAGAGGAGAGAATAGGTGAACTAGAAGATAAAGTTATGGAAAAAGAGGAAACTGAGAAAAAGAGAGATAAAAAAATCCAGGAGTATGAGGGGAAAATTAGAGAACTAAGTGATACACTAAAGAGAAATAATATACACATAATTGGTATCCCAGAGGAGGAAGAGAGAGGGAAAGGTGCTGAAGGGGTACTTGAAGAAATTATAGCTGAGAACTTCCCTGAACTGGGGAAGGAAAAAGGCATTGAAATCCAAGAGGCACAGAGAACTCCCTTCAGACGTAACTTGAATCGATCTTCTGCACGACATATCATAGTGAAACTGGCAAAATACAAGGATAAAGAGAAAATTCTGAAAGCAGCGAGGGATAAACGTGCCCTCACATGTAAAGGGAGACCTATAAGACTCGTGACTGATCTCTCTTTTGAAACTTGGCAGGCCAGAAAGGACTGGCATGATATCTTCAGTATGCTAAACAGAAAAAATATGCAGCCGAGAATCCTTTATCCAGCAAGTCTGTCATTTAGAATAGAAGGAGAGATAAAGGTTTTCCCAAACAAACAAAAACTGAAGGAATTTGTCACCACGAAACCAGCCCTACAAGAGATCCTAAGGGGGATCCTGTGAGACAAAGTACCAGAGACATCACTACAAGCATAAAACATACAGACATCACAATGACTCTAAACCCGTATCTTTCTATTATAACACTGAATGTAAATGGATTAAATGCACCAACCAAAAGACATAGGGTATCAGAATGGATAAAAAAACAAGACCCATCTATTTGCTGTCTACAAGAGACTCATTTTAGACCTGAGGACACCTTTAGATTGAGAGTGAGGGGATGGAGAACTATTTATCATGCTACTGGAAGCCAAAAGAAAGCTGGAGAAGCCATACTTATATCAGACAAACTAGACTTTAAATTAAAGGCTGTAACAAGAGATGAACAAGGGCATTATATAATAATTACAGGGTCTATCCATCAGGAAGAGCTAACAATTATAAATGTCTATGCGCCGAATACCAGAGCCCCCAAATATATAAAACAATTACTCATAAACATAAGCAACCTTATTGATAAGAGTTGGTAATTGCAGGGGACTTTAACACCCCACTTACAGAAATGGATAGATCATCTAGACACACGGTCAATAAAGAAACAAGGGCCCTGAATGATACATTGGATCAGATGGACTTGACAGATATATTTAGAACTCTGCATCCCAAAGCAACAGAATATACTTTCTTCTCGAGTGCACATGGAACATTCTCCAAGATAGATCATATACTGGGTCACAAAACAGCCCTTCATAAGTTTACAAGAATTGAAATTATACCATGCATACTTTCAGACGATAATGCTATGAAGCTTGAAATCAACCACAGGAAAAAGTCTGGAAAACCTCCAAAAGCGTGGAGGTTAAAGAACACCCTACTAAAGAATGAGTGGGTCAACCAGGCAATTAGAGAAGACATTAAAAAATATATGGAAACAAACGAAAATGAAAATACAACAATCCAAACGCTTTGGGACGCAGCGAAGGCAGTCCTGAGAGGAAAATACATTGCAATCCAGGCCTATCTCAAGAAACAAGAAAAATCCCAAATACAAAATCTAACAGCACACCTAAAGGAAATAGAAGCAGAACAGCAAAGGCAGCCTAAACCCAGCAGAAGAAGAGAAATAATAAAGATCAGAGCAGAAATAAACAATATAGAATCTAAAAACACTGTAGAGCAGATCAACGAAACCAAGAGTTGGTTTTTTGAAAAAATAAACAAAATTGACAAACCTCTAGCCAGGCTTCTCAAAAAGAAAAGGGAGATGACCCAAATAGATAAAATCATGAATGAAAATGGAATTATTACAACCAATCCCTCAGAGATACAAACAATTATCAGGGAATACTATGAAAAATTATATGCCAACAAACTGGACAACCTGGAAGAAATGGACAAATTCCTAAACACCCACACTCTTCCAAAACTCAATCAGGAGGAAATAGAAAGCTTGAACAGACCCATAACCAGCGAAGAAATTGAATCGGTTATCAAAAATCTCCCAACAAATAAGAGTTCAGGACCAGATGGCTTCCCAGGGGAGTTCTACCAGACGTTTAAAGCAAAGATAATACCTATCCTTCTCAAGCTATTCCAAGAAATAGAAAGGGAAGGAAAACTTCCAGACTCATTCTATGAAGCCAGTATTACTTTGGTTCCTAAACCAGACAGAGACCCAGTAAAAAAAGAGAACTACAGGCCAATATCCCTGATGAATATGGATGCAAAAATTCTCAATAAGATACTAGCAAATCGAATTCAACAACATATAAAAAGAATTATTCACCATGATCAAGTGGGATTCATTCCTGGGATGCAGGGCTGGTTCAACATTCGCAAATCAATCAACGTGATACATCATATTAATAAAAAAAAAGAGAAGAACCATATGATCCTGTCAATCGATGCAGAAAAGGCCTTTGACAAAATCCAGCACCCTTTCTTAATAAAAACCCTTGAGAAAGTCGGGATAGAAGGAACATACTTAAAGATCATAAAAGCCATTTATGAAAAGCCCACAGCTAACATCATCCTCAGTGGGGAAAAACTGAGAGCTTTTTCCCTGAGATCAGGAACACGACAGGGATGCCCACTCTCACCGCTGTTGTTTAATATAGTGTTGGAAGTTCTAGCATCAGCAATCAGACAACAAAAGGAAATCAAAGGCATCAAAATTGGCAAAGATGAAGTCAGGCTTTCGCTTTTTGCAGATGACATGATATTATACATGGAAAATCCGATAGACTCCACCAAAAGTCTGCTAGAACTGATACATGAATTCAGCAAAGTTGCAGGATACAAAATCAATGTACAGAAATCAGTTGCATTCTTATACACTAACAATGAAGCAACAGAAAGACAAATAAAGAAACTGATACCATTCACAATTGCACCAAGAAGCATAAAATACCTAGGAATAAATCTAACCAAAGATGTAAAAGATCTGTATGCTGAAAACTATAGAAAGCTTATGAAGGTAATTGAAGAAGATATAAAGATATGGAAAGACATTCCCTGCTCATGGATTGGAAGAATAAATATTGTCAAAATGTCAATACTACCCAAAGCTATCTACACATTCAATGCAATCCCAATCAAAATTGCACCAGCATTCTTCTCGAAACTAGAACAAGCAATTCTAAAATTCATATGGAACCACAAAAGGCCCCGAATAGCCAAAGTAATTTTGGAGACGAAGACCAAAGCAGGAGGCATCACAATCCCAGACTTTAGCCTCTACTACAAAGCTATAATCATCAACACAGCATGGTATTGGCCCAAAAACAGACACATAGACCAATGGAATAGAATAGAAACCCCAGAACTAGACCCACAAACGTATGGCCAACTAATCTTTGACAAAGCAGGAAAGAACATCCAATGGAAAAAAGACAGTCTCTTTAACAAATGGTGCTGGGAGAACTGGACAGCAACATACAGAAGGTTGAAACCAGACCACTTTCTCACACCATTCACAAAAATAAACTCAAAATGGATAAAGGACCTGAATGTGAGACAGGAAACCATCAAAACCCTAGAGGAGAAAGCAGGAAAAGACCTCTCTGACCTCAGCCGTAGCAATCTCTTACTCGACACATCCCCAAAGGCAAGGGAATTAAAAGCAAAAATGAATTACTGGGACCTTATGAAGATAAAAAGCTTCTGCACAGCAAAGGAAACAACCAACAAAACTAAAAGGCAACCAACAGAATGGGAAAAGATATTTGCAAATGACATATCGGACAAAGGGCTAGTATCCAAAATCTATAAAGAGCTCACCAAACTCCACACCCGAAAAACAAATAACCCAGTGAAGAAATGGGCAGAAAACATGAATAGACACTTCTCTAAAGAAGACATCCAGATGGCCAACAAGCACATGAAAAGATGCTCAACGTCGCTCCTCATCAGGGAAATACAAATCAAAACCACACTCAGATATCACCTCACACCAGTCAGAGTGGCCAAAATGAAGAAATCAGGAGACTATAGATGCTGGAGAGGATGTGGAGAAACGGGAACCCTCTTGCACTGTTGGTGGGAATGCAAACTGGTGCAGCCGCTCTGGAAAGCAGTGTGGAGGTTCCTCAGAAAATTAAAAATAGACCTACCCCATGACCCAGCAATAGCACTGCTAGGAATTTACCCAAGGGATACAGGAGTACTGATGCATAAGGGCACTTGTACCCCAATGTTTATAGCAGCACTCTCAACAATAGCCAAATGATGGAAAGAGCCTAAATGTCCATCAACTGATGAATGGATAAAGAAAGTGTGGTGTATACACACAATGGAATACTACGTGGCAATGAGAAAGAATGAAATATGGCCTTTTGTAGCAACGTGGATGGAACTGGAGAGTGTGATGCTAAGTGAAATAAGTCATACAGAGAAAGACAGATACCATATGGTTTCACTCTTATGTGGATCCTGAGAAACTTAACAGAAACCCATGGGGGAGGGGAAGGAAAAAAAAAAGAGGTTACAGTGGGAGAGAGCGAAAGCATAAGAGACTGTTAAAAACTGAGAACAAACTGAGGGTTGATGGGGGGTGGGAGGGAGGGTAGGGTGGGTGATGGGTATTGAGGAGGGCACCTTTTGGGATGAGCACTGGGTGTTGTATGGAAACCAATTTGACAATAAATTTCATATATTGGAAAAAAAATTATTTTAATGATTACATAGTATCCTATGGGATATAACTTATAATATTGAAAAATGATAGATGATTGAAGTATCCAACAAGAGAGAATTGTTATTGGCGAGTGAATATACACACACAAGCATGCACACACATACAGAGGAAAAGACTGAAAAAAATTTTAACTGCTAACAGTGACTATCTAGGTGGTAGGATTCCAGGAGGCTTTTTCTCTGTTTCTGTTTTTCTATGTTTTATGCACAGAACCATCATAATTAATTTTAAAAAACAAAAATAATTCATTTTTTTCTGAAAATTAAAAACTTAAATGTCTAAAAGTAGAATTTTACACACATCAGTGGGATATATTGTCATTTAAAATGTTTAGGTGACTCAGTTAAGCAGCTCACTTTGGCTTAGGTCATGATCTCATGGCTCAGTGAGTTCAAGCCCCTCGTCGGGCTCTATGATGACAGCTCAGAGCTGGAGCCTGCTTTGGATTCTGTGTCTCCCTCTCTCTCTGCCCTTCCCCCATTCACACTCTGTCTCTCTCAAAATATGAACATTAAAAATAATAATAATAAATTTTTAAAAGAATATTTCATAATATGAGAAAACATGTTATATTTAGTAAAATAAACAGCTTACAAAATAATACAGCTTAATTAAAATTTTTCAATGTTTATTTTTGAGAGAGAGAGAGAGGCAAAGCGCGAGAACTGCGAGATCATGACCTGAGCCCAAGTTGGATGCTTAACTGACTGAACCACCAGGCGCCCCAATAGTTTAAAGAGCATTGAAAAGACAAACTATCATTAATATGCCAAATGATCTCTAGACAGTGGGATTATGGGAGATCTGAATTTCCTGTATTTCCCAGATTTTCAACAATGGATATAAATATATCAACTGTAAGAAAAGTTATTAAAAGTCATGTTATAAAATTCAGTATTTTCAGGTTGTGAAGCAATGGTTAATTTTTATCTTATTTGATGGCTTTCTATATTTTCAAATACTCAGTGAAAATAAAAATGAGCTTAAACTGTATCAGTTACTGCAATACAAAATAGTAAGATCAGGGGAACACTAATAATAACGTACCTCATGATCGTTTGACACGCATTGTGTTATCCAGTGTTTTCGTGTATAGCTTCTCACTTGACCTCAAAGGAAGTCTGAACAGGTGAAAACAACCGTGTGGCTCTGAAAAGATGCTGCCTCCCCGTGCCGGTTACCCAGCCAGCATGTCCTACAGGACATGTCCAAATCTGCAGCCGAAGGCCGGTGCATGCTGCTTCTAAGCCTTCTACATAAGTAAACAAAATTGTACGGAATGCTTCAGTTTTCTGTAAGCTGGGTTTTTTTTAACCTGTTAAAGATCGAAATAGATACAACATAAAATTTACCATTTTCACCATTTTTTAAAGTGTACATTTCAGTGGCATTAAGTGCATTCACACTGTTATGCAGCTGTCGCCTCCATCCACCCCCAGGACATTTTCGTCCACAGCCAAGGGATCGTAAAGGGTTCTGAATGGATAGTCACATAACACATTTTACTCCTGTCCTAATGGTCAGGTAAAGAAACCGAGATCTTCTAGCTGTCCTTGCCTTGCCTTTCCCATTTTCTTCTCAACACCTGCAGTCTGGCTTCTGCCCACAGCTGCCCTGGAACTGGTCCCATCACAGGGCTGTCAGCATGTCCTGGTGGCAGAATGTCCTGGGCTGCTTACTTCTGGTCTGCAGGATTGGAAAATCTGTTTTCGAATCCCTCCTGGAAATTTTCTCCTTCTGAAATTTCTTTAACACCGTCTCTCCTAGGTTTCCTCTTACCTCTTGGATCTTTCTTCTGACTTCTCGTCCTGGCTCAGGAACTCACCTCCACTCCCAGAACCACCTGTCTGGTTTCCCTGCCTCTAGGCCTGCCCTGCCAACCAGTATGATATTTCTTAGAGGGAAATCGGATCCTGCCTCAAGTCTACAAATGTGACGTGAGTTGACAGGATAAAACCCAAGCTCCTTACTTAGATATAGAATGCTCCTTCTAACCTGGCTGTCCATGACCTCAAACACCATCCTCAGTAGTACCCCTTTAACGTCTGCAGCATAGAACCATTTGTAGTTCCAGTGTTGGAGAACTAGGCTGCTTATACATCGTCAGCATACGTGTAGTCCCTCTACTCTAGAATGTAAGTTATGATTGCTTGTGTGGCTGTCTCCCACCACAGGGCAATCTCCTGGAGGGCAGGGATCTTGCTTGCCCTCTTATATCTCAGTGTTTAGTATGATACCTTATAGTTGGACAAAAAGTTAATAAATGTAAGCAGCTCCAGAAAATAGATTGATGTCTTGATGGAGATCTCAAAATCATTAAAGGGTACAGCTAGGACTGAAAGCCGGGTCTTCAAAAGTCCCGCCCTTCCACTATAAATATTCTTAGTACTGAGCGACCTGGTCCAGGGACAAGATGCCGAGAGGAAATGGATGCAGTTCCTGCACGGTCCTAGGAAAATAAGAAAACAGATTAAGTGCTGCAACCCTAGACTAGGGTAGAAAGACTTACTACCAGAAATCATTTTATAGACAGCCCAAATTGAGGAGTTTTATTATAGCTGGTATTATAAAGCCACACCACAACAGTGAAGAAGACCAGCATCTGGTGGGAGCCCCTCTCCCACCTCCTGCTGTATGTTCTGGAACAAGAGCCAGCACTGTGCTTCAGCAGAGGATGTCACTCTGTCCTCCCCCAGACTAGGGGGTCTGCTTGTCCCCGATCACAGCCTACAAGAGCTTGTGGCTGCGTATGAGCTCACACAAGACAGAAAGGCAGAGTGCTATAGCTGAAAGAGATCTTAGCTACATCGGGGTCCTCAAGTCTTCTTTTCTAGATCGGCCACTAACTGGCTGCATGACCTCATAATGCCCAGGAGCCTTCTTCATGTGTACACCAAAGGGGTATTTAGAGATATTTCAACTCTGACATTCAGAAAGAGGAAAATATTGGCAGTTAAAGATTGTTCAGTACTTTTAAGGTTGAACTGATTCACATTTTCCAAACTATCAAAGGAATGGCTGAATCCTCTTAGGGTGCGGGTAGTCACAGACTTATCTCCACTCGCCCATGACTACGACCCGAGTCTTGATTCCTGTTGCTTATGTAAATGCCCAATTTATTTGAGGTGCTTCTTGGGAAGAAAGGACTTTCACTGCACTCTTGGTTTTAACTATTTTCACATGTTATGAGTTGGGATAAATGACATAATTGATTCATCTGTGTGGTATAGAACCTGCTCAGAGTTCTTTGAAAGATGGCTGTACTGAATGAGAGATCTGGCCAGCGCCACTGCTGAGAGGGAAAGGAGAGAGAAAAACAGAGAGAGACAGATTACCTCTTACAAACCCAGTTGGTTTCCTTAGTGGTTGTGAGCGGTTTCCACAAAACCCACCTATCATTTAGTCAAGACTGTTAATTAGGGGGCACAGATTTGGACTGCTGTCTGTACCCCCCAAGCTGGTTATTAACCAGGAGGCTGAGCTCGTGGCTGCAGCAAACACTGGAAATTCACCAAGTGCTGCCCCGGGAGAGATGGTCCACCTCCATGTCCTAGACGGCCATGGGGTTCAGGCATTTCATTGTCCAAAGTCCTACATGTATCTTACGTTACTTAATATTCACAACCACAAAAGGGGTAGAAAATACAAGATTTAATCGCCAGATTAGGAAACTGAGGGTCAGAGAGAAAAAAGAACTCACCCAACATTACACAACTGGGGATTCAAAACCATTCCTGACCCTAAGACCATACTCTGCCTCTCTAATAGCCTGATCCACCTGCTTCCTTTCCCTGCCTGCTAGGTTTTCTGCATTTCACCATCTACCAAACGAACACAGCCACTTACATCCCTCCTTCTGTCTCCCTAATCTCATGATTCTCTCTGACTCTGATTGTTTCATGGGTTACTTACCACCTGGTAAGTTTCCTGAGGCCAAGGAGCATGGCTCCTACTTCGTTTTTCATCCCAAATTACTAGATAGCAAGCTGGGCACATTTGATGGTCAATGGGGCAACACAGAACCCACAAATGACATGTTCAAAGACCACAGATTTTTGACTCATGGAATGACCCGTCCCTTTGTGTCCTCAACTTTTTTCTCTCCCACAATCTTGTTTGTGTTTCACAGACCCCTGCAGCTCTTCGGATGTCAACCATAATGTCATTCCACCAGAGTCTTCCCTGACCACTGGATTTCAAGTTTTACCCTGGTTATTCCCTTTCATGGTCTCCCTCTGTCTCTCTCTCTCTCTGTCTTTAATTTCTCTATAAATGTATTGTTCTTTGTTTATGTTATAGAACCCAAAGTTCTAAGCCACATCTTTGAATTATTCTGTCCCTTGTACATGTGAGATGTGAGATATACATGTTAATAAACTTGGGTTTGGGGAGTTTTATTTGTTTTTGCCTTGTTAATCTTGCTTTTATTATACAATGTCATCTGAAATCTATGATGAGTAGAAGAAAATTCTTTCCCTACTGTGTGTCCCGATTGTTGTTTTTTTTTTTTCATTTGTGTATTTACTTGATAAGCTCCTGGTTGTCCCGAATGGCCTCTGCTGTAACAACAGCCTCCCTTTCTAGTGTTGATAGGTTTCAACCGTAGAGTGCTGGGGTCCACTGCAGTATTGCTAATAAGTACAAAAAAAACTTTGAATTTTCTGCTTGGAAAAAAAAAATCTCCCAAGAAATGTGTTTAGGCCTATTAAGTGTCACTGTCTGTTGACATGCTAAAAGTCTCTTCGTTAAAACCAGTTGTCACAGATCAGGATGCCAGCCCCATTGCTTCACTCACCTGTGACCATGACCTGCATCTAGATTACTGCATTGGACATAGATTTGCTTTGCTATTTTTTCAAGGCATCTCAACATAATAAATTATGTTTTTATTCAAGTATAATTAACACAGTGCTATATTAGTTCAGGTGTACAATATAATGATTCAACAATTCCATAGAGTTCTTAGTGCTCATCAAGATAAACGTACTCTTAATTCCCTTTATCTATTTTACTCGTAACTCCTCCTACCTCCTCTCTGGCAATCACAAGTTTGTTCTGCATATTTAAGAGTCCGGTTTTTGTCGTTTCTCTTTTTTTGTTTGTTTGTTTTGTCTCTTTAAATTCCACATGAGTGAAATTATATGGTATTTGTCTTTCTCTTACTGATTTATTTCACTTAGCATTAGAATTAGACTCCTAGAAGATTCTCGGTCCATCCATGTTGTTGCAAATGGCAAGATTTTATTCTCTTCTATGGCCGAGTAGTATTCCATTGTATGTATTACACCACTTCTTTATCCATTCATGTACCGATGGACACTTGGATTGCTTCCCCATCTTGACTATTGTAAATAACACTGCAATAAATATAGGGGGCATATATCTTTTCTAATTAATGTTTTCATTTTCTTTGGGTAAATAACCAGTAGTGGATCATATGGTAATTCTATTTTTAATTTTTTGAGGAGATTCTAGACTGTTTTCCACAGGGGCTACACCAATTTGCATTCCCACCAACAGTGCGTGAGGGTTCCTTTTTCTCACATCCTCACCAACACTTGTTATTCCTTATATTTTTTATTCTAGCCATTCTGACTAGAGAAAAAAAGTGATTTTCATGGTGGTTTTAATTTGCATTTCCCTAATGATTAATGATGTTGAGCATCTTTTCATGTGTCTGTTGGCCATCTTTATGTCTTCTTGGGAAAAATGTCTCCTATTCACATCCTCTGCCCATTTTTAAATCAGATTGCTTAGTTGTTGTTGTTGTTGTTGTTGGCTTTTTTGGTGTGGAGTTGTATAAATTCTTTAGATATTTTGCATATTAACCTCTTACCAGATATATCATTTGCAAATATCTTCTCTCAGTAGGGTGCACTTTTGTTGGTGGTTTCCTTCACTATGCAGAAGTTTTCATTTTGGTGCAGTGTCTATAGTTTAATTTTGCTTTACTTTCCCTTGCCAAAGGAGACATACCTAGAAAAATGTTTCTACAGCTGATGTCCAAGAAATTACTGCCTATGTTTTCTTCTAGGAACTTTATATTTCCAGCTCTCACATTAGGTCTTTAATCCATTTTGAGTTTATTTTTGTGTATGGTGTCAGAAAGTGGTCTAGATTCATTCTTCTGTATGTAGCTATCCAGTTTTCCGAACACCGTTTGCTGAAGAGACTGTCTTTTCTTCATTGCGTAGTCTTGCCTCTTTATCATAGATTAATTGACCATATAATTGTGGATTTATTTCTGAGTTCTCGGTTCTGTTGATCTATGTGTCTATTTTTGTGCCGGTACCATACTGTTTGGATTACTACACATTTGTAGTATATCTTATAGTCTGGGATTGTCATACCTCCAGCTTCATTCTTTTCCAAAATTGCTTTGGCTATTCAGTCTTTTGTGGTTCCATACAGATTTTAGTATCATTCATTTTAGTTTTGTGGTGTATGTGCTCAGTATTTTTTAACATTTTTAAAAATGTTTATTTATTTAAGTAATCTCTACACCCAATGTGGGGCTTGAACTCACAACCCAGAGAATCAAGAGTCACATGCTCTTCTGACTGAGCCAGCCAGATGCCCTTATACTATTGGTATTCTGATAGAGATTGCATTAAATCTGTAGATTGTTTTGGGTAATATGGACTTTTAAACAATGTTAATTATTCTAATCCGTGAGCCTGGAATATCCTTCCATTTATTTGTGTTGTCTTCAATTTTTTTAAATCAGTGTTTTATAGTTTTCGGAATATAGGCCTTTCACCTCCTTGGTTAAGTTTATTCCTAGATATTTTATTATTCTTGGTACAATTGTAAATGGGACTTTTTTTTTTAATTTCTCTATCTGCAACTTTATTATTAGTGTATATAGAAATGCAACAGGTTTCTGTACATTAATTTTATATCCTGTAACTTTGCTGAATTTATTTATCAATTCTAGTAGTTTCTTGGTGGAGTCTTTAGGGTTTTCTGTGTATAGTAGCATGTCATCAGCAAATAGTGAAAGTTTTGCTTCCTATCCAATTTGGATGCCTTTTATTTCTTTTTCTTGTCTGATTGCAGTGGCTAGGACTTCCAGTATTATGATGAATAAATGGTGAAAGTGGATGTCTTTGTCTTGTTCCTAATCTTAGAAGAAAAGCTCTCAGTTTTTCATCATTGAATATCATGTTAGCTGTGGATTTTTCATATATGGCCTTTATTATGTTGAGGTGTGGTCTCTCTGAAACTACTTTGTTGAGAGTTTTTTCATAAGTGGATGTCGTACTTTGTCAAATGCTTTTTCTACATCTATTTATATAAATCATATTGTTTTTATCCTTTCTCTTGTTAATGTGGTTGATTGACTTGTGAATATTGAACCACTATTGCATCCCTAGAATAAATCCTACTTGGTTGTGGTGAATGAGTTTTTCAATGTATTGCTGAATTTGGCTTGTTGATATTTTGTTGAGGGTTTTTTATCTATGTTCATCAGAGATACTGGCTTGTAGTTCTTTTTTCATAGTCTCTTTATCTGGCTTTGTTGTCAGAGTAATGCTCATAGAATGAATTTGGAAGCTTTTCTTCGTCTTCTATGTTTTTGGAATAGTTTGAGAAGAATAGGTATTAACTCTTCCTTAAATGTTTGGTAGAATTAGCCTGTGAAGGCATCTGGTCCTGGACTTTGGCTTGTTGAGAGTTTTTTGATTACTGATTTGATTTCATTGCTAGTAATTGGTATGTTAAAATTTTTTATTTCTTCTTGATTCAATTTTGGAAAGTTACACATTTCTAGGAATTTATCCATTTCTTCTAGATTCTTCAATTTGTTGGCATATAATTTTTCATAGTATTCTCTTGTAACACTTTGTATTTCTGTGTTGTCAGTTTTTATTTCTCCTCCTTTATTTCTGATTTTATTTAATTTACTCCTTTCTTTTTCCTGATGGGTGTAGTCCAAGTTTTATCAATTTTGTTTAATTTTTCAAAGAACCAGCTCCTGGTTTTATTGATCTGTTGTGTTGTTTTTTAAATCCTGATTTCATTTATTTTTGCTCTAATCTTTACTGTCCCTTTCCATCTACTGGCTTTGGGATTTGTTTGTTGTTCTTTTTCTAGCTCCATTAGGTATAAGGTTAGGTTGTTTGAAATTCTTCTTGCTTCTTAAGGTAGGCTTGTATTGCCATAACCTCCCCTCTTAGAACAGCTTTGCTGCATCCCAGAGGTTTTGGACTGATGTGTTTTCTTTTTCATTTGGCTCTATGTATGTTTTTTTTTTATTTCCTCATAGAAAGAAATTGTTTAGCAGCATGTTAGTTAGCCTTGATGTATTTGTGTGTTGTCCAGATTTTTTCTTGTAATTGACACCTGGTTTCATACTGTTGTATTTGGAAAAGTTGCATGATGAATTCTTTATTCAGTGTTTTTGAATTCACTGAAATTTGTTTTATGGCCTAATGTGTGGTCTGTTCTGGAGAATGTTCCATGTGCACTTGAAAAGAATGTGTATTCCACTGTTTTCAGATGGAATATTCTGAATATATCTGTTAGGTCCATCTGTTCCAATGTGTCCAAAGCCACTGTTGTCTTGTTCATTTTCAGTCTAGATGATCTATCCATTGATGTAAGTAGGGTGTTGAAGTCCCTTACTATTATATATTACTGTCAATTTCTTCCTTTATGTCTGTTAATAGTTGCTTTATGTATTTAGGTGTTTCCATGTTGGGTGCGTGAATTTTTGTAATTGTTGTATCTTCTTATTGGATTGTTCCCTTTATCATTAGGTAGTGGCCTTCTTTGTCTCTTGTTACAGTCTTTGTTTTAAGGTCTATTTCGTCCAATATAAATATTGCTACCCCACCTTTCTTTTTGCTTCCATTTGCATGATAAATGTTTTCCCATCCCTTCACTTTCAAGCTGCATGTGTCCTTAGGTCCGAAGTGAGTCTCCTGTAGGCAGCATATAGATGGGTCTTGCTTTTTTATCTATCCAGTCACCCTGCCTTTTGACTGGATCATTTAGTCCACTTACATTCAAAGTGATTGTTGATTGGTATGTTCTTATAGGTATTTTGTAACATGCTCTATGGTTGATTTTTAGTTCTTTATTCCTTTCTTCTCTTGTTCTTTTCCTTTGTGATTTGATGGCTTTTTTTATTGATATGCTTGGATCTTTATTTTTTGTACATCTATTACAGTGTTTGACTTGTGGTTACCATTGGGTTCATATATAACATCTTATGCATACAGCAGTCTGTATTAAATTGGTGGTCACCTAAAAACACTACATTTTTACTCACCATCTTATGTTTTATGTATATGATACTGTACTTTACATTCTGCTTTTTTGTGAATTCCTTGGCTGATTCTTACAGATATAATTGATTTTACTGCTTCTGTGCTTTAACCTTCATAGTGGTATTGTAAGTGATTAATCTACTACACCTGTGATATTTTTTTCTTTTCCTAATTTTCTTACTCCTGATTATGACCTTTTCTTTCCACACAAAGAATTCCCTTTAACATTTCTTGTATGGCTGGTATAGTGGTCATAAACTCCTTTAACTTTCATTTGTCTGGGAAACTCTTTATTTCTCCTTCTATTCTAAATGATAGCCTTACTAGGTATTCTTGGTTGCAGGTTTCTTTCCTTTCAGCACTTTGAATATATCATGCCACTCCCTTCTAGCCTCAAAGTTTCTGCTGAAAAATCCACTAATAGCCTTATGGGATTTTCCTTGTACATAACTGTTTTCTTTTCTCTTGATACTTTAAAAATTCTCTCTTTATCACTACTGTTTATCTTGGTGTGGATCCCCTTGTGTTGATTTTGTTGGGGGCTCTCTGTGCCTCCTGGATCTGAATATCCATTTCCTTGCTCAGATGTGGGAATTTTTCAGCATTATTTCTTCAAATAAATTTCTTGCCCCCTTTTCTCTCTCTTCTCCTGGGATCCCTATAATACAAACGTTATTATGCATGATTCTGAGTTCTCTTAACCTATTCTCATTTTTTATTATTCTTTTTTCTTTTTGCTGTTCATGGTTGCTTTCCATTACTGTCTTCCAGCTCACTGATGCATTCTTCCACCTCCTCTAATCTGTTTGATTCCCTCTAATGTATTTAATTTCATCTCTGAAATTTTCATCTCTGATTGATTCTTTTTTATATTTTCTTTCTCTTTGTTTCACTGGGATCGTCCACTCCACTCAAGTCCAGTGATTACCTTTTTTGTTTTTTCCCAGTGACTATTTTTATGACCATTACTTTGAATTCTTTATCAGGCATGTTGCCTATCTTTGTTTCTTTAGCTCTTTTGCTATGGTTTTGTTCTGTTCTTTCATTTGGGACACATTCCTTGGTCTCCTCATTTTGTCTAACTTTCTGTATTTGCTTCTATGTGTTAGGAAAATCAGCTGTGTCTCCTGATCTTGAAAGTAGTGGCCTTATGAAGAAGAGGTCCTGGGGTGCCCTGTAGCACAATGTCCCCTGTTCACCAGAACCACATGCTTCAGGGGTGTCTCCTGTGTGGGTTGAGTGCGCCCTGCTGTTGTGACTGAGCCACATTTGCCTTCAGGCTAGTCGCCTGCCATGGCCCACTTTGCCTTTCGTAGGCACAGTGGGCAGGGTTTGGTGCCTGTGCTGTTAAGGGGCCAGCTTGGGGCTGTTGTGGGCTTGTAGTCGGGTGATGTCAGCAGTCAGACCAGAGGCCTGCCCCTAACCTGTCTGCTGGGGCTGCAGTCATAGTGTTGTGTGAGGTGATCTTCCCCTGTCCCCAGGGCAGCTGTCGCTTTGGAGTGGCACTGAGCCCCACCGGAGCTGTTTTCAGGATGTGTTGTAGCAGAAGTCACTTCGGGGGGACACCTGCTGAGTGAGGTGAGTTGGATAGAGCAGACACAGAGGAGAACACTGGGGCAGGGCTGTGGTGTTGGCAAGATGGGTGGCGGGTGTTCACGCTGGTTTCTGGAAGTGTCAGTCTATCCACGCGGGGGTTGGATGGGGGAGAAATGACCTCCGCCAGCTCTCTTGTTCTTGGAGAAGTCTCCAAAAGATCCCTTTCCTTCCAGCACACATTCTGAGATTAGTATAAATCAGTGTTCACATATACCACAAGTGCTTTTCAAACTGTGCTTCTAATGCTGGATCGTGGTAGAGCTGTTTGTTATGCTTTTTCTTTAAGAGCAGGGACTCAGTTTCCTATCACTCTCCAGCTCTTCTAGAGCTAAGCCCCACTGATTGTAAAATCTCGCAAAGCTAAGCCCCACCAGTTTTCAAAGCCAGATGTTATGGGGACTTGTCTTCCCAGAGCAGGTCCCCTGTGTCTGGGATGCTGGGTGTGGGGTCGGCTCCTCATCTTTCTCCATGCTTGGGGCGTCCCTCCTGTTTGTGGTTAGTCCTTTCAGAAGTTTGCCTCCTGACCATGTTTCTGCCCCTCCTACCCTTCTCACCTCCTCTCTGCGAGTAACCGTAGAAAGTCTGTTCTGTCAGGATTCAGGTCATTTCCTGAGTTTGTTGCACTGATGTGCGTGTTTTCTAGATGTGTCTGTGGGTTGAGGTGACCTTGGGATCCTCCTACATTCCACCGTCTTCTCCCCTGCTCAGTGCATCTCTTTTCTTCTTTGTAGAACTTACCACCACATGTAATGATATGCTCACTTGAGTCTCTGCCTGTTTTTCCCCCTAGAACATAAACCCCCAAAGGTCAGGGACCGTGTACATTTTGTTTGCCAGAGACTCAAAATGTAGTTGTTGAATGAATGATGATGGTATCTTTCATTATCTTCTTTCTCTAAGGACCAACTAGGTATGTGGTGAGGAGGGGCCCAAATTAGAAATCGGAGAATCAGGCCCCCAGTTTAGGCTCAGTTACCCCCGTGTTGAGTGATCAGTGCACACACTCTCTCTTGGGCTCAGCTTTTTACCCGCAAAGCAAGGATAATGGTTCCAGTCACACACGTTCTGAGGCTACTGGGTGAAGAAGGTGGGATAATTTTAGATTTACCTCACTGTTAGTTAAAGCCTGATCTTTTATTATCACTTTTTAAAAGTTTTTAAATGTTTATTTATTTTTAAGAAAGAGAGAGAGATACAGAGAGACAGAGCACGAGCAGGGGAGGGGCAGAGAGAGAGAGGGAGACACAGAATCAGAAGCAGGCTCCAGGCTCTGAACTGTCAGTGCAGAGCCCGACACAGGGCTCGAACCCATGAGCTGTGAGATCATGACCTGGACCCAAGTTGGACATTTAACCGACTAAGCCACCCCAGTTAAAGCCTGATCTAAAAGTGACAAATTATAGATGCCTTGGTGGGATGGGGAGGGAGGCAGGGGGGGTGCAGAGCTCACATCTAACTTTTATTTATTTATTTATTAAAAAAAAAATTTTTTTTTAACGTTTTTATTTTTGATACAGAGAGAGACAAAGCATGAACAGGGGAGGGTCAGAGAGAGGGAGACACAGAATCCGAAACAGGCTCCAGGCTCTGAGCTGTCAGCACAGAGCCCGACGTGGGGCTCGAACTCACAGACCGCGAGATCATGACCTGAGCCGAAGTCAGCCGCTTAACCGACTGAGCCACCCAGGCGCCCCACATCTAACTTTTTTTAACCTAATTTTTGTGAATAGGCCATCCAGATATATGGTTCAGAAAATATCAAAACCTACAAAAAGGGATACAGTGACAATCCTCTAGGCCTCTGTTACCATGGGCCCAATCCCACCCTCAGCTAACCATTGCTATTTGTTTCTTTTATAGCATTCCAGAGTTTCTTTATCCATATACAAGCAAACATGGAAATATTTCGCCCACAGGATTATGTCTTATACCTGCAAGTTTTCTAACTATCTTCCTCTCTGCCCAGTACTGAGTAAATCTTCCATAGATATCTGTTGATGAAAGTGATTAACAGGTATTATAACAAAAAAAATTGGGCAAGAAGGAATATGACTTTGCAGTGTACTTTAAGGAGGGCAGTCAATGTACATGCTGAATATGGACCATTAAAATGAACAGTCTGCCTGCACCATTCCTGCTCTCTTCTAAGACCATTGCCTACATCTGAGCCTTTGTTTGGTTTTGCTTTTTGTTTTTTATTTTTTTTTAACGTTTATTTACTTTTGAGAGACATAGACAGAGGATGAGTGGGGGAGGGGCAGAGAGAGAGAGGAAGATAGAGAATCCAAAGCAGGCTCCAGGCTCTGAGCTGTCAGCACAGAGCCCAACGTGGGGCTCGAACTCACGAACCGTTAGATCATGACCTGAGCCGAAGTTAGACGCCCAACCGACTGGGCCACCCAGGCACCCCTTGCTTTTTGTTTTTTAATGGATGTCGGAAGTTTATTGGGAAATCGTAATTCATTGATTGTTACAAGGATAAAATTAGTTACCTCATGAAAAGGTCTTAGTCTTACAACAGTGTCTGGCACAAAGACAGAACCCAATGAGCACTAGAAATTGATATCACGTGCATTCTTACCTCCTAGTCACAATTCACCTCGGATGCCCTGTTATTCCTGTCCCCCCCGAGATTCATACGTGGAAGTCCTAACCCCCTGTACCTTAGAATGTAACTGTATTGGGAGGTTGGATCTTTAAAAGGGAATTAAGGTAAAATGAGCTCACGTGGGATGGTCGTAATCCAGTATGACTCGTGTCCTTATAAGAAAAGAATAGGACATAGACAACTCAGAGGAAGACCATGTGAGGACACAGTGACGAGTGGCCATCTGCCAGCCGAGAAGAGAGGCCTCAGAAAGAAACTAACCCTGTGGACACCTTGCTTGTGGACTTCCTTCCAGCCTCCAGAAAAGTGAGGGAACGAACTTCTATGGTTGAAGCCACCCACCCTGTGGGACTTTGTTTCAGGGGTCAAACGTATCCAACTAGAGAAGTTCCTTGTCTTGTGTTTTAGAGCCAGCCGCCACGCCACCCTGAGGCACAAGGCTCCGCCAGCCACCTGTGAAGGAGTTTCTGCCCAGAAGGGGGAGGGAGGAGTATGTGTCCCCACCGTGCCTGGGGACAGAAGCCATCTTCCCGGCCAACTCTTAGAAGGTGCGTGTGCACAGCAGCAGCCACAGCCCTGCTGTGGGGAGAAGCTGACCTGCGATGAGGGGACCTCCGGGGGCCCGCCCAGGCTTCACCCCAACACCCTGAAGGCCAACCCCACCTCTGCCCCCCTAAGCTCTGTTCATTGGAGGTGGTTTGGGATGTTCGCAACTTAGAGCGTCCTGACGAATGCCGTCTCTGCAGAATGATCCTAACTCAGCAGCTCCTGGTCAATGCTGCTGGCCAGGCTCCTCTCTCACTGCTGCCCCCTCTCTAGTGCAGGGGACGCTCCATGGGCTGGACAGACGGGGGTCTGCTTTCACCTCTGAGCCCCCAGATGGTTCTCCAACCAAAACCGCCACCCTCAGCTCTGCAAGTTCCTGCTGACACCCCCCAAGCCACCCCGGCTGGAGAGTCCACCCAAGTTCCCCACCCGCAGGCTGAACCTCCCGCCTCTGAGCTTCCCCGGCTACGTGGTGTTTGTGAGCATCTCTGCCTTGGGCTCCTCAAGGCCAAGGCCTGTGTAGTAAATACCTCTGCATTCTCAGAACCTGCCTCAGTGCCTGATGCCTGTGTTGCAGGTGACCAGCTGGGCGGGCCTGCTGGGGACCGGCTCGTCCGTGGTGCTTTGGCCGTTAGCTCCTGGGAGCCCACCAGTGCTCACAGAGATGCAGCCTACAGGCCAGTTTTGAGTCTCCTACAACTTGCTGTTGCAGAGTCATGTGGGATCCAGACTGAGGCCGAGCCCGAAAAGCAGCTCATAGTTAAAATGCCATTGCCAAGTGGTCACTTGAGCAGCTCTTACTGAAGCGTGACAGATTGGGCTGCCCCCTGGCCCGGGGGCTCGCTGCCCTTGCTGCGCTGACCAGAGTCCAGCACGTGGCTACATATTAAAGGAAGCAGGCCAGGTGGGGCAAGTTACAGTTTATAAAGTCACCTGCCCTGGTGCTGGGGTGGTGGGGGGTGGTGTGTGTGTGTGTGTGTGGGGGGGGGGGGTGATCATCACTGTGCTTTTGGGCAGAACTGTACAGCATTTCAGAGCTAAATGCGAGACTTCCCGGGCCGGCTCTGCCCTCAGTGAGCTGTGTGACTTCAGGGACTCTCCTACCCTCTCTGAGCCTTTCATCACCCAGAGAGAACAGTAAGTTAAATTAACGGGAATATGCTTAGGAATGCATGAAATACTATGCCTGAAAATGTTTTCTTTTAACACCTTAGAGATGATCGTTGTTGGTTTGTTTGCCTGTTTGCTTCTCCTCAAGCATTTTTAATTCCCATGCTCAGCCCTCCTCCCCCCGCCTTCTCAGGTTCCAGCCTCCTCTGGTGATCCCAGGCCTGCTTCCCATTCCCCCTAACAGCCCACACGACCTGTGAGACCGGACCCCTCTTCTGTTCCGTCCGCCAAACCTTGTTCTGTGCACTCCTCGTTCTTACGTGTCCCCTGAGCCTTCCCTCATGCTGCACTTCCTTCTCTTTCCCTCTTGACCTTGTGATTCTCAGCCCTGGAGCTGAGGGGTCATACGTCTCCTACGTGACTGCTCGCTTCAGGGCACGTGTGGCTGAGTCACTTCCATCACAGTGGGAATGAGGTCGGAGGGGACCGACAGAGCGGAATACACCTCTCACCACTGACGGTCCCCCATCACCACCCTGGAACTTTCAACAGCAGCACCGTTCACTGCTCCCAACTGGCGGAATCTTCTAGATACAGGGCTAAGAGCTCATATGCATATTTTATTTCACTTTTTCACAGTAGCCCTGTGGGTTGATCACCTAGTTTGGACAGAAGAGCCATGGTTATCAGCAAGGCTATGTTTATTAAAGTTTATTTATTTATTTTGACAGAGACAGAGCATGAGCTGGGGAGAGGGGCAGAGAGAGAAAATCCCAAGCAGGCTCTGTGCTGTCCGCGTTAAGTCACAAACCATGAGATCGTGACCTGAACTGAAATCAAGAGTCAGACGCTTAACCAACTGAGCCACCCAGGCGCCCTAGCAAGTCTGTGTTTAAAGCAGTGAGGCATGGTACTTGTCCATCCCACACAGGTTCCAGAGTGACCCATTTCTGGCCTCAGCAGCTTAGCGCTGGGCTTGCGAATGTCCTTCTTCCTCCTCTGGGGCTTCCGTGTGCTCCAGAAAGCCACGCGGCTCAGCCATCTACTCAGCTGACGGGCAGTGGCTCAGGCTGCATGCCCTCTGGTGGAGGGCTCTCACTGCATCGTCATGGGAGATTGTTCTGAAGCTTGGTCATTGAGTTCGTCCAAGCAGAAGGCTGGCGCTGTTCCCATGACCCAGATGCGCTGAGGCAGCATGTGGTGGACGGGCCAGGGCCGCTGTGGCTGTGGTGTGGCTTTGTGCTGTTCCTATGGGCAGAGGGGGGCAGCTCACCCACCCGCTAGCTCCCCAGACTGGCTCTCACTGCCTGTGTGACTCCACTTCTCCCCCACTCGTTTGAGCCCTGTGATTCCCTGGGCTTTACCCTTTCCTTCATTTATATGCTGCTATGAACTGAATGCTGTCTCCCCCAAAAGTCATGTGTCGAAAGCCCAACCCCCAGTGTGATGGTATTTGGAGTTGGGGACTTTGGGAGATAATTGGGTTAGGAGAGGTCACGAGGGTGGGGCTCTCATGGTAGGATTAGTGCCCTTATGAGAAGAAACACCAGAGCTTACTTTCACTCGGGCATGTGAGGACACAGCAAGAAGGTGACCACCCACAAGCCAGGAAGAGTCCTCACCGTGGACCCCTGGCCTCTGGGACCGTGAGAAAGTCCATTTCTGTTGTTTAAGCCACATACTCTTTGGTACCTTGTTATGACAGCCCGAGCAGACGAACACTGTTAGTTTCCTTATCCTCAGTTCAGGACAAGCGATCGGGCATGACTGCTGTTAGAATTCTTCTCCCCAGTGCTGCTTCCCCCTTCAAGAGCCCAGCTGGCAAGCATTTTGTTTAGGATCTGCTGCTAAATACTCTTGTGCCAGGTTTCAATTCTCTGTCTACTCTAGAAGGCATCCGTCCAGATCCAGGCCTCTGCTGGTGACGTCCTACCATCCCTGACCGCGCGGCCCGGCCCTGCCCACCGCACGGTCCTCAGTTTGCCTTCCGTCCTCCTCTTTCGCTCCCTCCTGCCCTGGTCTCCAGACGGCTGATGGTGGAGGCCGCTCCCTGGCACCGTGGGCCGGGAGCTCATGCTTCCCTCTCCAAGCACAAAGCATCACTATGCACTGCCTCACAGGAGAAACGCAAATGAATCTCTGGGTGTGGCCCAGCCTGGGGCCCCAAGTGCCGGCCTGCATTTTTTCTTACTGTGGCCTTTGTTTTCCCTTCCAACAGGCTGGACCTGACATAGAAAGATAGCCTGAAATTTTAATACACCCCAACAGGGACATCACAACCAACTGGGTAACGAGGGCCCTTGATTCAAAGACCACTTAACATTCAGCACTGCACAAGAAAGCTTGAGATGCCCTACAAGCTATGGATTGTAAGTGAAAGAAAAGTTCATTGAAGTTTTCCCAAACGGACAAGAATCTTAAAGATCTACATGACTAACATTACCAAGTGAGGAAGCTGAAACCCCCCTGAACTTTGGTAATAAAAACAGTATTTGATTAATCATGTTCGAGGAAAGAATTATCTTTCTCTTCTCTCCACAGAAGATTATACTGCAGAATCATTCTTATGTGAAGAGGCGTATACAGCCAGAAAATAAAGGGAACAAAGTATTTAGAAATGCCTCAGGCAATTAATTAGTAAAATCCCTGCATTGTTCTTCTGGATTTTGTGATATTTGTGGTGCTGATTGGCTTCTTAAATTTTGTAATTTGTTGTTCAAGTAAATATTCACTTTACCTAGTTTTGTATTAGTAGTTTTGTTTTTCTTTCCTTAAAGAGGGTTTCCAACATTGAGGAAGCTTCAGGCCCCACAAAACCTGGATCGAGCCCAGCCTCTGGAACTGCTTTCTCAGAATGACTCCGAACACACACCTCTCACCCTTTTGCCCTGCCCTGTGGCTATCGGCGAGCCGTTCTACATAATTCGCTGGAACAGACATTCCAGCCACCCTCCATGGCTAAATGTGTGTGTGCCCAGCAGACCCGTGGTCTAATCCTAATAGCTCATTCTCCCTGCTGTGCACGCACCTTCCACTCCTGAAAATAAGATATGGTTATTCCCAGGCCCTGCGGAATCTGCTTTCGCTTCTCCGTGTCCTGTTCAAGCGCTACGTTCTCCGGAGACGATAATGGGCTACAAAGAGGAATATGGAGCATAGCAGGCAGCTTGGGTGCCTTTCCAAGAAATCCTGGAAGGAACTGGATCTAGTTCCCCTCCCCACCAAAACTTGAGCAAACCCCTGAAAAGTACTCCCCTGGAGCAGAGTGTGATGTTGCCAGGCTTTTGGGGATTCACTGGTAGCTCCGTTTCCAGGCAAGTAGGCAATATTCCATGCTCTTGAGCGCTATGGGCCTCAGTGTGCACTAAGTTCCCTTTTTGCCCCAGATCCACTTAATGCCAAAGTTTTAATGCGGTTACTGAATAACCCCGGGAGGCCTGCACCATCTGCCCATTTGCTTAGATACCGGTTCAGCATTGTCCTAGATTTGGAGTTTGTTACAAATAATCCCACTCTGGCTACCTGACTGAATTTAAATCTGATACGCTGCTTGTGGGGGAGGGATGAAACATTCGAACACAGTTTTATGGAGATGGTTGCACTGCGAGGTGATGAAAAATCACTGAATTGTACATTTGAAATGGGTGAATTTTCAAATCCACTCATTTGGTGGATCCAATAAAGTCGTTTAAAAAAATCTGATATGTTTTGTAGTCTTTTAATTTAGGAAGTACAAGCATGAGAGCAAAAGAAAAAAAGAGGTGTGTAAGTCACTTTTTGTGTATTTCACAAAAAGTGAGATTTGTTTGCTGAAATCTTGCCTAAGAATAATCTCAGCTTACAAAACCCTTCTCATTCATGGTATTTCACCTACTCCCCCATGAATGTCTCAGCGTTCCTGAAATGTTTGAAACTCTTAGCTTTCAAAGTTTAAGAATGCAAATGAGACCAGAAACCCACAAGAAATGGCTAAGAACAAACACTGCAGCCATCAAACATCTAATACGTGCTGATCACGAAAATGAAGCGATCACTATGCTTTTCTGTAAGTTTAGGTTTGCTGAGGCAGGACAAACCTATCGTCTCTTACAGCAAAACGAAACCTTTCAGGAGTGGAATGTAGAGACTGACGGCCACATGACACAAAGTTTTCAGGCGCTGAGTTTTAAAAATGTGAAACGACAATAATTCTGGGGCTACTGGAACCAATGAGGTAGTTTTCACCTAACAATTCACATCTATTAATGTGAATAAGGATGGTTTCTGTTGCCTCGGGGGCCATGCCTTCTTCAGTTGACTGCTTCTCCCCGTTAGTGTGTGTGCCTTCCCAGGGCCTTTATTAATATGGTCAGGCTGTGGTGGTTATGTGGTTTCTAACTCTCATGCATTTCCGTAGCTGCAATCATCAGTACCGAATAGGACAGCGTGCATTCTCCCAGCAAAGTACCAGCAAGGATTTGTTTAAGTGAGCTACTTACTACCTTGGAAGTTCTAGTCCTCCGAAGTGGAACACAGATGCATTTTATGGGGCTTGGAGCATGGGGTGGGGGGGGTGGTGTGGGGGGGTGCTGGAAAGGCCTGGAGGGTGGGCACGCTGTGGTCAGTAGGTCTGGGGCAGCTGTGCGGCTGCAGGTTCCTGGATACCTGCACCCTCAGTCAAGACAGAAAGTACAGAGCCGGAAGAGAAGCCTGGTGGTAAGCTGGACCTCAGCAACAAGCCAAGGTGCAGAACAGATTTCCTTCTTTGGAGTGCTGCCTTCTCACCCTTTAAGTATTTAAAAGAATATCTGAGGACAGCTGACAGATAATTAAAAAATAATAATTTCATGCAAATATTCTGTTTCCCAAAAAAAGTTCATTCTAAACTTGTAACTGCATGCAGACGATAATCTGGGAAGGTCTACAACGATGTAGAAAGGAAGATGTCTGTCACCGTTGGGGCCCCTCCAGCATCTGAACTCTCTTCCTACATTGGGGAATGTCCTGCTTTAGGAAGTAGAAACTCCCACCTTGGCCGCTCGCTGAAGATGCTAGATGCTTATGCTTCCAGCCGCCATTGCTGCTAGGATGTGGCAACATGGCCAAGGCTCTACCAAACAGATGGCCTTGCCCCAGACTTTGACTTAGAAGTTCTTGACTCAAAGAAGCATGAGCTGCATAATCTATTCTAGAGAGAGATTCCCTCACCCAACAGCCCTGTACAGCCTTTACAACCCCTTGCCTGCCCCTACTATATAGAGCCTGGTCCTGCCAAGTATGTACGTTCTCAGATTCCTTTTTGTCACTAGATGACTGTTCGGCACACTTCTGGCCAGGCTAATATAGGTGGAGTTTTGTCTTGAGATTTCTGGGAAAACTCTTGCCTTCCTGATATGAGAGTCCCGCTTTCTGTCTTCTCCCAGTTTCTGCCTTGACAACACAAATGTCTTATCTGGGGCTTCAGCAGCCATGTTGCAACCATGAGGTTGCAACCACGAGGTAACAACTCTCAGGATTGTTAGAGCCAATATACTAAGGGTGGTAGAACAGATCCAAAGAGCCAGAGTCCTTGGCAGATTTTTTGGACACTTGAATCCATGCTTGCAACCACTGACTTCTAGATATGTGAGAAAAATAAGCATTTATTTGTAACCTATTTATTAACCAGGTTTTCTGTTATCTGCAACCGTTTTCATCCCCAGTGGATACAGGCAGCTTCCAGTGTCCAGCATTGGTATAGCCTGTGACACAAACTTCCACGTCAAACTGACACCAGGAGTGATGGCAGCAACATACCCTCGGGAAATGGGAGAGAATTTGAGACTGATCATCTAGCCTGTTTGGATCTCATGACAAAGGAAATTCAAGCAGTATTAAGACAGTTCATGTGCAAATGATGCCTTGTTGTCACTTGCAGTGGCCATCCAGTACAGTGAAGGTCCCACTGAGGTTAGGGCATTGAGAAACCAAGCCATTGCTTCCAGAAAACAGCAAGAAGGGAGCAAAGAATTCAAGAACTGTGGGGGTGGAGTGGTTGATCCTAATGGCTGGAAAGATTAAGAAGCAAATGGCAAGGTCTTAACTTCTCGTCCAAGGCACAGTCTGAAAACAAGGGGCTTTCAATGACTACGGAAAGAATACCTTATCTTTTTGCAACCGCAACTGAAACCAGCAGGCAGATTCTGTGGGTTCCTGATTTGCAACATCTGTTGGCTTCACAACCTCCTCTCGTCTCTCATTGGTAGTTAAGGGACTGGTTGGAGAGAGTGAGAAATGGGACACACGGGGCGGAGGACTCACAGAACACAAAGCTTCCCTTGTTTTACAAAGTAGCCCCTTCTCCCTGCTGTTCATCATGTGCTTGAAGACCTATAATGTTCCTGCCTGAGAAGTCACTTTGCCACCTCTCATGGTCTTCAGACCAAAACCAGAGCTAAATGCCAACACGTGTCTCATGTAATAAAGCCAAACCTGGATGGAAGAGACTTCTACACCAAAGTAAGTGCAAGATTTTGCTCTTTATCTTGGCAAAAGTCTTGGAAATACATGTGGGGATCAATTCTGAGGGTGTTAAACCGGGGAGGGAGGAACTGGATGTCTCCTTCCCAAGAGATTCTCGCCCAGTGTGCTTCCTGGAGCAGGGGAAGTGGTTCTAAGCCTTGGCTTGCTTGTTTGGTTGAATGAAACCCGGTGGCCCACACCAAGAGAGGTTGAAAGGCATCAGTTCCTTTGGCATGGTGGAGAAGCGGGAGCCCAAGGAAATAGGAACGTCGGTGTGGATATAGTGCGTCTGAGCCATTCACCAATCCCCTAACTCTGTTCCCTAAGAGGGACCAGGAGATACCCCTTTCATCGAGGCACTGAGAAATACATGGGTGAGGGAAATGCCACCACCTCTCAAAAGCACTGCCATGGCCGTTTTATGTACATCAGGGATGCTGTTCAGAGCTGCTGGAGTCAAATCGACTGCCTCACATTTGCCAGGATTCCGGGCATCAGAGGTCAGTGGGGGCACAACCACCAGGAGAGGCAAGGTCATCTCAGTGGAAGGGCTGCTGACTGGCTCAGGGCCAGTCTGGGAATCAGAATTATCTACGCATCAGATCTCTCTGGCAGAAACTAATTGACCATGAGTCCTAGCACCGAAATAGATGGGTAGTCCTCCATGGCCCTACGCAATCCACACCAGGATGCTCCAGCTTGGACACGTCATCAACAGACAACTTGTACCCATATGCAATTCTTAGGCCTGAACTTGAACGCTTCAGAAGTGGTAACTTCCGACAACATCCACATTTAACAGTCCAGCTGATGTAGAAGATGGACGGGTCTTAGCGATAATGAGTCATCATGAGCTTCACAAGGTGGTAACTTTGTACAGCAAATCCACACAGCTCCTGGAGGAAGATGCTTTTTTCTCATTCCCATTAAGCAAAGAACTCCAAAACTGCTCTCTCTCATCTGGCAAGGACGGCTTCCCATCTTGCTTCAGTATTATGGCAACTCCGACTCCACATCACAGTTTGGTCTATAGAAATTGTAATCAGCTCAACATTCTTTAGGACAACACAGTGATTACTCCATTGATGATATCATGCTCGAGGGGCCCAACAGCACAAATCATATATATTCTAGATGTGTTGGTAAGAAACATGCAAATCATAGTGTGGGAAATACGTTGCATGAATATACAGGGACTTGTGACCTTAGGAGACAATTTTATTTATTTTTAAAATGCTTGTTTATTTATTTTTGAGAGAGAGAGAGAGAGAGAGAGAGAGGAGAGAGAGCAAACTCGTACAAGTGGGGGAGAGACAGAGAGAGAGGGAGACATAGAATCTGAAGAAGGCTCGGCTCTGAGCTGTCAGCACAGAGCCCGATGCAGGGCTCGATGGAGGGCTCGAACCCATGAACTGTGAGATCATGACCTGAGCCAAAGTCGGATGCTTAACCGACCAAGCCACCCAGGTGCCCCTTGTTTATTTATTTTTGAGAGAGAGAGGAGAGAGAGCAAACTCGTGCAAGTGGGGGAGAGGCAGAGAGAGAGGGAGACATAGAATCTGAAGAAGGCTCCAGGCTCTGAGCTGTCAGCACAGAGCCTGATGCAGGGCTTGAACCCGTGATCTGTGAGATCATGACCTGAGCCAAAGTCGGATGCTTAACCAACTGAGCCACCCAGGCGCCACCCCACCCCCCTCTGGAGCCAATTTTAGAGAGTCTAGTGATCTCAGCAGGCTGAGATAGCTTCTCCAAAGCGAAGGATGAGCGGTTGTACCTTACACAACCTCCTATAGGAAAGAGAGACAATGTTTTGAAGTCCTCAATGGAAGCAACATTGGTCACATTGGGTGGGTTACTGGGTGACTCAAAGGGTGCTAATTTTGAGGAATGGCCCAGAGATACAGAACACTCTCCATCTTGTTCATGCCGCAGTACAATCTGTTCTGCTGCCTTCGACTCAGTGGATCCAATGGTGTTCCAAGTGCCAATGGCAGATTGGACATATGTGTGGTACTCGTGACAAGCCCTATTAGGAGAATCACAGTGTCAACTCTCAGTGATACCTTCTTTGTCAAATAACTATTTTCCTTTTGAGAAAAACACTTGGCTTGCTACTGGGCCATGAAAGAAACTGAATGCCTTATGAAGAAACTCAGATTACCATGGAGTCTAGAGGTGCCCATTTGAGCCTAATGTTATTTTGGTCCATCAAGCCACCAAGTCAGGTCACCAAAAGACCCAGTTACACTGGAGACGCTCAGTATTCAAGAGGAGAGGTTAGCTAGCACCATGAATGTAAGTCAGCTTCTTTCCCCAGCTAGTCCACTGCTTATTCAGTGGGTTCATGGACACAGTGACCATGTAGGCAGAGACTTAGCCTTGTTTTAAGCAACTTAGACTTCCCCTTCCATGGTTGACCTGGCTTCTTTCCAGCATCACTAACCAAATGAGTCTTGCAAAAGGCACCAAATTCAGAGGCGGTCCTACACAGACACCTGGAAGCAGATTATTATATAGACTTCTTTCATCACGGAGGGGGATCAGTGATTTGTCTTCACTGAAAGAGACAATGCTTCTGAACTTGGATTTCTTTTCCCACCATGCCTATGCTATCATGCTCAGACTTTCTGAATGGCATGTTCATCATCATGGTATTCCACACAATATTGCTTCTAAGAACCTCACTTTGCACCAAAAGAAGAAATAAGGTGGGCTAATTTCTGTCCCTTAGAAGCAGCTGGGCTTAAAGAATAATGGAATGACAGTTATAGACTTGGTGATATTACATGCTGGAAGATACGCCTGCAAGGACAATATGACTGTCTTGCACACATAGGATATCTTCTGATCTCAAGGCCAATATATGGTGTTTCTCCTGCCAGGATACGTGGGTACAGGATCCAAGGGGATGGCATCTCTAATATGCCAAATGACCCACTTGCAAAGTTTTTGTTTCTGTTCCCTTCTCCTTTGGGCTTTGTGAGTTTGAAGGTCATAGCGACTGAGGAGGAAGTCTTCTCCCAGGGGACTCCAGCATAGCTCCCTTGAGATCGAAATGGAGATACTGGCTATTCCAGACTCTTCATGCCAGGGGCTGAAATTGCATGAAAGGTCACTTCTACTGTTGGCTGTGATGATAGTGACACTCAAGGGGATGTAAGATTGCCATCACACAATGGGCAAAAGGAGGCCCATAGAAGCTAGCCGTGCTGGTGTCTCTTACTGTGGGATGTCCAATGGGAAATAACTTTTTGTTAAAAAAAATTAACATACTCAGGGTGCCTGGGTGGCTCAGTCGGTTAAGTGTTTGGCTCTTGATTTTGGCTCAGGTCATGATCTCATGGTTTGTGGGTTTGAGCCCTGTGTTAGGCTCTGTGCTGACAGCTCAGAGCCTGGAGCCTGCTTTGGATTCTTTGTTTCCCTCTCTGTCTCTGCCCCTCCCCCACTCATTCTCTCTCTCTCTCTCTCTCTCTCTCTCTCTCTCTCTCTCTCTCTCTCTCTCTCCCTCTCTCTCTCTCTCTCAAATAAACTAAAAAAAACCTTAAAATAAAAATTAACATACTCAGATCCCTCAGACATGAGGGTTATCTCCTGATTAGCTGAGATGCTTGATAAAGAGAAATGGAGATTTTGTAATATGCATTGAAGAGAGGAGTCATAAATTGGTATTGTTTTATGACTTATAGCTTTGTGACGAGTTGCAAAAATAATGAACTCTAACTTCTACTTATATTTTCTTCCTTGCTGTGCCTTATGTGTGTTTATATCTATTTTAACTAATTGCCTTGTATTTTTATTTCTCTTCTGTTTATATAAGATAAATTAGGACTAGACAACTTAATCTAGGAGATCAGAATATTGAGATGGGCAGTGGCAGAATGAAAGGAAGAATGACTGTCCCCCACAGGTGCTGGACTCCAAGCTGGACCCAGGAAATGACCTTTCAGTGTGACCCCTTGGTGAGGAGGAGTGAAGGTATTTTTCAAGTGTACAAGGCGTGTTGCACTCTTTCTAAAAAAATTTTTAAAAATATTTATTTATTATTGAGAGATGGAGAGAAGGAGAGAGACAGAGCGACAGAGCAGGAGTGGGAGAGGGGCAGAGAGAGAGGGAGACACAGAATCTGAAGCAGGCTCCAGGCTCTGAGCTGTCAGCACAGAGCCCGATGTGGCGCTCAAACCCAGGAACTGTGAGATCATGACCTGAGCTGAAATCGGACACTTAAAGGACTGAGCCACCCAGGTGCCCCAGGCATGTTGCATTCTATTAAGTGCAAGTATTTTTATTTTACATAGTTTTTATTTTCAAAAGGGTTAAGAATAGTGAGAAGCACATTTGATGCTGGTAGAGACTGCTAATTCCTCCCCAAATCCATTCTCCTCTTCATCCATAATCACAGAACCTTGACTTCTAGCTGTGCATGTTGCCATATGGAATAAAAACTACATTTCCCAATCTCTCTTGCAGTTGCCTCTTTAAGGTAACTAAGTTTTAACAATGAGGGGAAAGCGGATGCATTCTGTGGTATTTCTGGGAAGGCTCCATAAACAGGAAAGGACAAGGGCCTTCTAGTTCTCCCCTGTTCTTCCTAAGGCCAGCCTGGGAGGTGGATGCAATGGTTGGAGAGCTGGCAGCCATATTGGGTCCTAAGGTAGTCTTGTGAATAGAGGTCTCACATGGTGAAAGAGAAATATCAGAGCCTGGGCCTCTGATGACAAACTATATTCTTTCAGTATAATAAGGTAATAACAGATATTTTTTTAATCTCCAGGCAAACACAGGGAAGACATTGATAAACAAGGCATCATTTCTAGCTGAAGGAAACTTACAGACAACTGGGGTGACTGACAAATTGTGCAAGGTTGCTCTGTAATCACACAGGTGGTGCATTTAATCTAATCCTGAGTAGATGGTGGGTGGCATAGTCTGGGGAGACTTTCAGGAGGAAGTCACCTCCTTATACATGAATAGGATTTGGCTAGTTGTTGGAGGAAAGGGTGGAAAGAGTTTTCTAGGTGTAGGGGAGTTAAAAGTTGTTTAACACTCTGTAACACCTGTTAGAGAGACAAGTCAGGGAGGTACGCTTGGGTGGGGGTGTGGACTTTATCCTCAGATCGGTGAGGGACAAGTGAATATTATTAAGCCTGGGAGCAACATGGTCAGACTTACTCTTCAGAGAGCTCACTCCAGTTGCTCTGTGCAGAAGGGATTGAGGGGAACAAGATGACAGGTGGGGGATTATTTCCTCTCTACTTATTTTTTATTTTAGAGAGAGAGAGCATGAGCACGTGAGCAGGGGAGAGGGGCAGAGGGGAAGAGAGAGAGAGAGGGAGAATCTTAAGCAAATCCAACGCTCAGTTCAGAGCCTGAGGTGGGGCTTGATCCCACAACCCTGGGATCCTGAACTGAGCAGAAATCAAGAGTCTAGATGCTCGACCTACTGAGCCACCCAGGCACCGCGGTATTTCCTCTTCAAATGGCGATGAGAAGGGAAAGTTGGAGAAGCTGGAAGAGGAGCCTGACGCACCTGGAATATATCGGGAAAGTGTAAACACTAATTTGGAGGAAAAACAGGGCTGGATCCAGGCTCCGCGGGGCCAGTTTTAGAAAAACCCACAATTTCGCTTGAAGTTGACTCTACAGATGAGAAAAGGAGTCACAAGAAATTACTGGAGCCTTGGAGATTCGGGCCTCTTTCTTCTGTTTACCCGAACTGCTTGTCTGGAGTGCTTCCAGGGGTCAGCCTGGCCTCCCCTCTCTGTCCCCAGCACTCCACGACTGCCGGCATCCCGGGGTAACCTGGAAAGATGGCCTGGGGTGTAAACTAAGTCAAGTTTCCTGGGAGCATCGATCCTCTCTGGCGCCGCAAATGAGGGGTCTGGGGGTCTGGCGGACAGAACACCCCGCTGGCTGGACTGGGACGTGAGGCAGCACACCCAGGGCAGTCACGCTTCACTCCTGAGTCCTGTGGCCTCCGTGGCGCTGACCCAGCCTCCCCCCGCCCACGCTCCTCCTGTCCTAACTGCGCCCTTGGGAGGCGAGGGGCGCTGTGAGGGGCGCAGTGTATGCATCTCCGGGAGAAAAATGCCCCGGTTACCAAGTTACCACCGGGACCAGGCAGCAGCCACAGAACCATTCCCTTCCTCACTCGCGGTATACGTGACCTCAAAAACACAAACTTTATCTTGGGCATTTTCTGGATTTAGAAATAAATGTCACCCCAGCCTGAGATTTCCAAGGAAAAGCGCCACCACTTCATAGCCGGAGTCGTACAGTTATATATTTTAATTAAAAAAAAAGACTGAGTTTGTTGTTTTGAAATAAAAGAATTAACTTGTGCGAAACAATCATCAGCAGGTAGCGGGAGGCAGTGAGAAGCACCAACCGAGGGCAGGCGGTTGGTGGGGGAGCTTCGGGTGCTGGACGGAGCGGGGGAGGGGAGCGGGGTGGCGTGCCGTGCCGCAGGCAGAGCCTAGAGACCGCCTGGCGGCGGTGCGGAGTGGAGACCCAGTGGCAGAAGGCAGTGCGGTGCTGGGGCGCGCGGCGCGGTGTCTGGCGGTGCGGGACCAGGGGACGGGTGCGCTGCTGGGGCGCGCGGGCGCGGTGTCTGGCCGGGAGGGCTGTGCGGTGCTGGGGCGCGCGGAGCCCGGCGGGGCAGGGGGCGGTACGGTGGTGGGGCGCCCCACACAGTATCCTGCGGCTGGAGGTGCGGTGCTGGGGCGCGCGGCGCGGTGTCTGGGGGGGGCGGGGCAGGAGGCGGTGCGGTGCTGGGGCGCGCGGCGCCGACTCTGGCGGGGGCGAGACAAAGGGCGGTGCGGTGCTGGGGCGCGCGGCGCGGCGTCTGGCGGGGGCGGGCAGGGGGAGGTGCGGTGCTGGGGCGCGCGGCGCGTTATCTGGCGGGGGCGGGACAGGGGGCTGTGCGGTGCTGGGGCGCGCGGCGCGGTGTCTGGCGGGGGCGGGGCGCGCGCCGTCTGGCGGGGGCGGGCAGGGGGCGGTGCGGTGCTGGGGCGCGCGGCGCGGTGTCTGGCGGGGGCGGGGCGCGCGCCGTCTGGCGGGGGCGGGCAGGGGGCGGTGCGGTGCTGGGGCGCGCGGCGCGGTGTCTGGCGGGGGCGGGGCAGGAGGCGGTGCGGTGCTGGGGCGCGCGGCGCGGCGTCTGGCGGGGGCGGGGCAGGAGGCGGTGCGTGCTGGGGCGCGCGGCGCGTTATCTGGCGGGGGCGGGACAGGGGGCTGTGCGGTGCTGGGGCGCGCGGCGCGGTGTCTGGCGGGGGCGGGGCAGGAGGCGGTGCGGTGATGGGGCGCGCGCCGTCTGGCGGGGGCGGGCAGGGGGCGGTGCGGTGCTGGGGCGCGCGGCGCGGTGTCTGGCGGGGGCGGGGCAGGAGGCGGTGCGGTGCTGGGACGCGCGGCGCGGTGTCTGGCGGGGGCGGGACAGGGGGCGGTGCGGTGCTGGGGCGCGCGGCGCGGCGTCTGGCGGGGGCGGGACAGGGGGCGGTGCGGTGCCGGGGCGCGTCGCGCGGAGCCGGGGGGCGGGGCAGAGTAGTGGCGCGGTGTCTGGAGGGGGGCGGGGCGGCGCCGGGGACGCGCAGTGCGGGGGGCGGGGCGGGGCCACGCGGGGCGAGAGGGCGTGCGGCTCGGGGCCGCGGGGTGGGCGCCCGCGGGCGCGCGGGGCGGCGCAGGGGCGCGCGGGGGCGGCGGGCGCGGCGCTGCCAATCGCAGACAAAGGCCGCCCCAGTGAATCATGTGGTGCCGGGGGAGGAAGTGCGGCTTGTTTTCTTTCCTCCAGTCGCCGGGCTCCGGGCGGAGCGCGATGCTCGGAGACCCCCGCGGGGGCGGCGGCGGCGGCGAGCCCCGATGAGGCCCGAGCGCCCCCGGCCCCGCTGCAGCGCCCCCGGCCCGATGGAGGCTCCGCCGTGGGACCCTCTCCGCAACGACTCGCTGCCGCCCACGCTGACCCCGGCCGTGCCCCCCTACGTGAAGCTCGGCCTCACCATCGTCTACACCGTGTTCTACTCGCTGCTCTTCGTGTTCATCTACGTCCAGCTCTGGCTGGTGCTGCGCTACCGCCACAAGCGGCTTAGCTACCAGAGCGTCTTCCTCTTCCTCTGCCTCTTCTGGGCCTCCCTGCGGACGGTCCTCTTCTCCTTCTACTTCAAAGATTTCGTGGCGGCCAATGCGCTCAGCCCCTTCGTCTTCTGGCTGCTCTACTGCTTTCCCGTGTGCCTCCAGTTCTTCACCCTCACGCTGATGAACTTGTATTTCACGCAGGTGAGTCGCGGAACGCAGCGCCGCGAGCGGGAGGCACCTGGGCGGGCGCTCACCTGGCAGGTGGCTCCCCGCCCTGCTCGGCGCCAGATGCCGGGGCGACGGCTGCCAGGGGGCGGTCACGGAGCCCCAGGGCTGACAGTGTATGGGAAAAGGCACTGGGCTGGGGTCACCCGAGCCCTGTCCTACCTGCAGGCCATTCTCTCAGGTATCGCCCTCCTATTCCCAAAAAAAGGCGAAAGCGAAAGGAAGTCAGGGCCGGAGGCCACCACGTCTGTCTCTGCCCTTGGCTCAACATGGTCCAGTGGGTGTCGGGCCCTCACTGTCCGGACACAGCCGCATCTTCCCTCACACACACATCAGGGTCGGTACCGTGGGAAGCGTGTCCGCCAGGAAGACTTGAACTGTAGAATTTCTCCTCCATCCCGTCATCCCAGGGCACCTAACTCTGAGCCTGGAAAGGTCATCCGCATGTTGGCCTCCAGATTTGGGCCAGACGCCGATTTTTTTTCTCTTTTCTTTTCTTTTCTTTTTTTTTTTCTTTTGAGTGATGGCGGGGTGGGATTGTCCCGTTTCGGGTAAGATGTTTTTCATCTCCAGCTTAGGAGCCCTCTTGAATGAACTAGAGTTTACTAATTCATTTCACAGGGTTGCTAAACAGCAGTCTGGGGTTACACCCAGCTCCCCAGCTGCTGCGGCAGGAGGTCGGGCTTGCTGTCTGAGCCGGTCTGAGAGGCCCCCAAGAAAAAGCCATAAAGTTTACTGGGTTTCTTTTACGGGCACAGAGGAACCAGTTTATGAGGCATGTTGTTAATAAGCTAATGGGAGACCATGTGAATCGACTTGGCTGCTGTGACGGCTGCCTTGAGAAAAGGACAGCTATTGTAAAGTGCTGTGCAAATACCGTGTAAAGAATTGCATAAAGGTTTAATAGCACAATGCCATCACCATCATCTCTGATTCTCATTAGCTTTCCGAGCACTAAAGCATGCATTTTCACTAGGACTCTGCCCATGTCACCTGTTGATTTAAGAGCTCTCTCATGGGCAGAGGCTTTGTGCAAGCAGGCATTACATTCCTTTTCACAGCGTCCCTGTTTCTCTAAAGAAAATGCCATTGATTAAAAAAAAGAAAGGCCAGAAAAGGTAGAAGCAGCCCATGACTGGAAATCTGGTGGAAATACGTTCTGACTGCAAAATAGCACATGTACCATTTAGTAGCTGTTATAACCTTATAAAAATGGATCCACACTTGAAGTCTGCTGATATGTTCTATGTAGCACCCTGTTTTCCAGCCCACAAGTGGTGGGTTTTATCTCTCCAGCTACTACTTTTAAGCTCCCAAACTGGTTGAGGCAGTCGGCTACGTTGCAGACTACTCCAGCTTTTTAGTGGGATCAGAAAAAGATAGTTCCTGCAAGATACAAAAGTCAGATGGGTTGATGTTACTCTCAGCACTGTGACAGCGATCGTGTTTTGTACTGAGATCGTTTGTGCCCCTTTTTGAAGAAAAAAAAAGAAAAGGGAAACGTAGGGCAGTGCCACAGCTCTCTGCTAATCACATGCAAATCCTCCGCTCGGCTGGATTAGGGCCAGGGCCACAGTTTCTGCACCATCTGCTGGTTGGCAAGTAAATGCTGAGTGAGGGAAAGAGTGACCAGGCAGACAGAGCTGCTCAGGCCAAGAGGCCTCAAGCTCTGGCCTCTTTATATCTTCCCAGTCTCTTTTTCCCCTTTATATATCCAGGGTGGCTGGCGGAGGAAGGTGGTGCCTCCGTGCTGGCATCCGAGACCCTGCAGAGCCATCCCTTGGCTTCCTGACAAATGCTCTGATATTTCTGGGGAGTTCTAAAGGGAGTCACCCTTTGGGGCTCAGCTCGGCGCCCAGCTCTGACGTCACTCTCTTCCTCTTCCCTCCCATGTACCTTCTCTTATTTAAAAAAATTTTTTTTATGTTTATTTATTTTTGAGAGAGAGAGAGAGACAGAGAGAGACAGAGCATGAGCATGGGAGGGGCAGAGAGAGAGGGAGACACAGAATCCGAAGCAGGCTCCAGAGCTGTCAGCACAAAGCCCGACACCGGGCTCGAACCCATGAACTATGAGATCACGACCTGAGCTGATGTCTGACGCTTAACTGACTGAGCCCTGCAGGTGCCCCCCTCCTCCATGTGCCTTCTCTTAGACAAGGTTCTCAACCACTGGAATTGCCAGGAGAGAGAGCCTTAAGAATTCCTGCTGTCCGGTCCCATCTCAGAACAAGTACATCATATTTTGGGGGAGGGGTAGCAGGAAATAATTAAGAAGCGCCTACTGTGTGCTAGGCACAGTTCTGAGTGGTTTGCCTTATGCTTCACGGCAGTCCTCAGATAGTGTTCCCTTTTTGGGGAAGGTCAGAGAGGTTCAGTGACTCACTCAGGGTCACATGGTCAGTGCACGGAAGAGCCGGGAGACCCACCCACACTTCTGACATCTGAGTGTCAGGCCTGTCCCGTGTGGTACAGTATTTCTGGGAGAACATAGCCTATTGCGTACGTGACACCTGTTCTGCGAGGGCGAACACCTGGCTGGGGAGACACAAAATGTACTGTGTACCACACAGTTAAGCAATGACTTCAGGGATCTAGGGGAGCGTATGCTTAAGCTTCAGGAGGCTTGAGTGGGAGCCGAGTCCTCAGAGAAGAGGTGGGTTTGGGGCAGTTTGGGAGGCTGCTTGGGAAGGAGAGGGCAGTGGCAGGGGACCGGCGTGGCAGAAGCCTGGGGAGGAACTGGAAGGTGGTTCTGGAGCTGGAGGAAGTTTTTACTGTCGTTGTCATCTGTGTCTGGCCCTGCGCCTGGGGCTCAGTGACGTGTCTGTGGATCCTCCTTGATGACCCGTGAGAAGGATCTTCTTACTCTCTCCTCCGAGGGTCGGAGAGGTGAAGACTCAGCCTGTGCAGCACCCGGTGAGGTGCCCTGACCATCCGAGTGCCGCGGTCCGGTCCCTCAGGGGCTGCACTCTTAAGTCTCTCCCCTTCCGTCTTCGGAATCTGGCTCTTCTGGGACTGGCCCAAGGTGGGGGTGGGGGGGTGGGGCGTGGACAGGGTTGTCTCAAGTGACTCCCTGCCTGTTCACTTCCAGCTTGTTCACCTCTGGCTCTGTGGGTAACCCTGCCATGTGCCCATGTGGTCATGTCTACATCGTGGACTTGGTTTTGTCCTGGCCCCCTCTGCCCGCCCCCCTTCGTCCAATCCTGGCTTTGGGTGGGGCCACACAGGTCATGGGCTGGTGCCCACACGAGGTCTCCTCCCAGGCCCCCACCTGCCCCTTTCCTCTCTTTGCCCGCCTGGGGGCCCCGCCACCCACACAGGTCCCAGGTGGAGGCAGGTGCTGCTCCTGAGTCCCTGGTGTCCTCAGACCTCCATGGCACAGGCTGGCCTCTGGCAGGACTCTCTCCACAACCCGTTTTGTTCTCAGGTCTCCACCTCTTGGGACTGAGCGTTCCCAGCGCGGCTCCTGCCCGGGGAGCAGGGTGGCCAGGTCCCCTGCTTCCTGATCCCCCTGAGCAGTTCCCTTGGAGTTTTGTCTCCAGTGAGCTGAGGCGACAGTCACATCTTCCACCATGAATGCTGCCCTCCTGCCGGCAGGCTGATTGAGGACTCCTCGTCTCCACTCTCTGCCCTGTCATATGGCCTGGAAGGTGGGGAGTCGGCTAGTGGTAGTGATGGTTGTGCCCACTCTGAGCAGGCCCTGTGAAGGGTGTGAACGGCCGGCCCAGATGTCTGGGGCGCTCTTCGGAACACGGAGCACGGAGTACCTTTCGTTTCTGGCTCCGGGCCCCAGCAGCCGTGCCGGCCCCCACCAAGCTCCCCCTCGGCTCCTTGCTGGCTCAGAAGGGGTGGGGCCGAGGCGTGAACCGAGGCCTTTCCTCCAGAGCCTGCTCTCCTAGCACCATTTGCCCTTCCATTTGCCCTTCACATAGAGGTTTCCATCAGAGCAGGACCCTGACACCCGAGGCACGTGGGGCTGAGGTATCGCGGTGCCTCCCACCCCAGCTCCTGGGCCAGGGCAGCCCCTGGGCAGGGCGGGTCTGTCTGCAGACGTGGTGGTGTGGCCGTGGGCTCGGTGGTCCCCGGGCAGCTGTGTCTTCCAGCCATTCTCACTGGGAATTACGAGTCTGGACCCCAGACTCTTGGGGGTCCCTGAGTTCGGTTGGGTGGAGGGGGCTCAGCTTCTTGCTGCTACAGCTTTGTCTTGAGCCCGGTGACAGATTCCTGCCATCACAGTAGGGTGGTTTGAGGAAGGAAAAGGAGAGGTGCGCCCTCTCGGTGGGGGGAGATGTGGTGTGATTAATGGAGGCTGAGGCAGGAGCCAGGACCGTTGCGCGTCTTACGGGGCAGCTGGGAAGCTGCAAGGGGGGTTGGGGGGGCGGGGCGCTGAGACTCATGGGAGGTGTCGGAGTCACCGTGGGGACCGGGGCTCATCCTGGGGGTCTGGGGGCCGTGGTGGGTGTCGGAGCACATCATGGGGGCCTGGGGCTCGTGATGTGCCAGTAAAGGCCTATGAATCAGGAGGCATCACTGGGAATGGAAGGAGCAGGGACTCTGGGCAGAGCTGGGTTCGAATCCTGGCTTCACCCCGAGTGTGGCTCCCGTGGCCGGTTATTGACCTTCCTCCCTGGGGAAGCGGCCACCATGGTGCCCATCCCCCTGGTTGGAGGTCAAAGGAGATACTGTCTGTGCGGCATCTCTCTGCACCTCAGTTAAGGTCCTCTTTCTGCCTCTAGCGGCAGGGACCACACCCCAGTGCTGGCTCTCCTTTTATCACCCCATCGGGTCACCGAAATGATTTTGACCACCGCGTGGCGGCATTTGTGTTTGTAATACGGTCGTGGCGCATGGCCTGGCCTCAGGGAGAGTGTGGAAGAGCCAGGAGCCGGGGAGAGTGGGAGGCTCAGCCGCCCGGCCCTTCATTTTGCAGGTGAGCCGACCGAGGCCAGGAGAATTCTAATGACTTGTCCAGGGTCACCCAGCCTGGCGTGAAGAGCCGGGATGAGACCTAGGACCTGTGAGCCTGTGTTTGGTGCACGCACGACCCCCAACTCAAAATGCATCCCTGTCCTCAGCCCTGCTGACAGGAAGCCAGGAGGCAGCCAGAATCGAGTCCAGGGATCCTCTCTCCCCCCGCCTCCCCCACCAGGAAAAGGGAGGTGTTGATCTTAGGAAGAAACAAGTCTTATCACATTTAATCAAGAAATATTTACTAAATACCTGTTGTGTGCCAGGCCCTGATCCAGGAGTTGAGCGGGGGGACGCTTGTAGGCTTGTTGGTGATTATGAAGAAGTAAGAAGCTTAGGAACACACAAGGCAAGCCTTTCACAGCCCCCAGGTACCTTATTTCAAAGCTGGGACCCGTCACACCAAGGCAGGGCATACGCTCGGCCTCACCTCTGTGCACTGCACCCATGATCTCCTTGTCCTTGGCACAGGCTCCTTGTGGTCAGTCAGTGGACTAACAGCCTCCAGAGCTGTGTGTGTACCTGTGTGCATGCCTGTGTGTGTGTACATCTGTGTGCATGTCTTTCTGTGTGTACCTGTGTGTGCGTGCCCGTGTGCATGCCTCTGTGTGTGTATGTACCTGCATGTCTTCCTGTGTGTGTGTGTGTGTGTGTGTGTGTGTGTAAGCGTCTGTGTATATGTCTGTGTATGTGCCTCTACGAGGGCATGGACACACAGAGCCCAGGACAAGTTTCCTTATTTACCTTGTGTACCGCCCGGCACCAGCCTCTCCCAGGAAGTAGCTTCCCAGCTTTCTAAAAATTTCCCCCAGGAAGAAGGCTTCTAATTCCACAGCCTGGCTTCCAAGATCTCTCCTTGCAGCACAAGCTTTTAATTCTCCCTGCTCCCATTATTACTGCTTTGGTGCCGACCTAAGGTGAACCATATTTCATTAATGCCCTCGGCGCTCCTGGGAATGGTTAGACTCACACGGTATATGTGAAATCAAACCCCACTGACCACGAAGCCTTGATTTCCCAACAGCAGAGTCCGACCCAAGCGCTGCCGGCTTCATCCGTGTGCACCGAGCCCAGACCTGCGGCTCCTGTCCCCACCGGGAGCTTTGGTCTGGGTCCCACACACCCTGCTACCTACAGGGTTTTGTGGCATCTTTTTCCTCCCTGTCTTTCCCCAGGTCAGATGAGCAGGGCCTGTGGGGTTGGGGGTGGAGGCAGGGAGAGAGCACTGTCCCCAGGTGGGTATCATTCCCGGGGAGGGTGGCGGGTGCCCTCCCCAAGGACAGGGCTTTCATGTGTCCCCCATCTAAATGCCTGAGGCTTCCAGTGCCTGGGAGGGGCTCTTCCTGGAGGTGCTGGGCTGGGCAGTGAGGGCCGGGCTGTCTAGACGACAGACACTGACGGGCTCAAAGGCTGCTCACCCCCGTGACATCACCCTGAACTTCTTCGGTTTTCGAGAACAACACATCATGTGATCTGGAGCGCTGCTGTCGGCCGTCGGTTCCTGTTCTTGCAGCTCCAGTGAGAGAAGAGGCTCTTCCTGGTTTGTGGGCCTGTCTCAGCCCTGACGTTCCGGCAGGTCGGTTTTCCCGGGACAGAAATAGCCTCAGCAAACAATTTCAGACCATACCTGGCACGTTGGCATTCACGGAGGTTTGCAAAGGCTTGTAAATATTTTACCGTTTATTTATCCTGGGGCTGAAGTGTGGAGTCTGGTAACCAGTGGGGACAGATTGAGGCCGAGTGGTTTTTCTCTACAAGTGGGTTGATTTCCTCAAATTTGTGCGTGGAGGGCCCCGAGGAAGGAAGTGGTGCTGGGTGCGCACGTCAGTGTTGTAGGCCTTTTGAGCTGCATACGGTTTCTGCTGTGTATTCTTTTATTTATATATATGTATATATATATATACATATATGTGTGTGTGTGTGTGTGTGTGTGTATATATATGTATATATATATATATGTATCTTTTAAAAGGTAAAAGCTATTCTTAGCTCACAGGCCATACAAAAACAGACCGCGGGCTGCATTTGGTCCTTGGGACGAGGTTAGAACAAACCCAGCATTTACCACCAAGCTCCCGCCCCATCCTTATCTTGTTATTTTTGCTGGGACCCATCGGAAATGGACTCGGATTTTCATATGTCTCATGGTTAGAGAGCATCATTCGCTCTCCCCTCCCCTGCCAGGGGCTGGGGAGAGACAGATGAGGGGCCTCGACCGGCTCGATGTCTTGTGACATCATCGGCTCTCTACCCCTTTAATCGCAGACATACTTGCTAAACGTGATCCACGGAGTAAAATTGCACACATGCAATGGAATCGGCTCCCGGGCTGCACCTGCCTCAACGATGCTCTCCTGGGCTTGCTGTTGGGGGCTGTGTCGTCCATCAGGCATGGTGCACGAACGGTGGTCACAGGGAGAGAAGGGTGCAGAATGTGAACACCACCAGCTCCCCTCCACAACCCCTCCCCCCCACCATGGCTAGGTGGCTAGGCCCCCGTCAGGGCCGCACTCCTGTCGTGAGGGGACAGCACAAGCACAAAGCTGTGTCCACATACAGCTTTCACACACCCTTGCACCGGAACCCAGAGATTCACTTCATTCATTCAACAAGGTATGTTTTTAAAATTAAGGTGGGGAGCACCCAGGTGGCTCTGTCACTTCAGCGTCTGACTTCAGCTCAGGTCATGATCTCGCAGTTCGTGGGTTCGAGCCCCGCATCGAGCTCTGTGCTGACAGCTTGTAGCCTGGAGCCTGCTTCGGATTCTGTGTCTCCCTCTTTCTCTGCCCCTCCCCCACTCATGCCTCTGTCTCTCAAAAATAAACGTTAAAAAATAAAATTAAGGTGAACTGCACATAACATACAACTAATTTGTGTTGTGTACTGTTTAGTGGCATTTAGGCCATTCGTGCTATGCAGCTGTCATCTTTCTTTAATTCTAGAATGTTTCCATTACTCCAAACCCATCGGGTAGGAGCTCTCTGGGCAGCCACGGAGTGCCCTCTGTCTCTGCGAGTTGACCTGTTCTGGATATTTCTCATCAGAGGAATCACCCAGCAAGTGCCCTGGTGTGCCTGCTTCTCTCACCGAGCATAATGTTTTCGGGGTTCATCCACGTCATAGCTGGTATCATGACATCATTTCTTTCTTTTTCAAAGTTTTTAAATGTCTTTTTATTTTTGAGAGAGAGAGTGAGTGGGGGAGGGACAGAGAACGAGAGGAGGACGGAGGAAGTGAAGTGGGCTCAGCGCTGACAGCCGACAGCACGACCTGGGGCTCAAGCTCACGACTGCGAGGTCATGACCTGAGCCAAAGTCGGACGCTTAACCGTCGGAGCTATCCAGGTGCCCCACGACATCATTCCTTTTCAAGGCTGGATAATGCTCGGTTGTGGGCGTCTGCCACGGATGGTTACCCTTTCCTCCGTGGATGGACGTTGGGGTTGCCTGGTCTCGTGTTTCTGAGCACCTGTTACTCTCTAGATGCCGTGTAGACAAGATTAAGGTCGAACATGGCTCCTGCCTTGAAGGAACTTGGTGTTGAGGGGGAAGCAGACTACCTGACGAACATCTCTCGTGCCATTGGCCCACATTACTTGGTCACAGTCCTCACAGCGGTGACGCAAAGTGGGATGTCTCCAACAGAAGGTTGAACCAGTGGCTTTTGTTACCGTTGAAGTGTAGGGCAAATCTTGTTTGCTCCGGTTTGTTCATGGTGGCGGCTTCCTGGGGCCCAGAGCAGTATCGGGACAGAAGGGTGGTTCTTGGGGGGGATGGCTGGTTAGCTCCCATTTCTCCCCATGGGGTCATGCCGAACAGATAGAGTCCTTCCTCCCAGGACAGCCCTTCACAGATGTATCCTCCCGGGTCCTGTCCACTTGGGGTGGGACATTCTCAGTTCCTTTCATTGTTTCTGATGGGATGTGGGTTTGTCCCTCCCCATCCTGGTCCCTGTCGGCCCCGCCCCGTGTCCCACGGTGAGCGGTGAGCCCGGGTGGGGGGGGGCAGCTCCAGGAGCACGAGGCCGCCCTCCCCGTGAGCCGTTTCTCCCTGCCAGACGGCATTGCTTTCTTAGGACAGACGGATGGCGGCTGTCTCCGGGCAGGATGCAGGGAGCATCGTCTCTGCCGTCTTCGTGTGCTCAGGCTGCAGGAACAGAACCGCACCGACTCTGCAGCTTGACAGAAATTTGCTGCTCACGGTTCTGGAGCTGGGAGTCTGAGATCAGGGCGTCGCTGTGGCCGGGCTGTGGCGAGAGCCGCTTTCTGGTTGCAGATGGTGACTCCTCTGAGTCCCCACCTGGCGGAGAGCAGAGAGAGCTCTCTGGGGTCCGCTGAAGGAGGACCCTGCTGACACCATCACATTGAGGGGCAGGACTTCAGCACGTGAATTTGGGGGAACGCAAGTTGGCAGTCAGTAGCAGGTACCGCACTGCCCCCAGCAAGGGCCAGAGTTCCCAGGAAATGTCAGGATCCTCCTCATTTCTGAGGCAGAAGGTTGTTCTGTGGGGGGAACCCCCGAGGCATTTTCACCGCTAACCTATTCTGTAGCTCTGCCTACCTTCCTGCAAGGATCCGTGGCGTAGCGAGACGTGGTGCACTGGAGGGGCGCGGGGACCTGCCTTCTTGGAGCCTTTGGGCCCGGCCGGCCGGTAACCCCCGGCTGAGCTTCCCGTGCTGGACACAGTGGCCTCCGTGCTGCCGAGGTGTTACTTATTTCAGCACATCCGGAACAATTACAGGCAGGGCCTTGACTGGCAAATCGGGAATGGCCTCTGTTGCCAGGGGAGTGGTTCAGAAACCTAGTAACGATAATGGCGCCTTATGTGGCCAAGGTCATTCCTATACATGAGGCTGAAGAGAGAGAATCCTGCCAGGGAGGCCGATCCGCATTGTCAGTCCCCGCCTGTCCCACAGGGAGGGAGGCCGCCTCTCCCTGTGGCCTCTGCCCACCGGCCTTGGCAGGCCAGGGTGGGTCTCTGCTGCTGGGGGCTGTGGGACCCACCTCCTTCCTCCCCTGCAGGTGGGGCACATGTGCACCTGGACGCAAGGCCTCAGCAGTCACGGTGGGCTTCCCGGGGCGGAGGACGCAGGCTGCCCTCCAGAAAGGCACTTCATGTTCCAGAGTTTCTTTTCTTTCTTTCTTTCTTTTTTAACGTTTTACTTATTTTAGAGAGGACAGGGAGGGACGGAGAGGGAGGGAGACACAGAATCCAAAGCAGGCTGTAGGCCCTAAGCTGTCAGCAGAGAGCCCGACGTGGGGCTCGAACCCACGAACCGTGAGATCGTGACCTGAGCCAAAGTCAGTGGCTTAACTGACTGAGCCACCCAGGCGCCAAGTCCTAGAGTTTTAAAGGTAGAAGGCACCTTCGTGGATATTGGGACTTTGTCTCACTGATAGACGCGGAAGGTAAAGAGGGGTCCTCGGGGCTGAGCAAAGCAGGTTCACGGCCATCTGGCCAGCTGCGCCCCTGAATCCAGATACTCAGGTGACAGACGACAAGGAGAGGCGGTAAAACTGAGGGCCAGGGTTCGGTGCGTCGTCAGGGGAGGGCCTCCGGACAGAGGTGCACGCTCCCGGGCACCGCTGCCCCTCCTGGGCTGCCTGCCAGCCTGCCTTAATCAGTGTGGGGCCCGGAGCCTTCTGGAGCGGCCTGGCCGGTGTGGGCACTGTCAGGTGGAAGCGAGGTTGTGTTGACGAAGGACAGGGAGGGGTAGAGACGGAGCAGACTCGGCCTGACCAGTGGGAAGTGCAAACAGGAGAGGAAGGGAGGAGGCAGGTAGAGACGGTGAGGCCTTTCCCCGAGCCGTTCAGAGGAGGGCCGAGTGTCGGGGGCAGTTTAGGTGTGAGGCCCGGCTCCTGCCGCGCAGAGCTCCTAGTCGGGCTGCGGGGGTAACACAGACACGCACGTGCATGCACGCGCAGACGCCCGGAAAGGCATCTGTGGCTCTGGGTCCGCTGGACAGGACAGGACAGCACAGCAGACTCTCAGGGGACCGACCCACTGTCGGTACTTGCAGGGAGTTCTGGGCTTTACAGACGTGCAGACGGGGAGGCAGCATCACTGTCGGTCCTGAGATCACGTAGGAAAGAAGCTTGCCTGGTGCTGGGGGCTCCCGTGTTCCTCAGGTCAGCGTGAGGCTGAGCAGGACTCACTCCTGGGGCCGTGAGCTTGCCAAGTTCAAAAGCAGGCGTTGGGGAGGTGGAGACCTGACCCTGGCCCCCCGTCACCTCCCTGCGGGTCCCTCACAACCTGGCCAGCCCAGGACCCAGACGGAGCACACCTTGCCTCCAGGCTACCGCACCCCAGAATTACAAGGCACGAACAGCATACACCTTTTTCTTTCATGGGGTTCTGTGGCTTTAAAGACACAGACAGCGGGACGCCTGGGTGGCCCAGTCAGTTAAGCGTCCGACTTCGGCTCAGTTGTGATTTCGTGGTTCGTGAGTGCAAGCCCTGCATCGGGCTCTGCGCTGATAGCACAGAGCTTGGAACTCTTTTGGATTCTGTGTCTCCCTCTCTCTGCCCCTCCCCCGCTGGCACTGGGTCTCTCTCTCTCTGTCTCTCAAAAATAAACGTTAAAAAAATTAAAAATTAAAAAAAAAATAAAGACACGGACAGTCTCTGCAAAGACAGAGACACCGTGCTTGCCCTTGTTTTCATAGAGAGCAGACCTGAACAGCTGATCTCCCTAGAGCTGTCTTTTGCTCATCTCCAGGATTGCCACAGAAAGGGAGAAATCCCACATTTGGGTCTCAGGGACTTTGTCCTGTCACCCTGCTCTGGTGAATGAGGGTGCTCGGCATGGGGAAACACTGAGGCAGCTGACTAATGACTGTCACCTGGGGAGAACAGGCCCCCGGGTTTGCATAATTTCCCCAATATGTCAGGAAGTGGGCACCACAGAGGGACCTTAATAAGAGCAAAGAGCGAATGTGTCATGGTTCCTAATCTTTTCAAGTGTGAAAGTTCCTTTTATGGTCAAGAAAGCCTCCGTGGCCACAGTTTAGAAGTTGTGCATTTAGAATCGTGGCTTGAGAACATAACACAAGGACTAACAATAGTAACAGCAGCAGGGGGTAGCAAACACACAGTGTCTGCAGGGTGGCCACGGTTGTCTAAGTGCTGTATGTGTGTGTGTTAATCCACCTAACCGTCACAGAAACCTATGAGGTGGGCACTGTTATTAATTTCATTTTACAGATGCGGTACATGAGGCACAGAGAGGTTAGGTGACTTTTCCAAAGTCACCCAGCTGATAATTAGTGGAGCCATGATTCAAGTCCAGGGGAGCCAGCGCGAGTCCACACTCTTCACCAGCTTTACATGTCTCTGTGCCAGAGACAGACACACAGCTGTGGCCTGTGGACAGTGGGATACCCGGCCCTAGGGAGAATGCATGAAGCAGGGTGTGTGTTTCAGCCTTCGAATGTTGCAGACACGTCACAGCGGGTGAACAAAGAAGTTGCACAAAGGTAGGGAAGGTGGTAACGTGTTCAGATGAAGTGAAAAACCAGGCAAGAAGGTACTGTGTATTCGTTATATGTGATACGTGTTACTTTGTGGACACGTACGTATTTATTTATATGCGATGTGTTATTTGGGAATACCTACCTACATAGTAAAAGTATAACCTCTCCTGGGTATAGTAATGCTAGATTCAGAAAGCAATGATCTGTGCAGAGGAGGGAGGGGTCAGAGTGGGGGAGAGAGATGCTGGGAGCATCGTGTTTATCTTTTTGATTTATTAAAAATAAAACAGACCTGGAGCAAACCTTGCAGGTCATAACAGGTGGCCTGACCTGCGTGGTGGGTACATGAGTATTGGCTGTGTTACTTCTTTGGGTATACGTGACATATTCTGTAATGAAGCTTAAACAGCCGTAAGTTTGCGAAGTTTTCAAATGAACGTGCCTACATGCATTTAAAAGTAGTGCGTGTGTGAGCGAGAGAGACCTCCTGGTTTCTTCCGACCTCAGCCTGCGTGGTGCACACAGTGTCAGCCCCACTCCGTTCCTGCGAGACTCTCCCAGGCACTGAGGATCCGGGGTGCAGCTGGGGCGGTGGGGTCTGGAGGCTGTTATGGGTGGGAAAGTTGGGGGGTGTCCGCCCTGCGTGTTCATTTCCAAGCGGCAGAGCTTCCGGGGATATGGAGCCCCGGAGACACAGGTCGTGTTTGGTGGGAGTTCATCAGGCGGGATGTCTGCATGAGACTCTGAATCAAGTGCACGTTTGGAAGTTCAGTCGGTCGTCGCAGACGGTTCCTCTGGGGCCAGAGAGCTTTTGTTTAGTTTCGCTGAATGCACAAGGGAGACCGTCCTACACGCAAAGAGTAGCATGGGGAGTTTCTGCCAGAAGCAGCCAACGTGACATTAGGAAAAATGATTGTAAGGCAGCAAATGCCAACTTGAGTCAGTAGGAGGAAAAGTAGGCAGGAGTTCAAAAGGTCGAGCGGGGTGGGTGAGAGGGTCAGGGACTGTAATTTACCAGGGGAAGGAGGCAGAGGTCAGCAGCCGCTCTCGAGCCTTTCTGCTTCTGTCCAAGCAAGTACGTCATCTATAGCCCTCCTGCGTCATCTGAAAGGTGATGCAAAGGGCCTGGGGTTACCAAGGGGACCTCGGAGGGCCCATAGTGGATGGGGGGGTCACATTCTGCCCCAGCCACAGGGGCCAACTGGGGGACAACTTCCAGCTTCACCCCATGTCTACCTGGAACTGGGTCTTAAATCAGAATCTGAGGAGGCAGGTTTGCGCAGTGACGTCCGCAACCCCAGATGACCTCTTGGGAAAGTCCGCTAGCTTTCCTCCCGTGGGCACCCGTTCTGGGCAGGACTTTCTACAGTGGTGAGAATGATGCTGAGCCCGTGGGGCGTCTGCGATGGGAAACACTGTATTTCTGTGATGGAGCAGCCACCTTCCAGGGCAGCAGCTGTGTGCTCCTGCCCTACCCTGTCCTCCCAGCCCTCACCACCATGGGGCCCCCCTGAAAACCCTGGTGTTTTCACCGACTGTGTAGACACCAAAGGGATGTCGGGGAAAGGAGACCTGACCCCTTCGTTCACCCTTCTCATTCCCCAAGAGGCAGCTGGGGCTCTCCCTTCATCAGAGCTCTAGCCAGACCTCACAGTCCCCCGGGGCCACCACCCCCTGCTGTCCCTGTGACACCATGCGGCCCCTCCTTCCTGTCTCAGTTTCCCTGCCATGGGCCTCCCTCTGAGGGTGCCCTCCACCACCCCCCATCATCTAGCCTCTCTCTCACACCTCCTGTCTCCAGGCCCCTCTCCCTGGGGCCTGTCCCCTCCCCAGGCCCCTCTCCCGTGGCCTGTCCCCTCCCCAGGCCCCTGTCTTGGCCTGCTGCTTGCTTCCTTCCTGCTCCTGCACTTGGGTGGGGACACAACCCGCTCCACACGGCCACCGCCCTGTGAGATTTACAACACTGTTACCACTCCTAAGGAGACCCCTATAGCCTGAAGCTCCCTGTGTCTCCCCAGATGCCCAGACCTGGGTCACCAATTACCTGCCTTCTGCCTTGGATTTGCCTTCACTTTCACCTCCCCTCTCAAGCCCCCGGCGGGCCCTTTGCTTCTCGTCCCCCTGCTGCCCCCACCCCGATTCTCATCATCCCTGCTGCCCCCCCGCCCCCTGAAAGCACAGCTCCCATGTCCATTTCCCCCGGTGAACACCTTCTGTGATGTCCCACCCGGGGACACACGTGCCTTCCTGCCCACGGGCTGCTGCTTCCCAGCCCTGCCGCTGTGCCACTGCCGTCCCGGAGCTGTAAGGTGCCCCCCTCGGCCGTCCTCCTCTCCTCATGTCATCTCAGGTCTGCTCCTGCCTCCTCGTGCCACATCCTGCCTCCTCATAGCCACTTACACCCCCTCGTACCCCCTCGCACCCCCTCATACCTCCTTACACCCCTCATACCCCCTCACACCTCCCTATACTTCCCTACACCCGTTCACACCCCCTCAAATCACTCATGCCTCTCCACACCTCTGCCCTCCTCACATCACTGGCATGTCTGTGTCTGGTTGTGAGTTTCTGGAGGTCAGGGACCAACTTTTCTCCATCTTACAGTTCTTGAGTCCGGATTCCGTGCGCCATGTCAGGTGACCTGATGTGAACGCCATCAATCTGAAAGCGGGAATGACACGGATTTTTGTCTGGTCTCAGATTTTCCTTAGCTATTCACACAGTCCCTGACTTCCTCCTCTCTGATTTTATGGGTCTGGCTTTGTACTGAGCAGGCAGGGCCTCTGCCGTCAGGAGCACCATAAAATAGGCAAGGATAATTAATCTTTGTGTGCCTGCCCTTCAGGAGCTGTCTCCTCTCCCGACCGAGTTCCTGCCGAGGTCAGCGGGAGCTAGCAGTGGCCTGGAGGAGATGGGCAGCCTGATAAGGGATCCCTGGCGGGCCAGAGAGCAGGGATTACCCAGAATGCTTAGCTCCACTTCTGGGCACTAACCAACCTTTAATGACGTCTCTTGGAGCACAGATTAGATTAGGGGTGAGTGGAAGAGTTTGGATTTATTTTGCTGGAAATTTGGTCCGGACATTTATGCACTTTTCATTAATGGAGGCAGAAACTGTGCTGTAAAAGATGTACACGTACGTGTATTTATATACACACGTGTGTATGTGTGTGTACTTGTGTGGGGGATGGTATATAATAATGGAACGTATATATTGCGCTTTAAAATGGCAGGAATTTAAATACAGCTTTAAGGAACTTGACTTTTGGAGGATTAACTTGAAGGATAAAGGAAGATGTTCTCAGCATGGCTTGACTAGATTCAATTGCATTCGAGGCACACACTCATCACAAATTGTCAGCAGCGGGTTGAGTTTTTACAAATCATGGACAAGCCTTGTATTTTGATGTGGTTATCACCTTGGCTTTGAGTTTAGAGAGGATCAGATGATTTACGATCAGATTGTGCCTTTCCCTGGTGATGACCTTGTCCCTCCGGGCAAGGCGGGAGTTTGAGTTTTGTGGGGTTTCCCCCTCTTTTATTGCACAAGTCATTCTGTGGTCCCTCAGGGTGGAACCCCTCACCCACGGGTCCCCGTGCTCAGCGCACTCCTTGGCTGCTCTCTGTGTTTAAGGGGAAAAAGTCTGAGTATCATTTAAAAGTTATCCTTCCTTCTTGTTTGTTGTGACTATTATTATTGCCATCATTACTCTTACTAAGTCTGCAGTGAACAGTCCATGCTTAGTGCCGAACTCTTTTCCCGAACTCTTTTCCCTGGAACACTCATTCAGAAGACCTTACGTGGCCAAGTAAGTTTGGAAAACTGTTGCCTACCGTATGTTTTGCTCAAAGATTTACAGCAGATCGGAGTCTTTTCCAGACTCTGGGACGTTCCTGCAGGGAAAAACTGTTTAGCCTAGCAGTTCCTAAATGTGTTTGATCCCGTGACATTTATTTCCCTAACACTGATGAATTCTCAGTTCTGTGGGAACACCTTGGAAAGCTGTGCCTCCCAGGAAATTTCTTAGAAGCGGAACTGTTGGAGCAAAGCGTGTGACTGCTTATGAGGCTTGCATCCTGGACCGAGTTTTTGATGGTCGCGGCTGGGCACGCCGCCCTTCACCACGCTCCGAGAGGGGTGTTCTGGGGTCCAGGCTGGCCTCGGAGGCAGTCCCCCCCGCACCTGACTCTATGCAGTCTACGAACGTATGCAGGCGAGCTACAGAGGCAGGGGGCTGTGGGAAGTTGAGAAACGTCTGTTTGGTTTGTAAAGAAGGTGGGCAGGTGGGCAGGTGGGGACTCTTCCCGCGCATCCAGCCTGAAGACCCAGCACTGGCTGGTGGCGGGAGCAGCAGGGAGCCCTGTTCGCCTGAGTTGACCCTGATCCACCCAGACTCCCTCCTGTTGTCTCTGAGCCACCAGGAGCTGCAAGGACCAGAGGGGGCAGTACTCCGGGCGAGACAAGAGGAGGCCGAGGTGCCCACCGCTGGAGCCCATGGCTTGCATGTTGGCTCCCTGCGCTCAGACCCGCTGAGGCCAGAGCCTCTTTCTGGTCTGCGTCCCATCTTGTCTCCTCTGGGTGTCTCCCCTCCAGCTGTAGGCCTGTTGAAGGCACTTGGCACAGAGCGGAGTCCACAGGATGCGACCACCTAGTCGTGCCCCGTCCGGGGGACGCTATCCCATGGAGTGCCCTTGGGCCATGCCCGGGAGCACCGGGATAGGCCTGGTGTGTACGAGTAAACTGAGTCACTCAGGCCTAAGTTACCTGCCGCTGACCAAGCCCCACTAAGTGTGGCACAACGTTAAAAATATTTGCAATTGACTTGACAAGGTCAGGCACTTTTTCAAAATATTGTAGTTTCGGGACACCTGGGTGGCTCAGTTGGTTCAGGGTCCAAGTTTGTGAGTTTGAGCCTGGCATCAGCCTCTCCTCTGACAGTGGAGAGCCTGCTTGAGATTCTCTCTCTCCTCCTCTCTCTGCCTCTCCCCTACTCGTTCTCTCTCTCTCTCTCAAAATAAGTAAATAAACTTCATAAAAAAATACTGTGGTTTTTTCCACACTTTGATATCTATGAATTCTTAATTTTTATTATTATTATTATATTTTTAGATGTATGTTTATTTTTGAGAGAGAGACAGAGCACAAATGGGGGAGGGGCAGAGAGAGAGGGAGACAGAGAATCTGAAGCAGGCTCCAGGCTCTGAGCTGTCAGCACAGAGCCCGATGCGGGGCTCGAACTCACAAGCCATGAGATCATGGCCTGAGCCAAAGTCAGACACTTAACCGACTGAGCCACCTGAAAATGCGTTTTAAAAGGAGGGTTGGTAGTTCTGCTGATTGTAAAGCCTGTGGGAACAGGTGTGGTCCCTCCTCCCCCAGATACAGAGTCTGTGCCTGAGGGTCCCCGTTGGCAGCCTGTTATTGGAGACTTGAGGGAGGGCAGGAGTGTATATGTCTGGGGGGCTGTCCACGGGCCCTGAGCATCCCCTGATCTTTGTTCTTTGCATCATACCTCTCAGTGTCGTGTGATTCTCGTGGTGGCCTCTTCCAGTGTGTTTTATTTTTTTATTTTTTTTATTTTTTTTAAAAGTTATTCTTTTTTTGTTTGTTTTCTTTTTTAACGTTTATTTATTTTTGAGACAGAGAGAGACAGAGCATGAACCGGGGAGGGTCAGAGAGAGGGAGACACAGAATCCGAAACAGGTTCCAGGCTCTGAGCTGCCAGCACAGAGCCCGACGCGGGGCTCGAACTCACGGACCGTGAGATCATGACCTGAGCTGAAGTCGGCCGTTTTTAACCGACTGAGCCACCCAGGCGCCCTCTTCCAGTGTGTTTTAAATTAATGATTGCCGAGCTATTCAAGAGTAGCACTTTTTCTCAGGAGGTGGTCCTTGGACGAGCTGGATCAGAATCACCTGGGGTCGGGAATGTATTAAAATGCGGATTCCTGGGCCCCTCCCCAGACCCAGCAGGTTGGCACCTGTAAGGGTGGGGCTGTGGGATTTGCATCTTTAACAAGTTCCCTGGGTGATTTTTTTTTTTCTTGTAATTGAAATATAGTTGACACACAATGTTACGTTAGTTTTCCAGAGTACAACATAGTGATTCGACAAGTCTGTACACTACTCTGGGCTCCCCATGGCGAGCATAGTGACCGTCCCCATACCACGTTATTACCTCATTTACTGTCTTCCCTATGCTGTACTTTTCATCTCTGTAACTTACTAATTTTCTAACTGGGAGCTTATACTTCTGAATATCCCCTTCACCTATTTTGCCCATCCCCCCCTCCACCCCAAGTTCTCTGCATGTAAGAGTCTGCTTGTCTGTTGTTGTTTTGCTTTCTCAGATTCCACATCTGTATGAAATCACACGGTGTTGGTCTTTCTCTTTTCTCTGACCTATTTCACTTAGCATAATACCCTATAGGTCCGTCCATGTTGTCGCAAATGGCAAGATTTTATGCTTTTTTTATGGTCAAGAAATGTTCCATTGTGTATGCATACCACTTCTTTATCCGTTCATCTGTCAGTGGGCATTTAGGTTGCTTCTGTATCTTGGCTATTGGAAATAATCCTGCAGTAAGCATAGGGGTGCGTGTTATCTTTTCAGAGTAGTATTTTTGTTTTCTTTGGGTAAATACTCAGTAGTGGAATTAGTGGATTGTATGATACTTTTTTTAATGTTTTGGAGGATTTCTACACTGTTTTCCACAGTGGTGGAGAGAGGGCATTAACTACTGAAGGTCCTCAGAAGAAGGCCTTTTAGAAGGCTCCCAGAGGGAAATTGCATACGTGTTCTGGGAACTGGCCCTTAGAGCCATCACGGAGGCTCCGTTGTGACATCTGCATCCCCAGACTTGGCCAGGCACTTGGGATCCACCGAGGAATTTCCTGGGATTACTTTCAGATATCCCTCTTGCAAACGGATTTCTCACTGCGTCTTCCTCAGACCCGGGGGTTCGCGGGGGGGGGGGGGGGGGGGGGCAATATTTAACCTGTGTGACCTCTCAGATCCCAGAGCTGCCCCCGCACCCCCCCCCCCCAACTATGCCCACCCCGTTCTCCCTTTGCCCCTCCTTCACTCTTTCCAGCTCTGGCAACGTATCTGCCCCTTAGATATTTTCAGGAACTGAGCAAAATCCACGAGACGTCCCAAGTACAAAGAGAGCTGCGAAGCTGGAGAGCATGTTCGGGAGCTCGGTGCAGAGGGGTCGCTCGGTAGCGGGGAATGCGGGGCTTCCCATACTCCCCATCCACGGCAAGGTCATCCCTGGAAAAGGGTCCCCCCTTCTCTACTCTCCCATACCCTCCCTTCTCCCAGAGTCACCCCCGCCCTGCAAACACCAGGGGTCCAGGAGAGCCAGGGCATGAGCTCGTGTGCTGCAGTGTCCTAGCTCCGCGCGGTACCCGGCACCCGCCCGAGCTTGTCCCCGAAGCCCCTGCGCGCATGCGCACTATGTGTCGTGGCCGTGTCACGGCTGGGCTGAAGGGAGCTGCCGCCTGCTTTCTCTGCTCATCGCCTCTCAGAGTCTCTGCCAGGACGGCCGCTGCACCCTGCATGGACGCATTAGCAATTGTGCAGGACGCAAAAGTTGTGGTGAATTCCCAACACGTGACCTTTCTCCTATAGATAATGGTTGTTTGATGCTTCTAGAGACCAGGGACATTAACAAAGTGGGCTGCAAAGTGTGAGGCCTGGGTGCGTGGATGCTTATGTTCAGACAGCATGAATTTGGTGCCAGTGAAAATTCTAATAAAGGGTAAGGGTAGACTGTTTATCTCTGGCGGGAGTATGGGCTCAAATATGAGTCTTTATTAATTTTTTTTAATGTTTATTTTTTAGAGAGAGAGAATGCAAGTGGGTTGGGGCAGAGAGAGAGGGAGGCACAGAATCCGAAGCAGGCTCCAGGCACAGAGCTTGATGTGGGGCTCAAACTCACGAACTGTGAGATCATGACCTGAGCCGAAGTCGGCCGCTCAACCAACTGAGCCACCCAGGCGCCCTTCAAATATGAATCTTATCATAAGAGAAATACTTGGCACTGGTAGACCAGTAATACCTTTACATTTTCTCCCCTTTTTACCATTTTCATCATTAAAAAAATTTTTTTTTAAGTTTTATTTACTTTTGAGAGAGAGAGAGAGAGAGAGAACAAGGTTGGGGGCAGAGAGAGAACCCCCAGCAGGCTCCATACTGTCAGCATGGAGCCCGTTGCGGGGCTCGAACTCACCAACCATGAGATCATGACCTGCATCAAAACAAAAAGTCAGATGCTGAACTGACTGAGCCACCCAGGTGTCCCCCCACCCCCATTTTCACCATTTTTAAATACCTTTGTCTTGAAAATTGTATGGATGGCTTAAAAAATCTTTAGCTTAACAAACATTCTCACAAAGCAGATGTCTGCATTTCAGAAGCTGTGCCCCGGCACCTGGGTATAAAGGGAAAGGGGCGTTCAAGCGATGATGTTGGTTTGTTGGTGTCAATGTATCGCATCCCCCAACCCGCCATGTTGTTCTGTCATTGCAGGTGATTTTCAAAGCCAAGTCAAAATATTCTCCAGAATTACTCAAATACCGGTAAGTACCCCGGGGGAATTTCCATCCGCGTCCAGCAAATATGTTTTTGACTAGTTAGTACTCGGCGGGGCACCGTGAGGCAGAAATGTGGTCCTCGTCCTTGAGAACCAAACACTCTGTAAAGAGGTCCTTAAACAACACAAAAACTCACAGAATCAGGCAAAGCAGTGGTTGTTCAGGAGCAGGAGCAGTCTCTGCCTTGGGCTCTGTGCACTGTGAGAGTCATGGGAATTTTGTGGAAGAAGTCAGTCTGTGCTGAGCTGAGAGGAGAGGCTCATAATCTGGAAGGAAATGCCTTAAATCACATGCCACGTTTACGTGAAGAGGTCGATAGGCATGTTTTTCTGTGGAGAGGGCTCATGGGTTTCCCAAAATTTTCAGAGAGGTCTGTGACCCCAACACCCTCCACCCCAACAGCAAAGAACCAGTGGCTTCAAGAATGGGAGACTTGGTCAGGGGGAAAGGGAGACCAGGCATTCGGAAGGGGTGAGGCCAGCATACGGTGTTCTGATGTCCTTGCCCAGGAGGGCCCCACTGCCATGGGCGGACGTTTCTGAAAAGGCGACTTTGGCCAGTTACCTCCTTGAATCAAAATGAGAATGTATTTCCTTTGTTCCTTGAAAAGTGTGTAAAAATGTGTGCCTATTAGGTTTTACGTAAATATATAATTTTAAATGTATAAATGCTTTCTGTTTAAAATTCCAAAGATGTACTTTTATTCAGATGTAATTGACATACAATGTATTAGTTTCAGGTGTACCACAGAATGATTTGATATTGGTATATGTGTATTGCAAAATGATCGCCTCAGTAAGTCTAGTTAACCTGCGTTACCATCCATGGTTACAAAAATTGTTGTTTCTTGTGATGAGGACTTTTAAGGTCATGGAAGTGCGTATTTTGATCTCCCCTTTTATATCCAAGAAAACTGAAATCGAGGAAGTGATACGACAGTACTCAGATCAAGAGACAAGTCTTGGCCACGTTTCTTTTTTTTCAGCTCATCTTGATGTCTTTGTTCACTACTTTGTGCATGTTTCTACCAGACTACTCAACTGGGATTTTAGGGTCCACCATGAAATAATGTTATTATTATAATATAATAATAATAATAATAATAATAATAATAATAAATGTTTTATAATAGTAAATGTAATATGATATGATTGATATGATATAATATAACATAACCTAATATAATATAATATAATATAATATAATATAATATAATATAATATAATATAATTAATATAATATTATAATAAGGAGAACCATTTAAAGGAGCAGTTCCCAAGTTAACTTCTCCGGAAGCAAAGTACCTGGCCTTTCCTCCGCACCCATAATCTCTGCCTCCATCCTCTTGACTCTGGAAATGTAGATCGGCTTTGGGGACTGGGGAGCCAAGAATGGATGAAGATTGGGGTGGAGGAAGAATGTTCTGATTGGATCACGGAGCTGGTCTTGTCTTGGAAGCAGTTGGTTGAGCCTGGGGTAGTAAGGTGTCTTCTCGAAGTGAAATCCCAAAGCACTGGTCAGAAAATTTTCAGCCTGAGCACTTGGGGGATGGGATTCCTTTCGGTCAGAAGACGAGTGTGTGGGGACTGTACTTGATTCTGGAACCAAAGTGCAGACAGTAGGATAGGCTGTTTCCAGTGGGAGGGGATTTGCAGAAATGAAGGGAGGAGACCAGGAGAAACCCGGCTGGATGCGATGCTTGGGCTGGAGAAGGCATAAGAGTTTCTTGAAGCCGGGAAGGGTAAGGTTTCAGTGGGAGAAGCCTGTTAACTCTGGTCTAATAATAAATCCTCAGAGTTATTTGCGTTTATCTCTTCTGTCTCCTCTGCTTGATTCCCCATTTCCTTAAGCCAGATGCCCCTGCAGACATTTTAGGCCATGATTTATCCCTTGAGATGCTTTGATACATTGGCTTGTAAATAGACTGGCTTTTCTAATTGAATCATGACTCATTTGAAATGAAACAGGAGCCCTTAGTCTAGAACTAGTTGCAACTCCTCACCCCAAGCTACTCCCATAGCAGTTCGATGTTGTTGTTGTTGTTTTTTAAGTTTATTTATTTATTTTGAGAGAGAGGGAGGGAGCGAGGGGCAGAGAGAGGAAGAGAGGAAGAGAGAATCCCAAGCAAGCACTGTCAGTGCAGAGCCCGATGCAGGGCTTGAACCTACGGGGCTGGGTGCTCGAGAACGCTTTGACTTTAAGCCTTTTATTTATTTATTTTTTTTTAATTTTTTTTTTAACGTTTATTTATTTTTGAGACAGAGAGAGACACAGCATGAACGGGGGAGGGGCAGAGAGAGAGGGAGACACAGAATCGGAAGCAGGCTCCAGGCTCCGAACCATCAGCCCAGAGCCCGACGTGGGGCTCGAACTCGCGGACCGCGAGATCGTGACCTGAGCCGAAGTCGGACGCTTAACCGACTGAGCCACCCAGGCGCCCCGACTTTAAGCCTTTTAAACTGTTTTCCCTCCACCTTTGATTTTTTTTTTGTTGTTGGTAAGTAAAAATGTAATGAGCCAGGCTTTGCTTTTCCGGTTCTGTAAGGAATCTGAGATCTAAGAAGAGAAATGGAAACGACGCTCTCTAATCTGTTAGCGCCATCCCCTCCCCGAAGGAGGTAGCCAAGGTAGCAAAGTTCTGTCATGTTGCATTAGCTGGCACTTCTGTCCCCAGGCCCATGTGGGCAGGACTCTAGGAGCCACCTCAAAGGCTCACCGTCTCTGCGCTTGGGGACTAGCCAGAAGCTGATCCCTCTGGGTTCATGAGCAAAGTCGTCTTCCCAGATGCAGGGCCCCACTGATTTTCTTCTCCTTTGGCCTTTTTTCTCATCATAGGCTGTTTATCCTGACCCTATGGTTTGAATTGAAAGGCAGTAATTCTGGGGGAGAGTGTACAATGTTGTTGCCATGGAAACACACATTTGCCCTAGGATCTGTTCTGCACCCCTGCCCACCACCTAAATCTCTTTTCTGCAGAGCTGCAGACCCAGGAGGAAAAGTGAAGTTTTGTAAGCGTTCTTTTTTTTTTTTTTGTAAAAAATGATAAAATAGAAAAAGATTGAAAGTTTGGAATGTGGACCTGTGGAAAGAAAGAAACCAAATCTACTGAGCTCCCCCACTCTCCTCCCCACATAACCCCCCTCCAGCCCTGAGGAAACACAGTGATGTTTTCCATCATAGGTTTTCATATACATTTCCCAGGACGGAGTTGTTTTACCACATTGACGATTTAGCTGACTTTTACCTTAATGTTGGAGCAAAAGTACTTTTTCCATATTGTTTCACGTCTCACAACACAGCTCATTTAAGACAAAAACAGGCTTCGGTGCATCTGGGTGGCTCAGTCGGTTAAGCATCAGACTTCGGCCCAAGTCGTGATCTCACAGTTTGTGGGTTCGAGCCCTGCATGGGGCTCTGTTCTCTCAGCACAGAGCCTGCTTCATATGCTCGCTCTCTCTCTCTTTCTGCCTCTCCCCACCCCCCGTCTCAAAAATAAATAAACATTAAAAAGAGAAAAAAGACAATAACAGGTTTCTGTTTGGCAGGTGGTCTTAGAAGCACTCAGAGCAGGCCGGGATAGAAATTACGGGGCAGGAAGGTTTTAGGCAGAAAGATCAGCTTGGGTAAAGACAGGGGGAGATGGGGACATCTGTGGGCTTCACGACAACACACAGACTGGCTTAATTAGCATGTGGGGCACCCACCGATTGACCTGGCTCCGTAGACTGATTGGGAGTGTGGCGGAGTAGAGGGTTTAGGGTGGGGTTTAGGGTGAGGGTCAATCTGGACACCAGCTCGTTGGTTCTAGACAGAAGGCATGGGACCACGTGGTTGGTGAGGATGGGGAGGGGGGCACACCGGGGAGCAGGAATAAAGAATCTGTTGACTTTGACAGCTCAGTAAACCGGGGTTGTAATCAAGGAAGATCTTTATAGTTTAGGAGTCTGCAAAAAAAATGACGGTGCCTTTCATAGAAACAGGAAAAGAGAGACGTGCTGGAGGAGGACCGTCGGGAATTAGGCTTGGACACGGTCTGAGGTGACAGGGTGGCAGCTGTTTGGAATGTGGGTCTGGTCGTAGGATGGGGGCAGTGGCTCAAGACAAGATCTTTATGAACCTTGTCGTACAGAAGGTGTAAGAGTGAACGTATTTCCCAGGGAACGGGGAGTAGAGGAAAGAGCCAAGGATGTCATCACTTTGGGGGAGGAAGGGGAGGAAGAGGAACCAGGGGCTATCCAAGGGGCAGGCTCAGACGGGGGAACGTGAGGCAGGTGAGGGCTGTGGAGTGATGGACAAGGGAGCACCAGGAAGGTGGGGCAAGATGGCGGCCGAGAGTTGGCACCTTTGGGTTTGATGAGTGGGTCATGGGGGCCTGGGAGAACGTGGGGTCAGCAGGGGAGGACCTGCAGAGGAAGGAATGACAGGAAGAGGTGAAGACTCTGTGGACAATAGGAGAGGCTGGGGTGAGACCTTGAGGCTCCGTGGGGTGAGGACAGAGGAGAAACCAGAAGGGGCAGGACCCTTCTGCCGGATTCCCACGGCAGCTCTTTGAGGCAGAATAGGAATCCTCACCTCTGTTTCTCGGATAAGGACACGCAGCCCAGAGTGGCCCAGAGACTCGCCTGACGTCTCAGCTCCATGTGTCACCCACACCCTTCTTCTCTGGGTCACGCCAGGCAGGTGAGGGCAGGGCAGGGTGATGGAAAGGGGGGAGGGTGTGGCAGAGGCTTGGTTGCAAACCCAAGGTGGAAACGTGTGGCAGGGAGGCACCCCATACCAGCTGCCCTGGGTGCCACACGGTCAGTGTTGAGTTATGTCTGGCTTCCTCACCCTTTACTTACACTCTCTTTCTCCCTCTGCCCCTCCCTCCGTGGGTCCCGTCAGTGCCATGAGGTCCGGAGCTGGGACTACGGTCCGGGATTCTGGGTCCTGGTCTGTAACAGCTCTTGAAGACACCGGTGTCATTCTGTAGCTTCCAGACCACTTGGAGCCGACGGTTTCCATCTTTTGGATTTCCAAATGTAGTCCAGTTAGACCAGTCTGGTTTTGAGCCAAGCAGGTCCGTTCCTTGTTTGCATATCTGCCGAAGGAAGTGAAGGGTATGGACAGTCTTGAAGATAAGCGTGAGGCTGCTGATTTTGGTTCTAGTAAATCCGAGAAGTCTTTCTGTAGACCTTGCACCAGTCACCCAGGATGTGAGGAGATCTGGGAAGCTACAAGGTAAAACTGACAGCGACCTAGACATTTTGCATCCGTTCAGCCTCGGGCAAGATGCTTGGGCAGATTTGCATCGCCGCAGAATACTGCCTCAGTAGTGAGTGTTTCCGGGTCAATGTGAGCACCACCCAGACTCCCCCCTCCATCCATAACTTTTTTGGGGGGTACAGCCTTGTATACACACACACTTAGTCCTCAGCAACACCCTGCAAAGCAGGTGTTATTTAGTCTGCGTTCAGATGACGAGGCTAAGGCTCCCACGGGGTGGTTTTGCCCAGGGTCACCGAGCACAGCCTTGTTGGTGCCCCCCTGAGACCCTCCTCTGACCTGGAGCCCATGCGCTTCACTCTCAGCGTGTCCTCGTGAGGAGTGAGCGCTCCGCGGGGGCTTCAGTCCAGATGTGCGCTGTCCCACCCAGTCCGCATGGCCTCCCGGACGCAGGGAAGGGTGGCTCCGAGGGCACCTTCCTGAGGGTACAACTTGTAGTTTTATCTGTAATCTGTTATTTTTTTTTTATTTTTTTTTTAACCTTTATTTATTTTTGAGACAGAGAGAGACAGAGCATGAACGGGGGAGGGTCAGAGAGAGGGAGACACAGAATCTGAAACAGGCTCCAGGCTCTGAGAAGTCAGCACAGAGCCCGACGCGGGGCTCGAACTCACGGACCGCGAGATCGTGACCTGAGCCGAAGTCGGACGCTTAACCGACTGAGCCACCCAGGCACCCCTTTTATCTGTAATTTGAATCGTGGAACAGCCACCTCCGAAATCTGCCCTCGTAGGTGTTGGATAACTCTGGTACGTTCTGCTTCTGGCAGCCAACCAGAAAATACCGCGGTTTCCTTCTGGATGGATCCAGAACGTACAGCCAGCGTGCAGGCAGCGTCTGACATTTCTCACTGGTCCCTTCCAGGTTACCCCTCTACCTGGCCTCACTCTTCATCAGCCTCGTTTTCCTGTTGGTGAATTTAACCTGTGCGGTGTTGGTGAAGACGGGAAACTGGGAGAGGAAGGTCATTGTCTCCGTGCGTGTGGCCATTAATGACACTCTCTTTGTGCTGTGTGCCGTCTCGCTCTCCATCTGTCTCTACAAAATCTCGAAGATGTCCTTAGCCAACATTTACTTGGAGTCTAAGGTAGGTGGGATGACGGTCGAGATCCCCTCAGGAAACTTACTCTGAAAATAGTTTCCTGGTTGCAAACAGACAACTCAACAAATACCTTTCACACCTGCCCTAGAAATGATTAGCCGTGCCGTGGTTGCCAAAACACAGAGCTGTGTAGTTCGTGAACTTTGTATGCGAGGAGGGTTCCGTTCGAGCTGGCTCAACGGAACCAAGAGTGCAGAATTCCTGGCAGAGAGGTCATCTCTGGCTTATAGATACAGTGTTTAAAGGACTTGGCAGGATTGACTGCGCTGATAATATTCGTAGAAACACACACCCAGTGACCCCTGTGTTCCAGGCACTTTTATAGAAGATAAGCGTTCTACACGGGGAAGCTAATGTAATCCTCACAAATCCCTGGGGGGAGGTATTATCCCCACTTCATAGACCGGGGGACCAGGGCGCAGAGGTCAGGAGCTCGCCCCGGGTTGCACACTCAGTGGATGCTCAGCTCAACTTGGGACCCCGGCAGGCTGGCCCCGGGGTCTGTCAGGTACGATTCACGCTCCCCTCCGGACCGGCCTGCGTGTCAGGGGATGGTGGACATCCCAGTGTGGACAGCGCCCCCTGGGGTTCAGAACAACGTCTCTCTCCTGCTGACTGGTCAGGGATGGAGGCAGATGCTATGAGAGGGAGGCTCCTGGCCCCTTCCCTCGCTTTGCTGCTGTATGGCACACCCTCCAGTCTCTGTTTTCTCCTTCCTTTCCCTGGAGTTAGAAAGGACAGGGGCGCCTGGGGGGCTCAGACCGTTAAGCTCAGACCGTCTGACTTCAGCTCGGGTCATGATCTCGCGGTTCGTGAGTTCGAGCCCCACGTCGGGCTCTTTGCCGACGGCTCGGAGCCTGGAGCCTGCTTTGGTTCTGTGTCTCCCTCTATCTGCCCCTCCCCCATTCACGCTCTGTCTCTGTCTCTCAAAAATGAATATTAAAAAAAAAGGGGGGGTGTGGATATGCTCCTGGGGCTGTGGTGCCCAGGTGCCCCTGAGCGGCTTGATCCCAAGTTTCCCTTTGTCAAGAAGCTCAGTGAAGTGTGGAGGCTGGGGAGGGGCCCCAGCACACCAGTCACTTGACCTCTGTGGACCTTGGCTTTTCTCATTTGTAAAATGGTTGAGTGACTTCTCACCTTCCGCGACCGTGTCCTGCGGCAGACCCCCTTGGCTGCCTTCTGTGCCCCGAGGCCCAGCTGGCTGCGGTAAATGTTCGGTCTGCAGACCGTGAGGCAGCTCTGTCTCCACAGTGTCGTGTCCTCAGCAGTGGCCAATAGATTAAAATCTGTGCCTCTGACTTCAGAAATACAGAGCCGTGGGGCACCTGGGTGGCTCAGTCGGTTAAGCGTCCGACTTCGGCTCAGGTCATGATCTCACGGTCCGTGGGTTCGAGCCCCGCGTCGGGCTCTGTGCTGACAGCTCAGCCTGTTTCAGATTCTGTGTCTCCCTCTCTCTGACCCTCCCCTGTTCATGCTCTGTCTCTGTCTCAAAAATAAATAAACATTAAAAAAAAAAAAATACAGAGCCATCACCAGGCATCCTGTGAGTGGCTGACCTCTTGCAAAATCCCAAAAGACTTCGGTACAACCAGAGTAGTTCCCACTTACAAGTTCTCTCCCTCTATGCTTTACCTGTGCATTCTCTCTCTTTCTCTCTCTCTCTCTCTCAAAATAAGTAAACATTAAAAAAAATTTTTTTACAGAAAAAAACCCCACAAAAATCAGAATTGTGGTTTTTACAGGAAGGGTTAAATTTCAGACCGCCAAAAGACCATTTAGGTCACCCCTGTGGCAAACAAGCGAATAACCTACTACTGACAAAATAAAATACTATCTCGTTAACTAGTGACTTCCAGATGCAAATCTCAAACATCGATTTCAGTTTTTTGGTGATGTTTGTCAACTGTGTGTTTCTAGCTGGCACCCATTGACTGTAAATCGACAGCTTCCTAACTTGGGGCACAAATCACCAATTTCCATGTACTTCCGAGTCCAGAGTGACACTGCGACTCCAGAGCTTCCGGCTTAGAAGATTCTGGACTTTGAGGCAGCGCTCCCTGCCCAGAGCCACCATCAGCGAGATCGCACTCTCCCAGCTACCATCCTGCTGAGATGGGCTCTCCCTGGGCCACAGGCTGTGCACGGGGCTCATAAGTCAGGGGTCGTCTTGCACATTGAACAACATAAGCCACTTGACTTTGCATTAAGCAAATAGCCCATATTTAAGGCATCTCCAAATTGACTTCCAGATTTTGAAGCATCTATTTGAAGATAATCTGAAATTTGCAGAGGGGAGGGGCGCCTGGGTGGCTCAGTCGGGGAAGCGGCCGACTTCGGCTCAGGTCATGATCTTGCGTTTGTGGGTTCGGGCCTCTCATCCGGCTCTGTGCTGACAGCTCAGAGCGTGGAACCTGTTTCGGATTCTGTGTCTCCCTCTCTCCTGCCCCTCACCTGCTCATGCTCTGTCTCTCTCACTCTCTCTCAAAAATACATTAAAAAATATTTTTTTTAATTGAAAATTTTTAGGGGGGATGTGGGATGCAATGAAGCTTGGGCTTGGGTCTAATGTCTGAGGGTGGAGGCTTTGATGGGGCTCGTGGGCACCATAGCGCATGCCTCTGAGGCATTAGGCTGAACACAGGCCGGGTTCCGGGAGGAGGCCGGTGTCCCGGACCCGGATCGGGCGCAGCCCTCATGGCTCCCGCTCTTCCAGGGCTCCTCCGTGTGTCAAGTGACTGCCATCGGAGTGACCGTCATCCTCCTGTACGCCTCCCGGGCCTGCTACAACCTGTTCATCCTCTCGTTTTCTCAGAGCAAGAACGTCCATTCCTTTGATTACGACTGGTACAATGTATCAGACCAGGTCAGTGGGTGCCGGCGATCTGTCACCTGAACGGCGACTCTTTGCTTCGCAGCATCCCATGTGGCAGAGAGGTATAAGCTCCTTGCTTCTGCGGCTAAATAGCTGGGTGACCTTGCCGGTCGCTAACCTGTGTGGTATCTGCATCCTCATCTGTAAAATGGGATCGTAGCACCTGCCTTGTTCCAGCTCACATTTCTGAGAGAACTAGGGTATATATGTGCACACACACACAGAGACACGCACACACAGACATGCAGGCACACACATGCATACACTTCTCCTTTCTCCTTTCTCCTTTCTGGGGCTCTTGTCAAGCAGTACTTAAAAAAAAATTTAAGTGCTTCCATATAAATGTGAGATGGTTTCCTTAAAGGGTGAAATTTGCCAAGGGAAAACAGTGTATGCAGGTTTCAGAAAATACATAAAACCATGACTTAAAAAAAAAATGGAGCCTGTAAACAACAACATTTGAGGAACTCGAGACAAAAATGACTGGGGTATTAAGGTGTTAGTAAAAGCTCCTTTTAGCAGTTGTCTCCATCTGATATTCTTCTCATTTAATACATCCTAGAAGCTCATAAATTATAAAGCCACAAACAAAGGTAGCGACGTATCATTTGGGATTCTTGTCCAAATGAGAAAGACTGAACGTAAGTCATCCCCTCACTTGGGAAATAGCGACGCTTTGTCCAAATGAGAAAGACTGAACGTAAGTCATCCCCTCATTTGGGAACTAGCGACGCTTTGTCCTCAGCCGTGGACGGGGTGCTGGGGACACAAACGTTCACAGACTCCCTCCCTGCCTGGGGGAGCGACTTATGTCCACTGAGGAGAACACACACACAGGCCATTACAAGAGAGAAACAGAACTTCTGTTTTATGACAGGAGTCTACTGGATTGAATTGCAAAAGCCCTTAACTTTTCCTGGAAAAATACTGAATATTCAACCATATACAAACGCACTTCTAAAAATCCCAGCGGTGCTCAGAACCTGGGCCGGATTAAGACCCTGGAGGAAGGCACTAAATGACCACAATAAACACGTGAGGACAAAGGGAAATTCAGGACAGGCACATGGAAGGTGTCATAATTAGAAAAGATTAAAACAGCCACCACCACCCAAACCAATTCCACACGTGCAGGATGGTAGAAAGTTGAGCACTGCTGAAGGTGCTCCCTGTTTTGAGAAAATCAAACATAAAAATGTATTTTTCCTGTCGGTGAATTTAACCTGTGCAGTTAGCCAGTGTGTTAGCTAAGGGCAAAGTGGGTTTAGGATAAAATCTAGACAGAGAGGTGTGCCTGGGTGGCTCAGTTAGGTTAAGCGTCCAGCTCTTGGTTTCAGCTCAGGTCATGATCTCACGGTTTGTGGGTTTGAGCCCCACATCGGGCTCTGTGCTGACAGCGTGGGGCCTGCTTGGGGTTCTCTGTCTCCCTCTCTCTCTGTCCCACTCCTGCTCTCTCTCTCAAAATAATAAATATACTTCAAATACACACACACACACACACACACATACATATAAACTTTAAGCAATAATAAATTAGAGACTTATTCGTAAGACAAAGGCTCTCATGGAGTAAAATATACATAAAACTTATAATTGTAACCATTTTTAAGTGTACAGATCACTGGCATTAAGCACATTCCCATTGTTGGGCAACCATCACCACCTTCTGTCTCCAGAACTTGTTCATCTTCCCAAACTGAAACTTCATATCCATTAAACAACAGAGATTAGGTTTTAACAAAATAATTATTTCAATTTTTCTTTCAGTTAAGGGCTTCTGGTGATAACAAATTTAAAATACCACGACCTTGAAAGCTCTGTTGTTTTTTTTAGGGGGATGGTTGTTCATGAGTAGCTAGACCTGTGGGGTTGCAACTGAGAGAATCTAGGCGCAAATCTAACAGTTGGCCACAAGCTGCCTGCTATTCGTGTAGAATGAATAGAAGGACAGTGTGCTAACGAAGATGTAGCAGAGATGGGACTGGAGATGCAAAGCTCGAGAGGGATCCTTCTGAGAGTGGCATGGTTAGTGCTGGTTACTGTACTTCGAATCCCACGTAATGGAGAAGGCAGAAGGATCGAGTTGAGGTGATCAGCCAGCTGTGGCCCGATTTTGGCACACTGTCTAGGTTTGAGATGCTGGCCTCTCTGGTGGAGTTGCCCAGACGCGACCATGTGTGCTTCTCACAGGCCGTGTGCCCTGCAGGAAGGGAGGGACGACGCACCAGGCCCATTCAGCTGTCTCACTGGTCCGGACAAACATCCTGGACTCTGAACAGTTGTTTCCAGACAATCTAGCCTGCACAATTGATGGGTTGGGGCTCCTGGGTGGCTCAGTTGGTTGAGCATCCGACTCTTGATTTTGGCTTGGGTCACAGTCCTGGGGTTATGGAGCCCATAGGGGATTCTCCCTCTCTCTCTCTCTCTCTCTCTCTGCCCCTCTCCCCCGCTTAAAAAATTCACGTGTTTATCCTAGGGATGAGACAAAGGGTCACAGTTACATGCCGCTCTTAAAAATTGGGGAGGGGGTGACATAATGTCTCATTATTTGATTGCTGAAGGAAAGAAAATCACTTAAATTCAGGAGACTTAATTAGGATATGAGGAAGATTTTGGAGGCTGGAGTACTAAAACATCAGAGACGGGCAGTTTCTGTCCTTGATTCTCTTGAAGGTGATAACTGTCTCTCCTGTGTGGCTGAAATAAGCCCCCACCTGAGGTCTGGACCATTAGTTTTGCCTGATTTCAGCACGCACACCGTAGCATTAGAATTAGTCTCTGTTCACGTTAGGAAAGAATCAGATGAGACTTCTTTCCTCCTCCCTCAGTCTGGTGACTCCATTTCCTCTCTTTTCCACAGGCGGATCTGAAAAACCAGCTGGGGGATGCCGGATATGTGGTGTTTGGAGTGGTTCTTTTCGTGTGGGAGCTCTTACCCACCACCTTGGTCGTCTACTTCTTCCGAGTTAGAAACCCTACAAAGGACCTTGTGAGTAGACCATTTGATGTTTGCAGAAAAGATCTGCCTCTAGTCACAAAACACGCAATCAGATTTTCTTCTCAGATTTTCAGTAGCGTGCCTCTTCTGTCCTGTCGTGTTATAAAAATTTCCCATGTCTGTCTGTGACTGTCTTTTTGCGTAACTCTTTTCGAGGCAAATTCATTCTTCAGCTAATGCTTTTAGTTGTATCTCAGGCCTTGAGCTAGTGATCAGCTGTTTTTCCTAAAGCAACAACAGTGTCATTAGTATCTTAGCCTTGCCTTGGGGCGAACCCCATCTATAAGCTTTGATTTTAGCAAAAGGGAAATAGAAAATGGGGCTCCAGTTCCTCACCCCGTGTTATGCCGGAGGCGCGGTGATACGGAAACACCGTGAGGAGTGCTGACCCCACTGTCCCAGTTTGGTCCCATTTCTGCTCAGCCAGCTTCATATAAATGTCTTTATGAGGACGGGACAGAACGTGCACGACTTCCCAGAGTGAGGAAACTCCTGGGAGTGTCGGCTTCGTGAATTATTCCAGCCACACTAACCGGCGCTGGAATTTTGAGTCGCTGATCTATGAAACCCGTGGAAAAGTAGAGTAAGTGGGTCTTGGCCAATGTGAGCCAAGCGTGGGCGGTAAAGAAAGCAGCGATCCGATAACCAGCCCGCCTGAAGCACAGCCTGACCGAGGCCCCCGCAGACCAGGCAGGTGGGCAGTGTTTTTTAGACCTCGGGATCCGTTTCCTCCCCTTGCATGATTTTTTAGGAAGCCGCCCTGCACTTCCTCTGACCTTTACTTGATTTGGGAACAGCCAGAGGCGTCTGTACGGTCAGATCCTAAACACTTTGGGGTCACCGGCGAAGAGACAGGACCGGACGGGCAGGCAGCGGATTCTAGGCCGGGAGTCCAGCTGCATTGCTTTCTCTCCTTTCCTGAAGTTTTCTGGGCGCCTTGCTTGCCTGACTGAGGGACAGGGCGGGGTCTCTTAATCACACTCCCGTGCCCAGCGAGGCCTCACCCAGGCATCATGTGCCTTTTCGTCACTTCCCCGTGTTTCAGGGACTTCAGAACTGGGCTCCCTAAGCCCAAGGCAGCCCGAAGGAGAGAGTAGGTGTCCAAATTTAACGAGAGAAAGGCTAACGCGATAGTGTTCAAGGTACTATTTTCTTAAATGAATGCAGAATAATGTCTCAATTTGTACTCTCAGATCTCAGTGCCCAGGGAAATAGGTCACCCTTAACATACTCTGTGTAGCTGGGGTTACTTGGTTGTAGTGCCTTGAATAGCTCTGCTGTTGAGGGCATTTTCTAGAGCAGTGGTTCTTAAACTTTTCAGTCTCAGGATACTTTACACGGATTCTTTTTTTTTTTTTTTTTTTTTTTTACTGATCTGTAACTGACATATCAATATTTCAGGGGTACAGTGTAATGGTTTGATATCTGCATATATTGCAAAATGATCACTGTAAGTCCAGCTGACATCCATCACTGTGTAGTTACAGGGTTTTTTTTTTTTCTTGTGATGAGAACTTTCGAGGTCCATGCTCTGAACTACGTTCAAATACGCAGTCCACTATTAGTAACTCTGGACCCCGTGCTATGCGTGACATCCCCAGGACTTACTTCATCACTGGAAGTTTGTACCTCTTGGCCCCCTTCGCCCATTTTGCCCACCCCCTATCCTCCACCTCAGGCCAGCACCCGTCTGATCTTTACATCCATGTGGGTTTTCTTGGTTTACTTTTAGAGTCCACCTAGGTGAGATCTTATGGTATTTATCATTTTCTGTCTGACTTATTTCACTTAGCATAACGCCCTCAAGGTTTATCCACGTTGTTGCAAGTGGCAAGATTTTGTTCTTTTTCTTGGTTGAGTAATACTCCGGCACGAATAGCTTTTCCTTAGCTTTTCATCCATTGATGAACTTTTAGGTGGTTTCCATGTCCTGGCTATTGTTAATAATGCTACAGTGAACACAAGGGTGCATGTGTCTTTTCAAGTTAATGTTTTTTATTTTCTTCAGATAAACAGGTAGAAGTGGAATTGTGGGATTGTAGGGTAGTTCAATTTTAATTTTTTGAGGAACCTCCGTACTGTTTTCCACAGCTGCACCAGTTTGCATTCCCACCCTGAGTGTACAAGGATTTCCTTTTCTTCACATCCTAGCCGATACTTGTTACTTTTTGTCTTTTTCATTGTAGCCATTCTGACAGGTGTGAGGCGGTCGCGCACTGTGGTTTTGATTTGTTTTGATGACTAGTGAGGTTCACATCTTTTCACGTGCCTGTTGGCCATCTGTAGGTCTCTGGGAAAATGCTCAGGTCCTTTGCCTGTTTTTAATTGGGTTTTTGCTATTGAGTTGTAGGAGTTCATATATTTTGGAGATTGGATATATGATTGGATATATTGGATATTTTGGGTATTGGATATATGATTTGCAGAAATCTTCTCCTATTCAGTATGTTGTCTTTTCATTTTGTTTATGGTTTCCTTTGCTGTGTGGAAGGAAGCTTTTTAGTTGATGATGTCCCGCTTGTTCGGTTTTGCTTTTGTGTCATTTACTTTTGGTGCCAGATCATTGCCAGGACTGACATCAGGGAGATTACCACCTGTGTTTTCTTTTAGGAGGAGTTTTATGGTTTTGATTCTCACATTCAAGTAGTTAATCCATTTTGAGTTAATTTTTGTATTTAGTATAAGATAGTCGTCCAGTTCCATTCTTTTCCACGTGACTGTCCAGTTTTCCCAACACCATCTATTGAAAAGGCTGTTCTCTTTCCATTATGTATTCATGGTTGCTTTGTTACAAAGTGATTGACCATGTAAGCATGGGGTTCTTTCTGCGCCCTCAGTTCGGTTCCATTGATCTAGGTGTCTGGCTTTTTTTTTTTTTAATTTTTTTTTTTAACATTTATTTATTTTTGAGACAGAGAGAGACAGAGCATGAACGGGGGAGGGTCAGAGAGAGAGGGAGACACAGAATCCGAAACAGGTTCCAGGCTCTGAGTGGTCAGCACAGAGCCCGACGCGGGGCTCGAACCCACGGACAGTGAGATCGTGACCTGAGCCGAAGTCGGACGCTTAACCGACTGAGCCACCCAGGCGCCCCTCTAGGTGTCTGTTTTTATGGCAATACCATACTGTTTTGATTACCGTATCTTTGTAATATAGTTTGAAATCAGGGAGCGTGACACAGCTTTGTACTTCTTTTTCAAGATTGCTTTGGCTCTTAGGGGTTACACCGATAAATTATTGAGCACCCCAGAGGCTCTTGTTTGGAGGTGTGTGTGTGTGTGTGTGTGTGTGTGTGTGTAATTTAAAACCAGCGGAGCCTGGGTGGCTCAGCTGAGCATCCAACTTCAGCTTAGGTCATGATGTCATAGTTCATGAGTTCAAGCCCTGCATCGGGCTCGCTGCTCTCAGCACAGAGCCTGCTTCAGATCCTCTGTGCCCCCTCTCTCTGCCCCTCCCCCATCTATCCTCTCTCTCTCTCTCTCTATCTCTTTCTCGGTCTCCTCTTTCTCTCAAAAATGAATAAACATTAAAAAATGCACTAAAAATAATAAACATTACCCTAATTTTTTTTATGAGAAAGAACATTATCCAAACCAAAATAGAAGAGTAGCATTGTTTTAAACTTGGGGGGGGGGGGGCTTGACCTGCTTTTAATAGAAGACATCTGGATTCTGCTTCTGTTGTAATAGGTTGTTTTCGTTGAGTATATGAAGAAAATTCCCCTCACAGAAAGATGTGGTTGCAGTGAAGTGGAGTGTTCTAATAAGTTTGAACGTAATTGTGGATATTTTTCTTTGATACACATCAAAACTGACAAGTTGTGGTTTCTTTTTTTTTATTTTTTATTTAAAAAAAATTTTTTTTTTAACATTTATTTATTTTTGAGACAAAGAGAGACAGAGCATGAACGGGGGAGGGTCAGAGAGAGGGAGACACAGAATCTGAAACAGGCTCCAGGCTCTGAGCTGTCAGCACAGAGCCTGACGCGGGGCTCGAACTCACGGGCCGTGAGATCATGACCTGAGCCGAAGTCAGCCGCTTAACCGACTGAGCCACCCAGGCGCCCCCAAGTTGTGGTTTCTTAAAAGGTACCTGCAGTGTGGACTCTAGAACCATACCAGTGAACTTTCCGGATTGTTGTACACGGACATCCATCAGTTTGTCTTGTGCTTTCAGTGGATCTCTTACCCACGCATCGTTTGTAATATGCATCAGTCATCAGGAAAACACTGGCTTACTGAGTTATGCAGATCTTCTAAAATTCATTCACTGATCTTAAATATCACCACTGATCTCATCAGGAAACTCTTTAAGTATTGGGATGCCCTCTAGCTCATGGTGGGGAATACAGGTTTTCCAAAGCTTTAATTTGGGCTTAAAAGCTCAAATTTGATCAGTGACAACAAATGCCATCCACACATTCTCTTTCATTTACTTTCAAGCGTCCGTCACATACCCACGTCCAAAAAAGCATGGTCTGAGTTAAGCTGCACAGAAAGAGGTAGTTAAACTCACACTGCTGTGAGTCTATTCCCAAAAACAGCTCTCTCACAGCAGAAGTGCCGTGTGCATACGTCCCATTTTGTCACATCACATAGTAAAATGACAGGTCTGAGGGGCACCTGGGTGGCTCAGTCTTTAAGCACCTGACTTTGGCTCAGGTCATGACCTCATGCTTCATGAGTTCGAGCCCCACATTGGGGGAGCACGAGCCCTGCTTTGGGAAAAAAAAAAAAAAACACGATCCCTGCTTCAGGTCAGCCCCACTTCTCTCTCTCTTTCTCCCCGCCCCCAAAATAAAAAAGGCCCAAGGGTTAAGATTTAATACAACTAATAACTTCCTCTTTGTCAAAGGCAATCTTTTTTTTTTTGAGGGAGAGAAAGCGGGATGGGGGTCAGAGAGAGAGGGGGGACAGAGGATCTGAAGCTGGCTCTGAGCCGTCAGCCCAGAGCCCAGTGCGGGGCTCGAACTCATGAATTGTCAGATGCCCTGAGACAAAGTCGGCTGCTCAACCGCCTGAGCCACCCAGATGCCCCAAAGACCGTCTTCACTGGACCTGCTTTACCTGGCTGTGCAGTGTGGGGAAGGACGCGGTGATGGCCGGTGCAGTCGATGCCACAGCACTTTGATTCTCCATTAGTGCCAGTGTTGAGACCACGGAAAAGGCAGATTACATCTTAACACACGAGTTATGAAAACAGTCATGACCTTGCAGAAGAAGATCTCCGGGACTTCGAGTCCGTGCACCACACTCACGAGAAGCTCCCACCGACAGTAGCAGATTAGTGAGTTACAGCGACCCTTTATGCCCCCAAGGATATTTTCTCCTAATTTACCGCGAGGAAGTGACTTCAGTAGGAACGATGCATGATCCTGAATACAAAAACACCCTCCCTTTTCTACACACGGACTAACTCCAACGAGCAGGTGGCGCGAGTGTCAGATTGGGCTTGGCAAAGCACCAGCGTGCCTAAAACATCCTCAGGCAGAGGACTGCAGAGTTAATGCCATTATTGCGTGCAGAGTTTGCTGGAAGTAGCTAACGGCTGGACGGTGCAGTGCGTGTGCGTGCTGAGCCCGATTCTGATCGGTGCTTTAATCCTTTACCCTCTGTAAACCAACAGTTTACAGTATGGTAAACTGTTACCATACTTAGATGAGGACACTGAGGCTCAGGGTCCACACGGCCAGTCGGAGACAGAGCCGGGACCAAATGCAGTCTGGCTCCTGAGTCCATAATGCTCATTACTGTGGTGAGCGGTGGCTCTCCTTGGCATACGGTTTGGGGCAGCTACATTGCTAATATGCATGGCTCAGTAATAATCTGATTACTGTCTGTAATTCCTGTCGTTGCTTGGAGAAAAAACAGTCTAATGGTGCTTTGGGGCGGGGGGGGGGGGGGGGGGGGGGGATTTAAAATACAACTCGTGTTTCGTTGACTTTAAAAGCACACGCTGCAGGTGGAGGCGTTTCTTTAAAACGTTATCTACCGCTTGTACCCATCGTCCAGTCGGTATAAACAAGCCTCTGCACTTGGCATCACTCAAGCCAATGTGACCGTCCTCGCAGTGTGGCTCCCTCCCGTCCCCATGGAGTCCCAAGGGCGCTCAGTGTCAGCACTGACTCTTAGGCCACGTTCCAGACCCAGGTGAGGATCTCCCGGGTAGGTTCAGAGAATCCACGTTTTCAATAAAAAGCACCCCAGGTGATTTGGATGCACTGGGAAGTTTGAGAATCTCTGTATTTTTGTTGTTGCTTAAACAGCTTTAATGGGCTAGAATCCCCATACCGTGCAGTTTCCCCATTTCGTGTCTACAGTTCCGTGGTTTTCGGTGTATTCAGATACGTACGTCCGTCACCACTTTTGAGAACGTTTTTTATCACCTCAGAAAGAAACCTGTACCCATTAGCTGTCACTGCCCATCCCCTGCCCCCAGCCCCTGAGCAACTGTTAATCTGTGTCTATTCATCTCTCTCTCGTGGACTTTCACAGGAACGGGATCATATCGCGCGGTGTTCCGTGACTGGCTTCTTTCCCTCGGCATGATGTTTTCAGGGTTCATCCGTGTTGCAGTATGTGTTAGTACTTTGTTCCTTTTTAGGGCTGAATAACATTTCATCGTATGGATAGATCACATCTTGTTTATCCAGTTACCCATTGTTTCCATTTCTCAGCTTTATAAAAAATTTTTTTAATGTTTATTTTTGAGAGATCAAGCGAGAGAGCGTGCAAGCAGGGCAGGGGCAGAGACAGAGGGAGACACAGATTCCGAAGCAGGCTCCAGCTCCAAGCTGTGAGCACAGAGCCCGACGCGGGGTTTGAACTCACAAATTGCGAGATCACGACCTGAGCCCGAGTTGGTCGCCCAACCCACCTAGCCACCCGGACGCCCCTATAACTTCTTTATATAATTTAGATAGTAACCCTATCTGTTGGTTTTGTTGGTTGTTTCCTTTGCTGTGCAGAAGCGTTTTATTTTGATGTGGTCCCAATAGTTCGTTTTCGCTCTTGTTTCCCTTACCTCAGGAGGCATATCTAGAAAAATGATGCTGTGGGTGAGGTCAGAGAAATTACTACCTGTGTTCTAGGATTTTTATGGTTTCAGGTCTCACATTTAGGTCTTTACTCCATCTTGAGTTTACTTTGTGTATGGTGTAAAAATGTGGCCCCGTTTTCCTAATACTATTTGTTAAAGGGACTGTCTTTTTCCTATTGTGTATTCTTGCCTTCTTTGTTGAATTTTAATTGACCATATAATTGTGGATTTATTTCTGGGTTTTCTGTTCTGTTCCATTGGCCTGTGTGTCCGTTTTGTGCCAGCACCACGCTGTTTGGATGCCTACAGCTTTGTAATATAACTTGTCTGGAGTTGTGATCCCTCCAGCTTTGCTTTGCTTTTGCAAGATTGCATGGACTGTTTGGGGTCTTTGTGCTTCCATACAAATTTTAGGATTATTTGTTGAGTATTCTTGATGGCAGATTTTTTCCTTTGAATATATCATGCCATTCCCTTCTGGCCTGCAAAGTTTGTGTTGAAAAGGCAGCGGATGGCCTTATCCGGTTTCTCTGGCATGTAACAGTCCTTTCTTTTGCTGCTTTTAAAATCTTTTATCACTGTTTTGCCATTTTGATCACCATACGTCCTGGTGTGGACCTCCTTTGGTTGATTTTTTTGAGGGATCTGTACGCCTCCTGGATCTGGGTATCTGTTTCCTTCCTCACATTACAGAGGTTTCAGTTATTATTTCTTCAAATACATTTCCTGCTCCCTTTTCTCTTTCTTCTTTTTCTGGGATCCCTGTCATGCAACGTTATGATGCTTGATGGAGTCGCTGAGCTTCAAAGTCTGTTCTTATTTTGCACAGTTTTTTTCTTCTCACCTGCTCAGATTGGTTACTTTCCAACACTCTGCCCTCCGGTGACTAATGCGTTCCTCTGCTTCCTCTAGCCTTTTTTTTTTTTTTTTTTAATGTTGAGAGTATGAGTGGGGGAGGGGCAGAGAAAGACTCCCAAGCAGGCCCGGTGCTCAGAGCAGAGCCTGATGCAGGGCTCAGTCCCCCAACTGTGAGATCACGACCTGAGTTGAAATCAAGCATTGGATGCTCAACTGAGCCACCCAGGTGCCTCAGGCTGGCTACTTATTAAATCTAATGTATTTTTAGATTATCTTGTCTTATCTCTGATTGATTCTATTTTATCTCTGTGTTAAGGGTCTCACTGATGTTTCCCACTCTTTTCTCAAGTCCAGTGAGTAGCTTTAAGATCATTAAAGTGTCTATGAGGCATATGACTTATACTGGTTTCGCTTAGGTGTTTTGCTGAGGTTTTGTCCTGTTCTTTCATTTGGGACATGTTCCTATCTCCTCATTTTGTCTACTTCTGTTTTTTTTTTTTAGTTTTCATTTTTTTTATTATTTATTTTTGAGAGAGAGCGAGAGCATGAGCAGAGGGAGAGGGAGACAGAACCCGAAGTGGGCTCCAGGTTCCGAGCTGTCAGCACCGGACGAACTGTGAGATCATGACCTGAGCCAAAGTCGGGTGCTTAATTGACTGAGCCACCCAGGCACCCCTGATTCTGTTAGAAAAGTCAGTTACTTTTCCTGCCCTTGAAAGTAGTAGTGGGCTGTGTACTTTTAAGAAGGTGGAACTGGCCCTTTTACAGAGGGGATGTCCCTCCACCGCCAAGCCCTGCCAGCCTGGATTGCTCCGCAAAGCGCACAAGTTGAATGTGCGTTGCCCGTGCAGTTTCGCGTGTGGGTCCTCTTCCACAGGGGACACGCAGCCTTGCGGAGACAGGCTGGCCAGGGCCGCTCTGCAGTGTGTACAGAGGGCAGGGCGTGCAGCTTCCACGAGGTGCAAGCATGCCCCGTGGGGGGTGACCCACCACTGCTGCCAGGACCCAGGCCCTGCCAAAACACACAGTAGGGACACTCGGCTTTGGCAACGTTTGTGACTGTCTTCCGGAGGAGGGGACCCGCGGCACCAGGGCTGAGGCAGGCCGTGGGTGCTGGCTCCCCCAGGTGGCTGTTTACTGGTGGGGGTGGGGGTGGGATAGGGAGGCTGTGTCTGCAGCCCCTTTGCTCTTGGAGGCGTCTCCCAGTGAAATCTGGCCCTCAGGTACGGGCCCTGAGGTTAGTGACCAACTGTCGCTCCCGTGAGCCCCAGGCACCTCTCAAACCGCAGCTCCCGGCTGTTTGGTGTGCCGTCTCGCTAAGAGTGGGGCACGGTTTCCCTCTCTCCCTCCTGCCTCTTCCGGAACTGAGCCTGGTGAGTTACGAAGTTCCAGGCTTTCAGTGCAGCCGGTTGTAAGAACGCAGGAAATTCGGCCCTTCTGGCTTCCAGAGCCACATGTTACGGGGATTCACTTCCCCATGCAGGCTCCGGGGGTATGAGGAACCCTTTCTCTGCCCACAGGTCCTGGCCACCTGTAGATGGCATCGCCCGTTAGCTCCCGAGCAGGATTCTGCTCTCCCTACGGTCTTTGACGTGACTCCTTCTCAGCGTTTACTTGTGGAGTTTGCTGTGTCAGTGTTTGAACTGTTTTCTGGGTTATTTACACGGATGTGTCATCTGCTTGTATCTGTGGGGTGAGGTGAGCTCAGGCCCCTCCGACTCTGCCGTCGTCCTGGAAGTTGGTGCCGCACGTTTTCTAAAAGACCTGCCAGACTCTTTTCCGCAGTAGGTGCCCCATTTTACATTCACACCCGTCGCGTGTGAACCTTCTGGCTCCTCCACCTCTTCCCCAGCGCTTGTTATTTGATTTTTTGATTCTCGATACCCTGGCTGGCTAGTACCTCGCTGTGTCTTTTGATTTGCATTTCCCTGATCACTGACAATGTTCAGCATCTTTTCACATGCTCATTGGGCATTTGTACATCGTCCTTGGAGAAATGTCTATTCAAATCCTTTGCTTCCCTTGCTTTTATAAAATAAGGAATCTTTAATGTTTATTTTTGAGAGAGAGAGAGTGTGAGTGGGGGAGGGGCAGAGAGAGAGACAGAGACACAATCCGAAGCAGGCTCCAGGCTCTGAGCTGTCAGCACAGAGCCCGACACGGGGCTCAAACTCATGGACCGCGAGGTCATGACCTGAGCTGAAGTCGGACGCTTAACCGACAGCCACCCAGGTGCCCTGATCCTTTGCCCATTTTTAAATGGAGTTATTATTGAGTTGTAAGAGTTCTTTGTGTATTTTACATACAAGTCCCTTGTCATATAAGGGATTTTGCAAATATTTGCTCCCATTTTTGGGCTGTTTCTTCACTTTTTTGATGGTATCTTCTGAAGTTTTTAATTTTTTTTTTTCAACGTTTTTTATTTTTGGGACAGAGAGAGACAGAGCATGAACGGGGGAGGGGCAGAGAGAGAGGGCGACACAGAATCGGAAACAGGCTCCAGGCTCCGAGCCATCAGCCCAGAGCCCGACGCGGGGCTCGAACTCACGGACCGCAAGATCGTGACCTGGGTGAAGTCGGACGCCCAACCGACTGCGCCACCCAGGCGCCCCTGAAGTTTTTAATTTTAATCATGTTTTTTTCTTTTGTTGCTCATGCTTTTGGTACCATTTCTGAGAATCCTTTGCCAAATTTCCTGGGTCACAAAGATCCGTGCCTTTATTTTTCTTAACAATTTACAGGTTTTACTCTTACATTTAGGCCCTTGATCCGTTTTGAGTTGCTTTTTGTATCTGTGTGAGGTTAGGGATCCAAATTCATTCTTCTGCAAAGACATTCTTGAACTGCTACAAATTGATAAATTTTCAGGCATCCCTCCTTATGTAAGTTGTTTCCTGTATTTGCTAGATTAGTCTTAGAAAAGGAGGCATTTCCATATAGATACCATCATATAGCAATCTTGTTTCAGACTCTTGTTTAACTCTAAAACAGACCAGTAGTGATACGCACAAGGATGTCAAACAAATTCTGTATTTTATGCCAGCTTTGGTTTGCCATATGATGCAGTTCTGATCTTCTGCTTAATGAAACTAGTCATTTGAAATCTTTTGAAAGGTGAGCTCAGCATGGGGAAACAGGATGAAAGGATTATAGAAGCAGGATATGGAAACTGGATACAAAACCTTCTCAAAATTATTTCATCATTATCTTTTGGTAAATGCCCACATGTTTATAGAGGTTTGTAGCTAATTCGGGACTATGGAGTTTGGCTACTTTGGGCGGTGCCTGGTGTTTCAGTAAGGGATTGAAACAGTAATTCATTGTTGCAAGCAGAACTCTGAAAGAAGATTTTGTCCATACTGAGAAAAGAAAAAGTTAACACCTCTTAAATATAAAAGCAACTAAAATGAACACTGTAGTTGAACAGGTACATCCTCTACTCAGATGGGCACAGAATCTTCAATTTCCAACAAGAAAGAATCTTCCTCGTCTTTGTCTAGAGGAAGGCATAGTGTCTCAAAGTAACTGAACAATTAACTGTCTTTCTAGACGAACCCTGGGATGGTCCCCAGCCACGGATTCAGCCCCAGATCTTACTTCTTTGACAACCCTCGAAGATACGATAGTGATGATGACCTTGCCTGGAACATCGCCCCTCAGGGACTTCAGGGAAGGTGAGACCCCAGTTCAAGGTAGAGAGGCATGGTTAGTAGGCTGAGGACTGCACTGGTGAAATCGATTCAACCCAAGAGAAAACGCCCATGTAAAATAGCCCTGGAGCTGGAGGCTGTGCGGCAAAGAGGAAACGGAGGGAGGGGAAGCCCCTGACTAGCCGACTAAGTGCAGCCTGAGAGGCCCGCCCCCAGGATTATGCTTCCTTACTCTGCGGCAGACAGGAGGGGCGGGAGCTACTGGGAGCTACTGGGGTTCCCTTCCCCCTTTTCAGCCTGTGATGCTTAGCTACTCCCCAGGGCCCAGTGATCATCGTGTCCCCTCTTGCGGCCTGTGAACCTGGGACTTCAGGGCCAGCAGCAGGGAGAGAAGCAAAAAGGGCTGAGCTGGTGCTTACCGAGCGCCTCTCTGCTGGGGCTTGTGGTCCCAGGACCCCGTTCGCTTGCTGTGAAAGGGAGGCTTCAGGCCTCTTTTCTTGGAAGTGTGTTTCTTGGAAGTGAAAGCTTATTATTATTATTTTTTTTGCAATCCTTTGTACATTTAAAGGGTGATCATTAACATTTTAACATAAATTATCCGCCCCCCCCCGCCAACTCCACCCTCAGGATGGAATGATAGAAGATAAGCTAGCTTTTTTACTCCTTATTACGAACAATAAATGTCCTTGGAAAACGTGAGAGGCGCCCTTGTGTTAGGGACACAGAACTGAGGAAAAGCTTGGGGGACACATGGTTTGCTCACTAGATGAGGGAGCAGCGAACCAGACAGAATCCAAGATGGTGCTTGGGGAAAGCACAGCAATCCACAGACCACAGCAGCAGATGTGTAGAACACAGAAATCTGGAGGGGAGCCAATAACCAAGGACTTCCCGAGGTCAAAAGTTGTTCTCACCCTCCTCCCTAGAATGTTCTCTCATCCCTTTCCCCCACCACATTTCCCTCTCGCTGTGTGTGTCCCTCCCTGTCCTGCTGGAGCTGCCTTGGCCTCTCACCTGCCAAAGGCAGCCTAGAGCTGAGAGGGTCCTCACTCCCCTTGTGGAAGATGATCCCTTTTCTATTACATGGAAGGTGAGAAGAAGAATATAAAAAGTACACTGTTGAGGGCTTACTAGACGCTGAGATACTGTTCTAAGCACTTTACAGGTATTAACTCACAGAAGCCCAACAGGACAGTTATTGATTCTACGAGTGTTCGACACATGACAAAAATCAGTGCGAAGTTACCTGTCCAGAGCTGTCAGACACAATTTGCTGGTGGAATATTTTGTTATACATAGTGATTGGCTTACGGTTCTAATACGATGCTTCTGGGCTGCACAGCGTTCAGGTTTTTGCGGGTGAACTTCTGGCCACTGCACATGGACTTCAAGAAGCTACTTTAAAAAACTGGGCTTGTCTACACTTTATCCACAAAACCCCCAGTTCTGTCCATCTAAAATAGGTCATCAGGAGGAAGTACAGCGTTCCAAGTCACCAATATGTCTTTTTCTTTTTAAGTTTTGCTCCAGACTACTATGACTGGGGACAGCAAACAAACAGCTTCCTGGCACAGGTGGGAACTTTCCAACCAGACTCCATGTTGGATCCTGACAAGCCAAGCCAGGGGCAGCATCAGTAAAAAATTTTATGGAAGATTCCTCAAGTGAGAGGCTTCAGAGAGACTAACTTAATGACAGCTGAATTTTTAATAAGGCACTTTTCCTTAAGAAATAGGACTTGATTTTTATTTGTTACAGGTTTCTAATGGCTCCATAGGACTAAGCAATAATTTAGATTGATAAAAACCTTATTTTAGTACTAAAAAGTGAGCCTGGCCACCTATTTCAGTGGGTATAATTTAAACTTTAAAAAAATTCTGTACTTTTATAAAGATGTATTTTATATAACTTAATAATGCTAAAATATATACTAGGATTTTTTGAGAATGTTATTGCAATATACGTTTGTAGTTTGCACAGACTTTTATGCATAATTCACTTTAAAAGCATACAGTACATGGTCTGATGGTTGTTTAAGGCTTTTGGACTAAAGTGTTCTTTAGGTCCTCACCTCTTCGGGTCATGCAGATCCGAAGCTTCTGAATCAACTCGAAATACAGTTGACATCTCGGAAAGCCGGTTGCAACTCCAGTGTTAAAAGTTATGATGTAGGAGAATGTCCAGGACTTGTACCAGGTAATTGGCCCCTTCCTCTGAGTTCTTTAAGGTCCAGGCAGTTGTTCCCTCAACTAATCTCCTAAATTTTGCCAAAAAGGTGGTATCAACAGGGCACTAATGCATACGCTTCGGTGATGAGTCGGTGTGTTAAAAACCGAGTGGACTCACACTATTAAACGTGCTCTGCTCTATGTGGAAACTTTGCCTGGTTTTTCAGCCCGGTGAAATCTGATAAGCGGTACCTGAGGGCCTCTGCAGGACAGCGCCATTCCCAAAGCACCGATGGTTCCTTACCTTCAAGGAACAAAGGAGAGGTTCTCGCAAGGGGATGAGTCATAAATGCCCTTGATCCAGAAGACTCAACAGGTTTCCTGTAATTTCCCACCGTATCTCCGTATCTCGAGTAATGCCCTTTATTTTTAAATAGCGCTGCGAGCAGCCTATTAGAAACTGCAACTTTAAAAAGGGCAGTTTTCTGTAGCAGGATTCCTGCCTCTTAGCCACGCAAAAGGGTGTGTTCCAGACGATTGCTTAGAAGTCCTCTTCCGTTTAAATGAGACCCCTGTCCTCAAATACTGGTTCCCCAGCCACAGGTGCTACTCTGAAACCTCCAAGATCTTCTAGAAGTAAAACCGCCTCTAATGCAAAACCGTGGTGCATGGCTCTGTCAGTTGAATGCTCCGATCTTCTGTAAATCGGAGAGAAGGTACTAGAGGAAGTGCTGTTACCAGAAAGTATCTGCTCTGCCTACGAAATCTTACATCTCGGGACAGGAGGAGGAGATGAAGAGAAAGTTATATTAATAAGCTCTGCCTTCAGGATGAAACCCATTTCAAAATGTCTTTTTTTTGTGTGGTCTTCAGAAATAACTTATCTCTGGGCACTGATTTCATTCACAGAGATCAAGTCTACTTTCTCTTGATAGTATTTAAAATTGCCATCTCGAGTCATAAATGGTTTGTGATTGGGTTATGTCATTTGTACAGAACACGTTTATCCTGCAGAATCCCTCATAACAGCATTCTTGCCTTTTAGTATATGGAAGAATTGGGGTCACACATCATTGAAAATAGTTACTGTCAGGGAAAATTGTACACTGAAGCAAAATTTGCACTGATTACTTGGGTTGCCTATTATATTGTAAGTTGTCATTCTAAATAGCTTTAAGAACACCTGACTTGTCATACTGTCTTTGTTACTAATACTTAGGAAAATTTAAAGGCAGCCCCGGCATATGCTTAAAACTTTAGATCATGCTTTCAGAAAGTACTTAAGATCATTCAAGGGTAGGTATATTTTTTTAATATAATAATAAATCACTAAAATCATCCAATTATTCTACTCCTGCTGTATCAACACATTATTCTATCACTACTGGCAGGAAAATTAAATACCCAGCATTAACCGATAAAAGCCAAAATTCTATTTTTATGATAAAGCTATTTGAACTATTTTTTTTTACTGGAAAAGATAAAAATGTTCTAAGAGCCTATATTTCTCTTCCCCTTTCTAAAAAGTATTGCTAAAGCACAAGTATTGTAAACACATCTAGAATGTAAAAAATAGGATTGTATCAAACTCTCTCCTAGTAAATGACCACGTGTATCCTGTGAAATGTTACAGGTATGGTATGAAAAGGGAAATGAAACTTTCCTTTAGTTTCCTAAGTGTTGTGAAATAGGTACACTAACAAAGCTACTACTGCTTACGTGAAATATGAAAGGCTGGGGCGCCTGGGTGGCTCAGTCGGTTAAGTGGCCGGCTTCGGCTCAGGTCATGATCTCACGGTCCGTGAGTTCAAGCCCTGCGTCGGGCTCTGTGCTGACAGCTCAGAGCCTGGAGCCTGCTTCAGATTCTGTGTCTCCCTCTCTCTCTGACCCTCCCCTGTTCATGCTCTGTCTCTATCTCAACAATAAATATTTAAAAAATTTAAAAAAAAATATGAAAGGCTAAGAGAAGACAAGGAGTAGGGATTACTGGTTGTAAAATATCCACGTGTCCTCCTGTTTTAAGGCAACATGATGAAATTTAAACCCTGGTCGTTTAAAAGTTAAAAATGGGGAAGAGGCAGAGTCACTGAAAATTGTGGACTGAGTCTGATTCTGCGCTAAAAGGCTGAGTATTTCCGTGCACCTGCTGGAGATCTTGCAGAATGGGCGTGCACCCCTGCAGGTAACGGTCTACAGGTGCCAGCTGAGTCGTGTGGATACCTTTCATCGGCTCTTTTTTTCTTTCTACGATTAACCTGTTTAATTGAGCCAGTGATTGTGATACACGGAGCTGGGACTGTAAGAAGTTTTGACGGTTGCACTCTACACATCAATCATATTTAGTTATGCCAGTTCTCTCTTGAATGTATCAGGCACGTTGTTAAAACTGGGCTTGTTTAGCTGCGTAAATCAGGGACACCTGCAAGTGCGTCCCCAGATACCCTTTTACCAAAATCCAACAGAACTGCTCTTTGCTGGCCTTGAACACTTAATTCCTATTAAGAGGAAAGGAATAAGCATTAGTAAATCCTAGAGCACGAAAAGTGCTTGGAGGAAAAGGTTCTCATTTATATTTACTCATAGTAGATATTACTAGAATATTCCTTTTATTTTTTTAGAACATTGCTTTTATTTTTTCAATAAAGGTAAATTTACATTAGAATTAAATGGGTTTAAGTATTTGAACCTTTTTTGAAGGTTTCCAACTGAAGAAACTTTGTTTAAAAAATACCTTTTCACTTTAGAGGATGTATAATAAAACCTAGACAAGTGTCAGGTCCATCAAAGACCTAACTCCTAGGCCTTTCCATTTTTTGTCCCAGGTTAGTGAGAATTTCACTAATTAAAAAAGTTTCTAACTGTGCACAATGCTATTTTAAGGCTTCTCATGGTCCAGAGAGAGGAGCTGTTGGAAAGGATCAGGCTAAAATAATGGAATTCTCATCAGAAACCGTAAAGTGATTCAAGTGAGGAAACATTTAAGGAACGAAGGGAGTGGAACCCTGTCAGTGTCTATAGAGTGCTTATTATGTGCTGGACACTGGGATTATTGGGTGTTTGCCAGTCTGTGGGTCCAGGGTGTAAACTCAGCAGCACCCTTCCGTTAACTCTCCTCTCGGCCCTTAGCAGGAATATATGCAAAGGCCTTGTGCCAGTGGGTCAGAATACCTGGAAGCAGCTAAAGATGTCCCCGTACCCCCAACCTAGATATCACTGTGGATTCCCTGTGCCAGTCACACAGCTCCTCGGGGCCTGGGCCTTCACGGAGGGTCCCTCCGTGTGGACTTCTGAGGTGGACCGCCCTGATCATCAATTAGGGGATCCAAGTCCTCGGCTCCAAATCACCAGCTCCTGATGGAATCCACCTGGTTCCTCCAAAGCTGGATTTTCATCTTTTCTCTGACCTGTGGCTGAAACCTCTCCTCTCTCTGCCCAGAAACTGATGATACTTCATTCCAGCATAGCCTCCAAATCTGTCTTCCCTTTTGCAACGTTAAGGCTCAGAACATTAAGCCTCTTTATCTCCAGAACAGGTTTTCTGCCTCTGAACTTCAGCGTGGCCAAAACTGGAGATCAGATGCCTGCTTCCTCAAGCTAGATTTGTGACTTCCCTCTAAATCCCTTTCTCTGAACCTCAGTTTCCCGCGAATCTTGCTAACCGACAACAGCCCCTCCAGTCCCTTGGCGGTCCCCACATGGTGCTCCTTGAATTCGGGCATTAATTGAGATATAAAACGGTATGTTTAGGAAGAACAAATGTTTTGTCAGAGCCATTCAGTTTGTGTTACCGAGTACCCGTGGCCTGCTGTCCCCTTACTGAAGTTTGCAGACCCAACCCCTACGCAGTGGAGAACACTTTCCCATTCGGAGGCATATTCTGTGAAGGAAATCCGTATGGAAAAGTTAAATAATTTATCCGAGTGCTGCCTGAAGAATGTGGACTCTGCTGTGAGCGAGGGGTGTTACTGTGTGATTTTAATCCATCTGTGACAACTTGATGGCATCGTCAGAAAGACACGAAGATGTGTTCACACTGAGGGCATCTTCTCTGCGAGACAGGTTTCTATGTTAGCTATTCCTGGGTGTGTCCTCGCTAGAAGCTAGGGATAGCCTAGTTAGGTTATGTAATTCATAAACTACATGATGGCTGGGGTATTTGTCCCGACACCCACAACAGTGAATGAACAGTCCAATCCTGTTCTTGTGGTAGACGGTGTCTTTTTTAAGGGTAACTTCTTTGATTTGCACTTGTATCTGCTATGTATTGATTTGACAAGTATAATATTCCTATAACGGCCTATCCCTGTTTTCTTAGGAGTCTGACAGATATGTAGCTTTCAGGTAAAGAATTCATAATGGAATAAAAAAGGAAATAAGGATTTTACGTAAAGATAGCCTCTAGGAATCATTTGAGAACTCAAGGAATCATTTGAGAACTCCATCTTAAAACAGGAGCATGGAGATGAAAATAGGTCTACACAGGCACCGCCTGCCCAGTCGTGGCCCTCACCTGTCTGGACACTGGCAGGTGAAACACTGAAATAATGAACACAACAGGCAGTAAAAAGTAGATTCTTATCCGGTAAAGAATAAAAAGAGTAGGGACACATTAGGTGCTTAAAAGGGCAACTCTCCAGAGAAAACACCGAATAGGGCCAAGTTCTAGCATGGTCTGTATGTTCAAGAATGTTTTTAAAACTCATATGGAATAAAGCAAAGCTAAAGAAAACTTTTTTTTTTTTTTAAAGGGGAGGTTGGGGAGAAGAGGGGACCACCACACCAGATATTTAAACACAGACCCTGAGCAATTAAAATAACCGTGGTACTGGTACCTGAGTCAACAGGCCGATGCAGCAGAGAACCCAGATACAGACCTAAATGCATGTAGGGTGTTAGATACAATAAATGTAGCATCTCAGACTGGTGAGGACAAGATGAACTGTCCAGTAATGACACTGGAACAACTGAGTAATCAGGCAGGAAGAAATTGGGTCGAATCCATAACTTACACCCCATGCCAGGACATACTCCAAAGGAATCAAATTCCGATCTAAAAAAAGCCATGAAAGTTCTAAAAGAAAAGGTAGGTGAATCACTGCTCTGAAAGTAAGAAGGTATTCCTAACTCTGACTCAAAGTCCAGAAACCACTGAGAAACTGATAAATTAGACTGCATTAAAAAAAATTGCATGGCAAAGCTATCCTAAATAAGCCAAGTCACAAGAAAGACACCAGATAGAAAAAAAAAAAATACAAAGGATTAATATCTGTAACAAAGCACTCGCAGAAACAGAAGATCAACGGTGTAGTACAAAAATGGGTAAAAGATGAACACAGAAGGAAAGATGTACAAACAACATGGATTTTAAACATGTTAAAAGGAGTCAGTCTCGCTGGTAATAAGAAAAATCAAAACTAAAACACACTGATACACAATTTTGTATCAGAACAGCAAACATCAAACCCACATCCATGTAGGTAAGGTGGCGGGTAAGCAGGTAGATCCGTCAATTCGGTAAAATTGCCTCCGTGGAGGGAAACGGTCTATCTTTCAAAATTATAAATGTATATGGCCTGTGACCCAACAATTCCATTTTGCGGAATTTATTCTACAAGTACATATTTACATATGTGTGGAATGACACTTGCCCATTAGTAGGGCGTTGGTTCATTAAACGACTGTCCATTCACACTATGGAATATCGAGCAGTTAATAAAAAAAAAAAAGTTTATTTAATGAGTGAAGTAACTAGTGATATGGGAAGACTACCAAGAAAAATTAAGTGAATAAAAGCAGATGGTATGTACAGGATGCTACTCCTGGGTAAAAATGAGAGGCAAAATGAAGACTTTACATTTGTATTTGCTTGCGTAAAGCCTGAGTGTGGATGGAAACCTAAGAGACCAAGGGCAGAGGCTGTGGTGAGGGGTGAAGGGTGGCGGAGGTCCGCAGTATGGGAGGTTGGCCAAGGACAGAAAGAAGACATTCCCTGTATGGCCTTTCCTATTTTTTGGTTTTTCAACCATGCGAATGTATTACTTATCTGGAAAATTAAATAAAGAATATTTGAAAAGCCTTGTGACTCAAAACAAGTCCAAAAATACTCAAAGTCCCCAATTTTTAGTTGAGTATTATAAGCCAACTTCTGTGATAACACAGATACACTACATTCCGAGCAAGGGACATGGGAGTCAGACTTGCTGGTTTTAAGCTTTAGTCCCACAACCTACAATTTGTGACTACGGACAAGTTAGTCATCCACTCTTCTGCGTTCTCTCCTAAAACGGATTAGTAACCGGACCTACGTGCTGCTGCTGCCGCAGCGACCAGGAGCCCGAGGAAACCCTGCACGCTGGAGGCCGGTGGCTGCCATTCCGAGAAACCAGCTCTGACTGCTTCCGTCCTCTCTCAGTTCTCCACTAACTATAATCAAATCCTCAGCTCATCACAGGAAACATTTCAAAGGCGGGGCGGGGATGGAGGTGGGGGGGGGGGGGGAAGGGAACAAGAAAAGAAAGATCGCAGAAACATTTACTTTAATTCACATTTTCTACAGTCTGGTGGGTACCACAACACATTAGAACGGTGTTCAAAATCAAAGCTGCACCTGTTCAGATCTGAAGCTAGAACGCACACCCACCTGCGGGCATGTCTGTGTCTGTGACGTTTCACCAAATCATTTCCGCGATCCCACGGAAGCAGTCTGCGTGCTGTGGTGGACAGCCAGGGGTTCCGCGGGCACTTCAGGCTGCAAACTGCCGAGCGCCGGACTGTCGGCTGTCCCCCAACTTCCAGCTGAAGGTGATGCTGACGTAGATGGAAACAGCTGTCCTTTCTCACAGTGGCACCTAGGTCAAGTCCAAAAACATGGCAGTGTTTCGTATACACACAGAGCTGACAAGTATTGAGTAATTCACAACGTTATCGTGTCAGCACGTTTGACTTAAATTTCAAAGCTGAAAACTTAGTATTCTGTCTGATCCTCTTGATAATCTAAGAATCAACACAGGAGAAGCATTCAAATTTTATCAGTTTTAATATATAATATTTCTAACTTACATAGATGCCACTTAAGGGGGAAAAAAATAAACCCATGCTGTTGAAGGAAGGAATTATTTTCCTTTTCTTCATTTTCATTACTTCATCAGCCGGTACAATCATTTCTGTCAGTTATAGTATCAAGTGCTGGATTTTTAAATCAGGTGACGAGAGGAAGACAAAATGCGGGAGGAGATACCAGCCACGTGTTTTCACGACACACTCAGTGCTCTAGTGTCCCTGCACAAGGGGGTCTGTGACTTAGAAAAACACATTATATCACAAAGATCATACAGTATCACCGGGCGCACAAAACAGAGGTTCCTACACATACATTTAGGAGATACACACATACGTGAAAATGTAGGCTGCCCCCCCCCCCCATCCAATTTGCGGTAAAATAAAGTTACATAAATTTCAGCTTAAGAATACTTCACTTGTTTATTTTCTTGGTAGTGAAAACATCCATTAAAACCCTGAAAAGAACTGAATCCTAACCTTTTAATTTCCTAGAACTCACTCTAATATACAATTTTTCCTAAGCTTCAAGCAAATCACATAAAGAAAAAAAGCAATAAATGGAAATGACCAAGGATTTTCTCCAGTCAACAGAATTTAAATAACAGTTTTATCTTTAACGGAGGGAACAGTAAAGTAACACTACCAAACGATTTTTTAAACTTACAGTAATAGACAAAGTGCAAAACTTTCACATTTTCTTAAACTCTGAATGAACACTAAGAATAATTCTTACTAATTTACCAATAAGATTACTTACTCACTTTTTACCTTAAGGTCCCCCTCTCCCACTGCACAATACTTACATTCCTAAGAATGAAAAGAAAAAGTAGAGAAGGCTCTCCAGTCAAGCGGGTCTGTTTTATTCGACTTAACAAACAAACAAGTCACCACCATCAACAACAAAAAACCCCTGGGTCTATAAAGGTTAGAAATTGGGTAAGAAAATAATTAACTAGTGAGACCTTACTCCCCTTCAGCCATATCCCTCCAAGGGATGACCGAGTATTTTTCAAAGAGGGGTGAGCCAATGAAGCACAATTTAAAACACTCCACTAAATCATCAATGAACACATTTCAGACTCTGGCAGGTGAGATGTGGGTTTAAGAGCACTTCATAAAAGACTGAAGGAGAAATGTCCCCGCATTACTTCTACACAGATGCCTCCTTCCAAATTAATCTAACAGCTTTAAAAAGAGTATTTTAAATATTAAGGATATCTAAACTCCAGCTTGAGAAAATAAGCTGAGGACTTGAGAGTCACTTGTTGGTACAAGTCCCACAAGGTACCATTTATATACAAGGGACTGAAAGGAAAAGAGAGGCAGGGACGGGGAGCATCACGGAGGCTTGAACTCCTCTACCTGCTTGAATGACCTACCGAAGATATTCAGGTTGACAGGGGATTGCATAGATTGTATTCTAAAATAAAATAAAAATAAAATTCCTTTAAAAATGCTTAATTTAAAAGAGTAAATTTTGTGCATATAATGTTTGAAGGCGGCGTTACAGATCCATATAATCCCATTCACATTTTATCAAGGCAAAACTTAAATATTTACGCAATTTTTTTGTTTTCTCAAAGTGAACAAAAATTCTGTAATTCGAGTACGGACAGAGAAATACAGAGTCAAATGAAATGGGTATATAGGATAGGCTCTAGGTGAAGACCTGCCCACGGCACACTTGGGGGGTCCGGCCAGGCAGCCGGCACAGGGGATGGTGCTTTTTCACCTCTACTGAAGCAGGGCCTTTAGACCAAAACAGCCACAACAACAGCAACTAAAAATCTTACATAAACACCAGGGAAACTGAAGTTGAGGTCCTGGGGATGGGGATTCTTACACTGAAAGTACCATTCATCACACCGACACCTCCATGTTACAGAGGGTGACACCCGGAATGAGGCAAAGCTAATCCAAACACGTTTCAAAGATCACTGATAAATTTTTATCACGGATATCAGCTCTAAGCAACATTTGTTCTCTAGCTCTCTTCTTCCAGAACAGACTGCTAACAGTGTTATCAGGATGGTCATATAAGTTGGACAACTGGAAATCAAGGATAATAGAGTAAGAACAAAACCAGTTCTAAACAGAACAGCAGAATATTCAAGTGGAAACATGAAATTAAACACAGAATTAGTATAATTTACATGTTTTAAAAGCATATACTTCATTTATAAATATCTCTAATTGACAATCTATTAAGAATCATAAATATTCAAGTGAACATTTGAATTTTCTCTTTAAGAGTTCAGAATTCTTTCTTCAAGTCTTTGAAGATTAGTCTCCTTCTGCTGAATGTCCAAGACTAACAGGCTTCACACAGTCACATTATGTCTCTAATTAGACATATAAAAGCCTTTATTACCTACTGTGTTGTAATAAGACTTTAAAATTCTGTAACTCTCTTATACTTGTAGAAAGCCTAGAAAAGAAAAAAAAAACATATTAGGACAGTTAATATGTGCACATATTTCAAATTATTGATACTGTGATATGAGCTATAATTTGAAAGCAAAATCCAAAATAAAAGAAGGTAAGTAACACTGAACAATGGAAGTTCCATTTTTAAATGAGCACGCTGTAATTAACAATTAAAGACTGACAAAACAAACAGGTATGGTTCCTCAGTCTTGGCTTAGAAGGAGAAAAGGGAGCTATGTCACTTACTAACAACAGATTCTAGACTAATGATGGGAACCGTGATATGAATAACTTATTACAATAAAGAATCTCAAATCATTTACAGTTGGTCATATAAATTCATTGTGCACCTTCCTCTCCAAATATTCAGTCCTTCCCTGTCGCTCCCCAAACACACTATAGGTGACCCTTGAGCACAGGTTTGAACTGCAAGGGGCCACTTGCACAAAGATTTTTTTCAATAAATACAGTACTGTAAATGTATTTTCTCTTATGATTTGCTTAATAACCTTTCTTCTCTCCAGCTTACTTTATTCTAAGACTACAGTACATAATACATATAATGTATGAAATAGGTGTTATTAGACTGCTTATGCTATTTGTAAGGTTTTACTGATCAACAGTAGACTATTAATAGTTACAATTTGGGGGAATCCAAAGTTATACGTGGATTTTTTACCACATGGGGGGACTATTAGCCCCACGAGGTAAAGATGGTTTATTTATCTCATGGTGAATACCTGTGCCCTATGCCCATCAATATTGAAGGTGTTCAATAAGTAATTACTGAATCAGTTAATGAATGCATGCATGCTTCTGGGTCCAGGCCCAAAAATTCTGGAATGGGAATCACAAAAAATAATTCTATAAGCTCAGTTACCCTATGTACAATTTAGGGCTGACAGAATAAAGTCTAATGTTTTTCTTTCTAGAACATAAGATGATGTAGTATGCAGTATTAAATGTCTTTCTTTCCTCTAAGTACTTAATATGTTTTCTTATATCAAAAGCTTAGGATATGCCAGGCAATGTCCTGAGCACATCACACACATACTCTGAGTCATCAGGAAAAAATTCTACAAGGTAGATAAAATTAACCTTGATGTCCTATTTGAGGAAAACTGAGGCTCAAATAAATCAGTACTTTTTCAGGGTCACCCAACTAATAGATGGGTTCCAACCTGTCCATCATATCCCATGACCACACAGCCTCTCAAAAAGTCCATGCTCTCTAGAGTCTCAACCATGTTTTCTTTATACTCTTCTAAGATGCTTGCAAGATGTGGATTAATAGAAAATGAATTCTTACTCTAATCCTCAGAATATTAAAGGATTGAAACAGTTTTTGATTATCAGAAAAAAGCAGTATAATTATTAAACAAAATAAATGTGTAAAATCATGTGTGTTAAAGTACCTACTTCTAAAAAAAACCTGTCAAAATACATATGAAGGTACAGCAAAGAAACCAAGGCCCAAAACTAAAGAAAAGATTGCTGAGTAAATAGCAGGAGGGGTGTTCAGAATGAAAAAGCATGCTCGAAGTCTGATTTAGACACAGACGGCAGAGGATCAGAAAGCTCCAAGGTTACACACAAATTAACCACAGGGATTCCTTTCACCCAGAGACCACACACTGGCCAGCACTGCCAGGGGCCATCACAGCACAGTCTCTGTGGAGAGGAGTCCCAGACCTCACAACGTATTACCCAAGAGACGTGTGACACCTTTGTACACAGGAGGGCACGGGCGCACCTGTGTCTACCTGCTGCTTCTCTCTTTCAGAGGCGCGTTACAGGATATCGTAACACCCAACGGGTATATTAATGCCGTATGCAAACCATTTGATACAAATGTAGAAACTAGCAGAAAATGGCTGTTCGTGTAGGAAAGATACTTACAGAGTATTCAAGATACAGAAACCACATTTTCCCTGGAAAATGGCTGAAATGGCTTCAGTTCAGTGGCTAGAACTGAAGACAGTGCACATCGTATGTCCCTGCTCACCAGCATCACGTGACAGAGCAATGTGGTGCTGGGTGCCCTGAGCTAAAACTGTATTAAATAGGCTGTTGGGGGGCGCCTGGGTGGCGCAGTCGGTTAAGCGTCCGACTTCAGCCAGGTCACGATCTCGCGGTCCGTGAGTTTGAGCCCCGCGTCAGGCTCTGGGCTGATGGCTCGGAGCCTGGACCCTGTTTCCGATTCTGTGTCTCCCTCTCTCTCTGCCCCTCCCCCGTTCATGCTCTGTCTCTCTCTGTCCCAAAAATAAATAAAAAACGTTGAAAAAAAAATTTTTAAATAGGCTGTTGGACAGAGAAAACTATGAATTCACTTATGTAAAGCTAATGCACAACCTCCCCGAGGTATAACACAATAATTTGTATGTGTTAGTGTAGCCAGTCATTTACTATTTAAATGGACTGAGGGGCGCCTGGGTGGCTCAGTCGGTTAAGTGTCCAACTTCAGCTTAGGTCGTGATCCTACGGTTTGTGGGTTTGAGCCCCGCATTGGGCTCTGTGCTGCCAGTGTGGAGCCTGGAGCCTGCTTCGGATCCTCTGTCCTTCCCTCTCTTTGCCCCCACCCCCACTCTTGCATGCTCTCTCTCAAAAACAAGCAAGCAAACAAACAAACAAACACAAGAAACAAAAACACCCAAACATTTAAAAAACAAATGGACTGATAATCAGGTAAAAGATATAATGAACAAATCCAATAACAATTAGTAACAAAAACTGTTACATTCTTTAAGAAAAAAATAAATGTACAGGATTCATATGAATTAAAAAAATAAAGCTCAACTAAGATTAAGAGGAGAGTGGGGCTAAGTTAATTGCAGTGTGTCCTTATAACAGAATATTGGCACATATTTAAAAGAGAGAGACAAGCCAAGACACAGACTCTTAACTATAAGAGAACAAACTGATGGTCACTAGAGGGGAGGGGGATAGAGGGATGGGTTAAGCAGGGATGGGAATTAAGGAATGCACTTGTGATGAGCACGTGATGTGTGGAAGTGTGGAGTCACTATACTGTACAGCTGAAATTAATATAACACTGTATGTTAACTATACTGGAACTGAAAAACCTCATAAAAAATACAATAATGCTTATGTTTTTGGAAGTTGCTAAGAAAGTAAACTTTAAAGCTTGTCACAAGAACAACATTTCTGTAACTGTCGTGACGGATGTTAACTAGTCTTACTGTAGTAAAAATCCCACAATACATACAAACAGCAAATCATTATGTCGTGCACCTAAAACTAATATAATATTTTCTTCTCAAAAAGAAAAAGAATAATCCTTATTAAAAAATGTAATCGTATCAGGAAATGATTGTAATACAATGCCAAATAGAACAGGAAAATAAAAAGTATGCTTTCAGCACTATGAACAACAGCCAAGTTATAGAAAGAGCCCAAAATGTCCATCAACTGGCAAATGGATAAAGAAGATGTGGTTTATATACACAATGGAATACTACTCAGTGATGAAAAAGAATGAAATCTTCCCATCTGTAACTAAGTGGATGGCACTGGAGGGTATTATTGCTGAGTGAAATAAATCACTCAGAGAAAGACAAATAACACATGTTCTCACTCATATATGGGATTTGAGAAACTTAATAGGACCATGGGGAAAGGGAAGGAAAAAAAAGATAGTTACACACTGAGAGGGAGCCAAACCCTAAAAGACTCTTAAATACAGAGAACAAACTGAGGGTTGACGGGGGGCAGGGTAGAAGGGAAAATGGGTGATGGGCCTTGAGGAGGGCACTTGTTGGGATGAGCACTGGGGTGTTGTATGTAAGTGATGAATCATGGGAATCTACTCCCAAAGCCAAGAGCACACTGTATACTCTGTATGTTAGCTAACCTGACAATAATTTATATGTATAAACAAAAGTATGTTTTCAATTCTGTTAACACCTACACACATATATGCGTGCACACACAAATATTTTACTTAGAAGTAGGGGGAAAATACACATGAAAAATACAACAAATGTTGAAATAGTCCTGGGTAGTGGGAATATGAATGAGTTTTAAATTTATTTTTAAAATTATACTCTCATATGTTTTTCTAAAATTTTTTATAATGACCATGAATTACTTTTATAATTGGGAGTGGGGGGGGAAGAGGATTATTTTAAGAGCTTTAAAAAGCACATGAATAAACTAGTGTTTGTGTTTCCCTGGGGAAGAAAAAGGAGATTAAATTAGGCTGTATCCTTGTGTGACCATCCCAGCCTGAGTGTCACTGCCCTTAGCAGAAAAGTTTCCCCACATCTGGTAAGACACAAAGACAATTTTTTAAATACTCGAAAACAAGAGCACTGAACCTCCACTGGTTTGTAAATCCCCATCACCAGCACCCCTACCATGGAATTCAGGTAGCATCCTGTAGTTTTAGAAGCACGGTCATGTCTAATCTCAGGTCATCATCACGTTAGCTCTGGGAGACGACTTTCTATCATCCATCTGTCACAGAGAGGGGCACAAGCTGGAAGAGCGAAGTCATTTGCCTGAGCTCACACGACCAGTACACGGCAGGCCTGGGATTCTAGAACTCCAAACCGCGGACTCAGAGTCCGGTTGTCTTTAAAGAACAGTAAGAGAGAACACCAGGCTCTGCATACAGAACTAGAGCCAGAAGGGTTGCATTTATGAATATTCTCTAGGAGACTCAGAGAAATCTGAGGACGTGAACATCTGTTTTTTTCCTCAATTTGGATTTAAAATGCTTAAATTGTTTAAAATCTTTTTCATTTAAGGGGTGCCTGAGTGGCTCATTTGGTTAAGCGTCCGACTTTGGCTCAGGTCATGATCTCACAGTTTGTGGGTTTGAGCCCCGCGTCAGGCTTTATGCTGACAGCTCAGAGCCTGGAGCTCGCTTCAGATTCTGTGTCTCCCTCTCTCTCTGCCCCACCCCAGCTCATGCTCTGTCTCTCTCAAAAATAAATGTTAAAAAAAAAAATTCAAAAATCTTTTTCATTTAAATTTCATTTAAATACTTTAATTCAGTTTCTCCTGTTCCATCTTACTCATAGGCCTCATAAGTGAGTGAACTAAATTTTCCGTCAGGCACTAATCACTGATGTCTGATGTCCTATGTCCTCTGTCATATGCCTGAAATCCCAACCTACAGAGTCATCTTTAAATACACAGGAGCAACAGGTGATATCTAAGATGGGGAAGAGCCAATTTAATTTAATGGCCCCGTTTTAACTCAAAAATGCACGTTAAGAAAACCTAAGAAATTATTTCTGCATCATGTGGTTCCCTATTTTTGAAAACAATTCTTCCTTGACTTGACTTTGGGATTCTTTTCCTTCTGCTCTGTATTCTCAGTTCACTGATACTGCAGGCCTCTCTGGGGGAACACTCAAATTCTGTTTGAAACCATCTGTGTGCAAACCAGAAGCGAACTCTGTGTCTGTGCTGGGAGAATGGGGTAAGAATGAACGAAGGGAAAATGCCGCCTCGGCTTAGGAAAGAGAAAGCAGTGAGAAGGTGTCGTCTGTTTCTTTGATCACCATCTCAACCCAGCTTTCCTTTCCTTACTCGTGCTGCTGTGTGCCAACAGGCTACAGCCAGCTGAAGGGAGTATTATCAGGAGAGTTATCTGCCCCACGACACTGAGAAGGCGATCGGACTTTACTCATTTTTCCTGGGACCTGCGCAGACCCTGGACGGTGTGGACAGGTAGGACGCCATAGAATTCTTTCTCTTTGTCAACCAAACAAAGCAAATGACGTTAGCAGAGAAGATGATCTTTGTGGTCCTGCTGAAGCCGGCAAAACCCAAGAAGTCTTCACTGTGAAAACCGTTCTTACCTCCCGAAAGCATTTAAAAGAGCAACTATTTCCTGTCGGGTGAGTTGGAAGCCTTTAGATGGGCTGTTCTCTGGAAGCTTTTGGATTTCTTTTTCAGAGAATAGGATCTTCAGGGCAGTTCCTAAACCCTGAGTCTAAAGAAAATAGTGATACATGTTAACAATTAAATTCCTGTAGTAATAATTACTATAAAGGTTAAAAGGAATATGTAGTCACTGTGATGAGAGTCAAGAAATTCATATGAACTGAACTTTTCACCAAAATGTTAAACTGAAATTACAGTTTCTACTTTCTCACACATTATGTATATGATAAATGTATCTAAACTATTAAGGAACCTGAATAACTTAACACTTGTCGGACATAAATTACTAAAATGCTTTAACCTAGAAAATATCCCATTAGAATAACAGTGTTCACTATGTAACCCTGAAAGCAATCTTTATGGCCCCTAGCAATTCAAAACGTAGAAGCTATTAGTGAAAACCACACTTCAAAATTTATCAATTATTAGAACTAGAGAAAAAATTTTGTCTCTTGATCTTTCCAGGACTTCTTGTCATACTTGTAAAGAAATAAGATAAAGTATCAAACAATCCTTTTCACACTGAACAGACACAGAAATGGGCCTGCTTGGCAGAACTCCTCTTTTATGTGGGTTCAAGCCCCCCATCAGGCTCTGTGCTGACAGCTCAGAGCCTGGAGCCTGCTTCGGATTCCGTGTGTGTCTCTCCCTCTCTGCCCCAACCCCGCTCACACTCTGTCTCTCTCTCAAAAATAAACATTAAAAAAAAAAAAAGAAAAAGAAAAAATGAATCTGAGATTGTACCAATAGAAACAAATACAATAAAACCAAAATCATTAACACAGACAGGAGAGACATTCTTACACATATAACACAGATTTAATATATTCATCTTTTTCATCGAAGAAGCAGGAAATCCACACTTTCGATCCTCTATTTCAGTGAACAATGAGGGCACTGTACTAAAAACCTGCAACTTCCCGGGAGGAAAATTTAAGGTTAGTAATAGTTTTAAAACAGAAGACAAAATACAAACCTGCAATTTCCCCCATAATCTGCATTTGTCACATCCAACGCAGTCCATTATTCGGGAGATGTTCTTGAAGTGTAAGCGGAACTCCTCCTAACGTGCAGAACATATTTTTTATGCTCATTAGAGGTTTAAAATTAAACTGCATTGGTCTGAATTGTAAGAAATAAAAGTTCTGAAGCTTATTAATGAAGGAGTTTCTCAACAGCGAAGAAGAAAAATATTTGCATTTGTAGGACATAACATGGTACATAAAACGGACCACAGAAGTTTATACAAGTCATTCTATGTATTAACACAAATGTTTTATTGAGGTGCTACTCTCTACAAAGTAACACTATGGGAGAAAGGAACATCAATGATAGGTGGGTTTTACTCTGAAGGAACTTCACTGCTGCCTCCATTTGATATCTGCATAGAACAAGGGGTAAATACCTCTCTATTACGTTTGGCTTATTTTTCACATATTGCTTGTGTGAGGCCACAACGGAAAGCCGGCCTTAGACCAATGATCAATTTTCATCCTTCCCCTTAGAACCACACACTGTAACGGGTGCTCCATCAGCCCCGGTGATCACAGGGCTGTGCGATCCCCACATTTGCTAGGCAGCCTCTGCAGGGACGGCTGCCTACTGGACCTTGTATTGTGCTGTAACTCTTTCCTACACAGGAGAGACTCTAAATCATGGTTTCTAGGACTCTAAGACCAGTCTCCTCTGAGGCTAACACTAGTTAAGAGAGTTTCCTCATCTTTTGCATTTGGCAAACATAGAAAATCAATTTCATTTCATTGTACCGAGGTAAACACTTTATTGTATGAAGCTAGAGGAAGCGGCCTGAAAACTCTGGCCACCAGAAGCCCTGTCCGGCTGCGCAAAGGGTTCCCAAGAAGCAGTATCCCAGCCACAAGACAACAGAAAGAACACAAGTCCTCTGCTCTCCATTCTCATATAGTTTGTGTTCTTAGGAGCAGATGGAAAAGTGAACTGAAGTCCCCCTTTATACCCTTTGAAAAACAGCAAACACAATTTCCAGCAATTTCTAGTTGAAAGCTAGTTCCTTTGTCACTCCCACCTTCCTCCTCCACAGAAAGATCCAGTTATCCAAAAGTATAACATTTGTATAAATACTTAGAAAATAGGCAGCAATACAAAAACATATTAATGTTGTATTACATACCACAACAGCAACATGCCCCTCAAATAATCATCAAACAAAACAATCTTCCAAAACTAAAATAGAGTTGTATTTAGTATACAGGGGACTGTTACTTCACTTCAGAAGCCCCTAGAAACCCCTTCCAGAGTGAAGCATCACTCGGTGCTAATTTAGTAGTTCTTGTAGAATATCCACAACTAAGACGTCTCCGAGGCAAGTGTGTTTCAGAATTCAGAATTTTCCAAATTTCAGAAATACAGTACATACAGGATTTATTACGAAACATGCCACCGGAGTGTGTGGCAAAACCTAGTCATCAAATACATTAATGTTTCTGTTGCAAAATGTAAGAATATTCATACACAGCGGAATTTTTAAAAAACACTATGAATACTCGTGTATAAGTTCTGGTCAGGTTTTGCTAACAAATTAATTTGCACCAAACAGAAGAAAAACATTACCGTGTTGGAGCTTTCTGGATTTCAGAACTGCTTATAAAGGATTATGGAGCTGCACTAGAAGACTATTTGCCAGTCCATTTCCACTATTTTTATGAACATTTTAGGGGTAGAGTGTATTCCCTAACATACCGTAAGCAAATGAAAATAAAGAGCTGCCAACATGAAGTTTGATAAGGTTCCTTCAATATAGTCTCCTTCTGATATCCTAGGTTAGCAGGTAATTTTTTTGCCTTTTAGGTCAGTCCATAAAGACAAAGACATAATAGTTCCAGAAACTGGAACATTCCAGAAGATATCCCATTAAATAAACTTTAGAAAAAATACAGTATTTATTGCCTTCAAAATGGCTAACAGTTCACGATTTTAGAATCAAAACAGGACACACTGTGATTTTAAAGTAAGAAAACTTGCTCTCAAGATAAAGACCTTTAAAAAAGACATTTACACTGATACATGAATTCAGCAAAGTTGCAGGATACAAAATCAATGTACAGAAATCAGTTGCATTCTTATACACTACCAATGAAGCAACAGAAAGACAAAGAAACTGATCCCATTCACAACTGCACCAAGAAGCATAAAATACCTAGGAATAAATCTAACCAAAGATGGAAAAGATCTGTATGCTGAAAACTATAGAAAGCTTATGAAGGTAATTGAAGAAGATATAAAGAAAAGGAAAGACATTCCCTGCTCATGGATTGGAAGAATAAATATTGTCAAAATGTCAATACTACCCAAAGCTATCTACACATTCAATGCAATCCCAATCAAAATTGCACCAGCATTCTTCTCGAAAAAAGACAGTCTCTTTACCAAATGGTGCTGGGAGAACTGGACAGCAACATGCAGAAGGTTGAAACTAGACCACTTTCTCACACCATTCACAAAAATAAACTCAAAATGGATAAAGGACCTGAATGTGAGACAGGAAACCATCAAAACCCTAGAGAAGAAAGCAGGAAAAGACCTCTCTGACCTCAGCCGTAGCAATCTCTTACTCGACACATCCCCAAAGGCAAGGGAATTAAAAGCAAAAATGAATTACTGGGACCTTATGAAGATAAAAAGCTTCTGCACAGCAAAGGAAACAACCAACAAAACTAAAAGGCAACCAACGGAATGGGAAAAGATATTTGCAAATGACATATCGGACAAAGGGCTAGTATCCAAAATCTATAAAGAGCTCACCAAACTCCACACCCGAAAAACAAATAACCCAGTGAAGAAATGGGCAGAAAACATGAATAGACACTTCTCTAAAGAAGACATCCGGATGGCCAACAGGCACATGAAAAGATGTTCAACGTCGCTCCTCATCAGGGAAATACAAATCAAAACCACACTCAGATATCACCTCACGCCAGTCAGAGTGGCCAAAATGAAGAAATCAGGAGACTATAAGATGCTGGAGAGGATGTGGAGAAACGGGAACCCTCTTGCACTGTTGGTGGGAATGCAAATTGGTGCAGCCGCTCTGGAAAACAGTGTGGAGGTTCCTCAGAAAATTAAAAATAGACCTACCCTATGACCCAGCAATAGCACTGCTAGGAATTTACCCAAGGAACACAGGGGTACTGATGCATAGGGGCACTTGTACCCCAATGTTTATAGCAGCACTTTCAACAATAGCCAAATGATGGAAAGAGCCTAAATGTCCATCAACTGATGAATGGATAAAGAAATTGTGGTGTATATACACAACGGAGTACTACATGGCAATGAGAAAGAACGAAATATGGCCCTTTGTAGCAACGTGGATGGAACTGGAGAGTGTGATGCTAAGTGAAATAAGCCATACAGAGAAAGACAGATACCATATGGTTTCACTCTTATGTGGATCCTGAGAAACTTAACAGAAACCCATGGGGGAGGGGAAGGAAAAAAAAAAAAAAGAGGTTAGAGTGGGAGAGAGCCAAAGCATAAGAGACTCTTAAAAACTGAGAACAAACTGAGGGTTGATGGGGGGTGGGAGGGAGGGGGGGAGGGGAGGGGGGGTGATGGGTATTGAGGAGGGCACCTTTTGGGATCAGCCCTGGTGTTGTATGGAAACCAATTTGACAATAAATTTCATATATTGAAAAAAAAAAATAATATACCTTGGACTTCATGTAAAGGCTAATAAAAATAAGATCATAAATAAAAAAAAATAATAAAAAATAAATAAATAAAAAGACATTTACATTTACAAAGGTTCCATATTCATTGGTCAGAGTAACAAGTGAGGATTCACTGAGAGTTGGCCAGACCAGAAAGGAGAAAAGGGGAATTGAAAAGTACAGAGAAGAGGTTTTCTGTGTCATTTGTAGTAAAATCCAATCAGACCAACTGCAACAAGATAGAGAACTGGAAAGAGTTCAGATGGACAGGATTAAAACACAGCCAGTAAACTGCTCCCCACCCTAGCCCCCAAGCTCAAACTTTTTACCTTTAATGACTTGGCCCCCTTTTTGTCACCTGCAAACATGGACTTCTCATCAAAGTGCATGGGAAAGGACCTGATGAAATGACAAGACTGTAAGTTACAGACAAAAAATTCAAGTACTATGCCGTAGAGCTCTGGCAGAAATTTTCTGTCCCTTGAACAAATGCTTACACGTCATAATTTACACGTGTGTGAAGTTCAATAGCACAGGAAGGTGGCAAACAGCTCACATGTAAACTACTCAATAAAAGAGTAAAACAACATAAACATGGCTTTGTAATTTAGAAGACCAATGTTTTAAAGAAATTACGTAATAAAAAATAATTCAAAAAATGAGTTTAAAAGCAATTTATGTGGAAAATGTGCAACACTCTTAAAAAAAGGTTTTAAAATTTAATGCATAATTTAAACACATTAATCCAACTTTCCTTCATGCTCATTTTAACAACCAGTAAACTCAAATTTTACAAACTCAGCATTTTTAAAAGGGGTTGTATTCTAGAAGGTAAAGCTAACAACACTCCCTCAGATATCTACCTTCATGCTAACCCCCTTATAGCAGCATCTGAATTTGAACAGCGATGGGAAGAACACAAAACTGGCAGAATACATTAAAACAGCATTAAACTTTGACACCACATAAAATGTAAAGTTATGTTTGAAACTACAGGCTATTCGCAAGTGTGGACAGGCTGTTACACTTGCTCTGCTGTCCTTCTGAGCATTTTTCTTCTCACGTGTAACCCTCCCTCTTCCTAACTAGCTTTCAGGAATCAGTTTCTGTTGTATTTCAAGCAGTAGCTCATTCATATTCAGAGTGCAGAATTTCAGATCGCTGATAGTCAATTCTTACCTTGTATCTTGAAAGATATTCAGTAGAAGGGTTTTTGTGTCAGCATCTTCTTCTACGTTTCCAGTGTAAAGATCAACAATTGAGCGCTCAAAATACGGGGCGACCTTTGATAAAGCACGAAGCTCAATTAAGTATAAAAAGTACAGATTCTTAAGCCTTCTTGGACCTTCTCCCTTAGTTTCCACAGGGTCAAAGCGGCGTTTAAATTCTTTCATATTGGGTCCCCAGCTAGGTTTACCCCACGTTTCTACAAAGAGAAATACACAGCATACCTTTAATAAGTAGGTTTTTTTCCCTCTCTAGAGAATATATATCCACCCCCAACAATTTTTACATTAATAGAAGATTTCTACATAAAAATGGGATTACCTTCCAAAAGATAATTTGCACACAGATGTAAATTGATACTAGCATGAAGTCCCGATATAAGCTTATAGAAGACTCTCTTCTCCAGACACAAACCTATTCAGAAAAAAATTGAAAAAGAAATCACATCCATTTAGATAACAGAAATACTGAATCAAGAAGATTCAGTACACAGGCTTATTTTTAAAGTGAAGGTTCAAGGAAATTAAAAACAAGGAATAACAAAATGATTAGATCAAGATTCTCTTACTAGAAGATTCTGACTTCTGAATGGAGTTATGCACATGCTAACCTAATGCAGAGTAAGACAGAAAATGCTGGGCCCTGGAGGTCCAAGCAGTATGGACGTACTTGACAAGTTCCCACGTTACTCAGAAAGCAGTGGCACAGACTTTTCATGGGTTAGGGCTAAACTGTAAGCCAATATAATTAGAAAGCCACTGCTCTGGCTTAACAACAGCTGTTTTTCCCTTTCCCTTTCCTATGGCTGTCGATTCTCCGACCCTGCTTGATTGTGGAGGAAGACAGACCGCATTCCATGTCTCTTCTTCCTCCGGATTCTTTAGTGTGTCTTACTAATCCTCCACCCTACAATCCTCTAGTTCCACTGGACTATATGGTCCACTTGGTAAGGAGGCAAAACCTGGGAAACAGTAATCCAGGAATTTCAACCAAGGAAAAAAAGTAGGTTGACCTTTTCCTCTGAGTAGAATCAGATCAGACAGAGTACAGGAATATGATGGAAAATGATTTTATATAGCCTTAAGCCACACAGGCTTTTGCTCAAACAGAGATCAAGATAATTCCACTACCCTATCCTATCCCTACCTCCATTTTTACTCTTACTACAAAAGTAATATGCACTGTGGATGTACTTAATGCCACTAAACTAAACTTAAAATAATTAAGATGGCAAAGTTTATGTTACGCATATTTAAATGGTAAATTTTGTTATGTATATCTAACCACAAAAAAAGAAAAAAATTCTCAGAAAATATTCTTCATAGAAAATTTTTCGAATAGATAAAAATGCAAAAACCTAGATTTTAAGAATCCACTGAATGCAGAACATTTGGCTTTTTCCTTCTCTTACCATCCAACAGATTTTTTGTTTTTGTCATTTTTGCTTTTTGTTTTTTTTGTTTTTTGTAAACTGTCCCCGTGAAGGAAAAATGAACTTCAACAGTGGGAAGGAACTAAGAAAAAAACCGCACTTGTAAGCTGTGGGATTTTTTAAATGTAAGAGTACGTATGCGGCTGGCTTTGCATTTTCCCCAAGATGTTTTAGATCTTCAGTTTACCTGATGTTCTACCCTATATGGCTGTGAAGCAAGTAGCTTTTAACAGGAAAATATAATTCTTTTGAGATCTCATTCCCTAATTTAGAATTCTTGCTAGAATATTCCCATTGTCATGGATGGAGACCAAAAAGTAGAAATTAAGTTTTTTTTTGCAGCCTCTTCCTACAAGTATATGGCCCAGTTTGAATGCTCATGGTAGCAAGGGATATAAACATCATGAACAAGTTTAATGAACTAACTTTTCCTCTACTAAAACTTTTCATCAAATCTGTTACCAAGTAGCAAAATGATCAGATGTATAGTTCACTTTCTTTTCCTTCTAACGCACCTCTGTAAGCAGTGTTTACAGCCAGTAAAGTGTCTAAAGACCAGAGAAGGGAAAACAGGCAAAGCGCGGCTTGTGAAAATTCACATGCCTAAAAATAAGAACACAGACTGGGAGACAATTCTAATTTGCAAAGCCCTCAAAACGCTTTACTTGGAATGGGGACAGGTGAGGAGTGAGAAGGAGTAGAAATGTCTTCCCATAAACTGTGAAAATAAGGTAACTTTAAGCAAAATGGTTAATAACAGAAGATGTGCCAACTGAGTGTACCAATAAAACACACAGCACACCTTGTGGGAAATTGCTGGCCAGCTCTTCCCTGCCTGCAGTCTGCTGGCAGGCATGACGAAGCCATCACAGTCATGTTAAGTAACATCTACAGAAGCTGATTTACAAAGGCAAAATTTACCAATTTCTATCTCTAAAAATACAGAGCAAATTCAACTATCCAATTTAGACAATGGTTCTCTTTCTTTTGGATTTAATTTCACCCAGATTCATTTTCAACAAGTGAATTACAGGACACGGATATGTAATTTTTTCTCTCACAAAAGGGCTAGATTTACTGTAACAGTATTATTTGATATTTGCACGTTGTTTAGTGATTTTCAAAGGCATTTTTACAGGCATCATCTACACGTACAGTGTAGGTGAACTGGATGGCCATTGTTAATCTCATGTCCCAGATGAGGGAACTAGATCTCAGAAAAATTCAATCAGTTGCCTATATATAGGAGTGTTCTCTGAAACCACGTATCAGTATTCAGGGACTCCCATCATTAGGACACTAGAAAAGTGGTTAATAAAGAATACCCTAGGAAATTCAATACTGCCCGTAAATTTCATTCTCATCCTCCATTATCAATATTCAGGGTCCCTTACCACCTCTCTCAACCTAAATACTACTCTTCACAATATGTATCTTTAGAATACAGCTAATGAAATAAAATTAAGAATTTTCTTCCACATAGGCCATTTATCAATATAATTCCTAGTAGTACTGGCACATCAATAATGTTCACCTTAATAATGGCCAACAAAGGTACACACTACATTAAAAAAGAGAAATCAGGGGGCTCCTGAGTGGCTCAGCTGGTTGCATGTCTGACTTTGGCTCAAGTCATGATCTCGCGGTTTCTGAGTTCCAGCCCCACATCGGGCTGTCTGCTGCCAGCACAGAGCCTACTTCTGATCTTCTGTCTCCCTCTCTCTCTGCCCCTCCCCTGCTTGCACTCTCTATCAAAAAAAAATAAACATTTAAAAATAAATAAAAATAAAAAAGAGAAATCATGTTCACAAGGTAACATCACCAATTAGCAAACATAAAATAAAGTACTTAGTTTAACTCTGCAGAGTTCCTATACGGTTATGATTTCCTGTATCATTCAACTTGCTTATCTTTCACCGACACATTTTAACTTTGCTTTCATAAATTAATGACAATTTGGTAAATTTTTAAAAAGCATATACCCAGTTTTTTTTTTAATGTTTATTTATTTTTGAGACAGAGAGAGACAGAGCATAAACGGGGGAGGGTCAGAGAGAGAGGGAGACACAGAATCTGAAATAGGCTCCAGGCTCTGAGCTGTCACCACAGAGCCCAACGCAGGGCTCAAACTCACGAGCCCTGAGATCATGACCTGAGCCTAAGCCGGACGCTTAACCGACTGAGCCACCCAGGCGCCCCTCATATATCCAGTTTTTAACTGAAGTTGTTAAAATCCTAGAATGCTTCAGTTTTCCATTACTAGTATTTATATTTTCAACACCAAAAAATGTAAGAGTGCAAAGTATCTACTGGGAGCTATATTGCTTTATCCTTTAATTAAACAAGTTTAGACTATCTTAACATGTGTAAACATTGTTTAATCTTCTGAAATCAAATGTACCTTCCCTCATTTTCATATATATAACAAGTACTTCCTTCCAACAAGAAGGTCTCTACCTACAAAGCAAATTTGCAAAATGGTTACTAGGAAAGCAGTCTGGATGAGTGGTACAAACAGAATGAAAATAACACTGAAGAGTCAGTTATGAAAACCCGAGGACAGTATATGCCGTGTATATCTCCCTAATGCTGATTATTTTTGGCTGACCAATAACCTCAAATTTTTCAAATAATTATATCCTAAAATACAACAACCTACAATATGTTATTTTCTTTCAACACTGTAAAAATTAGTTGTCTAGGTAATGAATCCTGAACTTACAAAAATATATTCAATCAATCCATACATTTTTATAGGAGACTAATAAATTTAAAATGCAGATGTGTAAGTTTACCTTCTAGCCACGTGTAGAACGATTCTCCTTTAAAAAAAAAAAAAAGATACACACAGAATTGTGTTAAAATATTTTAAACAGTCATCTACAAATCAGAATAAATTAAGCACATAAAGTATTTCCTACGACAGATTAAGGAACACCTCTAGAAATGGCCACTGCTTCATGTGAAGTAGAAAAATAGGCATATGGTTCTAGAAAATAAAGCCCCAAAGTACTTTAAGTAACTTTGGGAAAACTTTCTTATAAATGATACTTGACTAAGCAAAATTTTTAAGAAATTTTTCAGTCAAAATATTATGTAATATTTTTCATTAGAAGGCTTAAACATCCCTAAGTATGGTGGTGAAAGAGTTTAACAATCTTAAATTTGCTTTTCATAACAGCCATATAATGCCTTAAAATTTCTAGAAAAAACCAGTGAATTATAATCCAAAAATCAAATTAGTAATTATTCCATTTTTTCCTGAGCAGTAAAGCTAGATACATTTCCTCAATTATCTAGAATTCCTAAATTGCAAGAGGTAATTTTAAAATCCCTTAATTTTTAAAAAATTTTTCAGAAACATCAATGCCTAAAGTATGGAAGGACCTGACTTACCTGTGTACTAATGCTAGAAGAGCTATTTCTAGACCAATGCTGTTCTGACTAGAAAAAAAAAAAATGGCAGCTAATAAACATCAATCTAGTTCATCAAAATAGACTTTGTGAGCTACCTATCTTTATTTTACCTGAGAAAAGCAAAGCAGAAGAAAAACTCAACACATAGATGAGCTGAGCAAGGAGTCTAGGGGATAAATTAGATAGTGGGGAATAACTGTCTCCTGAGAGTCTTCATACTTGGCGAAACTACACAAACATCTTCCCACAGGTGAACTTATTCCACATGCTCTGCCTAAGGACCATTCGTCATAATCTCACTTGTTTACTCAAGAAACCCCAAACGCTATTAGGAAAAGTTGAGCTCCCCAATCCTCAAGAATGTGGCCTCTGCTCCTCTCCCCCAACTTAAACTACCACTGTATGAAGCGTTCCCTACTGCTAACACGGTCTCCCCAAACACGCTTGATTCTTCTCTTCTGAACTCCTTGGTCCATGCTGTTTCCTCCTAATAGCACACAGGATCCAATTTCTATCAGCCTAAACCTGTCCCATTACTCAACACTCCTCTCAAATGCCACTTCCTCCACTAAGCCTCCAGAGCAGTGGGACAGGATCTGTCCCACCTCTAAAGAGCTAGCTCACTTACTGTTTTATTATGTATGTGCAGCACTTCTTTGCCATTATTTATGAGCAGTGCTGGTCATTCCTGCTACATACTGTCAGCATCTGTAGGGCAAGGCATCATCTTTTACACATCTTTCTATCTTGCACAATGCTCATCACTGCCTTGAGCACAGAGAAGTAAACATCCACTTGAAATAACTATTTTGATTGTTTGGGGGCAATTTATGACTGATATTCATTTGGTAACCTGGAGTAATCAATTGGTGGTAAATTACTATTCATCAGATTACTTATTACTGTAACAGAGGTTACAAATTACAAAGACAATAAGAAAATAAAGGCACAAGACAAACTATCTGGTAAAACTATCTCGTCTCCATTTCTACAGAACATATTCAAGCAGATTATAATAACCGGAAAGTGGGGAACTTGTAATGTAATCCTGGTTTCTACACTCAATATTTAAGATGGAATTTATACATCTTTCAAACATAGGGTAAATGTACATTATAAAACATTTATTTTTGTCACCATTCATTGGTGGCTATTTCTGGAAAAATAGGATAAACGTTTTCTTTTGAATAGAGGGAAAAATCAAATTTTGATCACTAAAAACATTTTCTCTACACTTGAGGCAAACCCAAATAGAACAGTTTTAACTCACCATCATCTTCTCCTAAAAGAGAAAATAATAAACAGGATTTTAGAAACTGTCTTCCATAGTTCAGATTTTAAACCTATTTAATTAACATCAGATTAAAACTTACTGTGTTAAATTATTAATTATACTATGAACCTTGGTCGGTGTATAGTGATCTTCCAAATGAGACTTCTTGGTAAGAATGGAGGCCAAAAAGTACAAGATTTTCACAGATGTTTTATACAATAAATATCAGAAAGCCTCTGGGGGTGCCTGGGTGGCTCAGTCAGTTAAGCATCCAACTTCAACTCAGGTCATGATCTCCCGGTTAGTGGGTTCAAGCCCCGCATCGGGCTCTGTGCTGACAGCTGAGCCTGGAGCCTGCTTTGATTTTGTGTCTCTCTCTCTCTCTCTGCCCCTCCCCCGCTCACACTCTGTCGCTCAAAAATAAATAAAAAAATGTTTTAAAAGCCTCTGAAAATACTCCTGAAGATCACTAGTTTCAATAATTAACAAAGAGACCCAGCTGCTTCCTTCATCCTATGTGCACAACCCGCTCTGAACATTGCTGTTTCCATGCCGGATACTTCTCTCTTTCCAGGTACTGCTCCTCAGCACGGACACACCTTAATAAAAGTACCGCCCAAACTGTCATCCGCAAAAGCCTCACTGCAGGTGCTGCAGAGCTCCCCAGACATGGAGAAGCACTAGAAGGTTGGGCTCTAGGGATCCACAGCAGCTCTGCCTTTGTCAGCTCTGTATGTGGCATTCCGATACAAGGTTTCATTTTCAGAAAGAAAGGTTCTGCTGTGGAAACTGTTGGAAAGCCAGTTGTACATGCCTAGCTGTCTGGCTGGGGAACCAGCAAGCAGCATGGTGGAGACGGTTGAGGAGGTTGAGGAGCTGTGAATCGACATCAGCAGTTTCAGCAGAGATGGTGTTCAAAGAGCATCAGCCAGAGCTACTGAATTACTGCATGGATCCCTCACCTGGTGGCTGGGACCCCCCCCCCCCCCGGTCCTTTGTCTCCCCTCTTTCTTGGCTGTTTTTCTCCCCCTTTCTCTGCCTCCCATCTTTTCCTACGTGGTGCTCTCCTTCCTCTCATCTTTCCAGTGGTCTCACGCCTCTAATTTATCATAATATGGACATGAAGTATTTCTTGGGATGTGATGGTTTTATTAAATTAACTATATTTTCTACTTTAAAAGCCAGTGATCGAGGGCGCCTGGGAGGCTCAGTCGGTTAAGCGTCCGACTCTTGACTTCGGCTCAGGTCATTATCTCCCGGTTTGTGAGATTGAGCCCCATGTCAGGCTCTGTGCTAAGCAGGGGAGCCTTCTTGGGATTCTCTCTCTTCCTCTCTGCCTCTCCCTCCCCCGCCCTCAAAATAAATAAATGTTAAAAAAAAAAAAAAAAAAGAAGTGATCCTATTACTCAGCCATAAAGGAAAGGAAACCCTGTCACTGGTGACAACATGGATGGACTCTAAGGATATTACTCTGAGTGAAAGAAAGAAGTCAGAGGACAGATAACGTATGATCTCTCTTAAATGTGGAGTCTCAAAACAAAACAGAACGAAACTCCCCAAGCTTACAGATCCAGAGAGCAGATGGGTGGCTGTCAGAGGTAGGGTGTAGGGAGTGGACAAAATGGGTGAAGGTGGTCAAAAGGTACCTACCTTCCAGGTATGAAATAAGTCCTGGAGATGTAATGAACAGCTTGTCAATTACAGTTAACAGCACTGTATTGCATATTTGAAAGTTGGTAAGGATGTAGATTTTAAAAGTTTTCATCACAAGAATAAAGATTCTGTAACTACATATGGTCACAGATATTAACTAGACTTACTATGGTGATCATTTTGCAATATATACAAACATGTAAACATTGTGTTCTACACCTTAAACTAATATAATGTTGTATGTCAATTATACCTCAATTTTTAATGTTTGAACTCCAATCCTAAAAAACAAACAAAAAACTAATCATAAAAAAGGTCTGAAGAATGCCTTTCAAGATCTGCACTATGGAACAGAGTGTGTGGACCAGGGTGGGTGTGGGGGGAGCCTTCTCTTTTTACTTTATATAACTTTTGCGTTTCCACTTTTATAATAATAAATTATAAGGTCAAAGTAGCAACACAGACAAAGGATGAGAAACCATGTACACCCTTGTCATGATTCAATTCCCTTCTCCCCTAAGCAAAGAACATTTGCTACATTGTAAAAGAGTAGCTAAAAGCGGTCCATTCAGTCAACCTTTAAAGATGCCTTAAAGATACAAATCTACACCGGGGAAATTCAAGTTCTTAAAATCAATCCTGCTGTGAAGAAAACATCAAAAGCGCAAGTCAATTACAGAGTTGCTAACAGAGTTTGGCTCCTTGTTGAGAGCGGAATGACGATGTGCCCAGGTAGTTTCACGTTGATTAACCTCCAACTGTCTACAACAATGCTGTCCCATAGAAATACAACACTAGCCACATGCGTAAAGTTTTCTCTAATAAAAATTTCTACTAAAGATTTTTCGAATACCCATGTTTTAAAAAGTAAAAACTATACATGCACTACAACTGTACATTGTGAGGCAAGAGTTAAAGCAGTCCTATCGAAAGAATAAAGTTGTTCCATGGTAGAAGTATTTTACACTGCTTCCATTTTAAAATTTAAACAAATTAAGTAAAATGTCAAACTTGGTTTTACACTAGCCATATTTCACGTCCTCGATACAGCCCAGTGTGTCAAGTGGTAAAGCCTGGACACAGCAGGTCTAGAGTAAAGCTGCAGGCAACCTAACTTTCTGACTCCTCTACATCCTTAGGACTCAAATGTGCTACATGATCAGCAAGAACCCTAGGCATCACCTGGGAGCTTGTTAGAATCTTGGGCCTTACCCAAGACCTACAGAATCAGAGCCTGTATTTCAACAAGGCCCTTAGGTACTTGGTAAGCACACCTGAAGTCTGAGAAGCACGTTATAAGCCACTGGTTCTCAAACTTGCCTGCATATTGGAATCACCTGGACAATTAAAACAAAACAATACCTGGGGCTAATCCCAAAGATTCTGACTTAAGTTGGTAGAGGATAGGGCCTGGAAATCCAGATTCTTAATAGTTCCCCAGGAAACCTCTGATATATAAGCATTACTCATATATTCTGATTTATTTCACCTAGAACTCCTACGTTAGGGAGTATCAGGCACTCACATATCAGGCAGTCAATAAATGTCAGTAATTAAATAAAACACATAGAAACCTTGAGACTCCATTATGAACTAATCTTATACTTTTTTCCAAATGTTTATTCATTTTGAGAGAGAGAGAGAGAAAGGGGCGGGGGAGGAGCAGAGACGGAGGGAGACAGGGGAACCAAGCAGGCTCCGCACTGTCAGTGAGGAGTCCGATGTGGGGCTCAATCCCACAAACTGTGAGATCATGACCTGAGCTGAGATCAAGAGCTGGATGCTTAGTCGACTGAGCCACCCAGGCACCCCACGAATTAATCTTATACTTCTGGTCATTCAAATTAAGAAAAACATAAAACAGTTGAAAATTTACTCAAAGTTTGTTTAGTTACAAAGACATTTTGTAAATAATCTCTGAAAGCATGAAAATGTATGAAACACCCACCTCGGCTAGGCGCCAGAGGATTTAAGGGACGATAAACAGATCGAGGCCTGAAAAAGCAAGTGTGAAACTCAGTCATAAAATGGCTTGATTTTTGCATGTAATGTTTTCCCTGCAGAACCATACCCCCCTTACTCCGTCCTCCCTTTAGCCCTTTTCCCTCCAGTTACTTGAAACAGTTTTCTTCGTAGATGCTGTTCCACACTCTCCATGCAGAGGACCCTTTGTAGCCAGTGTAACGCTCTGGGTTCAGCAACAGGTCGACATACTGAGCAGCCGGGGATCGCTCATCTGAACAAGAAACAAGTCATAAAAACCACCTCTATGTCACCAGTTATCTGAAATTTCACATTATAACACAAGCAGAACCACCCACAGGTTAGAGAAAGGCCAGCTTTTCAGGTAATCTCCAATGTAAATGGTAGAATGGTTAGCACACTTGTGACTGTACTTGACCCAGGGTAACTTACACTTGAGAGAGAGGAAAAAACAACTCCTCCCTTTCCTTCCGATACTCGATACTCTCTTCAGTAATGGAATGCACCTCCCCTTCTTAGAGGCATTTGTTATTCTTAAGTTTTAACCACCCAGGATCGAAATGACCAAACAGAATATAACTTGTTCTAGTATTTTATTTCTTCCCTATGCATACACCCACCTACACACATGCTTGCAACCATTTTTTTATTTTACTAAATATATATCGTACTAGAAATAGAAAAATTATACTGACCACGCTTCCCAAATGTATGATTCATAATGCATGTAAGCTGGAGCGCTATATATGTTGGCCCAGATGGATTCCTTTAGTTGTATGTTTCCTCCCTTTTGGTGTCATGAGATCAAATCAATGGTATACAGGCACTGACTTAAAACAGTGGCCAAACACAGTCATTAAAATACGGCCCCTCTTCTTTTCATTACCTAACAATATTCATTGACCACAGACAGAGATTACCCATAACCAGTAAGAGTAAAATGGAATCCTGATGTACACCTTCCAAGAACTACTTGGCTTTTGTAAGGAAGTAGGAAGAATACAAAGATAATTACAACTTGTCATTACTAAATGAGTTATCTCTAACTTACAGACAACAGAAACATGAAGAATACTGCCTCTATTTCTAGCCCTAACATTATAAAGACATTCCACTATACAAGCTAAGATACAGAAAATAGGTAATTTACAGATGAACAGAAACTGCCCATGGACATGGATTGATTCAAGATTTAAAAACAATAATTTAAAAAATCTTCATTACAAAAAGATTCAAATTATGAAGTGAATCAAAGTGTGACTTTTATAGGAAAGTTCAAAGAAAAGTTTTACAATTCACTAGCTTCTGTTACAGATTTTTAATTTCTTTGAGTTGTTCACAATTAAACTCATTTGCAAAATTGATTTTACATAAGCTTTACAATATTAAACATATCATAAACACCTATATGCATGGATATATACGTGTATACACATGTATAAAGAATGTGTGTGCATGTAAGCCTACACATTTGTAGGCTCACCTACAAATGCACACAATGGACTGCTATCAACCCCTTCACCCAACAAAAGCAACTAACCAACCAATAAGGAAAAACAAACAGATTCAGATATTGAAGTACAAGGATTTAAACTGTAATTCTGGGCGCCTGTGTGGCTCCGTCAGTTGAGTGTCTGGCTCTTGATTTTGGCTCAGGTCATGATCTCACGGTTTGGGAGATGGAGCTCTGTGTCGGGCTCTGGGCTGACAGTGCAGAACCTGCTTGGGATTCTCTCTCTCCCCTCTCTCTGGCCCTCCCCTGCTCATGCACCCTCTCTCTCTCTCTGAAAAATAAACTTAAAAAAAAATGTAAGCTAAGGCAGTGACAAATCACAAAAGTCAATTATATCAACGTTTAAAACTTGCACCTCAACGTTCTTAATGTATGTTCCCTTAAAGGTTTTAAAAATTGTATTACTTTTTCAAATGATGAAAAAGTGGGTCTTATTAACCTACAGAATGGGGTTGGCAAACTACAACCCAAAGGCCACATCTAGTCTAGTGTGTACTTTTTGTAAGGAAAGTTTTATGGGAACACAAGCCATATTCATTTGCTGTCTCACACTATTATGGCAGAGCTGAGTAGCTGTAATAGAAGCCGTATGGTCCATGAAGTCTAAAGTACTTACCATCTGTCCATTTACAGAAGAAAATGTTTGTCCACCCCTGACCCATACCGGCAAGAACTTTGTGACATCTAGATGGGTGGTGGGGGGCAGCATACATAGGTTGCATTCCCCCTACAAACACACCAGTGCTGGTACCCCAACTTAGTGCACAGGCTTTCTGCATATGGACACGGATAAAAAATCCTGTTGTATACTCAGGATTGAGCCTACAATCCTCCATCACCAGCTTGATCCCAGATTGCTAGTAATGCACCGTTAAAGTATACTCTGTTGAGGAGAACCTACGGTTCACAAAGTCCCCAAGTAATTTTGATACACAGCCAGATTCAGAAACTACTGTTTTAAACATTTTAAATTTACGTTATGTTTAAATTAATGTTATAATGGAGAAAATAAAAGTAAAAATCACACTATTTCAGTTATATCTGAACCAACAATGTCATGCAGCAAATGTATATTGAGCATATATCACGTCCAGGCACTGTTCTGGGCACGAGGGTGGCATATACCACATAAACAACTAGGGTGGCATGTATCACATCCAGGCACTGTTCTAGGCACTAGGGTGGCATATGCCACGTCCAGGCACGGTTCTGGGCACGAGCGTGGTAGTGGACCAGAGGAGCTCTCACTGTAGCTGGAGAAGACCGACAACAAGCAGATAACCTAAACAACCCACCACGCACGCTCAGGTAGTTCTCAGTGAACTGAGAGCAGGCAGCAGTACAGACAGAGAGGGGCAGTGGTTACCATTTCATACAGGGAGGTGACAGCAGGCTTCTCTGATGAGGTGACATGTGAGCAGAAACCTGAAGCAAAAGCAGCAGCCAGCCATGCATAAAGACAGCAATGACGACGACAAAATGAGCAGGGAAAGCAGCTTACCTTGACCTGCTAAATTATTTAAAAACCTACCGTTTGATCTATGAAGATCATCTTCCTTTCCAAACACAGAACAACAAAGCAGCCGAGCACACGGGCTTAGTATAAACACATTCCAGTAAATGGGGGTGACTATTCTTCAGATTTGTTGTTTTGATCCAGTGAGTTTAGATAACTGAAATTACTCAACAGTGACTCTAAAGCTACTCTGATGGGCTTTTAAAAATTGTACGTATAATACTCTGGTTTCTCTTCAGATCGTACAAATCTTTCACCTTTTACTAAAAATTGTACGTATAAATCACTGGGAGACACACGAACATTACTGCCCGGAAGAGCAGTGGTAATCCAACTAGCAGAACGGTTCATGTGTTTAAGGACTACACAAAATATAAACACCACTAATTATTTTAATTATACCGTCCTAAAAATCTTAAGGGATGATTCGATGTAAATTCTTTTAGGACACTTCTTCCATTTTTACAATATAAGAAGCTAATGTCAAAAAATTAGTTAATACCATTTATATTAATGAGGTAATTGAGTACATCAATTTAATCATATCAGGTGATCCCTGCCAATGAGTAGTATTGTTTATTAAATACCTATAAGAGAAATATATTGATATCATTTACTGAGAGAAATATTCACAGAAATGATTTTTAATGTAAAAAACCTGTCAACTAAGTACTACTGAAAATTCTTTATTTTAATAACGAACAGGTAAAATAAGTTGGCAGGAAGTGACCGTGAGTGTTGAACATTAAATGTAATTAGAATGATGACCCAAGAGCAAATGAAAGAGTAAGCAGTGATGTTAATTCTTAGCCTAGGTACAGCGTCTTGCTTCGACGAAACCTTTGGCGATTCTAAATATCGTAACAGGAGTTATGACACCCAAAGACACTTTTTTCAGATCTCTTAAAAATGTCCTTGCTGAAACCATATAAACCATGGTGAGAACGTTCCACCTCCTGGCTTTGTCTCAATTTCCTGTACTACTGGAGCAGCTCACTGTAACTTACTCCATTACAGACTGGATTCACAGCACAGTTCTACAGACGAATCTTCCAAAAACCTCTAGAAAGCAGTATGACCACTCTATATGCTTTAAGAATTCAGAGGAACTTCTGCTATCTCCAAATGGGCAGGCTTTATCCCAAATTCTTTTCCACTACCCACAATATAAAGGCAAAAAGTGAAGAGAGGCCAAATGAATGATTTAAGCCTACTCAGCACAAAACTCTTGGAAATATTCTCCTCAGAAAAAATTCTGAGTCACTCCAATTCCCTTCTGCCATAGGAGTCATGGTAGTTATTGGTAAATAGTGCCCTCTCTTCGTACCATTCTGCAGACTCTTGGCAAGAGGGCTATGGGGAAGTCAAATTAGAGTCCTCCCCAATACTGCAGGGCATCTTTATGTTAGTTTGTTGAGACCTCCAGAAAATTCCATTGTGAACATGTTTATATGTTCACAGACCTAAACTAAGTGGCTTGAAATAGAGGTCCACAGGAGATGGTATGTCATGATGAAGAAAATACGGGATTCAGATCTGGGATCGAATCCCATCTCAGCGTCTTGCTACTGTGTGATCCTGGCTAAGCCAGTCTTTTTGAGAGTCCATTTCCTTGGATATGAAATAACAGATACTTATTAAAGTAACTGCAAAGGGGCCCCTCGGTGGCTCAGTCGGATATGCATTGACTTTGGTTCAGGTCGTGATCTCACAGCTCATGACTTTGAGCCCCACATCAGGTTCTATGCTGACAACTCGGAGCCTGGAGCCTGCTTCGGATTCTGTGTCTCCCTCCCTCTCTGCCCCTCCCCCACTTGCACTGTCTCTCTCTCTCTCTCTCTCTCTCTCTCTCTCAAAAATAAACATGAAAAAAATTTAAAAATAAAGGAACTGCAAAGATGAGAAATAACGCACTTCAAGCACTTAGCACAGGGTCTGGAACATAAGCTCTCAATAAATGCCATTATGAACAATAGTAAGAGCCACACAGCAACATCCAGTGTGTTCAAGTTCTAATTCTGAGTATATTTTCACTGCCTTCAAGTTCTTATAAAAGGATTAGAGTGAACAGAATTTAATTACAATAGTTTATTTTATTACCATCAAGTTCACAAAAGTGATCCTGTGAATCATCATATCTTGCCCAGTCAATGAAGGCTTCTTTGCTTTGATTACTAGGGAAGGAGGGAATAAGAAAGAAAAAAAAATGATTAAATCTGGAGTTGAAAATGTTTACACTGCATCTTGTATAACTGAAAACAGATAACCCGAGGTCACGTCTTTAATTTAGATAGTGTCACAAATTCAGTTAGTGGTCACATGAAGGAATGATGGCAAGTTTTATGAAAAACACAGATATTAACTCTCCCGTGAAGGATTTCTATTCATACTAAAGCTATTATTAGCCCTACTGCGATAATTACTTTAACTAGAAAATTTACAAATATATATGAGATTTAGTTAAACACAAAATTTAAGCTAGCCTTTTCACCTAACTTAGAAACTGTGGTATTTTTTTCTAAAGCAGGAATTGAATTTACCTTCATAATTCTTTTAACTTGTTTCTGTTATTTATAGGACAAAAACACCAAAAGCTGCATTTCCAGGATGTCCCTTCCAATGTGATATTCACTGGTAACACCAATATCATTTTTAATCAGGACGTATCATTCATTTTACATACTACCTCACATTTAACAAAATCTATGATCAAGATCTCTACTTGGAGAACTGATAAAGGAACAACCACAGTCTCTCCAATAAACTTCGACCTACATTTACTTTAACCTATGTTCAGACCTTCTCTGTCTTAAACCCAGACTGGCAACATCTATACGAGAACTATTATTACTCTTCTTTATTCACTACACAATAGAGGGAAAAAAAGAAAAAATTATTTGTGTACTAAGTTTAAATCAGGTAGTTCCTAAATGTGTTACTTTTATAGCCAAGAATTTATTTTGTATTTGAAAAACTGCTACATTATATAACCACTACGAGAAGTATATAAGGCTGACTGACTGGACTACCCCAACTTTATCAATAAATGTTTTCAATTCACTGTGGGAATACCGAGTTAACTTAATAATAAAAGTTAATGGAAATACTCGTATCTTAGTTGACTCAGCTGAAACATATAATTCCATAAAATGAGAATGTCTAAGTTCCAGTTACAGCTAAAGTAACTATCGTTAGGTTTAATTAGATACATCCTCCATTGAAAATAGTCAAGAACAAGGCCACTGTGACATAAATTCCAATTTTCTTGTTAACAATGTGACTTAGAAAAACAAACTTTTTTCTTTGAGCATACTTATTTGATGACACTTTGTTGTTTCATCCTAAACCCTGCCTGAAAGCCACAGCAACAGAAAAGACAGGCAACACTAACCTAAAGCTAACAGAGCTGGCCCAGTTTGCTTTACAAATGAGTTAGAAGGAACCTCATCCAGGGGTACCTGGGTGGCTCAGTCGGTTAAGCATCCAACTTTGGCTCAGGTCATGATCTCATGGTTTGTGGGTTTGAGCCCTGCATCAGGCTCTGGGCTGACAGCCCAGAGTCTGGAGCCTACCTTAGATTCTGTGTCTTCCTCTCTCTCTGTCCCTGCCCCACTTGTGCTCACTCTCTCTCTCAAAAATAAATGAAATGTAAAAAAAAAAAACAAAAAAAAACAAAAAAAAACCTTGCCCAGCTTCTCTAAAAGTCAGTTTGAAGATGGATGCCAAGCTACTTCTATAAGAATTTCCTGGGCTTAAACCAGGGCTTCCTGTCAAGATGGTGCTGTGTGTTAAAGCAGGAGGCTTCAAAGTGGGAAACGCAGGGCAGGAAAGAATGGAATGAAGGCCTTTCCAAAGGCCATGAGAGAATTTTTCAGGGTGGTGGGTAGGACAACTACCTTGATAATGCGGATTTTCATGAGTGCACACTTGTCAAAACATCAAACAGTATATTTCAAGTAGGTGCAATACACTGCATGTCAATTAAACTTCAATAAAGCTGTTTAAAAAATTACAGACCAATTGTTGGAGACGTGGAATGAGGAAATCTCGTATACTACTGGTGGCAATGTATTTTAGTGGTCATTTTGGAAGGCCACGTGGCAGTATTACTTAATTCCACTTGTAGCTATGAACAGGGGCTTTACCTTAAAATCTTAGAATGACTTAAGGCCCAATCCCTTGATGACTTCTCTAGTTATATTCTCTCCTGGGTAATCTTATTCAGGTTTATAGTTTTTGAATAGCATATATTTACTGAATGACTCCCACATTTTCTCCTTCCCCCGAAACTGAGACTTGTATATCCAACTGCCTGCTTGACATCTCCAACTGGATGTCTTGTAGGCAGCTCAAACTTAACAGGTCCAAGGTTGAACTGTGATTTTCCACCAAACTTGTTCCTCCTGCAGGTATCCCAGTTCAGTAAACGGCAACTCCATTTTTCTAGTTCCAAATCTTGTAGTCATTCACAGTTCCTAGCTTTTTTCAAACCTTACATCAAATCCCACAGCAAACCCTGTCCGCTCCATCTTCAAAATCCATCCAGAATCTGATCACTTGTCATCATTTCCACTGCCACTGCCCTAGTCTAAGTGAAACCACCATCATATCTTAACTGAATCACTACAATAATCACATAACAAGGCTTCCACCGTGGAACACCTGCCTCCCTCAACACCTTCTCTCAAAATCCTCCAGTGACTTTTCATTCCACTTAGCCTCAAAGCAATATTCGTAATCGTCTTCAAGGCTCTACAAGATCTCCGCCCCACCCTACTCCTACGTCCACCCCTAGGATCTTGTGACTGCTGTATTCCAGCGACACTGGACTTTCTGTGGTTCCTCAAAATAATCTAGGCTTCTGCCACAGGTTCTTTTTACTAACAATTACACGTGCCTGGAACACTCATGCCCCAGGCAGCCATAACAGGACTTATGTCTTCGTGGGCATTTTGTTCAAATGTCCCATTATCACTGTGGCCTTCTCGCACCAACCCATTGGAAACAGTGCAACTCCCTCCCCTCCCTGCCCTGCCACTCTTAGCTCTCTATCATTCTTCTCAGTTTTCGTTTTCTCCCAAGCACTCATCATCATTTTACTTACGTCTGATACATTTTACTCAGTTACTGCATATCTCCAACTAGGATTAAGCTTCCTGAGAAAAAGAATTTGCCATGTACAGTGCTAAATGCCCAATATTCTAGAACACTGACTGGCATATTGCAGGCATTCATTTACTGAACGAATAAAAAACATAAATGTTCAATACACAGATCAAAAAAATGCTCAAACTCACTAGTAACAAAATATAAACAAAAATGAGGTACTACTTTACAGTCAAACATTATCCATTTTTGGCAAGGATGTGAAGAACAAAACAAGTTCTCAGTCCCGGAGGCAGTATGTAACCACACGAGTATTCTGGAAAGCCATCAGGCAGTAACACGAATAGGCGCACCTGGGCAACAGGAAGATCCAGCAGTTTTTCTAGCGTAGGACAAATTTCCCAGTGTACACCAAAAAAAATTTCTCAAGGATGCTCAAGGTGGCATAACTTATAGAAGTAAAAATTTGAACAATTCAAGTGTTTATCAATATGGGAACAGAGAAGTAAAATATGATATATTCATAAGGTAAAAACCACTCATCAGTTAAAAAGATGAGACAGATCTATCTAGAAAAGCAAAACGTAAGTATAAAAATAAAGTTGAAGTCTGCTAAGTACAGTATTATTTTATATAAGGGAAAAGTAAAATCATACACGAAATAAAGATGATATATATGATAAAAAGAAAAACATAGGTGGGTATACAGCAAATTCATGAGAGCAGCTCCTCCTAAGGAAAAAGGAAAGAAAACAGGATTGGGGCATAGGCCAGAAAGGATTTCAAATTTATCTTTGGTATTTCCCTTTTCTTAAAGACATGGTAGAAAAAGTTAACAACTATTCATCTGGAGTGAAGGACACGGGAGTATTATTATATTATCTTCTCTAGTTTTCTAGAGAATTGTTCTTCAATAGATAATAAAACTGGTAACTTTATTAAGTGTTTAACAGTTATAGTACATAGATGCCAACCTAAACAAAAAGGGAAATTCAAAAGAAGTTCAATGATACTCCATTCCCCAGATTCAACTATAGATACAATCATTTCGTAGTGCATAATCTGAGACCACTCAATTACACTGGCCTTCCCAAGCAGGTTTTTATTAGAATAAGGAAAAGTCAATAGGAAAAAGAATCTACGAAACTTAACAGTTATGGTAATAACTTTTCCCATTCAAAATGTAACCTACAGACTGAATTACTATTTATAAAAGACTTAGAGTTTCAAGTTCCTTTTCCTATAATAACCAGGAAAAATAGACTCATAAGCCCTGCTAGTTGAGCAATCTTCTAAACTTTTACTTTTTGATAAAGTCACTATTGATCATACATTCCAGCAATTTAAGAACAAATCAGCTCACAGGAGGAAGCAAAGCAATCATGGAATTTAAGATAAAAATAACTTCTTCCTTTTAAGAATTACTTGAAGCAAAATCACAAACAGAAGATTTCTGATATAAATATACTAAACAAGAGAATATTTTTTAACACTCCTAAAATAAACTTGCCTTAATGTGCTGTTAATTGCTCCCAGTTTATTAGCTTGTTCACAATCTTCTAATTCTTTGGTGCTGTTTGCCACTTTTGAGTACTGAAAGGAAGTTCATAGGAAGTTTAGTAATAATCTCAAGTACGACTGGCAATCTGACAGTGATGACATAGATACATCAAAATCTCTCACATATGTAAGAAATACAAATCAAAATGCATCACAAATTTCCACCAACTAAGCTAAGACATTAAAAACAATTAGTACTGGTATGTTGGTGATGACCTAAACTGAGAAAACCGTCTTGGGAAAGTAATTTGACAGTATTTAGCTGGAGCTGCAAAAATGCATAATATCCTTGAACCAGCAGTCTTAAAACTGAAACCATACACAGCAACATTTAAAAACAAAACTAAAAACAAGGTACAACCACTTTAGAAAGGTATCAGGTACTATCTCATGTTGGGACAGCATAACAGACGCCCCAGCAACCTTACTTCTAAATACAGACCTAGGAAAACTCTTACATATGTACAATGAGACAAAGGACAGAAATGCTAGTGCCTCACTGTATGTAACAGCAAAAGAGTCAACACAAGTGAAATGTCCATCAACCGAGGAGGAGCTAATCAATGACATAATCATACCATTGAATACTATGCAACTATTGGGGTGCATGGGTGGCTCAGTCGGTTGAGTGTCTGACTTGAGCTCAGGTCATATCTCACAGTCCGTGAGTTTGAGCCCCACGTCAGGCTCTGTGCTGACAGCTCAGAGCCTAGAGCCTGCTTCAGATTCTGTGTCTCCCTCTCTCTCTGCCCCTCCCCTGCTCATGCTCTGTCTCTCTCTGTCTCAAAAAAAAAAAAAAAAATTTAAAAAAACATTGAAAAAAAATAGAATACTACCTATTAAAATTAACAAAGCTACATCAGAGACAAAAGCATAATGTGGAGTAAAGGTAACTGAAAAAATGTTTTTAACCTGAAGAAATAAAAAAGCATAATCTTAATGTTTAAACTTCATATTAAAAGATCTACATGTTGGGCGACTGGGTGGCTCAGCTGGTTAAGTGTCCAACTTCGGCTCAGGTCATGATCTCGTGGTTTGTGAGTTTGAGTCCCGCGTCAGGCTCTGTGCTGACAGCTCAGAGCCTGGAGCCTGCTTTGGATTCTGTGTCTCCTCCTCTCTCTGCTCTTCCCATGCTCATACTCTGTCTCTCTCTCTCAGTAATAAATAAATGTTTAAGAAAATAATAAAAAATAAAAAGATCTATATGTCACTTGTGGCTACATGTGCATTAGAAGTAGAAAAGTTAAGTAACACACGTAAGTTTCAGAAAAGTGGCTATCTCTGGGGACGGAGGAAACAGAATGGGATTGGGAAGGAGTCCAGAAGAGATTTCAAATGTCTCTAACACTGTGTATTTAGTTCAGAGCTGAAACAAAAATAAATTAAAGAGAGTGAACACAAACAAAAGACCACACAGGAGAAAACTCAAAAAGAAAATGGGAAAGAGGGAACAGGGAGAGAGAGGGTATGATGATCTTTACTATGTACACATAATAGTGAAAAACTAGAAGTACACTGTTACATAAAAACATGCACGGCTAAGTAAATTACGGCATGCTTCTAAAAGGGCAAGGGTAAGGGCGCCTGGGGGCTCCATCAGTTAAGGGTCTGACTTCAGCTCAGGTCATGACCTCACAGTTTGGAGTTCGAGCCTTGCATCAGGCTCTGTGCTGACAGCTCAGAGCCTGGAGTCTGCTTCGGATTCTGTGTCTCCCTCTCTCTCTCTGACCCTCCCCTACTCACACTCTGTCTCTGTCTCTCTCTCGAGAATAAACAAACATTTAAAAAAATTTTTTTTAATTTAAAAGGGAAAGAGTAAAAAAAGGGGGGGAGTGTAACCTTTAATAAAGGAGTATTTTAATGCCGTTGAAAAGTACTATGCTCCTAATACCTTAATAGCCGTTTATACAATATAATCCTGAATATGACAGGTTGACTAGTTGAAACCGAAAACTAAAAATACATGCATGATAAAACACCTGTTGAGTAGGCCATCTGACACTGTAGTTACATTACACTACTGTAGTTCTTCTAGAGGTTCCAAAAACAGAATTGAAATATCTTAAAAAAAAAAAGTATATAATTTAACTGTAAAAAAAATACACAAGCTCTCTGTTGCTGAAAGAATTGGAAATATGAGATTCTGGGGCAAAATGTGCCCACTCCCAACTAACCACAGTACAGTTCTCCTTCCGTAACTACTGTCAAGCAGTAAATGGTAAATTTCATAACGTAAAGCAGAAATACTCAAGGAAAAGGGACTCACCTTATTAGAACTCCCGGCTTTAATTCCAACTGGAATTTTACTCTTAAAAGAACAACAACAGCAATTTAAAAAGTGACCATCGCTTTTTTTTTTTTTTTGAGATTTCTTCACAAATGATGACATTGTTCAAATAAAGGGTATTTTATTTTATTCCATGATGAGAAAATATACATTCATTCAAAATCTGTTTTCATATTACCTCTTTAAGATAAATCGTAAAGAGGTATACCAATTTACAAACTTGTAAATCATAGTATAGCAAACCAAATGACATATACAAAATAAGAGTGTCAAAATTAGCTATAATTGAAACTCTCAATGAAGTATCTAATAGTTTACATAATTTTTAGGTTAAAAAAACCTGACAAAAATCACTTTTCCATAAACTTTCTTACAACAGAAACAGAAGCTTTAAAAATTTTCAGTTATTTGAAATATCTTATGCTCAATCTTAAATTCTGCTCTAAATTGACATTTATAGTGAAGGCAGTTTGGGATTAACACTAAAAGAGTCAGTTCTTTGGTCCACAGGATTAACCTAGGGCTTATCAATCTAGGTAACCAGGGTTTACTAACAGAAGATCTGCATGTGGATCCAATTTGACTCACTTTCCTACAAAGCCAATAATTAGTTTTAGGCTTTAATAAATAAATCTAGGAATCATTACAGCTGGTTCATCAAACACAGTTTTAAAACAAAAACCATACTGAAACAGAAAATCACAGGTTGATAACTCTGATCAATTCAGGGGACTGATTTTCAACATCTGGATCTACGGTATAGAAAATTACCTCTTAAAATTTTTTTATGTATCATCATGATAAATTTTAACACAGGCGAACTTAACCAAATATTCAGAATAAATATCTTCCTGTCAGGTGGAAGAATGTATATAATAGTAATGATGATAAGAGATATTTCCCTCATCAATAAAAAGATTAATCAATTAAAATGTTACGTGCTGCCAGTATTTTATCATTTCAGTGCTTCCTAGGACATCTAACAGAAGGCAAAAGAGAGAAGACTATAAAACTCAAGTCAAACCTAACAGCCACAGACCCTGAATTTAAAATATGGAATAAATATTAACCAAAAGTGACTGCTGGCTACAGTGTGTCCTCTAACTAGTGTAGTATAACGTGCTAAAATCAAAATCTTCAGTAGCTTTTTTAAAGGTTTGATGCTAAATGCAGTAACTTGACTTAAGCAAATCTTAATAACAAGGCTTTTAGAAATATTGGGGTAGGCATCACAGATCACTGTCACGGATAATATGTAACAATCACAAAAGAGAATTATTAGAAGTAATGATAAATGTAAAACTAATGACTAGAATCAAGCATGAAATAAATCTGGCTGGGATTGAGGCTGGAAAGATGGTGGAGGAGGACGACGCTGGTCTCACCTCGTCCCATGGATACAACTAGGTAACACTCACCTCAGCACAAATAACCCAGAAAACAACCCAAAGACTGGCAGAACAAACTCCACAACCAAGGAAGAGAAGAGGGCGCATCTCACTCTTCTCTGAGCGGGGGGCACGGAGAGGGGGAGAAATAGATGATCACACCAGGGAGCCTGCACAGGGAAGACCAATCCCAGTTAACATTGGGCTCTGAAAGCCAGGGGGTCCAAATTACAAGAGTTCCTACAACCAGCAGGATTTGAAGCCTGGAATTTTAAGAATCAGCAGCTCTGGTGTGGGAGAGCCTGAAGGGCATTAGGAAGCAGAGTTCCTGCCCTTAAAATGATAGCATGACAAACGGCCCAGGTAGATACAGCCTAGAAGCAGCAGTTTGAAAAATGCCCACGGCACATGGGACTGAGATTTATTTACTAATCACAGAGCAAGTCCAGAGAGGCAGGGATCACTGGGAGACCCTTCCAGGTACAAAGGAAGAGGCAGGTGTTATTTCCCTCCTTCCCCCGCAACCCCCTCCCACAATCCCCACTCCCTGCCCCCAGCAGAAACACACAGGCACCGGCAGGAACCAGTGCTGCACAACACTCCCTACCTAAATTGCTCACAGCAAGCCCCACCCATCCACGCCTGGCCGATCTGCCCTTTTCAACAGATTTTCCTCAGTCCTGGCTGCGAATCACCTCCCCCGCAAGACCAATGTAAACATCACATCAGCAACACAGCTTCTCCTGACCCATGGGTTTTTGTAGGGCATAGGTCCCAGCAGCGTGGGCTCCGCAGAAGCTCATGGCAGATCCTGTTACAACTGGTGCCCCACCCACACACCCTCCATTCCCCCAGTGCAGGCAACAGGTTTCATCTCACAAACAGAGAAGCACACACCTTGTGAAAATGTGCGGCACAGGTCTGGGACCGAATACGGCCCACAATGGGCTAAGAGAGCCTCTGCAGACGACCGGACTAAAGGAAAAAAGTGGCCAAGGCACAAGAGCAGGGCATTTGCAACACACACAGGAGACATTCCCTGAAGTATAGGGTCGTGGAAAACAGGAGACATAGCACTGCAGGGCACTATAGGACCTCTTCCTCATAAAGCCATTACTGTCAAGAGGAGGAGATGTAGCAGACTTTCCCCAACAGACAGAAACAGATCCATAGAATTAGACAAAACGAGGAGACAAAGGAACATGTCCCAAATGAAAGAACAAGACAAAAGCACAGCAAGAGACCAAAGAGAAAAGGATAGAATATGACTGATAGAGAATTCAAAATAATGAGCATAAACATACTCACAGGACTTAAGAGCGGAAAACATCAGTGAGACCCTTAACATAGAGATAAAAAAGAATAAATCAGAGATGAATACAATAAGTGAAATTAAAAACACACTAAATGGAATAAATAGCAGGCTAGATGAAACAGATAAATGCATTAATGACCCAGAAGCCACAATTATGGAAAGTAATCAAGCTCAGTAGGTGTGAGAAAAAAATTACACAGAATGAGAACAGACTTAGGGAACTCAGGGACTCCATCAAGCATAATAACATTCGCATTACAGGGATCCCATAAGAAGTAGAAAAAGAGGGCAAAAATTTTATCTGAAGAAGTAACAGCTAAGAACTTCCTGAATGTGGGGAAGGAAACAGACATCAAGATCCAGGAGGCATATAGATCCCCCAACAAAATCAACCCAAGGATGTCCACACCGAGACACACAGTACCTAAAGTGACAAAAAGTAGTGATGAAGAAAAAAATTAAAAGCACCAAGAGAAAAGAAGACAAGTTACATACAAGGGGAAACCCTATAAAGATATCAGCTGATTTTTCAGCAGAAAATTTGCAGGCCAGAAGGGAATGGCATGATACATTCAAAGTGCTAAGAAGAAAAACTGTGCAGCCAAGAATACTCTATCCAGCAAGGCTCTCATTCAGTATACAAGGAAATACAAAGAGCTTCTCAAACAAAAACTAAAGGAGTTTATGACCACTCCACTAGCCATACAAGAAATGTTAAAGGGGACTCTTTGAGTGGCAAGGAAGACTATAAGACTTATTATAAAAAGTAGGAAACACAAAAGCAGTAAAAATAAATATATACGTAAATATCAGTCAAGAGATTCACAAAATAAAAATGACGCCACATACCTAAAATGTCAGGCAGAAAGGAAGAAAGAATAGGTTCAAACTTAGATGACCATCAACTTAATATAGACTGCTATGCAGAAGATGTTATGTACAAACCTAATGGTAACCACAAATCAAAAACCAGCAATAGATATGCAAAGAATAAAGACAAAGGAATCCAAGTATATCACTAAAGAAAGCCAAAACACTATGAAAGAGAGCAAGAGGAGTAGAGAAAAACTACAAAACAATCACAAAGCAAGTAACAACTTGGTAATAAATATATATCAATAACTACTTTGAAGGTAAATGGACTAGATGCTCTCATCCAAAGACATCGGATGACAGTGTGGGTAAAAAAAATAAGACTCATCTAATATGCTACCTACAAGAGACTCATTTCAGACCTAAAAGCACCTGCAGATTGAAAGTGAGGTGACGAAGAAACAGGCATCATGCAAATGGATGTCAAAGAAAGCCAAAGTAGCAATACTTATACTGGACAAAATAGATTTTAAAACAAGACTGTAACAAGGGACAAAGAAGAACACTATATAATAACGAAGGGGAGAATCCAACAAGAAGATACAAATATTTAGGCACCCAACTCGAGAGTGCCCAAATACACAAAACAGTTAATAACAAACATAAAAAACTGATCAATAGAAATACAATAATAGGGGACTATAACACCCCATTTACATCAATGGAAAGATCACCAAACCAGAAAATCAACAAGGGAAGAGTGTCTCTGAATGACACACCAGATCAGATAGATTTAACATATTTTCAGAACATTCCAACCTAAAACAGCAGATACATATTCTTTGCAAGTGCACACAGAACATTTTCCAGAATAGATCACTTATTAGGCCATAAAACAAGCCTCAACAAATTCAAGATCAAGTCATATCATGCATCTTTTCTGACCACAATGCTATGAAACTGGAAGTCAACCACAAACAAAAATCTGGAAAGAGCATCAATGCATGAAGATTAACTAACATGCTACTAAACAATGAATGGGTCAACTAAGAAATTGAAGAAGAAATCAAAAATTTCACGGGTACAAATAAAAAGGAAAATTTAACAGTCCAAAATCTTTGGGGTGCAGCAAAAGCAGTTCTAAGAGGGATGTTTAGGGCAATATAGGCCTACTCCAAGAAGCAAGAAAAATCTCCTTTCACATAAAGGAGCTACAAAAAGAATAACATAACTTAAAACCAGCAAAAGGAAGGAAATAATAAAGATTAGAGCACAAATGGTACAGAAAATTTAAAAAAATAGAACAGATCTATGAAACCAGTTCTTTGTAAAGATCAACAAAATTGATAATCCTCTAGCCAGACTCATAGAGAGAGGTGGGGAAGGGGGAGAGAGGATCCAAACAAAATCACAGATGAAAGAGAAATAACAACTGACACCACAGAAATACAAGCAATTGTAGGAGAATATTATGAAACAGTATATGCCCACAAATTGGACAACCTAGAAGAAATGGATAAATTCCTAGAAACATGTAGCATACCAAAACTGAAGCAGCAATAGAAAATTTGAACAGACTGATTACCGATAAGGAAATTCAGTGATCAAAAAACTCCCAACAAACAAAAATCCAGGACCAGACAGCTTCACAGGCAAATTCTACCAAACATTCCAAGAAGAGTTACTACCTATTCTTCTCAAACTACTCCAAAAAAATAGAAGAGGAAGGAACTTCCAAATTCATTCTATGAGGGCAGCATTACCTTGTACCAAAACCACATAAAGACACCACTAAAATAGACAACTACAGGCCAGTATCTCTGATGAACTTGGATGCAAAAATCCTCAACAAAATACTAGCAAACCAAATCCAACAACCGATTAAAAAAAATCATTCACCACAATCAAGTGGGATTTATTCCTGGGATGCAAGGGTGGCTCAATATTTGCAAATCAATCAGTGTGATACACCACATCAATGAGAGAAAGGACAAGAACCATACCATCATTTCAATAGATGCACAAAAAGCATTCAACAAAGTACAACATCCATCCGTGATCAATAACCCTCAACAAAGTAGGTTTAGAGGGAACATACCTCAACATAATACAGCCTTTATGTGGAAAACCCACGGCTAACATTATACTCAATAGGGAAAAATGGAGAGTTTTTTTCCCCCCAACGTCAGGAACAGGACCAAAATATCTATTCACACTATTTTTATTCAACATAGTAATGGAAGTCCTAGCCACAGTAACCAGACAACAAAAAGGAATAAAGGGTACTCAAGTTGGTAAGGAAGAAGTCAAACTTTCACTATCAGCAGATGACATGACACTATATACAGAAACTGTAAAGACTCCACCAAAAAACTACTAGACCTGAAAAATTAATTCAATAAAGTTTCAGAACATAAAGTCAACGTACAAAAATCTGTTGCATTTGTATACACTAATAAGGAAACAACAGAAAGAGAAACTGTGAAAACAATACCATTTACAACTGCACCAAAAATAATAGCTAGGAATAAACTTAAGCAAAGAGGTGAAGGACCCATATTCTGAAAACTATCAAACACTGATGAAAGAAACTGAAGATGACACAAAGAAGTGGAAAGACATTCTACGTTCATGGATTGGAAGAACAAATATTGTTAAAATGTTAAAAGCAACCTACATATTTAATGCAATTCCTATCAAAATACTAATAGCATTTTTCATAGAACTAGAAAAAATAATCCTAAGATTTGCATGGAACCACAAAAGCCCCAGAACAGCCAAGCGATCTTGAAAAAGAAAATCAAAACTGGAGCTACTCCAGATTTCAAGTCACATTACAAATCTATGGTAATCAAAACAATATGGTACTTATACAAAAATAGACACACAGATCAACAGAACAGAATAAAAAGCACAAAAATAAACCCACGATGTTATTGTCAATTAATCTTTGACAAAGGAGCCAAGAAGATGCAATGGGGAAGAGACAGTCTCTTCAACAATGGTATTGGAAAAACTGCACAGCTACATGCAAAAGAAGGAAACTGGGCCACTTAACACTGTGCACAAAAACTCAAAATGGATTAAGGACCTAAGTGTGAGACCTGAAACCATAAAAATCCTAGACGAGCACAGGTAGTACTTTTTCGACATTGGCCATAACAGTATCTTTCTAGACATGTCTCCTGAGGCAAGTGAAACAAAAGCAAAAATAAGCTATTAGGGGCTACATAAAAATAAAAACCTTCTGCACAGCAAAGGAAACAACCAACAAAACTAAAAGACAAACTACTGATTGGGAGAAGACATTTCCAAGTGACATATCTGATGAAAGGTTACCAAGTTATATAAAGAACTTATACAACCCAACACCAAAAAAAAACCCCAAATAATCCCAGACATTTCTCCAAAGAAGACATCCAGATGGCCAAAAAACACATGAAAAGATGTTCAGCATCACTCATTATCAGGGAAAGGCAAGTCAAAACCACAATGAGGTAGCACCTCACACCTTTTAGAATGGTTAAACTCAAAAACTCAAGTAACAGGTGTTGGCGAGGATGTGGAAAAAAAAGAACCCTTTGTGCACTATTGGTGGGAATGCAAACTGGTGCAGCCACTGTTGGGAGACAGCATGCAGGTTCCTTGAAAAATCAAAAATAGAACTACCCTACAATCCAGCAATTGCACCAGGAGGTATTTATGCAAAGACTATAAAAACACTAATTTGAAGGGATATATGCACCCCCAGGTTATTCCAGCATGATTTACAATAAACAAACTAAGGAAGCAGCCCAAGTGTCCATCGGTAGATGATTGGAAAAAGATGAAGCATATACATACGAAGGAATATTATTCAGCCATAAAAAAGAAAGAAATCTTGCCACTTGGCAACAACATGGATGGATCTGGAGAGTATAATGCTAAAGGAAATAAGCCAGTCAGAGAAAGACAATTACCATATGACTTCACTCATGTGTGGAATTTACGAAAGCAAAACAAAAACACAAAAAAACAAAAGAGAGAGACAAACCAAAAAACAAACAACTATAGAGAACAAACTGATGGTTACCGGAAGGGAGGTGGGGGGGAGGGGCTGAAATAGACAAAGCAGATTAAGAGTACACTATCTTGATGAGCACTAAGTAATGTATGGAACTATTGAATCACTATTTTGTATACCTGAAATGAACACAACACTATGTTTTCACACTTTGTTTTTTAGCTATATAGCACATTATTAAGTCAGCTGCAAGGTCTACAGATTAGACATCAGTATTATAATTAATGTTAATTTCCTGATTTTGTTAATTATGTTGTGGTTAGGTAAGAGAATAATCTTGTTTTTAAGGAAATACACACTCAAGTATTTAGAGGTAAAAGATCACCATGTTGGTAACTTAGACCCAAATGCTTCAGAAAATATTAACATATGTGTATAGAGAGAATAATGAAGCAAACATGATGAACATTTAGGGAATCTGAATAAAAAGTATATGAGGACTGCTATTATTATTCTTGCAATTTTTCTGTAGGTCTGAAATTATTTCAAACTAAAAAGTTAAAACATTTTATTCTTAAAGGAAAATTAGAATTTTTTAAAATTGTCCCTTTAGGAAGGACGTTGCTTCAGATAAGGCTCCCCCCCCCCCCCCATTTTTAAGGGTAACAAACTATAGACTGATTAGGTAAGAAAAGAAAAAAGTGAATGAAAATATAGCTCATAACTAATTACTGTTTAAGAATTAATTGTATCAACTGATGAATGGATAAAGAAATTGTGGTTTATATACACAATGGAGTACTATGTGGCAATGAGAAAGAATGAAATAATGGCCCTTTGTAGCACCTGGAAGGAACTGGAGAGTGTTATGCTAAGTAAAATAAGCCATACAGAGAAAGACAGATACCATATGTTTTCACTCTTATGTGGATCCTGAGAAACTTAACAGGAACCCATGGGGGGAGGGGAAGGAAAAAAAAAAGAGAGAGAGAGAGAGAGAGGTTAGAGTGGGGGAGAGAGCCAAAGCATAAGAGAGTCTTAAAAAATAAGAACAAACTGAGGGCTGATGGGGGGGTGGGGGGGGGGAGGGAAGGGTAGGTGATGGGCATTGAAGAGGGCATCTTTTGGGATGGGCACTGGGTGTTGTATAGAAACCAATTTGACAAGAAATTTCATACATTCAAAAAAAAAAAAAAGAATTAATTGTGCTAGATGCCAAAAAATGAAGTCTAAAATATAAGTATAGCTATTTTTTTTTTTTTTAATATAACAAGACCAAGTGCAAACCTGATACCAAGCCTGAGATTCTCCCACTTTACCCATGGTAATTCCACTCTAAATGTAAAATTGAAGGTCCAGTAGCATTACTTTTCTTTTTATTTGAGAGGGAGAGGGAGAAGGAGGGAGGGAGGGAGGGAGGGAGGGAGGGAGGGAGGGAGAGAGAGAGAGAAAGTACAAGACAAGGAGAGGGGCAGGGGGAGGAGAGAGATGGAGACAGAATCTTAAGCAGGCTCCACGCTCAGCACAGAGCCCAACACGTGGCTGGATCCCATGACCCTGGGATCATGACCTGAGCTGAAATCAAGAGTCAGACGCTCAGCCAACTGAGCCACCCAGGCGCCCCTGGTAGCATTACTTTTCTTATGATACAAGATGCACATCCAATAAAGCATGAAATAAGCGTCAGACATTGTAGATCCAATCCTAGAACAGGCCCCTGATTTTCCATCTGTTTTAGAATCATACTTTACTTCCATATCCAATCATCAATACCACTGGATACAAGCGTCTTCAAACCCATTTTGGTAATGAGTATAAAATCTTTAATAATCTCAGTAAAAAGGAGAGAGCTAGGGGCACCTGGGTGGCTCAATTAAGCATCCAACTCTTGATTTCAGCTCAGGTCATGATCCCAGGGTTGTGAGATTAAGCCCCACGATGGACTCGGTGCTGTGTGGAGCCTGCCCAGGATTCTCTCTCTCTCCCCCTCCCTGTCCCTCCCCTGCACGCTCTCTCAAAATAAATAAATAAAATAAAAATACTTAAAAAGGAGAGATCTAACAGTTTATGAATTTGATGACAGGTCTAAATCCATCAATAAAATATAAAGTTCATGTCTGTCTAAAAGCCCAAGAGGAAGCAATGTTTTCCTTATTCATATTTTTAAAATTTATTTTACCTCTGGACAGGGCTCCACATGGCAGTCTTTTATTGAACAATGGCCATCTTCTGCCCAGAAAGGACATGGTCGCTTCAGATTAACCTTGAGAGAGAGATTGGATTAACATTAGGATAGAAGTGTCACAGTCCGCATGCTAAGTGTCACTGTGTGGGCGCCAATGACATGCTGGTAAGAAGAAAAAGCTTCCTCTCCCGTGTCATCTATAGAGTTCAGAATCTTAAATGACTGCAGGTTTTCAGACACCCAGGTGTAATATTAATGTAAAAAAATAACTGTTATTAGTCCTCTGACACTTCCAGAAAGGAATAAAGTCCAAGCACACTGCTCATCTGCAGACCCTGGAAAGCATTTTCACAACTGTCGGCACCATGCCGTTACCTTACCCGTGAGGATTCGCTCATGCGCCCAGCCACCTAAACGTGCACCGAGCACCCACTATCTGCCTGGCACCATGGAGGTTCTGGGGCAAAAAGAGACACAAAAAGCACTTTCCCCCTGGAACTGATAATCTACTGGAGGGAATGAATGTTTAATTACAAACAAAAATCCAGAGTTTCACAATGGAAAATAATGGGGCTGGTGGATGGCAGCCTCTGAGGAGGTAATATCTCAGGATGGATCAAAGTTGGAGAAATTGTGCATTTGGATAAGGTGACAGAGCTTGAACAGTTGTGGGAACTGGAAAACAAAACAAAACAGTTTAACTAACTTTTAGTGGGAGAATGAGTGCAGACATAGGAAAGGGATGGACCATTTTATTTTTTTTAATTAAAAAAATTTTTTTTTTTTTATGTTTATTTATTTTTGAGACAGAGAGAGATAATGCATGGGCACGGGAGGGGTGGAGAAAGAGACAGAATCGGAAACAGGCTCCAGGCTCTGAGCTGTCAGCACAGAGCCCGATGTGGGGCTCGAACTCAATGGACTGCGAGATCATGACCTGAGCCGAAATCGGACGCCCAACCGACTGAGACACCCAGGCGCCCCAGGGATGGACCATTTTAACCATGTTGTTAAAAACTCTGGATTTTCTTATCTTGAACTTAACAGAAAGTGATTCAACAGGACTGCCAGATGGATTGCCTGAGCCAAAAATCAAAGTTTTATTCTTGTTTCTTCCCTCTGCTACCTCCATGCACAATTCATTATCCACTTCTTCCCACCACCTCCACTGCTTTTTTTTTTTTTTAATTTTATTTATTTTGAGAGAGAGAGGGAGGGAGGGAGGGAGGGGAATCCCAGGACTACCCCATGCTCCCTGCTTCTACTGTACAGCAGCCACAGCGATCCCTCTGAAACGTAATTCAGACGGTACCAATCCCTGCTCAACACCTTTCTGTGGCTTCCCGGCACCTTCAGAAGGAATCCCAGCTCTGTAGCAAGCGCCACTAGGCCCTCCCTCACCTGGTCTCCTGTGCACCTCCAGCCACGCTGGCCCTCCTGCCTGGAACATACCCCCTCCGGCCTGGAACATACCCAGCTCCTGGTCTCCAGGCCTCTACAGTGGCTCCTCTTTGCCTGGCCTGTTGCTCCTCCAGGTCTCACGGCCTGCTCCCCTCACCTCAGCCAGGGCTCTCTCAGATACCACCTCAGCAAAGAGTTTCCCTGACCAGACTCTCCAAAGCAGCACTCAGTAAGCACCCTACACCCTGTTTTTATTCTTTTCTAGCACTCACCACTACCTATTTCTGATTTACTTATTGCCTGCATCTCCCATTGTAAGGACTGAGATTTCGCCTTCTTCATTATTCTATCCCCAGTGCCTGGGATACTTAATAGACAGCTCAATCAATAGCCGTTAAATGAAGTGAATAACACCTACGACACAGAGGAAGAGGCAAAAACACGTGGAACTGGTGACACAAGGAGAGCGAGGTCAGCTCTGACCGTGGAGTTAATCAGGGGAGGCCTCCCTTCAGTTACATATAAAATGGGGAGGACTCGGATACAGGTTTCCTACAGAAAGAGATTTCCAGGCAGAGGGTTCGGGATGTCCGAAGACAACCTCTTTTGGGAACTGCAGGTTCCTTGAACTCCTGGCTTATGCGTCCAATGCCTCTTGGATCTGTCCACAGGTCATTCTTCTTGCCATCTCAGAAAACAGCAACCCCATTACTCTAGATTCTCGGGCCAAAATCCCAGCATCACTCTTGACTCCTTACTTTCTCACTCCACATCCAATACTTCTAAAAATTGGGTTAGTTCAAAACCCAAGTCCCTGTAACGGTCAGGAATGCCTTACGTGGCCTGTCCGTCTGCTCTCTGCCCCTTATTCACTGGCTCCCGGGCTGTTCCTCAAAACAGGAGGCACACTGTAGTGTCAGGGCCTTTGCTCCCACTGGTCCCTCTGCACGGGGTGTGCTCCCTCCAGATATCGACACGGCTTGCTCTCCTACTCTCTTTAGGTCTTCCCCAAATCCCACCTTCTCAGTTTGCTGCTTTATGTTGCTACATTTTAAACATTTAAAAAAATGTTTTTTTTAATGTTTATTTATTTTTGAGAGAGACAGAGCACAAGCAGGGGAGCAGCAGAGAGAGGGAGACACAGAATCTGAAACAGGCTCCAGGCTCTGAGCTGTCAGCACAGAACCCAATGTGGGGCTCGAACTCGGGAGCGGCGAGATCATGACCCGAGCTGAGGTCCAGTGCTTAACCAACTTAGCCACCCAGGCGCCCCTAAGTTGCTACATTGTAGACTAATCTGTCATGCAGCAACAGAAAACTAGTAACACAGAGCAAGGAGTGGACTGTGGTGGACACTGGAACATGCTGCTAACGTCATCCTTCAGGAAGGGCTTATTACCCCAGGCTTCCAAAAACATTGCAGGCAGCTGGCCTCAGCCGAAGACAGCCACTTAGCACAAGGTCACACCACTCCTTCCAACGGCGGCCTGCAAATGACTGATGGAGGGCTGCAGAGGCCTAGGTCTCTCTGGCAAGGGGGGAGAGTTCTGGAGGGCCATCCCGTCTCCAGGGCTCCCAGAGGGTCACCTGAGGTTTCCACAGAGGCAGACTCCCAGAGCTTCGCCTCCCTTCCGCCCGGTCCTTCCCTGAGCCGTCGCTTCCACGAGCAGTCCCTCAGTAACCTCTTGCACACCAACCACGGTCTCACCTGCTGCCCAGAGAACTGAGGCTGCAACGACTTGTCCAGCTCCAGGAAAAAAACATTGGTCCTTTTACTAGGATCACACTGAACGTATACGCCAACATGGAGAGAACCAACCTCTTGAGCTATAGACACACCTGTCCATTTCTTGAAGCCTACTTTTGGGTCTCCCAGTAGGGTTTTGAGGCTTCCTCCTCTAGGTCTTGCACATTTTTTGACTCACTCCTACATATTTCACCTTTTTTCACTGCTTATGTAAATGGGGATTTCTTTTCCATCATATCCTCTAACTTGTTGTTGTTTGTATTTATGAAGATATTGATTTTTGTACATTAACTTTATAGCCTGCGAGCTTAATGCATTTCTTATCACTTTTGTTCATTTTGTTACTTGAGTTTTCTAGTATACTTCTGTCATTTATAAAAGGAGACCGTTTTCCTTATTCTTTAAAAATGTTTATCCTCTAGCTGTTGTGATATACTAATCCCTCCAACAGTAAAGGAGATATGGGTGCCTCTGTCTTGGTCCCTCACCTAAGTGTGAACTCCTCTATTATTTCCCAGCTAGTAAGAGGTTGGCAATGCTCATGTTAGGATTAAAATGTTCATGTTTAGGAAGTATCCATCGTTCCTATTTTTAAAAAAATCAAGAATGTGTGTTTAATTGTGTTAAAGACCTAAAAGCCTTGTCCTTGCATTCTTAGAATAAGATGAACTTGGTCAGGACATACTTTTTTGTAGTATGCTCACAACTCAGCATTATCTTTGATTTCACCTCTACCTTCAGAGCTTACATTCACACCATCAGACAAGTTTTTGGTGTGACCTCTTAGATATAATGCTCATTTGCTCACTTTTCACCTCTTCCAAGGCTACTGCCCTATTCCAAACCCGTTACCTTCCATCTGCAGAAGCCTCCTACGTGGTTTTTCTCTATTTCCTGTCTCACACCCTTAGTCTATTTTGTACAAATCCCTCCACAAACTGATCACACCTACACTAAAATTCAACATCCTTATGTGGTGAATAGGGCCTTCTAATTTTTTTTTTAATCTGGCCCCTACCCACTTTTCCAACTCTCCATCTCACTCACTTTGCTCCAGCCTATCCCTGTCTTCTTATTCCTCAAACACTCTAGACCTTTACAAACCTGCAGTTCTTCTCCCCTTCCCTGGAATGTTCTTTCCCCATATCTCGTCATGGCTTTCACGTCACGTAGGTCTTCACTCAAATGGCACAGTAGGAATACCTTCCTTTCCTGGTCATCCTCGTCAAAGATAAAGCTACCTACCATCCCCACCCCATTAATTACTCTGTATCTCCTACTTTATTTTTCTCCATAGCACTTACCGTATAACCATATGAAATTATATTTCATTGTTGATTGTTTGCCTTCCTAATCAGAATAAAAGCTTCATGAAGTCAGAGTCTTTGTGTTATTCACTATTGTATCCACAGCACTTAGAATAGGGCCTCCCACAGAATAATCATTCAATAAATACTCCATGACTAAAGGAATGGAACGGATAGTACAAGAAATTGTAAACACCAACTACAACAGCCAGCTGACCAGTCGACAGGGGCAGACTGGTGCCTCAACCTGTACACCCTTGTGTGCTCAATCACCAGTAGGTATGTGCATGTTTACAATTCACCTCTTCTCTTAGCTTTCCTTTCTGCCACTGGTGAACGTACAGGATACTCTGGTGATTAAATGTCCCTTTAGTTTAATTCATAGGTTGACAGAACTAGAAAAGGAGTGGGTATCACTGCTATCCTTGCCATGGAGATAAATCCATTAACTAGATTAGTGCATGACCCTCCCTTGGGAGAACAGGAGTATGTTCCCATTACACATGGAGCAATTTTGTTAAATTGGGTAGAACGTTTTTTTAGAACATTGTTCTTTCTGCCTGTCCAACTTTCATTTTTCCTTCTTCTGTAACATCCTCTAATATTCCTTTAAGAAACAATCACTTCCCTTATATTTACGCAAATAGGATTGCTAACCAAAGTGTCTTTCCCTCTTTTGGTCAATTAGACACTTATAGAAGTGTTCTGCCAGAAATTTGACACCTGTACAAAGTGTTGCAAAAATATGGGAAATTGATTCAAGATTTTGGTGGTACCATAAAAAGAATGGCCATTAGTTCCTCCTCTAAATTTTTTTATCCTCAAAAATATTTAAAGACTAAGATAACCTATGTAGGATAAGGATTAAAAAAAAAGTGTAAAATCATGCTCAATTTTTAAAATAAACTAAAAATGAAAATCAGAGAACTTATGAGCACAAGAGCATAGGCTAAGCAGAACAGCAGCTTCTAAAATATCGTTCTTAAATTTAAAATACCGTTCTTTTGAATGTTGCCTCATTTCTCCTCCCTTTAAGTTGTTATGGTTATACTTGGAGACGACTATTAGGTTTAAGAACCGATTCTGCAGTTTTACTATGAATGGTGCTTGTACCCTCAGCCTGGGGGCCAGCCCTTCTGGTGAATGTCTGCCACAGGGGTACTTTGTACAGCTAACAATGCTAACACAGGCCACTGCCATCAGCACAGCAGAGAACCTGGGTCGGTGTCTAGATGGAGGAGGCAACGTCACAAGGAAGGCTGACCAAGGAAGTCTGGCATTTTGAGCTTCCGTGGAATGAGTCTCTGTCTCAAAAACAAAACTTGAAAGATGACGAATCCCCCAGGCACAGCAAGAGGGTTCAGATTCTTTGTGTTCAAAAAGACTATCAGGTTTCACCACAATACTTAATACATTCCAACGATAAAACACACAGAGGGTGCTGAGAAGAGTCAAAATGGGCTTTCAAAAGGGTCATAAAAGTCACATCTGTAGACGGCTGTATAAAAACCTTTGCTACGAATGGAATCAAAAATTGTAACTGTACCTTGTAATAACGGAAGTAGTCTCTCTCTTGCAATTTTTTTATTTTGGGGAAGATTTTGAAGGTGTTAAAGTTATCAATGCTATCAATATCACACAAGCAATCATCCAGGACTCCGGTGACCTGTGGGGTGGAAAATATATACACAAACATAAAACTTTAAATATGTGCATTACTGATATTCCAACCTTAATTTGTTAATTCAAGGTAACAAGTCTTCATTAACTGAGATATAAAACACTAAAGCAATCATTTACTTTTTACTATGGCCAATTAAGACACAATAGAAGGATCAGATACACCTATTCTGAAGAACTAAGCATTAATGTTTAATGCCTAAAGAGAAATATATGAAACATACAGAAATTCCAACAAGTATTTGGAATGCTAAAGCCATTTCTTCCAAGATTAACCTAGAAGTCACAGACTGTAAGAATATTGCTGTAGTAGCCTTATCTTTCTTTTCCACTGCCATTTATGGAACACTTATAGGATAGGCATGGTGATAAGAACATTACATGTTACCTCTTTTTTAAAAAAATATTCTATGAAATAGGTATTATCCTCATTTTACACCTAAGAAAATCAAGGCTGAGCACGGTTAAAATAATTTTTCCCAAGTAGCAATGAGACTTAGTCCTAAGTCAATCACACTTAAAAATACATGCTTTATCCACTACTCAAAGTATCCATTAATGCAACAGAAACTGATATTTACAAAGGGAGTTCAGAATCCAAAACTTCCATAAAACATTCTTCCGCTAAATTTTAAAATGGGACTCACTGACATCCATGTCTTGGATGAATCTTCAGGGAATCAGGCTGAGTGAAAAAAGCCAACCCCAAAAGGTTACATACTATGTGGTTTCATTTTTACATTTTGGAAATGGAGAACAGGTTATTGGTTGCCAGGTTAAAGACTGGAGGAGGGAAGGAGGTGGAGTGGGGGCGTATGTTGAAAAGGAGGTCAAGTGTGGTTATAAAAGGGCAAGAGGAAGGATCCCGTGGTGATCAAATTATTCAGTATCTTGACCATGGTGGTGGATACATAAACCTAAACATGATAAAAGTGAAAAGAATACATACACACACAAATGAGACAAGGGGGAATCTGAAGACCAGCAGACTGAATCAGTGCCAATGTCCTGGTGATAATACTGCACTGTACGTTTATAAAATGTTACCATTGGGGAAAACTAGATGAATTGTAGGTGGCATTTCTTTGTATTATTGCTTACAACTGCATGGAACCTACAATTATCTCAATTGAAATTAAAATTTAAAAACAAAAAGGGGACCCAGTCTTTTAAAGGTCATTCACATGATCCACTGGAGGAATCTATGCAAAGAAAGACCAGAACCTGGAAACCAGAACATCCCAGTTGTTTCTTTCTCAGGCTTTGCCCCTAGGGCTGTAAATAAGTCCCCAAACTCTCTACAACATAAAGAGAGGTACATTCTCTTTAAAGAACAAAGGATCATTAACAAGAATTTTAGCTCTAGAATTCCATATGCTTTACTATCCTAGTTACTAAGATCCTGTCACCAACTCTACTGAAATTCATTCCATTTCTCAAGCTTACTATTTATAAAACCTCAAATTCTAAGTAATAGGGATGGGGGGGTAGAAATAAGAACCAAAAGCTTTCTATGTTTTAAAAATATTTTCTCCAGATATTTCTCTTTCGTATAAATTTTTCTTAAATTGTTTATTTTTAGTTAGTAAACCACCACAGTTTATTTTTTAAAGATGTTTTAATTGTGGTAGGGGTTGGGGTAAGGTATACAAAATTGTCACGTACCTACTTCTAACTCTTAAAGACAACTACTAAGACAAAAACCTGTATATCACCAAAATTTTTTAAAAAATACAAATACAGCTATTTTTTTAAGTCCCTTTCTAACTACATTCATCTTCCTCCTCACGGAGGTAGAATATCTTGTTTTTGTTATTTTTCTTTGTAATTTCATCACATGTGATATATATCCTGAAGCAATATACTTAAGAGCTCATTTTTGAACTTTAATATTAATGGAATCTATTGTGGGAATTATGTTGTAATATACTTCTTTTGCTAACATTTTGACATCTACCCAAAATAATGAGTTTTCTAGTAGCTCATTCATTTTCCCTGCTGTAAATGTTACATTACATGAAAATATCATAATGTATTTGTTCTACTGTTGACCCATAAGGTAGGCAGAATGATGCCCCCCAAAGATATCCATACCCTAATTCCTAAAACCTGTAAATCTGTTATTGTATGCGGTGGAAGGGACTTTGCAGACATGATTAAGTTAAGGATCCTGAGATGGTAAGATTACACTGGATTATTTGGGTGGACTCAATACTAAGAACCTTGAAAGAGGAAGACAAGAGTGTGAGTCAGAGACACACTGGAAGATGTTACACTACTGGCTTCTAAGATAGAAGAGGCCACATGCCAGAAGCACCGCAGCCTCTAGAAGCTTGGAAAAGGCAAGGAATGATTCTCCCCTAGAGCCTCCAAAAAAAATAAATAAATAAAAAAGGCAGCCTTGATTTTATCCCTGTGAAACCCACGTTAAGCTACTAAGTTCGTGGTAATTCGTTAGAGCAGTAACAGGAAACTAATACAAAACATATGTAGGTTGTTTCCAGATTTAGCTAAATAATGCTACACAAAGGTTTGCCATGATCTCGTTACGTATATGTATGAGTTTCTCCAGCTTATATGCTTAAAGTGGAATTACTATAGCTTATTTTCAAAATAGGTTACCAATTTACAACCCTATCCAACAGCAGATGGAATTACTGCTGAATTATCTCCTTACCAATATTGGATATTGTTTTTATTTTTGCCAATCTAGTAAGAACGAAAGGGTATCTGATTTTTGTACTAATGAGGTATAATGTTTTATAAGACATTTGTAATTGCTCCTTGTGTGAAATACCTGTTTGTCCTTTCTCATTTTTCTTTTTTTAAAGATTTTTTAAAGTTCATTTATTTTGAGAGAGAGAGAGCGAGCTGGGGAAGGGCAGAAAGAGAAGGAGAGAGAGAGAGAGAGAGAGAGAGAGAGAGAGAGAGAGAGAGAGAATCCTAAGCAGGCTCCACACTGCCGGCACGAAGCTCAATGCAGGGCTTGAACCCACAAACCATGAGATCATGACCTGAGCCAAAACAGAGAGTCGGATGCTTAACCAACTGAGCCACCCGGATGCCCCTTTTTTTCATTTTTTTACTGGGTTGTCTTTTTCATACTGACCTGCAGGAATCAGTACCGCTTTCCCCACTCTATTACATTCTTCTGGAACTCCAATCACACAAATTAGACCGTGTCTCATAAGCTCTCTTTAAAATCTACTATCCCATTATTTTTCTGGGCTTCATTCTGAATTTGCATTTATTTTCCCTTCATTTATTCATTCATTCATTCATTCATTCATTCAACCTATTTGAGGACCTACCTAACATGAGCCTTGCACTGTTCTAAGTGCTGAGGATGCAGAAGTAGAAGGAAAAAAAAAAAAAGGCAAAAATCTCTGCCCTCCAGGGGCTTCCAGATGGTAATAAAGGGACAGGAAAACTAGGGAATGGAGACCATCAGTGCAGAACTGAGCTCCTACTATTTTAGAAAGTATAATTTAAAAAGGTCTCAGTGAAATTTTGGCAAATTTTGGTAATACTTCAAGGGGGAAAAGGAACAAGCCGCGCTATGTGGGGGGTGTGCTTTGTGGGAGCGTGGGGGCACGCATGCCAGGCACTGGGAATACAAAGCTCAAGGCCCTGAGGCAGTATGCTCACCTGAAGTTCCTGAGGAAATAGGACAAGGACTATGTCGTATGTAAAAAGGAGAAACAGGAGACCATTTTAAGACTCTGGCCTTTACTGGAACCTGGCGTTTTCTCACACCAACCAATTCTCCCACTCTCCAACGCGAACTGGGCGCCCAATTCAGTTCTGATGCTATCTGGAGTTAGAGCAGACCTCACAGATTAGGGGTTCAGTCACACACCACGATCCCCACTTTAGGTATCACCGCCAAGCTCCAGGCCACCTGTACGTCTGACTGACCGGCTATGAACTGGGGGTTCCAATGACTCTCAAGTTCAGTAATTTGCAATGGCATATAGAACCAGAGAAACACTTACCTTATATGTACTGGTTTATTGTTAAGATACAACTCAGGAAGCACCAAATGGAATAGGTGCAGAGGGAAAGCTACTGGGAGTGCAAGTTCAGGGCTTCCATGCCTCTGAGCCACCCTCCCAGAAAGTCTATGTTTCGCCCACCTGGAAGCTCATCCATCTTGTTTTAAGAGCTTTTATATTTTTCAAAATTTTTTTATGTTTATTTTTGAGAGAGTGCTAGCAGGAGAGGGGCAGAGAGAGAGGGAGGCAGATTCTGAAGCAGGCTCTAGGCTCTGAGCTGTCAGCACAGAGCCTGACTCAGGGCTCGAACTCAGGAACTGTGAGGTCATGACCTGAGTGGAGTCAGAGGCTCACCCAAATGAGCCACCCAGATGCCCCAAGAGCTTTTACGGAGCTCTGTCTCCAGCATCCCTCTCCCCGTCCCAGTGGTCATGGGTGGGGCTAAAATTCCAATGCTCTAATCACTTGGCGTGTCTGATGATCAGTACCACCCTGAGGTGATCTAGGGGTTCCCATTAGGATAAATAGGTGTGATTAAAAGGGGTTCATTATAAATAACAAAAGGCATTCCGACTATTCTGGAAATTCCAAGGTTTTTCTTTTTTTAGTATTTATTTTTGAGAGAGAAGAGAACAGAGCAGGGGAGGAACAGAGAGAGGCAGAGAGAGAATCCCAAGCAGGCTCCACACTGTCAGCACTGAGCCCAATGAGGGGCTCCATCCCACTAACCGTGAGATCATGACCTGAGCCAAGATCAAAAGTGGGACGCTCAACCAAATGAGCCACTCGGGTGCCCCGCCTATCCAGATCTAAAGATGAGAATCCTGTTCTGGAGATTTTGACAATCAGTTATATAGGTGGTATTTAAAGCTGAGAAACCAAATGAGAGAACCAAGATAGAGAAGGGAAAGAGTACACGACCTGAAACCTGAGGCTGAAATAACTAGCGGTCAGTAGTAGCAGAGGAGAAGTAAGCAAAGGACACTAGTACAGCCAGCCTAAAAGAAAGGAAGAAAATCAGAAAAGTACAGTATCCTGAAAGCCCAAAGAAATAAGGTATTTCAAGGAGAGTAAGCCATGAGCTGTGGGGAACAAAATGCTGTCTATAGGTAAAGCTAAGGTTTAAAAACTATTGGCTTTAGTGACAAGACAGACATTAATGACCTTGACAAGAACAGTTTCGGAGAGGTAGGGGCGAAAGTCTGACTGGAATAGGCTGGCGAGAGGACCAGAATAGGACGAATAAAGATAATTCCTTTGAGGAGTTTTTCCATAAGGGGAACAGAAAAAGGGAGCAGAGCCAGAAAAGATGGGTGGGTCAAGACAGAACTTTAAAATAGAATTAACAGTATGTTTTAGGATGACAGTAACAATCCATCAGACAAGGAAAAATTAATGATCCAGGAGAGAAAAAAGATTTGCTCAAAACATGATCTTGAAAGAAGGAACTGGGACCTAATATATGAGAGGGATTGGCTTTTGATAAGAGTTCACAGTTCATCTATGGCAATCCATTGGAAGGCAAAATGTCAGGGAACAGAGACAAATGGGTGCATAAATATGGATTACATTGTTAGTGTGAAGTATGAAACGAAGAAAAGGAAAAGTGGGGCACCTGGGTGGCTCAGTCGGTCAAGCACCCAACTTCGGCTCAGGTCATGATCTTGGGGTCTGTGAGTTCAAGGCCCTGCATCCGGCTCTGTGCCGACAGCTCAGAGCCTGCAGCCTGCTTCGGATTCTGTGTCTCCCTCTGTCTCTGTCTCTCAAAAATAAACAAACATTAAAAAAAAAAAAAAAAAAAAGGAAAAGTATCGGAGGATTAGAAAAAGACATAAAATGGTTGCCTGATTCAGGAATCATTTCTTCTGCTGGATATAATCAGCTATTTAATCCATCCATGGAGTTTTTAATTTCATCTCTAGAAATCCTATCACACTGTTTTAATCTTTTTGATCATTCTTTAAAATCTCTTGTTCCCTTTTCACAGTTTCAGGTCAGTGTCCCTATCTGTGACCCCCACCCCTTTGTATTTCAATTCACTATGTCTCCTGTGTTTAAATTATGTCTGATATTTTCAGAATCTAAGGTTATCACAGGTCTTTTTCTATAGGCTATATTTCCATTATCTCATTCACGGTGCCTTGTGTTTTGTGATTTTTGACTATTAGCTGCTTATTCTCCTTGGCACGGGCTCTTGAAGACTTCTTTAGGGTTTGGGTTGAAAATAAATTCCTCCAGAGGGGATGGACATTTGCTATTACCAGTAAGCTGGGGGCATACCAACCTGGGTCTGCTATAAATCAAATTTTCCACTTGAAGCTTTTCCCAGCATAGGTGGCATGAATTTGGCCTGCAAACCTTTATAGGAACAAGTTCATGGTTACAAATTCTCGAGGGAGTTTCCCCCCCACTCCCCTTCCCTGGCAAGCTTCTTACTCTCCCCTTATTCCTGGTAGGATTCATTTCTCATGTTGAGGCCGTAGCTCTTTGGAGTTCAAGCTTTATGATGGGGTCTTTTAGTTTCCTCTCTTTGGGCACACAACCCTTATTTCTTGTCCATTCCACACCAAGGAGCAATTAAAGCAGAAACCCAGGGTCTTCAGGGTTTGGGGGAAATCCTCAGGGTCATGGACTGGAGCAGCACTGTTTGAGTCTCAAGATCTGACTTTCCACTGGGGGCTGGGGAGCTCTATGTATTCTTTGATTTCATGCCACCTCAGAAATGCATTTAGAAAGATTTAAAAATACATCTGACTAAAATTACTTCTTTACAGGAAGATTAACTTGTCATATCATTTGTATGCACAAGGTCTTTAGTTTCTAGTGCTTTCCAGACTACAAAGCCCATTCGCATTTAATTTATAAGAAAACGGAGTATGAGATATACAAATGCCTATCATTTTAAGTGTTCAAAAATAACTTTATGCTTTCATTGCAAGGAGACGTAGTCGATATAGTCCTCTCCTTAAATGATTTCTTTTAAATGGAGGTGTTTTCTTTTTAAAAAAAAAAAAATTTTTTTTTTTAACGTTTTTATTTATTTTTGAAACAGAGAGAGATAGAGCATGAACGGGGGAGAGTCAGAGAGAGAGGGAGACACAGAATCTGAAACAGGCTCCAGGCTCTGAGCTGTCAGCACAGAGCCTGACGCGGGGCTGGAACCCACGAACTGCGAGACCGTGACCTGAGTTGAAGTCGGACGCTTAGCCGACTGAGCCACCCAGGCGCCCCAGGTGTTTTCTTTTTTAAATCGAATTCTTCCCTTTATGCTTTATTGGGCTTTCTCCCCCCCACCCCCCACCAAGAAAGAACTATCTTAGTTGCACTTTTTTTATTTTCCTGGGTCTCCCTCAGATTTCTATACCCCAAAGAAGCAGGCATACAGAGATGTACTGCACAGAAGAAAACGGGGCCTACGAGGGGCCCAGTTCAACCTTGTTCACTTAACAAGTGTGGTATTAGTCATGTAAGCTTTTTGAACTTCAGTTACCTCAATAGCCCCACTTCTGAGAAGTATCCAATAAAATGAGATAATGTATATTTAAACGTGTTAGAGATTAAAGTACTATCTAAAATGTGCTCCAACTTCTATATTAGAAAGTACCACTGGAAACAAAAACCAAACGTATCCACTTTGGAGGACTGTTTGGAACAATGCTACTTTGAATATGCACAAATCTTTAATTTTTAAACTACAGGTATTCATTTGGACATGATGAAATGACATATATTCATTTAAATACAATAAAATAAAAATTTTACCTTAATAAATTGCATGTGTAACGTGCAATTATAAAACATTAACACATGTAACTAGCAGATAAAGATGACTAAAATGAAGCTTCTAGATTGATGGCAACGTATACAATTAATATAAGGCATAAAAAGGAAAAATGACAAGAATCCCATTTTAGAAAAATATCTAAATGTACATGCCACTCAAAAACAATCACCCAACCAGTGATTAGAAAATAATTTTGCTAAAGGTAATTTGGGAAATTTACTTTTTATTAATATAGTAGATACTCCCACCCAGATTTCCGCTACTTCAGTGTTTTCTAGGTGGGGTTCAAAAGGTAGCTCACAGGATAATTGCATTACAGCTACTTACACGGCTCATTTAAAATTGCTGATCCCTGGGGCACATCCGGATCCACTAAATCAGAACATGTGGCGGCGGCAGGGCCAGAGAATCTGCATTCTAACACGCTCACCAATACCAAAACCAAGTCTGCCCCCTTTTATTTTTAGCACATCATTCATTTGAAAAAAATACCCAAACGCGAACAAAACAGGCTATTCGGGCATTCTGGGACTGAGTGCAGGACACCCTAACGCCCTGAAAACAGCGTGCGAACCGTCAGAAAAACATGTTTACACGGCTCCGCTCACAGCTTCGGTTTTTCTCAGCAGTGAGTATTAATTGCCTACAATGACATCTCCCCTCATTATCGAGCCACCTGAGACACGGTTCCTTCCTCTCTCTCTCTTAGCAGTTTTGCCACTTTGCAGCAGGTGCAGACGAGGCGCGGCTGCACCTGGCAGTCTATTCAGAACCTTCTGTAGAAAAGCAGTCAGCACCGCTCTCCAGGCACAAGGCTGTGTGGTCAGCTAACCTTCCCACGTCCGGCGTGTTGACAACACGTCTGTAGTAACACTGTTTCACAAAGGCAGCCCCTCAACTCTAGCCCACCCTCCTGCCATCACCTCGCTGCTCACAGACCTGCAAAGGCCAGCTCCCCCCCCCCCCCCCCCACGTCTCTTGCTTGGGCTCATCCGGAGATGCCACAAGTTGGGTGGAAATACAGCAGTGCCAAGGAAAGATGCCAGAGCGAGGGTAGCAGCCGAGGGGCTTAGAGAGCCCCAGAAGTTCAAGCAAGTTGGTGAGTCCCGTCCCCTCCCTATGCACCCCACTTCTGCGGGGCGCGGGGTCCACCTCCCCTCCCTCCTGGGAGGGACGGGAGGGCTTCACCGTTTCTACGCGTGTTGTCTCCCCCCCAAACCGCGGATGACGTTTTCATTCCCGTCTCCTCTCCCGCCACACTCCCAGCCGCTTAAAAAAAAATCAGAAAAGGAAAACGAAAACACCTCAGGGGACCGTCACCATCTTCCTCTTTTTGCTGCCATCACCCCGCGAGCGTCGCCATCCCCCGCACACGGCACGCGGCTCGCGGACGTTTCCTGGACGTGACGGTTCGGTTCCAGACCCCGGTCCCTTTCCGCTCGCCAGAAATCCCCCTCGGGGTCCGGCGCCGGCCCTCTCCCGGAGCCCCAGCCCCGGCCCGTTCGCCACCGCCGCGGGCGTTCGGCCGGCGTCCCCGCCCCGCCATCACTCGGGCTCACCTGGGCCTCGACGACGCTCGGGAGGAAGCTCAGGGTGACCAGCAGCTGCACTGCGGCCGCCGCCCCCTGCCCGGCGCCGGCCCGCCGGGGCCCCCGGCTCATGCTGACCTCTCCCCCCACCGCGGCCGGCCGGGCCCCTCGGGGCCGGGGAACGGCGGGCGGCCCGGGCGACGACCCAAGGGGACGGCTCCCGGCGGCTAAGAGGCTCCAGGGTCAGAGGTCTGAACGCCCGTCCCGAGGAGGGGGCCGCTCTCCCCAGCTCCCGGCAGCTGCGAGTGAGGCTGAAGAGCCGAGCGCCCCCACTTCATCCCCTAGGCGGCCCCGCCCCCGGCTTCCCCTTCGCCCCGGCCACGCCCCCCCCGAGCGCGGGGCCTTGTGGGAGTTGTGGTCTCGCGCGGCCGCGAGGGGGCCTCCTGCCGGAAGGCGGGGCAGGGGGCCGAGAGAACCCGGGAACTACAACTGCGGAGGCCGCTCCGCCTCCCCGGGGCCTTGGGCTCCACGGCGGCCAATGAGGCAGGACCACGAGGGCCTCCAAAACAAGAGGAGGTGGCGCGGGGAGCGCTCCTCCCGGCCGGCCGCCGTCTCCTCTCCCCCTCCCCGGGCGGTTGCTCCTGGAAACCGGGGGGAGGGGGGGCCGCCCCGCCCCGTACGTTGCTCCTTAACATCGCACAGCCGCCAGGCTTCGGGATCCGCCCGCTACCTAAGCAAATGAGGAACCAGTGGTGCAGGATCTTCGACTTTCGAGCCGAAGCGTTTTCTTGGTTCATTCAGTGTTCTGTGGCTTCACATCTACTGCAAGTGCATTATAAGAATCAGCCACCTCCACCTGCTACTTGGAGAGGTGACTTCGGCTCCTCTTTTATTTTATACGCCCCGGACGTGGATGTCCTCTCTTCCCCGGCCCACTCCCTCTCCTCTGATGAGAGAAACACAATGCACGTTGAAGAATGGGAACAAACCCAATCGTTTATAATGATGTATTGGAACGGGGCTATACGCATAGAAGAACTGGAAGTGATACAGAGCGGGTTCAATTCCCCGCTCTGAAACATCCTAGTTTGTTATGTGTCTTTAGACAAGTTACTTAACCTCTGTGAGCCTCAATTTGTTCATCTGTAAGTGAAGACAATAATACCCACCTCAGATATTCTAGGATTACGTAAGATTACATAGATTACATACATAAAGGGCTTTGTAGGGTGCCTAGCACAAAGAAGTGTTCAATAAATGATGGCTGCTACTCGTTTTATTAATAGCCTTGATTTCTAGAGAATTAGTAATGCAACACCATACATTTATGTAGTGTGTATTACTTTCCCACCGCTTCTATAACAAATTAGCATAAATTTAGTGACCTAAGCTTCCGAAGACCGGAACCCCAAATTATATCAGCCAGGCTGCATTTCTTCTAAAGGCTTTAGGGGGCAATATGTTTCCTTGCCCATTCCAGCCTCTAAAAGCCACCTGCATTCCTCAGGTCATGACTGTGCCCCCACATTATCACATTTCACTCCCTCCGCTTCCATTGTCACATGCCTTCTCTTGCTGACCCTAACTCTTCTGCCTCCCTCTGATAAAGACCCCTGTGATTACATGGGGCCCACCCAGATAATCCAGGGTAATCTCCCCATCTCAATTTTTTTTGAGAGCTTGTTTATTGGGCAGGTGGATGGGTGGGTGCCAGCCCTTAAAATTCTTAATCACTTCTTCAAAGTCCTTTTTGGCCTATAAGGTAATACACTCACAGCTTTGGGGATTAGGGTGTGCACACATCTTTGGGGACCTTAAGCAGTCAACACAGTGTGTTATACCTTTCTGAGCATTTTCATAATTTGTGGAGCCTAGTGCAAAACGAAAATGCAGGGTCCTGGTTCAAAACGTGGTAAGAATTTCAAGACAGTGATATTAGGTCATTAAACCAAGAGCAGGGTCCTTCTTTCAAAAACAAATATAATGTTTATTTTTGAGAGAGAGAGACAAAGCGCCAACGGGGAGGGGCAGAGAGGGAGATACAGAATCTGAAGCAATTATTATTAATTATATTGTGATAATAACAATAATTAATTATATTAATGTTGATGTTATTATTAATATTAATTATTGATATTATTATTAATATAATTAATAATAATTGTTCTGTGTGCTGCAGGTTTTCAATGAGTAGTGTCATAATGGGCTTAAGTCAAGATGAATGGTTCTTTTGGTTGTTGTTGTTTAAGTAGGCTCCATATCCTGCGTGGACCCCAAAGCCCCAATGTGGGGCTTGAACTCACGACCCTGATATCAAGACCTGAGCTGAGATCAAGAGTCGGACGCTTAACCGACTGAGTCACTTAGGCGCCCCAAGTCAAGATTAGTCTTATTCAGAATATTGGTACTTGAAATGTAGTCACATTGACAACATGCACAAAACCAAGTTTCTATTCATCGCAGATTTTTTCCATTTTGCTCTCAAATACAAATGATTCCCTGTCCCTCTTATCTCTTTGTTTTCTCTCCCCTCCTCTCCGCTCCATACCTCTCTCCTCTCTGAGAGGATGGCCTAATTATGTCATCCCAAAGTCTAGAGTGGGTCATCCAGATTCCTATTGCAGTTCCTACCCATGACATTCATTTAACTCTAACAGTCTGCCCGCTCTGTATTAGGGTTAGCTTTTCCAGTGTATATGCATATTATAGGTGTCTAGAGTGTAAAGTTTCAGAGGACTCTATCTTTTTATACTATATTCTCTTTAGGGGCTATGTCAGTTCGCATGAACAGTAATTGATACACATTTGTTATTTGGTTGATATTACTTACGATCTCAATTTACTTTAGAAGACATCTGTCTCAGAACCAATCCTGGATGGGTGCCCCTAAACGTTTCCTGTGGACAGCTGGGAAGTAGCTTCATTGGACAGGAATATTCCTGGAGAAGCCAGGAAGATGAAACGGGCAGCCTTTCATTAAGGCAAGGGATTACATGTGCTCAAACAGAGGTGTATTTGGGCATTACCGAAAAGACTGAGGAGAGTAATGGACTTGTCAGAGGATTGGTTGAGACCAATTACTGGAAATCTGTTACTTCAAGCATTTTGGTTTTTCCTCAAGCATTATTTGAAATGTCTTTACTCGTGGTGGTTGAAGCAATGGCTTGAGACTGGTCTTGAACAGATTACTGTAACACTTAAGAGACTTTGGGAGTTAGCAACACTGCACTGTCTTCGGGCTTCCAAGATACCATCAAATGTATTGTGTTTCTTTGATGATTTTTTGGCTGGGTTAACTTGTGACTTCTAATGAAGGAAATCGTTGATGAATGGTTCTAAATAAAAGCCAAGGTAATGGGGTGGAAATTTAATAACATCAATAATTTTCACTTCTGATGGCAAGCTGAATTGTGGTTAACAAACCTGCTGAGTAGTGGCAATCTGTTGTGTTTAAACAAGTGTATTTGTACTGGTGTATTAACAACCTGCCACGGCAATTTTGTTTTGAAAGTAGATTTCCACCTGCAACTTAGTTATAAAGGGAATTTTGGGGTGATGATAGGATTTCTCAATTTTACTGAGGGAATTTCTTCCCCTTTTCTTCTGACAAGTAATAGGGATTAAAAGTAATTAAAATGAAAGACCTTGGCCAGCCTGTGGCCTGTTATTAGTTACCTACCTAAAGCATTCACTGTTTTTCTTTAATATTTACTCAGCTGTGACACTCTCAAGCATTTTCACTTAACAGCATTAAAGCTGATAAACTGGAGTAAGTTGGAATTATTTCCACTTCTAAAGGAGTTTGCACGGAGATATATGCAGTTTGGATAAAACCTTCTTTTATGTAACAAACACATGGCGTTATGCTAAAAGTTAATATGTAATGCAATCAGAGGGAAAATCTCCTAAATGTAAATAATTGAGAAAACCAGAATCAGGATTCTGCCAATTTCATTCTCCCACCTAATTTCTATGATGCAAAAGACTGCACATAATCACAAAGTCCTATGTAACTGGCCTGCATATTGGGACTGTGTGACTTTTTTTTAAAAAATTTTTCAACGTTTTTTATTTATTTTTGGGACAGAGAGAGACAGAGCATGAACAGGGGAGGGTCAGAGAGAGAGGGAGACACAGAATCGGAAGCAGGCTCCAGGCTCTGAGCCATCAGCCCAGAGCCCGACGCGGGGCTCGAACTCACGGACCGCGAGATCGTGACCTGGCTGAAGTCGGACACTTAACCGACTGCGCCACCCAGGCGCCCCAAGGGACTGTGTGACTTTATTCCAGCTGCTACTCCAGTCCACTCCACATAGGGTCTAGGGCACGTCACAGAAGGGCTAACACTGAGCATGTTCTTATGATGTGAAAATGAACATTACAGGAAGTAGAGGGGGACAAAGTCATGGAAATGGTGATGGCAGGGAGGGAAAAGCAGAGAAGGTCATAGGTGGTCATAAGTGGCTGCTGGAAGTGTGTTTCTGCATTGGCACTGACTGAGCTCTTCCTTCCTGTCAGTCTGTTCCCCCCAGCCACTGGAACCTCAAGAAGTTTCGTTTTTCCAAATCCGGTTGCTTTTTCCTTAGTTCAATCAAGTAGGTATATCGAGTCCAGCCAGTTGCTTCATCCTGGCTTTGTGCTGCTGCTTCTTTTCCAAAGATCACATTCACACTTCCTCCCCCACCACTGCCCTGCCAGCCCCTCTTCTCCATCCCCGACCCCTAGCAGAATCTGGTTCTTATCGTGTAGGATCCTAACCTCCTGTGCATCATTCTCTCTCATTTGCCAACATCTTGATTCAGATTTGGATTCCATTTGGCCTTAACAGAATCACATACTTGCTGGTTTCCATTTTGTATTATTCCCCTTTGTTCCATCTAGGGGCTTTTGATCATCCCTCATAGATACACAGTCTCCAAGGATGATCTTCTACTTGAGCGGAATGGCCATCTTGCATTCACAATGTTACACATAAACTCTGTGCTCTTTTCTAAAACACAAAAAAAGAGGAGCATGGCATATACTATGCAAGGCACCATAAGTACCTCTTACCTGATACCTCTTAGGGTTGGAATCCCAGCGGGGTTCTCCTTGTTTGCAACTGTCCACAGTCACCCACAGAAACAGGTTGAGCCACCAACCTAAATTTCTTTCTTAGGATTCTCCTCGTCCCCCAAGAATGAAATGGGTCATTTATGCTTCTCCTTTCTTTCATGATCCCAGGGATTCACTCTCTATTCTGCTATCTAATAAAATCAACTACAATTTCCTACAAAATACTACCAATTTTTACCATGCTGCAATTGTCACTGGATTGTAAAACAATCAGAAAACCCAGAGAAAATGTTCAGTTATTTTAAAGATAACTTTGCAATTACTCGAGAGAATCTTTCCCCCAGTTTTCAGGTTCTTTTTTTAAAATGTCTTGAAATCTCACGCTCCTGGTCTGTGTTGCTTTTTTCAGACTTCCCTGAATTTATCATATGACTAAATTAGAGTGATTCTTCACTATACAAAATAATTTATCAAAGAAGTCCCCTTATCAAGTTGCCATGTATAAAAATTTACTAATTTATCAAGAACGGCTCTAAGGTGTTTTTTTTAATATTTATATGTATATATTTTTTGCATTTTTATTTTATTTTATTTTAATTTTTTAAAAATTTACATCCAAATTAGCATATAGTGCAACAATGATTTCAGGAGTAGATGCCTTAATGCCCCTTACCCATTTAGCCCATCCCCCCCCCCACAACCTCTCCACTAACCCTCAGTTTGTTCTCCATATTTATGAGTCTCCTCTGTTTTGTCCCCCTCCCTGTTTTTATATTATTTTTGCCTCCCTTCCCTTATGTTCATCTGTTTTGTCTCTTAAAGTCCTCATATGAGTGAAGTCATAGGATTTTTGTCTTTCTCTGACTAATTTCACTTAGCATAATACCCTCCAGTTCCATCCACATAGTTGCAAATGGCAAGATTTCATTCTTTTTGATTGCCGAGTAATATTCCATTGTGTATATATATATATATATATATATATCACATCTTCTTTTTTTTTTTTTTTTTTAACGTTTATTTATTTTTGAGACAGAGAGAGACAGAGCATGAACGGGAGAGGGGCAGAGAGAGAGGGAGACACAGAATCCGAAACAGGCTCCAGGCTCTGAGCTGTCAGCACAGAGCCCGACGCGGGGCCCGAACTCACAGACCGTGAGATCGTGACCTGAGCTGAAGTCGGACGCCCAACCGACTGAGCCACCCAGGCGCCCCTATCACATCTTCTTTATCCATTCATCCACCGATGGACATTTGAGCTCTTTCCATACTTTGGCTATTGTTGATAGCGCTGCTATAAACAAGGGGGTGCATGTGTCCCTTCTAAACAGCACACCTGTATCCCGTGGATAAATGCCTAGTAGTGCAATTGCTGGGTCATAGGGTAGTTCTATTTTTAGTTTTTTGAGGACCCTCCATACTGTTTTCCAGAGTGGCTGCACCAGCTTGCATTCCCAAGGTTTTGTGGGGTTTTTTTTATTATTAAGTATATATATTTGGTGGGGAGGGGTAGAGAGAAGGGGGAGAGAGAATCTCACACAGGCTCCGTGCTTAGCGTGGAGCCTGACGTGGGACTTGATCTCACCATTCAGAGATCATGACCTGAGCCAAAATCAAGAGTTGGATGCTTAACTGACTGAGCCACCTACATGCCCCCAAAATGGCTCTAAGATTTTTAATAACAAAAGAATACTTTGGAAATTAGAAGTCCTGCTTATTGAAAACCGTATGTTTGTATCTGAAAACTTTGTGAAATTACTTTTTAATAGAGCAGTTTTAGGTTCACAGCAAAACTGAGCTGAAAATACAGTTCCCATACACCCTTCCCACCAACCTGCACAGACTTCCCTACTATCAACATCCCCCGCCCCCCTCAGAATGGTACATTTGTTACAATCAATGAACCAATATTGACACATCATTATCACCCAAAGCCCATAGTTTATATTAGGGTTCATTTTTTTGTGTTAGTCATTCCATGAATTTTGACAAATGTGTAATGACATGTGTCCACCTTTGTGGTATCCCGTGGAATAGTTTCACTGCCTTAAAAAATCCCCTGTCCCACCTATTCATTCTCTCTCCCCAGTGAAATTATTTTTTAATAAGCCTTCCTGCCCTGAGGTTCATGTCACAAATGGCAAAGTCCGTATCAGTTGGAATTAATTCTAACGATGTAGAATAAAGCGAAACGAGCCCCAAATTCATTAACCCGAAATGGTGTCTCTTCACTCTGCATGATGTGATTTCAAGAGAAAAAAAAAAAAAAGATGCGTAGTGGTGTCCAGGTATCTTACAAAGCATTAATGATTATCATCTCAATCTCCTGACCAAAATTATGCATCGGGAGGGTGGGATTTTCAAGGTAGCAATACAGATTTCTTACGCTAAATCAGAGACAAGAGATGTGTCTGTGACACTGTCAAGGTTACAAAAGAAAATGAAGGTAGACATAAGACCTTCCTTGGTAGCTTTGGGATAGATAGCACCCTATAGCTCAGACTTCCCACCTATGAAGTGACTGGTGCTTCAGACCAGAATTAGCTGGGGTTCTCAGCATCTCAGCCCGCTGCACAAGGTATTTATACTATCTGTATGTCCCATTTTGTATCTATGTAAAAAGGTTTAATTCTGATTTATATATTTTTTTGCATAACAAATGGAAAATCTCTTGACTGTCCTGAAAAGTAATTTTAAATAAAAGCTACGAATGTGTTTTTTGTTTGCTAATTTCTATGATGTAGAGGAGTAAAGTAGTCACTTCCCTGGACACTGGACAACCTCTCAGCAGGGGTGTTGTAAGGGAATTTGAGCGTCAAATGAATTGAGCCAGAAAATTTTTGAGACTTTTTCAATCCTGACTTCCAGGGATTCTACCTAAAAAACAGAACTGTACCAAACCTTTTTTAAAAAACCAATGGACAAGCAAAAAGCCTTCTTCTAACATCTTTTAAATATTTTAGCATTCTCCCTTCCCATTTTCAGTATGAGCATCAGTATCAGCAATTCAGTAAATGGCCTATTATCCCATGTTCCCACATTTAATAGCTTGAACAAGAAAATAGCTATAAATTGCAAATTGAGTGAATGGAGCAATCAGCAGGCAGATATTACCAACTTTTGAAATAGACTAGACTACGTTTAATAATGCCCAGGAGGGGCGCCTGGGTGGCGCAGTCGGTTAAGCGTCCGACTTCAGCCAGGTCACGATCTCGCGGTCCGTGAGTTCGAGCCCCGCGTCAGGCTCTGTGCTGACGGCTCGGAGCCTGGAGCCTGTTTCCGATTCTGTGTCTCCCTCTCTCTCTGCCCCTCCCCCGTTCATGCTCTGTCTCTCTCTGTCCCAAAAATAAATAAAAAATAAATAAATAAAAAAAAAAAAACGTTGAAAATAATGCCCAGGAAACAAGAATGCAGCATACCGTGAGAAAAAAAAAATAGCAAGAAAAACTTTCGGACTCAAAGATCTAAACTAACACATAGCTGGTGTTTATCTAAGAACTAATCATTGTGGGCTTATTTTAATAGAGTTGATCGTTAAGGAAACACTTTAAAACATCCAGATAACTGTCAGAAAGAACTATTTGGGAGAAAATCCACCGTGCTATCTTGGAATATTAGTACACCATTTTTCTCATTGTTCACAGCAACCACATTAGCAACATTAGGACTTTTCAGATTATAAAGATAGCGTTTTCAGGGCACCTGGGTGGCTCAGTCGGTTGTGTCTGACTGCGGCTCAGGTCGTGATCTCACGGTTTGTGAGTTCAAGCCCTGCATCAGGCTCTCTGCTGTTAGCATAGAGCCTGCTTCAGAACCTCTGTCCCGCTCTCTTGCCCCTTCCCAACTCATGCTCTCTCTCTCAAAAATAAATAAGCATATACATAAGTAGATAGAGAGAGAGAGAGAGGGAGAGAGAGAGAGAGAGAGAGAGAGAGAGAGGGAGAGGGAGAGAGAGAGAGAGAGAGAGAGAGAGAGAGATTTTTTATCCCAAGGTGAGTACCTCAGCCATTGCTATCTTTGTATTTAAAGCAGGAGTATGTTAACCAGAAATTTTATTTCATTTGCAGAAAGCATACAGAAACCAAAGTATAGCCATGTTTCACACCCCCTCATCTATCACTGACCTGTGTCTGCCTTTCATCTTTTGCCCACCCCTCCCCTTACACCCTAGCTCTGTTCCCCTTACCAACTAAAGTGCATTGCTCTAACAATTCTCTCATGTTACTGCATGCTGACTTTCCCACTCTGCAGACGGATTCTAACAATATGTAACAACGTGTAAGTACTCCCATCTTTTTTTTAAAGTTTATTTATTTTGAGAGACAGTGTGTGAGCTCTGGGGAGGGGCAAAGAGAGAAGGAGAGAGATATCCTAAGCAGGCTCCACGCTGTCAGCACAGAGACTGACACGGGGCTCAGTCTCACAAACCATGAGACCATGACCCAAACCAAAATCAAGAGTTGGATACTTAACTGACTGAGTTACGCAGGCGTTCCTACTCCCATCTTTTATTTATTTATTTATTTTTATATGAAATTTATTGTCAAATTGGTTTCCATACAACACTCAGTGCTCATCCCAACAGATTCTCTCCTCAGTGCCCATCACCCCCTTTCCCCTCCCCCCACCCCCACATCAAAGTTTTTTTCTCAGTATTTAAGAGTCTCTTATGGTTTGCCTCCTTTGTCTTCTGTAACTTTTTTTCCCCCTTCCCCTTCCCCCTGGTCTTCTGCTGAGTTTCTCAGGATCCACATATGAGTGAAAACATATGGTATCTGTCTTTCTCTGCCTGACTCATCTCACTTAGCATAACACTCTCCAGTTCCATCCATGTTGCTACAAAAGGCCAGATTTCATTCTTTCTTATTGCCAAGTAGCATTCCATTGTATATATAAACCATATCTTCTTTATCCATTCGTCAGTTGATGGACATTTAGGCTCTTTCCATCATTTGGCTATTGTTGAGAGTGCTGCTATAAACATTGGGGTACAAATGCCCATATGCATCAGCACTCCTGTATCCCTTGGGTAAATTCCTAGCAGTGTTATTGCTGGGTCATAGGGTATATCTATATTTAATTTTTTGAGGAACCTCCACACTGTTTTCCAGAGTGTCTGCACCAGTTTGCATTCCCACCAACAGTATAAAAGGGTTCCTGTTTCTCCACATCCTCACCAGCACCTATAGTCTCCTGATTTGTTTATTTTAGCCACCCTGATGGGCGTGAGGTGGTATCTCAGTGTGGTTTTGATTTGTATTTCCCTGATGAGGCGTGACATTGAGCATCTTTTCATGTGCCTGTTGGCCATTTGGATGTCTTCTTTAGAGATGTGTCTATTCATGTCTTCTGCCCATTTCTTCACTGGATTATTTGTTTTTTGGGTGTGGAGTTTGGTGAATTCTTTATAGATTTTGGGTAGTAGCCCTTTATCCAACATGTCATTTGCAAATATCTTTTCCCATTCCGTCAGTTGCCTTTTAGTTTTGTTGATTGTTTCCTTTGCAGTGCGGAAGCTTTTTGTCTTCATGAGGTCCCAATAGTTCACTTTTGCTTTTAATTCCCTTGTCTTTGGAGATGTGTCCAGGAAGAAATTGCTGCGGCTGAGGTCAGAGAGGTCTTTTCCTGCTTTCTCCTCTAGGGTTTTGATGGTTTCCTGTCTCACATTCAGGTCCTTCATCCATTTTGAGTTTATCTTTGTGAATGGTATGAGAAAGTGGCCTAGTTTCATTCTTCTGCATGTTGCTTCTTGACCCTATATCTGACGTGACTTCCTTTTTACGGAACACTCCTTAACATAGTTATCTATGTTTGCTGTGTCCAATTCTGCTCATCCTGTTCTCTCATGAACCCACTTTAATTATTTGCCCCCACTGCCCCACCAACACTGCTCTTATGGAAGCTCCCCCACTGACTTCTGTATTGCTACATCCAAGGTCAGTTCTCAGTCCTCATTTACCTGACCTAAAGTAGCATTTGGCACCGCTGATCACCTTCTCCTTGGAACACTTTCTTCACTTGACTTCCCCTGGTTTTGCTTCTACCCCTCGGTTTCTTTCCTCTAAGTCTCCTTTGCGGGTTCATTATCATCTCCGTAAATATGGCCTCTCTTTCGTTATTTACTCTCACTTCCTTGTCGATTTCTTGCCGCCTCTTTAAATGCCGCCATTGGTTGATGGCTCCCAGATATTGATCTCTGGCCTAGACTCCCTCGCGTTCAACTGCAGGCGTCTAACGAGCATCCTGCTCCAGTGGGCTTCTCTGCCATCTTCCCCACGTCAGAAAATGACAACTCCCTACTTCTCGTGATTCAGCCCCAAATTCTCGACATTATGTTGTTGTCTTTTGTCTTTCTTCTTCTCTCACCCCACCCTGATCCAATAGCAACTCATGCTGCTGTTCGAAACGCATCCAGAATCTGGTCCCTTCTCACCACTTCTATCAGCACTGCCCTAGTTCAAGCCGCCATCGTTTCTCACATGGATTATTGCAAAAGCCTCCTAGCTGGTCCTCCTGCTTCTTTTCTCACCTGCCTTTAATTTTTTCTCAACAAAACAATCATGGTACTCTTGTCAAAATATACATCAGATCATGTCATTCCTCTGTTTAGAACCCTTCGATGGCTCTCTCCTCACTCATCACACGACCCCAAGTGTTTACAGTGACCTCACATGATCAGACGCTCATTATTCTCTAACCTCATCTCTGTTTACTTTCTCATTGGCTCGTTCATCATCAGCCGTGTTTGCCTTCTTACTCTTCTTCAGATATACTGAGCAAGCTTCCGCCGTCCTTTGCAGCTGAACCATCTGCCTGCCACACTCTCTTCCAAATACGAAACACCTACATGGCCTGCTGCTTCACCTTCTTCAGATACTCACCCAAAATCCAACTTCTCAGTGAGCCTTCCATGCCTAGAATTGTCATTCCCCTTGCCCTGATACTTCCTCTCTTTTCTCTGCTTTATTTTCTCCTTAGCACTATATGTAAATACGATCTGTTTATTTATCTTGCTCATTTCCTTCTTTAAAAAAAAGTTTATTTATTTATTTTGAGAGAGACAGAATCCCAAGCAGGCTTGTGCTATCAGTGCAGAGCCTGACACAGGGTTCGATCTCATGACCCGTGAGATCATTTCAAGAGCTGAAGTTAAGACTCAGACCTTAATTGACTGAGCCACTCAGGTGCCCCATATTTCCTTTCTTTTCAACTAAAAAAGTAAGATTTGGGGTGCCTGGGTGGCTCAGTCGGTTAAGCATCCGACTTCGGCTCAGGTCATGATTTCACGGTCCATGAGTTCGAGCCCCGCGTCGGGCTCTGTGCTGACAGCTCAGAGCCTGGAGCCTGCTTCAGATTGTGTCTCCTTCTCTCTGCCCCGCCCCCATGCATGCTCTGTCTCTGTCTCAAAAATAAATAAACATCAAAGAAAAAAATTTTTTTTAAATATTTTTTTTAAAAAAAGTAAGATTTGTCCTCTGCTGTGTCCTCAGCATACAGAATAGCACCTGACGCACAGGAATCACAATAAATATTTGTTGAACAGACGTGGTGTAGACTTTATGCCAAATACTTTCTAACCCATGATGCACAAATGTCCTACAATCCTCATTTACAAAAATAAGCTCATGAGCACTTAGGCTAATACAATTGCCCTGGCCAAGGATGGGAGTAGGGTTCCCGTTCAGAATAGCTAAAACAATGTACAGGAACAAATAGTGAAAGCAACCTGTGAGTGATTTTTTTCTGGTGCTCCAGGTCACGGGAGAGTACTGAGGGAAAGTACCATCCAAGATCTCTATACTGTTGCTGGTTCAGACTCGGGAGGTAAGATGTAGTGTCACAACATAAGTATAATTAACCCAATGTTGTATAATTTGTTATTTGATACACGACTAAGGATTCCCTACTGCATTTCTTCAAGTTCTCTCAGAATGGGGACTCATTTGGTGGGCCCACAAATGGAGTAAGGCAGAAAAGGAAGACTTACAAAAGTCAAATTGATCCCTGAAGCTTAGTGACTTTTGCCAAGATCGCGAGGCCTACTCATGGTTCTTAGATGGCGCAGAGCTGATCAAGACACAGACGTTTACAGTTCTAACTTTCCTTTTCAGCCTTTGGCAAACAGAAAAAACATTTCCTGCAGGCATAATTAGTGATTCCAATTTTATGTCAGTGCAAAATTAATAGAGAGCTACCTGAACAAGCTTAAGCAAGGAGGAATGTATTACAAGGACACGGGAGTGATTCATGGACCACAAGAGCAAAGAAGCTAGACTGCAGGACTAAACTGGAATTGGGACCCAAATTCCTCTGGAATCTCAGTGTTTCTCATCTCTGTGCCCTTTGCTGGCTATCAACTCTTCTCTTTCACCACCCGGCAGCTTTCTCTGCTTATCCTTCTATATACGCAAAACATAGCAGAAGCCCTACCTCTCTCTCGTTCCTTTCTAGAATGAGAATGTAATCGCCTAGTCCCAATTCCAAATTTTCAGAAACTGATGGAGCCAAGTAACCCCCTCTGATTCACCATATGTGTATCAACATGGATACTGTTATTTGAACGGGGTGGACGAAAGTGGACAGTTGCCAAATCACTCGGGAGTGGACTGGGGAGCAGATTGATCGAGGCAACCCAGCAGATAGCTACTATATTTGCGTTTCGTGGAAATTCATGATAAAAAATGTTTTATTTGTGGGACGCCTGGGTGGCTGAGTCAGTTAGGCGTCCGACTTTGGCTCAGGTCACGATTTCACAGTTCATAGGTTCGAGCCCCGTGTCAGGCTCTGGGCTGACAGCTCAGAGCCTGGAGCCTGCTTCAGATTCTCTGTCTTTCTCTCTCTCTGCCCCTCCCCCACTGGCACTCTGTCTTTCTCTCTCTCAAAAATAAATAAACATTTAAAAAAAAAAAAGAGTTACAAGAGAGAAGACAACACAGTGTCCTCAATAAAAAAGCCTTGATGGCACAGATATTTCTGTTTCTCTGACCTCATTATAGAACCAAAGCACGTTGTGATGGTAGCAACTGACAAGGGCCAGGAGGGTTTATCATTATGAGGGATCATTGCAATTGAACAAGAGAAATTCAAACAAACAAATAAACAGCGAGGTAAAGAGGATGCATTGACATGCTCATGGTGTATTTCAACAATCTGAAATAGACTTGGCCACCACCGGCCCCTCATATCTCTTCAATCAGTACATCCAGAGATGGCCACGGTGTCCATCTCTCTAATTCTTTTAACCTGTGTTTGTAGTCTGGGATAGGATTTTCCCTCGTGGCAATCTTCTGTGCATACTTATCACAATAAACAGACATCTGAAGGGAAGATCGGATATCACTCAGTGTTTACTCTTGGCTTCATTTCCCTCTCACATTTGATGCATTAACAGAAACAGTAACAAAAACAACACACCTTTGTTTTACCTGGTGGAGAACAGGAGCTCCGAGCAGGAATTCGCTCTCTACGTCTATCGCTGTTGCCTCACCGCGTCTCCTGTCTTTCCTCCAGGGACAAGGGAAAGGAGACTCTCTTAACCCCACGGATGGTGAACACTCACGTAATCAAAACGAGACAAAACAAAACAAGGTCTTACCCTGCCAGTAACAGGAAGTGGCCCTACTGTACTTCATATTGTGAGGAAGTTATTCCAAACAAAAGACTGAGAGCCAAAGGAAAGTAAAGCTATTAAAAGGCTTAGTGAGGTGAAAGTGAATTGAAAGTTGTCTTTTCCCTGGGGCAATTGTAGGTAACATTTCTATGATTAGTAGGCTAAGCCTGTGGCTCATTGCTTGACGAAATAGTCCAACCTGAGGCTGCCCATTTAAACCAAGATCCGCAAATGAAAGTCAAGTGATTCCATGTTGGTAGCTACTAACTCAAAAGCTCTCTTGATGGAAGATAACTCCGATTGAGGCATTCTGGATTCCCACCTGTTCACTCTAGTCATGGGTGAATCACAATTTCAAAAAATCACCAGACATACATGAATCATCTGCTATCAATAAAAGTCAACAGAAAAAAACAAATAACAGATTGATGCCTCAAGACTCCAAGGGTGGGAATTTTTACCAGATTCTGAATATGAAATAACTACATAAGACAGGGTTCAAGTATAATCAAATTAAGTGCAGACAAAATTCTAAAAATAAATGAACAGCAAGGGATGATTGAAATTGACATAAAAACAATAACCAAAAAAAAAACAACATTAAAAAATGAAAAATAAAAGCAGGGATATTTCAAATTCAAACTGGATTAAAAACTATACACAGGTGAGAGCATTAGTTAGCTGGAAGATAATTCTGAGAAAGTCCCCAGATTTCAGCACAGAAACTAGAAGATGGAGAATATGAGAAAGAGGTAAGAGACATAAAATCTACCATGAGGAGTTCCAACAAACATTGAATCAAAAATGTCAAGAGGAGAGAAAGAAGAAAATGAAAGGAAGGGAATATTCAAATAGATAGTGACCAAGAATTTTCTAGAAATGATAAAAATACACACACTCACAAATTTAATACTCCAGTGAATCTCAAGCAAGATGAATAAAAAGAAACCTACATGCAGGGGTGCGTGGGTGGCTCAGTTGGTTGGGTGTCCAACTCCAGCTCAGGTCATGATCTCACAGTTTGAGTCCCATGTCAGGCTCTGCGCTGACAGCTCAGAGCCTGGAGCCTGCTTCAGATTCTGTGTCTCCCTCTCTCTCTGCCCCTTCCCCGCTTGTGCTGTCTCCTCTCTCTCTCTCCCTCTGAGAAATAAATAAACACTAGAAAAATTAAAAAAAAAAAAAAGAACCCCATATGCAGATGCTTTGTAGTGAAATTGCAGAAATGAGAAAAAAATCTTAAAAGCAAACACAGAGACAAGGCAGATCACTTCCGAAGGAAAGACAGACAAATATGCTGCAGACTTCTCAAAGCAGCAGTGTAAGTGAGAACAGAGTGGAATAAACAACTTCAAAGTCTGAGAGAAAATAAGTGGCCACCTAGAATTATGTGCCATCAAATCTATCTTCCAAAACTGAGGGCAAAATAAAGACATTTTTATAGTAACTAAAACCAGAGAGATTATCTCTAACACATACTAAAACAAACCTCATAGACAAAGTTTCCTCCAAAGGAAAGTCTGAGCTACAAAAATGGGTAAGTAATTGGTAAATACAAATTAATATAAACACACACTATCTGTTGTTTTTTTTTTTTTTTTTTAAGTAGCATTAATGTCTGTCTCATGCGGAGTTTAAAAAGACATTAATAGCAAGTAAATTAGGAAGGAGTGATCGGATAATGTTCTGTTTCTTGATCAAGTGATTACATGAGTAAAGTTACTTTGTGAAAATAAAGGTATACATTTATGTCTTTTGCACGCTTTTGGATGTATGTTATACTTCTGTAAACATATACACACATATGCATGTGTATGTATACATACATGTCTATTTCCTTATTATGCTTTTTTTTTCCCCTGACAAAAGAAAAATGCCTGCCTCTGGCCAGTTTAAAAGTAAGTTTTACCAAAACTTGAAAGGAATACATCATTCCAATTTCTAAAACCTCCCAGGATGCCTGGGTGGCCCGGTTGATTGAGCATCTGAGTCTTGATTTCTGCTCAGGTCACAATTCCAAGGTTGTGGGATCGAGCCCCACATCAAGCTCTGCACTGAGCATGGAGCCTGCTTAAGGTTCTCTCTCTCTCTCTCTCTCTCTCTCTCTCTCTCCCTCCTTCTGCCCTTTCTCCCCCACTAGCATTCTCTCTCTCTCCCTAAAATAAAAAAAAAAATTAAATTAAAATTTAAAAAGTTGTAAAAGTTCTGGAAAATAAAGACAGGAAATCATCTCTAGTCTGTTCTGCTAGACTAGTATAACTTTAATAGTAAAGCCAGACAAGGACAATATGAGAAAGGAAAATGTATCCACCAGGACATAAAGGAGATTAGATAAAATTTAGTTTGTTCCTAGAATATAAGAGTGGAATAACATTAAGTAATCAATTAATACAGACTGGAGGAGAAAACCTATATAATCATCAATAGATATAGAAAAAAATAAAACTCAGCTATTAGTTTTAAGAGGGGAAAAAAACTCTTAGCAAATTAAGAATAGAAAACGTCTTTTATTCAATAAAGTTTCTATACCAAAACTACTGCAAAAATTATACTTAATGGAAAATCTTTAAGATACCTTTAAGATAGTAAGTGAGAGAAGTGATACCTGACATCATCGCTACCGTTTAACATAGTATTTTGAGGTCCTGACCAACACTATGTGGGAAGTAAGAGATAAGAGATGTATACTTGACTAGAAGATGGTCTGAAGGAAACAAAAAAGGAACGATATCCCATGATTTGGGAGGGAATACATCTATACTACAAAAATATCAATTCTCCCCAAGTTAATCTTTAAATCTAGTGCCATCCCAAACAAAAATCCAGTTGTAGTTTTCTTGAGAAACCAAATAAATTCATTCTAAACTTTATATACATAAACATCCATAAATAATTAAGTCAATCTTTAAAAAGAAGCAAAGAGAAAGAACTTGCTTTTCTAGGTATTATGACGTATTCCAAAGCCATTTAAATACATTTTCAAATGATGATATTAGCCCAAGAACAGAGAAATCACTCAACGGGACAGAAGAGAGAGCTTGGAGATGGAATGTATAAGTATGGAACCAAACATACCATAAACGTGGTACCATAAACCAATGGAGAAAAGACAGATCACATACTACCTGCTGTTGAGAAACCCAATTTATTATGGGGAAAAATTAAACTATTTCTACATAACACCATACAAAAGGGCTCTCAGTGGATAAAATATCTAATCTTGAAAGGCAAACCTATCAAGTTAATAGTAAATGATATAGGACAGCACCTTTGGAACTAAGAGGTGGCAAAGGAATCATTAAACAATTTCAAAACAACAAAGCAAATTGGTAAATTTTATCACAACAAAATTAAGGGTTTCCATTCAATGAAGGATGCTGTCCGCAAAGTTATGGTAGGTAACAGAACCGTCATAGCATCCTTAATGTCCCCATAGTGTGTGAAAAGTAAGCTCAGTCTGGCATGACTTATTACATGTAAATGTAAGCATTACAACTGTCGGATTGTGTATAGTTTTTGTGACCACTTGTACTAAGTGTGCAGCCATTCAATACCATGGTTAGATGGTTACGTGGCTAGGCCACTGTGGAGCGAGTTTATTATTAGCAGCACCCTGGGAGCACTGGGATCCTGTTCACTGGAAATTCTATAAAGACATTTCATAAAGCCAAGGAATAGCGCGTACTGCTCCAGGACAGCCACCCCGTGGAAGAAAGACCAAATACAAAACTGAACGCTTGGTCAAGGAATGACGCATATACTCACTTGTTTCCCTTGTTGGTGCCACCGTTAAGGCTCACAGCATACACTCAGGCAGTTATTAATGGCATTATCTTATCGACTAGAGAGTACCCCAAAAAGCTGTAGTTCTCGGCTCAGCATTCGCAGTATTACGAGGGGAAATGGGATTTAACTCAGTTTGTAAACCTTCTCCACTTAAGTTACCGTTCAATGAAATAGCTTTGTACAAAGTTAACATAAAATAGAGGAATACTAAAATAAAAACCATGCGGAAAGGAATTTTTTGTGTGCAGTTCTTCAACCCCCATGCGCTGCGTAAGGCTAGGCTTTGGGTCTGGAACATGTCTAACCAAGAGATAAAAAGTCACCAAATCCTGTGTTGAACTTGTTACCTGGTATGGGAATATTTCTCTCTGTTTTAAACTCAGTGTGTAATCCTTTATCCTGCTTAAGTGTGTGTATAATATGGCACCTGGCTGATCCTGCTGCTAGATCTGTCTCCTGTGGAGAGGGGACAGGGTCCTTCTGCTGTGGCTCAGAGGGGTGTCTGAGAGCCAGTTGTTTAGGGGGCAGGGTCTGCTGGCCATAGGAGACCAAAACCCACTACTGAAGATAATCTTACTTATCTCTTCCCCTTGTGAGCAAAGGGGTATTCCATCCCGTGCTAGACTGTACTGCGTTCTCCTTGGTGACTCCAACACCAAGATACAGTGGGCAGAAGTGTTCACTTTTACTCCTGATAATAAGCAACCAATGCTACTGGCTCGACAAAAGTGAAAGCAAACCATAAAGCAAATATATTATACAAAGCAGAGACAAATTTGGAACTGTGAATAGTGGTCCTCAGACTGTTGAACTAAAATATTGTTGCCTAGAAATTCCGAATTATTGTGATTGCTAGATTGGGAGTTATTATTTTGTTATTTGTTGTCATGTCAGATGAACATTAGTCCCCTATTTTTAATTTAGTATAAAGACAGAACACTCTAAGCGTATACCATGCCTCAAGAAATCCTTCACTCATTCGTCTCCATTCAATAGGAAAAATCGGAGAAGAATCCTTCCATGGAGCCCGGGAGCTACTTCCGCAAAGTTGCCAGGGAGCAGAAGCGGGCACCATATTGGTAAATCCTAAGACACTGGGATGTGTTTTGGTCTAGTGCTTCTCAAACTCTAATGAGCATTTTTGTCACTAGAGAATCTCATTACAGTGCGGATTCAGATTCAGGAGGTCTGCAGGGAGCCTAAGATTCTGCATTTCTAACAAGCTCCTAGGTGCGGTTGGTCCTGCCAGTCTACCCTGGCAATCTGAGTAGCAAGGTCCTAGTCTGTCTTACAGTTCTTGGTTTTACCAGTTGTGGTTTTGGGTGGTCTAAAGAGGTACAAAGAGCCTCAGCATACAACGTTCAGTCTTTCTGAGGAGCAAATCTAAAATCCACTGCACTTAAGGCTACAGGGAGGGAGGGACTTATATATAATGAGTGAGCATAGAATCTACATCCAACAGAGCCCCTTCCCCTTCTTCTGCTCACCATGCTGGACATTTTATGAGGAAGATTTTAGACTCTGAAGATTCAGGACACGTGCTTTGCCAGTTCCAAGCCAGCAGTATTCATTTCTTGCATTTATATCTTATCTAAGCTTCTTCAGGGAAAGAATGGCCAACTTAAAGGAGAGAGAAACTTCAGGAGAAGAATATAGATTGCGAAGCCATCATTAGCGCTCTGCGTTATGATATCTTCTCAGGTGAGATGTGACTTTTCCTGCTAAAGTGGCTATTCTCCATCATGGAGCTACACAGGTAATTCATTACAAGACAGTACGTCCTCAAAAAATTCTTCTTTAAGTTTATTTATTTATTTTGAGAGAGAGAGAAACAGAACACAAGCAGGGGAGGGGCAGAGAGAGAGAGAGAACCCCAAGCAGGCTCCAAGTTGTCGGTGCAGAGCTTGGCACAGGGCTCGAAGTCATGAACCTCCAGATCAAGACCTGAGCTGAAATCAAGAGTCAGATGCTCAACTGACTGAGCCACCCACCTGCCCCAAGACAACACATCTTCAAAAGTGCATGTTTTGATGTAAATAATATTATGCTCCCCTATATTTGCCATTTTAATAAAATTCTGACGTAAGAGAGCATTTAAATCAATATTTCCTCCTTTTTTTAAACTTTAGACTAATTTTTTTAATGTTTATTTATTTTTGAGAGACAGAGAGACAGAGCATGAGCAGGGGAGGGACAGAAAGAGAGGGAGACACAAAATCCGAAGCAGGCTCCAGGCTCTGAGCTGTCAGCACACAGCCGGATGCGGGGCTCGAACCCACAAATGGTGAGATCATGACCTGAGCCAAAGTTGGACACCCAACCGACTGAGCCACCCAAGTGCCCTTAGACTAATTTTTAATGGGTCATTTATTTCTTCTCTTTCCCAAAGGTTTTTATTTTTTGTTCTACTTGGACGTATAATCTCACTTCAAAGTACTTCCCGTGCCTAAATGCAAATCTGGTGCACACCTCCCTTCTCCTCCCTCTGACCCACAAAGGAAAGAATTTCTTACAAAGACTTCATTCTTCAGTTGAGGGTTCAAGTGTAGAGCAATGGTCTTTGATTTTTCCTTCATTTCTATCCGTACTAAGTCTTGTAAGTAAATACAATGAGTGTTTAAGTCAGCTAGGGTATTATTACTTACTAAATTTTTAAAAAATAAAATTCAGGGGTGCCTGGGTGCTGTCAGTTGAGTATCTGACTCTTGGTTTCGGCTCTGGTCATGATCCCAGGGTACAGGGATCCAGCCCTACGTTGGGCTCAGTGCTCAGTGTGGAGCCTGCTTAAAACTCTCTCTCTCTCTTCCTCTGAGCCCCCGCCCCCGCTCTTGCTCACTCCCTGTAAAATAAAAAAACAAAAAAACCAATAAATAATAAATTTGTAAAAATATTAAAGTTAGTGATGACACTAAAAATGTCATACTGGCTAGAGAAAAAGATAGGATCTTTTTCTGAAGATTGTGATCTTTTCTTTTTTTTTGAGAGAGAGAGAGAGAATGAGTAGGGGAGGAGCAGAGAGAGAGGGAGAGAGAGAATCCCAAGCAGGCTCTGCCTTCCAAGCTGAGCCCGATGCTGAGTCCGATCTCACAGACCACGAGATAATGAACTAAGCCAAAATCAGAGTTGGTGGCTTAATTGCCTGAGCCACCCACATGCCCCTGAAGGTTGTGATCTTTTAAACCGAGGGAAATGTTGAACTGTCTACATGCCCTTTCCAGCTCTTGAAGTTCCACTAGCAACTCTAGGAAACAGTCCTAAGTCCACACTTCCAGAACATGGGAAGTCTCTGGAAAAGATTTCTTGAAGGGGGAATTTGATAAGACAACTGCGTAAAGGGGCTGGAAGAGACGCCAATTCTGATAATGCTCAATGTCCACTGCAGGTGATGAACTAGAACTTTTCTTTTCAGGCAATGGTGAGCACTTTGGAGGGAAACAGAAAGTAGACTTTGAACAAAAAGAGCAAAAAACAACGATGTCACTCACTGTAACCTGCCTGGCACGAACCCAAAATTCTAGTGCTTTAGGGAGGGAGAGGGAGAGAGAGAATCCCAAACGGGCTCCGGCTGTCGGCACAGAGCCTGATCTCACAAAGTGTAAGATCACGACCCTAGCCGAAATCAAGAGTCAGACACTTAACCACTGAGCCACCCAGGTATTTCCTCAACCACCAGGTAGCTTTTAGTGACCTCTACCAAGTCATCTTACCTTTCTGTGCATCCTCATCTAGAAAGTGAGGGCAAATACAGCCGCCTTCCTCAAGCCTGATAAAGCCACTGCAAGAGTAAAATGAAGTAAGGTAGGATTTGTGTGTACAGCCTCTTTGCCATGTCTGCATACTTTTCCTTTCATTTCAAGAATTGTCCAAGCTTTGTCGGCAGATCCAGTTGCCTAATAAAGACAGGGGCTAAAACAGAACCATATTGTGGATTACAAGAATTCCAAAAGTAAGCTTCGTGACAAACTTTCCACCAAATGACACCAAGCTCTTAACCTCCGTGGAGGCAGGAGCAGGGTCTTTGCTGATTCCAACTGAATGCTCAGCCCCAAGACAAGAGGCTAATATAAAAGTGGTCATCAGACACTTGTCGAATGGACGTGGAGATTGGTCTTCACAGTTATCTCTATGGAGAAGCTGATGAGAAGATTGCCCATATTTGGGTCTGAATGCAGTGCTCGATGTTATACGGGAATATTCTACCAGGGAAGGTAGCCCAAACCGGGAGAAGTTTGGAAAGTATATACTAATGGCTGTTTGGTTAAGCAATATTTTATGTTTGACTTTGAACCCTACATACTGTGTAACTGTAGATATTAGCCACGTGGGCGGAGATTTCACGAAATAGCATATGTTGCTTGATGCATTATATAGCGTTAAGGAAATCATTGGCTCTTCAAACCTTGTAGGCAATTAGCAGACAGTAGTTTGGTGCAAATCAGAGTATTTGCTGGATGGATTGCTGTTCATGGTTCATTCAGTTCTGGTTACAGGGCCTAATAACTATTCTTTGTCTTTACCACCTTACATAGCTTTATAATAATGCATAAATAATATCCAGACAAACACACCTTGGATCTTTGGAGCAAACATTTCCTTCTCCCCAAAAACTAAAAGGGGAAATGACAAAGAGGAAAGAGAAAGCTCATATTTTACAATTCGAGCCAAATCTGATCCTCGCATTGGTGGTACTGAGCCGAGCCTGGCCAGAGACACCAGGAACTGAGGGCCCCACTGCTTTCCTGAGTGCAGGCTGGCAGGCAGAACTTCACGATGGTCTGTCACAATTTATTCAACCAAAACTAATTTAAAATAGGAATACAGTATTACAAAATATGTTAGTTCAAGGCTTCTGCTCTGTCATCACTTACTTGTATTTGTCATTAGCCCATATATGAGTTTTAGAAATTTCAGGGGGCGGGCGCCTGAGTGCCTCAGTCGGTTAAGTGTCCGACTTAGGCTCAGGATATGATCTCACAGTTCATGAGTTCAAGCCCCACGTCCGGCTCTGTGGTGACAGCTCGGAGACTGGAGCCTGCTTCGGATTCTGTGTCTCCCTCTCTGCCCCTCCCCAGCTCATCCTCTGTCTCTATAAAAAATAAAATAAACATTAAAAAATTCTTTTAGAGATTTCATGTTTGTCTTTTCTGCCTAACCAATACTTGCTGAGGAGTAAATCTTTATCCACAAAGAAGTTCTTTATGAAAGACACTGGTTCCATTTTTAAATTAAAATTGTTGTGCCGAATAAGAGCTATTGGTAATTAGATTGGACCAATGTTCTATATGTTTTTCAGTAGCTGGTGTTACTGGTGATGTTATCCACACAGGTTTAAGAGAATGATTTTTACTTAAGAAGAATGATGGATCATCATTTCATCATTAGTTTAAGTTACACTGTGAACCCACAGTTCCTGATACGATAGAGATTTTTTAATGCCTCGTTTTCCAAATATACATTTAAATAATGCCACATTTAAAATATAACATCAGGGGGGCCTGGCTGGCTCAGTCGGTTAAGTGTCAGACTCTTGATTTCGGCTCAGGTCATGATCTTGTGGTTCTCAAGACCTGAGCCCTAAGTCGGGCTGTGTGCTTAGCATGGAACCTGCTTGGGATTCTCTCCCTCTCTCTCTGCCTCTGTCCCGCTCACACTCTCTCTCTCAAAATAAATACAAATGAATTTTTTTAAACAAGAGGACATAATTTAAGAACTCCAGTCCTTTTTTATATGCTATTACTTATATACCCCATAGGTTAAAATACAGTCTCTTTAAAAGAATTATTCACCCTTGATATTGCCGTACAAGATGCTCTCTAATGGAAATACTGAGGGTAAACACTTAATCTATTAGAACCTTTCTTCCTATTTTCACACCCATTTTGCAGATGAGGAGATGGAGGTATGGGAAACCAGCCCAGGGGGAGGACCAGGAAAAACAGCCAAGCTGACTGGTTGGGAGGCGGGAACGAAGGTAGCTCAGCCAACTGGGTCCATCCCTGTCTTCTGGCTGGGAGCACTAGGAGGGGAGGGGAATCAGCCATCAGGCTGGAATTGTGGGGGTGGATAGCACACCCTGCCTGTCCCTCATTTGCACTGGAAATTGGCCTGCATCTGTCTGTGGTGCTCCCCTAGACCCTCACTCCCACTCTCTGAAGAGGAGGTACAAATAGAGGGAAGAGACGTTTTATAGAGTCTCACCTAGGAAGATAAGCCCATGATCTAAAATGACCAAATCCACGGGGCTAGCTGATGCTATGGAAGAGAGAAAATAAAGGGACTTACTTGGGAGAAAACAGAGGTAACAGAGCAAACAGGGCAGAACTCTGTATGTTTTAAAAGTGTAATTAGTCTTCAAACACTGAAGAGATCACATACACGAAAGGTTATTATACATTTCAAAATGTTTCGAGATCTCGGAAAGTAAATATCTAGTTGCTTACAAATCACATTGGGTCATCAACAGATGAATGGATAAACTAAATGTGATATATGCATACAATGGAATACTTTTCAGCCTTGATAAGGAACGGAATTCTTTTTTTTTTTTTTTTAAGTCTATTTATTTATTTTGAGAGAGACAACGCAAGCCGGGGAGAGACAGAGACAGAAGGAGAGAGAAAATCCCAAGCAGGCTCTGTCAGCTCAGAGCCCAGCTCGGGGCTTGATCCCATGAACTACGAGATCATGACCTGAGCCCAAACCAAGAGTCAGACGCTTAACCGACTGAGCCATCCAGGCGCCCGGATAAGGAAGGGAATTTTGACACATGCTACAACATAGACAAACTCTGAAGACCTGCTAAGTGAAGCGAGCCAGACACAAAAGAGCAAAAATTGTATGACTCCTTCTACATGAGGTACCTAGAACAGGCAAATTCATAATGGCAGAAAGTGGAGTAAAAGTTACAGCGGCCAGGAGGGAGGGTGGAAGAATGGAGACTTAGTGTTTAACGGATACAGAGCTTCAGTTTGGGATGATGGGAAAGTTCTGGAAATGAACAGTGGTGACGTTTGCAAGAGCATTATGAATGCACCAGGGCCGCTGAATTGTGCGCTTAAAAATGGCTGAAATGGCAATCTTTGTATCATGTATATTTTACCACACACACGCAAAAACACTTTGGGTTATATAGGAGAACGAGCTTAGCAGCTAATGACGAATTTCACCCAAAGATAAGAGGCATGGCAGATACATTTAAAAGTTCCAGTACTGGGGCGCCTGGGTGGCTCAGTCGGTTGAGCGTCCGACTTCGGCTCAGGGAATGATCTCAAGTTTCGAGGGCTCGAGCCCCATGTCTGGCTCTGGGCTGACGGCTCAGAGCCTGGAGCCTGCTTTGGGTTCTGTGTCTCCCTCTCTCCCTGCCCCTCCTTCCCTCTCAAGAATAAATAAACATTAAAAGGAAAAAAAAAACTTCTAGTACTAATTTGCCTACATTTTAGTGACTTTATCGGCGTCATTTCTCATCAACTTCTCTACCAGAGAAATCACCATAAGGGCCTAGCCCCTTCCCACCCACCCACTGTAGTCCTGGCTGCACTTGGCACCTGTCCCTGCCCTCGCCTCCCCGTGCCTCAGAGGAGCCCCTCGAAGCCAGCACCACCAGCAGCCCCTCGACAACCTACCAAGGGGGGAACACCTCCGTGGCCCAGCCGGTACTGTTCGACAGCGCGCGTCTCAGGAGACGAGAGACTGCAGAATCAGTGTTTCAATCGCTAGAAGTTGCAAAAACTCTTCCTCCGGCTTCCGGTGGCCCCGGATGAAAGCTGAAAGGTCAAGTGTCCTCCCTTCTTCCTCTGCAGGTCCCAGCTTACTAACTTCTCCCTCAGCCAGACCCTTCTGGGACCGTCCCCTTGTAGCTGGAGTTTTCTCTCTCTCAGTATCTCCAGGTTCCCCCAGCAGACTAGGGAGGAAGCAGTCGTGGGTAGGAAGAAGGGGGAGCCTGTGACCTGGGGCACACAAGGAGGGAGCCGAGGGGCCTGCAAGTCAGGCCGAAAGCTGCTAGTCTGGATGAAAGGAGCACGCGAGCCCAAATGTGCCGGGGTAGCCTCCAGGCTGACCACTGTGCTGAGACCCTGTTTGGCACCCATTGTTCACGAGCTCAGTGCCCCCGAGCGACCTGTTCCAGGAGACGCCTAGTGCCAGGCCTGACTATACCAGCAGGTGCCAGTTGCCCATGGCTTCACTGCTTTGAGCGGATGTGGGGGTGCGGATAGAAAGGTCTGGAAGTTCCTTTCTATATCAGCCCAACAAAACGGTCCATTCTAATCATTTATTCATGAAATGACTGATCTGTGACTGTGTAGCTGGCCTCCAATAATGTCAGCAGCAGAGGCATTGGAGTGTTCGCTGCCCGCCAGGTTTTATGGGGTTTCCTGAGGATCATGTCATCGGATCGACCAAATGAGGCAAGCACTGCTCTTCGTCCTGCTGGTGAAATGAGGACGTGGAAGTCCAGAGACAGTTCACGGTTCCCCCCAGGACGTACTAGAGGAAGCACGAGGTGATGTCAGATGTGGCTCCGTGCGATCCGATTCCAGGGTCATGGCCCTAACTGCCGATATCCGTGTTCCTGAAGTCTAACTTTAATTCGGCTTCCATTCAGCTGTGTGACCTTGAGCGAGTCATTTCTCTGTCCCGGCCTCGCTTTCCTTATCTGTGAGCGATCACGAAGCTGCTTTTGAGCTGAGGTTTTACGACTATGATTTGAACACTTGTTATGTATAAGGCCTTTGCTGATAGACGTTGAACTAATAAAAATGTTTTTGAGTGAACTCTTTGGTGTCCATTAAGTTTGCAAGGCCATTTAGTCCAAGAGGCCCCTTTTGATTTCTAGACTTTACTACCCAGTTTGCCCCTCAACCCCAAGTTGTTCTTGCACACCCCAAAACAAGTACCAGGTGATAAGCTTTTTGTTTTCTCTCCTTTTGGACAAACCTTTTTATTTGGGGTCCGATGTTTCTGGAGAGGCTTTTTCCTCCCCTGCCTTTTGGGTTATAGGACCTGTACCAGCTTTGCCTTATGAATCTTTCCTTATTGCCTTGAACCTGTCTTCCTCTTTGAAGAGCTCAAACAGTCATTTGTAAGGATACTTACTGCAGTTGATTCCTATAATATACTGAATTCCAGTGTGACCAGGATTTGTAGCAAAACCTGGTTACGTACAAATCACGAGCATTCAATTTTATTTTATTTATTTGTTTTTCATGTTTATTTATTTTTGAGAGAGACAGAGAGAGAGAGAGACAGAGAGACAGAGCACAAGCGGGGGAGGGGCAGAGACGGAGGGAGACACAGAATCTGAAGCAGACTCCAGGCTCTGAGCCATCAGCACAGAGCCTGATGCGGAGCTCGAACTCACAGACCGCGAGATCATGACCTGAGCTGAAGTGGGATGCTCAACTGCCTGAGCCCCCCTGGCGCCCCACAAATCACATATATTAAGCAATCACACAAACTCAACATCATTATGACAAAATTGGGGGGTGGGGTAAATAGCCCAGAGGACTATGTTTAGATTTATACTGGAATTCAAATTTCGGCACCTAGTTTTTCTATTTTTTTTTTTTTTTTTTTTGAAGTGGTGTGACTTTGGGCAAGTCGGTTAGCTTCTCTGAGGCCCAGCTTTCCTCACATTTCCAAAATAACATTTTTCTGATAATAGTAAGCTGTATGGTGCACTGAGTATTCACTTAGTTAATCCTCACAACAACCTCATAAATAGGTAGTTGATTATCCCCATTTTACAGATGGGTTAAGCACAGGCAGGTACTAAGGAAACAGTGGAGTCACAATTTGAACCAGACAGTTGGTTCCGGAGCTCGGGTTCTGTAACCACTGCGGAACCTTAACTGGCTTAGTAGCGGGTTTCTAACACCAACTCCCTGGCGCGTTATTTTTCCTTTTTATTGAAGTGTACTTAATATACGATGTTATATATTAGTGCCAGGTGTATAACATATGGATTCGATAATTCTGTACATTACAGAATGCTCGTGGCAGGTGCTGTCACCATCTGTTATTCCAATGTTATTGACTGCAGTCCCTGTGCTGTACTCTTCTTCTCCGTGACTTGGTCATTTTATGACTGGAAGTTTGTACCTTTCAATCCCCTTTTCCTATTTCACCCATTCCCTCCCCCACCCACCTCACCTCTGGCAACCACTGTATTTAAGAGTCTGTTTGGGAGCGCGCGGGTGGCTCAGTCGGTTAAGCATCTGACTTCGGCTCAGGTCATGATCTCACGGTTTGTGAGTTCGAGCCCCACATCGGGCTTTCTGCTGTCAGGACAGAGCCCACTATGATCCTCCGTCCCCCCTCTCTCTATCCCTCCCCCATTCACCCTCTCTCTCTCAAAAATAAACAAACATTTTAAAAAAGCTGTTTGGGGGAGCCTGGGTGGCTCAGTCGGTTAAGCATTGGACTCTGGCTCAGGTCATGATCTCACCGTTCGTGAGTTTGAGCCCCGTGTCAGGCTCTGGGCTGACAGCTCAGAGCCTGGAGCCTGCTTTGGATTCTGTGTCTCCCTCTCTCTCTGCCCCTCCCTCACTCATGCTCTGTCTCTCTCAAGAATAAATAAGCATTAAAAACATTTTAAAAGAAATCTGTTGGAATGAGTACTGGGTGGTGTATGTAAGCCAATTTGACAATAAATTATATTTAAAAAAAAAAGAGTCTGTCTGGCCTGACTTTTATTCTCCAAGCTCTCAGTGATTTGTTACTGAAGAACCTAAGTACTAATCAGTATATAGGAGCAAAGTGGAATAAGGGAAATATGTTTCATGCTCTTAGATCTCTGGCAGAAGTAGAAGCAGCTGCATTTCCCATAATTTTATTCAATGCAGAAGATTTACTTGTGCCTTCTGGGAAAGGAAGGGCCTCTGCTGGTTCCGAAAATGGTGAGGGATTGAGCATTGATTGACTTTGAACTCCAGCTTCAGGGAAGGAGCTGGCCGGGTGCACAGAGACATTGTGTGAAGCTTAATCATGGAGAGTCCACAAAAGCAGAGGGGAGAATCCCTAATGTTGTTAGCCCTAGGCTTAGCTAAGAAGAGGTCAACCTCAACGCTCAGTATTCTTCAGCTTCCTTTGGGAAATGTTCCACTGTGAGGGTTTCAGACCCCTCTGGCCCAACCCATCTGGCTTGCAAATTGTTGACCTACAGACTATTTAAAAATGTAGTTAGTTGTCAACATTTCATTCACATTTATATCCAAGTTGCTGGATTATTGAAAAATCTGAAAGTCTGACCTGTCCCACCTGTCAACCGCTCAGCAGATGCTGCCGCCATGAGAATGAGTCTGTGCACCACTCCCCTAGACCCCCTTCATGCCACCCCCAGCCGCCTGGTTCACTAGTGTCCACACCTCCCGGACTCCTAATAGCCACTGAAGTGGCCATCCTTTTTCCAGCCTTTTAGGATTTTTCCTTGACATCAGCCCTTTTCACCAGATGCCTAGTACATTTCACCAGATTCATTTACTCAATTAGGGGCTCTTTCCAGGTTAAAAAACACTTAGCCTTGCTAAAATGCACACATCTCCTTACAGGACATTAAGGTAATGGTGTTATTAATAAAGATTCTAGGCATCCAGAAAATCCATTTTGTCAAATGGTCTTTTGGCAGGGCTTGCTTGATAACAAATCATCTTCAGAGCATAAAATATTTACATTTATTTATTTTTTTATTATTTAATTTTATTTTTTAAAAGTTTATTTATTTATTTTGAGAAAGAGAGACCATGAACAGGGGAGGAGCAGAGAGAGAGGGAGAGAGAGAATCCTAATCTGGTTCTGAACTGCCAGTACAGAGCTCAATGTGGGGCTTGAACTCATGAACCATGAGATCATGACCTGAGCTGAAACCACGAGTCAGTTCACTTAACCAACTGAGCCACTCAGGCATCCCTATTTTTTTTATTTGAGAGAGAGAGAGAGAAAGAGAGGGATCGTGTAAGTGAGGGAGAGGGGCAGAGGGAGACAGAGAGAATCTTAAGCAGGTTTTATGCTCAGTGTGGTGCTGATGCAGGGCTCAATCCCATGGCCCTGGGATCATGACCTGAGTGGAAATCAAGAGTCTCATGCTCAATTGACTGAGCTACCCAAGTACCTCTAAAATATATACATTTTAAAACTATACGTTTAAAAAAAAATTTTAATGTTTATTTTATTTATTTTCAGAGAGAGAGATAGAGCATGAGCAGGAAAGGAGTAGAGATAGAAAGAGGGAGAGAATCTTGTGCTAACAGACAGAGCCTGATGAGGGGCTCGAACTCATGAACCATGATAACGACCTAAGCCAAAACCAAGAGTCAAATGCTTAACCAACTGAGCCACCCAGGTGCCCCAAGACCATAGTTTTTTAAAGTTTTTATTTCACAAGTGAAGCTTTTGAAAAATGAGAAGTCCAAATTCCAGAGTTATTTAGATAATATGTTCCAAATGTCATGCTTGCAGAAAACTATAATGATGATCACATAGAGCTAGCTTATGAAGTGACTATTCCTTGAAAACTCTTGAAATAGTATGGACATAAGTGAATAAAATACAGTCTTTCAAGAGAGAATTTTATTCATGATAACTCTTCATGAGGAAATTTTCAAACCTCTAAGTTGGTATATATGGTCCGAGATTTTATATTTTTATATATTTATAGTATTTAATATATAACATATAAATGTTATATAGATAGATTGATTGATAGATAGATATGTAGATAGAGAGATACTTTCTAAGGGAATATCCTAGTCTGGATTACTTTTAGATATACTTCACTGTTTATTATTCTTGACAATAGTTAAACCATGCTAAATCAAGACCTCTGGAAAATCTAGAACTATAGTCCCATATATAATGAAAACCCATTCAGATGTAAGTGGCTATGAACCAAGAGAGTAATATCACCAAAACCACAATTAAGAATATAGCTTCTCCCATTACTAACCGGGAATTACAGATTTATGCTCTGTTTAGCATCTTTTAGAGCATGTACTTTATAATATAAGAAGCATTATAATTTCACTTCTCCATCAAGAATGAGAAAACAAAACAAAACAAAAAGAATGAGAAAGCAGTCTGACAAGCAGGTGTGCTCTCCGACAAGAATAAGAAGGGCTAGGGGTGCCTGGCTGGCTCATTGGGCTAAGCACTGACTCTTGATTTTGGCTCATTTCATGATCTCATGGTTGTGAGGGGGAGTCCTGAGAGAGCGCTTGTGGAGCCCTGCTTAAGATTCTCTCTCTCTCTCTCTCTCTCTCTCTCTCTCCCTTCCCCTCTGCCCCTCCCCCATTCACGTGAGTGTGTGAGCTCAAAAGAATAAATAAATAAGTAAATAGGAAAAAACAGTGCTAAATAGAATCACAAATGAGAGAGAAATAACAGCCAACACCACAGAAATACCAACAATTATAATATTATATAATTATATATATAATATATAATATTACATATAGCAACAAATTGGACAACCCAGAAGAAATGGGTAACTTCTTAGAAACGTATAAACTATCAAAACTGAAACAGAAAGAAATCGAAAACTTGAACAGACCAATAACCAGCAAAGAAATTGAATCAGTAATCAAAAAACTCCCAACAAATGAAAGTCCAGGACCAGATGGCTTCACAGGCCAAACATTCCAAGAAGAGTTAATACCTACTCTTCTCAAACTATTCCAAAAAAAACATAGAAAAGGAAGGAAAACTTCCAAATTCATTCTATGAGGCCAGCATTACCCTGATACCCAAGCCAGGTAAAGGCACCACTAAAAAACAGAACTACAGGCCAATATCCCTGATGAACATAGATACAAAATTTCTCAATAAAATACTAGCAAACACAATCCAAAAATACATTAAAAAATCATTTACCAGATCAAGTGGGATATTTTCCTGGGTTGCAGGAGAGGCTCAGTGTTTGAAAACATACCAATGTGATACATTACATCAATAAGAGAAAGGAAAAGAGCCAAATGATCATTTCAATAGACACAGAAAAAGCATTTGACAAAGTACAACATCCATTCATGATAAATAACCCTCAACAAAGTAGGTTTAGAGGGAACATACCTCAACATAATAAAGACCATATATGAAAAACCCACAGCTAACATCATCCTCAATGGGGAAATCTGAGAGATTTTATTCTACAGTCAGGAACATGACAGGGATGCCCACTCTCACCACTTCTATTCAACATAGTAATGGAAGTCCTAGCCACAGCATTTAGACAACAGAAAGGAATAAAAGGCATCCAAATTGGTAAGGAAGAAGCCAAACTTTCACTGTTTGTGGATGACATGATACTTTATATTAGAAAACCTGAAAGACTACCAAAACACTGCTAGGACTGATAGACGAATTCAGTAAAGTTGCAGGATACAAAATCAATGTACAGAAATCTGTTGCATTCCTATACACTAAGAAAGAAGCAACAGAAAGAGAAATTAAGGAATCAATCCCATTTATGACTGCACCCAAAAAGGTAAAATACCTAGGAATGAACCTAACCAAAGCAGTGAAAGACCTGTACTGTGCAAACTATAAAACACTGATGAAAGAAATTGAAGACAACACAAAGAAATGGAAGAACGTTTCATGCTCATGGATTAGAAAACAAATATTGCTAAAATGTCTATACCACCCCAAGCAATCTGCACATTTAATACAATCCCTATTAAAACACCAATAGCATTTTTCACAGAGCTAGAACAAACAATCCCCAAATTTGTATGGAACCACAAAAGACCCTGATTCAATCAGCCAAAGCAACCTTGAAAAACAAAAACAGGGGTGCCTGGGTGGCTCAGTTGGTTAAGCATCTGACTCTTGATCTCAGTGTTGTGAGTTCAAGCCCTGAATTGGGGCATGGAGCCTACTTTAAAAAAACAAAAAAAGAAAGAAAAGAAAAGAAAAACAAAGCTGGAGCTGTAGTAATCAAAACAGTATGGTACTGGCACAAAAATAGACACATAGATTGAACAGAATAAAAATCCCAGAAATGAACCTACAACTATATAGTCAATCTTTGACAAAGCAGGAAAGAATATCCAATGGGCAAAAGACAGTCTCTTCAACAAACGATGTTGGGAAAACTGGACAGCAACATGCAAAAGAATGAAACTAGACCACTTTCTTGCATCATACACAAAAATAAATTCAAAATGGGGGGCACCTGGGTGACTCAGTCAGTTAAGCATCCTACTCTTCTCTTGGTTTTGGCTCAGGTCGTGATCTCACAGCTTTGTGGGTTCAAGCCCCGTGTCCGGTTCTGTGCTTATGGCGTGGAGCCTGCTTAGGATTCTCTCTCGCCCTCTCTCTCTCTGTCCTCCCCCACTTGCACTGTCTCTGTTTCTCTCAAACTAAATAAATAAACTTAAAAAAAATAAACTCAAAATGGATTAAAGACCTAACTATGAGACCTGAAGCAATAAAAAGCCAAGAAGAGAACACAGGTGGTAGCTTTTTTGACATCAGCTACAGCAACTTCTTTCCAGATATGTCTCCTAATGCAAGAGAAATAAAATAAAAAATAAACTATTGAAATCATATAAAAATAAAAAGCTTCTGCATGATGAAGGAAAAAAATCAACAAAACTAACAGGCAACCTAGTGAATGGGAAAAGTTATCTGCAGATAACATATCCAATAAAGGGTTAGTATCCAAAATATATAAAGAACTTATGGAATTCAACACCCCCAAAATGAATAATCGATTTATAAATGGGCGGAAGACATGAATAGACAATTTTCCAAAGAAAACATATGGGAGCCCAAAAGACACATGAAAAGGTGCTCAACATCACTTATCATCAGGGAAATGGCAAATCAAAACTACAATGAGGTATCACCTCACATCTGCCAGAATGGCTAAAACCAACAACACCAGAAACAACAGGTGTTGGCAAGGATGTGGAGACAGGGGAACCCTCTTACATTGTTGGTGGGAATGCAAACTGATGAAGCCACTCTGGAAAACGGTATGAAGATTCATCAAAAACTTAAAAATAGAACTACCCTACAATCCAGCAATTGCACTACTAGGTATTTACCCAAAGGATACAAAAATACTAATTCAAAAGGATACATGCACCCCCATGTTTATATCAGCATTATTTACAATAGCCAAAGTATGGAAACAGCCCAAGTGCCCATCAATTGATAAATGGATGAAGAAAAAGTGGCGTGTGTGTGTGTGTGTGTGTGTGTGTGTGTGTGTGTGTAATATCCATTATATACAATGGGATATTACTCAGCCATAAAAAGTGAAATCTTGCCATTTGCAAACACATGGAAGGAGCTAGAGAGTATCGTGCTAAGCGAGATAATACGGTCAGAGAAAGACAAATATATATTATTTCACTCATATTTGGGATTTAAGAAACAAAACAAATAAGCAAAGGGAAAATGAGAGAGAGAGAAACCAAGAAACAGACTCTTAATTATAGAGAAGGAACTAATGGGTACCAGAGGGGAGGGGGTGGGGGGATGGGTGACATAGGTGCTGGAGATTAAGGAGTACACTTGTCATGAGCACCGGGTGATGTACAAGTGTTGAATCACTGCACTGAACACCTGAAACTAATATTATGCTGTATGTTAACTAACTTGAATTTAAATAAAAACTTGTAAAGAAAAGAATAAGAAGTGCACACGGTAGTTTGAAGTCAATCCTAGTCCTCGATGTACCACATTTGATGCAGTTAAAATTACTTTCTGTCCTTTAAATATTTAAAAAAGAACTTGCAATTTTGGTTAACTTGGATGTTCACAAAATCCTTTAACTACAGCACATCAGAAAGAAAGAAGGCAGCATCTACTTATTATACTGTGTAGGACACCCAAGCTCCCTGCCACTCAACATCGCTAGACTTTGACAGTCCCCGAAATCACAGCTGTTGGAGACACACAGTGATGCCAACAAGATCTGTACACTCTCCCACATAGGTGTCATCTCAACTCATAATCCCACATTTCTGTCAGTCTATCTGAAATCTCTGTCACCTCTGATATACTCCACCTGCGGTAAGCAATACAAATCAGTGTCTTCTCTATTTCACATTTCTCCATCAGTTACGCTATTACTGTGTCTAGTATTTCCTACTCTATGTAGACCAGTAGTCTCCAAACATTTTTTGTGATAATAGCCTTATTGAGATATAATTTATATACCATATAATTCACCCATTTAAAGTGCACAGTCCAATGTCTTTAGTATATTGACAATATTGTGAAAACATCGCCACAATCAATTTTGGAACATTTCCATCATCCCCCAAAGAAACCCTATACCCACTGGCATGCATCCCCCCTTTCCCTCCAACCCCTCAGCCCCTGTAAATCATTAATTTACTTTCTGTCTTGGTCACTTTGCCTATTCTGGGCATTTTATACAAATGGAATCCTATAATATGTAGTCTTTTGGGACGTGCTTCTTTCATTTAGCATAGTATTTTCAGGGTTCACTTGTGTTGTAGTATGTATCAGTTAATTTCTTTTTACTGTCAAATAATGTTCCATTTTGTAAGTATGCCATAATTAAGAATCTAAAGATACCAAGTATTTCAATGATGTGGAACAATGAGAAATTTGCTGTATTCCTAAAGAAAGAGAGTAAAATTTTCAACCACTATGAAGAGCAATTGGCAATACCCTTATAGTTAAAGAAGTGGGTACCTTAAGACACAGCAGTTACATTCTTAGGTATGACTTCTACAGGAATGTTTGTATAGGTGCACAAAAGACACATACATGTACTCTCAGCTTTGTAATTGCAAAAAGGTATAACTCTTCTTACTGTTCATGAAGAAAAGAATGGGTATACCATTCTCATGAACAGTATATTCCATCAGTGGAGTATTTCGTAATGAACTATAGACATAGATGAAATCTGAAACATATACTAAACAAAAAAACAGCTTTCCAGAACACATAATATCATGTATGTAATTTTTAAAGATTTTTGTTTATTTTTAAAATTTTCAATGTTTATTTTTGAGAGAGAAAGAGAGAGAGACAGAGCACGAGCAGGGGAGGGGCAGAGAGAGGGAGACACAGAATCCAAAGCAGGCTCCAGGCTCTGTGCTGTCAGCACAGAGCCCAACATGGGGCTCAGACTCAAGAACCATGACATCATGACCTGAGCCTAAGTCAGATGCTTAACCAACTGAGCCACCCAGGCACCCCATGTAATTTTTAAAGATTTTTACACTTATGTACCATGTATGAACTTTTATATTTCTCTAAAAGCACTTCTCTATTTTCAAAAACTAGCCCCTTTCACCCACCTCAGCTATGATTCTTTGACATATACAAGTAATAGAAAATAATTCCAAAATTTTTCAAAAGAAAGGGATGTATTACAATTATACTGAACAGTTCATATAGTCAAAGAAAGTGCTGAACCAAAAAAATCTTGAAATTGATTATGGCAGCACCAAAGTCTTCAGCAGCAGGAACCTTCCTGTGGGTCCTGCCATAGTGTGACTCTGCTTCTGACCTTAAGTCTGTTGTGGGTTTTCTCCTTGGGAATCGAAATTCCTGAAAGGGTATGTCATTGACCTGCTTAGTCTCACTTCCTTTGTAGTGGGAGTGGATAGGCTGGCATGTTCCCTTCTCTTACTGATCGTGCAGGCAAGGAGAATGGACCTCTCAGATCTCAGAGATGCTGTGCTCTGGAATCTATCGCTAGGTTAGCTCAGAGCCCATGCTGCCCGCAGGCTGCTCCCAGCCCACCAGTGAGCTCAGCACAGCTGTGAGACAAGCTCATTCCTGGGAGTATCCAGGTCTGACAGCTCTCCCAGCTTCTCCCATCCTCTTCCTGCTCCCTCCCCATATCAAGTACCATATGGAGTGGGTACTCTCCAAAGGATGGGTACTGGGCAGGAAAAAACACACCTATATTCCAACATCACCACATTATAGTACTTAACTTGCCAGAATACACACATATGTACACTATAAATCCTTCTTCTGAGGCTTCCCCAAAATGTTCCTGAGATTCTGCAAATTTCCATATGCAACTTGTAAACACTTTCATTCCCTGACCAATGAAAAACAACCCAAAGTCATGCCTACCTCTTGCATCTAGAATAAAGACTTAGATGTTTTTAGAGTTTACAAGCTCCCAATAAAGTACATTCCATTTCTTATTCCATCCAAATACTTTCTTACTTTTTTTTTAAAGTTTATTTATTTTGAGAGAGGGAGAGGGAGTGTGTGTGTGTGCGAATGCGTGCATGCATAAGTGGGGGAGGCACAGAGAGAGAGAATCCCAAGCAGGCTCCACACAGCGCAGAGCCTGATGCTGGGCTCGAATTCATGAATCCTGAGATCATGACCCCAGCCGCCATCAAGAGTTGGACGCTTAACACACTGAGCTACCCAGGCACCCCCCCCCCCCAATATTTTCTTAATATGCTGAAATCCACGGTGAATTTAACCATTGCCCAAACTCCTGCTAATGATGTGAGAGGTAGGCATAAAGAGAAGGAAAATTTTTTAAATAAACAGAAGACAAAGAAAAGCAGGAAGTACAGATTGAAGTAAAACGTGGTCAGAGGATACAGCTGGTGTTCACGTCTTCCTTCCCCCATCAGGCCAGCAGCTCTGCTGGTCAGGGATCTGTGCTTAGCAGAGTGTCTGAAGTTTTATTCCTGAGGGCTGAATTCAGGGTCTTTTTGCCAGTGTAAAGTAAGAGTAGTCCTCATGCATTTTTGCTATTAGGACTAGTAATTAAGGAAGATCCCAGAATGGACTTCAGAGGGTCACTCTTCTCTTCATGACCTCATTGTATCACAAAATATCAATTTAGAGGCTTTGGGGGAGACAGTGGGCAGATAACAAAATCTCCATTTAGAACTGAATAAAAAAAACAATGAATTTTATTTTCTCATGAACGGGAAGTGAGAAAGTAGATTAGGTTTCAGGCACATTTTTATCAAAGCCTTGCTCAGTTTCTGGAATCTTCTCTTTGGTCTGCCCTCCCTTGTGAGTCTGCTTTATCTATGCTACCAAGAGCGACTATAATGGGGGATTGGCTGCTGCCTTTCAGATGCCTTGAGTTAGTGACACATACAGTTTTATTTTTCCCCACAGAAGAATGCAGAGATATAGGAACCCAAGAGGAGAGCTGGATGAGGGAAAGACAAGAGAATTCTTCCCAGAGTTACAGCTCCTGAATCATCTGCTTCCTTTCCCCTGGACCCTTCGTTCTCCAGGTCCAAAGGTTTTACTGATGTGTTCTTCCTCTCTCTATACCACCCCCAGGACATAGTAAGTTTTTTGCTGAAATAGGTGTTGCCATTGACTAGTTTCGGCTTTTTGCTCAACCAGGAAAACAGACAAGAAGGAGAGAGTTAGAGTTAGTGTTGGCACTGACTCTCACAACAAGGGAAAGAGAATTTGCTCCTTGCGAACACTCTTCCCTCAGCAACTATCCATCCCCACCTCTTTTACATCAGATCCCCCATTTTCATCAATCATTTGTACCCCTTATGATCCATGTGATTCTAGAGATAATAATCTCTTTCCTAGCCACAGGGCTCGAAGCCAAATATGCTGAGTCCATTGGTCTTATGGTAATAGAACCAGAAACCAAAGTTAGAACCAATCAACGCATGACAACCCCAGACAATTATCATTGTTTCAAGGTTGGGTAGGTGACCAATGTTGGTCGAGTCAGACTTCTGGAAGGAGCTTTCATCCTATGACCAGGATAGAGGTAAGCAAAGAAGTCCTTTCTTAGAAGCTATTAGCAGCTATCTTGTGATCTGCAGGGAAGGTAGTCTGCAATCTTTTCTGCAGCATTACTTAAAAATTTAATAAAGGTTATGAGATTTGTATTCTTGTGTTTACACAATTCATTTTTTTTTAAAAAAAATTATTTTCGGGGCGCCTGGGTGGCTCAGTCGGTTAAGCGTCCGACTTCAGCTCAGGTCACGATCTCGCGGTCCGTGGGTTCGAGCCCTGCGTCGGGCTCTGGGCTGATGGCTCGGAGCCTGGAGCCTGCTTCCGATTCTGTGTCTCGCTCTCTCTCTGCCCCTCCCCCGTTCATGCTGTGTCTCTCTCTGTCTCAAAAATAAATAAACGTTAAAAAAAATTTTTTTTAAATTATTTTATTTAATCCAAGTTAGTTAACATATAGTGTAGTATTGGTTTCAGGAGTAGAATCCAGTGATTCATCACTTACTTTCAACACCCAGTGCTCATCCCAACAAGTGTCCTCCTTAATGCCCATCCCCCACTTAGCCCATCCCCCCCCCCTCCCCTCCCCTCCAGTAACCCTCAGCTTGTTCTCTGTATTTAAGAGTTTCTTTTGGTTTGCCTCCCTCTCTCTTTTTATCTTATTTTCCTTTCCTCCCCCTATGTTCATCTGTTTTGTTTCTCAAATTTCACATATGAGTGAAGTCACATGATATTTGTCTTTCCCTAACTTATTTCACTTAGCATAGTGTGTTTTAGTTCCATCCACATAGTTGCACATGTTAAGATTTCATTCTTTTTGATCACTAATATTCTATTACATATATACCACATCTTCATCCATCCATCAGTCAATGGACATTTGGGCTCTTTCCATAATTTGGCTATCGTTGATAGTGCTGCTATGTACATTGGGGTGAATGTGCCCCTTCGAACCAGCACTCCTCTATCCTCTGGATAAATACCTGGTAGTGCAATTGCTGGGTTGCAGGGTAGTTCTATTTTTAATTTTTTGAGGAACAGCTATACCGTTCTCCAGAGTGGCTGTATCAGTTTGCATTCCCACCAGCAGTGCAAAAGGGTTCCTCTTTCTCCGCATCCCCGTCAACATCTGTTGTTTCCTGAGTGGTTAATTTCAGCCATTCTGACGGGTGTAAGGTGGTATCTCATTGTGGTTTGGATTTGTATTTCCCTGATGATGAGTGATGTCGAGCATCTTTTCATCTATGTTAGCCATCCGGATGTCTCCTTTTGGAAAAGTGTCTTACACAATTCATTTCTAATTTGCTTTAAAAGCACACTTCTCAAAACAGAATTGTTTTTCCAAATTAATCGACAGAAAGTCAGAACTTAATCTGTTCTTTAACATTTCAACTACTGATCAAACACCTATTTAAGTGGTGCAACAGATCTCTTGCAATTTAATAGTATTTCTTTTACACAAGCCATGATAAAATAATTTTTAATTAAAAATTTTATTTATTTAAAAAAATAATCTTTTTTTTAAGTTTTGGTACCAGAATTTATTCCTTATGTTGTGTATACATTACAGATTTTTGTGGTTATGATTATTCCCAAACATTTGCTCATTTTCTTTTGCACTAGTGTTATAATTTATTTATCCACCACTATCAGACAATTCTAATACTCTGCTTATATATATATATTTACTGTAACCAGTGATATTTGTACTTTAATAAGATCTTTTGTTGCTTTTCCTGTCCATTTATTCCAATTAAAACTACTTTTTTTATCCCATCTTTAAACCAGGTTTAGTGATAAATTACATCCAATTTTGTTTAATGAGGGTAATCGTTATAAAACTGTCCTTTAAACCAGGAGATATAACAATCTGATTTATAATCTTAAAAAATCTTTTGATTATTCTTTCTAATGTGTTCCACTGTAGTTTTTTTTTTTTAAGATTTTTAAATTTTTTTCTTAATGTTTATTTATTTTTGAGAGAGGGAAAGAGAGACAGAGTACGAGTGAGGGAGGAGCAGAGAGAGACAGAGATACAGATCCGAAGCAGGCCCCAGGCTCTGAGCTGTCAGCACAGAGCCCAATATGGGGCTTGAACTCACCAACCATGAGATCATGACCTGAGCCAAAGTCTGACGCCCAACCAACCGAGCCACCCAGGCACCCCTGTTCTGCTGTGTTTTATAGTCCAAAATGGCTTGCCCCATTACTTGAGTCTTGATCATTTCCTGCTACAAAAGACAATCCTCAGATAATGATGCTGGGGGAGGCAGGGCAGACAGAAAAGGCAAATCCAAATGCAGAAGGTGTCTGTCCTGGTGAAGGAAAAATTCCTCCTTTTTCCAAGAAGAATGAAGTCCAAAGTCACTGGCATTCTACAAGGTAGCTGGCTGGTCATCTCAGACCAGGGCGCCAGGTTGGGGTTCAGTGTGAATGATGGTGGCCAGCAAATTAGGCATCACACAGCGGTAACACTGGGGACCAGAAGTCCCTGTTACTGAACTTGCACATAACTTGAATCCCTGCCACAGGATGATGGATTCATGAGCGCTCTGGGTTGGCCAAGGAAACAGGACACTAACATCCAGACCCCAGGTTGTCTTGTGTCTTTAATTAAAAAGTTCTCTCTGCAAGAGATAAAAATAATTTTCTTGTCCTTTTGGGACCATAGCAAGGGCATGAATGAAAATAACATTCATGTGGCTCAAAGCCAATATTCTCATCATGCCAAGTCTTGGTAATCCTTCCTCTACATCAGGATTTCTCAACCTTGGCACTACAGTCATTGGGGCCCAAATAATTCTTTGGTATGGGGGGGGGGGCTGTCCTGCTCAGTGTAGGATGTTGAGCGGCACCTCTGACCTCTATCCGTGAGGCCTTGAGTGCTGTCTCAGTTGTGACAATCAAAAATGCCCATAGACAACTGTCAAATTGTCTGAGAATCACTGTTCCATTGTGCCAACAGATTTCTTATCTATTTATACCATTCAACCTGAGCACCACGAGGTCTAAGCTTACAAGAGGTAACCCAGAAAACTGTTGAAATGTAACTGACTTTTATGGTGAGCATATTGGATGCACGCTGGGGTGATTATGCCCATAGCAATACTTTTCTCCGGATTCAAAATTATTATCCTCTCGGTCAAACACTTTAAAATTCAGGTCCCACAGAAATTCCCCCAATTTCTTAGAAATAAAGTAGTGGATTCTTACAGTTTTTTTTTTTTAAATCCCTGCTCTGAGATTCTGCAAACCCCCCCCCCCCACATACACACACCAAGGGTATGTTGACATCCATGAAACTGGATTGCATGGTAAGCAAGTATTACTTTTGCTATAGCTGTTACGTGCCAGACATCGTCCTTTTCCCTTTACAAGTATTAACTTACTTAATTCTTCCAACAGTCCCATGGGGTTAGTACCAAAATACCAAGAAGTTACTCTAGTTGCCTGAAATCACACCACAAATTTGTGGCAATGCAGTGGGTGGGAGATCCTTTGCTTTTCCTAGTGAGGAAGCCAACCCCAGCTACCAAAGACTGAGGAGGTGAGAGGGGACATGTTCTCTTTCTCCTGAGTTTTCAACAACAGGGGGTCCGTGAGGAGTGTTTGTGTATAGGCAGACACTTGTGTAATTTTTTTTTTAAGTTTATTTATTTATTTTGGGAGAGAAAGGGAGAGTGCAGGAGAGGGGCAGAGTGGGAGAGAATCCCAAGCAGGTTCTGGGCTGACAGGGCAGAGTCCCACATGGGGCTTGAACTGAAGAACAGTAAGATCTTGACCTGAGCTGAAATCAAGAGTCGGACACTGAACCCACTGAGCCACCCGGGCACCCGGACACTTGTGTTATTCTTTCCTAAATTCTTAAATTCAATTATTTTATTTCTGGAGCCCTCTATATTCTTTGTTCTGATCCTAACAAAATCATGGCTCAAGTTTGAGACTGCAAATCCCTGATTAGCAAATCTGTAATTAATGACAGTTTGGGAAGTAAAATGATCAGCGACCCAGGTAGTGTTAGAAGGCAAAATTCTGAGCAGGACTGCAACTTAGAAGATCGTGAAATAGATGAAAGCTGAGAATTTTCTTTAAAACTTGGTGATGGTAAGATTATAGAACCTAATCCACATTGAAGCAAAGCATTGGGTACAGGAGAGAAGGGGTGGCTTGAAAGCCTAGGACACAAGAGATTAAGGATGAGGGAAGTCCTAGGGTAGGGCCATTTCAATATGACCATGGCAATTGCCCAGTGGCTCTGGATTGGACCAAGAAAGTCAACCACACATACTTCACCTTCACACACTTGTTGGTAAGTATCTGTTGATTGAACCATTGATATTGTTTAAATTTTCCATTTAATCCCAAAGGCTTCCTCAGGTGACCATCCTAGAATTGGTGCCTCTTGTGGAAAGAAAAACTATAAACCCTAAATACTTTGATTTAGCTTCTATTCAATTTAAATTTAATTTAAAAAACCCTAGTATATTTCCTTGAGAGGGTAAGATCAATGATGCAAGCACTTTTGAGAAAGCAACACTGAACTTGTTATTCTTGGATAGAGAGAAAAAAGGGGGAGGGAAAATATTGACTTTATCAGTCATCATAATGACACAAAGAGCAAAGAACATTAGCCAAGTGGGGTTAAGGCATAGCTGAATATACTGTGATTTTTAGCATTATGAAACTGAGTTTCTGGCTAATTTTCTTCTATGAAGGGCAAACAGTCTCTTGTAATAATCTATTTTTAAGTACAAAATTTTTTCCTTCTCCTATGGAATTTAATTCTTTTTTTTTTTAATTTTTTTTTAATGTTTATTTATTTTTGAGACAGGGAGAGACAGAGCATGAATGGGGGAGGGGCAGAGAGAGAGGGAGACACAGAATCGGAAGCAGGCTCCAGGCTCTGAGCCATCAGACCAGAGCCTGACGCGGGGCTCGAACTCACGGACCGCAAGATCGTGACCTGAGCTGAAGTCGGACGCTCAACCGACTGAGCCACCCAGGCGCCCCCGGAATTTAATTCTTTAAAAAAAATTTTTTTTTGAGAAAGAGAGAGAGAGAGAGCACACGAGCAGTAGAGAGGGGCAGACAGAGAATCTTAAGCAGGCTCCACACTCAGCACGGAGCCCAACACAGGGCTCACTCCCACGACCCTGAGATCGTGACCTGAGCCAAAACCAAGAGTCAGCCACTCAACCGACTGAGCCACCCCCTGGAATTTAATTCTTAATCTTGAGTGTAGGGTTACATGTTTGTTGTAAAATACTATATTATGTTTTGCTACAGGGAAATATAATCTTTAAATTCATATTTTGTAGAAATTGAATTTATTCACCCAAGCTTTAATGTATATACCATCACCATGATGATTAGTGTATCTTTGTTCTATAACTTCACCAGTATATATGTGGCATGAATTCGCTTTCTAGGAAGAAAGTACTAAGATACTTTGTCTTGACATTCTTCCTCAAGGCTTATTTCAGAAAAGTACATTTCATGATTATAAGAGACTTACCTAAGTAAAAGATGAATCTTATTTCTCCAATATCCTAAATATTTCTCTTAGATGGCTTACATTTGGCATTTCTTGAAGAGGCAGTAAGATGAAAAGTGATCTTTCATTAGCAAAGGATGTACAGTAAAACCTCGGTTTGCAAGCATAATTCATTCCAGAAACATGCTTGTAATCCAAAGCACTTGTATATCAAAGTGAATCTCCCCGTAAGAAATAAGGGAAACTCAGATGGTTTGTTGCACAACTCAAAAACATTCACATAAAAATGATTACAATACTGTCATATAATACAAAATAATAAGAAAATACAAAATATAAAGCAAAGTAAACAAATTCACCTGCACTTACCTTTGAAAAGCTTCGTGGCTGGTGTGACGGAGACAAGAGAGAGGAGGGTATTGTGTAGGATGACTTTCACTATCACTAATGGAATCACTGCTGTCTATTGGCTCAATGGAATCTCTTTCTTTTCATGCAACTTCAACAAGGAACACATGCAAAATTTGGCACTGTGCCAACCATTTTACACATCTCCCTAATCTCATTTGAACAGGGATTTCTCCACCTTTTTCTCCTCCTCCTCTGCAGACGAGATGCAGACGTAGACTTCTTATAAAATCTTGCAAGTTTGGTCACTCGCATACCTCAGTCCTATTTCTTGACAATTTCCATTTTAACTTCCACTGTAATCATCTCCTTCTTCTTACCGCCTTTCTTTTCAACCTTTTTCTGCATGGGGGCCATTGCATATGCTTGCACAGTTGTTGACTACAGTACAGTATTAATAAACTCTTGCCATATACTGTATTTCGTGTAACCGGCAATAAGGCAGCAGAGGAAAGGGTCTATATCTGCAGGCAAGCTCACTCTTGTATGGAAAAACAAAGGAAAGGACTGTCCATAGGCACTTTGAAGTGACAAAAAATACACTAGTGCCAGTTGTGGGCACCTCCCAACATTCTGAAAAATCACTGATTTCGGCCAAACAGCGTGGCCTGCCAGCCAGCATCCGAGCAAGGGAGACGACCAACTACAAGCCCGCAGCACGTGCACACGAGAGAGGAGAACCATTGGCTCAGTTGTAATCATGTGATGTTTCACATCAGATACTACTTGCGTTGCAAGACATCGTTCGTTTATCAAGTTAAAATGTAATAGAAATGTTAGCTCGTCTTGTGGAACACTCGCAGAACAAGTTACTCGCAATCCAGGGTTTTGCTGTACCTTCTTCCAAGAAGTTCATCGGAGTCGGAATGTCTAAATGATCATCCTACCTGTTGCTGGGTAACCAAACCCAAGTGTGCCAGCCTGACACACAGGGAAGACGATCCCTGGAAGACGATCCCTGGGAAGACGATTCCATGGAATCTGCAGCAAGGAAAGAGTTTATTGGAGAGGCAGCCAAAGGAGGAGACCCGAAGGAGAGCCTCAAATCTGCCTCACCTAAGCAGAGTCAGGGAAACGCAAAGGCAAATGAACGCGACCTGGGGAAAAAGTTGCAGTTCTGCTTATTAGTCTACAGCTGTGTTTATTAGTCCCGTTAACCTTTTGGTTACTGGTTTCAGTATTAGTACATAGAATCCCATCAGCTAGAGGTTTTCTCTGAAGCACCATGTTAACGGGCTAACATTTTTTTTTAAATAACAAAGGCTCCAGAACTCCTTGTTAGGTTACTACAGTGTTAAGACATTGTGCGACTTCAATTGCACTGTCTACATTTTCATGATGCTAGCAAACATATTGCCATTCTACCGTGACTGTGTTTTGGTTGACTTGTCTTTTTAATGAAAGAGGAAACAGGGGCTCCTGGGTGGCTCAGTCGGTTGAGCGTCCGACTTCAGCTCAGGTCACGATCTCACGGACCGTGGGTTCGAGCCCCGCGTCAGGCTCTGGGCTGATGGCTCAGAGTCTGGAGCCTGCTTCCGATTCTGTGTCTCCCTCTCTCTCTGCCCCTCCCCCGTTCATGCTCTGTCTCTCTCTGTCTCAAAAATAAATAAACGTTAAAAAAAAATTTTTTTTTTTAAAAAAAGAAAGAGGAAACAGTCGACGGGGTGTTCTACTTCAACCTGACAGTGTTGGGACGAAAATATAATAACATACTTTGTATTTTTAATGGCAAGACTAATTTGTGAGAGTGAACCAGCTGGATATTGGTGCTTACCCACACTGTACTGTAAATGGGACACTGGTGATTTGTGTCTGTGACTTATACGAGTGACCTTTTGCTTGACATTAGGTTTTTCTGGCCTTTTCTCAAGACATTTCTCTTTCTTTTAAACAATAATAGGAATGGGACACTCGGGTGGCTCAGTTGGTTAAATGTCCAACTCTTGATTTCGGCTCAGGTCATGATCCTAGGGTTGTGGGATCGAGCCCACATCGGGCTCTGTGCAGGCAGCATGGAGCTTACTTGGGATTCTCTTTCTCCCTCTCTCTCTCTCTGCCCCTCCCCTACTGGCTCATGCTTGCCTCTCTCTCTATAAAAAAACAAAATATCAAATACAGAATAAAAAAGTAACAATAGGAATGAAGAGTAACCAAAATGAAAGAGACCATTTTTTTTGCCCTAAAGTATTTCTTGGAAATAAAACTTTCTTCTCTTTATCATACAACAGAGAAAAACATGAAATAATTCAGAATCATTAATAATGCTGAGTTTATATAATACGAAATGTCACATGGAGAGAGATCTTTTTAAAATCACCAACATAATGAGTTTGGCTAGCGTTCAATGTGCTACACATGTTCAAGAGACTCTAAGATTTAAAAAACTGGTAAAATTCATGCCACAATTCTGCCCCATTTCTTCACACATTAACTTGTATAATGCAACTCTTTTTTGTTAATGTTTATTTATTTTTAATGTTATTTTTTCACTTATTTTTGAGAGAGTGAGAGAGAGCATGAGCAGGGGAGGGGCAGAGAGAGAGGAAGACACATAATCTGAAGCAGGTGCCAGGCTCCGAGCTGTCAGCATAGAGCCCAACATGGGGCTTGAACCCACAAACCATGAGATCAGGACCTGAGCTGAAGTCGGGTGCTTAACCGAGTGAGTCACCCAGGTACCCCTATTTATTTGTTTTTGAGAGAGTACCTGTGCGCATGAGTGGGGGAATGGCAGAGAGAGAGAGAGAGAGAGAGAGAGAGAGAGAGAGAGAGAGAGAGAGAGAGAGAATCTCAAGCAGGCTCCATGCTCAGCACAGAGCCCCCCACAGGGGCTCACAACCCTGAGATCGAGATCATGACCTGGGCTGAAATCACGAGTTGGACACTTAACCCACGGAGCCACACAGGTGCCCCTATGTTGCAACTCTTAATAAGACTGAAACAGATCAGGGAGTAATGTAACAGAACCCTTTACATTAGGACCCTTTTCTTAACTCCTGCCGCTTTCCAACTCTAGCCTGCTCCACCCTGGGGAGGTCACGGTGAGGACTAGTACTGCTGTGGGGGACAAGGCAAAAGAAAAAATTAAATTTTCTTAGTACTTACAGCCCATTGACAAGTCCTTGAAACAGGCAGAGTGACCTTCTTCTAGGAGCTCAGCTGAGTCCGTGTTGATACTTTGCTAAGGGCAAAAGGCAATCTTAGCTTAACATCCCAAGCTCCAGGACACTGTAAACCTACCTTAACATATAAAAATTCCTTTGGAAACTTCCTTTATCTCTAACCCCCCAAGAGATATGTTAGCAATCATCCTCCAAGCATATGGCCCCCTGTATACATATGAAGGGTCTCATAACTAAGGTTTTAGTAGACAGTAGTAAACGACCTTTTCCTAACAACAGCCAGCCCCCTCAAGGTCCTGGAAACCTTGCTTCCAAAATTCCTTGGAGGTTTACACTATCTCTAACTCCCTCCCAGCTTGAAAGTAGATAATCAGTCACCCGTCACAACCCCAGTGCAGTGCAGCTCTTTCTACCCACGGGCCCTGTCCTCGTGCTTTAATAAAGCCACCTTTTTGTACCAAAGACGTCTCAGGAATTCTTTCTTGGCTGTCGGCTCCAAAACCCAACATTTCCACATCAGCACCACTGATATTTAGACAGTGGGAAGTAAACATCACCTGGCATAGCACGGGACAAGGTCATGGAGCTATTGACTGCAGTCAGGGAAAGGCTGAATGCACAGCCATTCGAGTCATAGGAGGCTGATGGAGGGGAGTTTGTGTTGGCCCTGAGTTTCTCCCTCCTGTCAATCTGTACCCCAAGGCATCGGGAACCTCGCAACACTGGGTTCCTACACGAGCCTGGAACTTTTTAAGTTCACTGCCTTTTCCCTTGGTTCATTCAAAACCACGTTTATTGGTTTTATGTGGTTGCTCCCTTTTGCTTGGTGCTGCTGCTTCTCCAAGGGTCAGACCCGTGAACCCCCTGAAGAGTCTGGTGCTTCCTGTGCAGGCTCAGTGGGGCAAAGTTCTGTTCCCCACCATCTGTGCCCCAATCTCCACTCAGGGGTAGAATCCCTTCTGCCTTGTCACAGTCCTTGATCACTGGTTTCCATTTTCCGATTCCCTTCAAGGACTCCACCTTCTCCTTAAGAAGATTGTAGCTTAGGGGCACCTGGGTGGCTCAGTCGGTTGAGGCTCCAACTCGGCTCAGGTGTTCGTGGGTTCGAGCCCCTTATTGGGCTTGCTGCTGTCAGCAAGGATCCTGCTTTGGATCCCCTGTCCCCATCTCTCTCTGCCCCTCCCCCACTCGCATGCACGCGCACGCGCTTTCTCTCTCTTTCTCAAAAAAAAACATTAAGAGAAAAAGAAAATTGTAGCTTATATTTCAAATGCTTTGCTCTCGTTTGGAAAAAAGACAAGAGTACCTATTCTAGAGGTCTTTAAAACAGTCCTTTGCACTTGGTCCTTAAATGAGTGCTTAACAGGATTTTCGTTTTTCCATATCACTAATAGGAGTGACTGCCAGGCCGAATCACATTCCTGAAATGCGCGTGTCCCCCAGTGTGACAACAGTCATCTATGCCACCTCTTTCCTTCCAGCCCCTCCCCATACATCAGCCATCCAGCACAATTGATGGATTTCTAATTTTACTATCTGGCTTTTTAACATATTCAAAATATGGAGTTTTGAAATAAAAAATTTTAGTTCTTTAATAAAAGCTGCACAGAAAACAAAGTATCATAAGATACAGATTATACCCATTATAATTATTACATGCAGTTATATGCATTATATAAATATAAATATAAATATAAAAATATATACTTATATATATTTAAGTGAATGCTCTGCAATGATGGGTGACCAACAGCCTCCTCTAAGGGAGCTATGAGAAGAAGTTGTTTTTATTCTTTTTCATTTTTTAAAATGTATTTATTTTTTAATTAATTAATTAATTTTTTAATTTACACCAAAGTTAGCATATAGTGCAACAATGATTTCAGGAGTAGATGCCTTAATGCCCCTTACCCATTTAGCCCATCCCCCCCCACAACCGCTCCAGCAACCCTCTGTTTGTTCTCCATATTTAAGAGTCTCTTCTGTTTTCTCGCCCTCCCTGTTTTAATATTATTTTTGCTTCCCTTCCCTTATGTTCATCTGTTTCATATCTTAAATTCCTCATGTGAGTGAAGTCATATGGTATTTGTCCTTCTCTGACTAATTTCACTTAGCATAATACCCTCTAGTTCCATCCACACAGTTGCGAATGGCAAGATTTCATTCTTTTTGATTGCTGAGTAATACTCCATTGTGTGTGTGTGTATATATATATATATATATATATACCACATCTTATTTATCCATTCATCTGTTGATGGACACCTGGCTCTTTCCATACTTTGACTATTGTTGATCATGATGCTCTAAACATTGGAGTGCATGTGTCCCTTCAAACAGCACACCTGGCAACTGACGGAATGGGAGAAGATATTTGCAAATGACATATCAGATAAGGGGTTAGTATCCAAAATCTATAAAGAACTTACCAATTCAACGCCCCCAAAAACAAATAATCCAGAGAAGTTGTCTTTGAAGTATTGCTAACATTGCTGGCTCTGACTCAAATAGCACTCACTCGGAGTTCTGATTGATCACTGGACAGTTCTAGAGTGCAGAGCATCTATTGCGGGGTGGGGAAAGGGTATAAATGACCCCTTGTACTCTGTCCTGGCAAGGGGAGAACACAGCATGGCCTGGGCAATGGTAGCTCCCATTTATTCAGCATTTTTCTGTGTGCCGGACTGTTCTCAGAGCCTTACATGTACTGAACATTTTTAATCCTCCAGCAAACTTTAGAGTTTTCTTTCCTTGGAAAAGCATAGTAACTCATCCAAGGTCACAGTCCTGCGAAGTTGTGGACCCAGGACCAGGATAGTTCTACCTCAATCATTACACCTTATACTGGATTTTACCTTTCTTCTAAGGGAGTGGTGTGGAAGGAGAAGAAGGCATCTAATTCCAAAATATTAATGACTCCTGGAATATACTAGCATTGATTTTGAAACAAGTGCTTCTGATTTTTGTCTTCTCTCCAGTGTTTAGTAAACAGGAAAGTATTTTCTTTGAAATATGGGAGTCTGGTCTTTAGCGTTCTGGTTGCGGAAGCTGGCTTACGCGAATGGGGGTTGTGGGACGTCTAATCCCAGAAACACACCAGAAGTGGGCAACCAAACACCACCAGGATCCACACTCTCGTACCCCTGTTCCTCTCTGAACATCTGTCTCCTCTTCGCCTCGTACCGCGGACTAGCCTTTTCTGCTTCTAAGTTTATACAGCAGGACATGGACACTCCCAGGTGCCAGGCTCCTACTCCCTCCCTTTTCAAACCCACCTGGGTCTGTGAAGGGATATCTTGGTAATCCCTCCAAATTCTCAGCAAATGGATTTGGTTGGTTCAGCATGGTAAGGGGTTAACTCTTGTACCAGGTTCAAGGCCCTGTTATCCAAATGTGGCCGTTCCCTTAGCCAACCTGTAGTTATGAATGAGCAGTTTTCTGAAAAGGGATGCAGGTTGGGGGTGGCAGTGGAGAAAGATAAATACACCACCTAATAGGTACCTACTACATTTAGATTTCACTGAAACTCAACTGGGAAATAATTGTTAGTCCCCCATCCCTTCCTGAACCCATTGGCGTAGGCTTGGCTTTGTGAGTTCACAGAATAAGCGATTGTCATTTGAAAGTAGGATCAGAAGCCATTTCCCCCAGCGGCACTAAATAATGCCTTTAAAAACCAAAACAAGGACATTCAACGAGAATAGTGAGCTTTATTCGGTTTCTTTAAACGGAAGATGCTCATCTTGTTCTATGAGATCCTCGATCCTACAGCCTGCCCTGACACAGAGTAGACATTCAGTAAACATTAGCTGATATTTTAATTTTTTAAAATGTTTTGTTTATTTTTGAAAGGAGAGCGTGAGTGGGGGAGAGGCAGAGAGAAAGAAAGCAGGCCAGAGGATCTGAAGTGGGTTCCGCACTAACAGCACAGAGCCCAATGTGGGGCTCGAACTCACGAACTGCAAGATCACGACCTGAGCCGAAGTCCGACACTCAACTGACTGAGCCACCCAGGTGCCCCACTGCTATTTTAATTTTTATAGAAGGCATGGAATGAATAGTATTTAATGTTGTCGAAGTGGGGGTACTGAAATTGATGCTGTACCTTGACCTTCTCAGCACTTCTCCAGACCAAGACCTACCATAGAGGTATCAGCTGACAATACTCAGTAAAACATAATATTATTGAGGACCATGTTATCAGGACATGAAAATTTAAAACAATATTTAAAAGACCAAGATTATATAAACCATGCTGTATGTTAATATCAAATTTACAGCAAGTTCTTTAACTACGTGTGTTTCCTTCCAATAATTTGACATCTCCCTTGCTATCCGGCTTGTCCATCTCCTGGTATCTTACAATCTGTATATGTAAATTCCATAAAATGCTTATTAGTTTCTATTATCTTGAAGCATTAATGTCACAAAAAATTACTATCTCAAATTAAAAAACTAGCTTAAAATCTTAAATTACTAATATCAATCATATAGTTACTAATACATTAGTTAAGGATTGCTAATAATAGTTTTAAATGGTTTGTGTCTTGACACAGAGCGGGGAGGGGGGGCAGGGGGGAGCCAAGACGGTGGAACAGCTTGGAAGTTTTTTGTGCGTCTCGCGTCCATGAAACGCAGCCAGACCAACACTAAACCATCCTACACACCTAGAAAACTGATTGGAGGGTTAACACAACAATCTGCACAACCTGAACCACAGAATTCAGCAGGTACATGGCGGAGAGAGGTGAACTTGGGGAGCGAGAAGCCACAGCGGGCAGGCAGCCACTTTTGCCGTTGGAGAGAGGACAGAGGCTGGGGGGAGGGGGGATGGGGGATACAGGAAAAGCCCCGCTTCCCAAAATCAGCTGGAGAGAAAGTAGAAAATGAGAAACAGCCGCAGGGACTAAACTAAAAAGGGAGAAAGGAGGAAGGAGAGGATTTAAATTCCATTAAGACCGTAAACAAGGAGAGCGCATTGTCTGCAACTCTGCAGCTCCCTACCTGGCGGTGCTCTGGTGGGAAGGGCGAATCCCCAGGAGCAGAGTGGGTTCTGGGAGGTTCTTGGGCCACACAGGGAAGAGTGGTTCCACTGCTGGAAGGATATTTTGTAGAGACTGTTGAGGCCACCTGGTCCCAACAGACCCCAGAGAACAGCCACATTCACTGGTGCTGGAACAAGGTCAGTAAGGGTGAAGCCTGGTGCCAGATGTGTGTTGTGATTTTCCACAGTCCCTGAGGCGCTGCTGCTACACTATCTCGCGAACTTTTTCTGGGGCGGGTGGCACCTGGCCGCAGTCTCGGGGCACTGGCAGCAGAAGGGTCCAGCAAGCGTTCCTGGGTGCAGCCGACATTCATTCGGCCATTGCTCGGTGAGACCCTCCCACAGAGGGGCGAAAAGAATCAAAGCCGCGGTCCTTCAGAAGTAAGAGGCCGGGGAAAACAGCCACATCTGAAACAAAACTCGGGAGGTATTGCCTGGGGCTTGGTCATGGACAGTGAAAAAGGAGGGGGTGGATGAGAGCTGAAGACAGAGCACGGGTGCACGATTGCTGATCAGGGAGAACAGAGGTCTGATACTAGAGACTGGGTAGCTGGGTGATGCCATTTTCACCGCTCCCGCGCATGCGCATACGCACTTAGGAGCGCCACAACACTCCACCCCAGTAGTGTAGCAGCGCCATCTAGTGTAGAACGGAGCTGTTACACTGAGCCCCGCCCAATGGGGCCAACCTTGCTCTTCAAGAACACAAGTCTCACCGCCTGCTTAGTTTATGGACTATAAAGCACTTCATAGTCTGACTTATAGGGGAAAATGAAGTAATTTCAGTCTTATTTCAATCTGTTAGCAGGTCCATCTATTCAATTTTCTTTCTTTTTTTCTCCCCTATTTTTCACTTCTTTTCTTTTTCTTGGATACAGAAAGAGAAAAAATTCATTTTTATTTTCAATTTTTATTAAAAATATTTTTCTTTAATTTTTTGTACCATATTTTTTACTGTTATGTAAATTTTTTCAAATTCTATTTTACTTCCATCATTTTATTTTAGTCTACTACAGTGTATTCACTTTTTCAAATTTTCAAACAATTTCCTTTTTTACTTTTCTTGTTTCTCTTTTTCATTTCTTTTATTTTTCTTGAATACAGAGAGAAAAAATCATTTTTATTTTTAGTTTTTATTATAAATATTTTTATTTAATTTTTTCTACTATATTCTTTACTTTTGTGTAAATTTTCTCAAATTCTATTTTACTTCCATTATTTCATTTTAGTCTACTCCAGTGTATTCATTTTTTCAAATTATCAAATGATTTCCTTCCCTCCCCCACTTTTTTCTCTAATCTATCAAGCCACTTTCAACACCCAGACCAAAACACACCTAGGATCTAGCATCATTTATTCGATTTTGTGTGTGTGTGTTTTTAATTTTTTAATTTTAATATTTTTTAATTTTAATTTTTTCATTTTAATTTTTCTACCTCATTGATTCCTTTTCTCCCTTCAAAATGAGGAAACGAAGGAATTCACCCCAAAAGAAAGAGGACGAAGAAACGACAGCCAAGGATTTAACCAACACAGACACAAGCAAGATGTCTGACCCAGAATTTAGAATCACGAAAATAAGAATACTAGCTGGAGTCAAAAATAGACTAGGATCCCTATCTGTGGAGATAAAAGAAGTAAAAATTAGTCAGGATGAAATAAAAAATGCTATAACTGAGCTGCAATCCCGGATGGATGCAGCGATGGCGAGGATGGATGAGGCAGAACAGACAATCAGCAATATAGAGGACAAACTTATGAAGAATAATGAAGCAGGAAAAAAGAGGGAGATTAAGGCAAAAGAGTACAATTTAAGAATTAGAGAAATCAGTGACTCATTAAAAAGGAACAACATCAGAATCATAGGGGTCCCAGAAGAGGAAGAGAGAGAAATAGGGGTAGAAGGGTTATGTGAACAAATCATAGCAGAAAACTTTCTTAACCTGGGGAAAGACACAGACATCAAAATCCAGGAAGCACAGAGGACCCCCATTAGATTCAACAAAAACCAACCATCAACAAGGCATATCATAGTCAAATTCACAAAATACTCAGGCAAGGAGAGAATCATGAAAGCAGCAAGGGGAAAAAAAAGTCCCTAACATACAAGGGAAGACAGATCAGGTTCACAGCAGACCTATCCACAGAAACTTGGCAGGCCAGAAAGGAGTGGCAGGATATATTCAATGTGCTCAATCAGAAAAATATGCAGCCAAGAATTCTTTATCCAGCAAGGCTGTCATTCAAAATAGAAGGAGAGATCAAAAGTTCCCCAAACAAAAATTAAAGGAGTTTGTGACCACTAAACAAGCCCTGCAAGAAATTTTAAGGGGGACTCTCTGAGGGGAGAAAAGATGAAAATATATTAAAAAATAATAAATAAATAAATAAATAAATAAATAAATACCAAAAGCAACAAAGATTAGAAAGGACCAGAGAACACCACCAGAAACTCCAACTCTACAAGCTATAGAGTAAGAATTGGCATATTGGCAATAAATTCATATCTTTCAATACTAACTCTAAACATTAGTTGACTCAATGCTCCAATCAAAAGACATGGGGTAACAGAATGGATAAGAAAACAACACCCATCTATATGCTGTTTACAAGAGACCCACTTTAGACCTAAAGACACCTTCAGATTGAAAGTAAGGGGATAGAGAACCATCTGTCATGCTAATGGTCAACAAAAGAAAGCCAGAGTAGTCATACTTATATCAGACAATCTAGACTTTAAAAATAAAAACTGTATCAAGAGAAGCAGAAGGGCATTATATCATAATCAAGGGGTCTATCCACCAAGAAGACCTAACAATTGTAAACATTTATGCACCAAATGTGAGAACACCCAAATATATAAATCAATTAATCACAAACATAAAGAAACTCATTGATAGTAATACCATAATAGTAGGAGACTTCAACACCCCACTCACAGCAATGGACAGATCATCTAATCAAAAAAATCAACAAGGAAACAATGGCTTTGAATGACACACTGGACCAGATGGACTCAACAGATATATTCAAAACATTTCATCCTAAAGCAGCAGAATATACATTCTTCTCCAGTGGATATGGAATATTCTCCAGAACAGACCACATATTGGGACACAAATCAGCCCTCAGCAAGTCAAAAATATCAAGATCACACCGTGCATAATTTCTCTATGAAACTCGAAATCAACCACAAGAAAAAGTTTGGAAAGGTAACAATTGGAGACTGAAGAACATACTACTAAAGAATGAATGGGCTAACCAAGAAGTTAAAGAGGAAATTAAAAAGTATATGGAAGCCAATGAAAATGATAACACCACAACCCCAAACCTCTGGAACACAGCAAAGGCAGTCATAAGAGGAAAGTATATAGGAATCCAGGCCTTCCTAAAGAAAGAAGAAAGATCTCTGATACACAACCTAACCTTATGCCTTAAAGAGCTGGAAAAAGAACAGCAAATAAAACCCCAAACCAGCAGAAGACAGGAAATAATAAAGATTAGAGCAGAAATTAATGGTATTGAAACCAAAAAAAAAAAATAATAATAATAATAGTAGAACACATCAATGAAACCAGAAGCTGGTTCTTTGAAAGAATTAACAAAATTGATAAACTACTACCAAGTTTGATCAAAAAGAAAAAGGAAAGGACCCAAATAAATAAAATCAAGAATGAAAGAGGAGAGATCACAACCAACACAGCACAAATAAAAACAATAATAAGAGAATATTATGAGCAATTATATGCCAATAAAATGGGCAATCTGGAAGAAATGCACAAATTCCTAGAAACATATACATTACCAAAACTGAAACAAGAAGAAATAGGAAATTTGAACAGACCCATAACCAGTAAGGAAATCGAATTAGTAATCAAAAATCTGCCAAAAAACAGGAGTCCAGGCCCAGATGGCTTTCCAGGAGAATTCTACCAAACATTTAAGGAAGAGTTAATACCTATTCTCTTGAAGATGTTCCAATAAATAGAAATGGAAGGAAAACTTCCAAACTCTTTCTATGAAGCCAGCATTACCTTGATTCCAAAACCAGACAGAGACCCCACTAAAAAGGAGAACTATAGACCAATTTCCCTGATGAACATGGATGCAAAAATCTTCAACAAGATATTAGCCAACTGGATCCAACGATACATTAAACAAATTATCCACCACGACCAAGTGGGATTTATACCTGGGATGCAGAGCTGGTTTAATATCCGCAAAACAATTAACGTGATTCATCACATCAATAAAAGAAAGGACAAGAACCATAGGATCCTCTCAATAGATGCAGAGAAAGCATTTGACAAAATACAGCATCCTTTCTTGATAAAAACCCTCAAGAAAGTAGGGGTAGAAGGAGCATACCTTGAGATCATAAACGCCATATATGAATGACCCAATGCTAATATCATTCTCAATCGGGAAAAACTGAGAGCTTTCTCCCTAAGGTCAGGAACAAGACAGGGATGTCCACTCTCTTCACTGTTATTCAACATAGTATTGGAAGTCTTAGCCTCTGCAATAAGACAACACAAAGAAATAAAAGGCATCCAAATCGGCCAGGAGGAGATCAAACTTTCTCTCTTCACAGATGACATGATACTCTATGTGGAAAACCCAAAAGATTCCACCAAAAAACTGCTAGAGTTGATTCATGAATTCAGCACAGTTGCAGGATATAAAATCAACACACAGAAATCAGTTGCATTCCTATACACCAACAATGAAGCAACAGAAAGAGAAGTCAAGGAATCGATCCCATTTACAATTGCACCAAAAACCATAAAATACCTAGGAATAAATCTAATCAAGGAGGTGAAAAATCTATACACTGAAAACTATAGAAAGCTTATGAAAGAAATTGAAGAAGACACAAAAAAATGGAAAAAGTTTCCATGCTCCTGGATAGGAAGAACAAATATTGTTAAAATGTTGATACTACCCAAAGCAATCTACATATTCAATGCAATCCCTACCAAAATAACACCAGCATTCTTCACAGAGCTAGAACAAAGAATCCTAAAATTCGTATGGAACCAGAAAAGACCCTGAAGAGCCAAAGCACTCTTGAAAAAGAAATCCAAAGCAGGAGGCATCATAATCCCAGACTTCAAGCTATACTATAAAGCTGTCATCATCAAGACAGTATGGTACTGGCACAAGAACAGACACTCACATCAATGGAACAGAATAGAGAACCCAGAAATGGACCCACAAATGTATGGCCAACTAATCTTTGACAAAGCAGGAAAGAATATCCAGTGAAATAAAGACAGTCTCTTTAGCAAGTGGTGCTGGGAAAACTGGACAGCGACATGCAGAAGAATGAACCTAGACCACTTTCTTACACCATGCACAAAAATAAACTCAAAGTGGATGAAAGACCTCAATGTAAGACAGGAAGCCATCAAAATCCTCGAGGAGACAGCAGGCAAAAACCTCTTTGATCTTGGCCGCAGCAACTTCTTACTCAACACATCTCCGGAGGCAAGGGAAACAAAAGCAAAAATGAACCTCATCAAAGTAAAAAGCTTCTGCACAGCAAAGGAAACAATCAGCAAAACTAAAAGGCAACCGACAGAATGGGAGAAGATATTTGCAAACGACGTATCAGATAAAGGGTTAGTATTCAAAATCTATAAAGAATTTATCAAATTCAACACCCAAAAAACAAATAATCCGGTGAAGAAATGAGTAAAAGACATGAATAGACACTTCTCCAAAGAAGACATCCAGATGGCCAACCGACACATGAAAAAATGCTCCACATCACTCATCATCAGGGAAATACAAATCAAAACCACAATGAGATACCACCTCACACCTGTCAGAATGGCTAACATTAAGAACTCAGGCAACAACAGATATTGGTGAGGATGCAGAGAAAGAGGATCTCTTTTGCATTGTTGGTGGCAATGCAAGCTGGTGCAGCCACTCTGGAAAACAGTACGGAGGTTCCTCAAAAAACTAAAAATAGAACTACCCTACGACCCAGCAATTGCACTGCTAGGCATTTAGTCAAGGGATACAGGTGTGCTGTTTCGAAGGGACACATGCACCCCTTTGTTTATAGCAGCACTATCAACAATAGCCAAAGTATGGAAAGAGCCCAAATGTCCATCGATGGATGAATGGATAAAGAAGGTGTGGTATATATATACAATGGAGTATTACTCGGCAATCAAAAAGAACGAAATCTTGCCATTTGCAACTACGTGGATGGAACTGGAGAGTATGATGCTAAGTGAAATTAGTCAGTCAGAGAAAGGCAAAAATCCTATGACTTCACTCATATGATGACTTTAAGAGACCAAACTAATGAATGTAAGGGAAGGGAAGCAAAAATAATATAAAAACAGGGAGGCGGACAAAACAGAAGAGTCTCATAAATATGGAGAACAAACTGAGGGTTACTGGAGGGGTTGTGGGAGGGGGGATGAGCTAAATGGGTAAAGGGCACTAAGGAATCTACTCCTGACATCATTGTTGCACTACATGCTAACCAATTTGGATGTAAATTAAAAAAAAATTAAATAAAAAATATATATAAATATAATAAACAAACAAACAAATAAATAAATAGTTTGTGTCTTGGGGCACCTGGGTGGCTCAGTTGGTTAAAGATCTAACTCCGGCTCAGGTCATGATCTCACGGTACATGGGTTCGAGTGCCTTGTCAGGCTGTGTCCTGACAGTGTGGAGCCTGCTTGAGATTCTCTCTCTCTCCCTCTCTCTTTGCCCCTCCCTTGCTCACGCTGTCTCTGTCTCTCTCAAAATAAATAAATAAATGTAAATAAATTTTTAAATACTTTGTGTCTTTTTGCACCTGAACTCAAGTTACAGACATTTCCCAATAAACTACAATTATGTGGAGCAGGATGAGGGCCCCCCACAGAGGACATTTGTTCTTCAAGCCTGCTGCTGTCATGCTTTAGCCTCCCTCCGTCTCCGCCCTGTGGTTGGTATGGATTCTGGCAAAGGCTGAGTTAGGACTAATGGTGGCGCCTTCTGCCCTGTACTACTCGGGGATAACGATCTCATCCTTCTTGCATCCTTCCTTCATCCACTCTCTGGTCCAGGTGAAAGGAAATGAAGCCCTTCCTCCAGTGAATTCTGCTAAGGTGAAAACACTGCTGGGGTCTAGTCTTTTATACGTGGAGGAAGTCATACTAACGATAGGTGACAAATCAGAGCACTTGGGTACAGGATATGGCTGCCATAAACGAGCATCTCAGATCATACGGTTACAGAAATCAAGAATTACGGACCAACCACGATCACACAAGCAGAGGGTAAGACCATATTTCTTAAGTTATAGCACATCAGAGAACTCCTCAGGGTGCAGTTGGCTCCAAATGTCCTCTTTCGTGGAGGGGCGGGGGGGGGGGGGCGGCGCAGGATCAAACAATTTTATTGCAGGGCTTCAGGGAAAGGTCAAAGGGCTAGGAGGAAATGAAATCCAAAATCCTCAGCCAGGCCAGGATCTCCCCAGCTTCCCAGTTGCCGACAGAAAAGTCAAAAGGCCAACATTCTATACTGTCCTTTTGGCACTTGGCCTTCTGGTAACTATTCACTTAAGGATCACCAGTGTGGGGGGTGCCTGGATGGCTCAGTTGGTTGAGCGTCAGACTTCAGCTTAGGTTAGGATCTCGTGGTTTATGAGTTTGAGCCCAGCATCAGGCTCGTGGCTGTCAGCTCAGAGTCAGCTTCGGATCCTCTGTCCCCTCTCTCTGTCTGCCCCTCCCCCGCTTGTGTGAGCGTGTGCACATGCTCTCTCTCCCTCTCTCTCTCTCTCAAAGATGAATAAACATTTAAAAAAAATCACTAGAGTGGTGCCAATGATGATATCAGCTTCTCATAGCAAAGGACTTCCAAGCTTCCCGACCCTGTTCACAATCTTCCTAGCTATCCTTACCTAAAATTAATATTTCCCATCTTTCTTTTTCTTTCTTTCTTTCTTTCTTTCTTTCTTTCTTTCTTTCTTTCTTTCTTTCTTTCTTTCTTTCCTTCTTTCTTTCTTTCTTTCTTTCTTTCTTTCTTTCTTTCTTTCTTTCTCCCTTTCTCTCTCTCTTTCTTTCTTTCTGAAGTTTATTTATTTAGTTTGAGAGGGACAGAGACAGCATAAGTGGGGGAGGGACAGAGAGAGAGTGAGAGAGAGAATCCAAGCAGGATCCGCGCTATCAGTACAGAGCCCAACGGGGGGCTCCATCTCATGAACCATGAGATCGTGACCTGAGCCAAAACCAAGATTCTGCCGCTTGCTTAACTGACTGAGCCACCCAGGTGCCCCTAAAATTAATATTTTCAAGCCCAAATAACAAGACAGGCATTCTACTTTTTAGATGGGAGAAAGGAGCATAGCTCAGATCGCAGGCCACAGAAAGCCGTGGAGCACAGTGGTGGGCGCCTTGGTCTGTGGGCTGTGGGGAGACCGCCCACCTGTGGCTGGCCGGCAGGATTCAGCCACCCCAGTAGCCCCACACGCCAGTGTCTTCTTCACAGCAGTGGGGCCCCCATGCCAGGTACCTGCACTGGAGTCAAGAAATTGTCCCTAGACTGAGTGCTAGGGGCCATTCTAGGAGCCACATCCTGACTGTCCCGTCTCTCAGGGGCTGTCATCTGTGTCACTTTGGCACAATGTATGGAAACTATTGCCTCATGTATTTTGTCTAGTTTTGTAAAATTTCCTCTCTGTTGGAAGGGAAGAAGAGAGGGAATTTCCAAAAAGGAAAATACTATGTGTTTACAATCTTGGGGAGTCTGATCCTGCCCTTGGCATAAGCCCGCTAGAATACAATTTTATTATTAAAAAAAAATTAATGCATTTGAAGGACAGTAATATAAAAGAGAAATATTATATTTGAATCTTGTTAGTTCAAGCTTTTCCATAAGACTAAGCTTGAGCTGTGGAGAACTATATGTGCCCTTGGCTGTCTACCTGAAGGGTACCAAGAACCCCTCCCCAAGAAGCATGAATAGACAGAAGAATTCTGAGCTCAACTTAAAACATATTTCAATTTTATGTGGATTCAGAGATTCATGTTACTGGTAGGATTCAAATTAATAATTGTATTTCATCAGCATTCAAGATTTTTATTGGAAGGTTGCTAACACAAAAGCTTCAAGAGAAATCTAGAAAGATAGAGGATCTGTCTGTTGCTACTTTAAGTATCAATTAAGAACTGGATGGGGCACCTGGGTGGCTCAGTCGGTTGAGCGGCCGACTTCGGCTCAGGTCATGATCTCGCGGTCCGTGAGTTCGAGCCCCGCGTCGGGCTCTGTGCTGACAGCTCAGAGCCTGGAGCCTGTTTCGGATTCTGTGTCTCCCTCTCTCTGACCCTCCCCTGTTCATGCTCTGTCTCTCTCTGTCTCAAAAATAAATAAACGTTAAAAAAAATTAAAAAAAAAAAAAGAACTGGAGAAGAATATTCTCTATGATTACATGAAGACAGCTTTTGGATCTATAAGATGACTTAAAAGAAATCAATTCTTTCTATATTTGACAATGCAAAGTATTTTTTCTGCATAGCAGTTCCTATAAAAGAGCCCAAAGTAATGTTTAATATTTTATGTTTTTTTATTCGGCATCCCCATAATATATGCCTGTTCACTTCTAAGCTATGAAGACACAATAAAAATACAAATTTTTTTTGACGTATCAGATCATCCTATCATCACCTTGACATAAAGTTGGAAAGTGCCCCATGAAGGCTTCATGTCTCACTTTGAGCCAGGCAGCAGCATGGAAAGGGTCTGCCTTCAGGCACGACTTCCTCCCAGGCCACCCTCTGTGGTGCAGAGAGCACAAGGTATCAGGGACTCTCAAGTCAGATTTGTTAATAACCAACCATCACAAGACTTTGAGGAAAAACTGACACCATGAAAGAGCTGTGACAATCTCTATAAATGGAGAATCTGTTTTTAAAGGCAGAACGGGGCTCTACAACACCTGTAGTTAACATTTTTAGTGGGCTAAGAGACAATGGCACATGCAGAAAATAGACGAGGTATTGAGACGAGATCTTGAGAGGGGAAGGGAGTTTTCGCAGTTCAAGAATTTGCCAGATTGGGCTGAGTAGCAGAAAAGACACAACATGAGAGTAAGTCAACGAACAGGAATATTGAGCCCAAAGTTTGTTTGAGAGCACAATACCGAGAGAGGGAAGCCAGGAGAGAAAGTTGAGATATATAAGACCATCCTTCAAGTTCCAACATCATTCTTTAGTTGTTTTATTTACATTGCCGTCATCTCCTTCCGGGCCGAAAATAAGTCACCTCGACCAGCCGTTTCTCTTTCCAAGATTGTGGCGCTGCACAGCCCCCCACAGGGGTCAAAGGCACCGCTGTGCCTGATGGACTGCGCCCACTTGTACGTCAACACAGAGGAGGAACCAGCCTGGCTACAGAGTCTGCACCCCGCCCTCTTGGGTCCTACGGTCTGTGGGTCCCTCCTTCTGGACCCCACTCTGCTCCTCTTCCTTCCCAAATGCTAGTCTCAAATTAAGGATCACTCCTGGAGGAGGAGCACAAGGAAATGAGGCCCAGGAGGGCTTCCCTGCATGGAGTCTCCATCTGCTGAATGCACAGCTCTAGCATTTTGCCCAGACTTTCAAAAACTAGAGAGGCAGATTTTTTTTTTCTTTCTTTCTTTCTCTCCCTCTAGCCTCATAGCGACTGAGAGTTCTTGGAACTTTCTCCAGCGACTTCTGGGTGCAGCTTTGACACCATTTTCACTGAAAGCCCAGTGGACGGCTTTTGTGATTGCCACCATTCAAACACATGGATAAGCAATTCATTAAAAACAACAACAAGAGGCCAATGTACACGAACCCTTTGGCAGAAGCACAGGGTGCAGGAAAGACTGGAGTCCCTACCTTGTGAAATAGCAAAGAAGCTGGGGTCAGCGACCTCGGACCCTGGACCTTTGGCAGTTCCTATGGTTGGAGATACAAAAGTACCAAATTCTGAAGGACAGCGTACTAACTCGAAAAGGGCCAAAATGTATCAGGATTAAAAAAGTGGAGATCAGTTTGTGCTGAAGATGGGAGAAACAGCCATGCTGAGAATTAGGCCGGGAGGCCAGGCGCAGATAAGGGCAGGTGCCCAGGTCACAGGAATCACTGTTTCTCCAAGGTCACACGATAACTGTAAAATGCTGCGAGAACTCCCATCTTGAGGAATTACTGGTCTCTTACCAGTGATGCCCCCTGATCTGCTTTGCTAGTCCCATGTGTTACTGGGGATACCCAATGCTAAGCTACCCTGTCCTCATGGACAACGCCTGTCATGGACTGAATGTTGTGTCTTCCCCAAGTTCGTTATGTCGGAATCCTAACGCTCATTGGGAGGTGTGGCCTTTCAGACTAGGTCATGGGATTGGAGCCCCCGTGAATGAGATGAATGCCTGTCTAAGAAAAGATGTGAGAGCTCGTTCTCCAGCCACCTGCCATGCGAGGACACCACAGGAAGACAGCTGTCTGCAAACAACAAAGCAGGCTCTCACCAGACATCAGATCTGCCAGGACCTTGATCTTGAACTTCCCAGCCTCTAGAACTTCAAGTAATAGTAAATGTTTGCTGTTTAAGCCACCCAATCTATGGTCACTTGTTTTGGCAGCCTGACCTGACTAAGGCAGCACCCAAGTCCTGATTAATTCCTGCCTCTACTAATTTCGCCTCTGAAAGAGCATCCAATCCAGAACTGACCTCTGCTTCCCATGCACCTGTCTCAGGCTCCTTCAGTGGGAGCCCAACTTTGAAAAAGATGCTTTTCTCCTCACTTGTGACGAGTGGCACTCTATGGTTCCTGTGGAATGTTCTCCCTCACCTTATTGAGTCAAGAATCTGATTTTAACAGACCACAGGCTTGTCCTAGGTGGTCTTTGGAAGATAAGGTGTTATCTTAGAGAAAACTCCTGAAGTTTTCTCTAGATGCTTCATGAAGAGGCAAACAGCCTCATGTCCCCACAGCCTGTTTTGTCACCTTCTAATCATGGATGCACAGCTGAGACAAAACCTCCCAGGAGCTGGTTTCTCGTAGCCTTTATGCTTTAGCGTAGGAGTTCCTAATATGACGGTTCTGCTTTTATCAGTTTTTGACAAAACAGCCAATTGGTGGTGGGTACAAAGTGCACTGATAAGTAATGTTAATATTAGGAAACAGTTTTTTGAGTGCTGTGTGTGTGCATGTGTGTGTGCACGCATGTTGTCAGCTTTGTGGTAAATGTCTGACAAGGATTAAAACATTGAAAAGTCAGAATAACCCATCAGCCAATATTGTTATTATCCCCATTTCCTAAATTACGAAACAGGGTCTGAGAAGAAGTAGCAAAAAGAACCAAGATTTGGGGCAGCTCGATTTCACAGCCATTCTTAACCAAGAAGCACATACACCTGGGTCTAAGTTTCTTGCCATAACCTTGGATAAGCTGTTCATCTCTAAGGTTCAGACTCTTCATCTGCACATGAGGGATGTTTCAGGACCTGTAAGCCCCAGACCGTTCCTCTGAACTCCCTATCTAGAAATTCAACTGCCTACTTTACTTTTTATCAGGAATTGTGAAGAGTCTGAAATTTTTACTGTGGCTAGCCTGCCACAATGTCACGGATGCTAGCAGAAAACAAGGTATTTAGGTCAGAAACGAAGGACTTTATTACTAACGGCACAACAAATAGCATGAACTTCATGTTCACGTTGCTTCCCCCATTCCCCAGGTACCATGAAGGTAACATGGGGCAGCCCTGGCCGATGCTGTGCACACGGCTGGCTTGCATTTCAGAGGATCCCTGAGACTAGGGACCCCAAGTGTTTTATAATGGACAGTAAGTCTGGTTGAACTTTTCCTAGGGGAGACATTATCATCATTATTATACGGGACAAGAAGCAAACCTGTCATCTGTTCTGGAAAGAGATACTCTTTCAATATTTTAAGGATATTCACTATATAAACATCCTTGAAAAGACAGTCTGGAACAAAGACTTTCAATGCCTCTACACACAAGATGTGCAGAAATAGAAAGATCTGTGAAGAGAACCATCTCCCGTAGTATCTACTCCTTATTTCTATATTCTCCTGGCTTCTTGTGAATTTTCCTTCAAGTAAGAAACTCTGACCAATAGAGGCTAGGAGCAAATCCATTCCTGTGGTCTCATATAGCATTTAAAGTTACTATCAATAGGACCTAAGCAGCAGGATGAGGCCATCTTGTGGTATTAAACTCAGCCATGCCCTCTAGGGTCCTAGACCCAACCAGTTGAACAAATCTTATACACCATTATTGTCATTAAGGTTCTGTACTGACCTTTCCATGGGGTGCAAGGCATTAACCCAGGTGTAGCAGGATGTATTTGTGATTGCACAGCCTTTGCCTTGGTCCTCAAGGAAGGAGTCTAGGGTATTTCTGACATCCATAATAACCCCAGGCAGTGGGTTTAGGCTGGCCTGACGGCTTCCCCCGGCCAAACTGGTGATCAGTCCATTAAAGTCAGGAACAAGTTTTGTACCACCTTTCATGACTAGATGACTCCCATTTAGGGAAAACTGTCTGCAATATGTGCATACGTAATAAGTCAGTTATTCTTCTGAAATACTCTCCTGAGTAACCGAAGAGTAGCCTTATTGTAGGTAGATCCCTGCAATCATCTTAGGGCTACATGACATCTTGGTGGTGTATCCTTAAACACTTGAAGGTCTCTTAGGCCCACCCCAAAAATACAAGTCCATATGTTTTCAGGAAGGAGGCAAATTAGTGCCTGAATTACACACAAAGAGTGCAGTGCCAGAGGTCCACGTGGGGCCCCTAGAAAGAAAGTGCTTGTTGGAAACCCCCAAGTGAAGCCCACATCTGTGGAAGGGCAAAGGTTAAGTGCCTCCAGGGTGACTTCCTGGCAGGCTGGTAAATCCTAGAGTTCCCAGCTCAGTTTCAGTCATTAAAGCTATCCCTTGTTTTACTGAAGGCCCAGCTTGTCTGGTGTGTCCATACCACCAACCAGCAGCATTTGTCTATCCCATGTAATGACTAAGTGACATTTACAAGAATAGGGGTGGGGAAGATGTCCATAGGTGCTGACAGATGTTCTGCATGGAAGGTGCGGGAGCTGAGGCCATCACCTGCTGTTTCCAGCAGCCTCCTCTGTCCAGTTAAAATAAATGGCAATCAAATCATGATCAGAGCTATCTGGCAGGGAATAGCAGACCCAGCAGTCAGTTAAATTTAAGGGGCTTGCCAAAGTTTAGGAGGGCCACACTAGGACATTTTTCTTTGTGAGGAAGGTTCAGGGGCAGTTATGAAGGTAAGGATTATTAATATCTCTCCCTCCCCCATTCCTCGTAGGGTCAAGAATACTCACTCCACTCACCTACACCCCTGGCCCTGTATGTGGGTGTTGCTTTCTTTCCACCAACCACAAAATCGGTGAGTAGCTATAACTTCACCTTTTCCCATCATCCTACTCCCACCCAGACCTTTTGTCTCCAATGGCCATGTGCAACGGGGACAAAGGCATCTTTAAAAACTTACAGAAACGTATTATGCTCCATCACCTTGGCCCACATGGGCCACTATAAAGGGACTCTGTGAACAGTGTACTCAGATGAGTGGTCATTATCTTCAGAAAGGCAGGAGCTATAGTAGATCCAGGAACCAAGAAAGCAAGAATGAATGGACCATCGGAATAATGGAACACCAACCCCTTCTCATCTTTGGTTTGAATCTTCAAGATCCAATTTCTCATCAGAATTTTAATGTTGGCCTCATCTGACTCACTTGCCCACCCCTGGGCCAGCTGGCAGTTCTACCAAGCATTGCATTGAGGAGGATAGTACCTTGGAGGAAGAAGAAAAGAATATTTGTCAGGTAAACCCAACAAATGGCCATTATAGGAAGTTATGCCTTTTGTCATGGTTCTCCATTAGCATCTTCTTGACTATTAAGACAAAAACAAATTACTCAGGACACATACTAAAGGCAGTAGTGAAGATTTTATTCAAGGGATGCTACTACCATGGGATTTTGTAATATGGGAGAGATCTGGCTCAACTCTGAATAGAGCAAGGACAAGTGGAGATTTATAGCCAAAGAGCATGGTGAGAGTCATTGGATGGAAAGTTAAGAGGGAACATCGGGAGTAAGAGTCAGGGGATTCTGGCTCAACCAATGGGACAGGATTATTGCTGAAGGCAGGCCATGGTCATAAAATACTGAAGGTGGGGGATAAGGAATTTGATCAGATATCAAGGGCAGAGTAGGAGATTTCTGATACATTGACTCGGCAGGATTCTTGTTAAAACTGGACTAAACAGGCAGAGTCCAAGGTCAGGGTCTGGGCAGAAAGTGGACTCAGAGGAACCTGACTCAAGTTTGGTCGAGGAGAAAGTCTTTGTCATGCACGCCTCATCATGTTTTCTGTAGTCGCACATTTCACTAATTCTTTTATCAAACATTCAGTGAACAAGAAACATTAAAAAAATAACTATAATAGTAACAACAACGGATGTAAGCACCGTAGCAGAGACGAGGGCAATGTGGGAATCCGCCTCCTCAGGTGCATGATGCATGATGCCATGACTGAGTTACTGCCACCACTTGACTGAATTGTTGAAATTAAGATGTAGCATAACTCACAACATGCTCTGAGTGGAAGAACATGTGGACTTGCTAGCAAGTCCAACTACTTGCACTGTCCAAATACTGTGGCCAGCAGCCACGTGTGGCTATTGACCACTTGAAAGGTGGCCAGTTCAAACTGAGAAATGCTGTAAATGTCAAATACACACTGGCTTTCAAAGACGTGTTATGACCAAACGTCAGATAGTATCGCAACCCTGAGATTGCAGACAACCAAGTGGACCCGAGATGGGAGAGATCAGCCTGAAAGTCCACGGTGTCAGAACACGGGGGGAGAAATACGTATAATTCTGGAGTGAGTACTGAGGCCAGTCAGGACGACTCTTTTTGCGGTTCTGGTCACGGACAAAGAGAATTCACTGGGGATGACATCTGTGTGCCTCACGTTTTCAAAGGAAAATTATCAAACTGCATACAGACCACAGCCATAGGTTAATTATGAGTGAAATGTATTCAGACCTACCCCAGTCCAGTAAAATGTGTCCTGTCATGGCTTAGCCTCTCAATTTTGCTCTTTGGCTTCTCTTGTTCTTGAAATCCCAACACAAATCCCAGCCCTTGCCTGACGACCATGAACTACCTCACTATCAAAGGCCATGCTGATTCACTGAAAACAACTTAATCTTGACTGATGTTTCAGGTGCTGCTCTAGGGGCAGGTGACACAGCAGTGAACAAACAGGTAACACTCTTGCTCTCATGGAGCCTCCGTTGTATTCAGGGGAAAATCCTTTCTTTATCAACGTGAATAGACTTCTGATGGGTGTTATTTAGAATTTCAGCTTTTTTTCTTGGAGATATCTCAGGTGATCATCTTGGAGGTGGTTCTTCTGAAAATTCCCTTGGAGGACTGATTCGACCTTCTGAGTCGAAGACAGGAGTAACAGGTTAAGGTGACACTGTCACTCTTGCAGTAAGAAAAAGGATCACAATGCTTGAAACACAGATATGTTCAGCTGGCAAAAAGTCCACAAGGCTGCCAAATGCGTGTGGCCAACTAATGGAACCTGTCTTTTGAGGGGTTATCATCCTGAAGAGCAATCCCTCTAGTTAATGATTCTCCTTGAATCATTAACAATTAATGATTAATAACTGTTAATCATTAACAATTAATTAACAAGGCTTGACAATGGCCTTGATTCATGATGTCTAAGTAATTGCACAAATTCAGAAAAATGCACTGGTCTCTTACATTTCCATGATACAATCAAGGATATTGTTGTTCTATTAAAATTTTGTGTACAGAGCGGTAATGTATAGAATTGTTAACTCGTGATGTGGTACAGGTGAGACTAAAGTAACGTTGTGTGTCAGCTATACTTCCATAAAAAAAGCAATTTTTTGTGTGTGTGTGGAGTCACCTGGTTAACAATTCTATATCAGTGTCCAGGTAACAAGGTAAACATGTAACAATTTATTTATGCTTCTGGGAGTAAGCTGAATTGTGATCAATGAGTCAGCTGGGTTCTGGTAACTACCTATTTATATGGAATAATAGAGATATTAGAGGGTAAAAGCCTTCTGAGGAGGTTGATGATTTATATATTGAATAACATCTTGACAGGTATAAATTGCAATTTGTGAAAAAATAAATAAATTGCAATTTGTGCTTGGTGATAAGATTTTCTCTTTCCCTTGGCAAGTCAACAGGATTAAAAAGTAACTAGAGTGAGCCCATTGTTTTTCTTAAATGTTTACAGAGCTATGAAACCCTCAAGCTTTCTTTACTAGACAGGATAAGATATATTTGGGATAACGTGTAGAATGATTTATATTGCTAAAAGAGGTTACAAAATGAGAAATGTCAGTTTGAAGAAAGCACGTTTTTATAACCAACAGATCAACTAGGCTAGAGATTAAGAAGTGCTGTGCTCAGGGTAAAAAAAAAAAGTGATAACTTCATTGACTGGTCAAACCTGATCCACATTTCTCCCCCTTTGTTCCACAGACCATGTTCATTAGCACACGGCACTTCCCATAACTGCATTCAGAAAATCAGTTAACAGAACTGGGCTACTAGGATTGCTTTTAAACCCCAAGCCCATCTGCACACCATGCCTGTCATCTTCTGGTAACTGACCACATTCTTGAATCTGCTTGTCACACAAGAGTGGGAAATATTGCTCAGGACCTGCTCTTCCTCCACGATCTCCGGCTCCCTTTCCCCAGTGTTTTTTTTTTTTTTTTTTTTTCCTGATGTTTATTTATTTATTTTGAAAGAGAGCACATGAGCAGAGGAGAGGGACAGAGAGAGGGGGAGAGAGAATCTCTCTCAACGTGGGGCTCAATCCCACGACTGTGAGATCATGACCTGAGCCGAAATCAAGAGTCAGATGCTCGGGGCGCCTGGGTGGGTCAAGTCAGTTAAGTGTCCGACTCTTGGGTTTCGGCTCAGGTCATGATCTCATGGTTCATGAGTTCGAGCCCCACATCAGGTTTAGCGCTGACGGTGCAGAGTCTGCTTGGGATTCTCTCTCTCTGCCCCTCCCCCCCTCAAAATAAATAAATTTTAAAAAGGAAAAAGAGTTGGATGCTCAATTGACTGAGCCACCCAGGTGCCCCTCCCTTTCCCCACTCTTATCTCACACTTAACAACTTGGCCACGCCAGATAATTTCACCAATTTCCGGTAACCAGAAACCATCCCCAGATTATAAAATCGCCAGCTAATGGAAAGAAGAAATGTCCTGCCTTTTCTCCCACCATTCAAGGCAGAGCCAACTTGATGAGCTCACTGAGGACACTGACGTCCTTTCACAGGACACTTCCAACCCTGTAGGTGCTTGATGGGGTTGCACAGTGGCTGGAGAAGACACAATGGGAATAGGACAAAGCGAGTGGTGGGTTTCAGCTTCACGGGAACGGATCCCACAGCTATTTGTATTCCTATCTCTCCGCCGTAAACCCAGGTCATAGCACAGTGCCTGGAGCAGAGCAGCGTAAGCTCTCCAACACTGATAACTGTTGCTATTTATACCACTAAAATTCCCTCCACAAAGGGCTAAATGTCACAGCTGCCCCCAGGTCTCCACACTGTGCTGCAGCCAGGCCCACTGGACTTCATGCAATGAAGAATAATACTAGTAGATTAAAGATGGCGAGACCACCATCTTAACAGGACCAAAACCACAGGTGCCATATTGTATTGCCAGACTTGTGGTCTTACCAATGACTGGGTGTTCACTTCTCTTATTAAGAGGCTAGCTCCCCAGAACCTATGTCTGGACTCCGACACTAGCACCCCATTTATAATCACACTGAATCTCTTAACATCACAGAAGAAATCTCATCAGATACAAAAAAAAATGTTACTTATCCTCCTTGTTTAAAATTTAATGCATTCTCTCCCTCCCCCTCTCTCTCTGCCCCCACTCTCTCTCTCATACACACACGCTCACAAAGTCAAAAACGATAACAAGGTATTTCCCAATATAACTAAGTCACTGTGAGCTTAAGCGCAACAAAGTCACTATGCCTGTTACTGCTCCATAGCTCACTGCCCCCTACTCTGCCCCCAAGCACGATCTGTGACTGAAACAGAAGCCCCGGTGGCAACTTCCACCCTCCCTCTGCAAAGGCTGTCATCAGCACATTCTTGTCCCTGCCTCCACTCCTACTGGCTGGATTTGCCCTAGTGCTCTGCCCTCTCTTAGAGCCTTTCCATTCTCCCCAAGGGGAAGAGGACCATGACATCTCACCAGTGGTTGTGCCTCATATACTGTGGCGGTCAGCCCCAGTAAGAGATTGGGAACCAAAGGACCTGCATCTGGTTACGGAAAAAAAACGAACTCTGGGGTTTGGGACACATGACACCATCAGGTAGAATTTAGACGGTTAAGGAATTACCTGAGGTTTCACATCTGGGTCGCAGCGACCCAAGAGGACACCAAGAACAGTGCTAGCTCCCAGAACAGTGCTCTTTAAGTCACTTACAGCACCATACCTCTCAGGCTTTGGGAGTGGCACTTTTCCCAACCCCAGAGTCCTGATTCAAATGCGGCACTTTAGGCTCTGAGAGATGCTCACTTCCGAATCACCACTGGCTGGAAGTAATGGCTGGCAGAGGATTCCCAAAGACCTTCCCTTCGGGGTTACCCTTGCATCAAACTCCAAAGGGTGGAAGATGTGGGACTTTCCCATTGGCCTCTAGCACCAACACCCAAATGGACTTCGGAAGTGCTTTTTTACACCCACTTACCTTACAACATCCCACTGTGATTACTCTAGAATTCATTCCATGGGTTGTTGTTGTTTTTTTTTTCCTGCACTGATTATTATAGACTGAATTGTGTCCCCCAGGTCATATGTAGCATTCCTAATCCCCTAGATGTCTGCTTTTGGAGATAGGGCATATATGGATGTGATAATGGTTAAATGAGGACCTAAGGATCCTGAACTGCTAGCACTGGTGTCCTCACAAGAAGGGGGAGAGATACCGTGGCTCTCTCTGCCCACCTTGCCTGTGAGTGCCCGCAGAGAAGAGGCCACCTGAGGACGTGGTGAAAAGATAGCTATCTATCAGCCAAGCAGAGAAGGCTCGCCAGAACCCAGCCTTGCTGGCACGTTGATCTTGGACTTCTAACCTCCAGAACTGAGAGAAAGAAAGAGAGAGAGAGAGAAAGACAGAGAGAGAGAGAGAGAGAGAGAGAGAGAGAGGATCTTAAGCAGACTCCACACTCTGCGTGGAGCCCCACATGGGGCTCAATCCCACGACCCTGGGATCAGGACCTGAGCCTAAATTGGCTACACCGACTGAGCCACTCATGTCCCTCTTTTTTTTTTTTTTTTTTGAGAGAAAGAGAATTTGCAAAAGAAAAGTGATCAAGACTTTAACATTGGTATAATTAAAATAATCATAGGGATAAGCAAGAATATCACATCATGAAATGAGAGCAAGCGGTTAGGAAAAGAATTAACCGAGATCTCGGGAATCCAAACAGCTACTGAAATAAGAAGAGATGGCCTGAACAGCAGAACAGGCACTGCTCAAAACCAAACCAGAGAGATGGGATATCAAGCTAAGGAATTCTTCCAGAAGGCAACACAAAGCATACAAAGACAAAAGCTATGGTTGGCAGGTAAAGAATTACGAAAATCAGATCTAACAGTTCCAGCAGACGTCCCATTGGTTTGGTTGCCATCTTCCCTTCTTTTCAGCCGAAAGTAAAGGACTTTAGCGGTTGGGCTTTCTCGCAGTTATTGTTAGCTTCGGGCTCCTAGTCTTAAATGCTGGTTTGGGCTCCGATTTTCCCCCGGGATTCCCCTACCAGCACCTGTAACTTCCTCAGGCTCCCCAGGCAGCCCAGGACTAGCAGCAGCTTCAATGCCACCCAGTCGCCAGCACTGTGCCTCCCCAACCAACACTTAGGCACACGCAGCCCATCGAGCGCCGGTTCGAGACGACGCTCCCGGACTTGAGTGACTCCAGGTGTCCCGTGCTTCTGGACGCCCGGTGGGGAGGCCGAGATGCTGAGCGCCGTGACTGTACCTGCCCCGCAGCCTCGACCCACCGCGCAGACCCCGCCCCTTCGCCCCGGCCACGCCCCCTCCGAGCGCGGGGCCTTGTGGGAGTTGTGGTCTCGCGCGACCGCGAGGGGGCCTCCCGCCGGAAGGCGGGGCAGGGGGCGGGCAGAACCCGGGAACTACAGCTGCGGAGGCCGCTCCGCCTCCCTGGGACTTCGGGCTCCACGGCTGCAAATGAGGTAGGACCACGAGGGCCTCCAAAACAAGAGGAGGTGCGCGCGGGGAGTCCTTCTCTCGGCCGGCAGCCCTCTCCCCGGGTCCCTCCTTGCGCACTGCCGTCAGCGACCCCACAGGCTCGAAATTGAGCCCCTCTCCTGCCCCGCCCCGGCGCATCCCCCGGGGCCCCAGATTTGGCCCCGACCTTCCAAAGTGGGGCTCTTCTCCTCCCAGTGTTGTTTTGTGGCCTCTTACCTCCAGGCGCTTACCAGCTGCACCCCGACGGGGCTGAGAACTTTCTCCAGGTGGTGCTGTGACAACTAGGGCTCATCATCTTTGTTTTCTCGCTCAGAGATCATTGTTCTTTGCTGGATTAATGGTTAATTGAAACCCATTGTTTCATCTATGTTGTCTGTTTAGGGGTTTGTTCAGGCTGGACAATGAATCAAGTCCATATCACTGTATCCTTGCTAGAAACAGAAACTAAGGGTGTTTTCTTCCTTTGTTTTTTTTTTTTAAATATACTGTCTGAAACATTTTATGAAATCAACAAATCAGGATTCCAGAAAAACAGAGTGCACCAGAATTCATTCCTGCTGACGAAATGATCCATTTAACTCTTCACTATATCCTTGAGATTGAGGCTGATAATATCTAAGTTTGTGCCTGACACGGAAGTCTACACAGACAGGGTGGCAATATTATTCAAACCCCAAACTAGGATGTTTGGACTATGATTTTTCAGCTTACAGTGAATAATTCATAGGAAGAGGCCTGCTCAGACACTACTGTGGATACACATTTAATAAACTGACTCTGGTAGAAAATAGAGAAAACAGGGGCGCCTGGGTGGCTCAGTCGGGTAAGTGTCCGACTTCGGCTCAGGTCACGACCTCACGGTTAGTGAGTTTGAGTCCCCAGTCAGGTGAGCCCCTCTTCTCTCTCTCCCTCTCTCTCTGCCCCTAGCTCACTTGCCCCCTCCATCTCTTTCAAAATAAGAAAGAAAGAAAGAAAGAAAGAAAGAAAGAAAGAAAGAAAGAAAGAAAGAAAAAAATAAAATAGAGAAAACATAGTTTTGAACGAAAGAAAAAGAAAAGAAAGAAAATAGAGAACATAAAAATTGACAGTTCACATCACGATGTTATTTTCTTTTTAGAATCCTGTCCTTCGAATCGATAATCTTTCACTACAGATTCAGGTTACTTTTGTATCACTAAAGCACATATTCTACAAAAACAAGAAGAAGAAAAAGTTTATCATGTAAAACCAGATTATATTACAATTAAAGAAATAATGCTGAAGAGTAGATGTGCTCTTCAGAAGGAACAAGATGAAACATACATGTGTCTAGTCCTTAATTTCCAATCCCAATACCTATTGTAAAGCATTCATAATCCAAGTAATATTAATTTCTGTGATTCTAAAATTTCATCCCAAAAAGATGTCATCATGTAACCCATCATACTTAACACTTTCAACGGTACTAACAGGTTGCTGGCTGGGATTTAGGGTCCTCTTCAGTTGGGCCCCTCCTCTTCTTTCTAACCTTTTCTCCCTTAATAATCTTTAAGAAAATGTTCTCTCATTATTGTTTGCTTTCTCACTGTATGACTCTCTACACCGTCTCCTTGTCTGCTCCCACCTCTGCTCACCCCAACTCCCATCCAGTCATTCAAAGGCCAACGAGAGTTTTGGCTCTTGTTGGTTTTGTGAACTTTACAACTAGGAAGGATATCTTTCTCTCGTATTTCTGTCTCTACTGAACGTGATAGCACTTACTCTCTGTATCAGTCATTTGACGATCTATTATCCAGCTCTAGACACTTCTATCTCACTACATATGTCTTATCAAGAATAAGTAAATTTTTTGAGGTAAGGGATATACCTTTTTAGGGAAGTGATACTTCAATTTTGAAATTATCATTCACATTATAGACAAAAAGATTTGCTAATTAATTAGTTGGGGCATAAAAGGTTCTAATTTAAATTACTGTATTTTTAGAGAAGGCCAACATTTTCTAACCACTGACCCCATAGTGTATGGCCTTCCATCATTAATGAAGGTTTTGATAACGAGAAACATCACTAGTAACTTTTGATTATGGGAAATAAGCTGAATTACACTTGGGAGACCACAACGAGTGCCCTGGGTAGTCCAAAGGGGCCTGAGGGCTCATGGGGAAAAGCAACACCCCAAAGAGGAGCTGGAAGCTATGGGAACAATGGAGAAGGCCTGGAATGCGTTTTGCAGAAAGCTGTCTCCTGCTGGGTGTGAGCTGATGACTCTTCGAGCTGCTCAAGTGATGCCAAAAATCATTGTCGTGGTCCTCCATCCCTGGGAAGATTCACTGCCTTCGATGGGGAGCAACAAGGTTGTTCTGGAGGTGAAATGCCCAGTGACTGATCCTCAATGCTATGTCAAGTTTCAAAGAAAGAAGTGGTTACTGTAAGACGCCGGGTTTCACCTCTGTCCCAGCTGCTTTAGTTGTGGTTCCTACCCAAGTTTTGGATCTTCCTCCTTCACCAACTTCTTCCCTCCAACCTAATTCTCAAGAGTTCAAGGTTGCTCAGCTCCCTTGCAACACCCTGGTGCCGGCCTCAGGCAGGGGTCCCTCAGACAAAGGCAGAGTGCCTCTCAGCACCTGCTGCTCTCCTCTCCCAGTGGTTTTTCCACGAGGGGTCTTATCTCTTTTCTAGATCTTCTAGCAGGATGTGCGCACTTCCCATCTGCCCCTGTTGCCAGACCAACCCTTATCTGCAGGGTCAGACCCATCTGGCTTTTTGTCTGTTCTCCTCTCCGTGGATAGTTTGTCATAAACATTGTGGCCTGCTTCTGCCAGGACTTTACCCCTGAGCTATCAAAACCCATTCCTTGTGCCAGGGAAGCCTGTGAAACATTTCTGATGAGTGAACCAGGAACCCAAAATAGATTACATTGACCCTGAATGTTCTGTCCCAAATGAAAAATATTTAATTTTCTGAGGAGCCCAAAGATCTCTGAGAAGTGAAATTTCAGACTCTGCCTCCTAGTGGCATACATGAACATTCACCCCGATTCTGTGTTTGTCAATTTCCCTACTCTTCCGGTTAGTAGTTCTCTACCCCAGAAAGCCCACTCTCCACCCTTTCCTCTCCGAAAGGCCATTGCTCGCAGAATCTGTACATGGCACATGGCCCCTGATGGCACTGGCTGCCCTCTGCACCTTGCGTGTAACTGCTATGGAATGTCAGGAAGGGAAGGATACCCTTCCCTTGTTCCCTTGGCAGGTTTCTTGTTCTAAGAGTTAAGGTAGTTTGGGGCACATACTAAACAATAATCGGTGTCTTGGTTTTTCCAGATGTTCACCCTTTCTAAATTATTCTATGACTATAATTTGTTGGTTCCAGGATTTGTCTCCCCACCCCCCAATTTTAATACCCCTTAAGGCCACATGCATCTTGTACTTCACAATGTCATAGTTCAACTGACAGTGTTTCCCTTTCCTAGCAGTACGTAAAACATAGCGCATCTTACCATTGATAAGAGCTAAGATTCAATGAAATACTCTATTACGATTATGATTCTGCACTCCCACAGTGTAGTATCTCAATTCGTCAATGTAGCATACAAACCATCTCACCCCTAAGTTCATGCTCTGGGCTTAGCGGCAGTCACCAACCTCCCCCTCCAACCCATCCCCCTCCCACCAGATGCTGTGACCCGTTGTCCAGAACTTGCGGTCGTTTCGCAGATGCACTGTGCTGCCTCCTGGCACGTTCGTACTCCTTCTTTCGGGTGGCATTCACGCATCACCTCCCCTGAAAATCTGTTGCTAACTTAGTGGCTCCCACCCAGCTCCATCCCTTGGCAGCCTTTCAACTCCCTCTGTTAAAGAGCTTGTCACACTGCACTGTGGACATGCCGGTCTTCCCCTGAGAAGAGGAAGGAGCAGTGAGGGCCCTGAGCATTTTCAGCTCCAGTCGGAGCCCCATGCCTGGCTCTCAGGAAATGCTGGGTGCTGGTGACAAATGGTGGTTATGCTCTGGCTTCAGTGGGCCCTTTGCCCACCACGGGTGGTTCATTCAGTTGACTTTGCACAGGGTCTGGGTCAATAAACAGTCGGTGTTATTACTGCTGTTGTTCTAGGGTTTTTTCCCTCAAAATTTCCCAGGTCTTTCCCCAAAATTTCCACACCCAGAGTGGAGCCTGATGCAGTGCTCGATCCCACAAACCATGAGATCATGACCTGAGCTGAAATCAAGAGTTGGACCCTCAACTGACTGAGCCACCCAGGTGCCCTACATTACTTTATTTCAGGCCTCAACCACTTCTTGATCAGATCAGGTGAAAACATTTTCCTTGCTGCACCCTCTATATATTCTATTCCTAGTAATTTATAATTTACATGATCTTACTGTATCAAATAGTTCCATCTTCTAAAAATCTAATTTTGATCTTGTCATTCGCCCTTCTTAGAACCATGTTATACCTTTAGTAGCAAACTTGAAATCTTGGCCATTGGTTTTTATTTTGATTTAGGTTTGGGGTTTTTTTTTTGGGGGGGGGGCAGGGGCATGGTAACTTTAAAAGTCCCTCCAGCCCTTGGCTCTGTCTACCTGACTGCTTTCATCTGCTTCTGCAATAAAATTGTTCTGCTAGCAAAAACTATCATTGTTGTCAGTGGCTCCCCCTACTGAACATTTCATTAGTAGAATTTTGTTTTCTTTTTGCTATGTTAAATTTGTAACAGCAAGGAGACGTTTCAGTAGAGATGTTTCACAGATAACTTTCTCTAACTGTGGGAATTTTACAAGATTTTTTCAAGACACTGATAATTATAACTTTACGTAACTCATTGTTACTGTACTCTTAACTGGCCAAACATTTGTTGGCACACAAGAAAGAGTAACATGGTTCTACAGACATTACAGTACAGGGTCCCTTGGTCTAGAGGCCTGGATTCTAGCTCATCACTGTACAAGGCATGAGGCCTGTTAGTGATTTTATTTCCTCCTCTGCAAAATGGGCCCCCAGGTCCTTTCCACCCAAATAAATAATGTGGTAATTCTCTGAGTTACACTTTTTGTTTAAATAGTCAACTGTCTTTTAAAAGGACGTCAATCATTTTTTTAAATCGCATATATTAACTCCCATCCTGAAAATTTGTCATTTTGATCCTCTCTGCTGAATAAAATATTCTAAAACTTCAGGGGTGTCTCGGTGGCTCAGTCCATTAAGCATCCGACTTTGGCTCAGGTCATGATCTCATAGTTTGTGAGTTCAAGCCCCGTGTCCATCTCTGTACTGAAAGCTCAGAGCCTGGAATGTGCTTTGGCTTCTGTGTCTCCCTCTGTCTCTCTCCCCTTCCCCCACTTATGCTCACGCTCTCTCTCTCTCAAAAATAAATACACATTAAAAATATATATATTCTAAAACTTCAATTGTTTGCAGATGTTTGCAGTGTAAACATTCTATATGTATTTAAAAAAAAATCAATTTACCAGCTTCATTTACTATGGCAATACCAAGAGGCCTTAGTGAAAATCTCAGAAATGTCAAAGAGTACCATTTTCTATTCATCAAATAGTTATTGAGTCTCCACTAAGTGCCAGGGTGTCAGAGAATGAGAGCTGACAGGGATGTAGCATTTTCCCATCTTCTGCTACCATATTCATTTCTTCATTACTCAGAGGGGTCTTCTTTGTATTATCTGATCTTTTAAAAATCATAAATTTAAATTTAATTTCAGCTTTCATTCCCCTTCATTCCCCACAACGCTTATAAACCTAGAAATATTGGATAGACAGCAATTTTGTTCCATTTCTTAAGAGCTCATAGATGGCAATTTTAAATGTTATATGTTTGAGTTTTCATTACTATTTGTTTATGTTACTTCTGCTTTGAACAGATAAACAATTGTTAATGACAGTGTGAACTTCTTACAAGTGTACAACCAAAAATCCCCAAGTACACATTACTCAAGCTTTTTGTCCTCATTTAAATATTATTTCTCTCTTGATATGCATTCTTGTTTTGTATGGTCTTGCATAATAAAGATCTTTTTTAAAAAATATGGACTTTAATTTTTGGAGTTTGGGGTTCACAGTAATTGAGCAGAAGGTAGGGATTTTCCATTTATTCCCATTCTCCACATTTACACAGCCTTCTCCACTACCAACATCCTGCACCACAGTGATACATCTGTCACATTCACTGACCCTACACTGATACATCATTGTCACCCAAGGTCCACAGCTTACATTAGAGTTCACTCTTGGTATTGTAAATTGTATGTGTTTTGACAAATGTGTAGTGATATGTATCTACTATTACAGTATCATACAGAATAGTGTCGCTGCCCTAAAAATCCTCTGTGCTCTGCCTATCCATCCTTCTCTTCCCTAACCACTACAAACCACTGCTCTTTTTACTGTCTCCACAGTTCTGCCCTTTCCAGAAGGTCATATGGTTGGAGTCATACAGCATCTTCTTCAGATTGACTTCTTTGACTTATTAATATGAATTTTAAGTTTCTTCCATGTCTCTTCATTGCTTGGTAGCCATTTCTTTTTATTGCTGAATAATATCCCACTGTCTAGATGGACCACAGTTCATTTATCCATTTTCTCACCAAAGGACATCTTGGTTGCTTCCAACCTTCAGCAATTATGAGTAAAGCAATTATAAACATCTGTGTGCAGATTTTTGCATGCATATAGTTTTCAACTCTTGAATAAGTACCAAGGAACACAACTGCTGGATCATATGGTAAGAGTATGTTCAGTTTTATAAGAAACTGCCTAACTGTCTTCCAAAGTGGCTGTACCATTTTGTGTTCTCGCCAGCAACAGATGGGAGTTTCTCTTGTTCCACATCATCAACAGCATTTTATGTTGTCAGTGTTTTGGATTTTTGTCATTCTAATAGATGTATTATTGTTATGGGTGTAATTGTAATTTACAGTTCCCTCATGACACACAATGTGGAGCATCAGAGCATCTTTTCATATGCTTATTTCCATCTCTATCTTTTTCAGTGAGGTATCTGTTCAAGTCCTTTGCCAGCTTTTAAATCAGGTTGTTCATTTTCTTATGGTTGAGTTTTAATAGCTCTTTGTATATTTTGAATAATAGTCCTCTATAAGATATGTCTTTTGCAATTATTCTTCTCCCAGTAAGTGGCTTGTGTTCTTTCTCTTGACAGTGTCTTTTGCAGAGCAGAAGTTCTTAGTTTTAGTGAAGTCCAGCTTATCAATTTTTTCTTTCATGGATCATGCCTTTGGTGTTGTATCTAAAAAGCCATTGCTTGGGGCGCCTGGGTGGCACAGTCGGTTAAGCGTCCGACTTCAGCCAGGTCACGATCTCGCGGTCCGTGAGTTCGAGCCCCGCGTCAGGCTCTGGGCTGACGGCTCGGAGCCTGGAGCCTGTTTCCGATTCTGTGTCTCCCTCTCTCTCTGCCCCTCCCCCGTTCATGCTCTGTCTCTCTCTGTCCCAGAAATAAATAAAAAAAAAAAAAAACAAAAAAAACGTTAAAAAGCCATTGCCATACCCCAGGTCCTTTTGGTTTTCTCCAGTGTTGCCATCTGTCTTAGAATTGTGCATTTACATTTAGGTATATAATCCATTTTGAGTTAATTTTGAAGGGTGCAAGATCTCTGTCTAGATTCTTTTTTTTTCTTTTTTTCTCTTTTCTCTTTTTCTTTTTTTTTCTTTTCTTTTTGGTATATGCATGTCCAGTTGTTCCAGCACCATTTGTTGAAAAGAATATTTTTGCTCCTTTGTCAAAGATCAGTTGACTATATGACTATATTCATGTGGGTCTATTGATGGGCTCTTTATTCTGTTTAATTGATGTGTTTGTCTCTTCTTTTGCCAATCCTACTGTCTTGATTACTGTAGTTTTACAGTAAGTCTTGAAGTTGATTTTTGTCAATTTGACTTCGCTGTTCTCCTTCAATATTGTGTTGGCTATACTGAGTCTTTGACCTCTTCATCTAAAATAAAGAATCAATATGGTGATATCCACAAAATAACTTTCTGGAACTTTTATTGGGATTCTGTTGCATCTATAGATCAAATTGAGAATAGCTGACATCTTGACAATATTGAGTCTTCCTAACCATGAACATGGAATATCTCTCCACTTACCTAGTTATTCTCTGATTATTTTCATTTGGGTTTTATAATTTACCTCCCATAGATTTTATACATATTTTGTTACATTTATAACTAAGTATTTCATTTTTGGAGGTGCTAATGCAAAAGGTATTGTATTTGTAATTTCTAATTCCAATTATTCATTGCTCGTATACAGAAAAGTGATTGACTTTTGTGTTTTAACCTTGTATCCTACAACCTTGCAATGATTGCTTATTGGTTCCAGGAGTTTTTTGACAATTTTTTTTTCCTAAATAAATTATCATGTCATCTGCAAACAGACAGTTTTATTTCTTCCTTCCCAATCAGTATATTTTAATTTCCTTTTCTTGTCTTATTGCATTAGCTAAAACTTCCAATATGATGTTGACAAGGAGTGTTGAGAAGGGACATCCTTATCTTGTGCCTGATCTTAGCAGCAAAACTTACAGTTTCTCACCATTAAGTATTGTTTTTTATACGTGTTCTTTATCAAGAATTCTGCTGTACTTGAATAAAATAGTTGATAGATGTAGATTATGTCCACTTGATTAATGGTGCTATTGAATTCAACTGTGTCCTTACTGGTTCTCTACTGGACCTGCCCATCTCTGACAGAGGATGTGGAATTCTCCAACTGTAATAATGAATTCATCTATTTCTCCTTATACTCTAGCAGTTTTTTGCCTCATGCATCATTAGACACATACACATTAAGAGTTGTTAAGTCTTCCTGGAAAATTGATCCCTTTATTATTATGTAATTCTCTCTGATAACTTCCTTTGCTCTGGAGTCTGCTCTGTCAGAAATTAATACAGCTACTTCTGCATTCTTTTTATTAGTGTTAACATGGTATATATCTCTCCATTCCATTACTTTTAATCTATGTATGTTTCTTTATGTTTAAAATAAGTTTCCGGTTAGAAACTTATTTTATATATATTTATTTTTATTTATATGTTTACTTATATTTTATTTTATATATGTTTATATATATGTTAGACAACATATAGTTGAATCTTGTTTTTTGATCCACTCTGACAATCTCTTTTAGTTGGTGTATTTAGACCATTAACCTTTAAAGTGATTATTTGATATCGTTGTACTTTTAAAAAAAATTTTTAAATGTTTATTTTTGAGAGGTGGGGGAGGGGCAGAGAGAGAGGGAGACAAATAATCTGAAGTAGGCTCCAGGTTCTGAGCTATCAGCACAGAGCCCAACACAGGGCTTGAACCCACGAACTGTGAGATCATGACCTGAGCTGAAGTTGGATGTTTAACCCACTGAGCCACCCAGGTGCCGTGATATTTTTATGCTGGTATCTCCTGTATTTGTCACTATTTTCCATTTGTTGCCTTTCTTCTTTGTTCCTGTTTTTATCTTCCTCTGCCTTTTGTAGTTTTAATTGAGCATTTTATGTGATTACATTTTCTCTTCCTTCTTAGCATAGCAATTATATTACTTTTTCTGAAAACTTTTTTTAGTGGTTGTCCTAGAGTTTGCAATATAATAACTAATACAAGCCACTTACTTTCAAATAGTGCACATAAGTATCTTATAATAATAAAGTAATCCTAATTCCTTCCACACATCCTTGTATCATTGCTGTCACTCATTTCACTTATACAACAAGCATACATAAACCTGTATGTGTACATAAGCATACATAATTGAATACATTGTTGCTCTTGTTATTTTGAACAACTTGTTATTAGTTAGATCAATTAAAAGTAAGAAAAATAAGTTTTTATTTTACCTTCACATATTGCTTGCCTGATGTTCTTCCTTTTTTTATGTGGATCTGAGTTTTTGATCTATATTATTTTCCTTTTCTCTAAAGAACTTCTTTTAATATTTCTTGTAAGGCAGGTCTACTGGTAATAAATTTCCTTAATTTTTGTTTACTTGAGAAACTCTTTACTTCTCTTTCAATTTTGAAGAATAAGTGTGCAGGGCGCAGAATTCTAGGTTACATACTGCACTCCACTGTCTTCTTTATTTCGCTGTTTTTTTTTTTTTTTTTTTTTTTTTTTTTTTAAGTAGGCTCCATGCCCAACATGAGGCTCGAATTCATGACCCTGAAATCAAGAGTCACATGCTCTACTGATTGAGCCAGCCAGGCGTCCTCCACTATCTTCTTGCTTGCATAGTTTCTGAGCAAAAGTTGGATGCAATTCTTAATTTTATTCCTCTACAGATAAGGTATTTTTATTCTCTGACTTATTTTTTCTTTGTCATTGCTTTTCTGAAGTTTGAATATAATATGCTTAGGTATACTTTTTGTTCGGTTTGTTTTGGTATTTGTTTTTGGCATTTATCCTGCTTGGTGTTCTCTGAGATTCCTGGATCTGTGGGGTGGTATCTGACATTAATGTAGGAATTTTCTCAGTTATGATCACTTCATATATTTCTTTTGTTCCTTTTTCTCTTTCTTCTCCTTCTGATATTCCATTACATGTGTGTTAAAACTTTTTCAGCTATTTTTTGGTTCCTGAATATTTTGTTTTAGGGTTTCTTTCTTTCTTTCTTTCTTTCTTTCTTTCTTTCTTTCTTTCTTTCTTTCTTTCTCTGTCTTCTTTCCCTTTTCCATTTTGGAATTTTCTACTGACTTATCTTGAAACTCTGAGTTTTTCTCCTCAGCCAAATTCCATCTGCTAATGAGCCAATCAAAAGCATTCTTCATTTCTGTTAGTGGTTTGGTGTTTCGTGTTTTGTTTTGTTTTGTTTTAATTTCTAGCATTTAAAAAGTTTTTTTCAGAGAATTTACATCTCCTTGATTAAACTGTCAATGTGTTCTTGCATGCCGTCTACTTTATCCATTAGAGCCCACAACATATTCATCATAGTTTTCAGTTTTCTGGTTGATCATTCCCAAATCCTTGCCCTATCTGAGGTGAGGCTGGTTCTCCTACTTGTTCTCTTTCTTCAGACTGTGTTGTTTGCCTTGTTAGTATGCTATGTCATTTTTTTCTTGATAGCCAGACATGAGGGACTAGGTAAACGGGACTGCAGTCCATAGGCCTTCAGTACATGCCCTTCAGTAATGTGGTGGTGAGTGTGGGGGAGAGGAAGCACTCTGCAGTCCTGTTATTTGCTGTCGGTCTTGCAGTAACTCTGTGCCTCTGGACTGCCAACTTCACAAATGCTTCTCAGTCCGCTCTCCCCCCTAGAAGAGACAAAATTGCTAGAGAGGGTTGGAGTTGGGTATCTCCTTTCCCCACGTGGAGGGTTAGAGCCAGCTGAAATTGGACATTTCCTTCCTCCGAGTTGGCTAGGCTGTGATAAAACCCCCATAGTTTAGGCTCCGGAGGGCTTGTTCAGAATAGATTTCTATGAGTATTTCAAAATGATTCCTTTTCTCCTCTTGGTGCTGATATTCACGGTGAGAACCTGGTCAGACTCCTGGAGGTAAACTTCGTAAACGTGTGTGGTTGCCCCTGGAGTTTTTATTTCTCAGAAGTCCACGCTGAGCCTTCAGTAATTCATCGATTACAGTTCTCGTTTTCCTGTCTTGGTACTAGTTCCGCTGCAGGTCTCTGCTGTTGGTTTCTGTTCTGGTGGATTGTAATCCTCTGTGCTTGATTCCCCCGGATACGAAAGCAGTGGACCCCACTGTGACCCCACTTCTCTGATGGATCCAAGGAGGGCTGTTGACTTTGCAGTTGGTTGAGCTTTTTACTTGTTGTCAGGGAGGAGTGATGACTTTCAGGCTGCATGCTGGCCATTATAAAGTTTTCAGTATTTGAAAGCAAAATAATGATTTTATTGTTGTATCAGTATACCTTTGTGACCCATCATTCGTGTATCCTAAATCAACCACTCTACTATCATTGCACATTTAGGTACTACTACTTTTCCTTTATTTCTTAGTTATACTTCAGCTAAAGTGACTGTTTTTGTGCACTTAAAATTCTTCTTCTCTAGATTATTTTCTTCTTATACCCAAATTCACATCCATAATTCTCAATCCCATACTCTGTTGAGAACATGACTAGGGCACCTGAGTGGCTTAGTTGGTTAAGCATCCAGCTCTTGGTTTCAGCTTGGCTTATGGTCTCCCAGTTCATGGGTTCAAGCTCCACATCAGGCTCTGTGCTGACAGTCAGAGCCTGCTGGGGATTCTCTCTCTCCTTCTCTCTTTGCCCCTTCCCCCCTCACTCTCTGTCGAAATAAATACATTTTATTAAAAGAAGAAAAAAGCTTTAAAAAAAACCATGACTTTAGTATTCATAATTGGTTGGATCGTTTGGCTGGGGGAGGAGGTGGGGGAGGAAAGGGATGAGGATTAGACCTCTTTCCATACCTTCAAGTCTTCACCCTGACTGCAATGGAAAATGTCGGAGTATCATAAGAAGTTGCCCGTCAAAACAGATAAAGTGACAATCCCTCCTCTCAACAAAAGGAATAAGGAGTCCTAAAGCTGAGAGAGCTTTTATCAAAATACTGGTGATGGGCATTTCCAAAATGCAAGTTTTTTTTTTAATGTTTTTATTTTGGGGGGCGTGCAGAGGATCTGAAGCGGGCTGTGTACTGAGAGCAGAGAGTCCAACGTGGGGCCTGACCTCACCAACCGTGAGATCACGACCTGAGCCAAAGTTGGACGCTTACCCGACTGAGCCACCCAGGCGCCCCTAAAATGCAAGTGCTTAATGATCACGAAAGAAAGATCAACGGAATTCTGTTAACCTATAAGAAATGATATTCCTCAATGTGCAGCTTAGACCTCCCCTTCTGTCTCAACTGAATTAAACTGACCTCCATGCCAGTTGCACCAACTGTAACTTAACTGATAAGAAAAGTACAAGCGTCTTCCACAGAAACCGCAATGTTCCAGATGTTGGTTTGAGATTGTTCACGCACACGTCCTGTGTACTTGTGCTTGCCTTTGGTGCCCTCTGGCTATCTCCTGGTGCACTCCCTTGCTCCTCTTCATTATTTCCTCTCTTCCTAGTGCTCCCATGTTCCCCAGAGAAAACCTGATTGGATAAAAATAATTGTTCATGGCATGAAACTATTTGCATTAAAACTTTTTTTTTTTTTAACATTTATTCATTTTTGAGAGTGAGGGAGACAGAGCGTGAGTGGGGGAGGGGCAGAGAGAGTGGGAGACACACAATCTGAAGCAGGCTCCAGGCTCTGAGCTGTCAGCACGGAGCCTGACAGGATTCGAACCCACGGACCGTGAGATCATGACTTCAGCGGAAGTCGGATGCTTAACCGACTGAGCCACCCGGGCGTCCCTGCGTCTTAAAAGAGATCAAAATAGTGTGACACAAAGGAATGAAATGCTAATGGTGTAATCTCAGATAGGAAATGTCTCAAATGATTTCAAATATGCTAACCACCACTTAGTCTGTAAAATAGATTTAAAAAATCAATGGTTACTTTCATATTCATTTCACAGTCTGCAATGTCGAACAATTCAAAGTCTGGAAAAGGAGGAGAATGACGGATAGTTTTTCAAGTGACTGAATCTTTGCAAACAGATCAGTCCGGGAGACAATATTTATGGGGGGGTGAGGCAAGTCAAGACTGATTTTGTTAAGCAGACACCTTTATAAAATTATTTCCAAATTTTCTATATAAAAATTTTTAAATAATATATACATAAATAAATATTTACATATAAAGTTAGAACACTACCAAAAAAGCTGAAGCCTCTGTAAGCATTAATCTCTTCCAGCCCTGGTCCTTTCCCTGTTGCCCAGAGATAGCCCTTATTAGACACTGTTATGAGTTTGGCAAGTATCCATCCTTAAAAAAAAACAACAAAATGAAACAGCTTTATTGAGGTATAATTATCATACAGCCAACTACACATAATCTAAACTGTTCAGTTGGATAACTTTTGACATATGTATACATTTATGAAGTCTTTACCCCAAGCTCTATGTGGTGAACCTATCCACCTCTCAAGTTTACTCATTTCTCTTTGTGATCATTCTTCCCTCCCCATCCTCAATCACAGGCACCCAAAGATCAGCTTTCTATCACTAGAGATGAGTTTGCGTTTCAATAGGTTTATATACATGGAGTCATACATTAAGTACTCCTCCTTTTTTCTGGCCTCTCTCACTCAGCATAACTATTTTGAGATTCATCCATGTTGTTAGTGATAATAGTTCGTTCCTTTTTTTTTTTTAAGTTTATTTATTTTGAAAGAGAGACAGAAAGAGTGGGGGGGAGGGGCAGAGAGAGAAGGAGAGAGAGAGAATCCCAAGCAGGCTCTGCACTGACAGTGCACAGAGCCCCCACATGGGGCTTGATCTCAACCGGTGAGATCATGACCTGGGCTGAAACCAAGAGCAGGATGCTTAACCAACTGAGCCACCCAGATGCCCCAGTTCATTCCTTTTATTACCGAGTAGGCTTCCATGCTAAAGGTATACCTCAATATTTTTACCCATTCGCCCATTGATGGACATCTGGGCTGTTTCCAATTTGGAGTTATTACAAATAAAGTTGCACTGAACTGTGCACCAGTCTTTGGACATGAGATTTTAAAAAACGTGGGTAAAGATGTAGAATAGCAAGATCATGTTGTAGGTATACATTTACATTTTTAAGAAACCGCCAAGTGGTTTTCCAAACAGGTTGTACTCCTTAACACTGCAACCACCAGGGCATGGGAATCCCAGCTCCTCCATATCCTTGCCAACATCTGGTATAGTCAGTCTCTTAGTTTAGCCATCCTAACACGTGTCAAGTAGTATCTCATTATGGTTTTAATTAGAATTCCCTAAAGTACTAGTGATGTGAGTATCTATCCTTGTGTTTATTTGCCAACTTCTGTGGTCAAATGATTCTTTGAATGTTTTATACATTTTCCATTGGGTTGTTTGTTTCCTTATGTTGAGGGTTCTTTTCACGTTTTGGCAAAAAGTCCTTCGTCGAACACATGTTTTACAAATATTCTCTCCCAGCAGTGGCTGCCCTTTTCATTATTCTAAGTTTCTTTAGAAAAGGAAAAGTTTTAAAATTTGATGAAGCCCAATATTTACATTTCTAATAGGTATGTGTTTTTGGTGTTGTACCTAAGAAATCTTTGCTTAGCCCAAAGCCACAAAAATTTCTCCTCTGTTTTCTTCTAGATGTCTTATAGTTTTAGGTTTTATATTCATGCACAAATCTTTTAAATATGTTTTAATTGCTCTGGAGTGAATGAATAAGGGTGGAATGGCTGGACCATATAGTAGGTATACATTTAATTTGTATTTATTTTGAGAGAGAGAGAAAGAGTACACAGGAGGTCAGAGAAAAAGAGGGAGAGAGAGAGAATCTCAATCAGGCTCTGCACTGTCACAAAGGCAGTGGGGCTTGAACTCATAAACCATAAGATCATGACCTGAGCCGAAATCAAGAGTCGGTCACTTAACCAGCTGAAACACCCAGGTGCCCCCGCCCCGACTTTTTTTTAGAGAGAGAGAGCACATGAGCAGGGAGAGGGGCAGAGGAAGAGAGAGAGAGAAAAAAAATCTTAAGCAGGCTCCACCGTCAGCATGGATTCTGATGCGGGGCTCGATCCCACCACCCTGGGATCGTGAGCTGAACTGAAATCGAAAGAGTCAGACACGCAACTGACTGAGCCACCCAGGTGCTCCTACATGTAATTTTTTAAGAAACTGCCACGCTGTATTATTTCTGACTTCATCTTATCTCCTTTATTGGCTTATTAGCTAGCCATAAGTCTCATTCGTGTTATTTCGGTGATTGTATACATCTTTAACATATCACAGTATAGCTTTAAATGATATTTTAATAATTCCTGCATTAGAGCCTTAAAAGTGTGTGCTTCCATTTCTCTCCTTCCTGCTTTTGAGTCAATTTTACCTTCACATAGATCATAAACTCTGCATACATTGTCACTATTTTGCTTTAAATCTATTAGCTTTCAAATACACTGACCCCTTTAGTACAGGTCTGCCAGAGATGAACTCTTTCAACTTCTACACGTCTAAAAAAAAAAGCTTCACCTTCATTTTTGAAATACATTTCTACTGGGTGTACAATTCTATGTCCTTTAAACATACTGATCCACTGTCTCCTGGCTTGCATGGTTTCTGATAAGAAATCTGTTGTTATTCTTAGTTTGGTCGCTCTGTCATGTATCTTTTTTTCCTGTGGCCACTTTAAGACTTAGTCTTTGTCTATGGCTTTGAGCAAATGGGAGTGTGTGGGGCTTGGTGAAGTTGTTTTCATGTTTCTGGTGCTGGGTGTTCACTGAGCATTTTTGGATCTGTGCGTTTAAGGTTTTCATCTAATTTGGAAACCTTTCAGCCATTCTTTCTGCAAACAATTTTTGGTCCCCCACCATCTTTCCATTTCAGGGATTTCATTTACATGTATTTTACATGTATATTAGGTGACTTGAAGTTGTCCCACAGTTATTTTCATTTTTATAAAATTACTTTTTCTCCCCGAGGTTCATTTTTTCTTTTTTTTTTTTTATGTTTATTTGAGAGAGAGAGAGAGAGACCGCGTGAGCAGGGGAGGGGCAGAGAGAGGGAAGCAGAATCCAAAGCAGGCTCTAGGCTCTGAGCTGTTAGCACAGAGCCTGACGCGGGGTTCAAACCCATGGACCGCAAGATCATGACCTGAGCCAAAGTCAGACAGAGCCACCCAGGTGCCCCATCCCTGAGGTTCATTTTCAGTGCTTTCAATTGCGGTGTCTTAAAGCCACTAATCTTTTCTTTTGCAGTGTCTTAGCTGCTGCTAATCCCATCTAGTCTTCTTTTTTTTTTTTTTAACCTCAAGTATTATGGTTTTAATCTCTGAAAGTTTTACTTTGGATTTTTTAATAGTTTCCGTGTCTCTACATAGCTTGTTGAACCTATGGAATACAGGTATAATAAAAGTTTTAATGTTCTCCGTTAATTCTGGGATTTTTTTGAAAATTCTTTTTTTAATTTTTTAAAAATATGTATTTATTTTTGAGAGACAGAGAGAGAGAGACAGAGTATGAGCAGGAGAGGGGCAGAGAGAGAGGGAGACACAGAATTCAAAGCAGCCTGCAGGCTCCAAGCTGTCAGCACAGAGCCTGATGCCCAAACTCACAAACCGTGAGATCATGACCTGAGCTGAAGTCAGACGCTCAATCGACTGAGCCACCCAGGCACCCCTACTATTCTCCATTAATTCTAACATTTGTGTCAGGTCTGGGTTAGTTTTAATTACCTAATTTTTCTCCTCATTATTAGCCTACATTGTCCTACTTCTTGCAAGCCTAGTATCTTTATATCCCAGACACTGTACATTTACCTTGTTGGGTACTGGATATTTTTGTACTTCTATATTTTGTATTTGTATTTATTGAGTTTTTCAGGATGCAGCTAAGTTACTTGAAAAGAGTTTGATCCTTTTGGGTCTTTTAAGATTTGTTAGGTGGGACTGGGGCAGTGCCTGATCAGTCCAGGGGTAATTACTTACCGGTACTGAGGCAAGACTCTTCTGTGTAATCTACCAAATTCCCATGAAATGCAAGGTATTTGCAGTCTGGTTGGACTGGTAAGCACTATTCATGGCTCTGAGTGAGCCCTGGGTACTGTTCCCTCTGATCTTCTACTACAGTCCCTCTCATCATCCTCCCCAACTGTGGGTCATTTCCAACATGAACGCATCTATCAGTAAATGGTATGCTGAGTAGTCAAGAGGGACATCCCATGGATCTCTGAGGACCTTTCTGCGAAGTCTCTACAGCTTCCTGTCCTGTGACTTCTAGCCACAGTTCTTCACATCAGGGAGTCCATAAGACTCTGCCTCGATCCCTTTCTCTGCGCCACACCCTGGAAAGTCTCTCAAGGCGTTAAGCTGGGGCAAGCACAGGAATCACCTCACTTATATCCTGGCTCTTAGGGATCACTGGCCTTTTTTGTCTGATGTGTAGTGCCTTAAAAACTGTTGTTTCATATATTTTATTTGGGTTTTTTGCTGTTCTTGTTTCAGGCAAGAGGGTAGATCTAGTTCCGGTTACTCTGCTTTGGTTGCAAGGTAAAGTTGGTACGTATCCATTTTTTAAAAATTAGAATGTAGTTATAGAAAACATATGGATTGGCTTGTGTCTACCCCTGATATCACTTTGCAACTTGTTTTTTCATTTAAAATGTTTTCCTAGCTTACTTTTGGTACCTTCTGTAAAATATTGCATTGCATGATTATATTATATATTTATTCATCCCCCTATTGATTGACATTTAGATTGTTTCTAATATTTGCTATGGCAAAAACACTGCATCCAGCATTCTTATGCCTGCCTCCGAGTAGCACATGCAAATATTCCTTTAGAGAAATTTTGGGTCAATGTTAGCGAATTTAGCAATTTTAGGTCAAATTGCTCTCCAATGTGACCATATAAATTAACATTCCTACAGTGTATGAAAACCTGTTTCTTCAGTCTTGCCAGTATTTGATATTGGCAAGATTTCAAGTTTTTGCCCTTCTGCTAGCTTCTTATTGCTTGAGTTTGCATTTCTTTTATTTTTACAAGGTTGAATATCTTATATTTTTATTGACCATTTTTGTTTCTTCTGGGGATTTTCTACCTAGTGTTTGTCCAACCTTATGCTGAATTATTGTTAACATATTTTAATTTATTTAAATAAATTCTTAAAACTTTGGACTGATTTTTTATATATATAAGTTATATATTATATACTATTCTATTTTATAATTAGAAATACAAATATCTTATTTTATATTTTTACCTAAATTTTATTTATATTTTATATTTAATTAATTTTTATATTTTATAATTATAAGTTTTATAAGTTACAAAATAGAATATCATATATGTAATTAATTTCTCTAAGTTTACCCCTGTTTTATAATTTTCTATTGTCTTATGGTGCAGAATTTGAATTTTTATCCAGTTAGGTTTATCAGATTTTTCTTTCATGTCTGTTGATTTTTTTACCTTAAGAAAGCTTTTCCTGTTACTAAAGTTATTAAAACATTCTCTCTTATAGTTTCTCTTACTAATTTTAATGTTAAATAATTTACAGTTAGATATTTAATCTATTTGAAGCTTACTTTTATGTATAAGGTATGGTAGGGATATAAATCGCATTGTTCATCTAAATAGCAAAATATCCCCATACTATTTTTGAACTATCTTCTCAACATTTAAATGTTTCAATCATATAGCAAATTCCCCAAAGATACAAGAATCTGTGCTTCATTTTTTTCTGCTCCTGTTAATCCTTTTCTATACCAATACTCACTGTTTTAATTACTGTTACTTTATAATACCTTGCTATCTCATAGGGCAAATACCACCTTTTTGTTATTCTTTTTCAAAATTATCTTGAATTTACCCTTCCATATAAATTCACAACCAGTTTCATGTTCGAAGAAAATCTTACTAGTGTGATTGGGTTTCATTAACTGCATAGATTAATTAGGCAACCATGAGTATCTTTACAGTATTGAGGCTTCCTATCAATTAACCTGGTATAGTTCTCTATCTACTCAGATTTATTTTCTACAGCCTTCAGGAAAGCTTTGTAGTTCTTGCGATTTTTAAAGATAGTTTTATTGAATTTATCCCCAGTAACTTTATAGCTTTATTTGCTGTTTTAATGGGATCATTTCCACCATTTCCATATTGCTGATCTATAGGAAAGCTGGTGGTGTTCCGTACGTTGAGCTTTTTCTCTCCTCCAAGCTAAATTCACCTATCAGTTCTAATAGTTCCTCATCTGACTCACTTGTATCTAAGTCCACCTTCTTGTCTTAGCTCGGAATACACTCTAGAGGCATCTACATGGCTCGGTTGGTTAAGAGTCTGACTCTCGATTTCAGCTTAGCTCATGATCTCGCCGTTCATGAGATCGAGCCCCGCACTGGGCTCTGTGTGGACAGTGAGGAGTCTGCTTGGGATTCTCTCTCTCCCTCTCTCTCTGCCCCTGTCCCACTCGTGTGCTCTCTCTCTCTCTCTCTCAAAATAAATAAACATTTTTTATAAAAAAGAGTACACTCTAAATGACAAGTTTTAAAATAATTTATTAAATGATGGATGATTTTGTAGATTCCCAAGTCAGCAACTTGAGCCCGTGTTCCACATTCTGAGGGTACACAGCACAGGAAACTAAACTCTCAGTTGCCAACTACACAACTTTTAGTTGGTCGCCGATAACACCAGGTTTTCTTCTCATCTGCCCTTTTCTCCTAACAGTAGAAATGGAACAAAATCTCTAGCTGACTTCAGTTAGTTGGGTGTCAGGTTTTGATCCATAAAGTTCATCTCTTTGATCAGATTTTCTCTTAATATCTGGAGCAAGAAATAAATTGCTATTATATATATTCACTAAGAAAGCAGCCGAACATGCTGAGGATGATGGCACCCAAGGTCAAGGTACCAGCACACACTTGTGAGTGGTGAGAGCGCAAGGCTGTAGTCAGGTTCCAGGATAAAGTGCTCATTAGAGAGCCATACTTTTTCTCCCATCTCCTTACCTCTCCGTACCTCCCGCTCCCTATCCATGGCACTCAAAGTGTTTTTAGCAAGACCCACACTGAGAATCACCCACTGTTCCATTCTCTTTGTGGAAAACCAAACACAGCACAAAAATGGTGGTTTTCTGGCTCATGCGTCGTAATGGGTAAATGATTCAAAGTAAGCTGGTAGAAGTTGGCAAGAGAGATTTACTCTCCTGTACATAGAACGGCTTTTGTCCAAGTAGGTAGAAGAAACTTTAAGAACCATTCATGCTTAAGTATATGCACCAGAGTGCTGTGCCCCTGTCAAATAGGGCTCACATCAACAAAAATGATAATATTTTCCTTACATAAGTTTTCTAGTCCCTCTGTCAACATTTTGGAATACATCATTTGTAAGGAACATCTGCAAACGCATAAAGCAATCACTTCATGGGAGACAACGAATGCTTAAAAAGGCAACAAAAGAACATTTACAATTTTTAGATGTGAGTTTCAGATGTGAGTTTCCCTCACTTTTGGACAAGGATGCAAATTCAACTCTGTAATAAATTACAGTGCACTGTGAAGATTAAACGCACTCTTGGATTGAGTTCGCGCCTTCCTCCATCCTATCCTACACACAGCTGCCACACTAATCCTCCAAAAACACCAATTTTCATATGCTGCTTTTCAAAACTAGCTTCCTGGCTTCCTGTTGCACGAAAAATAGTCTCAAATGCTTTCGTCTGGCATTCAAGGCTCTCTGTGATGTGCACCCTGGCAAACATTTCACACACAAGCATGTGGTGTGGTGGAAGAAATGATCTCCGGCTAGTTATTTAGAGACCCCACTGGCCCCACGGCCCCACTGACCCGGCAAAGGTCCCATGCACCTCCTAGACTCATTGGCTTACTCAGTAATGGTCTGAAAGGCTATTACTGGGTCACATGCCCAAACCCTAGAGCCGGGAGTCGGGGTGATGTTGCCACTGCCTAATCACATGGACTGAAAGTGGGAATGGTGGTTTTCCAGAAGAAAACTGGGGCATTATCATGAGCAGTCAGGTGGTAAAACAGCTGAGATCCCCCACAAGTGCCTTAACACACTGGACAAAATTCAAGGAGACAAGCAAACGTATTAACTCTCATTAGGCCTCTTGCATCACACACAATTCCACAGGGTTTTATCACACAGATGCAGCTGAGGGAGGCACTGTCTCATTCTGGAATGTGAGGAGTCTCCTATTGCCCCAAATCCATGCACTTCCATTATAGCTGCTTGAAAAAAACCTTTTTTTCATGTTTATTTATTTTGAGAGAGAGCACAAGCAGGAGAGGCGCGGACAGAGAGGGAGAGATATTTCAAACAGACTGCACACTGTCAGTGTGGAGCCCCACATGGAACTTGAACCCGTGAGCTGGAAGATCATGACCTGAGGCGAAATCCAGAGTCAGACACTTAACCAACTGAGCCACCCAGGCGCCCCCATTACAGCCACTTTTATATAGATGAGACCCTGTCTGGGAGCACAATTTGCTGGGTTCATTGTATGCAATGTACATACCCTCAATAATAACTTTTTATCTCAGGTTGCACAAATTTAAGTAACACTTAGCCACAATGGTGTAAAATGAACAAAAACAACATATTCTGTGACGAATCAAATAAAATATATTTTGAGTTAATGCTTTCTCTCTTTAAAGATAACATTTCTGATAACTGTCATCGGTTCATGAAAAGACACAAGACCAACAGTTTGTGTGTGTGTGTGTGTGTGTGTGTGTGTGTGTGTTTCCCTACTTAAGGCCAGATTGTCTTGAATAAAGGTCTCAAAGTTTGCCTGAAGGCTTTCAAGGCAAATTGTCAGGTTGAGGGTGGTCACCACCCAGCCAGATGGCTTGCATACATCTTCAGTGCCTTTCTTCTACACATGCTCTCTTCCTGGTTTAAACCTTCATGATCCCAGTTCTATAGTGAAACAGTATTTGCAAGTCTCTCTTGACCATAAACTCCTAAAAGTTGGGGACTTCTCACTTTGGTTTCCCGAGGGCTTGGCATTTTGTTTGGCGTTGGGGCAGGGGGAATGGGCAATTCAAAAAGTATGTTATTTGATGCTATGACTCAATCCATCCATCTATGCTATGCACAAACACTATGACAAATTTCTTATAACAAATAGGAACTTCTTGCAATAAACTAAATTCCAAGGAAAGAATGAAAACAGGAAGGTAGCTGGTTTATTTGTACCTACTATGTGAGAGGCACTGGTTTAGGTTTTGTTTGTTTGTTTGTTTTTAATGTTTACTCATTTTTGAGAGAGCATGAGCAGGGGAGGGGCACAGAGAGGGGGACAGAGGATCCGAAGTGGGCTCTATGCTGACAGCAACCAGCCCAATGGGGGCTCGAACTCATGAACCATGAGATCATGACCTGAGCTGAAGTTGGATGCTTAACTGACTGAGCCACCCAGGCGCCCCTGGTTTAGGTATCTTTATAGACACATTATTCCATTGAAGTTTCACAGTCCTATAAATTCTTACACTCAAGAGTTTGCATTGCTTGCCAGAGTAACCCAAACTCCCAGTGACAGGGGCATGAGTCATATCCAGCATGCCTGACTCCTTGATTACCAAGTCCACCATCCCCATTTACCATGATTCTGAGATTCATGAGTATGTAGGGGCTATCAGGAAATGTAAAAAAATGTCCATTTTAAAGAGTGCTTTTTAAAGTTTTTTTAATGTTTATTTATTTTTGAGAGAGCAGGGGAGGGGCAGAGAGAGGAGTCACAGAATCTGAAGCAGCTTCCAGGCTCTGTGCTGCCAGCACAGAACCCGACACAGGGCTCAAACTCACGAACCATGAGATCATGGCCTGAGCTGAAGTCAGCTGAAACAAGCTGAGTCATGGCCTGAGCTGAGTGTTTTACACTCTTTAGAAGCAATAGAAGCAAAAGCCGAATGACATAATGTGAGAGCAAATAGCTTGTATGGGAATCTGTGGGAATGATGGTGGATGAGAATTGTTTTTAAATTAGTTCTTTTGTAAATTGCAAAAAAAAAAAAAAGTTCTCGTTTGTAGTGCACACTTTATAGTTCACAAAGCACATGGGAACAGTGAAGATAATGATGGGTTATGGTTGCAATTCATAGAAAAGGAGGTACAAGGAAATTGAATGAAAGGAGATAATAATTTACGTCCATAATCAATCCTTAAAAAAAATTTAATCTGAAAGTACATTTCTGCCACCTATCTTCTATTCAGTATAATAAAGAATGAGAGTGATACAGAAATGAATTCTAGTTCAGGGTTTTGAAAGGCCAACCAGCTTTAGGGCAGTGCTCGAGCTTACAGTGTTAACAAGACAGCACAATTTGATATGTGGTTCCTGCCAACCAACTTTAGAAATAATTCCATGTTCGTGAGAAGTCTGCAAGAACCACAAACCAAACCTCAAAATAGATTCGAAGAAAAAATACTCTTAGAAAAAATTTCCCTTCCTATCAGAAGCAGACCAGAAGGAAGCTTACGCTCCCACTTACAAGTTCCCCAGAAAGCTTCATCTAGAAGGCTGTTACTTTCTTCAGACACACAGCCGGTCACTCTTTTCTGAGGCTCTTGCCTCTTCCATGGCCTCTTCCAGAGACTAAGACACCAATCTGGAGAGCGCCATGGGCCTCCGGACCACTAAACAGATGAGGAGAAGCACAAAACAAGCCTCTGGTCACCACGAGGGTATGTAGGTATTTGCTGCTTTTCTGCGTTTCTCAAAGCTGAGCTTTGGGCTGGAGGCGGCTCCTTTAATGATCAATTGCTGACACTGCGTGCTAACAGCGATTATGTTGTCTCTTACATACGTCTTTCCATCCTCACCTGCCCAGGCCGATGTGGATTCTTTAAAAACCCTTAGGAGAGTCCTGTTACATTTAAATTGCCTATAACGTTTGTGTAATAGACTTATGACTGACGATAGGTTTAATTAAAATACAACTGTCTTTGGGAAGCCTGGGTGGCTCAGTGGGTTAAGCGCCGGACGACTGCAGCTCGGGTGGGTCCTGATCTCGCGGTTCCCGAGTTCCAGCCCCGCGGAACTCAGAGCCTGGAGCCTGCTTCAGAGTCCGTGTCTCCCTCGCTCTCTGCCCCTCCCCCGCTCACGGTCTCTCGGAAAGTGAATAAACATTGGAAAAATTTTTTAAAAATACAACTATCTCTAATGTATTCTTGGTAAACGACGCCAGTCTGTGCTCCCGTAAGTAACTGGCGCATGTTCCCCTTTAAATTAGACCTTAGTGGTTTTCTTGTAAGAACCGATTCCGCATTTCCGAGAGAACCCCGGCTATTTTTCTAGAACGGCTGTACGGGTGTGGATCAGGCGCTCTCTCGTTTCCCTCCCTTTGTGCAGCATCTATCCTGGAGGCCACGTAATAGCTATCTGCCAAAGAAAACTCCGAATCGCGGTTGTCAGCGTGTGCCACCATGCAGCGGCATTCGCTGCCCAAAGACCGGGAGACTTTAGACAGCAGATCGCGGGGCCTGCGGTGGGAGAGCTGCGTGCCGGCCCCGGCGTGATTAGGGGGCCAGCACGGCGACCCGCGACTGCAGCCGGGATTTAAGGCCACTGATTCCTTCGCAGCCAGGCCGGGACGGCGCTCGAGGGGCCGCCAGGTCGGGAGCCTGGGCGCGCGGCAGGAAGGACGCCCGCTGCGGGCGCTGCCCGAACTGGCGACGCTCCGGGCACGCGGGCGCCCCTCCCCGCGCCCCGGCCCCGGCCCGCGCCTGCCGAGGGAGGGAGGCGGCCGCGCCGAGAAGGGGCTTTGCTAATTGCCGAAGCAGGAAGTGAGCACGCGGAGGACGCTGCGGAGAGTCTGGGAGGAGGTGGAGGAGGAGGAGGAGGAGGGGCGCGCAGAGCCGCGGTGGTGAGCTCCGGGAGCGTCGGCACGGCAGGACCTGCCATCCCTGCCCTCCCGCTCTCCAACCCCGTCCCCGAGGCCGCGCAGCCCCCTTGGGCGCTCGTCTGCCCACCCCGCCCCATGGCTTTCCCGGACGACCCTCTGCGCGCAGGTAAAGTGACACCGCGCCCTCACCTGGAGCGGGAACCGCGGCCCGCGAGCTCGCCAGGCTCCCGCAGCTACCGTGGGGCCGAGCCTCCCGCGACCCCCGGGGCTTCCCGGGACGACCTTGGACGGGGCGCCGCACCCCGGTCCGCGCGGGGTCGGGCCGGGGACCGCGGCGGCGCCCGGGGCCCCGAGGGCGCGGTGCGAGGTCCCCCCCGCGAGCGGCTGCCGATCCCCGCGGGTCTCGCCGGCCTCCTGCGCGCCCGCCGCCCCCACCCTTCGGCACCCCCACGCGTGCCTGGGACGCGCCTTCCCTCTCCCCGCGCTGTGGCCCCCGCCGCTTTTGTTCTGGACTCGGGATCCCAGTTGAAACAAGTCTCTCAAGCCTCTCTGGCAGGAAAGAGCGCAAGGAGTGGATTTCATTCTTTCCTCCCCGGCCCTTCCTTTCTCCCCACTCACAGGCCTTCTCATTTCTCCTTTTCTCTCCTCTTTTTCACTTTCATTAAATGCTTTTGTTCTGTATGTACGTTGGCCCTCAGAGCCGTTGCATGAACTGGTATCCAGGAAACCGAGAGGCTGATCCCACCTGTGGGATCCCACCTGTAGAGGCCTTTAATTAGAATGGTCTCTAGTTCTGTCCTTATGTTAAAATACTGTGTGTACCCAGGCCAGAATCTCGATTTTTCTTTCATCTCTTACTTGATTTAAGGGCCTCCTCAGACTTCACCTTCCAGGATTTCTGCCCTTGCTCTCCCATCCTCTTGGGAGGAATGAATGAATGATCGAGCTACTCCCCGGGGCACGCTACGGATTTCTCTCCTTTGCTGAGGTTGGAAAGGCTGCGGAGAAAACCACATATACAGAACTGCCTGTAACTGCGTAGATAAACGTGTTTCCTATTTTCTGGCCTGGGCTTGGGCAGGGACAGAGCAACATTCCATCATTAATCTGTGGTTTGAGCAGTTAGGAGGAGACAAAGTATCTGGAGGTGAGTCAGAAGACAGCTACATTGGCATCATGGTGTGCTAAGTTTGGGAGAGTTTCCTGAAGATTTTGAAGCAAGGTCTAAATTCTTCTTCAAGTGGGGAATGGTAAATATGTTTTCCAGGGAAATGGGAGATAAATCAGTTGTCTGGATCTCCTTTCCCTCCCCCCATACCCACTGTTTGGGAAAAAACAGAAAGGGCAGCCACCCCCACTCACCTCCACATCCACGTCTTCCAAGAACCCGATGGACAGACAAGTGCCAAGAGGTGTGAGGCCCGATTTTACCAACAGTCGTCTCAGATCTCATTACATGATAGTGGCGAAGGGGCTTCAAAAAGATTGGGGGGGAGGGGGTACGGGGATCCATGGAATGGGGACAAGTGTAAAATCTGCTTGGGCCCCCCAAATTAATGGCACCGGAGAAGACAAGGCCCAGGAACTGCCCCTTAATAGTGATACAGTGTGTAAAAAGCCTCAGTGAGTCATGGTGTGAAGAGGCCACCAGGGCAGCCAACGTGGTCTTAGCGGACCACACTAGCACTACAGGATCTAGAATTCCTGTCGTGGTGTTCTTGGTCTGCCTGGCCCAGCCAAAATGGAACAAAGGACTTGGAAATCCCAGCACATGAGGCGTGACCAGAGGGGATGATGATAGGAGGGTGTCCTTCAAAAGAAACTGGTCTCCTGAACTTTAAGAGGTAGAACCCACATCTGTACGTGAGATCTTTCTGGCTTCCCACAGAGTGGGGAGAGACCTCCTAAGGTCGAGGTCTCCTTGTCACTCGCAAAGATATAGAAGAACCTATTCAGACATTCGAAAGATGTCCCCATGTCCGTTCCCACTCTGGGAGTCTATCAGTAAGAGGAAGGTTCCTCCATCTAAAAAAAGATCGAAAATGACTTTCCCTTTCTCATTTAATGTCTATAACCTCCAGCGCATACCCGCCCACCCCTTCTATTTCTGCAGTGAAGCCACAGATGGTGCCAATGTGTGGAACTCATTAAAGGGAGTCTTCCCTTCTGCATCCCTGACCGAGCTCCCATGCTCTCTCCTGACTTCCTGCACTCAGCGCTCACCTGCCGTGTTCATACCTACGCTTGCCTTTTACCCGCCGCTTCACCAAAAGGTGGCCAGAGACCTAACAGATCCTGCACTTGTCTACTTAAGAAACCTGCATGGACTTTTCTAACAGATGCTCAGTCCTTCAGAGGTTTTCATTCTCTCTACGTCTGTCTCTACCTACCCCTGCCGTCCCTGCCCCTTCGCAGACATTGTTCTCATTGTCCGGAAGGCCCTCTTCACCGCCCCTCCACCCCCACTCCTGTCTGTCCCCAACTAGACAGTAAGCTGTTGGACAGAGCTCACGCCTGTCACGGTATTCGGTGGTGTGGTTTCCGAGTGGTGGTGGGGATCCGGAACCAAAGGACACGAAGGAATTCTTGAGACATCTTTGGTGCAAAAAAAAAAAAAAAAAAAGGTGATCTTATTAAAGCACAGGGACAGGACCCGTGGGGCAGGAATCGATGCCCCGATAGTGAGGAATGGCTGATTACATACTTGGGAGCTGGGGAGGTAAAGGCAAGAGGAAGTCTCCAACAGCATTTTCGTATGCTAAAGAAGACACAGATCCTGGAGGCCTGGCTGTCTTTGTGCTAAGGTGGTTTTCCCTTCCAGCAAAGCCTCAACATCAAGACAGTAGGGAGGTCCTGGAGAATTGTTACGCTCGATAATTGTCAATGGGCTGCAGGTTATAAGGCCATTTAATTTTGTCTACCATTTGTTTCTGCCTCTGTTTCCCACACCACTCAGCGCTTTGTAAGCCCTGGTTAAATACTTACTGCCTCACTGAATGAATGGAAGTATACAGTTTAACCACATATGCTTCAAACTGTGGGCAGTAAAAGCTTTTCTTGTTTTGAGATTTTAGAAACTTCTTCATCCAGTTAGATATGTCAACTGAGTTTACCTTGTAAAGATAAAAAAGATGTTTGTGTCTTCACGTGCAAATAACAAAGGTATATATATATTATCATAGCAGGTTATGAGCTTAGTGTGAGGAAACAACGTTTTGCACTAAGAAAATCTACAAGACTGTTGGGGTCACACGGAAGAAAAACAGTCATGCAGGTTCTAGTAAGGCTGTCTCACTCTATCTCTGCCACTAATAAAAATCGAACACGGAATGAGTCAGATCATCTGTGTCGGAGGTGAGTCCAGTCTGGCTCACGTTCATACAGACTTCAAGCCAGAAGCAAAGAAAGAGGCTTTGAAACCTTGGGTTGAGGAGGTGGGGGTGAATCACTGCGATGAGCTAACTGCCGAAGGGCCACCAGCTCATGGGCGCATGTCCTTCCTTTGTTCTGGGGTCCCTGTTTGCACTGTGCAGTGAGGCTGCTGGTGGGGCAGCAGCTCAGGACAGCCCTGGGTGGCCCCTCATCTCTCACTGCCCCTTCCAGCACCCCCCCCACCATGAGTTTAGGTGGGTCCCAGGTAGCAGTGGGAATGGAAACCGGGACAGAAGAGCCAACCGCTTCAAGGAGCACAGGTCTTTGACCAGCCAGACCAGCTAGCCCTTCTTCAGATGCACCAGAGAGCCGTGGCGAGCTGGAGTTCTCCTTTCTCCTTTTCTTCTTCTTTTTTAAGTTTATTTATTTTGAGAGAAAGAGCATGCTGCAGCAGGAGAGGGGCAGACAGAGAGGGAGAGACAGAATCCCAAGCAGCCTCTGTGCTGTCAGCACAGAGCCTGATGTGGGGCTCGAACCCGTGAACCCTGAGATCGTGACCTGAGCTGAAGAACTCAAGAGTTGGATGCCACCATCTGAACCACCTAGGCACCCCCTGGGTGTGCACTTTCTGGACCCCTGGTCCTTCTTCCGCTTGTTCAGCACCTGATGTGAGGTCTGCAGACGGCAGGGAAGAAGAGAAAATGAACAGTGTGCCAGCGCCACCAGAGCACTGCCTCCCTGAGACCTTGTGTCCCGAGTATGGTTAGGGCTCTAGGACTTCTTCATAACCAGGAATGAAAACAGCCGTCGGTCAACAGAAAAGCGATCGTACTCACAAAATCCTAATAACAGAGGAAAAATAAGTTCGCTCTGAAACTGCAAGTTCGAAACTTGTCTTGAGTTCTTCACTCGAAAGCACACAAGGCCTCTCACGGCTCCTGGTTCCCTGGGAAAGCCAGGGCGCTCCGGCATGCTTCCCTCTTTGTTCGCTCTGAAAGAACATCCTTAGAGGAGGTCTTTGGATTTCCCTTGAAAGACTGTGTCTAGGAACGGGTGGCGCCCGTGTTCCGTGGCTAATGAAGGGAGGTGTTGGAGCGGAACCATACGGCTGTTGGGTGGCTCACCAGGGTGTGTGTTGCAAAATAGGGGACGGTTGCTTCTGGAGAGGCCGTGGGCTGCGGTCCACGGTTCTAAGGATGCGATTTGGGTCATTGAGCGGATGAGGAGTCAGGAGGAGATTTGGGACTTAGAGCTGATGCCGGAATGCATAGTACTTTGGGGGAACGCTCGGTGCCTGTATTTTGCACGTGGGAGGGATGTGAATTGGGGGGCCAGAGAGTAAACTATGATGGGTTGAGCTGCGTTCCTCCAGAAACATTGTTGTCATTCTAATCTCCAGTACCTCAGAATGTGAACTTATTTCGAAATAGAGGCTTTACAGATGTAATCTAGTTAAAATGAGGTCATTAGAGTAGGTCCTAATCTAACATCCTTGTTAAAAGGGAAAATCTGGACACTGAGATTCCCCCCAGGGGAGCATGTCAGGTAGTCAGTGCGTGAACTTCTAGAAAGTAGTGGAAATTAGGCAGATTAAAAAAAAATTTTTTTTTCAATGTTTGTTTATTTTTGAGAGAGAGACAGAGAGACAGAGCGTTGAGTGGCGGAGGGGCAGAGGGAGAGGGAGACAGAATCCGAAGCAGGCTCCAGGCTCTGAGCTCTCGGCACAGAGCCCGATGCGGGGCTTGAACTCATGAACCATGAGATCATGACCTGAGCCGAAGTCAGACACTTAACTGACTGAGCGACCCAGGTGCCCCAAAATAGGCAGATTTTGAAGTCACAAAGTCCCAGGTCCAGATTCTGGCTCTTGTATTACCCTGTGACTTTAGGCACACAGTTGTGTAAAAAGGGAGGCACCAGAACCTTCCTCGGGGTTCCTGCGAGGATACACTGAGCCTGGGGGTAACCCCTGCAGCACGGGCTGGGCACCAGGTAAGCGGGAGCTCTAATGGGAATTTCAGAGGAAGGTGCTGACCGCGGCTTCCTATATCATTCAGTGACTTTAGCCTGAAGATGCTCTTTGGCCGATGGGGCCACTGCTTCTCACCGCTCACGGACCTTTAAAGCTGGAAGGACGCGTGGAGGCTCCGTTCACCCCTGACTATTACAGATTAGGAACCTGAGGCCCAGAGAAAGAAGAAACGATCTAGCAGCCTGCCTAGCTTGCTCTCCCCTGATGTCTCCGAGAGCCGGGCCAGGTATCCTCCAGGGCCACGCTGCGTCAGGTCACCACGGGCTTCTCTCGTGCCTTTTGAGAACTCTCCAGAAGACGCTCATGTAAATTAAGCATCAGTGCCATCAGCGAGATCCTTTTTGGTCAGTTCCCAGGTAACTTGGGGTGATGTGTATCTTCTTGCCTGGAGACACTGATCCCGGAGTCGAGGTGGCTTTGGGAGGAAAGCACTGCCAGAGAGAGCAGGGCTTCGGCTGGGAGCTAGGGGAAGTCCCAGCCTGAGCTCATGTGGTCCCCCTTTCTGTTTTGGCTCCTCCCGTGCCCCATGTCCCAGCTGCTGTCAGAGCTTTGCCTGCGGGCCCTGCCTGCTGTTCCCTGGAACTTATAAAAAATACACACTGTAATGCTTCTAAATAAGAGATTTGATTTTATATGTAGTAATACTGTAAACATGCAGCTCCAAGGGCTCTCAGAAGTCCTTTAGGGCAACTTCCTACTTCCAGACCAGTGTCAGAGAATCAGGATCAGCCCTCCTCCAAATACCCTCCTTGGTACACACCCACCCAGGCCTGGCGGACACAGGTAGTTGAGCGCGAACCACAAGGACGTCTCGGGTGGGAGAAGGCACGATGTCAGGCAGGGCACATTGGGCACCACGCAGGCCTGGGTCTGTGTGCGTGCTTGGCAGTGATGTGCACAGAAGAACTTCCTCCACGGCCTGATCTACGTCAGAGACTCCAATGAAGACCTGGACGTGCCTTTACTACGGGGTCCGAACACATCGCCTTTCCCGATTACCCTTTCGCTTTGCTGCCGTACATCAGAAAATGAAAAACCTGAATTCCTTGTGCCCTTGCCGTCATAAATTCTGTTTAGTCTCAGAGATTTCAGACCAAAGCAAGAGACTTTGGGCCTCCAAACATGTGCCATCATCCGCCTGGCTTTTCCTGTTCACCTCATAGCTTTGTGAGGCACGCTCCTCCAGCCTGGGGTTCCCAATCCTGGCCTGACCACAATATCCATCACCTGGGGCCCCCCCATCCCCCCTTCCCCCCACCCCGCAGGTTACAGGGGAGGAGCCTGAAGCCATAAGCACTTAGGTGAGTCATCCAAGGTCACACTGGCTCAAGGCCAGACCACTGCTCTCAGGATGTGGCAGGGAGAACCAAAGCCTTCAGCACCCAAGCCCACTGTGCCTTCCTTAACTGTGCTGTTTGAGTCCTCACTGCCACTTTTGGTGTGATTCTGCCTTTCCTGACCATGTCCTCTGTTTTCTTCTTCTCTTTCCTTCCTTTCATGCTAATTTTTCTGTAGGAAACAGAACTAACTTACAGATACAGTGGGTGATGTCTGCATGAATTCTGTTAGGGTCATTTGGAAACCACCACCTCCCCCCCCACACACACCCCTCCCCAGCTCTCTAGGTCCTGCACAGCCCTTGACCTGAAATGCCATTGTTGATACCTGCTGATACACCACACCCCTGGTGGCGGGCAGGTTTTAAAGTATTATCATCCAGAGACGCCTGCCTGTGTGGCTCAGTCGGTTGAGCATCTGACTGTTGATTTCAGCTCAGGTCATGATCTCACGGTCCTGGCGTTGAGCCCTGAGTTAGGCTGAACATGGAGCCTGCTTGGGATTCTCTTTCTCCTCCCCTCTCTCTGCCCCTCCTCTGCGCTCGCTCCCTCTCTGTCTCTCAAAATAAAAAAAAAAAATAAAGCATTAGCATCTAAGTATGCTTTAGTGAAAAGGAAATTGTTGCAACAAGGCCGTGATAGGTGGGGAGGGAGGAAGGAACTTGAGATTACTCAGTGACGGCTTCCACCACCCTGTCTCCAGCCAGGAACCGGAAGGAGAAGAATGAAAAGGAAAAACTCAGAAACCAAACTCGATGTGTCTGGCCGGACATATCTGAAGTATACTAATGTGCCATGTTCTTTATCCCCTCTCAGCCTTCTCCCATGCTGTTCCTTCTCTCTAGAATGCTTTTCCCTCCCCAACCCCTTCTCCTGGCTAGCTTCACTTCATCCTTCCAGACCCAGCTGTCCATTCCCCGGCAGGATCTTCTCCCCGCACCCCCCCCCCCACAACCCCACTGTGTACCCCAGGCTGGGCATTTACGCTTCCTCTTGTTTCCATAGCATTCTGCACTTGTGTTTCTTAACACTGAGGGCTCTGTATTATAATGACTTATCACTTGGGCAGGAGCAGTTGTGAAAACTCTGGGTGAAATCAGCAACACAGGTGGTTCCTGTTTTGTTTACATGGATTTAAATCCATATTTGAGTCCATATTCCCCTGGGCTCCCAGGAAATTCCTTTTCAGTCCGAGTCGGGACCTGGCCCTTCCTCGGAGTCACATGGGAATCTGAGAGGATGATGTGATGCTTGGAAAACTAGAGAGGGGCCTTGAATTTTTAGTACATTTTGGTGGACATTGCTGTCCTCAGGGTCTGGGCCTTGCAGGACCCTTGCGATCCAGCAGCCCTTTGTTTCTGGGCTAGACACAAACCATGGGTCCCTTTGCTGGGGTTGGGAAGTCCCCTTGGTGCATCTCCTGCTGTGGCCTTGCTACCTCTGGGCTCTGCCAGGGACCAGGCCACGGTCCCCACTCATGAGGCTGCAGATGTCTGTCCCCTGCTCTGTGGAATGACACTGGCGAAAGCTCTCCTCGTTTGTCCCCACTCCTCTGGGCCATCTTGTTTAATCTCTCCAATGACTAGGCTGTCATAAAACAAACAAATAGATGTTCCCTTCACACTGCTGCTCCTTTGGGCATTGTCAACACCTGCCAGGCAAAGACATGGGGAAAGTCCAGACACATTCTAGAAGGGAAACATCTAGGGAGAACAAACACAAATTATTATAAATCATCCTGCTATGCTCATTTGGATCCCCAAAGGCATTTCCTGGGTCTAAGTGCCTGGTCCACAGTGTATACTTAATGAAGATCTGGAGGGAAAAAATGAAAGTTGAAAAGTCGGCTGACCCAAGGCTGCCCCTTAGGGGGTTTCGTGGGTGGTGTGCTGCATAAATCTCGAAGACCCCCTCCCCAAACAGATTTGGTTCTTTATTAAGATAGTTTTCTGGCAGATGTCTGATAAAGTGTCTTGGAGAGGGGAACCTTTTTCTACTTTGTGCAAATTCTTGAGATGTAGTTGTGGCTTTGACCGAGGCCTATCCCTTTTTCTGCATTTCCTCATTCAGTTCCTGAAATGCAACAAGTGGTAAATAAGAAGCAAATATATTGGGAAATCAAAGTCACTTTTTGTTTGATAATGATACTGGGAGGTATTTCTTTATTAATTTGCATAAACCACATCCAGATGCTTAGTATTTTAAAGTTATAAAAATGAGGGGCACCAGGGTGGCTCAGTCGGTTAAGCGGCTGACTTCAGCTCAGGTCATGATCTCACGGTTGGTCAGTTCGAGCCCTGTGTCGGGCTCTGTGCCGACAGCTTGGAGCCTGGAGCCTGCTTCAGATTCTGTGTCTCCCTCTCTCTTTCTGCCCCTCCCCTGCACACTCTCTCTCTCTGTCTAAAAAATAAAACATTAAAAAAAGTTTTTAATGAGTTACAAAAGAGTAGGAAATGGAGAGAAGCAGAAGACAAAGTTATAATCAAATCCAGTATGCCACATAGTCCTGAGAATGACATCTGCATAGTTCATGACTATTTGGAACTCTGAGTGTTTATAGATATTTACAAGGAAACTGTCCCAAATTATGGTGTTGTTTTTTTTTTTTTTTAATGAAGTTTATTTGTCTTAATCTCTTTCTTGGTGTGGTCTGACCCCATTCCTCCTGAATTTGTTTTGAGTAATGATTGAAAGTAAGTGTTTCTCAAACCTGATTAGGGTGGTTTGCATCGCTGTGAAGACAGTTCTCAAAGGACACCTTTGTGCTCTTAAATACTCTCCCCTTGTTTGTTTGCTTTTTTCAGATCATATGGCAAAGGAGCCAGTGGAAGACACGGACCCTAGCACTTTATCCTTTAACGTGGTAGGTTACAAACTTTACATGAATGGCGATAATTCTTGTTATTCCTTTTTCCCCTTTGTTGCATTTTTATGGCTCAGTATTAACATGAAGATCAGAAACCCCAAGTTCGGTTTTCCCAAGATAAATGTCTTTATCACAGTGTTCTCTGTGACGTAATAAACTTTGGGTTTCTCTAAGGCTAAAAATGGTATTAGGTTTCTGTTCTTGTTTGGCACGTACCAGAAGTGATCTGCTTAGATTACATCAGGTCTTTGTACGTTTGTCTACTCAATACTTATCTGTCTCCTTTTAACTTCCTCTTCTTCCAAATTCAAGTTATTTAATGTGAGATTGAAGGAAACAACAGGGCTGCCTTCCAGTAACTGGGGGCTGCCCATTCACCAGATGGGCGTCCGCCGTTTGGTTCAGTGTGTTATTGCATTTAATCCCTGCAACCTCCCTCCAGGTAAGCACTGCCCGCTTTACAGATGAAAGACTGAGGCACAGAGGATGAGGTTAAGAGGCCCGACTGGAAGCGGCCCAGCGGCTGGCTTTAGGTCCCTGCCCTGCCTTCCCATAACCACTCTGTAGCATGTCTCCTGCTTAAGGTTTACCGAGGACTTCACATCCATCATTCTTCATCCTCCAAATAAGCGGTGAGGTGGTAGGACAGCTGTTTTTACCCCCATGCTACAGAAGAAGCAAGGAAAGTTAACGGATTTGTATAAAATCACCCAGACTGGAGCCCTGCTCTCCTATGTGGTACTGCCTCTTGTTTTATGACCAAATCAGTGCCTTTGGCAACATTTCATGTGTTATTATGCATATAGTATGTGACACATTTTCTTCTTCTTTCTTTCCTCTCCTTCCTGCCTCATTTCTTCCTTCCTTCTTTCTTTTTTTCCTTCCTTCCTTCCCTCTTCCTTCCTTCCTTCCTTCCTTCCTTCCTTCCTTCCTTTCTTCCTTCCTTCCCTTTCTTCTCTTCTCTTCTCTTCTCTTCTCTTCTCTTCTCTTCTCTTCTCTTCCTTCTCTTTTCTTTTCTGTCAGCATTTGGAGGAGAGGAACTGCCCAGTCATGAACAATTCTGAGGAACTGATCTAGTTAGAATGACATAAATGCACACAACAATATAATTAAACAATACAATTCAACAAAATGTCTTTAAGTCTTTGGTGATTCATGCGGCACCTGTGTCTCAAAGCCCTGAGATGTTTGTGTTCACATCTTTAGTCAGCACTGCAGTTTCCTAAGTGGGAATGGGACGGAGCTGGACACACAGTGGAAATCAGTATGAAAGAATCCCCTGCCCCTGCGTCCGTAAGGACAGGATGCAGAGCAGCCCTGTGGATCATTCCTGTCATCCCCTGTGCTGTGGTTCCTTACGGGAGCCTTTGGCTCCTATAGGGTGTTACTCAGTCGGTCCTTCCTGTCCCTAGTGCCCGACCTGTGCTCCCCTGGGACTCCCACTCTCTTCCCGACATCAGGTTCTCCTTGGGTCACAGCTACTTCATCGCTTCTCCACGCTGGGCCAGATTGACTTTTCTAAGCCTTCCCTGGGTCAGTTTGCTGGAGTGGCCACAACAGGGCACCACATAATGGGTGACCTAAATGTCCCACGCTTCTGGAGGTGAGAAGCCAAACCCCAGTGTTGGCAGGGCCATTTCCCCCCGGAATCAGTGGAGGAAGAATCTTTTCTCCTCTCCGCAGGCCTGTGTGGTTGTCGGTAACTGGCAGTGGCCCTCGGCTTGTAACTGCACCCATCCGTTCCCTCACGGCCTTGGCACGTGGCCGAATTCCCCCTGTGGGTCTGTGTCTCTTGTACAGACACCGGTCATCTTGGATTGAGGGTCCACTCTACTCCAGTATGATCTCACCTTAACTAGTCCTCTATCTATAGTGATTGCATTTCCGAATGAGGTCACATTCGGAGGTACTGGGCGTTAGAACTTTTAACAGGTCTTTTTTGGGGAGATGCACATCAACCCATAACATGGCAGCTGCTCCTGGGGTTAAGCCTATACTCTTCAGAATGGCACACGCGGTCCTCCACGACCCCGTCTCAGCATCCCTCCTGATGAGTCAAGCTTGAGTAGCTATTTGCTGCTCCTGAAACACCCAGGCCTTCTCACCTTCCTGGGATACCGATAACCCTGCTCCATCCAGCGAAGAAAATCTCCCTGCTTCCTCACCTGATGAACCCCTGTTGTTCCTCCTCTTCTCAGTTCAAGCTTCGCTGACCTGTGATGCTTTCTTTGCCTCACCCTGGGACCTTCTGGGGCCCCCTTCTCCACAGCCCAAACTCTACTTGTGATCGCACTGTGCTGAAATTATTTGCTTGTCTGAGTTTCTACAAGATAGTGTTGAACATCTTCCCATGCACAGTTGGATAGGCCAACCTTCCCAAACACCTGGAATGGCACCCATTAAATCTTTCCACCTCACTTCCAGGATCTTCCATGTAAACTGACTCCATCATTTCGGATCCAGCCCTGTCCCCCTCCAGCGTGCGTCTCTGCTTCAAGCTGATGGGTCTTCTACACCTGTCACTGTCCAGACCACCTGTGTCTGCCATCTGCAATTACTGTGTTCCTTCCTCTTGGTCACCCAAGTTCTTGGGCATTCTCCAGGCCTAGCTTGAATGTCTTTTCAGGAAACCTGTGTTTGCTCGAGCCTGTTCATTCATGCAGACCTTTGGTAGATGTTCACACTGAGTCAAAATGTGGAGTTGCAAAGATCATAGTTCCTTCTCTTGAAAAACTCCAAGTTTGTTCCAGGAAATAGACAACTACATACTTTAAAAACAGCCTGGTAAGTGTTGTAGGACAGGTGTGTTTTCCATTCTCTGGAGAACAGAGTATCAAGAAGAATTTAGTCTGAGGGAAAACTTGACTTTTTAAGTTCTCCATGATTGATTGATTTCTTCTGTGGAAGAGGAGTTCGAGGCGCCTAGAGGTTCTGAAGCTTCACTGTTCATCTCCAAAGTAACTGCAAGGAAAGGGATTTAAAACAAAATTCTTGGTTCCACATTTGTTTCTTCTTCTCTTCTGTCAGAGGAGGACATGTGTGAGACCTACAGGCAAGTTGGAAGGTGTAACTTTCGTTTTAAGGCTGGAAGGCATGGACCCAAAGGCCCAGATGGAGGGTGGGAGCTGAATAGGGGTTAGGGGACAGGATAGGGAGACTGGGCACATTCTCGCTCCTCTCACGTAAGTCATCAGAGAATGACTCCATTCTTTAATCGGAAGTCAAAGTGTTCAGAACATTAGATACCTGCATGGAGGTACCAACAAAGACATACATGATTGTAAGAGCCTTTGCTATTTTGAATTCCCTCCAATGGAATTGCCCTCATCCAGGGCATTGAGGAACTGTGTATGGTCATGCATAATGAGTAGATCTTTGTAGATCTTTGTGCAGGTCAGTAGGGATGGTTGGCTTTTGAATCCCATCCCAGTCAACCCAGGACAGAGCTCTCCAATAGTGAATACCGCCTGGCACGCAGGCTTGTTGACCCAAATGAATATCACAGAAATGATGACAAGATATCAGTCTATCCCCATAATTCGTGAAAACGTTCCTCAATTTTAAACTACAGGAAATAGGGGAAATAGCACTGCAGAAAAGAGAAGAAGTGTGGTTTAGTGGTCAGAGCTGAGGAAATTGAGAAGGCTTATTCTGTCTCATGTTCCAACATTAACTTCTTGTCAATGTGGATTTCATTTTTTATGCACTAAGCATAAAAACAAGCAATGGGTCAGGCCTGTTGATAAAGCCATGGCTAGAAACTTGTGAGGTTTTAAACTAAAATTATGACTTCCCCAAAACAAAGCTTTCTTTTCACTTTGATCTTACAATTGACTATGGTGTTTAAGAATAACTCTCTTCTTTTGTTGGTTTCCACAGTCAGACAAATACCCCATTCAAGATACAGGACTCCCTAAAGGTATGTACGGTTAATATAAGTACTTGAACTTGTGATTATTTTAATATCTTGAACAAAGCACCAGTCAGAGCAATTTCTCGTGTGTAAAACAGAAACATACTGATAATTTAGCTGACGACTTGTGGATGATCCCAGGCATGAATTTTCTTATTTAAATCTGTAAGATACTTCATTAGAAATTATCCATTAAATTCCTGTGGTGTTTTTCACATGCCTGAAATGAAGATAGCCAGGACTCTGGGATGCAAGTGACAGAAGTCTAACTCAAGTTAATTTTCAAAAAGGGAGGAGGGACATATTGGCTTAGGGTCTTTGGACGCTCCTGGGTCCAAGCATTTAAATGATGCTCTCGGGCTCGGTCTCTCTGTCTTTCTGTCCCTCTCATGGCTCTGTCTTGGCTCCAGTTTTGGGCAGGCTTTCCCTTCATGATGGGAAAGGTGGTCACCAATGCCTCCAGCTTTACGCAGTGCCCCCTCAAGATGGCAGAGCAAGGTTGGGAGGGGGTTTCCCCTAGCACCCACATAATTCTGGGGATGACTGTCATATGGGTGGTTTGGGTCATGTGGCCATCTGTGAATCGTCTGTTGCCATCAGGAGGATGGAAGAGGGCATTGGTCAGGTATGAGCCTTGAGGTTGGGTGGGGGAGAGTGTAGAGTGAGTTCTACCCAAACCACAGGAAGGAGGGTTCTCTTACTAGACAGAGGGGCAAAGGATGCTTGTCAGGCCCTAAAGCAGAAAACAGACAAACAGAAATCCCCCAGAAACCTCTTTGTAATTCACAGGCTAACGTTTTCGGCACAGTACAGACCAGAAAAATGGCTAGGCTCAGCCATTCCCTATTTCTCTTGTGGGCCCGTGCACAAAGCTGTATCTGCTCTGGAGGCCAAGCTGCTGGTTGCCCTACTGGAGCATTTACCTCGTGCTCTGCTGACAACCCAGAGTAGGGGAGGTGGGGGACAATCAGATCTGACCAGCGTCAGAGATGGCAGGGGCCCCCAGCTTCCTGGAGAGGTAGGGCTTCCCGGCACCCACCAACATGGCTTTTCCTGGCAGTCTTTGTGACGGGGTGATCATAGGGTCACCCAACTGGAGAGTTGGGAGGGAGCTCCCTGCCTGGGCCCACCTGAGGTGAAGTCTAGGGCTCTACCAAAGCTCCCCTCCCCTCCATCCCTTATTCGCCAGACTCTTCTCCCTGCATCCAGAAATTACACTGTTAGAGTTTAATTCCTTTTGCCTCCCGTGCATGTCCTGGGGGGTGGCAGTGATGTAGGGAAAAGAGACCGAAAGCCGAGACTGAGTCCAAATCCTGGCTGTGGTAGGGGTGGCATCTGGCAAGCTCACTTCCTCCTTTCCCCTGTTGAATGACTTCTAAGTGTCCCGAATCCTCCAGTGTGATTTAACTCTTTAGTTCAGCAAGATGGTGCGAGGTGCAAGCCAGGCAGCCAGGGACAGATGGGAGGCAGCCTTGGGTGGTGCTCCTCAGACTTCAGCGCGCACTGAAGAACCATCTGGGAGTGTGGGGGAGGCTCGTTTATAATGCAGATTCTGGGCCCAGCTGCTCTGAAATCACAACATGGTAGGTCTGGGGTCAGGCCCAGGCACCTGTGTGTATTTGCACACCTGAGTGGTTGGGATGCAGACCTCACTTTAAGAGCCTGCCTGGGACACCTGGTGGCTCAGTTGGTTGAGCATCTGACTCTTGATTTCAGCTCAGGTCATGATCCCAGGGTTGTGGGATCGAGCCCTGCATGAGGCTCCGCACTGCTTGGGATTCTCTCTCCCTCTCCCCCTCTCTCCCCCTCTCTCCCCCTCTCTCCCCCCTCTCTCCCCCTCTCTCCCCCTCTCTCCCCCCTCTCTCCCCCTCTCTCCCCCCTCTCTCCCCCTCTCTCCCCCCTCTCTCCCCCTCTCTCCCCCTCTCTCCCCCCTCTCTCCCCCTCTCTCCCCCTCTCTCCCCCCTCTCCCCCCCCCTTTCTCTTTCCCCTGTGCTTGCTCTCTCTCTTAAAAAAAAAAAAAAAAAGGAGCCTAAGACGTTTCAAGGATTTGGTGTATCCACCAGGGAGGCACATGGACAAGAGAACTGAACTATAGCCAGACCATGGCCTGCTGGGCTCTGAGTGCCCTCAGCAGATGGCTCCACATCTCAGGGTCTCGGTTTCCTGTCTATAGTGTTGGGAGGACAATGTTTTCCTCCCCTCCCATGGTGCTTGTGAGAATTCACTGAAATGGGGGGCGCCTGGGTCGACTTTGGCACAAGTCACAATCTCATGGTTCGTGGGTTCGAGCCCCTTGTTGGGCTGTGTGCTGACAGCTGGGAGTCTGGAGCCTGCTTTGGATTCTGTGTCTCCCTCTCTCTCTGCCCCTCCCCCACTCACGCTCTGTCTCTCTCTCTCTCTCAAAGATAAATAAACATTTTTTAAAAAAGAAAAAAGAATGCAGTGAAATGAGTCCAGAACAGTGCCTGGCATAGGTGAGCATCAGATGGTGGAGGGAAATCTGGTAAAAAGAAGTAGGAAAAATCAGGGTTGAGGATGCTTTCCCAGCACTGTGGCAAAAGTGGCACTGTTTGAGACAGCCACTGAGCTGCAGTGACTCTGGGGTTGCAGTGTCATGGTTAGATCTGTCTAAAGATCTTTTTTAACACCCTTGAACATGACTTCCTGTTTTGGAAAAAAAAAAAAAAAAAGACTGGTTGCTTACCAGTCTGATACTACAGTAACTACTATTGGGTTTCTCCTAGAATTTGAGTTTTACAAAATCTTAACCAAAATGGTAATGAGTTTATAAGTAGCATGACTGTGAAAACCACCGTTGTAAGAAATGTGACTAGATTTTTCTTCTATTCTTATTCACAGAGAACAGTATTATCTATTACTATTTTTATTATTATTATTATTTTAATTTGAGAGAGAGAGAGACCATGCAAGTGCGAGTGGGGGAAAGGGGCAGAGGGAGAGAGAGAACCTTAAGCAGGCTCTTAGCACGGAGCCCAGCGGAGGGCTCAATCCCACCACCTGGGATCATGACCTGAGCCAAAATCAAGAGTTAGACAAGTTGGATGCTCAACCACCTGAGCCACCCAAGCGCCTGGAGAATAGTATTATTAAGCACATAATTTCTCATCTCCAAAGAAACACATCATCTTATACTGAATGTCCAGAAGTTTAAAAACTTATTCCAGGGGCGTCTGGGTGGCTCAGTCGCTTAAGCATCTGACTTCAGCTCAGGTCATGATCTCCCGGTTTGTGAGTTCAAGCCCTGCGTCGGGCTCTGTGCTGCGCTGACAGCTCAGAGCCTGGAGCCTGCTTCGGATTCTGTGTCTCCTCTCTCTGCCCCTTCCATGCTGATGCTCTGTCTCTCTCTGTCTCTCAATAATAAATAAATGTTAAATAAATAAATAAAAACTTATTCCAACATTTTTATTCAATAATATCTATGATTTAATAACTGATGGTATTTTAAAAAAGTTTTTTAATGTTTATTTATTTTTGAGAGAGAGAGAGAGAAAGAGAGAGAGCCTGAGCGGGGAGAGGGGCAGAGAGAGAGGGAGACACAGGATCCAAAGCAGGCCCCAGGCTCTGAGCTGTCAGCACAGGGCCTGCTAGGACTTGTGAACCATGAGATCATGACCTGAGCCGAAGTCAGACACTTAACCAACTGAGCTACCCAGGTGCCCCTGCCAGTATTTTTTTAAACATACCAATGGGGCCAATATAATCATTAAACATGTATGGTACTTTTCTCACTATAAATGTTTTTAGGGAAAGAAAACCCATATGAATCAATGTAGAATCTAATTTATAGATTTCTTTTTAATTAATTAATTTTTAAATATAATTTATTGTCAAATTGGCTTCCATACAACACCCAGTGCTCATCCTAACAAGTGCCCTCCTCAGTGCCCATCACCCATTTTCCCCCTGCCCCATACCCTCATCAACCCTCAGTTTGTCCTCTGTATTTAAGAGTCTCTTGTGGTTTGTCTCCCTCCCTCTGTGTTTGTAACTATTATTTCCCCCCTCTCCTTCCCCTATGGTCTTCTGTTAAGTTTCTCAAGTTCCACATATGAGTGAAAAAACATATCTGTCTTTCTCTGACTGACTTATTTCACTCAGCATAACACTCTCCAGTTCCATCCACATTGCTGCAAATGGCCAGATTTCACTCTTTCTCATTGCCAAGTAGTATTCCATTGTATATGTAAACCACATCTTCTTTATCCATTCATCAGCTGATGGACATTTAGGCTCTTTCCATAATTTGGCTATGTTGAAAGCACTGCCAAAAATAGAACTACCCTATGACCCAGCAATAGCACTGCTAGGAATTGACCCAAGGGATACAGGAGTGCTAATTTATAGATTTCAAAGTAAATGTAATCTAATGAAGTCCAGAGTTGGACTCACAATGTTTAAGTAAATTTGAGGGCGTCCTATTTATTTAACAGAGGATTTATCTGTAGCTAGCTTGAATTATTTCCATATGGTTAAAAAGTCTTCAAAACTTATTTTCTTAGGCAGATTCAGCATGTTTCACAAAACCTTTATTGTACTTCTAGTGTATTCCTACTGTATTCATGGTAACACTATTCCTTTACACAGTCCAAACCAGAGTGGTTCTGAATAATGTGGTTTTACCATAAATCAGTTGTGGAAATCTAGTGCGATTTCAGTGATCAGCATGTTTTTGAGATGAAATTGTTTAACTTGTGTTCTTATCAGGAACAAATGTGCAACTTCCTCCTCCCCTGATTTTAGAGATTTCAAGGGGTTCATTCTGTCAGGGTTCATGTGTCAGGCCTCTTTTATGAGAGCTTTTCTGGGAGAGCCTGCAGGCCCTAAACTCAGGACTAAGAGTGAGACTTATTTTATTAAAATATTTTTTCATTTCAGTATAGTTGACACATTAGTTTCAGGTACACATCATAGTGCAGAAGAGTAGGGGGGTTCCTCAAAAAATTAAACATGGAGATATCGTATGATCCAATAATTCCACTATTGGGTATTTCCCCAGAGAAAATGAAAACATGAATTTGAAAATATCTATGCACTCTTATGTTTATTACAACATTGTTTATAATAGTCAAGATATGGGAGCAACCCACGTGTCCACTGACAGATGAATGGATAAGAAAGATGTGTGTGTGTGTGTGTGTGTGTGTAAAGTAGAATATTACACAGCTATTAAAAAGGATGAGAGTCTACAGTTTGTGACATAAGTGGGGCTTATTTTATATCACAGAGTTCCTGATATCTTGTAGAAACTGCTGACTTACATGTTCTGAAGGGAATGTGACTCTTCACATCTTGAGAGAAAATGTGTTTGGAAAAAGAATTCTGATTTTTGAACCACTATTCCCAGTGAGGGGAAATTGCACATAAATACATCATAAATCAGTCAAGCTTTGATCATCTTTTTTCTCTAGTATTACTGCTCTTTTCTCTTACTCAAAATATTTCATGGTGAATTTTAAGCTAAAGAGAAGTAAAGCAAACTCATTCTATTGTTACTGAATTTGAGGAATTTGAACTCAAGCATAGATGATACTTGGGGACCTTTTAGAACAATTTGTTAACTAAACGTAGAAGCAGTGGTTCCACTTGAAAACGTTAGGAAAAAATAAACAGATATGAGAGAATTCACTAAAATCAGAAGTAAAAATGTTTGCCTTAGCAGCACCTGGGTGGCTCAGTCGGTGAAGTTGTCCAACTCTTGATTTCGGCTCAGGTCATGATCTGGGGTTTGTGAGCTCGAGCCCAGGGTCTGGTTCTACACTGACAGGGCAGAGCCTGCTTGGGATTCTCTCTCTCTCTCCCTCTCTCTCTGCCCCTCCCTGCCCTCTCTCCCGATGTGCTCTCTCTCAAATAAGCGTTAAAAAAAAAAAAATGTTGCCTTAAAACTAGCAAGCCAATACGCTGTATTTTATATGATTTCTCTCCTCGTTAGATTGACAGCATTTTGCTGATAAGCTTCCTTGTTCTAACAGGAAACTAAACACCCCTACTGCCTGCATGAGTTTCTATGTGCTGGTCCTGCTTAATCCATAAATTCATTCCCTCCCACTCAACCTGGACTGGGACTCTGTTGGGAACCTCCTGTTACAATACATACCCAAATCAACCCCTCTCCCCCAGCGTATGATTTCAATGCAAAGGTGACCACCCTGCAAATTTTATTTTTCTGTTGTGGAGGGCAGAGAGGAGAGAGATAATGACCACGGGAATGTCTGGGGTGCACCACTTCACAAAAGTAACTACTTAAGTTCAAGGTGTCATCCTGCTGGGGGAGCAACCATGTTTTTGCACAAACGCTGAGTTGGCAGTTGTGACACTAGCCATTCTGAGGATCCGTGTGACTGAAATCACGTTTCCGTGACTGTCGGCCAGAGTGTGCATGAGAATTCTGTGGGGCGCCTGTGGAATGTCAGACCCTTGGGGCCCCTGAGATTCCAGTTAAGGAAGTCTGGAGTGGAGCCCGGGAATCTGCATTGTTAACAAGCCCCAGAGGTACTTCATTCAGATGCCAGGATGCTGGGGACTATACTCAGGAACTCAAGCCAAGGCAAGATCTCTACTGCTCTCCTTTTGAAAGATACCATCTAGAATCTTAGTAAAAAACCATGCTTTTAGTTTAAATTCCTCAGAGAGGGGACCCTGGGTAGCTCAGTCAGTTGAGCGTCCAGCTTCAGCTCAGGTCACGATCTCGTGGTTCCTTGAGTTTGCGCCCGGTGTGGGGATCCCTACTGTCGGTGCAGAGCCAGGAGCCTGCTTCACATCCCGTCTCCCTCTTTCTCTCTGCCCCTCCCCCATTCATGCTGTCTCTCTCAAAAAGGAAGAAACATTTATTTTATTTTTTTTTTAATTTTTTTTTTCAACGTTTTTTATTTATTTTTGGGACAGAGAGAGACAGAGCATGAACGGGGGAGGGGCAGAGAGAGAGGGAGACACAGAATCTGAAACAGGCTCCAGGCTCCGAGCCATCAGCCCAGAGCCTGACGCGGGGCTCGAACTCACGGACCGCGAGATCGTGACCTGGCTGAAGTCGGACGCTTAACCGACTGCGCCACCCAGGCGCCCCTTATTTTTAAAAATCTAGAAGTACGGGCACCTGGGTGGCGCAGTCGGTTAAGCGTCCGACTTCGGCTCAGGTCATGATCTCGCGGCCTGTGGGTTCGAGCCCCACGTCAGGCTCTGTGCTGACGGCTCGGAGCCTGGAGCCTGTTTCAGATTCTGTGTCTCCCTCTTTCTCTGACCCTCCCCTGTGCATGCTCTCTCTCTGTCTCAAAAATAAATAAATGTTAAAAAAAAAAAAATTTTTTTTAATCTATAAATAAATAAATAAATAAATAAATAAATTTCTCAGATAATTCTGTTAATGGGAAAGATTGTCCTTTAGCGGGAATTGTACAGGAGCAGTGAACGTAGTAGCACCTTGTTTGAACAAATCCAGCAGCCCGGCGCTCAACAGGTGAATGAATGTTAATGTGGAAAAGAGATGACTCAATCAATCCCTCATTCAGTGTTAGCTGTTGGACCCTGATAACTGATTCTTTCTTTAAAGCTTTACACCTCTCAAAATCGACATAAACCTTTCCTTCATAACGTTCTGTATTTCTGTCACCTTTCAAGTTTAGCGTGCAGGAAGGAATTCCGCACAGATTAAAATCCGTTGGGCCCGAATCAGTTTGTCACACACCTGTGCCATCGTCACCACCCTCGGGGAGCTGTGAAGCCAACACCTGTGTCAGACAGCCCTAAGCATGGAGGTTCCTTTCCAAAGTGAATTCTTTGAAAGCTGTTAACACGTTTCACACGCATGTCAGGTGCCTTTGACGGGCGCTGGCCGTGGCCACTTAGACAAGAGAGCTGCCGTAGCTTTGGCTTTTAGGAGGGTGACCTATCAAGACAAGTAAAATCCCACTCTGCTAATCTGAAAGGCTTGGTAAAATGTCAGACAGATGAATGAGCACAGAGGAATTTGTTGTGATGTGAAGCAGAGGGAAATGTGTCCGGAGTGCCTCCTACTCACTCCCTGGGGAAGGGGGGGCATCCTGCCCTAGGGTTATGGGGATGGCCACGCCTGCCTGACACTGGACAGATGAGACTGACGTGAGTCACTTGTACTTACAGCCTGGGGGAGGGGGACACCGCAAGCCACGCAGGGTCACATCCCACGGGGCTGCCCTTGGGAACAGAGTGAGCCCCCGGGGGCTGTAGGTGGTAAGGGTGGTAGTAGCGAGAGGAGGTAGCGTCCCTGGTTCCCCAGGGAGGATGTGATCGGCTCATCTGAGTAATTCAGCGGGCTGGCGGGGAACTGAAACTCAGTACTCAGGGGTAAGTAGGAACCGTGCCTGGTGCTCGGCTCAGGGGCCGATCACGGGGCAGCGTGCGGAAAGCTTTGCACCTCGGCCATTCGAGGCCCTCCTGATTTTTACCAGACGTCAAGGCAGTGCTAGTATTGAGTCTTAGTCTTAGATCTTACACCACAATTGACTCCATGATAACCTTGACTTCAATTTAAATCTTAGTGATGATTGGGACTTAGAGGGTAGGGAAGGGCCTCCCTAAAAAGCACACCAGACACTGGACCAGGAGAGGGTGGGCCATGTGGTATGGCACTGGTATAGTGAGGGCATGTCCCCAGAGAGCACGAATTTAGGTAACCAATGCCGGGGTGCCTGGGTGGCACAGTCGGTTAAGCGTCCGACTTTGGCTCAGGTCATGATCTCGCGATTTGTGGGTTCGAGCCCTGCATCAGGCTCTGTGCTGACAGCTCGGAGCCTGGAGCTGCTTCGGATTCTGTGTCTCCCTCCCTCTCTGTCCCTTCCCCACTTGGTCTCTGTCTCTCTCTCAAAAATAAATGAATATTTTTAAAGAAAAAAATTTTTTAGATAACCAATGCCTATGGCAATAGTGACCCAAGGCAAGAGCTCTATTTGTTCTATAAAGTAGGAATTCTGTGAGGAGCTCATCCTCCCTTTCGATTTAACCTGTTGCCTAGAGAGTAGATGGAAATTCGGTTGAGTGGCTTCTTTTAGAGCCGGGCATTGTGTTCTGAGAAGTGAAATGAATGTCTTGGTCATTAGCAGTAACGTCTGGAACTCCAAAGGGGATAGAGAATATTCTAGTGAGGCCTTACATTGTGGCCTTACTATGTGCAGAGATATCTGTTACCTTGATTTACATTCTCTTCATATGTGAGGCAAGAGATTCCCAGAGTTCTGTCCCAGAGTGGGCAAGTCTTGGGCAGTGGTCCAAGAGTTTGTATTTAAAAAAGAAAAGTGCCGATGGGGCCACTTGTTGGCCAGGGCATCCAGCACTAAGATGACCACCTGAAGTTTGGCAGTCTTTTATCAGGGACGTGTTGACTGAGGGCTAGAAAGCATAACTATCCATGAACTCCATCATGTATGATGGTGGTGATATCACCTGTAAAATCTACAGATTCCCACTGTTGTTCGCTCAGTTGATCTGAAGGGGCTCCCCAGGTAACCAGGAATGTCAGAAGGGTGACTTCTTCCAGCACCGTGGATCTGGCAAGAGCCTGAGGATAGTGGAGACCATGCCCTCCTATGGGTGGAACATGCCAGAAGGCCCACGTTTGTCTCCACTCGGTAGCAGTAAAGTCTCAGTAGCCATGTCGAGCTTGTACGGAGCTGCTTCTGTGACTCAAGGCATAATAGGCAGCAGGGTATGAAGGCTCACAGGTGCAGGGTCAGTGAGAGCCTCTGTTTCCAGAAGAGCCCAGTGTGCAGCCAGCAGTCGCTGCCCTAGGGATGCATGGAGAGAAGGGTCTAGCAGGGCAGTTTCATGCATCAGAAGCACGTAGATAGCATATGGTGGTCATGGGTGGTCCAGAGACTTCAGGAAGAATATGAGGAGGTTGTTTAAACCCTTATGGTGAAGGGGTCTCAGAGAATGCGTGTTGTAGGCTTTTGTTAGAGGGAGCCAGATTTACAGTGAAGCACTTTACAAGTAAGTGTGTCAGTGAGAACAAATAAACTGTGGAAATGAGGAATACATTGCCTCCAGAACTCCCCCCAAACTAGAAGATGTTGGACTTGTATTCACTTGTAGTAAGTACTGAGAGGGTCCATAACTCTTTGTTTTTTATTTTTTATTTTATTTCAGAGAGAGAACGAGCAGGGGATGGGCGGTGGTGGCGAGAGGGAAAGAATGAGAGTGTCCCAAGCAGGCTCCACACTCAGCACGGAGCCTGACGAAGGGCTAGATCCTATGACCCTGGGACCATGACCTGAGCCAAAATCAAGAGTCAGAGGTTCAACCAGCTGAGCCACCCAGGTGTCCCTTAATGTTTTGTTTTTGTTTTTTTTTTTATTTTCGTAACACTTAAAAAAGTTTTTCTTTAGCATTTATTTATTTTTGAGAGACAGAGACAGGGAATGAATGAGGGAGGAGCAGAGAGAGAGGGAGACACAGAGTCTGCAGCAGCTCCAGGCTCTGAGCTGTCTGCACAGAGCCGGACATAGGGCTCGAGCTCATGAACCGTGAGATCATGACATGAGCCGAAGTCAGACGCTCAACAGACTGAGCCACCCAGTCGCCCCTATTCTTTTAACTCTTTATTGACCATGTCAGAGATGGAGCAGCCCTTAACTTACCAACAGATTCTCAGGAATTTAACCAAGGTGGTAGGGCCGCACGCTGTGTGGGGGTCAGTGTCCTGTTCCCTTTCTGTGAGCTCTTTTATGGATGTTGTATGGCTTGGATGAATATGTCAAATGGATATCCTTGGAGGAGGATGTCATCCATGTTGGCATACCCACGATCCTGGAGAAGGTTGGGTGCAGTTAAGATCTTGCCTGCAAAGACCGTGTGCTAGGGCAACGCTGTTGGGTCCCCCATACGGAGCCCGGTCACCATGTACGACTGCCTTTGGCGATGAAGGCACATGGCACCTAAGAGGTTGCTCAAATAGACACTGAGCAGAACATATTAGCCCACTTGGTAATAGCCAGATATTTATTAGTGGCTGATGGGACGGAGTCAGTAATTTAAAAAATACTGGGCATTGGGTCTGGTGCCTTAATGGATGGGGCCACCACATTAAGGCCGCAGTAAAGTCCTGTGAGACACTGTTCATTGCCTTTCGGGTTTAAGAACAGGCCAAATTCAGCTGTTAATTGGAGAGGCAGCAGTTAATGCACCCTTCACTCAAATCAGGTCTTACATAGTAAGTTTTGATCTTTGAAGGTCCTGTTTAATTTACATCGGGCCGTATTAGGTGCTTGCACTGAGAGGTCTGTAGGGTCCCATTGCGTTCAAATCAACTTCTAACTGTGAAGATTTAATTTAATAGTAATTTGTTGAGTCAGAGCCACCATGCCCACATGGGATAATCTAAGGCAATGGGTGCCATGACCATGGGAAAATGAGGCAAAACAATAGTTCTTTTGGTTAGGATGAGTCATACCTATTTGTCTTCTGTTTCACGTTCCAGAACTCTCTAGGGTTACGTGGGGACCTCGTGTTTACATTTAGTGGCATCTCCAGGTGTAACTGTAATTGGAGCCCCGGGACTGATTAAGTCCCTGAGGGTTTGCCGGTTGGTGCATTTCAGCAGGTATTAAAGCTGATTCAGAACCGACGTTGTCAGGCACAGGGGTATCCAGCACTCGTTTACTGGTTGGCTATGTAAATTATTTCAGTAAATGTTGGATTTCCCATTGGGTCATTGGGTCCCACTGTGGACCTCTGCTTGCAGTCCTTTTTTTCCTTTCATCTCCTCCCCGGTGTCCAGTTTCTTTCCATTTTCTGTCCAGTTTCTTTCTTTCATTTCCCGTCCCCTTTTCTTTTTGCATCACTGGATTAACTCTGGGTGCAGGTAGGTGGGGGAATCCTCCACCCCGCTCGTATTTCTGCATTTCCGCCTCCACAGAGCCTCAAATCAGTACCACGGGGTTGGGGCCTTCCCTGGGCAGCGGTTGCTTTCATATGTTTTCAGGACCCCGGGCTTGTGTCAGGGTCGAACTAACCCCGTGCCGTGCCCCAGGGGTACCACGGTTTCCCCGATAACTCCGAGGATCAGGATGTTCCTTGCAGCCAGGCAGAGGTGGCCGAGCAGCCCAGCAGGCAATGGGCTGGAACTGAGCTCTGCTATGGCCCTGCCTTTTCTTTGTTTTTTGGGACTTTCTGTACAGATTCCCTGGGAGTATTTCTACTTCTACCTGTATAAAGGGTCAGCACTCACTTTCTGTCTCTGATCGTTCATGGTGCGGACTTTCTGAGTGTTGACGGGGAGAGGCTTGGGAGGCTGATGGCCCACCTCGTAGGGAGCCATCTCTTCCTCCAGGGAATGCCAGTCAATCTGCTTGGGGTTGGGTCCACCTCCAGGAAGGTCGTATTGCTTATGGGTCTGGTATGGACCAGCGGGCCCATGACTGCAGGATCGGTCCTTTGGCTCCTGTAAGCGGCTGCGCGGGGCCCAGGCGCACTGGCTTATGGATGGGATGCTCAGAGCTGACCCACCAGACATCAGTCGAACCCAACAGCACATCACACTGGGGCATAGTCAATAACAGTTTTCACCTTGGGGACGGGGACATTTTAGGTGGGAGGAGAGGACAAACACCGAACAAAGACGACACACAGTGCTGCGTAGGCCAGAGTGCAAGTCGGCCAGCCCCAGGCAGCCTCAACTGTGGCGGGGAAGTTAGTTACATCTGACAAAGTGTCTTCCATAGCGGTTGGGCCATGCAGTCCACGAGGCCAGCTGCTTTGATCCCCTCCTGTTCACCCCAGCAGTGCGGGAGGGATCCTGCCCAGGGGTTATGGGGATGGCCATACATGCCTGACACTGGACAGATGAGGTTGACATGAGTCACTTGTGCTCACAGCCTGGGGGAGGGGGACACCGCAAGCCACGCAGGGTCACATCCCACGAGGCTGCCCACGGGAACAGAGGGCACCAGCCACCAGCGGCTGTAGGTGTAAGGGTAGTAGTAGCAAGAGGAGGTAGCGTCCCTGGTTCCCCAGGGACGGCTCGTCTGAGGAATTCAGTGGGCTGGCAGGGAACTGAAAGTCAGTACTCAGGGTTAAGTAGGAACCGTGCCTGGTGCCCTCAGCTGGTGCCCTCGCAGGCAGCGGCGGGTAGCCTGGGGCCTTATGCCTAGAAGCAGAGAGGGCAGGAGAACCGAGGTCCTCCCGATTTTACCAGATGTCAAAGCAGCACATAGCACTGAGTCCCAATTGCAAGCCTCACACAGCAGAGCGTGCCCTTTCTTTATCAAGCTTTGTCTCTTTCCCCCCCCAGCTGAGGAATGTGATCCAATTACTTTGAACGGCCCAACAAATTCTGATGCGCCACATGAGGTAAGGATCATTTTGGTTCTATTTTCACCCTTAGGTGCCTGCTAATCCAACTGGAAGGTCTTAGAGATTCTCTTCCAGAGCTTTGAAAATAAGGAAGAAGATTTCTAGGTAATAAAATAAGTCTGGAAATGATCTTGAAGCATCCCAGTTGTACGGGATATTGACAAAACGTCTGTTGCTTTCAGTAACTATGGTACCTTTGATCCGTCCTTTGAAATGAATATGTATCTATATGCTAAACACAGACCATCGATGTTTATTAAGCCGCAACAAAACTGGATAGTCCTATGCCATTTTTGTAATGCTTTTATAAAACTTTACTCAGGGGGCGCCTGGGTGGCTCAGTCGGTTAAGCGTCCGACTTCGGCTCAGGTCACGATCTCGCGGTCCGTGAGTTCGAGCCCCGCGTCGGGCTCTGGGCTGATGGCTCAGAGCCTGGAGCCTGCTTCCGATTCTGTGTCCCCCTCTCTCTCTGCCCCTCCCCCATTCATGCTCTGTCTCTGTCTCAAAAATAAATAAAAAAATAAAATAAAATAAAAGGGTTGTCTTTAAAAAAAAAAAAACAACTTTACTCAGATATGAGAAGTCAAACTTCACATCATTTTTATTGTCTTTTTCCAAAAAGCAAATCCATGTGTTGTTTTCTGATTCTAAAAGAATGTTCTTTTAAACTCCAGATAGGACAAAAATGTACCCCCAAAATTGAGAATTGCCTGTCATTCATTCCATTGTTCACCTTTTGAGGTACCTCCTTCCAGAAGCTTCCTTGGGTCACCGTGTGTTTCAGTCACTTCTGGTACTGTCCAGTCCATTTCTTTCCACTCGCTCGGAGCTTATTAGCCAAATTGCATAATGCTTCACATCTGCTGAACTATATTTAGAGTGTCAAATGTCTCAAAAAGCCTGTCTTGCCTCACGACGGACTGGTTCGGTCCTGCCCGTTCCATAACACCCAGTTAATTTTTAGCAAGACAAATTGGAGGTTTTGTTTAGGCTTGCTTGTCAAACATCAGTCTGTCATAAGTTATTAATAGTGATACTCCTGGAGAGTCAAATCACTTTTGCAATAAAGCAAAGTTACACAGTAGTTGATAAAACAGTCAACTTTAATTGTATACATCTCTCTTGAAAGTTGTCAGTGACGCTGCTTTTAACTCTGGTTTGGGGCTTTTTAGTCACCCACTGTGAATATCATATACTTATTTATTTTTTTGTACTTTTTAAATGTTTATTTTTGAAGGAGAGAAAGAGTGTGAGTGGGGGAGGGGCAGAGAGAGAGGGAGACAGAATCGAAGCAGGCTCCAGGCTCTGAGCTGGCAGCACAGAGGCCTATGCCAGACTCGAACTCATGAACTGTGAGATCACGACCTGAGCTGAAGTCGGACACTTAACCGACTGAGCCACCCAGGCGCCCCTCACATTCTTATTAATTAATCCTCAGCAGTTTCCTTGGAATTACAATCTAAGGATTGATTTTGGCACTGACTGCCTTTAAACAACTTTAGTAAACCCAAACTATGAAATTTTCTTTTCTTGCACTCCTTAATTTGTTTGGCAAAGTTTTGCTCCTCACACGTTTTGTAACATGATACAGACTCCCATGAAGATACAAGAATGTTGTTTGTTTAGCTTGATTTTAGGGATTTTCCAAAACCAGTTAAGATTAGGTACCGAATATACCTTAGGACGCTGTTTAATAATTTTTTTTTTTTAATTTTAGTGTCATAGATCTGGCTGCTTGAAGTAAAGACAATACTAAAAGATGAAAAATAAAATAAAAATTAAAAGAATTTTTTAAAAATTAAAAAAAAGATGAAAATAGATTTGTCAACAAATAAAAGGGGAAGAAACGTATTTGAGGTTTTTTTTTTCAGTTCCGTTTTAAAAGAGAATGTCTTCTATTCCTGTGAAAAGTAGGACACTACCTTGCTACTTCAGTTAGTTATTTCTTTGCATAATCTATAGGATTTGTTCTAACTGCTAGATATCCAGAAGGATTCTTTGAAACCAACTTGGCAGACAGAACAAAGAAAACTCACTAGGGGAGAAACATTTAAAAAAACAAACAAAAACCCCCACAGTCCATTTTCTAGAGCTCAGACTTTAAATTTTTTTTAATGTTTATTCATTTTTTGAGAGAGACAGAGCACGAATGGGGGAGGGGCAGAGAGAGAGGGAGACACAGAATCCGAAGCAGGCTCCAGGCTCTGAGCTGTCAGCACAGAGCCCGATGCGGGGCTCGAACTCACAGACTGCAAGATCATGACCTGAGCCGTAGTGGGACGCTCAACCGACTGAGCCACCCAGGCACCCCTCTAGAGCTCGGACTTTAAAGGCAAGCTGAAAATATGCTCTTTAGAATATTTAACACTTGATATGTTCGTGATTTTTATCATTTTAGGACTAAAACTCACTCTAGCAAGAGTGCCTCCTTTGAATGATGCAGAGGGAAAACGCTGTAGTGTCCTGGTACACAAGATCAAACTCTGACATCTCGGACAGAATTTCGTAATAAAGAATCCTTTATTTTAGGAACTTAAAATCAATACCCTATCTACTAGATCCTGTCCTACTACTTCAGTTTATCAAAAGTTGCATTTGCTGAGCATACACTTGGAGCCCAGATCTGGACTGGGTGTTCTTGGGTGTAAGAAAAAGTGGGTGGGGAACGGACAAGGGAAGACCGCAGCAGGGCTTACGGACTTGCTGGAGAAGCAGCGTGCACACAACGTTAGATTCTGGATGTGGGGATGCTTCACAGGGTTGAAAATTTTCCATGGAACGAGGGGCACATGGGTGGCTCAGTCAGTTGAGCGGCTGACTTCGGCTCAGGTCATGATCTCATGGCTCAAAGGCTCGTGAGTTCGAGCCCCGTGTTGGGCTCTTTGCTGACAGCTTAGAGCCTGGAGCCTGCTTCCCATTCTGTGTCTCCCTCTCTCTCTGCCCCTCCTCTGCCCACGTTCTTTCTGTCTCTCTCTCAAAAAATAAATAAATGTAAAAAAAAAAATTTTTTAATATCCGTGGAACTTTATGTTCAAGAAAACATTCCCCAGAACCTTTATGAAACAATAAAGTTTCAACTACTTTAACTACCTGCACAAACATATAGCAAATGATAGTTAAAGCAAAATTTGTTCCAGTTTATAACCAATGATATCCATGCCAAGAGGAGGCTGAAGTAATAATAAAAATAATAAATATCAGGATGCTAACTTGGAGTTCGAGGTTATGGAAAGAATGACATTTTCCTCTATGTTATTTGGTTTTACCAAAGTAAAGAGTTTATTTTTCTTTCTTTCTTCCTTTCTTTCTTTCTTTCTTTCTTTTCTTTTCTTTTCTTTTCTTTTCTTTTCTTTTCTTTTCTTTTCTTTTCTTTCTTTTTTCTTTAAGTTTTAGAAACCATGTAAAAGTACTGGTTTATTTAGCTGTGATGAAAGTATCATGCTAACATGCAATGTTAATAATAAAGGAAATTGAATGTAGGGCATATAGGGCCTGTCTTTACCATCTTCTCAAGTTATATGTAATTCTAAAACTATTCTAAAATAAAAATGTATTTTAAAAACCACACTAAGTAAAATTTAGAATGTAGAAAAATGAAAAAACTCATTCACAATTCCACTGCTCTGATATAACCATTGTTTGACATTTGGATGTATTCCCTTGTACACTTTTTTATATGAATAATTGTCAAAACTGTCAGTGAGATTTGCTTTTCTTATGTAATGTTATCTCACAAACATTTTTTAAGTTTATTCATTTATTTTGAGAGAGAGGGGTGGCGGGGAGGGAGAGAGAGAGAATGCCAAGCAGGCTCCACACTGTCTGCCTGATGCGGGGCTCGAACTCACGAACCGTGAGATCATGACCTGAGCCGAAGTTGGACACTCAACCAACTGAACCACCCAGGTGCCCCTATTTCACAAACATTTTATCCAGTTTGCTACATGGCTTTGCCATCAGTTTGAATGGGTCCATGGTATGACCATCTCTACCACAGAAGTAGATTCTAGGATGTGTGTCTGAGGGCAGGGCGAGGGCCTCCCCCTGCGATGAGGGATGGTATATGTCAGTGCTCTGACAAAAGAGCCCCTGACGAACGCTTTGTCTGGAGCTGAAGTATTAGGAGATCCTAGGTGATAAGACTGAGGGATATGTTGGAGCCAGGGCCCCAGAGCCTTGAGTGCCAGACACAGGTTGATAGAAATTATTGGGGGTTGTAAGTCGTGGCCATATGACCATACGGGACCCCAGGGGGACTGGAGAGAAGATGGGGGTAAATTTTAAGCCTGTGACTGGGAGATGTTTCTACCAAGAATGGAAATAGAGAATTCGGATAGAAGATAAGATTCGTGTGTTGCTGGGATTAAGTTCCGCTTGTGGGTTGGGGAAAAAGGAGATACACGTTTGTAGAGTGAGGGGTATGTGAGATTTGTGGCAATGCCTGGTAAGTGCTAGAAAACGCAGCACTAGGTACTGATTTAGGACTCGTGCATCAGGACCTTACAGTTGAAGCCTCAGGAGCGGACGAGACTGCCAAGGAGAGAGTCCTTGTAGAAAAGCAAAGAGAGGAGCCAAGGGTGGAAGTTGTGGAACACCTCACTTTGGAGGCCAGCGGAAGAAAAGAGCTCAGAAGCAGAAACCGGTCATCGGGACAAAAACGTGATTGCCAGTCTTAAAGAGTGAGCAGGCGACAAGAAAGTTCATGCAGTCCTGTCAGATTGCTTAAGGTGGCAAGGACAAATAGTAAATCCTTGTTGGAGAGTGTTAGAAAATATGGGGAAAAAAGGCTTCTTTTTTCTCAAGATGGGAAACATCCGATTTTAAAGGATAAGGTATTATCGAGGAGCAGAGAGATTAAAACGAGGAGGAGGAGAAGTGTAATAATTAGTGGGATTTGTTTTCCCTGTGGAAGGTAGAGAGGATTAACGTTCTTAGCAAATACTTATTGATAATACGGTTGAAAATGTTCTGTGGGGAACATGCAACACATTGATTGCCCTCAAGGAATGTGTTATCTGGTAGGTAAGATAAGGTATAGGCACACAGGTGTTCGATAAATAGAGGCACGGATAGATGAGTTAACATTTTAAAAGTAAGAACCTCGGCTCTTTCATAGGCCAAAAAGGCGAGATAGGTAAAGATACAGACATTCTTTTTAATGTTTGTTGTTGTTGTTGTTTTAGAGAGTTAGTGAAAGCGGGCGAGAGGGGCAGAGGGGAAGAGAGACAGAATCTTTTTTTTAAAAAATATTTATTTTGAGAGAGAGAGAGAGAGAGAGAGAGAGAGCGAGCATGTACGCTTGATCAGGGGAGAGGGGCAGAGGGAGAGAGAGAATCCCATGCAGGCTCCATGCTCAGCACAGAGCCCGATGAGGGGCATGATCCTACCACCCTGGGATCATGACCTGAGCTGAAATCAAGAGTCCAAAGCTCAACCGACTGAGCCAACCAGATGCCCCACAAACATTTTTTTTATACATAAAGACTCTAGAAGCTGAGATAGCTGATGCCAGATTTGAGTTGGGTCTTGAATGGCAACACTTGAATGGGGCAGGAAGGGAGGAAATCTAGCAAAGAGATTAGGGGGTTAAAGGGTTTATTCTGTCCATACAGCAGGGAGGCCACAGACCATCGTGAACAAGGCAGTAGCATGGTGGTGTTTGATAAATAAGAAATGGATTGCAAGAGGTTAGATGATGCCACATCCATCCACCCACTTAGCCATCCATCCATCCAGCCAGCCAGCCAGCCAGCCATCCACCCGTCCACTCATCCATCCATTCACCCACCCAGTCACCCACCCATCCATCCATCCATCCATCCATCCATCCATCCATCCATCCACCCACCCACCCATTCACTCATCCATCCATCCATCCATCCATCCATCCACCCACCCAGTCACCCATCCATCCATCCATCCGTCCATCCATCCACTCACCCACCCATCCATCCTTCCATCCGTCCACCCACCCAGTCACCCACCCACCCACCCATCCATCCATCCACCCACCCAGTCACCCATCCATCCGTCCGTCCATCCATCCATCCATACATCCATCCATCCACCCACCCACCCAGTCACCCACCCATCCACCCATCCATCCACTCACCCACCCAGTCACCCATCCATCCATCCATCCATCCATCCATCCATCCATCCACCCATCCATCCACCCACCCAGTCACCCATCCATCCACCCACCCATCCACCCACCCATCCATCCATCCATCCACCCACCCACCCAGTCACCCACCCATCCACCCAGTCACCCATCCATCCATCCATCCATCCATCCATCCATCCATCCATCAAGTATTTGATACCACTACTCTCTTAGGTGTGGGGATACAATGGTGACTGCTTAGAGCTACACTCAGAATTAGCATTTGAAATCTCTGGCCTGGAAAGCTGAGTAGGAATGTTTTTGGATGCTCCCAGAACAGAGGCTCCATAGGCAGGTAAGCTGAGAAACTCTCCCTTGGATTCTTGGACAATCTCAGCACATATCTGTAAGGGAAAAGAGAGAGGAGATGGCTGAGTTCATTTGACAGGGAGGCAGACTTGTCTGAACAGAGAAAGCCTTGTTTCCCCCACCTCCTCAGCATGCCTGTTAACCCCTGCATCCAGCGTTTCCTCTCAGCTCCGCTCTGGGAAGTGCTGCTCCGGGCCAAGTCCTGGAGCGCCAAGGTGGGAGCACGGTCTCCGTCTCCCAGACAGGGGAGCTTCCTGAAAGAGTCTCCCTGTAGAGTGATGGCATAAGAACAGAGCTTTAGCCAAGTCATCCTAGCAGTGGCTGGTCCAGGGAATGGCTAGGAGGAAACACCGAGGTTCTTTGGCTCACCCGGGAATGTGATCCCAAGGGCTTAGGTACAGGACGTGGAAGGGGGAATGAAGGGAGGGTAGCATTCTGAACATCTGTGTTGATGTCTAGGGCTGCTGTTGCAAAGCACCACAGCAGGGGTGGCTTCAGTAACAGAAATGCATGGTGTCCCAGCTCTGGAGCCCGTAAGTCTGAGATCAAGGTGTGAGCAGGGCCCGTTCCTTCTGAGGGCGCCGGGGGCAGGCTCTGTCCTAACCTCTGTCCTTGCTTGTTGATGGCTGTCTTTTCCCTGTGTCTTCACCTCGTGTTTTCTCTGTCTCTGTGCACAAATGCCCCCTCTTTGTAAGGATACCAGTTGATCTTTTTTAAGCTCTTAAAAATGTCATCAAGCACATCATAAATGCTTTACGGGTGTGTGATTCATAAGTCAGACTGACCAGGAACAAATAGGACAATGAAGCCTGTTATTACTGGCAGTAGTGCTTTGGAGAGAAATGAAGCAGGAGAAGGGGGCAGGGAGCCCCACACGGTGGGAGTTGCCATTTGTAATAGGAAAGTGGACACAAGCTTGCTGTGTTAAGGGTACCAGAGCAAATGACATATCTTTGGAACATGTTCTAAAAAAAACCAGTCAAGGCAGAAGGTGGGGAGAGTCCCCAGAAATCAAGAGCTGTGCTGGCTCAGGTACCAGCAGCCTCACCCCTTCCGCCCGCACAGGCCCTGGTGTGGTAATGTGGCTTGCACGGGACCCACAAGGCCAGGTTCCTCCCTCCAGAAACCCACAGAGGAGCTGAGCTGGCAGGACACGCAAGGGAAAAATACGGCTTGAGGCATTGACCTCAGGGGTTTAATCAGGCACATGCATCTTGAGAGTGGCCCCTCAGAGTTTTCTAGGACTCTCTCCTGTGCGGGGTTAGTGCTGTTTTCTGGGGGGAACAGGGGTAGAGAGGCATTAGTGAGACCACCCTACTGGCCATGTTTCAGAAGAGAGGCAGGCTGGGTAGAGAGGAGGGAGTGTTGTAGGAGCTCTGAGCTTCCAGAACGGAAAAGGGAGGGCAGAACCTTCCTAAACCCAGGAGTAGATTCTAAAAGCCCCATAGGTGATTCTTTTTTTTTTTTTTTAACTTTTAATTCTTTTAAATGTTTATTTAATTTTGAGAGAGAGAGAGAAAGAGACGTGGGGGAGGGGCAGAGAGAGAGGAAGAGAGAGAGAATTCCAAGCAGGCTCTGCAATGTTGGCACGAGCCTGACTCGGGGCTGGAACTCAGGAACCATGAGATCATGACCTGAGCTAAAATCAAGAACCGTAAGCTTGACCGACTGAGCCACCCAGGTGCCCCTACAAGCCCGGTAGGTGATTCTGATGCCTCCCACTTCCTCCCCCGCAAACAAAACCACTGGATAGGAGGGATAGCATCTGGCCACTGGTTAGATTCACCTATTCTACGGCAGCGTTGATAGATGAATAATTTTAGTTTATGGTAACATAAATCAGCAGTGGAAGGTGTTGTGAGATTAGTCACAAATGTACCTGTCACCTTTCATCTGCCATATTCTCCCCCCACCCTACCCTTCTTGGCCATTTTTAGATAATGCATGAGCCCGACATGACTGTGCACGGGGGAGGGGCAGGGGTCCTGTGCATCTCAAGTGGCTGCTGTAGGATCTGGCACTGAAGACAGTAATGAGAATCCTTAAGGACAGATGTAAAAACGTGATGGGGCACCTGGGTGGCTCAGTCGGTTAAGTTTCAGGTCATGATCTCGAGGTTTGTGGGTTCGAGCCCTGCGTCGGGCTCTGTGCTGACAGCTCAGAGCCTGGAGCCTGCTTCAGATTCTGTGTCTCCCTCTCTCTGCCCCTCCCCCATTTGTGCTCTGTCTCTCTCTCTCTCAAAAATGAATAAACATTAAAAAAATTTTTTAAAAAACATGGAAAGCACCTGTTAGTGGCCCACAGAAAACAGATATAAATTTTCTTACTAACATTAGTGCCCACCTATGATCTGCTTAGCCCAACAATTCTGGACCCTGGCTGCACATTAGGAATCACTGGGAGAACATTTATAATGCACCAGTGCCTGGGTCCCATTCCCCAGAGATGCCAGCTGGACTGCTTTGGGGTGGGCTCCCGTCACTAGTATTTCTTCATGTCCTGGGAACGTCTCTGTGTTGCAGAGTGAGAAAGCCTGGGGTAAACCAGGCATCCACATCCACGGGGTGAGGGGTCCAGACAGGCCACAGCGTCAACTCTTCATGTTCCGTGTGTGCAGGCTGCTCCCACATGCTCCCGGGTATGGCCCTATGTGAGTGTCTGTCTCTAAATTTCCCCTTTTTATAAGAACACCAGTCCTGTTAGATGAGGGCCCACCCTGATGACCTCTCTTTAACTTGATTACCTCCATAAAGACCTTATTTCCAAAATATTCCAAAATATTCTGAGGTTAGGACTCTGACATATGAATTTGGAGTTGGGGGCGGGGCGGGGGGGGGGGGGGCAAAATTCAACCCAAAACAATATTGAGTGATTTGGTGTTGAGTATTTTACAGCATTTATTTGGACTCTGATATTCCATAGGCATTTAATAAGTGGAACGGGTGGGTAACGGGTGGGTGAATACATGTCCTCTAGTATTGGGGGTATTGTATGTGCTGGCCACTGATCTGTGCAGAAAACACACACAGCCTGATTGTTTACATCCTGTTCCAAGCAGAATGTCGGAGCTTTCCCAAGTACCCTCCATGCGAAAGTTACGTTCTTAGGAAAAGAAGATGAGGGAAGTATTATTTCCTCTCTTTTTTTTCTTTTGCATGGGTGTAATTATTTTGTATCTGGTTGTAATCACACCGTACAATGTCATGATTTCCTTCTTTCACGTAATGCAGTACCCTAAGCATCCTTTCCAAGAAGTTAATGGTATGTAATCAAAAGAGTAAGAATTATAATTAACATTTTTAAGCCCAAGAGTTCTTCCAAGCACTCAGCTATGTGGACTCACTTAATCTTCCAAATGACTCAGTGGGACGTACTATTTCTACGTCCGTTTTACAGATGCACGCTGCGACACAGAAGGGTTGAATAATTTAAGGTCACACAGCTACTGAGTAGTAGAGCCAAGATTTGTTTTTCATTTTTCTGAAATTCATTTATTTAAATTCAAGTTAGTTCACATACAGTGTAGTATTGGTTTCAGGAGTAGAACCCAGCAATTCATCAGTTACATGTAACACCCAGTGTAGAGCCAAGATTTGAGCCATGGAGGCATTCTGATTTTGGGAATCTGTTTCCTCCTTTATGAAATGGGTATAATCGTGCCAGGAGACTGAGGGAAAATGTTCGATAAATACCTGGTTAGTATTGCATCTAAATGAACTCCATCCCGTACTTGAATCACTCATCCTGTTCCAAGCTTGTCTCCTCACTTCCAGCTCAAGCCTGATTGAAATTTTGAGGCCCAAAGAGGGATGTCATTCCCCTCTCCTTCCCCAAATGAGAACTCAGCACCATATAATGCCCTGATGTGGACAAAGCACTCCCAGCTGACTGTTTACATCTGCCCCCCCAACAGCCAAGCCCAGCCCCTTCTCTCCCTGTGATGTATCACACGCCTCCTACCTGCGCAGGGTGCTTTCAAGATGGCGTCCATCCACTTGGCCATGGGCAACTTGCCCCACTGTCCCACCATTAGGGACAGGGACGGCCCTGGCCAGCTTGTGGCTTCCTCATATACACAGGTTCGAGCCTCCCAGTGGCAGAAGTATTGCGCCTCAGTCACAAAGAGCGAGAGGCTGGTCTTTCCATTCTGTCAAGCACCCCCCACAGGTGGTGATCCTGAGGCCCCCTCATCTGGCGTGGGTGGGCCAGAGAGGTGCCCCTTCCTCTTAAAGGCAGAGGAAGGGAAACTTCTTCCGCCAGTTCCTTCAAAGAAGTCTCTTCCTCTTATATAGGCTGAATGTGGGGTTGGGGTAATTGTCACACCACCTCTTTTGGTCCACTTTGTAACTCATCCTTTGGGGTTCCCCTGGCCCCTTTCTGTGGAATGCATGTATGCCATTGTCCTCAGCATGGGGCCCCAGTCAAAACTCTTAAGAACCCTAGGAAAATATCCTATCTCACATCCTGTTATATTATATTCTTGGCCATGAGTCACTTAAGAGTTTCCTTATCATGGGACTTGAGGCTGTTTCAGGTTTTTTTTTGCTGTCCTAAACCCTGCTGTGGGGAACTTCCTTCCCCCACACCCCCCCCCAGCCCCCCATGTAAGGCTGTATATTCCTTACACTACATTTGCATCTGTATTTACAGACTAAACCTAACAGGCCAGACTGCCAGTCTCTTCTTCCGCTGAGTAAGTTCTAAGACCTCAAGTCAGTTCCTAGTGACAAATGCCACCAAATACAAAGAAGATGCTGTTTTTATCTGTTGAAAGCCTATCAGTAACCAAGTGATTTCTTTGAAGTTAAACAAGCCTCTCAAAAATAGAGTTGCACATGATGTTGCCCAGAGTAGATGGGGGGCAGGGGGCCCACACGCAGTTTTTAAGCCATGGAACAGCAGCTTTGCTTGTTGATAGTATTATCCAAAGTACCACGTGATGACCAAGACTGAAGTCCTGAACCTTTGTAATCCGGAAAACTATCTTCATTAACGAGCGATGCTAAAGTCACAGCCCAAGAAACTGATTAATCTTGTATCTTGTGTATTCGTCAAAGCGACAGAAGTCTTTTATTTCCAACACATGTTTTCTGTCTTAGGTGGGACTCCCCCCTGTGACCTTGACCCCTCACCTACCATCCATGCCTTACATTTCTTCCAACTCTGGGTCCTACCTTCTTCCCAGCTCCCAGAAGCTCACGCCTAATTCTTGTGCCTTATTTCCTAAGCTCCTGTTAGCATCCGACTTCGGCTCGGGTCATGATCTCATGGCTTGTGAGTTGGAGCCCCATGTTGGGCTCTCTGCTTTCAGCGCAGAGCCCCCTTCAGATCCTCTGTCTCCCTCTCACTCTGCCCCTTCCTCGCTTGGGCACACTTTCTCTCTCAAAAATAGATACCTAAAAATAAAATGTCAATATTTGCAATATACTAGAAATTACATTCTTTCCAACCAATTAAACCAAAACATCATGTAAAATTGTGAAAGCTTACGTAGTTTACTAATTTTTAAAGACCTTATTATTAAAGCAGTTTTAGGTTTACAACAAAATTGGGAGGAAGGTACAGAGATTTCTTTTTTTTTAATTTTTAATGTTTATTTATATTTGAGAGAGAGTAAGAACCAGCAGGGGAGAGGCAGAGAGAGAGGGAGACAGAATCTGAAGCAGGCTGCAGGCTCTGAGCTGTCAGTACAGAGCCCGATGTAGGGCTGAAACTCACAAGCCACGAGATCACAATCTGAGCCAAAGTCAGACACTTAACCAACTGAGCCACCCAGGCACCCCAAGAGATTTCTTTTTTCTAAGTTTGTTTATTTATTTTGAGAGAGAGCACACTAACTGGGGAGAGGCATAGAGACAGGGAGAGAGAGAATCCCAAGCAGGCTCCGAGCTGGCAGCACAGAGCCCAGTTTGGGGCTCAGTCCCATGAATTGCAAGATCATGACCTGAGCCGAATCAAGAGTCGGACGTTTTAACCGACCGAGCTACCCAGGCCCCCCTAATCCTGACCGCTTAGGAAGTGGGTTTGGGCCCAGACGTGTAGATTGACAGCTCGGCATCTTCAGAGCTGAAGGGGACCACAAAAATCATGTTGTTGGCGATTTCTTTTGTTTCATAGTGGAGGGAACCAGTGTCAGTCGATTGAGGGGTGGAGTTGGGACCTTGTCCAGCGTCACTTGCCCACCCCCGATGCCCAGCATTTCTGAGTCAGTAACAGCTGCCAGTTACCAGTTGCCGCTGGGCCGCTCGCCTAGGGAGATTTTAGGCTTTTCCCACAGTTCTAGATGATATCCGTCTGGCAGAGTAGCCTGGGTAAGAGCTACTGGAATAAAACCGGTAAATGGCAAGGTCGCTCTTTCCTTCAAATTGTATTGGGAGGTAGTTGGCAAAACCCTCACTGCCTTGGCAGAGCAACTGGTCTGCCAGACTCTCTGCGAACCCGAAGCAATTACGTGCGTTATAATAACAGAGAACGGACCCAAGTGGCACTTGCTGTTGATGGTATCTTACCTGAGTCAGCCCGGCAGGCTGCTACCTGCTCTGAGTGATACGTGGCGATCCTTTTCAAGCGCCAACAAGACCTGTCTCATAGACTGGTGAGCCCTTTGCTTTGTTCTTTGAGGGACAAGCAGATAGTTCTGGCTTCGGGAAGTACTTGGCAGTGTCTCACTTCGTCCCTGAGACGATGTTTCGAGAATGAGGAAGCAGTGCTCTTAGAGAAAACTAGAAAACTTTCCCTAGAGCCTCTACTTGCTATTTTTAACTCTGGTGAGAGGGACTCCCTTTGGCTTTGAGGCCAGTATCTACCAATCCAAAATTTTAGACCGCACTTTCTTGAAACAGGCTGTGGGGTGGGGGGGGGGGGAGGGGGGTGGTTCTTGATACACAGCTGCCTGGGCATTGAGAGGATGGAGAAGGAATTTCAAGGGTGGGTTTCGCTGGACCAGAAAGCACCTGTTCTGTAAGTCCATGTATCCCTCACCTCCCCCTTTCCCTGCTCCCTCCCTCCTTCATTTACCCACCGTCCCATCCTGTCCCTGCTGTTGACTGTCTAACCTCTACTATAACGTGCCTGGGGTGCCCACATTGGGGGGAGCAGATACACAAGCCACTAGAAAGTTAAAATTAGGGGGAGTAGTACCAGGTGAATTTGATTAGGGTTCTTTCCGAGGGGCAGATCTCTTCTTTGTCTTGATTCTCTAGACGGTTCTGCCCCATACACACAAGGATCTGATTCTGTTTCCCAGGATAGAACTTAACGTCCTCGAGTTGTATCATCTGACTTTTTCTAGACTAAATTTATGTGTCTGGCATGGTGACCTCCCACTGACCTGCCTCTCTCTGCTTGTCCCATCTGTCTTACGAGACAGATCATCACAGGAAACAAACCCTCCACCTCAGACTCTGAAGTCCCTTCCCCCCCCCCAACCTTGTACCCTTTTCTCTCTCGCTCCCTCCCCCGCCCTCAGGCTCAGCACACAACAGCCCTCCACCTGTCTGGCGTTTCGACGGGCTCTTGCTGATTTTTGGTGGACCCTGTGTGGCCAAGCCCTTGGGCTTGGGTAGACCAGGACCACCTGCACTCTGTGTTTCTGCATGCTGGAGAAAATAGCAGAATGCAAACTGCTGTCCCCACTACAAATTCATGCTGCCCACGAAAGTTATCCTTTGAGGTCCCTGCAGATCTTTTCTTTCGTAAACTTCTCAGAAGTGAAATTTTAAAAGAAAAATCAAAGTACAGCCAGTCCCCAAGTTTTGATGGGCCAACTTACAATTATAGTGGTGGTGAAGTGATACATATTCAGTAGAGACTGCACTTCGAATTTCGGAGTTGGATCTTTTCCCAGGCGGGGGATCCGCATCGCTCTCCTAATGCTGGCCACGGCCTCAGCTCCCACGTGGCCACACGACCACAGGGGTCAACAACCTACACACTGACATCCATTCTGCACCCACACCGCCCTTCTGTTTTTCATTTTCTTTTTATTTATTTATTTTTTGAATTTATTTATTTGGAGGGAGAGAGAGAGAGCATGTGAGCAGGGTAGAGGCAGAGAGAGAGAGGAGACAGAATCCTAAGCAGGCTCTGTGCTGTCAGCGTGGGGCCCGATATGGGGCTCGAACTCATGAACCACGAGATCATGACCTGAGCCGAAATCAATAGCTGGGGACTTAACCTACTGTGCCGGCCAGGCACTCTTCGCTTTTCACGTTCAGTGCAGTACTCAATTACAGAGATCTTCAGCCCTTAATTATCAAATAGGCTTTGTGTTAGATGCTCTTGCCCACTGCAGGCTAACGTAAGTGTTCTGAGCACATTAAAAGTCGGCTGGGCTGAGCTATGATGTTCAGTAATGAACATTCATGGTAGTGAACACATTTTGAATTTAGGATATTTTCAACTTATGATGAGTTTATCAGGATATAACCCTATTGTAAGTCAAGGAAAATCTGCACTCTAATTTGATGTAGTCTAATCTGATGTTTTGTTTTTTTTTTACTTATTTCTACTTTCGGGCCAAGTCAAGATAACATATTTCTGGTAAGACACATAGAAGCCAAAGGGCAAAAATGCCTGCTTTCTAGCACTTAAGTAGTTATTTCCCTAAGAACAGCACACGAGAAGTTTATTAATCATTAAATTATACAGTCTCTAATCTGCTCTAATTGTTTGACTTAAAGGCTTCTGTTCTCATCATCCATTCAGTGCTTTATTGACTGTAATGCCTTTGAATTTCACTAGCGACTTAGGATTTCACTTAGACTTCCCATTGGTGTGGGTGTCGAGGTACAGCATGGTTTGCGTGGTTGAGATGCAGATTGATACAACTTTTGGAACACTATTTGGTGGCATCTGTTACTCATTGATTGGGCAATGTCACTATTCAAGGACTTGGTCCTATGGAAATTATGGCAGAGTGTATTTGAAATAGAAAAAAAAATTAACCGGTCGAGTAAATTTTGGTATTTTGACACAGTATAATTAAAACCATTAAAAAGAGAAGAGACCAGGGGCGCCTGGGTGGCTCAGTTGGTTAAGCGTCCGACTCTTGGTTTCAGCTCGGGTCATGATCTCACAGTTCATGAGTTCAAGTCCCACATTAGGCTCTGTGCTGACAGCACGGAGCCTGCTTGGGATTCTCTGTCTCCCTCTCTCTCTGCCCTTCCTTCTCTCCCTCTGTCTCTCTCTCTCTCTCAAAATAAATAAACATGTAAAATTTTTTTAAAATTAAAAAAAAAAGAGAGACCACTGACCTGAAAAGATATCCATAAAGTATCATTAAATAAAGCATGTTGTAGACTAGTATGGTTTGAGGCTAAAAAAAAAGTGGCTCAGTCTTGGTTCCTATGACTAAGGAATCAGGAAGGACGTGCCCCAGATTGTAACCAGTGACCTCTGAGGAGGGAGAAGAGATTGAGAGATGAGCTAAGAGCTGGAGAGAAAGAGCTTCACATCTCTTATGGATTTAAAAAAATATATATATATGATATTTGAATAAAGGTATTCTTCAACTTATAATGGGGTAAACTGAAAATATTTAAGTCAAAAATGTATCACTACACCTAACCTACCGAACATCATAGCTCAGCCAGCTGACCTTAAACTTGCTCGGAACATTTACATTAGCCTGCAGGTGGGCAAGAATATCTAACACAAAGCCTGTTTGATAATGAAGTGTAGAAGATCTCATGTAATTGATTGAATACTGCTCTGAAAGTGAAAAGCAGAAGGGCTGTGTGGGTTGTTGACCTTTGTGGTCATGTAGGAGCAGGGAGCGGGAGCCACTGCCCAGCATCACGGGAGAGGACCATACCCCATGTCACTACCCTGGGAAAAGATGCAAATCCAAAATTTGAAGTGAGGTTTCTCTAAATACATATCAGTTTTGCTCCATAGGAAAGTCAAAAATCATGGTGTTTTTTTTTAAGAAAAATTATCAGTCAGGGGTGCCTGGGTGGCTCAGTCAGTTGAGTGTCCAACTTCGGCTCAGGTCATGATCTCACAGTCCATGGGATCGAGCCTGCATTCGGCTCTGTGCAGACAGCTCAGAGCCTGGACCCTGCTTAGGATTCTGTGTCTCCCTCTTTCTCTGCCCCTCTCCCGCTCACTTGCGCTCTCTCTCTCTTCTCTCTGTTTCAAAAAATAAACATTAAAAAAAGAAAAATTATCAGTTGGGAACTGTCCTTTTTTTTTTTTTTTTTAAATAGACTCCACTGGGCGTGGAGTCCAATGCAGGGCTTGAACTCAGGACCCTGCAGTCAAGACCTGAGCTGAGATCAAGAGTCAGACCCTTAACCAGCTCAGCCACCTGAGTGCCCCGGTCCTTTTTATTTTGTGTTTTTGGTTTTTTTGTTTTTTGTTTTCAAATTAAAGGAGAAAGTAGTGGAGTCACTCATTCAAACATTTAGGTGGCATTTAGGCCCAATAAACTTCCATACACTGGCACTTGACCCCCAGTGGTCTTTCTTCAGCCCACACGTAATTATGCACTGCGGGAAAATTATAGGCTGAAATGAGGGGTTGCCAATGCACGTCCTCATCTCGCAGCCTCGGAGGAGTCTGTGCTCTGGCATCGCATGTGTCCTCCGCCCGGAGTGAGGGTAAGACTAGGCAGGAACCCCCCGCCTCTCTGTGACACCCATTGCCTTTGTGCATGCAAATCATCACCTCCTGTGAAACGCTTGGTGATATTTCTGAACAGTAATCATGCACAGGGGGAAAACCCCTCCTTCCTTCACCTTTGAAACCGTAGCAAGGGTATGAAATTACATCTGAGTGTGCCCAGCCTCCAAGTCCCAGGCACAGCTGCTCCAGTCTTTGACCCCGACTTCAACTCCAGAGGTAGCCGGTCTTGCTCGTAATTGGACAGAACCCTCATTGAAGAGAATAAAGAACCAAATGTACACAGAGCCACAGATTTGCTCTCCTCCTAGCAAAGCAGGGTGGCATTCATTCAAATTTCCATTCTTCTGTATTTCATTCTTTCAAACTCAATGAAACTTTTCCTGTTCCCTGAGGGATCACCTGGATTCTTGCCCACCCTTGTGCTCCCCTGGCATTCTCTCTATGCCTTTCTTTTTTAAAATGTTTTTAATGTTTATTTATTTTTGAGAGAGAGAGAGCATGAGCAGGGGAGGGGCAGAGAGAGAGGGAGACACAAAATCGGAAGCAGGTCCCAGGCTCTGAGCTGTCAGCACAGAGCCTGACGCGGGGCTCAAACCCACAAACTATGAGATCATGACCTGAGCCCAAGTCTTACGCTTAACCGACTGAGCCACCCAGGCGCCCCTGTATGCCTCTCTAACACGTTTTTCATTCCTTGTGGTGTCAGTATTTTTGCTCACGTCTTTGTTGCATTGCTGGGTTGTAACCTTGAACCAGCAGGGATGTGGCTCCTTTGTCT